>NW_022681470.1:96850192-98050192 GCF_009764315.1 Trachypithecus francoisi | reverse complement strand
TGTAAATTAACATGATCTAAACACAGAAAGCATTTTGCCAATTGATCTCTGTAGGAACCAAAGATATACAGAGTCTGAACAAGAACAAACAAAAGGAATTCAGGAATACCATTTTCATACACTGCTCCCAATCTGGAAAGAAAATGATATCCACATGTGCTATTCTATAATGACAAAATTAAAGACAGAGTAAATTAAAGATGATGGTATCAAACAAGTGATCACAAATATAATCTCTCTCTCTCTCACACACAAACAACACATGCATGTGACACACAATGACAAAATAACCAACCAGATTTCACTGGAGAAATTATATAAACAACTCTAAGCACTAGGTTTCTGGCATGTCCTCTATTACTGATTTGTTCCTAAAATAATTCTTAACTTTGATTCAGTCCCTTTGCCATTTCTCTGCAGTATAGCCACACAGGAATGGATCAAAAGTAACAATTCCCCCTCCACTGGAGAAGGATACAAAGAACCATCACTAAATTTTTCCAGAAAATTGAGATACTGTAATGATAGGTGGCAACTGAAGAAACAGCAAAGTGTTGGCAGGCCAATGTATCAGGAATGTGTCAATTCCATTTTAAATACATTTATAAGGCTGGGCATGGTGGCTCAAGCCTGTAATCCCAGCACTTTGGGAGGCCGAGAAGGGCGGATCACAAGGTCAGGAGATCGAGAGCAGCCTGGCCTACACGGTGAAACCCCGTCTCTACTAAAAAATACAAAAAAACTAGCCGGGCGAGGTGGCGGGCACCTGTAGTCCCAGCTACTCGGGAGGCTGAGGCAGGAGAATGGCGTAAACCCGGGAGGCGGAGCTTGCAGTGAGCTGAGATCCGGTCACTGCACTCCAACCTGGGTGACAGAGCGAGACTCTGTCTCAAATAATAAATAAATACATACATACATACATACATTTATATAGATAAAGAGGCCCCGAATAAAATGTCTAAGTATGACAGGTTAACAAGCTAAAAGATTATTTAGCTATTAAAAATGATGAATACAATAGCCTTATCAATATATGGGAATGTTTTTATAAAATGGTCAATAGACAGAAAGTAACACAGTAACAAGGAAGAAGAATGTAAAAATTTACGCATATATTCTGACGACAAGAGAAGGAGAAATAAGTGATATTCAGCAGTTTAGAGTTTTACATTCCTTGGGTTATTTCTTCTAGATAGTTCCTTAACAAACTACAAACTTCTTTTTTTTCAAAAAGTTGAGCAATTTTCAGCTTTCAAGACCCTCTATTGAATTCCCAAGGAGGATATGTGAGATGCACTACCTTAACAAATCATATGAATGAATTCTGTTGTTTGAAAAAAAGTTAAGCATCTAAAATTCCTATTTCTACTGCCCCTACTACTACAGATCCACAATCCCTTATCCACCCCAGTGTTTCTGAATGAAATATATGCACATTAAGCAGGACAAATGAAGACTAAAATCATTCACGCCATATTTTCATGGCTTTTTGAAATTTCATCAAGATACTGTGGACCTTTACTACCAATAATATTGATGGTCTGACTTTTTAATGAAGCTTGAAAAACTATCCTCCAAATATCTATGATTAACTTCTCATTTTAGAGATGGTTCACATCCTAAAGACAAGTATCTATTTCAATTAACTTTGATAAACAAATTACTCTTCAAAAACCTCTTAACTTCACTCCTTTCCTGTTGCCACTGCCAATCTAGCCCAGGCCCTCAAGATTTTATAGCTGTCTTATTATTTCAGCAGCTTCCTATCTATCTCCTTATAGTCCAACAGTCTATACCTTTAATCAATTCTATAACTGCTATCAGAGAAATAGCCCTACAATGCATTTTATTTAATATCCTCTAATTCAAAGCCTGAGATTGCATCTCATCACTTCAGAATAGTTTCTAACTACTTCCCCTGATATTTCTTATGTCTCTACATCAATGGTTCTCAAAGGATGTTCCCGAGACCAGGAGCATCAGCAATTAATAAATACTAAATGCTAAGTGCTCAGTTAATCACTGGATTTTGAAATAACAGATTATTCATTTTTCTGAGGTAGCTGCAAACTTAATTTATAAAAAAGAAATAATTTATTGTCTAATATTTAATAAAAACTTTCTAAAAAGAAAATTGACATTTGAGTTAAGAAGAATTTAATAAAAAACAGAGTATATTTCATCATCTTGATAGGTAATTTAAACAAATTTAAGTTTTTTCAATCAAAACTTTACTTGCCACAAAAACTGTTTCCTTACTGTCGTTTTTTTTTTTTTCCTGAGACAAAGTCTTGCTCTGTCACCCAGGCTGGAGTGCAATGGTGCCATCTCTGCTCACTGCAACCTCCGCCTCCCAAGCTCACAGAATTCTCATGCCTCAGCCTCCAGAGCAGCTGGGATTAAGAGTGCCACCACGAGGCCTGGCTAATTTTTATATTTTTATATATTTTATATTTTATATTTTTAGTAGAGATGGGGTTTCACCATGTTGGCCAGGCTGGTTTTGAACTCCTGACCTCAAATGATCCACCCGCCTCTAAATCCCAAAGTGCTGGAATTACAGGCATGAGCCACCACTCCTGGCCTCTTACTGTCATTTTTAAAAGAACAGGACCAACCAGGCATGGTGGCTATGCATATAATCCCAATATTTGGGAAGCTGAGGTAGAAGGATCACTGAAACCCCAGAGTTTGAGGCTGCAGTAAGCTATGATCATGCCACTGTACTCCTGCCTGGGAAACACAGTGAAAACAATGTCTTTAAAATGTCTCTAAAAATATACATATATTAAATGTCTCTAAAAATATATACATATTAAAATAATAGGCTGGGCACAGTGGCTAATACCTATAATCCCAGCACTTTGGGAGGTTGAGGTGCGTGAATCACTTGAGGTGAGGAGTTCGAGACCAGCCTGGCCAACATGGTGAAACCCTATCTCTGCTTAAAAAAAAAATTATTACAAAAATTAGCAATTAGCCAGGCATGGTGGCACATGCCCATATTCCCAGCTACTTGGGAGGCTGAGGTGGAAGAACAACTTGAACCCAGGAGGCAGAGGTTACAGTGAGCTGAGATTATACCACTGTACTCCAGCATGGGCGACAGAGTGAGACTCTATCTCAAAAAAATAAAATAGGCTGGGTGCGGTGGCTCACACCTGTAATCCCAGCACTTTGGAAGGCTGAGGAGGGTGGATCACAAGGTCAGGAGTTCGAGATCACCCTGACCAACATGTTGAAACCCCATCTCTACTAAAAATACAAAAATTAGCCAGGCGTGGTGGCAGGTGCCTGTAATCCCAACTACTCAGGAGGCTGAGGCAGGAGAATCGCTTGAACCTGGGAGGCGAAGGTTGCAGTGAGCCGAGATGGCGCCATTGCACTCTAGCCTGGGAAATAGAGCAAGACTCTGTCTCAAAATAAATAAATTAAATTAAATAACAGAACCATTATCTGTATTCCTATTTTTGTAGATCTATTTAATAATAAATGCAAACACAAAATCCATAATTTATGTTTCTATGGAAACCTTGCAAGCACACTGCTTTAGTTATCACATACACAGAAAAACATTGTATAAAATATACTGCCAGTTTGAAGCCATGTCACCTGAACATAAATGATAGTTATAATACTAAGTTTCCCATACTTCCAAACAGGAAAGAGATTGGACAAAGAAATTGAGTCTCATCCAGAAAAAATTAAAAGTCAATATGCTAGGATTGTCTGGTTCTACAACATGGATCATATTGTATATTATGATCTATTACCTACTACTATATTACCTGGCAAACCGTTCCTTATCGTTAGACATCTGATCATCATCACACCTGAAGGAGAAAAAAAGGATTGTTTCAAAGCATTGCACTTGTTATATCTATTTCACTCTGAAATGAAAACTAGAAAGCAGTGAAACTATTCAACAGAAAAAAAGCCAATGGAAAAACATCACAAAGTGATAGAAATAGCAGCACCCCACAGAACTTGAAAGACCCACAACTATTATTTGTCAGGTTTCTGGTATTTCCATTACCCTTACCAGACACACCAAAAAAAGATGATGATCTAATGACAACACAGCTGATTGGTCTGTCAGCACAATTCTAAAGTAAGGGATAGCTTTGGATTTTTTTTTAATTATAGCAAAAAAACACATAATATTTACCATATACCATTTTTAAGTGTACAGTTTAGTGTTAACTATATTCACATTGTTGTGCAACAGATATCTAGAAGTTTTTCATCTTGCAAAACTGAAACTCTATACTCATTAAACACCATTTTCTCATTTCTCCTTCACCCCAACCCCTAGCAACCACCATTTTACTTTCTGTGTCTATGCATTTGACTACTTTGTAGATACCTCATGTAAGTGGAATCATACAGCATTTGTCTTTTTGTCACTGGCTTATTCTTTCAGTATAATGTCCTTAAGATTCATCTATCTTGCAGCATATGACAGGCTCTTTCTTTTTAAGGCTGAATAATATTCCCTTGTGGGTACATACTACATTTTCTGTATCCATTCATCTGTCAGTGGACATTTGGGTTACTTTGACCTCTTCTCTATTGCACAAAATGGGCCAATAAACATGAGTGTGCAAATATCTCTTCAAGACTCTGCCTTCAATTATTTTGTATATATATACCCAGAAAAAAGAAGGGGGAGGCTGGGAGCAGTGGTTCACGCCTATAATCCCAGCACTTTGGGAGGCCAAGGCTGGGCAGATCACCAGGTCAAGAGATCTAGACCATCCCGGCCAACATGGTGAAACCCCATCTCTACTAAAAATACAAAACTTAGCTGGGCGTGGTGGCACGCGCCTGTAGTCCCAGCTACTCGGGAGGCTGAGGCAGGAGAATCACTTGGAAGGCGGAGGTTGCAGTGAGCCGAGATCACACCACTGCACTCCTGGTGACAGAGCAAGACTCCGTCTCAAAAAAAAAAAAAAAGAGAGAAGGGGGAAAGGGAATTTGGTGGTGCTTTTCTCAGGCACAACAACCCGACTTGGTAAGATAACTATGATAGTCTTTTTTTATGACGAGGAAAAGGATAAATGAACTTTTCTTTGGATCTGCATGTAGTTGTGACTACTGGATTTTGTGGAAGCAGTGACTCAGGGTTAGAGCTAATTCACAGGTATAAAAAAAGACTAGTGGTTACCCTCATATCTTTCATACACACAGTGAAGTTCCACTAATAGCATATATCATTATAATTCAGGATTAAAATAGGAGGAATTCTCAATAAAGTTGCTTGAAAAAGTCTATCTTCTCCAGAAATTAAAATCTCTTCCCTTCTCCACAATTATTGAGACTCATTAAGTCTCAAGAGACCTCTTAGAGAATTATACTTCCACTTGCAACTATTTCTTTGTGATGGCCAAGTCACGGTTGTTGTTTTCAAGAGTATTTGGCAAGGTTCATCTAGTCAGTAGCCAGAAATATGAGCCTTAACTTTAAATGTTACTATAAAAAAAGAAGATAGATGCTATTAACTGTATGAAGCATTATAAAACTAAACAATGGCAAGCAATTTACAGTATGGACATCCTTTGTGTAAAAACAAAAACTGAGGCCGGGCGCGGTGGCTCAAGCCTGTAATCCCAGCACTTTGGGAGGCCGAGACGGGCGGATCACGAGGTCAGGAGATCGAGACCATCCTGGCTAACACGGTGAAACCCTGTCTCTACTAAAAACTACAAAAAACTAGCCGGGCGAGGTGGCGGGCGCCTGTAGTCCCAGCTACTCGGGAGGCTGAGGCAGGAGAATGGCGGGAACCCGGGAGGCGGAGCTTGCAGTGAGCTGAGATCCGGTCACTGCACTCCAGCCCGGGCGACAGAGCAAGACTCTGTCTCAAAAAAAAAAATAAAAAAAAAAAAAAAAAAAAAACTGAGATGAGTGTGTGTATGTTCACACATACACATTTATATATAATTGTGTATATACTAAATATTTCTGGAAGGATACTCAACAAACTGGAAACTGCAGTTGTCTGAAGAGTTTTGAAGGTCCAGGCCAGGCGCAGTGGCTCACACCTGTAACCCCAGCACTTTGGGAGGCCGAGCCAAGTGAATCAGGAGTTTGAGACCAGCCTGGCCAACATCGCGAAACCTTGTCTCTACTAAAAGTACAAAAATTAGCCGGGCGTGGTGGCAGGTGCCTATAATCCCAGCTACTCAGGAGGCTGAGGCAGGAGAATAGCCTGAACTCAGGAGGCGGAGGTTGCAACAAGCAGAGATCACGCCATTGCACTCCAACCTGGGCAACAAGAGCGAGACTCCATCTCAAAAGAAAAAAAAAGAGTTCTGAAGGTCCAAAGTGAAAAGAAGATGTGCTTTAACTCTGTACTGTTTGAAATTTTGTTTTTGTTTTTTTTTTCCTTTTCTGAGGCAAGGTCACCCAGGTTAGAGAGCAGTGGCACAACCTCGGCTCACTGCAACCTCTGCTTCCAGGACTCAAACCACCCTCCCACCTCAGCTTTCCAAGTAGCTGGGACTACAGGCACACACCAGCACATCCAGCTAATTTTTGTAATTTTTTTTGTACAGGTGGAATTTTGCCATGTTACCCAGACTGGTCCTGAATTCCCCAGCTTAAGCGATCCACCCACCTCAGCCTCCTAAAGTGCTGGGATTACAGGTGTGAGCCACCATGCCTAGCCTGAAATTTCTATAATAAAATACACTTATATTACTTTCCCAATTAAAGAAAAAACTTAGTTAATAAAACAAACAAATAAGTTTAAGGTGCGGTGGCTCATGCCTATAATCCCAGCACTTTGGGAGGCCAAGGTGGGCGGATCACCTAAGGTCGGGAGTTCAAGACCAGTCTGACCAACATGGAGAAATCCCGTCTCTACCAAAAATACAAAATTAGCCAGGCATGGTGGTGCATGCCTGTAATCCCAGCTACTCGGGAGGCTGAGGCAGGAGAATCGCTTGAACCCGGGAGGCAGAGGTTGTGGTGAGCCGAGATCATGCCATTGCATTCCAGCCTGGGCAACAAGAGCAAAAATCAAAAAAAAAAAAAAAAAAAAAGGAAAGAAGGAAGGAAAATAAATAAATGATATTAAATCTGGGCACCCACACAATCAAATCATTTTTTTTGAATTGGGCTCCTTTATCAAATGTCTGTTACTCAGCAATGTACAGGCTACCTGGGTAATATTCTTCCTTTCTTTGAGTCTTACCGTTTTCCTTACTTGAAAACAAGACAAACAATTGGTCTTCAGCAAGAATATCCCCCTTTTCTGAAAGAACTCCTTCATCAATATATTAAAAAGTCCATTTTCAGACCGGATACAGTGGCTCATGCTTATAATCCCAACACTTTGGGAGGCCAAGGTGGGAGGACTGCTTGGGCACAGGAGTTTAAGACCAGCCTAGGCAACATAATTTTAAAATTAGCCAGGTATTATGGCTCACATCTGTAGACCCAGCTACTTAGGAGACTGAGGTGGGAGGACTGCTTGAGCCCTGGAGGTCGAGGCTATAGTGAGCCAAGACTGTGCCACTGCACTCCAGTCTGGGTGACAGAGTAAGACCCTGTCTCAAAAAAATAAGAAGAAAATAGGCCAGCCATGGTGGCTCACGCCTATAATCCCAGCACTTTGGGAAGCTGAGGCGCATGGACCATTTAAGGCCTAGAGTTCAGGACCAGCCTGGCTAACATGCTTTTCCTTACTTGAAACCCCCTCTCTACTAAAAATACAAAAATTAGCCAGGTGTGGTAGTCGCAGCTACTCAGGAGCCTGAGGCATGAGAATCGCTTGAACCTGGAAGGCAGAAGTTGTAGTGAGTCAAGGTTGCACCACTGCACTCCAGCCTGGGCGACAGAGGAAGACTGTCTCAAAAAAAACAAACAAATAGTCCATTTTAAAAGCTCCAGAATATTAATTACTCAAAAATACAAATTCCTCACACCTGTAATCCCAGCACTTTGGGAGGCCAAGGAGGGCGGATCACGAGATCAAGAGATCGAGATCATCCTGACCAACATGGTGAAACCCTGTGTCTACTAAAAATACAAAAATTAGCTCGGTGTGGTAGCACACACCTGTAGTCCCAGCCACTTGGGAGGCTGAGGCAGAAGAATCGCTAGAACCCGGGAGGGGGAGGTTGCAGTGAGCCGAGATCGTGCCACTGCACTCCCAGTGACAGAGCAAGACTCCGTCTCAAAAAAAAAAAAAAAAAAATACAAATTCCAATTCCTGCTACCTATAAGAGGAGTCAACAGGTGTCAGAGGGTATGACAGAGTCATAGATTAATGACACCTCAACCAATGAATTACGCCTCTCAGTATGTACTCCCTTGTGTTACACCCTCATACACTCACAACTGGAACATATGACTTGCTTTGGCCAATGGGACATAAGCAAATGTCATATAAGCAGAGGTTTGATAAGCACTTGCACACTGGGATTTGTGCTGTAGATTGTAGCTATCACCACACGAAAAAATTCAGTCTGGCCTCCTTGAGGATAAAAAAACCACATAGACAGAAATACCCAGCGATCCCAGCTGAGTCCAGTTCTCAGCTGACCAGCTGAGAATGCAGTCTTATGAGTCTAGGTAAGATAAGCAGAATAAACGTGCAGTCAATCCACAGAATTGAGAAATAACAAACTATTGTTCTTTTTAAGCTATGAAGTAATACAGAACTGATACAGAGGGTTTGTAAATGCTGTCCTATCCTCACTGAGATCCTTTCTCTAGATATATTAACGGAATGCTTAAAAATTTTCTGAGATACAGGAATATCTATAGTTTTACGATGAAGTACTCTCCTTAGACTTAAGGACAAAAATTTACAAGTCAGAAGTATAAAGATCATAAACTAATTTTTAATATCAGACATCTAAGGAAAGTTTTTCAGTCTCTTACCTCAAAAATTTACTGTTCCCTTCTCCATCATCATCAAAATCCAGCCTGAGGAAAGCCAACAATAAATACTTTAAGCCTGCTGATAATACAAAACATTAACAAGTTAAAATTTCTCAACACAAGCTACCTGTACACCCACCCAAATGGAATAATGAAAAGAGGAAGCGCAGAAGTCAAACAAAGCTACATTACCTCTTCTTCATAGTCCCAAACTAAGCAAAGAAGAACAAAACTGCGGCCGGGTGTGGTGGCTCACACCTGTAATCCCAGCACTTTGGGAGGCTAAGGCTGGTGGATCATCTGAGGTCAGGAGTTCGAGACCAGCCTGGCCAACATAGTGAAACCCCGTCTCTACTAAAAATACAAAAATTAGCTGGGCATGGTGGCAGGCACCTGTAATCTCAGCTACTCAGGAGGCTGAGGCAGGAGAATTGCTGGAACCCGGGAGGTGGAGGTTTCAGTGAGCCAAGATCGCGCCCTTGTACTCAAGCCCAGGTGACAACAGCGAGACTCCGTCTCAAAAAAAAAAAAAAAAGTACAAAACTGGGCAATAGAAAAAAGTACCTCCTACTACCCTAACACTTTCTTACAGTAGCAGTCAATTTTTGCCAAAGTTTTGCATCAGACTACAACCTCAATAAAGGGAGCAGGAATCCACTTAGAAAAGGTAAGAAAAAAATTAACATAAATAATTCAGGTCCATCTTTCATTTCTATAGCCTGCTCTAAGCCATGTTACCGAATTTCTGAAACATCTTTCAAAGCAGTGATCTTACCTAAAGGAGTAACTTAACAACTACGAAGATTGTTAGATAATGTTTCTTTCCTTCATTGATCTAATAAACATGAAATATATTCTACATTCAAGACACTGTGCTAGGTGAGGTGAAAACAAGAACCTTGCCCTCAAGGGGCTCTTCACCTAGAGAAATACAAATATAAAACAAGTGAGAATAGGAAAGTGTCACATAAGGGGTACAATCAACATGCTACAGACATTCAGTGAAAGAAGAAGTGAATTTCATTTAAGGAGATTAGGAAAGATTATAAATAATAAAATAGGCTGATCTCTGTACACTATTGGACAAAATATTGCTCATGTTACCACCTTAACCTAGTGATCACTTTTTTTACTTCTACTAGTGGGATACCTTGACATTATGGGGCTCTAGATGGGTCGCATTTGAAGTACACATACAATATCAATCCTGAAAGTGTTTGTTCCTCTTCCTCCTTCCTGAATCCCCTAATCTGATCACCTGTAAAATCTTACCTATCTACCCAGTAACTCAAATTATTTCTTTCTTCTCTTTCTTTCTAAGAGACAAGCTCTCGCTCTGTTGCTCAGTCTAGAGTACAGTGGCATGATCATAGCTCACTGCCGCCCTGAGCTCCTGGGCTTAAGGGATCCTCCCATCTCAGCCTTCCAACTAGCTGGAACTATAGAAGCATGCCACTGCACCCAACTAAATTTTTTTATTTTAAAAAATCTCAGCTGGGCATGGTCGCTTACACCTGTAGTCCCAGTACTTTGGGAGGCCAAGGCGAGCAGGCTGCTTGAGCTCAGGAGTTCAAGACCAGCCTGGGCGACATGGTGAAATCTCGTCTCTACAAAATATACAAAAACTAGCCAGGCATGGTGGCACATGTGTAGTCCCAGCTACTTGGGTTGGGGGGTGCAGGAGGGGCTGCAGGCCTTGAACCTGGGAGGTCAAGGCTGCAGTGAGCTGAGATTGGGCCACTGCACTCCAACCTGAGTGACACAGCAAGACTCCGTCTCAAAAAAGAAAAGGGGCCAGCCATGGTGGCTCACACCTGTAATCCCAGCACTTTGGGAAGCTGATGCAGGTGCATCACTTGAGGTCAGGAGTTCAAGACCAGACCAGCCGACATGGTGAAACCCCGTCTCTACTAAAAATACAAAAATTAGCTGTGCGTGGTGGCAGGCACCTGTAATCCCAGCTACTCAGGAGGCTGAGGCATGAGAATCGCTTGAACCCGGGAGGTGGAAGTTGCAGTGAGCCAAAATTGCACCACTGCACTCCAGCCTGGGTGACAAGAGCAAAACTATGTCTCAAAAAAAAGAAGAAAAAAAAGGGAAGGGGAAAGAGAGGAAGGGAGGCAAGGAGGGAGGGAAAGGTAATTGCTAAGTCAAACAAAAAAAACGAAGGAAGTAAAGAAAAGAAAGATAATTTCTAAGTCAAAGAAAAAAAAAATCTCGCCATTTTTCCCAGGCTGGTCTCGAATTCCTGGGCTCAAGTAATCCTCCTACCCAGCCTCTCAAAGTGCTGGCATTACAGGCATGAGCCTCTGTGCTCAGCCCAATAACTCCAATTCTAAGAATCTAAAGAAATAATATGAAATAGGAAAAAAAAGTTTATGTACAAAGAAGTTATTTGCAGCATTATATATAACAGCAAAATCTTCAAAACAATTTAAATGTCACAAAATAGGAAGTTAAGTACATCCGTTCATGCAACCATTAAAAATTATGTTTATGGCTGGGTGCGGTGGCTCAAGCCTGTAATCCCAGTGCTTTGGGAGGCCGAGGCAGGCAGATCACGAAGTCAGGAGATTGAGACCATCCTGGCTAACACGGTGAAACCCCGTCTCTACTAAAAATACAAAAAAAAAAAAAAAAAAAAATTAGCCAGGCCTGGTAGCGGGCACCTGTAGTCCCAGGTACTCGGGAGGCTGAGGCACGAGAATGGCGTGAACCCGGAGGCAGAGCTTGCAGTGAGCCAAGATCGCACCACCGCACTCCAGCCTGAGCGACAGAGCGAGACTCTGCCTCAAAAAAAAAAAAAAAGTATGTTTATATAGAATATGTAACAATATTTCTTTTAAAGGGCGGGGTACAGTAGGTCATGCCTGTAATCCCAACACTTCAGGACATCGAGATGGGAGGGCTGCTTGAGCCCGGGAGTTTTAGACCAGCCTGGGCAATGTAGTGAGACCTCGTCTTTAAAATGAAAAAAAAAAGTTAGCCAGGTATAGTGGCATGCACCTGTGGTCCCAGCTACTTGGAGAACTGAAGTGGGAGGATTGCTTGGGCCTAGGAAGTTGAGGCTACAGTAAGCCACAATCATGCCACTGCACTCCAGCCTGGGCAAAAGAGCAAGACTCTTGTCTCCAAAATGTGTGTGTGTGTGTTTGTGTGTGTGTGTGTTGCTTATTATTTACATAAGGTGCCAAAATGTGTGTATGTGTATTGCTTAAAATGTGTGTGTGTGTGTGTATTGCTTATTATTTATATAAGGTGAAAAGACCAGGCTATATAAAACTACATAATTACATAACTATTAAAAACAATTTACGGCCGGGCGCAGTGGCTCAAGCCTGTAATCCCAGCACTTTGGGAGGCCAAGACGGGCGGATCACAAGGTCAGGAGATCGAGACCATCCTGGCTAACACGGTGAAACCCTGTCTCTACTAAAAAAAAAAAATACAAAAAACTAGACAGGCGAGGTGGTGGGCGCCTGTAGTACCAGCTACTCGGGAGGCTGAGGCAGGAGAATGGCGTAAACCCGGGAGGCGGAGCTTGCAGTGAGCTGAGATCCGGCCACTGCACTCCAGCCTGGGCGACAGAGCGAGACTCCGTCTCAAAAAAAAAAAAAAAGAAAAAAGAAAAACAATTTACATACAAAGACTGAAGGAAATACAATTAAAAAACGGTAGATTTTGGCCTGTGTATTGTTCTTTCTAACTTTCTGTATTTTCCAATCTTTCTTTAAAAGAAATATTAGGCCAGGCATGGTGGCTTATGCCCATAATCCTAGCATTTTGGAAGGCCAAGGCGGGCATATCACCTGAGGTCAGGAGTTCAAGACCAGCCTGGCCAACATGGCGAAATCCCATCTCTACTAAAAATACAAAAATTAGCTGGGTGTGGTGGTGCACGCCTGTAGTCCTAGCTGCTCGGGAGGCTGAGGCAGGAGAATCCCTTGAACCAGGAAGGCGGAGGTTGCAGCGAACCGAGATCGCACCACTGCACTCCAGCCTGGCAACAGAGTAAGACTCCATCTCAAATATAAATAAATAAATAAAAATAAAAAATATTAAAAGACTTCTTTTAGGACAGGTGAAGTGGCTCATGCCTGTAAACCCAGTATTTTGGGAGGCCAAGACAGGAGGACTGCTTGAGGCTAGGAGTTTGAGGCTGCAGTGGGCCATGATTGTGCCTTTGCACTCCAGCCAGGGTAACAGAGCAAGACCCTGTCTCTAAAAAAACCAAAAAGAAAATTTTTAAAGACTTCCTTTAATATATTTTTCTCATTACCAATCATAAATGTTCATTTCAGAAAATCTGAAACATCAAAAACAAAAGAAACCATAAGTCACCCATAATACTATTACCCAGAAATCTGATATATATTCTTTCAGTTTTTCCCTATGTACATGTTATACATATTTTTTGACAGTGAAATACCATAATACTGTAACCTTTCTTAATAGCTTGTAAACATTTTTCTATACTGAAACATATTTGTCACTTCTAACTACATAGTATTCCATTTTAAATATACTATGACTTTCTCAAGTGATGCCCTAATTTTGGTATTTATAATACTTGTAATTGTTTGTTACTATACATAACCATAACACAGTGTTTAAAGAGTAAGCTACAAAACTAAACCCCCAAGGTCCATATCCTATATCTGACATTTATCAGCTTTACAATCTTAGAAAGTTACTTATTTAGCTTACACTTCAGCAAATGGTTCAAATGTTTAAAGCTACTGAACACATAGCAAGTCTTAATATGTTACTCATGTCACCACTGAGCCCAGGCATCACTCTTCCATTACTATTGGTGGGACAAAAATTAAAGACTGGTTATAATTAGCTGCACAATTTTTAAAAAGAAAAAGAAGGAAAAAGGAAAATTTAATACCAGAAAGTAAATAAAATAGTGCCCATTCTTCAAGGCCCCTCTAAGGCAACCTCGTTTCTGAAGCTTTTCTCAGTGTTTACCAACAAATGTATTATTTCCATACACAGAAAAACATAGCACCAAATTTGTTCCTTTCTAACAAAACTAGGCATATTCTATCATACATTCGTGTGTATAATAATTATTTCTATCAGAACACAACCAACTTAGAAACAAGGACTGTGACTTACTCATCTTTGCATCCTACTTGCAATCAGCACAATGCCATAACACTAATTAGGAATTTAATAAATACTTTTGGAGCTCAATGGACTCTGCATTCCAAACCAAGCAACACATCAATAACTTAGAAGACAGCTATTCTAGAGTTCAGCATTCTCTAAATTCAGAAAAGCAGCCTATCAAAATGATTTTGGGAAAATAGAAACAAAGCTTAATGAAAGCAGCAAACAGTTTTCTGAGGCACAGTAAAATCTCCCAGCTTAGCTACAGTCCTTTACCTTACAGAAATTTTGGTTTAAAAAGAGAACTGCTTACGGGAAACTTGGATAAAAACATAAATTCTTCATAAAGAAAAATTCAGGGACTAAGGAGACTTATATGACAGTAGTGTAGTAAGTAATCAAGTTGAAGTGAGACGGTCAGAAATAGCCAAGTGAGTTCAGCAACTAAATAAATTCAACAACTACAGCTGGTTTTATAGGAGAGACATTTATAACACTACACTCAAACTCACCCTGGTCGCCGCTTAATAGCCCTCTGGACAATGGCTCCTCCACCTTGAATTCCAGGTCCAGGGTTTCCAGAGGCAATGGCTGGACCCAGTGATGGTACATCTGATGTCATTTCTGTCAGGAAAATCATGAAGTAAACATTTTTAAAAAGATGGTCCTTGTGTATCAGCAGTATCAAGTTAGCTAAAAGAAATGTTCAAGCTATAGACGAAATCTCAGCAGTTTGCTAAAAATCCCAAATGCTCATATCCAGATTGCTCTTCTTGATTTTTTTTTTTTTTTTTTTTTTTTTTTGAGACCAGGTCTCACTCTGTTGCCTGGGCTAGAGTGCACTGGTATAATCATAGCTCACTATAGCCTCAAATTCCTGGGCTCAAGCAATCCTCCCACCTCAGCTTCCGGAGTAGCTAAGACTATATGCCCGCACTACCACACCCAGCTAATTTTTTTTTTTTTTTCTTAGAGATGGGGTCTGGATATGTTGCCCAGGCTGGTCTTGAACACTTAGCTCCAAGTGATCGTCCCACTTTGGCCTCCCAAAGCACTGGGATTATAGGCATGAGCCACCACACATGGTCTCTTCTTGAATTCTTACACTGGTACAAGATATCCCCATACTTCAGTTCTCCCCACATCATAGAGTTTGGAAGAAGTACTATATTCTGCAACCTTCATGTTAAAAAGCCTGTACATAGTTAACAATATACTAATATTGTATACACTTAATAATACACTAATTTAAAAAACGCATACATAAATGGGTTTATACATTTCATTCACGCAACAAATATTTATAACTTATTTTATTTATCGTGATTGGAAAATACAGAAAAACCCAAAAGGAAAAATCACCTAAATTCCAATACTTAAAAGAAAATTATGTAAAGTAAAACTGAAAGTCCCTCATTATTGTCTCCCTTTCCTGCCTCCCTGTACCTTTCCTCTCTCCTTCCAATTCAATCTCATCCCCCAGCAGTAACCATTACTAACAGCTGAGTACTTTTTTTTTTTTTTTTAAAGACAGGGTCTCACTTTGTCCAGCCCAGGCTGGAGTACAATGGCATGATCACGGCTCACTGGAGCCTCAGCCTCCAGGGCTCAAGTGAGTTGTAGGAGCTCTTTATATATTTTGTTTTATTTTTTATTTGTTTTTTTTTTCTGAGACGGAGTCTCGCTCTGTCGCCCAAGCTGGAGTGCAGTGGCCAGATCTCAGCTCACTGCAAGCTCCGCCTCCCGGGTTTACGCCATTCTCCTGCCTCAGCCTCCTGAGTAGCTGGGACTACAGGCGCCCGCCACCTCGCCCGGCTAGTTTTTGTATTTTTTAGTAGAGACAGGGTTTCACCGTGTTAGCCAGGATGGTCTCGATCTCCTGACCTCGTGATCCGCCCATCTCAGCCTCCCAAAGTGCTGGGATTACAGGCTTGAGCCACCGCGCCCGGCCATTTTTTATTTGTTTATTTATTTTTTTGAGGCAGAGTCTTTCTCTGTCGCTCAGGCTGGAGTACAGTGGTATGATCTTGGCTCACTGCAACCTCCACCTCCTGGGTTCAATTAATTCTCCCTGCCTCAGCTTCCCAAGTAGCTGGGATTACAGGCGCCCACCACCATGCCCGGCTAATTTTTTTATTTTTAGTAGAGATGGGATTTCACCATGTTGGCCAGGCTGGTCTCGAACTCCTGACTTCAGGTGATAGGCCCACCTTGGCCTCCCAAAGTGCTGGGATTACAGGTGTAAGCCACTGTGTCTGGCCGCTCTTTATATATTTTGGATATTCTGTATTGTTTATATGATTTGAAATTTTTTTTTCTGCTGGGCACAGTGGCTCACGTCTGTAATCCTAGCATTTTGGGAGGCTGAGGTGAGTGGATCACTTGCGATCAGGAGTTAAAGATCAGCCTGGCCAACATGGGGAAACCCCATCTCTAATAAAAACACAAAAATTAGCCGGGTGTGGTGGTGCGTGCCTGTAATCCCAGCTACTTGGGAGGCTAAGGCTTGAGAATTACTTAAACCTGAGAGTCAGAGGTTGCAGGGAGCAGAGATCGCACCACTGCACTCCAGCCCAGGTGACAGAGTGAGACTCTGTCTCAAAAAAAAAAAAAAAAAGAAAAAATTTTTTCTATTCCATGGGTTGCCTTTACACTCTGTTGATAGTGTTATTTGATGCACAAAATACTGTACATTATACAGTATGAACTAACAAAAAACGGTGAGATATGTGTGTAAATATTCATGATGTATATTAAAATGACAAGAGCAAGTTGAAGATCAGGCCTCCATTTTTACGAAGAAAAAAATGCACTTTTTTTTTTTTTTTTTAAAGACAGGATCTCGCTCTGTTGCCCAGGATGGAGTGCAGTGGTGCAATCACGGCTCATTGCAGCCTCGACCTCCCAGGTTCAAGTGATCCTCCCACATCAACCTCTTAAGTAGCTGGGACTACAGGCATGGGCCACCATGCTGGCTAACTTGTATTTTTTGTACAGATGGGGGTTTCACTGTGGTGCAAAGGCTAGTCTCGAACTCCTGGGCTCAAGTGATCTGCTCACCTTGGCCTCCCAAAGCTCTTGGATTACAGGCATGAGCCACCATGTCCAGCCTGCACCTCTTTTTGATTACAGAGTTATATATAAACTGAGATTAAAAAATAAGAGATAAAACATACTCAAGGCTGGGCTCAGTGGCTCATACCTGTAATCCCAGTGCTTTGGGAAGTTGAGGTGGGACGACTGCTTGAGCTCAGGAGTTCAAGACCAGCCTGGGGAACATAGTGAGACCCTGTCTCTACAAAAAAATAAATAAATAAAAATAAAAATAAAATCACCTAGGTGTGGTGGTGCCTACCTGTAGTCCCAGCTACTTGGGAAGTTGAGGCAGGAGGATCACTTTATTATAAAGTAGAATTTAAGTTAGATTATTTTGCCCACTGTAGGCTAATGTAAGTACTCTATACACGTTTAAGGTAGTCTAGGCTAAGTTATAATGTGTAATAGGTTAAGTGTATTAAATATATTTTTGACTTAGGATATTTTCAATTTACAATGGGTTTATCAAGACATAACCCCACCATAAGTCAAGGAGCATCTGTACTTATTCTGAACTTTTTCTCTTCCATGTAACAATATATTGCTATGGCAATAAATACACATGTAGATCATTCTTTTTAACAGTTACTCTGTACTATAAATGTAGAGTTACAACATTCAAACCTTCACTATCATAAATAATGTTTCAGTGAACATCATTGTGTATCTTCATGCACAGATGCCAGTACTTCCATATTATTTCTGAAAATGACTCCTCGGGCCTAAGGGTAGACACATTTAAAACTTTGATTGCCCATTACCTGCCAAAGAGGTTATATCAATTTAGAGCCTCATCCACTGCATCAATTTAGCCATATCTCAAACAGCATTGTGTTTTGGGAATCCTTCAAATTTCTGGTCATTTTCTTGGTGAAAGACAATTATCGCTGTTAGTTTAGCTCACATTAAGGCTGAGCATATTTTTGTTACTGCCAATTTTTCTATTTCAGCCTATAAATTTGAGTGAGCATATGTTACTTTCCTAAGAAAAAACAGTTTTTTCCATTAAAAAAAAAGTTCAGGGCCAAGTGCAGTGGCTCATGCCTATAATCCCAGTACTTTGGGAGGCCAAGGCATGAGGATTGCTTGAGCTCAGGAGTTCAAAACTAGCTTGGGCAACACAGTGAGATCCTGCCTCTACTTAAAAAAAAAAAAAGTTCATTCTTTTAGTAATAGGTTTATACAGGATATAAGAGTACCATGGAGTCACGCCTGTAATCCCAGCACTTTGGGAGGCCAAGGCAGGCAGATCATGACATCAGTTCGAGAGCAGCCTGGCTAATATGGTGAAACTCCATCTCTACTAAATATACAAAAATTAGCTGGGCACGGTGGCACGCACCTGTAGTCCCAGCTACTCGGGAGGCTGAGGCAGAAGAATCGCTTGAACACGAAAGGTGGAGGTTGCAATGAGCCGAGATCGTGCCACTGCACTCCCGGTGACAGAGCAAGACTCCGTCTCAAAAAAAAAAAAAAAAAAAAAGATTACCATGGATGGAGGCCAGGCACAGTGGCTCATGCCTGTAACCCCAGCACTTTAGGAGGCTGAGGTGGGTAGATCCTTTGAGATCGAGTTCAAGACCAGCCTGACCAACACAGCAAAATTCCATCTCTACTGAAAATACAAAAATTAGTCAGGTGTGGTGGTGCATGTCTACAATCCCAGCTACTTGGGAGGCTGAAGCATGAGAATCACCGGGGAGGCAAAGGCTGCAGTGAGCTGAGATCACGCCACTGCACTCCAGCCTGGGCAATAAAATGAGACTCTGTCTCAAAAAAAAAAAAAAAAAGAGTGCCAGGGAAATTCAGAGAAAGAAAAGATAATCCTGGTTTAAATCAAGGCCTGGCATAGTCCCTTGCAGAGAAGATGTTCAATATGAAGAGGAAACTGAAGGAAATAAGGCAGGCAGGCAACCAGCCCATGGGGAAGTTTCAAAAAGGTACATCAAGTTGGGCCTTAAAAAAAGTAAAGGAGGCCGGGAGCAGTGGCTCACGCCTGTAATCCCAACACTTTGGGAGGCCGAGGAGGGTGGATCACCTGAGGTCAGGAGTTCAAGACCAGCCTGACCAACATGGTGAAACCCCATCTTTACTAAAAACATACAAAATTAGTTGAGCGTGGTGGCGGGTGCCTGTAATCCCAGCTACTCAAGAGGCTGAGGTAGGAGAATTGTTTGAACCCAGGAGGCAGAGGTTGCAGTGAGCCAATCGTGCCACTGCACTCCAGCCTGGGCAACAAGAGCAAAACTCTGTCTCGGAAAAAAAAAAAAAAAAAAAAAAGGGAAAGAAGAAGAAAAAGGCATTCTACATAGACAAAAGTATATAAGCAAGTCTAAAGGGAGACATGAAGATACAGTTATGTATTACTTAACAACAGGGATACGTTCTGAGAAATGTGTCATTAGGAGATTTCAACATTGTATGAGTATCATTGAGTATACTTACACAAATCTAGATGGTATAGCCACTACACACCTAGGTATGTAGGTGTATAGCCTACATACCTCTATGTAGTCCATTACTCCCAGTAATAGCCTAATACTCCCAACCATCCTAACAAGATGTTACTATACTGAATACTGTAGGCAACTATAACTCAGTGGTAACTATTTATGTATCTAAACATAGAAAAAGTAATGTGTTGTGCTAAGACCTTATGACAACTACGATGTCACTGGGCAATAGGAATTTTTCATCTCCATTATAATCTTATGGGACCACCATCATATATGCAGTCCTTTGATGACCAAGGCGTCATTAGGTGACACATAACAGCAACTGTGAAGAGCTGTAAAGAAAAAGACCTAAAAAGGTAAGATTCAAGTGCTAACTGAGAGAAAGCTTTGAATGCCACAATGAAACACCTGGATCAGATTGAACAAAGACAAACATACAACTTTAAGTCTGAGTAACAAGATGAAAACATAAATTAAAATTAATCTGACAGATTTAAAGTTTGAAGTAACAGAAGTAGGAAGACAAGATTAATCAAAAACAAAGTGATAAAGGCCTAAATGAGGATGGCATGACGAAAAGGTAGTTACTTTTAAAATTTTAAACTATGCAACTTCTCAGTAAGGATAGTGAATTAAATGTATCTATCTATTTCTACTCTCTTCTCTCCTCACTCATACACAGGAAAAATTTTTTTAAAAGAGAAAAAATTTTTACACAAGACAAAACCACAAGGATGGAATGGAAGAGCAATAATTTTTTTGAAACTAGAGATAAAATGGACTATTGCCTTGGGAGATGGACAAAAACTAAATCCTAAAGTGACAAGGGAAAAAGTAGAAAACCAACTTAATTTACACTATGGAATTCCCCCAAAGTCTCAGAAGCTGATGAGTCCAGGTAACTCTGGGTATGCAGGGTAGGGTGAATGAAGTGAAAATAAGAATTAGTTCAGCATCTGTTTACTACAGAGATGGATTCCTAGATCCTTTTCTCTATTCCTTCTAACCAAGGCAACTACCCCTCCCCATTCTGCCAAAAGACAGATTTACTCTCTGGAGAGTATAAATCAAAGGTCTTACAGTCTAGTGAACACCAGGTAAAGGTGAAAGTGAGGGAGCCGTATTGAAAACAGGAAAACTAACACCAACGTATGTATACTACATGCTTCATTTTTCTTCTGTGTTATACTGCCTATTTCCTATATTTCGTATCTCCACTTTCTTGGTTTACTCTCTCCTACTGGTGGAGCCTATCTTCTAGTGGATTCCTGAAACGGTGTAAGAAATGCCTTGGAGGTATGAAAATATTTCTTCTATTTCACTAACTGATAGTTTGCCCAGGTATGGAATTCTAAATTAGAACTTATTTTCCCTCAGAATTTTGAAGGCATTGCTCCAAAGTCTTTTTTTTTTTTTTCTTTTTTGAGACAGTGTCTTTGCTCTTTCACCCAGGCTGGTGTGCAGTGACGTGATCTCGGCTCACTGCAACCTCCGCTTCCGAGGTTCAACCAATTCTCCTGCCTCACCCTCCCAAGCAGTTGGTACTACCAGCACGCACCACCATGCCCAGCTAATTTTTGTATTTTTGTAGGGATGGGGTTTCACCATGTTGGCCAGGCTGGTCTCAAACTCCTGACCTCAGGTGATCCACTCACCTCAGCCTCCCAAAATGTTGGGAATATAGGCGTAAGCCACCACACCTAGCCTGTTCCAAGGTCTTCTACTTTTCAGCATGACTACTGAGAAAAAAGACCAATCTGATTCCTGAATCTTCTGAATGTGAATAATTTTATTCTCTCTGAAGCTTATAGGATATTCTCTTTCTATCTGATGCTGAAATTTCAGCATAATGGGCCTTGATGTGTGCATGACCCCTTTGATCTGGAAACTAATGTCTTTCACTGGGACATTTTATTTAAACAGAAACAAAGAATTATGTTAAAAGAAATAAAAATAATGCCACTGGAGAGAAGGAAATGAGAGAAAGGGAGCAGAGGACCCCCCTATAATATTTTTGTAACAAACATTATACAACTAAGTCTTTAAATATTAAAATATGCATGTATAGTTTTGATTTAAATAATTTTTATGTATGTATGTATTTGGCAAAAGACCTGAAAAGAGGTAATAACCCAGATAAACACATAAAAAGTAAAATCCAAACACTTATAGTTCCTCAGACTGGGGAAATGAAAAACTGAATTGTGATAGTCATGAAAGATACCAAAAGGTAGGAAAGACAGCAGATTTGAAGGAAATACTGGTGAGTACATACATATATAGGATGTTAAAGATTATTCAAATAGAGGCTGGGCGCAATGGCTCACACTTATAATCCCAGCACTTTGGGAGGCCAAGGCAGGTGGATCACTTGAGGACAGGAGTTCGAGACCAGCCTGGCCAATATGGTGAAACCCCATCTCTACTAAAGATACAAAAAATTAGCCAGGCGTGGTGGCACACTGTAGTCCCAGCTACTTGAGATACTGAGGCACAAAAATCATTTGAACCTAGGAGGCGGAGACTGCAGTGAGCCAAGATCACACCACTGCACTCCAGCATGGGTAACACAGAAAGATTCTGTCTTTAAAACAAAAAAAAAAAAGATTACTCAAATAGAGCCGGGCATGGTGTCATACACCTACAATCACAGCTACTAGGGAGACCAAGGCATTGGACTACTTGAGCTCAGCAGTTCAAGACCAGTCTGGGCAATACAGTGAGACCTCGTTTCTTTTTTTTTTTTTTTTTTTTTTTTGAGATGGAGTCTCGCTCTGTCGCCCAGGCTGGAGTACAGTGGCCGGATCTCAGCTCACTGCAAGCTCCGCCTCCCGGGTTTACGCCATTCTCCTGCCTCAGCCTCCCCAGTAGCTGGGACTACAGGCGCCCGCCACCTCGCCCGGCTAGTTTTTTTGTATTTTTTAGTAGAGACGGGGTTTCACCGTGTTAGCCAGGATGGTCTCGATCTCCTGACCTCGTGATCCGCCCGTCTCGGCCTCCCAAAGTGCTGGGATTACAGGTTTGAGCCACCGTGCCCGGCCGAGACCTCGTTTCTATAAATTAAAAAACAAAAAAAAAAAAACTACTCAAACAGAGATGCAGCCAGGCACAATGGCACACATCTGTAGTCCAGCTACTCAGGTGGCTGAAGTGGGAGGAATGCTTGAGTCTAGGATTTCAAGACCAGCCTGGGCAACATAGTAAAACCTTGTCTCAACTTAAAAAAAAAAAAAAGAGAGAAAGAGAGAGATCTTTTAAATAGATAAAAATATAGGAAAGCAGTTTATGTGAGAAGCCAGGAATGAAATTTTCAGAGCCTTTTACACATAAAAGATAAATGAAGGGTGATATGGTTTGGCTCTATGTGTCTCCACCCAAATATCATGTCAAACTGTAATCCCCAGTGTTGAAAGTGCAGCCTGGTGGGAGGTTATTGGATCACGGGGTGGCTTCTAATGGGTTAGCACCATCCTCCTAGTGCTCTCTTATGATAGAGTTCTCAAGAGATCTGGTTGTTTGAAAGTGTGTAGCACCTTCCCCTTCTCTTCCTCTATCCTGCCAGCCATGTAAAGACATGCTTGCTTCCCCTTAGCCTTCCGCCATGATTCCAAGTTTCCTGAGGCCTCCCCAGCCATGCCTCCCACACAGTCTGCAAAACTGCTCGTCAATTAAACCTCTTTTCTGCATAAATTACCCAGTCTCTGGTAGTTCTTTTTTTTTTTTTTTTTTTTTTTTTGTTGAGACGGAGTCTCGCTCTGTCACCCAGGCTGGAGTGCAGTGGCCGGATCTCAGCTCACTGCAAGCTCTGCCTCCCGGGTTCACGCCATTCTCCCGCCTCAGCCTCCCGAGTAGCTAGGACTACAGGCGCCTGCCAACTCGCCGGCTAGTTTTTTTGTATTTTTTAGTAGAGACGGGGTTTCACCATGTTAGCCAGGATGGTCTTGATCTCCTGACCTCGTGATCCGCCCGTCTCGGCCTCCCAAAGTGCTGGGATTACAGGCTTGAGCCACCGCGCCCGGCCTTCTGGTAGTTCTTTATAGCAGTGTGAGAATGGACTAATACAAAGCGAAGGGGATTATGGTAGGTACCAAGTGAATGTCAAATTGAAGTAGGAAGGCAAGCAGCTAGGAAGGCAGGTAGGTGGCCAAATGGGAAGAAATGAAGGAAATTGCCTGGTTTACTATTTAGTTTTAGCCCCAAACCGGGTACTGTGGTGTATACTTGTAATCCCAGCTACTCGGGAAGCCGAGGCAGGAGGATCATTTGAGCTCAGGAGTTCAAGACCAACTTGAGCAACATAGCAAGACCCTGTCTCAAAAAACAGTTCTCGCCTCAAGCATGAGAAAAGTAGAAGCATACTGAACAAAAAAAAAGAAACAAGCAGAAAAACAAGCAAAAAGGACAAAGAAGGAACAATCAGTGATAAAGACCAAGCAACACAGCGTCTCTGAAACCTAGTTTCTAGGAGAGGCTCAATTGTGTAGTATCAAGAACTTGGAGAGGATTCTAACAACAACCCTAAAAGCTGCAGTGCATAATGATTCATGCCTGTAATCCCAGCAATCTGGGAGGCCAACAGCAGGAGGATCACTCGAGGACAGTAGTTCAAGACCAGCCTGGGCAACATCGCGAGATCCTGTCTCTACAAAATTAAAAAATTAGCTAGGCATGATGGTGCATGCCTACAGTCCCAACTACTCAGGAAACTGAGGAGGCAGAATCACTTGGGCCTAGCAATTGGAGGTGTTGCAGCAAACTATGGTCATGCTATTGCACTCCAGCCTGGCTGACACAACAGGACCTTGTCTCAAAAAAAAAAACCTTAAAAGTATTTAAAGAATTGAAACACAGAACTAGAAGAAAGAAATACAGAATGTTAGGCCGGGCGCGGTGGCTCACGCCTGTAATCCCAGCACTTTGGGAGGCTGAAGCGGGAGGATCACGAGGTCAGGAGATTGAGACCATCCTGGCTAACATGGTGAAACCCCGTCTCTATTAAAAAATACAAAAAACTAGCCAGGCGTGCTGGCGGGTGCCTATAGTCCCAGCTACTCAGGAGGCTGAGGCAGGAGAATGGCATAAAACTCGGGAGGTGGAGCTTGCAGTGAGAGGAGATCACGCCACTGCACTCCAGCCTGGGCAACAGAGCAAGACTCCGTCTCAAAAAAAAAAATTAGCGGGGCGTGGTGGCAGATGCCTGTAGTCTCAGCTACTCGGGAGGCTGAGGCAGGAGAATGGCATGAACCTGGGAGGCGGAGCTTGCAGCGAGCTGAGATCGCACTACTGCACTCCAGCCTGGGTGACAGGGACAATCCGTCTCAAAAAAACAAAACAAAACAAAACAAATATAGAATGTTACAGAAAAGATTTTAAGAAACTACTCTTTTTTTTTTTTTCCTAGAGACAGGGGCTCACTCTGTCACCCAGACTAGAGTCCAGTGGCGTGATCATGGCTCACTGCAGCCTTGACCTAGCAAGCTCAGAGATCCTCCCACCACCTCAGCCTCCCAAGTAGTTGGGACTATAGGCATCCACCACCACATCTAGCTAATTTTTTATATACATATTTTTGTGGAGACAAAGTCTCACTATATTGCTCAGGCTGGTCTTCAACTTCTGGGCTTAAACAATCCTCTCAGCCTGGCCTCTCAAAGTGCTGAGATTACAGGTGTAGGCCACCACACTCAGCCTGGAAACTACTCTTCTAGCTCCTTTTTTCAGCACCTTGCACTTGGATATCCAACCAAGCAATACCTTGCCCCCAGGCTATCTAATGTGGTATTTCACCCTTTTCATCTGCAAAAAAGACAATACTCCACTTACCTCCTTTTCAAAAGATACCCATTGTACTACATTTCAGTAGGAAGATGACTCTAGGTCACAATGGAAAAAATCGTAACTTAGAGATTAAGAATGATCACTGTGTAGATGGACTGCCAACAATAAAATTCTGTCTCTACGTTCTAGTAGCTATGTGACTTCAGACAAGTTACATATTCACTCTCTGTGCCTTAGTTTCCTCATCTGTAAAACAAGGATAATAATACTTACCTAATACAATTGTCATAAAAATTAAATGAGAACAGCTGGTACGTATTACTAATAAATATTAGATATTATTATAGTTCGTACAAATTCATGATGTCAATGGCTTAGTCTTATCCCTTCAAAGGTATTTCATATTAACAGTGGGTTTTACATTCCTTTTTATTCAACAAACATATATTGAACTCTAATCCAATATACTAGGCACCCACTGTAAGCACTGCAGTACTCTGGTAAACAAGGAAAGCAAAAGTTCTGCTCTCATGGAACTTACATCCTAAGTATGCTGGTTTGGTTTTGTTTTTTGAGATAGGGTCTCAGCTGTCTCCCAGTCACCCAGACTGGACTGCAGTGGCACAATCACGGCTCACTGCAGCCTCGACCTCCCAGGCTCAGGTCATCCTCCCATCTCAGTCTCCCACGTAGCTGGGACTACAGGGGATGCCACCACACCCTGCTAATTTTTTGTATTTTTTTGTACAGATGGCGTTTCACCACATTGCCCAGGCTGGTCTCAAACTTTTGGGCTCAAGCAATCCACCCACATCAGTCTCCCAAAGTGCTAGGATTACAGGTATGAGCCACCACGTCCAGCCCTAAGTATACTGCTGAATCCATAAACTTACTTCTCCATTCAACTACAATGAAAACATGGAGGGAAAATATAAAATGGGCCTGGCAGGGTGACTCACACCTGTAACCCCGGCACACTGGGAGGCCGAGGCAGGAGGATTGCTTAAGCCCAGGAGTTTGAGACCAGCCTGGGCAATATAGTGAGACCCAGACACTACGTAAAATAATAAAAACTTTAAAACAAGAAAGAAAATACATTGACAAAATTATGAAAAGTGACATAAATTTGAAGAATTTATGTGAAAAGTTGGAGACAGTTGCTACAGACTAGACATAAAGATTAGTCAACAAAATAGGAAAGCGTAACCTGGCATATAGAAGGAACTTAATTATCCACTCCTTTCCCTCGGTTTGTCTCCTTAAATGTAAAATGATAGGCGTTGTCATATTTCCAACCTGAAGATTCACTGATGTCTACTTACTAAAGTCATTAAGGCATATCAGGCAGCATTAGTTATTTATTTATTTATTTATTGAGATGGAGTCTCGCTCTATCACCCAGGCTGGAGAGCAGTGGCATGATCTCGGCTCACTGCAACCACCACCTTCCAGGTTCAAGCAATTCTCCCACCTCAGCCTCCCGAGTAGCTGGGATTACAGGCACCTGCCACCAAGCCCGGCTAATTTTTGTATTTTTAGAAGAGATGGGGTTTTGCCGTGTTGGTCAGGCTGGTCTCAAACTCCTGACCTCAGGTGATCCACCCGCCTCGGCCTCCCAAAGTGCTGGCATTACAGGCATGAGCCACCGCGCCCGGCCAATGCAGTATTCTTAAAAATAGATGGTGGCCGGGTGCAGTGGCTCATGCCTGTAATCCCAGCACTTTGGGAGGCCGAGGTGGGCGGATCACCTGAGGTCAGGAGTTCGAGACCAGCCTGGCCAACATGGAGAAACCCCATCTCTACTACAAATAAAAAATTAGCCGACGTGGTGGCAGGTGCCTGTAATCCCAGCTACTCGGGTGAGGCAGGAGAACTGCTTGAACCCAGGAGGCAGAGGTTGCAGTGAGCCGAGATCACGCCATTGCACTCCAGCCTGGGTGACACAGTTTTTTTTGACCCTGTCTCAAAAAAAAAAAAAAAAAAGGCCTTTGCAATATAATAATATCTCTTCTTTTGTTGGGGGACAGGGTATCACTGTGACACCCAGGCTGGAGTACAGTGGCATGATCACAGCTAAGTGCAGTCTCAACTTGCCAGGCTCAGGTGATACTCCAATCTTAGCCTCCCAAGTAGCTGGGACTATAAAAGTACACCACAGTGCCTGGATAATTTTTTGTATTTTTTGCAGATAAGGGGTTTTGTCATGTTGTCCGGGCTGGTCTCAAATTCCTGGGCTCAAGCAATCTTCCTGCCTTGGCCTCCCAAAGGGATTAGAGGCACGAGCCACCACACCTGGCCATAAAAGAATATCTTGACATCTTAACTTTACACTGTATGAATTCCTATTTTCCCATATCTGAAAAAGGTAAATAAAGGTAACAGGTAAGAATTTTGTTAACTGATGCAGTTAAAACGGTAAGTTATGTAGGTGAAAGTTAGCTTAAAAAAATTTTCTTCCTAAATGACAGCCTTACAAACCCAAATGGTATTACCCTTTTCCTTCTGCTACATTCTCCATCCACAGTAACTTATACATAATAGCACAAAAAGAATTCTCTGCTAATGAGAATACCAGAATCAAGAGAGAAAAAAACCTACATTTACTACAAACTAATTCAACGTCTCTAGTTTGAATTTGGAACTGTAAATCAAATACCTAATCTCCTCCCAACTATTCCCTCAGCCAATGCATTACAAATCACACATTCAATTTAAAAAGTGTTCCACCTTGGCTAGGCATGGTGGCTCATGCCTGTAATCCCAGCTCTTAGGGGGAGCCCAATACAGGAAGATCACTTAAGGCCAGGAGTTAAACACCGGCCTGGGCAACATAGCAAGACCCTGTCTCTAAAAAAAATTTAAAATTAGCCAGCCATGGTGGTGCACACCTGTGGTCCCACCTACTCAGGAGGCTGAAGTGGGAGGATCACATGGTCCCAGAAGGTCAAGGCTGCAGTGAGGCATGATTTTGTCACTGCACTCCAGCCTTGGTGGCAGAGCAAGACCCTCTCCTATGGGGAAAAAAATGTGTTCCTCATAACTGTTAGTAGTCCATAGACAAGAAAGAAATAGCCTAAAGTTTCATGGACCACCTACCCACAGAGTTCTACTTGCCAGTGATAAGTAGAACTAGTGAAAAATGATAGAATATGAAGAATTATCAATTTGACCAAAAAAATCACATTAGAACTATTATTTCAACACAACTCTTAGAGAGTATCAACCATATTTTGCTCTTCTTCTAATGCAGCACCACAGTGAAAAATGCAGAAGAACCTGGTCCCCTTGAAAAACACTGCAGGGCCACCAGCACAATTAACATGTTAAAGCACTATTACTAACCCTAAGGATTAACTTGGCGGGATCAGTGGCTCACACCTATAATTCCAGCAGCTTAGGAGGGTGAGGTGGGAGGATTGCTTGAGGCCAGGAGTTCACGACCAGCCTGGGCAACATAGCAAGATCCCATTTCTACAAAAAGTTAAAAAATGTATCCAGGTGTGGTGGTGTGTGTCTACAGACCCAGATACTCAGGAGGCTGAGGCTGGAAGATCACTTGAGCTCAGGAGTTCAAGGTTGCAGTGAGCTGTGATTACACCACTGCACTACAGTCTGGGAGACAGAGCCAGACCCTGTCTCAAAAATAAAAATAAATATATTTTTAAAAAGGATTAACCCAAGTGAAGCTTAAAGAGTGAACTGTTTTTTTTAAATCGTCTTGACAAAACTAACAAGAATTGTTAAAAAAAAAAAAATAGTACTCTAGCAAAAATACAAAGTAGAAAAAACTCAAAGAAATAGGCATGGTGTCCCTGGTCCTTAAAATGGCTCTAAGGAAAGAAGGTATGACAGTGTAGCAAAGAATTCTGACCTGAAAACATTTACTTTCACTAAGCACAGTACATTTCCACCTAATGTCCCTCCATTCATTAATCTCATTTCCCAAAATGCAATAGACTACTGAAAAAAATCCACAATGTATCTATGATCTCTTCCTCTTGATATAAAAGTGCAAAGGGAGAAAAGAAAAAAGAAAACATCTTCTGATTTGATTGAACTGAACATGGAATCGATAAGTTAGAAGAGATGGAAGAAATTTTTAACATCAAAAAAGAAATCTGGCCAAGCAGAGTGTCTCACATCTGTATTCCCAACTTTGAGAGACTGAGGCAAGGCTTGCTTGAGACCAGGAGATCAAGATCAGCGTGAGCAACATAGCAAGGCATCTGTCCACAAAAAAATTTAAAAATTAACCAGGCATGGTGGCAAGGCACCTGTAGTCCCAGCTATTCAGGAGGCTGGATCGTGAGAAGATCATTTGAGCCCCAGAGGTGGAAGATGCCGTGAGCAGTGATCTTGCCACTATACTCCAGACCGGGTGACAGAGCAAGAAGCAAGACCCTGCATCAAAAGAAAAAGAGGGGAGAGGGGAAAGGAGAAAGGAAAAGAAAAAGAAAAAGGAAATCTAAAAATTGCAGAAGCAAGCAGCCAAAGCATAGTAAACAAACCTGTTTCATTAACAAGGATTCTGCCACACACATACACACAAACACATGCTATTTTCTGCTGAGATTTAAGCTGATATTGATCAGCTTATGAAAATATGGTCAAGAGGCTGTCATTCTGGTTGCTGCTGTTTAAAAAACAAAACAAAATAAAGCCACCCCACCCACACAGCTGGAAAAAAGCTCCTGACATACGAACTAAAACTTGTTTACTCAGGCGACTTCTTAAGAGAAATGCTTTGCAATTTAACTAGGGTTATATAAGTACTTTGCAATGTGTGATCAGTTAAAAATCTTGTTTATTTATTCCATAGTTCACAGGTAGGTTATATTACTACAAGGTCAGGTTTGCCATAATGGCATTTTTCCTGTTTTATAGTTTTATTCTATCACTCAGCACTTCCCGCAATGTAATTTTTGCCATTAATTTTACCTCTCTTTCCTTTAAAAAAAAATTTAAAAATTAAATACAGATAATGACATGTGACAAATTAATCATCTCTTAAAATAGCTGTTCCCAGAAACATGGTAGAAAAGAAATTTCAGTGATTCAACTGTCCTATCAAAATCTGGATATTGCAAAATAATACTGCCTTTCAGTAACATGAAAAAAAAATCTAATTTAAATTTCAACGTGGGGATGGGGGTAATCACTCCCACTGTTGTATTTTCAAGAAATTCTCCGCAACACACACACATACCTCAAGGCCCTTTCTTTTTAAGGCTATCAAATATATTGGTTTTTGGAAAAGGATAGACTTTATTTTGCAAGAATGAACAAGGTCTGCAAGATAAACTAGGCCCCTAAAATGAAATACCTTCTAAGGAGAAATAACTGTAACATAGAGGAAAGAGGATGGGACTAGTAATTTGAAGATCTGATCTCTCTAAAACTGCACTACACCCTATTCCATCTCTTAGACAAAACAGACCAGATCTTTTTGATATTTGATTATTTTTTGAAATTGAGAAATGGTGTGGAATCAAACTTTTCTGAAAGAGTTTGGAAACTGCCTCGACCTAGGCCTAACAAGATTTAAACCTGGGGCTGTGGACTAAAGACCTGACCGGAACCACAACCATTAAACAAACCCCTGCCCTCAGCAGGCAAAGACAGGCCCTCTTAACACAAGATCTAAGTTTCAAAGTATAGTCCGGGGACGGGGACGGGGGTTGCGGGTGGGAGGTAACAGCCTAAAGAAACGTCGTGTATATCAAAGAACGTCAATTTTTTATTTTTAAAATTAAAATCTAAACCTTTAAATGTTTGGAAGCAACACCTCAACTAAAGAGCAATATGGTCCAGGGTTTATGAATCCAAACTACTCTTAAAGTAAACGGAGCCACTCTGCCTACAGTATTCGGCATCAAGCGGCTCCAGCGGGCAGAGGGTTAAAAGAGGACCACATCACAGACCAGACGCCGCCCGAGGAGTGAGGGCGGGCCAGCCCCCACTGGCCGCCGCTCCAACGGAGGTCAGTAGAGGGAGCCCCCAACTCCCACCTGCCCCCTCGCTCCCTCCACCTCGAGTCTACCCAAGTCCCCAGGATCGGGCCCCTCCCCAGGTCACCGCTCCCCCACCGTCCCTCGCGGCCTCCGCCCCGCCCCGCCCCGGCGCCTTCAGCTCCAGCTGCGTCCCCTCAGCCCTGGGTCTCCTTAGTTGTCAGCCCCTTCAGCCCCTCCCCTTTAGAGGCGCCCCAGTCCTCCGTCTCCTCACCGGGGTTGGCAGTAGTCGCCGCCATGGCCGTAGATGCCACCGCCGCCGCGCCACCCCCCCAGTGGGAGGAGCCGCCGCCACCGAACCGGGAGGGAGGGGAAGAGAAAGGCCACTCCCCAGAAGCGGCGCCTGACCGCCGCCTCCGCGACCGCGGAATCCAAGATGGCGCCTTCAGCAGCCCCCACCATCCCAGCCCCTGTGGCGGAGAGACCCCGCCTATGTGGTGGGCGGAGTCAACACACGACCAGCCTCCTAGAAAAAAAGTGACCAATAAAAATGCCAAATCGACCAAGGGCAGGGCTACACCCTGCGCCAGCCAGTCCAGTGGAGGGAGGGCGAGGAAGAAGTCCAGCTGTCTCCCTAACCCCGCCCTCCTTGCGTAAGAGGTCAATGACCGAGTAACGTCATTGAAATGCAATTAGAATGAGTATTTTAGGCAGGGCGCGGTGGCTCCCGCCTGTAATCCCAGCACTTTGGGAGGCCGAGGCCGGCGGATCACCTGTGGTCAGAGGTTCGAAACCAGCCGTGGCCAACATGGCGAAAACCCCGTCTCTACTAAAAATACAAAATTAGCTGCGCGTGGTGGCACATGCCTGTAATCCCGGCTTCTTGGGAGGCTGAGGCAGGAGAATCGCTTGAACCTGGGAGGCAGAGGTTGCAGTGAACCGAGATCGCGCCACGCCACTGTACTCGTCTGGGCAACCGAGAGCAAAACTCCGTCTCAAAAAAAAAAAGGATATTTTACTAAAAAAAGGATATTTGACTAAAAACCTCCTCTTGATGGTGGATTCGTCTGAGTGGTTGCCCTGCAGACAACTTATCTTGTAAATCCTCTTTAGGTGCTCTAATACTTAAACTTCACATGGTGATTTGTAATCCTTTCCAGTTTTTTTCCTGTTTTAAGGACTTTTGTCCCTGGTGAAAAAAGTTAAATGACTAACTTTTTAATGCCTGCTATGAAACTGGTAGTGTAAAAGGATCTGGGTGTTAACGGTTTGGTATGGGAGATATTGCCAGCCAAAACTGGAGGCGATGGATGAAGAAACTATTTTGAGAATGGGTAACTTCCTTTGGTCAGTGATAGGGACATAGTGAGGAGTTTTGTTTGTTTGTTTGTATTTGAGATGGAGTCTCGCTCTGTCATCCAGGCTGGAGTGTAGTGGCGCAATCTCGGCTCACTGCAACCTCCACCTCCCTGGTTCAAGCAATTCCCCTGCCTCAGCCTCCTGAGTAGCTGGGATTACAGGCGCACGCCACCAGCCCGGCTAATTTTTTGTGTTTTTAGTAGAGACGGGGGTTTCACGATGTTGGCCAGACTGGTCTCGAACTCCTGACCTCAGGCAATCAATCCGCCCACCTCAGCCTCCCAAAGTGCTGGGATTACAGGCGTGAGCCACCACACCCGGCCAGTGAGGAGTTTTTAATAGGGAATCAATAAGATGATGGCTGTGCAGATTTATTTTCTTTTTTCTTTTTTCTTAATTTTTTTCCAAGACAGAGTTTTGCTCTGTCGCCCAGGCTGCAGTGCAGTGATGCGATCTTGGCTCACTGCAACATCCACCTCCCGGGTTCAAGCAGTTATCCTGCCTCAGCCTCCCGAGTAGCTGGGATTACAGATGTACGCCACCACGCCCAGCTAATTTTTGTTTCCTGATAATAGGAAGCATTGAGCTATTTGAGGTAGGCACGGTCCAAAATGCTTTGTATGTATTTACTCATTTAATCCTCACAACAACGATGAGGTAGGTTCTACTACTATTTCCATTTTGCAATTAAGGAAACAGAAACAAAGAGGTTAAGCAAAGGATATCCAGCAGGTAAGTAATGTGGAAGGCAAACTAAAGGAGTCTGACACTGGAGACCTGTTCCACCCATCCCCCTATTTTAGCACTACAGTTTTAGCACTACAAAGTACTGTCTTTTCATGTATCACTCACAAAATGTTTAATACAAATTTAATTAAAATTTTAATTATGCTATTGAACATCTTTGTATTCTTAGAAGTTGTATATGTACTACGCAGATTACATTCATCCACTTATTTAGTTCACTGCAAAGTTATTTTAACATAATTTGCATATTATTGTTTACATCTGTTAAAATTTCATTTTTCTTTCATTTTGTTGTTATATTTATAATTCACCAAAAAGAAAAAAAATCATCCACTCAAAAGAAATACATTGGCTGGGCCGGGCGGGGTGGCTATAATCCCAGCACTTCGGGAGGCCGAGGGGGACGAATCACGAAGTCAAGCATTCAAGACCAGCCTGGCCAACATGGTGAAACCCCATCTCTGCTAAAAATACTTAGCCGGGCATGGTGCTGTGTGCCTGTAATCCCAGCTACTCAGGTGGCTGAGGCAGGAGAGTTGCTTAAACCTGGGAGGCAGAGGTTGCAGTGAACTGAGGTGCCCCTGCACTCCAGCCTGGGTGACAGAGCGAGACTCCATCTTAAAAAAAAAAGAAAAAAAAATTCAGTAGCTTCTTTACCAAGTAAAACGGATTTTTCCAGGATAAATGCAAAATATTTTCCCGTATGATATGGATAAATTTTGTGGTTAAAAGAGATCAAGTCACATTTCTGTAGAAAAAAGCCGGGCACAGTGGCTCACACCTGTAATCACAGCACTTTGGGAGGCCGAGGCAGGCAGATCACGAGGTCAGGAGATCAAGACCATCCTGGCTAACACGGTGAAACCCCGTCTCTACTAAAAATACAAAAAATTAGCCAGGTGTGATGGCGGGTGCCTGTAGTCCCAGCTACTCTGGAGGCTGAGGCAGGAGAATGGCGTGAACCCAGGAGGTGGAGCTTGCAGTGAGTGGAGATCATGCCACTGCACTGCAGCCTGGGCGACAGAGCAAGACTCCGTCTCAAAAAAAAGAAAAGAAAAGGTAGAAATCATTTTGTTATAGAGATGCTTACACAACTAGCTACAAAGTTAATAACATATTCTGTTTGGAGAAAGTGCAACAAAGCTGGCCTGGTGCAGTGACTCATGCCTGTAATTCCAGCACTTTGGGAGGTCAAGGCAGGCAGATTACCTGAGATCAGAAGTTCAAGACCAATCCGGCCACTGCACTCCAGTCCCGGCGACAGAGCGAGACTCCGCCTCAAAAAAAAAAAAAAAAGAAGTTCAAGACCAGCCTGGCCAATATGGTGAAATCCCATCTCTACTAAAAATATGAAAACAAGCTGGACGTGTTGGCACACGCCTGTAGTCCCAGCTACTCAGCAGGCTGAGGCAGGAGAGTCGCTTGAACCTGGAAGGTGGAGGTTGCAGTGAGCTGGGATCAGGCCACTGCACTCCAGCCTGGGTGACTGAGCGAGACTCCATCTCAAATAGAAAAAGAAAAAAAAGTGTAACAAAGCTATTGGCAAAATTATTTGTCAAATATCACATGGAGTCATGATACACAACATGAAATGGCAATATCTGCCCTGTACCTGCTACCAGATGTTTAAGTGTAGAAACCACTGATGTACACAATATGAATCAGCTTATAGCATATAGGCAATACATAAGGAGAAATGCCCAGAAACTTCCTGTTTGGTTTATCATTAAAAATTCAAGATACAAAAGAAAACGTTTTTCGTTTAGATAAGAATTATTTTGTGAGGTATGAGTAAGTCTGAAAAAGATACCTTGGGATCAAAACTGATGGAGTTACAGGCCAGGCATGGTGGCTCACAGCTGTAATCCCAGCACTTTGGGAGGCCGAGGCAGGCAGATCACTTGAGCCCAGGAGTTTGAGACCAGCCTGATCAAAATGATGAAACCACATCTCTACTAAAAATACAAAAATTAGTCTGGCATGGTGACATATGACTGTAATCCCAGCTACTCAGGAGGCTGAGGCACGAGAATAATTTGAACCTGGGAGGCAGCGGTTGCAGTGAGCCAAGATCATGCCACTGCACTCCACACTGTTCCTACAAAAAAAAAATGTCAGTCCACTTTCCTTTTTTTTTTCTTTTTTTTTTTTTTAAGACAATCTCACTTTATTGCCCAGGCTGGAGTACAATGGCATCATGGCTCACTGCAACCTCTGCCTCCCAGGTTCAAGCTATTCTCCTGCCTCTGCATCCTCAGTGGCTGGAATTACAGGCGCCTGCCACCACTGCCCAGCTAATTTTTTTGTACTTTTATTAGAGACGAGGTTTCACCATGTTGCCCAGGCTCCTGAGCTCAGACAATGCACCCACCTCGTCCTTCCAAAGTGCTGGGATTACAGGCGTGAGCCACCACGCCCGGCCCACTTTCCATTTTATTCAGAAAACAGTTCATAGCCAAAATATATTTATTCCAGCCAGGCTCAATAGTGCATGCCTGTAGTCCTAGCTACTCCACAGGCTGAGGAGGGAGGATCACTTGAGCCCAGGAGTTTGAGGCCAACCTGGGAAACATAGCAAGACCTCATTTCTAAAAAATAAAATTTCTCCTGATTTTGATTTGACATTGAACAAATTAGCACAAACCATAAATGTAGTAAAATATCATCTAGTGAGCACAATCTTTGAGAATAAATAGATAAATTGGTGCTTTCTCCACAGTTAAGTATGGAGGCCAATGTGGGGGGGGGGGATGCTATCAGTTTTTAATAAGGATTGAAGTAAAAAGCTCTTCTTTATGATATAGATAATACTAACATAAACCATTTTTATTATTTTAAGTAGGATTTAAGTAGGATTGCTCAAATGGCTTATCTGAGCAATATTTTTATTCACATGAATATACTACCTTAACTTCTGAATGTCATGGTTTGGAGTTTTGTTTTTGTTTTAGAGATAGAGACTCACTCTTTCACCCAGGCTAGAGTGCAGTGGCACCATCATTGCTCACTGCAACCTCGAACTCCTGGCCTTAAGCCATTCTCCCACCTCAGCCTCCCAAACCACAGGGATTATGCCATGAGCCACCACACTCGGCCTGTTTTTGCTTTTTAGTTCATGCCTTTTATTAACCCATCTTTTCTTCTGGTTCGTTGAAACAATAAGTCAGACAACATTTGCCACAATAATGTCTTTCAAAGCGGCTGTCCATAAAAACTCCAGCACCACACTCACCTGAAGGGCACTCACAACAAAGGCAACTAGTTTTGCCATTTTTATCCACCTTGTAATATTTTAGGACAGTTAGCTTAACCTTCTTTCTCTTGTGCTTATTCTTCTTGGGAGTGGTGTAATACTTCCTTGGCACCACCACAAAGTCTCAGCACAATAAGAAGATGAATGCTGTCATCAAAGTACATCCATCTTCCAATTGCTTACCAGCAAAGATCACTCTGCTGATGAGTAGGAACTCCTTTCTTATCCTGCCAGGGCTTTACATTTTGTATCATATTAGAGAGTTCAACCAATGAACCCCAACAAATAAGAGAGTGATGTCTTCCCCATTACAAAAATGTGCATCTTGGTAGCAGTTCTACTGCAGATGGTGGATCACAAAGCCAACATTTTTACTGTAAAGAACAAAGTGTCAGGATTTTGTAAGAAAACCAGACTATGATGCAAATGCCTTGACCGCCAAGAATATTTCATTTCCCAACACATGATAATTTTCTTTCTTCATCAGAGGAAAAAAATGAATGACACATTATTGAACATATTCTAAACCACATCCAAATGTTGCAACCAAATGGGGGTAAATGCTTCCCAGAGCTGAATGTAGCCAATGCAACTGAATAAAACTCCTGCTCTCTCTCAAGTTGAAGCATTTGACTTTTGAGGCTCTTTGCTCTTCTGCTTAGAATCTGACAAACCACTAAATGCTTTCACTAGAAATTCTCCCATAGATCCTTGTAAGCTCCAACTATTCAGAATTATCTGGTAACCATCAAACATTTCTTGCCATATCTGATAAACTCACTGTAAATACAGATTTTCTAATTTTAGTAGAAATAAAAATTAACAGATCAGATCAGGATGCCAGTTAGCAAATTTTAAAAAATTAAGGAATCAGTTGACTGTGAAGTCTGACCTACATGTTTTTATACACATTTTCAGCTTACCAATATTTAACCATTACTATTACTATTATTTTTATATTAATTTGTAAATTAATCGAAAATTACAGGTTTTTTTCTCTTAACTCTTTATGGTAAACTGGTTTTTTAATTATTTAGTTTTTTGTTTTTTAATTATTTAGTTTATTTAGTTTTTGTTTGTTTTTAAGACCAGTCAAGTGAAGGAACAAAGAAATCTGTAACTGATTGGGATCAATTAGTCGTAAACACCAAGGCACTCAGACCAGCCTCCAAAGTTTTATTAAGTGTCTCTGGGTATGGTTGCCAGATTTAGCAAATAAAAATAAAGGTAAGCCAGTTTGATTTGAATGCTGGATAAACAACAAATAATTTTTTTTTTTTTTTTGGAAATGGAGTTTTGCTCTTGTTGCCCAGACTGGAGCGCAATGGCATGATCTTGGCTCACTGCAACCTCTGCCTCCCCAATTCAAGCGATTCTCCTGCCTCAGTCACCCGAGTAGCTGGGATTACAGGCGCCCGCCACCATGGCCAGCTAATTATTGTATTTTTAGTAGAGACAGGGTTTCACAGATGCTGGTCTCAAACTCCTCACCTCAGGTAATTTCCTCACCTCACCACCACCTTGGCCTCCCAAAGTGCTGGGATTACAGGCGTGAGCCACCACGCCCAACCTATGAGCACATCTAAGGAATGGAAACCAGATTGCAAGTGGGTGAGAAGTGAGTAGAAACTAAGTAGACACGGCTAGTTAGCACAGATTACTTTTTCAAGAAACATGACAATGAAGAGAAAAATAATCAAATGGTAGGCTGTGATAGGGGTTAGGCTAGGGGTGGAAATAATAAAATGTGTCTATAGACTGAGCTTGTGGAAAGGAGCAAACTAAAAATGCAAGAAACATCCAGGCGTGGTGGCTCACGCCTATAATCCCAGCACTTTGGGAGGCCAGGGTGGGTGAATCACCTGAGATCAGGAGTTTGAGACCAGCCTGGCCAACAGGACAAAACCTCGTCTCTACTAAAAATATAAAAACTAGCTAGGCATGGTGTTACATGCCTGTAATCCTGCCTACTCGGGAGGCTGAGGCATGAGAATCACTTGAGCCTGGGAGCTGGAAGTTGCAGTGACCCTAGATTGTGCCACTGCACTCCAGCCTGAGTGACAGAGCAAGACTCTGTCTCAAAAAATAAAAAATAAATAAATGCAAGAAATACATATGCCTGAGAAAACAAGACTGGTACTAGGGGAGAGAACGAGACAGGGTTGGGGCAGCATGTGAAAGTGTTCTTAGAAAACCAAGATACCCTTTTTCTAAAAATGTGTAGACATTTTGAAGTGGAGGAAAGGGAACTCATGTGTGATGACTTTGATTCTCAAAGAAAAGTAGCAGGTAAAACTTCCGCTGGGAATAAGAGGTAGAAATAGGGTTGGGTGTAGCTGCACAACTGTAAACAATTGGTTGGGAAGTCAACTAGGTATGAACAAAATGACTGTGAATAATCTGCCACAGGAGTAGAAAAAGGAAACAAAAATGATCACCAGGCCGGGCACGGTGGCTCAAGCCTGTAATCCCAGCACTTTGGGAGGCCGAGACGGGCGGATCACGAGGTCAGGAGATCGAGACTATCCTGGCGAACATGGTGAAACCCTGTCTCTACTAAAAAAATACAAAAAACTAGCCGGGCAAGGTGGCGGGCGCCTGTAGTCCCAGCTACTCAGGAGGCTGAGGCAGGAGAATGGCGTGAACCCGGAAGGCGGAGCTTGCAGTGAGCTGAGATCCAGCCACTGCACTTCAGCCTGGGCGACAGAGCAAGACTCCGTCTCAAAAAAAAAAAAAAAAAAAAGATCACCAAATGCTCTGGGGAACTAGACAAAGTTAGAATGCATAAATTTTCATGAAACTATGGAGCATTGTAATTTCTGTCAATACTCAGAAACCTGAGGAAAGAAAGTGAACAGTTTGCTCACAATTGGAGAGATGATGGACTGATCAGTATCTTGAAGATGGAAGATTCTAGAATTGCAGAAAAGCCTAGTTTAAACATCTCTGAAAGGGGATGAGACTGATCTGGGAAACAAATGAAGTTAGAAGTTATTGGACTGAGAAGAGAGGTTTAATTCTGGAAACTGATGTTGATAGCAAATTCAAAAATGAGAGCGTTGGAGTCGCAGAGGATAGGCACTGGGAACCACATATATCACAAAAAGTTATTAATACGTAAAAAATGTGTAAAAATGTATCTATGTGTACTTATGTTTGTAGATAGATATACATCTTCAAATCAGTAAGTGAAAGATTAATAGCTCAGGCAAAAGGGAAAATGATAGGTAAGGTGAAGATAGGTTTGTATGTATCTATAAAATATGTAAATCAATAGAGATTCAAATACTATAGTAATTAGAGAAATGCAATTTTTTAAAAACTGAGATATTGGGCCAGGTGCGGTGGCTCATAGCTGTAATCCCAGCACTTTAGGAGGCCGAGGCAGGCGGGTCACCTGAGGTCAGGAGCTCGAGACCAGCCTGACCAACATGGTGAAATCCCGTCTCTACTAAAAATACAAAAATTAGCCAGGCATGGTGGTGTGTGCCTGTAGTTCCAGCTACTCAGGAGGCTGAGGTAGGAGAATCACTTGAACCCCGGAGGTGGAGTTTGCAGTGAGCTGAGATCGCACCACTGCACTTCAGCCTGGGCGACAGAGCAAGACTCCATCTCAAAAAAACAAAAACAAAAACAAACAAAAACAAAACAAAAAAGATATTGCGGGGTTTTTTTTTGTTTTTTTGTTTTGTTTTGTGTTGTTTTTTCTTGAGACAGAGTCTCGATTTCTCATTCTGTTGCCCAGGCTGGAGTGCAGTGGCGCGATCTCAGTTCACCGCAACCTCACCCTCCCGGGTTCAAGTGATTCTCCTGCTTCAGCCTTCCAAGTAGCTGGGATTATAGGCGCACGCCACCATGTCCGGCTAATTTTTTGTAATTTTAGTAGAGACAGGGTTTCACCATGTTGGTCAGGTTGATCTCGAACTCCTGACCTCAGGCAATCCACCTGCCTCGGCCTCCCAAGTGCTGGGATTACAGTCGTGAGCCACCATCCCTGGCCTAAAAACTGAGATATTGTTTTTAGCCAATTAGCTCAACAAATATTTCAGAGACTCTGCGTAACTTATACTGGTGAAGCTGTGAAAAAAAAGAAAAGGCACTTTCATGCCTATTTGATGGGAGTGTAAATTACTATAACCTTTTTAGTGTGTAATTTGGTAATATCTATTAAAATTCCAAATGTGCATATCCTGCAACCTATGATTTACATTTTTAATATTTGGAGGAACTTATTCCACAAAAACATTTCCACAAGTGCACAGAGAAATATAGGCCGGGCGCGGTGGCTCAAGCCTGTAATCCCAGCACTTTGGGAGGCCGAGACGGGCGGATCACGAGGTCAGGAGATCGAGACCATCCTGGCTAACACAGTGAAACCCCGTCTCTACTAAAAAATACAAAAAACTAGCCGGGCGTGGTGGCGGGCGCCTGTAGTCCCAGCTACTCGGGAGGCTGAGGCCGGAGAATGGCGTAAACCCGGGAGGCGGAGCTTGCAGTGAGCTGAGATCTGGCCACTGCACTCCAGCCTGGGCGACAGAGCAAGACTCCGTCTCAAAAAAAAAAAAAAAGAAATATATATACAAGGCTGTCACTCCAGCCTGAGTAGACAGAGTGAGACTCTATCTCAAAAAAATATATATATATACACACACACACACACGGATATTTATTGCAATTGTTGCTATAATAAGAAATTTGAAACAATACAAAAGGCTACCAATAGAGAAAATGGAGTACTTGAGTACTCAGCAGCCATTAAAACGAATAAAGCAGATTTTTTTTTTTTTTTTTTTGAGATGGAGACTGGCTCTGTCGCCCAGGCTGGAGTGCAGGGGCGCGATCTCGGCTCACTGCAACCTCTGCCTCCTGAGTAGCTGGGACCACAAGCGCACACCACCGTACCCAGCCAATTTTTGTATTTTTAGTAGAGACAGGGTTTTGCCATGATGTCCAGGCTGGTCTCTAACTCCTGACCTCAAATGATCCACCTACCTCAGCCTCAGAAAGTGTGGAATTACTGGCATGAGCCACCATGACTGGGCCGGTTTTGACTTTTTAAATCAAATGTGTCAAGTAAAATTCTTCTGAGGAAAGAGGGAAAACATTTTAAAGCATCACTAATCCTGTTGACAAGTAGTTCTCAAACTTAAGCATACATCACAATCACCTAGAGAAGCTGGTTAAAACACAAATGCTGCAGGAAGTGGTGGTGCATGCCAATAGTCCCAGCTACTAGGGAGGCTGAGGCAGGAGGATTACTTGAGCCCAGGAGTTTGAGGCTGTAGTGCACTGTGATTCACCTACGAATAGCCACTGCACTCCAGCCTGGGCAACATAGTGAGACCCCATCTCTTAAATACACACACACACACACACACACACAAAGGCCAACACCCCAACATTTCTTATTCATTAAGACCAGGATAAGGGCCCAAGGATTTGCATTTCTAACAAGTCCCTGGGAGATACTGCTAATTCAGAGACCCATTGCATAGACCAAAAAGCTGGCTACCAATCCATCCTCTACCACTCATGTGATCCTACTTAGAAGTTTTTACCTGAGGCCAGGCATGGTGGCTCATACCTGTAATCCAGCACTTTGGAAGGCCAAGAAGGGTGGAACACAAGGTCAGCAGTTTGAGACCAGCCTGGCCAATATGGTGAAACCCCGTCTATACTAAAAATACAAACATTAGCTGGGCATGGTGGCATGCACTTGTAGTCACAGCTACTTGGGAGGCTGAGGCAGAAGATCACTTGAACCCAGGAGGTAGAGGTTGCAGTGAGTCAAGATCGCACCACTACACTCCAGCCTGGGCAACAGAGCGAGATGCTGTCTCAAAAAAAAAAAGAAAGAAAGAAATTTTTACCTGAGCTTTTAATGGTGGCTGTCCCAGCCTGGCAGAGTTGTGGAAATAGTCCTCCACTGATCTAGGCTCCAATTTAATCTAGTGGGATCATTTTCTCAGTGTGGGAGTGTCTGAAACTTGATCCTGTTTCAGTTGAACTATTCATGAAGCTTCTGAGTTCAGCTTGGGAGTGGGGAAGGGAGAGAGCTACCAACCACTCTCCTTTTGTGAGAAGAGGTTGATAAAAACAGAGACTGACAAGAGATGTACTTGAGTAGGAGGAGACTGCTCTGGCAACAGGTGAATCTAGCCTTGGATATCCGCTCTCAGAAGGTAAGTAACTACCCACATGGCCTTCCTGGTGGAGTTTTCACTGGGATAAATTCCAGCAATTCTTCTGAGTTTAATAGCACCTTGCTATGAACTTGGGAAATCGTGGGGGAAATGACTGAAGGAAGTAAAGAGTTTTATTATTATTATTATTATTTTTAGAGGCAGGAGGATCTTGCTATGATGCCCAGACTGAACTCAAACTCCTGGGCTCAAGCAACCCTTCTGTCTCAGCCTGAGACCTTTTCTGTTAGAGCCTTTTAGGAAAAGTTAAACTTTTATCCGAGAAGGGATGTCTTGGGCATAGTCTCTTTTTGAGGAAAGTTGGGGGGACCTCTGATTAGTCTTATTAGCCAGAGAGTGTCTTTGATTTTTAAGGATTATAGTAGAAAAGCTGCATTATTGTGTTTCTTCACCATCATCTCTCTCTTTGCACTAAACTTATGGCCAGGAGAGAAAAACTGGGTCTTTTTAGTATTTTGGTCTTCTTCAAGAATGGCAGGGCATTGCAGGTGGGAAGAATGAAGTGATCTGGAAAAGGAACACAGAGAAAGGAAAAGGTGATGGATCTTTCTGGAACTGAAAGTGGAATTGATGTTGCCAAGGATTTGTAAATGCCATTATTCTGATCCTTACTTTAGTAGGTCCAAATTTAACATAAACCAATAGCTTCACACCACACCTCCTTTCTCCTACTCTAATCCCGAGAAGTGCAGCTTCTCATCTCAAACAAAACAAGAACCTTAAAAGCCACTTAAAAAAAAAATTATAGGACAGGTATTCTCTTTGGAAAAACAGATTTTAGCTCTACCATTTTTGAAAGTGTATTTCTCAAGAAAAGCTATTTCGCCTAAGAAGTAAATTTGTTGTGACTTTTTCCCCCATTTTGAAAACATTTTACCTAATTTATTTTATTTTATTTTATTTTTTGAGACAGAGTCTCTGTCGCCTAGGCTGGAGTGCAGTGGCGCAATCTTGGCTCACTGCAACCTCTGCCTCCCAGGTTCAAAAAATTCTCCTGCTTCAGCCTCCCGAGTAGCAGGGACTACAGGCATGCACCACCACGCCTGGCTAATTTTTTGTACTTTTTAGTAGAGACAGGGTTTCACCACGTTGGCCAGGCCGGTCTCAAACTCCTGACCGAAGGTGATCCCCTCACCTCGGCCTCCCAAAGTACTGGGATTACAGGGGTGAGCCACTGCACCCGGCCCTAATTTTGTATTTTAAATCTTTTATTCTTTCCTTAAAGAGAGACTCCCATGTTGTATAAACTTTAGACCATGCAAAATCTGGATCACTACATATGAAAATGAGTAAAAAATATACATGGCATACTTAGAAACAAAACATCAGCATTTTTCTTTCTAATAAGAATGTATTGTTATTTTATTTTATTTTATTCATTTATTTATTGAGACAGGGATTTGCTTTGTCACCCAGGCTGGAATGCAGTGGTGTGATCATGGCTCACTGCAGCCTTGATCTCCTGGGCTCAATCGATCCTCCCACATCACCCTACTGAGTAGCTGGGAGGGACTACAGGTGCGTGCCACCACAGCAGGCTAATTTGTTTTTGTTTTTGTTTTTTTGTAGAGATGGGGTCTTGCTATGATGCCCAGACTTGTCTCGAATTCCTGGGCTCAAGCACCCACCTTCAGCCTCTCAAAGTGCTGGGATTATAGGAATGAGTCACGGTGCCTAGCCAATATCACTCTACTTCTGAATTCCAGTCCCACATTTTAGCCTCCTGAGCATATTGTGTCAGTGCATTTAAATTCAACCTACCCCAGACTGATTTCATCCTAGTACCTTAAAATATCTGCCACTCCTCCAGGTACAGTGGCTTATGCCTGTAATCCCAGCACTCTGGGAGGCCGAGGCGGGTAGATCACAAGGTCAGGAGATCGAGACCATCCTGGCTAACACAGTGAAACCCCGTCTCCACTAAAAAATACAAAAACTTAGCCAGGCATGGCAGCAGGTGCCTGTAGTCCCAGCTACTTAGAAGGCCGAGGCAGGAGAATGGCCTGAATCCAGGAGACAGTGCTTGCAGTGAGCCGAGATCGCACCACTGCGCTTCAGCCTGGGTGACAGAGCAAGACTCTGTCTCAAAAATAATAATAATAATAAAAATTTTTTAAAATAAAACTCTGCAACTCCTAAAATAAATTCTATGAATGGCAACATTTTTCTTTCAGCTTTCCAAATTCAAGCCCAAGAGTTTTCTTTATCACTTCCTTCTTCTACATGTCCATTTAATTTTTAGGTAGTCACAAATTCTCTTTTACAATCTCACATCCATTCTTTCCTTTCTGTTACTCACTGTGTTATCCTAGCCCTTGTTTCCCCTTGTTGAGACTGCTAAAACTCCTCTTGTTGTTTTCACCCTACAGTGTGTGTTATCTCCAATACTTTTTATGCACTCTTGCCAGTTATCCTCCTGAAGTATGGCTTTGATCATTTACCTGCCTGAATTAAACAAGTATGAATTGTTGTACACACTATGTGCCAGACACTGATAGAGATTTGTATTAAGTCATTCATGTAGGTGTATTAAATACATAAAATATGCCAGCCCTCCCCAGGCACTGAAGCCATGCTATGAATGGGACAGACACCTAGAGCTTACATTCCAGTTAGAATCAATGGGATATACATAGTAAGATATGGCCCCTGCTCCCAAAATGTTTACCTGCTCAAAACCTTCCATTGCTTCCCAATACCTGAAAGAACAAAATTCAAAGTCCTTGCCCTGACTTTCAAGGTTCAGTATGGTCCTGCCTTAAGCAACAGAAGTATAGTACCTAGATGAATAATCTTGAGTTTGCATGCATCTTGTATTCTGTATCAGGCACCACATTTTAAAAGGAATATAGACACACTAGAAAATCTTCAGTAGAAAAAGGGTAGAGTGGTAGACCACATCCTCTGAGAAACCAATCAAACATACTTAATAGCTATTTTTAAATTACTGAAACTCTTGTGTATGGAAAAGATATGTGTTGCCTTATACAGTCCTAAGTTAAAAGTGAAGCTGCACTAAGAAGACAGATTTGGCTCAAGGTAAAAAATTACTGCCTTCCAGAACCTTCTGAAATAGAAAGACTGCCAGGAGATAGTCAGTGCCCAGCCCCTGTCATACAAGGAGCTCAAGCAGGGGCTTTACAGGAATGATTAGAAGGTGGTGAAAGATGACCTTTACAGTTTCCTTCCAATGTGAGATTTTATGTATGTATGTATGTATTTATTTATTGAGAGAGAATTTCGCTCTTGTTGCACAGGCTGGAATGCAATGGCGCGTTCTTGGCTCACTACAACCTCCACCTCCCGGGTTCAAGCAATTACCCTGCCTCAGCCTCCCAAGTGGCTGACATTTTAGGCATGTGCCACCACGCCTGGCTAATTTTGTATTTTTAGTAGAGATGGGGTTTCTCCATATTGATTAGGCTGGTCTTGAAGTCCCAATCTCAGGTGATCCACCCACCTTGGCACACCAAGTGCTGGGATTACAGGTGTGAGCCACCACGCCCAGCCCAATGTGAAATTTTATACCCTTCACTTTCATGCATTGTGAGTTCTGCTATGTTAAATTAAGCATCATTTTCCAAAAAGCTTCAATGCTTCCTGTCTCCATCATTATTCCTTTATTTGGAGTGCTCTTTTCTTGTTTCAAGTAGAGCTCAGCCATCACCTCTACAAAGACTTCTGTAACTAATACCACTCCCAACTGAGTTTATTAATCGATGAAGGTCGTATTGTTCATACCCTACACCCAAGAGAAGCAGCGTGTTCCTTCTGACATTGAGTTTCCACATTGACAAACATTTCCTACAGGAAATGAATGTTCACCCTGTAGAAACTCATATTGATAGAAGAATATCAGGTTAATTGTTGCCTCATGTAGCCTACATATTCCTGCCTATCTGATATTTCTTTTCTTTCTTTCTTTCTTTTTTTTTCTTTTTTTTTTGAGACAGAGTCTCACTCTGTTGCCCAGGCTGGAGTGCAGTGGCACAATCTCAGCTCACTGCAACCTCTGCCTCTCAGGTTCATGTCATTCTCCTGCCTCAGCCTCCCAAGTAGCTGGGACTACAGGCGCCCGCCACCACGCCTGGCTAATTTTTTATATTTTTAGTAGAGATGGGGTTTCACCATGTTAGCCAGGATGGTCTTGATCTCCTGACCTCGTGATCTGCCCGCCTCAGCCTCCCAAAGTGCTAGCATTACAGGCGTGAGCCACTGCACTTGGCCCTATCTGATATTTCTAACACAAACATCTAATGATGTAATTTTCATGTTTACAAGCTTTCCAATGACTCCCCACTGATTACAAAGCTGAGTCCTGAGTGTTTAATATGCAACACCAGGTCCCTTGTGAGCTGCCTTGGCTACCAATCCTATCTATTCGGTAAAATATATCTCAAAGGCTTACCAAACAATCGCTGTTTCTCAAACATACTATATTGTCCTCCCTTAAACCTTCATGTCTTTACTCGGAATATCTTCTTTCCTTCTCCCCTTTCCCACTTTTAGCTGCCAGGTAAACTCATTCTTAGCCCTCAATTCAATTCATGTGTTGGCCTCTTCAATAAAGCCTCCCTTGATTCTTCCATTTGGGCTCCTTTCCCACTTTACCCAGCAAATTGCTTTGGAATTATTTGCTTTCAGGAAGGACATTTTTTAAAAATTTTTCTCTTTAACTTTATAAGATTCAGACAGTTTACTTAGTACAAAATTATACTAGAAATTTGTGATAAGGAGAACAAATGAAAGGAAATCAAAGAAAGATGGAAGTCTCTTGAAATGCACTAATTGAGAGAAGGTGGAAAATAAATAAAATATTCAGGCTGAAGAGGTCTAGTGAGATCTGCAAGTGCCAGGGTAAAATAAGATGTCCTTTTTTGAAGAATGTAATGATGAATAATGAGAAAATATGTGCCTGAAGTCATAAAGATATGCCGTATTTTCTTCCAAAGGTTTTTAAGTTTGCCTTTTGCATATAACTAAATGCAATTTTTAAAATAAATATCCTATTTTCCAGTATCACGTATTGAATAGTTCATGCTTTTCCTGTGACCAACAATACCCACTGTGTTATAATTCAAGTTTCTGTAAATGTGTGATTTGTCTCTGGGCTCTCTAGGGGTATCTATGCCTACATGCCTACCCCATTGTCATAAACCCCATAGCTTTATAATAAACCTTGATAGCTGATAAGGAAAATCTCTCTACCCTATTCTTTTTCCTCAGAATGTCTTTTTGTTGTTGTTGAGACAGGGTCTCGCTTTATCATCCAGCCTGGATTGCAGTGGTATGAAATGAACTCGGCTCACTGCAGCCTCAACCTCCCTGGCTTAAGAGATCCTCCCACCTAAGCCTCCCGAGTAGCTGGGACTACAGGTGCCCACCACCAGGCCCAGCTAAATTTTGTATTTTTTGTACAGATGGGGTTTTAACATGTTGCTTAGGATGGTCTTGAACTCCTGACCTCAGGAGATCTGCCAGCCTCAACCTCCCAAAGTGCTAGGACTACAGGCGTGAGCCACCATGCCCGGCTTCTATCTTCTCTATTCTTGAGCCTTTGAGTTCCTACATATGTTTAAGAAAACTGATTTGTCAGTTTTCTCAAAAAATCCTGATGGGATTTTGGTGGAGTTGAATTGTATCCTTAGACCAATCTGGGGAGAACTAACTACTATGCTGAATCCACAAACATGGTATATCCCTTCATTTACTTAAGCGTTCTTTAATGACTATCAGTAAAGTTTGGTAATTGTTTCCAAACTGGTCCTATTCAACTTTTGTTAGACTTATTTGTAAATATCTTACGTATTTTTAATGCCATTGTAAATGATGCTTTTTTAAAAATTACATTTTCTTGTGTGTTGCTGGTATTTAGAAATATAATTGACTTATGTATCTTATCCAGCCACCTTGCTAAGCTCTAATTGTCTCATATTTTTCTTTAGACTCATCTGCGGGCAATGACGTCTGTGAATAGCAAACTTTTGTTTTCTTCTTTTTTTTCATCTTATCTTACTGCATTGGCTGGGACTTCCAAAATTATGTTACATAAAAGTTAATATAGTGAACATTTTTGTCTGGTTCCTGATTTTAAAAGGAAAATCTTTCAACTGTTAACCATTAAGTAGTAGGTTTGCTATACTTTTTTTTTGTTGTTTGGACGGGGTGTCACTCTGTCACCCAGGCTGGAAGACAGTGATGCTATCATGGTTTACTATAGCCTTGACCTCCGGGATTCAAGTGATCATCCCACTTCAGCCTCCTGAGAAACTGGAAGTACAGACATGCACCATCTTGCCTGGCTAATTTTTAAATTTTTTTAGAGAGAGGGGTCTCACTATGTTGCCCCGTCTGGTCTCAAACTCCTAGCCTCAAGCAATCCTGCTGCCTCAGCCTCCCAAAATGCTGGGATTACAGGTATGAGCCACCGTACCCAGTCTACACATTTTTTATGGATAACCCCACTTATGCCTAGTGTTCCATTATTGGAACCCTAAGCATGTGGGAGTTGTTTATGTCCTACTGCTCAAGGTTATCACCAAAGTCTGATTGCAAAAATTCAAAAAATTGCACCCTCAGGCATAAATGGGTTAAAGGAGCTCCTTTGTATCCCTATTTTGCTAAGAATATTAACATAGGTGTTTTATATTAGTATCTTTTTTTTTTTTTTTTTTTTTTAAAATAGAGATGGGGTCTCACTATGTTGCTCAGGCTGATTTCAAACTCCTGGACTCAGGCAATCCTCCTGCCTTGGCTAGTATTTTTTTTTTTTTTTTTTTTTGAGATGGAGTCTCACTCTGTCGCCCAGGCTGGAGTGCAGTGGGGCAATCTCAGCTCACTGCAAGCTCCACCTCCTGGGTTCACGCCATTCTCCTGCCTCAGCCTCCTGAGTAGCTGGGACTACAGGCCACCACACTCGGCTAATTTTTTGTATTTTTAGTAGAGACGGGGTTTCACTGTGTTAGCCAGAATGGTCTCGATCTCCTGACCTCGTGATCTGCCCGCCTCGGCCTCCCAAAGTGCTGGGATTACAGGTGTGAGCCACCACACCCAGCCAGCTAGTATTAAGTTTTATCAAATGCTTTTTCTGTAATCATTGAGGTAATTTTTTCATTTAATCTATATACTAAATGTCACTTATAGGTTTTCACATGTAAACTACCCTTGCATTTCTGGAAAAAACTCAGCTCGGTATTTGTGTCAATCAGGATTTATTTGCAGGGAATAGAAACTTTCTAGTTATTTAAAACAGAAGTAGGATTCTTAGTTACACATGACCAAAAAGCCCAACTCAAATGGGATTAAAGACTACAATGGAAAAATACGAATTTGCTAATTATAGGGCACAAAGTTCTATAGCTGTTCAATAAATCAAGCTTGTTAATTGTATTATTCAAATATTCCATATCTTCACTGATTTTTGCCTAGTCAACCTATTAATACTTGAGAAGAGTATGTGTTCTGTCTACCATAATGGTGGTTTATACCTATTTCTCTCTAGAGTTCTATTGCTTTCTTATTTATCTTGAGACTGTTTTATTAGATGTATATTATTTATTTATTTATTTATTTATTTTATTTAGTGGATACAAGTACAGATTTCTCACATGCATATATCAATGTGGTAAAGTCTGGACTTTCAGTGTACCCAAGAAGGTACATATAATTTAGAACTGTTATATCTTCCTAGTGAATTGAACCCTTGATCATTACTTATTAATCCTCTCTATCCTTAATAATGCTTTTTGTGGCCGGGCACAGTGGTTCATGCTTGTAATCCCAGCACTTTGGGAGGCCAAGGCAGGTGGATCACCTGAGGTCAGAAGTTTGAGACCAGCCTGGCCAACATGGTGAAATCCCATCTCTACTAAAAATAAAAAATTAGTGGGTGTGGTGGTGCACGCCTGTAGTCCCAGCTACTCAGGAGGCTGAGGCAGGAGGATTGCTTGAATCCAGGAGGAGGAGGTTGTAGTGAGCTGAGATCACGCCACTGCACCCCAGCCTGGGAAACAGAGTGAGACTCCATCTCCCCACAAAAAAGACATATATATACAATGCTTTTGGATTTAGTTGTTTTGCCTGATATTAATATAGCTCCTCAATTTTATTTTGGCTAGTCTTTACCAAATATGCCTTTTTCTATCCCTTTTATTCTCAACCTTTCCATGTCTTTAAATTTTAGGTGAATTTTTAAAAAATAGCCTATAACTAGATTGGGGCCAAGACCAAAGAATGGAGGTTTGTCATTTTTTGTCTGCCCAACATTCAACTACCCTTCCTGTTTGCAGAAATTTTTTTTTCTTTTTTTTTTCTTTTTCCTTTTTTTTCTTTTGTGTGACGAAGTCTCTCTGTTGCCTAGACTGGAGTGCAGAGACGCGATCTCAGCTCACTGCAACCTCCACCTCTCAGGTTCAAGTGATCTTCCCACCTCAACATCCCAAGTATCTGGGATTACAGGTGCGCACCACTATGCCCAGCTAATTTTTTGTATCTTTTGTAGACGTGGGCTTTCGCTATGTTAACTAGGCTGGTCTTGAACTCCTGACCTCGAATGATCCACCTGACTCGACTTCCCAAATTGTTGGGATTACAGGCGTGAGCCACTGCACCCGGCCATGAAGAAATCTTTCTTTATCGGTGGCTCAAGCCTGTAATCCCAGCACTTTGGGAGGCAGAGGCGGGCGGATCACGAGGTCAGGAGATCGAGACCATCGTGGCTAACACGGTGAAACCCCGTCTCTACTAAAAATACAAAAAATTAGCCGGGTGTGGTGGCAGGCGCCTGTAGTCCCAGCTACTCGGAGGCTGAGGCGGGAGAATGGCATGAACCCGGGAGGCGGAGCTTGCAGTGAGCCGAGATCGTGCCACTGCACTCCAGCCTGGGCGACACAGCGAGACTCCGTCTCAAAAAAAAAAAAAAGAAAGAAATCTTTCTTTATGTGAATCTGTGAGAAACAATTCCCACTGCAGAGGCCTAGAGAAATCAAATATTCCCTCTTCCACCCTCTGGCAGCCAAGGTGTTAGTGCATGACTCAGCCTTGATCAGTCAGATGCTCTAGCCAGAGATTGGAATATTGAGTGACACAAAGATGACCCAATTTATAATTCAGCCATGCCAGAGGCAGCAGTTTCCAGTGACAGTAGCAGCAGTGCTCGGCAACAGCAGTGTCCGGTGGTGGTAATGTCTAATGCCAGCGTTGCCCTAATCAGACTTTTCCTGTGCTCTCCCTGGCTATGGTTCCTGATGGCTGACTTCTCTTGATTTCTGCCTGTTTATAAGACTAGTTATCTTTCTGAGAGCTATCTGACCTCTTTACAATAAATATATTTTCTATTTAAGGGAGAATCTATTCCTGTTGCTTGCAAACAAGAATCCTCAACTGATGTAAAAGTGTTCTTTTTTCCTCCGGAAAGGAGTGGGAGAGATGATAGGTAGGGGGAATATGTGAGGTTTGAATTTGCTGAAGTCATTCTTGATACCGTAAAGGAAGCCCAAACTGGGGATTAAATCAACATAGAAGAAAGGCAGGGTTAAGAAAAGCCATAGACACATAAAGGCTGAACCCTGATACTTTGAATCTCTGGATTCAGTCATAGCTAAAGGTAGCCTCACTCTGGACTTTTTGGTCATATGAATCAATAAATTCCATTTTATTTTTAAATCTCATGTGAGTGGGCTTTTCTGTCACTTGCAACCAAAAGTATCCTACCTGATACCTTTCTGTTCTGCCTGTGAAAAGGAATCCCTCACTTAATTCTGCAATAGGCTTTCAGCTGCTATTCTACTTATCTTCTTTCTTTCCTAGTTGAACTTCTCATAAATGATTTAAAATCTTAGTGTCTTCATTTCCTCACTGTCCTTTGCTGCTTTATCCACTAAAATCTGGATTCATTTTTCACTACTCTGCTGACACTATTTCATTTTAGATCACCAGTAGTCTTCTGTCTTAATTCAATGCCAACACCATATCTCAAAGTCATTCGTTCATTCAACAGTTTTACATACCCACTTTAGAAACATACAGTGCTACATTCATTCATTGAACAAATATTTATTGAACATCTAACATATCCCAGACTTTTAGAATAAACAAATTCTATATGATCCCCACTCTCATAAAGGATTACAATTTTATCAGCCAGTACAGACTAAAGTAATATAATAAATTATAGTGATTATTACTGAAAGATCTGCCTAGAAAATTAATATTTAAGCAAAACCTAGAAGTTGAATATAGAGGGAAGAGAATAACACAAAGAGAATGTTAAGGGAAAAGGCTTGAAGGCAAAGGGGAAGAGAGGGGCATGCAAAATTCATGGAACTATGAGAAGCCCACCATTGCCAAGTCAGAAAGTACAAGGGATAGAGAGGTAAGAAATAAGGTTAGAATAAATTGTCAAGAGCCTTGGAGCCCCATTAAGACAGTGGGAAGATGAAAAAGGATTTTGATCAGATCACTGATTAATTTGCAGTTATTAAAGATCACTTTGTGGTTTGGAGGGGAATAAGAGTGTTTTCAGGAAATCAGAGTGTATTTACAGGAGTCTGGCATTTGATGGCCTGGAGTACAGAGGTGGCTGGAAAGAAACAGAGAAGAAAATTTACGTGAGAAATATTTTGGAAATAAGCCCAAAAGAATTTTTTTTTTTTTTTTTTTTGAGACAGGGTCTCACTGTCGCCCAGGCTGGTGTGCAGTGGCACAATATTGGCTCACTGCAACCTCTGCTTCCCAGGCTCAAGTGATTCTCCAGCCTCAGCCTCCCAAATAGCTGCGTCTTTAGGCATGAGCCAACACACCAGCTAACTTTTGTATGTTTTGTAGAAATGGGGTTTCTCCATGTTGCCTAAGCTGGTCTTGAACTCCTAAGCTCAAGCGATCCACCTGCCTCGGCCTCCCAAGTGCTGGGAGTACAGGCATGAGCCATCACAGGCCAGCCTCCAAAAGGATATTAATAGATACAGGGAGTGAGAAATTGCTGCAATTTTGAATGCAAAAATGCATATGACCTTGTTCTGAAAGAGCACTGTAGAAAGGACAAGATACATAAACAATGTGATATATCTATAAATAATATACATATACCCAAAGGGTGGTACAAATATTTACCAATATTTCCATACTTTTTAGCCATTGGGAGGAACTCTGGACCACTTTTCTCTCATCCTAGGTCTTAGGACCACTTCCTTGCAATTCTCTGGCAAGGTACAACTCTGTACCATAATAACCACAACTCGTGATATTGTTTCACAGAGCAGTTTAGCTCTGCATCATCTCAATTAACTTTTTACCAAAGAAGATTTTAGCTTTGCTTGTGTGTAACCAAAACAGCCATTAAACCACTTTTCAAAACAAATCTATTGGCTTTTTTCTATTTACTAGATGGGGTCTTGCTTTGTTGCCCAGGCTAGCCTCAAACTCCTGGGCTCAAGCAATCCTCCCAAGTAGCTGGCACTGTAGATGTGGGGATTTTTTTTCTCTCTCTCTTTCTAGGATGATGTTCAGGGCACTTTCTCTCATGATATGCTTTTTATAGGTTTCTCAGAAATTCCCCCTTTAAGGTTATCTATCTGCAGATAACTCAGAGTCATGTCCTTCTTCTGATTGGTCTTTACAATGCTGAGTCTAATATATTTACCTCTAGCCACATTCTGTTAAAGTAACTTCATCCTAGCAGGAAGCCCTCTTGGGTGGAATCTTCTTTTATACGACCCCAGTCTGGACCCTATCTGTGGAGTCCATATCTGGCCCTCAAGATATAAAAAATCCCCCTTGTTGGCCAGGCACGGTGGCTCACACTTGTAATCCCAGCACTTTGGGAGGTCAAGGCGGGCAGATCACGAGGTCAAGAGATCAAGACCATCCTAGCCAACATGGCAAAACCCCATCTCTACTAAAAGTACAAAAATTAGCTAGGTGTGGTGGTGCCTGCCTGTAGTCCCAGCTACTCAGGAGACTGAGGCAGAAGAATTGCTTGAACCCAGGAGGCAAAGGTTGTAGTGAGCCGAGATCGTGCCACTGCACTTCAGCCTGGCCACAGAGCAAGACTCCATCTCAAAAAATAAAAAGGGGAGGGGGGAGCCGGGTGTGGTGGCTCACGCCTGTAATCCAGCACTTTGGGAGGCTGAGGTGGGCGGATCATGAGGTCAGGAGATCGAGACCATCCTGGCTAACACGGTAAAACCCTGTCTCTACTAAAACTACAAAAAATTAGCCGGGTGTGGTGGCAGGCGCCTGTAGTCCCAGCTACTCGGGAGACTGAGGCAGGAGAATGGCATGAACCCGGAAGGTGGAGCTTGCAGTGAGCCAAGATCACGCCACTGCACTCCAGCCTGGGCGACAGAGCAAGACTCCATCTCAAAAAATAAATAAATAAATAAATAATAATAAACTCCAAAAAGTCTAAGCATGGTGACTCATGCCTGTAATACCAGTGCTTTGGGAGGGCTGGGTGAGAGGCTCACTTGAGGCCAGAGCTTCAGTCTGGGTAACATAGCAAGACCCCCATCTCTACAAATTTTTAAAAAAATTTTAGCCAGGCATATTGGCATGTGACTGTAGTCCTAGCTACTTGGGAAGCTGAAGCAAGAGGATCACTTGCGCCCAGGAGTTCAAGGCTGCAGTGAGGCATAATAGCATCACTACACTCCAGCCTGGGTAACACAGTGAGACTCTATCTCTATTAAAAAAAATTTAAAAATTAAGAAATTCCAAATAGATCAGGGATCTAAATGGAAAATAATGAAACCATACAAATAATAAAAAAAGAACATGGATGCATTCTATAGACTGAATGTGGAGAAAATTTTTTCTAATAACGACTCAAAATTCAGAGGTAATAAAAGAAAAAAATAAATTTCATTATGTTAAATAAAAATTTTTTGCATGGCAAAAATATGCACCACAAACAAAAAGAAAGCATGGCCTGGCACAGTGGCTCACGCCCGTAATCCCAACACTTTGGGAGGCCGAGGTGGGCAGATTACTTGAGGTCAGGAGTTTGAGACCAGCCTGATCAACATGCTGAAACCTGTCTCTACTAAAAATACAAAACACTAGCCAGGCGTGATGGTGAGAGGTGAAGCCAACTGTACTTCCTGGGTCGAGTGGGGACTTGGAGAACTTTTCTGTCTAGCTAAAGGATTGTAAATGCACCAATCAGTGCTCTGTATCTAGCTAAAGGTTTGTAAATGCACCAATCAGTACCCTGTAAAAATGGACCAATCGCTCTGTGTCTAGCTAAAGGTTTGTAAACACACCAATCAGCACTCTGTAAAAACGGGCCAATCAGCACTCTGTAAAATGGACCAATGGGCAGGACAAATAAGGCAATAAAAGCTGGCCACCTGAGCCAGCAGCAGCAATCTACTCAGGTTCCCTTCCAGGGTGTGGAAGCGTTCTTCTTTTTCTCTTTACACTAAGTTTTGCTGCTGCTCACTCTTTGGGTCTGCACTACCTTTATCAGCTGTAACGCTCCCCGCAAAGGTCTGCAGCTTCAATTCAGAAGTCAGTGAGACCATGAACCCACCGGAAGGAACAAACAACTCCGGACACGCCATGTTTAAGAGATGTAACACTCACTGTGAAGGTCTGTGGCTTCACTCCTGAAGTCAAGTGAGACCACCAGTCCACTGGAAGGAAGAAACTCCGGACTCATCTGAACATTGGAAGGAACAAACTCCAGACATACCATCTTTGAGAACTGTAACACTCACCATGAGGGTCTGTGGCTTCAGTCTTGAAGTCAGCGAGACCAAGAACACACCAGAAGGAACCAATTCTAGACACAATGGTAGGCACCTGTAATCCCAGCTACTTGGGACGCTGTGGCTGGAGAATCACTTGAACCCGGGAGGTGGAGGTTACAGTGAGCTGAGATTGCTCCACTGCATTCCAGCCTGGGCAACAGCAAGACTTTCTCAAAAAAAAAAAAAAACCCTGACGAATTGTGAGAAAATATTTGCATTATATATGAAGGGGTAATATCCCTAGTGTGTAAACAATATTTAAAAATTGAGGGGAGGAGCAGACCAAAAATTCAATAGAAAAAGAGACAAAATACATGAACAATTTACAGAAAATATATAACTGTTAAGAAAACAATTCCAGGTGGGGTATGGTGGCTCACGCCTGTAATCCAAGGTGGGAGGATCACTTAAGTGCAGGAGTTAGAGACCAGCCTGGGCAAAATGGTGAGCTCTTGTCTCTACATAAAAACAAATTAGCTGGGCATGGTGGCATGCACCTGTAGTCCCAGCTCCTTGGGAGGCTGAGGCAGGAGGATCCCTTGAGCCCAGGAGGTTGAGGCTGCAGTGAGCCATGATCATCCCACTGCACTCCAGCCTAGGTGACAGAGTGAGGCCCTGTCTCAGAAAAACACACAAAGAACGAAAACAATCCCATTTAAGATAACAAAAGAATAAAATACGAATACATTTAACAAAAGCAATGCAAAATGTATTCTCTGAAAGTTACAAAACACTGTTGAAAAAAATTGAAAAGACCTAAGCAAATAGAAAGAGCCCATGTTCATGGATCAGAAGACTTAATATTGTTAAGATGTTAATACTCTCCAAATTGCTCTACAGATTCGACACAATCTGTATCAGAATCCCATCTGATTTGTTTATGAATACTGACAAGACAATTCTGAAATTCATACGGAAACTTGGGGACCCTGAATAACCAAACACTCTTGAAAATGAAGAAAGGTGGGGTGCTCACATGTCCTGATTTCAAAACTTACTACAAAGGTACGGTAATCAAGACAGTGTGATGTTGGCGTAAGGATAGATATACAGATAAACAGACTAGAATTGAGAGTTTAGAAACGTATCTATGACCAAGCGATTTTCAACCAGGGTGTCAAGAACATTCAGTGGGGCTGGACGCAGTGGCTCATGCCTGTAATCCCAGCACTTTGGGAGGCCGAGGCGGGCAGATCATGAGGTCAGGAGATTAAGACCATGCTGGCTAACACGGTGAAACCGTGTCTCTACTTAAAATACAAAAACAGTTAGCTGGGCATGATGGAGGGCACCTGTAGTCCCATGATGGAGGGCTACTTAGGAGGCTGAGGCAGGAGAATGGCGTGAACCTGGGAGGTGGAGCTTTCAGTGAGCCAAGATTGAGTCACTGCAGTCCAGCCTGGGTGACAGAATAAGACTCCATCTAAAATAAAAATAAAAATAAAAAATTAAATGGGGAAATAATAGTCTTTTCAATAAATAATGCTAGAGGCCAAGTGTGGTGGCTCACGCCTGTAATCCCAGCACTTTGGGAGGCTGAGGCGGGCAGATCACGAGGTCAGGAGATCGAGACCATCCTGGCTGACACAATGAAACCCCATCTCTACTGAAGATACAAAAAATTAGCTGGGCGTGGTGGCAGGCGCCTGTAGTCCCAGCTACTCGGGAGGCTGAGGCAGGAGAATGGCATGAACCTGGGAGGCTGAGTGTGAAGTGAGCCAAGATCACACCACTGCACTCCAGCCTGGGCAACAGAGTGAGACCCTGTATCAAAATAAATACATACATACATACATACGTACATACACACATAAATAAATAAGAAATAAAGCTAGGAAAGCTGGATATCTACATACAAAAAAAATGAAGTTGGACCCTTATCTCATACTATATACAAAAATTGAAATGGAATGAAGACCTAAATTTAAGAGACAAAGCTATTCAACATAAAACTCCTAGAAGAAAACACGGGTAAAACATTATTACCTTGGATTTGGCAGTGGATTCTTAGATGTGACACGAAAAGCACAAGCAACCAAAGGAAAAATAGACAAATACTTTTGTGCTTCAAAGGACACTATCAAGAAAGTAAAAAGACCGCCCACAGAGTGGGAGGAAATTTTTACAAATCTTTTGATTAGTTGGTCTTTTTTATTATTGTAAGATAATAAAAAGACAGAGATATGCAAATGGGTCGGACCTAGTGGCTCATAATCTTAGCACCTTGGGAGACTGAGGAAGGAGTTCAAGACCAGCCTAGGCAACATGGTGAAACCCTGTCAAAAATTTTTTTTAATTAGACAGGTGTGGTAGCACACACCTGTAGTCCCAGTTACTCCAGAGGCTATGGTGGGAGGATCACTTGAGCCCAGGGAGATTGAGGCTGCAGTGAACCATGATCATGCCATTGCACTCCAGCCTGTGTGACAGAGCAAGACTCTATATTAAAAAAAAAAAAAAAAAAAAAAAAGGCCAGGCACGATGGCTCACACCTGTAATCCTAGCACTTTGGGAGGCCGAGGCGGGTGGATCATGAGGTCAGGAGATCAAGACCATCCTGGCTAACACGGTGAAACCCCGTCTCTACTAAAAAATACAGAAAATTAGCCGGGTGTGGTGGCGAGCGCCTGTAGTCCCACCTACTTGGGAGACTGATGCAGGAGAATGGCGTGAACCCGGGAGGTGGAGCTTGCAGTGAGCCGAGATTGCGCCACTGCTCTCCAGACTGGGAGAGAGAGCGAGACTCTGTCTCAAAACAAAAAAAAAAAGAGAGAGATGTAAATGGTTACTCTATATGTAATCGTTTGAGAGACTACAAAACCATTTTCCAAAGTGGCTACACCATTTTACATTTCCACCAGCAGTGGATGAGGATTCTGATTTCTCTACATCCTCATCAACATTTATCTGATAGGTGTGAAGCAATGTAGTAGATGTGAAGCATAGTAGGTGTGAAGCAATGTTTTGTAGTTCTTTAAATGGTTAAACACAGAGTTACTATGTAACCTAGTAATTTCACTCTTAGGTGTATTACCCAAGATGAATTAAAACATATATCCACACAAAAACTTCGTGTTCATAGCAGTATTACTCGTAATAGCCAAAAAGTGGAAACAACCCAAATGTACATAAACTGATGAGTCAATAAACAAATTGTGATATATACATACCATGGAATGTTACAGAGCTATAAAAAGAAAACAAGTACTGATACATTTTGCAACACAATAAACCATAAAAATATCCTAAGTGAAAGAAGCCAGTCACAAAATATATATATATATATATATCTTGATATGGTTTGGCTCTGTCTCCCCACCCAAATCTCATGTTGAACTGTGATCTCGAGTGTTGGAGATGACTGGATCATTGGGGTGGTGTCTAATGGTTTAGCACCATCCTCCTAGTCTCATGATAATTCTCATGAGATCCGGTTAAAAGTGTGTAGCACCTCACCCTTCACACTGTCTCTCCTGCTCCACCATGGTCAGACGTGCTTGCTTCCCCTTCACTTTCCACTGTGATTGTAAGTTTCCTAAGGCCTCCCAGCCATGCTTCCTGTATAGCCTGCACAACTGTGAGTCAATTAGACCTCTTCTCCTCATAAGTTACCCAGTCTCAGGTAGTTCTTTATAGCAGTGTGAGAACAGACTAATACATATGTGTGTGTATATATGTGTGTGTGTGCATACACACACATACATATACATATATTAAATATGTATACAGGTCCAGGCGTGGTGGCTAACACGTGTAGTCCCAGCACTTTGGGAGGCTGAGGCTGACGGATCCTGAGGTCAAGAGATCGAGACCATCCTGGCCAACATGGTGAAACCCCATCTCTACTAAAAATACAAAAATTAGCCGAGCATGGTGACATGCACCTGTAATCCCAGCTAATGGGGAGGCTAAGGCAGGAGGATTGCTTGAGCCCGGGAGGCAGAGGTTGCCGTGAGTTGAGGTCATGCCACTGCACTCCAACCTGGGCGACAGAGTGAGACTCCACCTCAAAAAAAGAAAAAAAAAGTATACGTATATATGTATGTGTGTATGTAAAAAATAATTATCCCATTTGTAAAAATCCAGAATGAGAAATTTAGATAGAGAGACAGAAAGTAGATTAGTGGTTGCTTGGGGGAGTAACATGGGGTGATAGTGAAGAAAAAAGTTGATTGTGGTAATGGTTGCACATTTCTGTGAATGTACTAAAAACCATTAAATTGTACACTTTCAAGGGGTGAATTGTATAGTATGTGAATTATATCTCAATAAAGCTGTTACCAAAAACAAAGATATAACAGTGGCTCTTATGTACAGGAAGAGATCTTCCATATCACTCATAATAATAAAAGATATGCAAATTAAAACTATGCCATTTGGGCCGGGCGTGGTGGCTCATGCCTATAATCCCAACACTGGGAGGCCAAGGCGGGTGAATCATGAGGTCAGGAGTTCGAGACCAGCCTGATCAATATGGTGAAACCCCGTCTCTACTAAAAATACAAAAATTAGCTGGGCGTGGTGGCACAGGCCTGTAATCCCTGGTACTCAGGAGGCTGAGGCAGGAGAATTGCTTGAACCCAGGAGGCAGGGGTTGCAGTGAGCTGAGATCATGCCACTCCACTCCAACCTGGGCGACAGAGCGAGACTATGTCAAAACAAACAAACAAACAAACAAATAAAATACGCCAGTATACAATGTCTTATCCATCAGATTGACGAAGATTATAAATTATGACAGACAATACATTCTGTTGGAAAAGCTGTGGAGAAACTGGCATTCTTATTAATTGTTGATGGGAATTCAAAATCATACAACCATTGTGGAGGAGAATTTAGCAATATCTACTAAAACTGCAAATTAATTAATCTTCTGACCAAAAATTCCCACTTCTAGGAATTTACCCTGATGATACACTTCCATAGAGAAATACATGTACACAAGAAGATACACTAGGCCGCAGCCAGTGGCCCATGTCTGTAATCTCAGCACTTTTGGAAGCCAAGGTGAGAGCATCACTTGCACCCAGAAGTTTGAGACCACCATGGGCAACATAATTAAACCCTGTCTCTACAAAAACTACAAAACTTGGCCAGGTGTGGGGACCTGTGCCTGTAGTCCCAGCTCCTCAGGAGACTGAGGTGGAAGGATCGCTTGAGCCCAGGAAATCTAGACTGCAGTGGGCCATGATTGCACCACTGCACTCCAGCCTGGGCAACAGAATGAGACCCTGTCTCAAAAATTAAAAAAAAAAAAAAGTAATATACACTAACATTATTTATAATTGCAAATATTGAAAAGGATTAAATGCCTGTATGAAAAGAGTGGTTATCCACACAATAGAGTGCTATTCTGCAGATGTTAAAAAAAAAAAAAAAAGGCTGGGCACAGTGGCTCACACCTGTAATCCCAGCACTTTGGGAGGCTGAGGCTGGTGGATTACCTGAGATCAGCAGTACGAGACCAGCCTGGCCAACATGGTAAAACTCCGACTCTACTAAAAATACAAAAATTTGGCCAGGCGCGGTGGCTCACACCTGTAATCCCAACACTTTGGAAGGCCAAAGTAGGCGGATCACAAGGTCAGGAGATCGAGACCATCCTGGCTAACACGGTGAAACCCCGTCTCTACTAAAAATATCTAAAAAAAAAAAAAAAAAAATTAGCTGGATGTGGTGGCGGGTGCCTGTAGTCCCAGCTACTCGGGAGGCTGAGGCAGGAGAATACCATGAATCCGGGAGGCAGAGCTTGCAGTGAGCTGAGATTGCTCCACTGCACTCCAGCCTAGGTGACAGAGCGAGACTCCATCTCAAAAAAAAAAAAAAAAAAAAATTTGCCAGGCGTGGTGGCACATGCCTGTAATCCCAGCTACTCAGGAGGCTGAGGCAGGAGACAGAGGTTGCAGTGAGCCGAGATCGTGCCACTGCACTCCAGCTCAGCCAGACCGACAGAAATGAATGAGATTCATCACCTGTAGGAGGTAGGTAGGAATGGGGTGGAAAGGATGAGATGTGGGTGAAATGGAATGGAAAGAATGGTTGGGGAGGGGTGATACCTCTTTGTAATTTTTGTATATAGTTCTGGTAACTAGGTTAATATTTCACATACTCAAAAAAATAAAATAAATGCAATAATAGTAGGGACAAAAACTCTAAAAATGGAATATAAACAAGAAAAAATGACAAAAAAGCAGACCACTATGTCCCACAAACTGCGGGGAACATATATCAAGCTTGAAGGGAAAGCAGTCACCTTTGGTATTTTCTCTCTGTACACCTTTCTCCTACAGAGTACAGAGGGAAAATACCAACATTCCAGCAACTTTCCCCAAGAAAACCTATTGCCTCTTTACTGTCAACGCTTTTTATCCACTCAAGGTGAATACCTAACTAAATATTTCAAAAATTGTCTAGCTACTTGCTCTGCAATGCCTGGTTATCAGATCCCTCTTTGGAACATGGGGTTCCTGCTATCTATTGTTTTATTTTGGCCTTTATGGCACAGCTGTAATTGAAACAGAAATAGTCTCCTTTTAATAACCTGATGCGTCTGTTCTGCCAATCCCTATGTTTTGTTTTGAAAATCTGATCATTCTGTCACAACATATTTTATTAAAAAATCACCCTTCTGTTAAGTGATGGAGCTTTTTCTTCTCTTTTTATTGAGGGGTGGGGGATGGGTGTGTAATTTGTAAGTACTTTTGTGCATGATCTGTCCCTCCCTCTTCCTACCCCTGCAGTCCTCTGAAGGGAGGCCAACAGCCTTTCCCTGCCTTGGATTCTGAAGTGTTCCTGTTTGTCTTAACCTAGCCCTGGCCAGACGCTTTCTTTGAATTTTTTTTTTTTTAATTAAAAGACAGCTGTATGAGATGAAAAAAATAAAATAAAACATAAAAAACATAAAAATCACCCTTCTGGTCAGACGTGGTGGCTCACACCTGTAATCCCAGCACTTTGGGAGGCTGAGGTGGGCAGATCACGAGGTCAGGAGTTCAAGACCAGCCTGGCCAACATAGTTAAACCCCGTCCCTACTAAAAATACAAAAAATTTGCTGGGATGGTGGTGGGCGCCTGTAATCCCAGCTACTCGGGAGGCTAAGGTAGGAGAATGGCCTGAACCTGGGAAGTAGAGGTTGCAGTGAGCAGAGATTGCGCCATTGCACTCCAGCCTGGGTGACAACACAAAACTCCATCTCAAAAAAAAAAAAAAAAATCACCCTTTATGGAGAGAGTGGGATATCCGGCTTTAGAGTGGGAACCTTCATTGCGCCAGTGACGACAAAGAGAATTAAATATCGGTAACGTTGAGAAAGGCAAGAAGATTTTTGTTCAGAAGTGTGCCCAGTGTCACACCGTGGAAAAGGGAGGCAAGCACAAGACTGGGCCTAATCTCCATGGTCTCTTCGGGCAGAAGCCAGGTCAGGCCGTTGGATTCTCTTACACAGATGCCAATAAGAACAAATGCATCACCTGGGGAGAGGATACACTGATGGAGTATTTGGAGAATCCCAAGAAGTACATCCCTGGAACAAAAATGATCTTTGCCGGCATTAAAAAGAAGGTAGGAAAGGCCGACTTGACAGCTTATCTCAAAAAAGCTACTAATTAGTAATAATTGGCCACTGCCTTATTTATTGCAAAACAAATGTCTCATGAATTGTTTATGTGTACCATACTATAATAGAGCTCATACAACAGAATTCAGATCATGAATGACTGACAGAATATTTTGTTGGGCAGTCCTGATTCAAAACTAAGATTGGCTTGTGGTTAAATGAATATGTTCAGTTTTTGAATTTTAATAGTAATTCCAATTCAGTAAATGCTATCACTGTTTACCCCTTCTAAAGATATGATTAGACTTCATTAGTAATGTTAAACTTTTCACAAAGATGGTGCATACCATCTTAAAACTTACTGGAGATTGGTTTTATATTTAGATTTATATAACTGGTTATGTGAACGTATTTAAATACTGGAGAAATTCCTTCACTGTCTCAGAACCAAGCAAGATTCACCTGTGTTTTGTGTTCATAAAGGCAAGGATTGAAGATAAATAAGGTAGCCATATCTACTTTATATTTTTGGCCTTAACTATGCCAATCTAATTAGAATTCCCTGTATTTAAAATGGCTCCTTTTACTTATTGAAAGGCATTTTAGTGTGTTTTATGTGTAATATCAAACATTATTTAACACTTCTCACATTTTATAGATGATCTATAAGGTCACATGCTTTTAAAATAGTAGCAAGTTAAGCTTCACTCTTGAATGCTCTACAATCTAAGTCAAACTAAGTTATAATTTAGGATTGTCTTTAAACAGCCATTCAGAAACATAAAACTGTAGAACTGCTATGTATTTGTGATTGGGAATGATCCTTTTTTTTTTTTTTCCTGAGACGGAGTCTTGCTCTGCCGCCCAGGCTGGACTGCAGTGGCCGTTCTCAGCTCACTGCAAGCTCCGCCTCCCGGGTTTACGCCATTCTCCTGCCCCAGCCTCCCCCGTAGCTGGGACTACAGGCGCCCGCCTCGTCGCCCGGCTAGTTTTTTGTATTTTTTAGTAGAGACGGGGTTTCACCGTGTTAGCCAGGATGGTCTCGATCTCCTGACCTCGTGATCCGCCCATCTCGGCCTCCCAAAGTGCTGGGATTACAGGCTTGAGCCACCGCGCCCGGCGGGAATGATTCTTTTGCCAACTTCAAAGGATTAAAGTAGAGGAGATATACACAAATTATAAAATTATGTGTGATCATAAGACTTATGATAAAAAGAAAACCACACACACACACACACACACACACACATAAACACATATACATCACCCTTCATGAGGAACTTGCAAAATCTGCCCATTCTTTTTTCTTTTTTTTTTTGAGGCCGAGTCTCATTCTGTCACCCAGGCTGGAGTGCAGTGGTGCGATTTTGGCTCACTGCAACTTTCACCTCCCGGATTCAAGTGATTCTCCTGCCTTAGTCTCCCAATTAGTTGAGACTTCAGGCACATGCCACCATGCCCAGCTAGTTATTGTATTTTTAGTAGAGATGGGGTTTCATCATGTTGGCTAGGCTGGTCTCGAACTCCTGACCTCAGGTGATCCCACCCCACCTCGGCCTCCCAAAGTGCTGGGATTATAGGCGTGAGCCATGGCACCCCGTCTTATCTGCCCATACCATCTGCATATGTGGGTGGAGTTCAGGAAGTGGCATGAAAATCCAGTGTAAAAGATATGAGTGCAACTTACCCTGTTGCCCCAGTATTGTGCCTTATTGAAGGCACAATACTACTTATAATCTAAAGAAAGCTGCAACAATTGGAGCCAGAACTTCTTCCAAATCTCATGAGAAGTTGGCGTAGTCAATCATATCTCCACCAACTCCCACCCCTTGTCTCACCACAGTATATATAAAGAATGAGGCTGGGTGCGGTGGCTCATGCCTATAATCCCAGCACTTTGGGAGGCCAAGGCAGGTGGATCATGAGGTCAGGAGATCAAGACCATCCTGGTTAACACAGTGAAACCCTATCTCTACTAAAAATACAAAAAATTAGCTGTGAGTGGTGGCGGATGCCTGTAGTCCCAGCTACTAGGGAGGCTGAGGCAGGAGAATGGCATGAAACCAGGAGGCAGAGCTTGCAGTGAACTGAGATCGTGCCACTGCACTCCAGCCTGGGGACAGAGCAGGATTCCATCTCAAAAAAAAAAGAATGAACTGGGGCTGGGTACAGTGGCTCATGCTTGTAATCCCAGCACTTTGGGAGGCTGAGGTGGCCAGAGGGTTGCTTGAGCCCAGGAGTTTGAAACCAGCCTGGGCATCACAGTAAGACCTCATCTCTACAAAAAATTTAAGAATTAGCCAAGCATGGTGGTGGGCACCTGTAGTCACAGCTCTCCAGGAGGCTCAGGCAGGAGGATCACTTGAGCCCAGGAGGCTGAGGCTGCAGTGAGCTATGATCATGCCACTGCACTCCAGTCTGGGTGGCAGAGTGAGACCCTGTCTCAAAAACAACAACAACAGAAATACACACTTCTGAGAAACTGAAACTAGAGGGGAAAGCAGGGCTCACTGAGCACCGTTCCAGCATCTGGACACCACAGATCCCCTTCCCTCCACGCTGAAAACTACACTTCTCGAACCTTCACTCAACACTACTTTCCCCAAAGCCAGAAGATGCACAAGGAGGAGCACGAGGTGTCTGTGCTGGGGGCACCCCATAGCACCATCCTCCCAAGGTCCACCATGATCAACATCCAAAGCGAGACCTCCATGCCCGACCATATCGTCTGGTCCCTGTTCAACACCATCTTCTTGAACTGGTGCTGCCTGGGCTTCTAGCATTCGCCTACTCCGTGAAGTCTAGGGACAGGAAGATGGTTGGCAACGTGACCGGGGCCCAGGCCTATGCCTCCACCGCCAAGTGCCCGAACATCTCGGCCCTGATTGTGGGCATCCTCATGACCATCGGATTCATCCTGTTACTGGTGTTTGGCTCTGTGGCAATCTACCATATTATGTTACAGATCATACAGGAAAAACAGCGCTACTAGTAGCTGCCCATAGCCTGCGACCCTTGTACTCCACTTTGCAATGCTGGCCCTCACGCTGGGGCTGTTGGCCCTGTCCCCTTGGTCCTGCCCCTAGATACAGCATTTTATCCCCATACACCTGTCCACAATGACATTCAATAAAGTGCACTTGCTTGTTAAAAAAACAAAACAAAACGACGACAAAAAAGAATGAATTGGGAGGACAACTGGGAATTCTCATTATTGGCATTATGGGATGTACAATATTTGTGATGGGAAGTAAAAAAGATAAAAGTACTTCCCCTTCCTCCCAAAGCCAAAGATGAGGGCATGCCAAGAGAGACATTGGTACAATTGGTGACACCAGCAAAGAAAGACTAACAACATTTCATTCCCTAGACAGGTGCTTTAAACTGTAGAACCTGCCAACCCACTCTGGTCAGGTTGGAGTAAAGCATGGTGTGAGTTTTTAACCTGTGCAAACATAAAAAAATCATGTCAGTTTCTTGGCTAGAGAGTTCTGAAAGCGGAAGGCCCACTGGAATAATCTGTGCTGGCAGGGTTTATAGGTACCTTGGTGAAGTATGCCTAGGGAGAAAATGTGGCCAATCCCCCCAACCCATCACAGTCTGGCAACTCCCCCTAAAGGACTTCAGGTGTCTCCGAAGGAGCAGGAGCAGTGGGAGGTGCCAGGAGACCACTGTACCAAGTCATGGGATATCCAACCTGAGTTTAGGTTTGGAGAATAGACGATAAGCGGCACCATTCGAAGGGGTCCTCAATGACAGAAAAGTCCAGAATGAAGATAAACACTACTCAAAAAACTACAAACATCCTTCACTCTGAAACCACCAGATCTAACCAGAGTAAGACAAGGTCACCTACTCACAGTTGGCCACAGTTATTCATTAAATAGAGAAACACTTCACATTTTCCCCTTTCTTTTTTCCTGATCCTATACAATGCAGAAGAAGAAGCCTGAAAAGGGAGAAGAGCTATTGAACTCTGAATCCTCTATAAGATTAGGAATTTAAAACTGAACTAAGGCTTTACAAAAATCAGCTTTATTAAGATATAATCATATGCAATTCAAACATTTCAAACGTACAATTGAATGGTTTTTAGCACATTCACAGAAATGTTTAACCACTACAATTTTAGAACATTCTTATCACCTCCAAAAGAAATCTTGTACCATTTAACTTTCACCCCTCATCCCCCACCTCCAGCTCTAAGCAACTACTAATCTGTCTCTATGGATTTCTCTATTCTAGACTTACATATGAATAGAATTATATAATATGCTGGGGGAGTTTGTGACTTGTTTCTTTCACTCAGCTTAATGTTTCTGGGGTTCATCCAAAAAAAAAGTTTCATCCAAGTAGTATGTATCAATACTTCCTTTTTATGGCCAATATGTCTATTGTGTAGACATACCATATTTTGCTTATCCATTTGTAAGTTGATGGACTTTTGGGTTGTTTCTACCTTTTGGCTATGATGAATAATGCTGCTACAAACATTCCTGTGTAAGTTTTTGTGTGGTAACATGTTTTCAGTTCTCCTGGGGACAGCCATAGGAGTGGAATTGCTGGGTCATATGGTGGCTTTTTTTTTTTTTTAAGACAGTGTCTCACTCTGTCACTCAGGCTGGAGTGTAGTGGTGTGATCAAAGCTCACTGCAGCCTCCCAGGCTCAGGAGATCCTCCCACCTCCGCCTCCTGATTAGCTGGGATTAAAGGTGCGTGCCACCACATCCAGCTAATTTTTGTATTTTCTGTAGAGAGGAAGGTTTGCCATGTTACCCAGGTTGGTCTTGAACTCCTGGGCTAAAGTGATCCTCCACCCACCTTGGCTGCCCAAAGTGCTGGGATTATAGGCGTGAGCCACCATACCTGGCCGGTAACTCTTATGTTTAATAATTCGAGGAACTTCCAGCCTGTTTTCCAAAGTAACTTCACCACTTTACATTCCCACCAATAGTCAGTGAGGGTTTCAATTACTTTATGCCCTTGCCAACACTTAATCTGACTTGATTCTAGTCATCCTAGTGGGTGTGAAGTGGTATCTTAAAGTTTTATTTCCATTTCCCTGATGACTAATTATGTTGACCATTTAAAAAATGTGTTTATTGGCCATTTGCATATCTTCCTTATGCAGAAAAAGATATATCTATTCGGATCCTTTGCCTAATTTTTAATTGAGTTGTTTGTCTTTTCATTGTTACGTTGTAACTTTGGTTACCAGGTCTCTCTCTGTCACCCAGGCTGGAGTACAGTGGTGTGATCGTAGCTCACTATAACCCTGAACTCCTGGGCTCAAAGGATCCTTCTGCCTCTGCCTCTCCAGTAGCTAGGACCACACACACATGCCACATACCTAGCTAATTAAAAAGAAAATTAAGAAACAAGGTATCTCCATACTACCCAGGCTGATCTCAAACTCCTGACCTCAAGTGATCCTCCCACCTCATCCTCCCAAACTCCTGGCCAGGCGTAAACCACTGCATCCAGCCCATTTTCTTGATAATAATCTTCTGCTTAAAGTACAAAAGTTGACCAGGCGCGGTGGGTCACGCCTGCAATCCCAGCACTTTGGGAGGCCAAGGTAGGTGGAGGATCACTTTAGCCCAGGAGTTCAAGACCAACCTGGGCAACATGGTGAAACCCTGACTCTACTAAAAATACAAAAATTAGCTGGGCGTGGTGGGGGGTGCCTATAATCCCAGCTATTTGGGAGGCTGAGGCAGAAGAATCGCTTGAACCTGGGAGGCAGAGGTTGCAGTGAGCCGAGATGACGCCATTGCACTCCAGCCTGTGCGACAGAGCAAGACTCCGTCTCAAAAAAAAAAAAGTACACAAGTTTTGTCCAATCACAGTAGCTCATGCCCACAATCCTAATACTTTCGGAGGCTAAAGAGGGCAGATCTCTTGAGCCTAGGAGTTTGAGACCAGCCTGGGCAACATGGTGAAACTCCATCTCTACCAAAACAAACAAACAAACAAAAAACAATTAGCCGGGCATGATGACGTGCACTTGTAGTCCCAGCTACTTGGGAGGTTGAGATGGGAGGATCAATTTAGCCTGGGAAGTAGAGGCTGCAGTGACCCCAGATGGCACCATAGCACTCCAGCCTGGGTGACAGAGTGAGACCCTGTCTCAAAAAAAAAAGTTTTAAATTTTGATGAAGTCTAGTTTATCTCTTTTTTGTTGCTCATGATTTTGGTGTCATATCTAAGAATCTTTACATTTAGGTCTTTGATTCACTTTAAGTTTATCTTTCTATATGGTGTGAAATTGTTACCAAAACACCAGAACTTCAGGAGTTCAGTTTATGCCCTGTTGCTCACCACACAGAAAGATGAGCAGTACCTGCCACTGAGACAACAGGTATTGCCAAGGAAGAAGGCTTTACTCAGGTGCTACAGCTCAGTCACAAATCCATTTCCCTGACCAACTAAAATTAGAGGTTTATATAGTAAAGAAGAAATGTAACGATGTATAGGAAAACAGGAACTCAGGAGGCCAAGAAAGCACTCGTGACCAAGTAGGGGTCTTGTACTTCATTGTCAGGATGGGATGATCTGGTTGAGTTTCAGTTCCTTGATACTTTTTTTGAGGGGCCTGGTGGTCCTTTCCTGAAGAAGGAACTCAAAATAAAACAAATGTAAATTTTAAGCTTTAAGACCAGAAGGTCAATTTCTTTTTCTTTTTTCTGTTTTTTGTTTGTTTGTTTTTGCTTTTTTGTTTGCTTGTTTGTTTGTTTTTTTGAGACAAGGTCTCCCTCTGTCGCCCAGGCTGGAATGCAGTGGCTTGATCTCAACTCACTGCCACCTCTGCCTCCCGGGTTCAAGCAATTTTCCTGCCTCAGCCTCCTGAGTAGCTGGGATTACAGGTGTGTGCCACCATACCCAGCTAATTTTTATATTTTTAGTAGACATGGGGTTTTGCCATGTTGGCCAGGCTGGTCTGGAACTCCTGACTTCAGGTGATCCGCCCTCCTCGGCCTCCCAAAATGCTGATATTACAGGCATGAGCCGCCACGCCCAGCAAGAAGGGTCAATTTCTGTTGATACAAAAAAAAACTATGAGACTATTGGGTTCATTTCAAAATAAGGGTCTAACTTAATTCTTTTGCATGTGGTGATCCAGTTGTCCCAGCACCATTTGTTTTCTTTCCTCACTGAATGTTCTTGGTACCCTAGTTGAAAATTACTTGGTCATAGATATATGGGTTTATTTCTGGACACTCAATCTTTTTTTTTTTTTTGAGACAGAGTCTCACTCTGTCGCCCAGGCTCTAGTGCAGTGCCATGCTCTCGGCTCACTGCAACTTTTGCCTCCCAGTTTCAAGTGATTCTCCTGCCTCAGCCTCCCAAGTAGCTGGGGCTACAGGCATGCATCACCACGCCTGGCTAATTTTTGTTTTGTTTTGTTTTGAGACGGAGTCTCGCTCTGTTGCCCAGGCGGGAGTCCAATGACTTGGTCTCGGCTTACTGCAACCTGCTTCCCGGGTTCAAGCAATTCCGCCTCAACCTCCTGAGTAGCTGGGATTACAGGTGCCCACCACCACACCCAGCTAATTTTTGTATTTTTAGTAGAGACGGGGTTTCACTGGTCTCAAACTCCTGACCTCAGGTGATCCACCTGCCTTGGTCTCACAAAGTGCTACGATTACAGGTGTGAGCCACCAGGCCCGGCCTGTAAGTTTTAGTAATTGAAATTGATCACTTCTGGGATATACCTGATTTTTCATGAAGATATGAGAATGACAGCACAATTAAATGTAGTGATCAGAAAAAATAAAACAATTTCATGTTCATACCCAGTGAGTTAAGACTATACAACAAACTAGGTATAATAAGTACTCTTGGAATTTGAAGTAATCTTAGAGGAGGATTTTGACTTAACACAGAATTCAGATGTTGAAGACAGTTTTACCTGGATCTTAGGGGACAAGGAAGGCCCGCCTGATTTCTAGGTTATATACATTGCTCACGTTCTGTCTTGGAGCAATTCTCCAGATATTTTACACACAGATGCTTGTATGTGTATATCTTGTCGGTCATCTATATTAACTTTATCAGTTTTGTAACTGCTTCTTAAGTAAATCTTGCTGATATTTTTTCAACCCTTGGTCCCTTTTTGGTTTTTCACAATGTTATTAAGAAAACACATACATACACAAACCAATAAGCCTGTTTTATCCTCCTTTGTCTAGGAATATGACAAATCTGAAGCTATACCTGAGGAAGTAGCTGGAGCTGGACAACAGTAATGAGGTGCAAGTCCTCATGGAAGACTCAAGCCTGTCCAGCAGTGTTGATGTGGACAAAGGCTTTGCCATTGCCTTTGTTGTTCTTCTGTTTCTGTTCCTCATAGTGATGATTTTTCGGTGTGCCAAGTTGGTGAAGAATCCCTACAAGGCCAGCTCCACAACCACAGAACCATCTCTGAGCTGAAGTATAATAAAACCTGGTAGACTCCCTTTCACAAGAGATTTGAAATCTGTTATACACACTTTATATTATTTCACCTCCCTGTTTCTCAGCCTTCTCACTCATGCATTCTACAATGAGATGAAACACAATCCAGTCTGTATTGTTCCTATTCAGGGAAATGGCTACTAAAGTAAGTTAGAGGTTGAATTTATTGGCTAGAATAAGGCCATGGATTTTAATTCTTCAATGCCTAAGGTCCTTAGGATGGGACAGTGGGCCATAATTTTATGATGTAATGTAACATAATGTCATCATTCTTGGTAAGGTCCACCTGAAACTAGAAGCTCACCTAGAGGTGGCAGACTTGAATGATCCCTTTAGTTATGCAAATGTAGGCTCAGCAGAAATCAAATGTCCTATAAGAAGAGTGTAACCAGATTGTTTTAGTGTGTGAAGTTTTGTAAAATCTTCTGTTCTTAAGTGGGCAGAAATCTGTGGTAGAAGGGGACTAATTTGCTGTGAGGGAATTCCTTAATCTCTCTCATCCCAAATTTCCTCATCTATAAAATATTATGTAGAGGTTTGTATGAGGGCCCCAGAAAAGATTTATCTGTGTCCTAAGCCCTGGAATGTAACCTTATTTGGAAAAATGGTCTTTGCAAATATAATTAAGAATCTCAAGATAAATTCATCCTAAATTATCTAGGTAAGTCTTAAATCCAATGACTATTGTTCTTAAAAAAAAAAAAAAAAGAGGAGAAGACACAGGGAGACAGAGAAAAAGACCATGTGAACACAGAGACAGAGATCGGAATCACACAGCCACAAGCCAAGGAACCCTTGCCTGGAACCACCAGAAACTAGAAGAGTGAAGAAAGGATTCTTTCTCCCCTAGAGATTCTGGTACCAGTATGGTCTTACCAACACCTTGACTTTGGACTTCGGCCTTCAGAACTGTGAGAAAATAAATTTCTGTTGTTTTAAGGCACCCGGTGTGGTAACTTGTTATGGCAGTCATAGGAAATTAATACATAATATATGATGATGCAGATGATGGTCATGATTCTGATCATCATCCCAGCAATCTTTTCTTTCTTTTTGAGACAGAGTTTCATTCTGTCACCCAGGCTGGAGGGCAGTGGTGTGATTCCAGCTCACTGAAACCTTTGCCTCCTGGGTTCAAGCAATTCTCCTTCCTCAGCCTCCAGAGTAGCTGGAATTACAGGCATCTGCCACATGCCTGGCTAATTTTTGTATTTTTAGTAGAGACAGGGTTTCACCATGTTGAACAAGCTGGTCTCGAACTCCTGACCTCAAGTGATCCACTCACCTCAGCCTCCCACAGTGCTGGGATTATAGGCGTGAGCCACTGCGCCCAGCCCCGAGGGATCGCTTAAGAGCAGAGGGAAGAAAATCATAGCACCTACTCTCCAAAGTCTGAAGTTAGGGAACTTTGATAGAGTGGTATATGAGCCAATTGGCAGGGAAGCTTTTAAGAGAATTCACTAGAAAGAAAGGGAGTACCTATATTGCTGAGCAAGACTTAATGTGGGTTTGGCTGAAGAGGATTGGTTTTAGTACAGCAGATGATGGAGAATCAAAGCCCTCACATCCAGCCACGATGGCCTAATATTCTAGTCAACAGTAACCTAGCGTATGAGTAGGAATTGAGAGCCATAACCTTGGAATCTAACTGGGAGGGCATCACTTGGGCTTATGCAGTGACTTGGACCAGCAAGCAGCCACTTCAGTGGAGATATGTATCCATGGGACCACATTGGACTGGATCTTAACAGCAATACCACATGGTACAGAGACACAACTCTAGTCATGCACTGTTAGCAGAGACCTGATAACTGGTCTCTGTTTCTGACTCCTGGATGTGGGACTGCTCCCTTCCTTAGCTTGAGTAAGCCTCCAAGGAAAATGGAGACAGAGGAATCAAAGTCTTCCATGGAAAATACTAGACTTCGCCTGCACCAGAACAAGATACTCAATTGTATTGGTTAAGCTGGCAGGGAGGTAAAGAGAGGATGTGGGGAGGGGGACAAGAGAGATATATGATTTTATTTGATGAAAAGAAATTCAGGGCAAGGTGCAGATCAGGTGAGAAGCAGATTAGGATTAGATGTCAGTTATGTCGGTGTTGTGTGGAAAAGTAAAATAAAAATAAAGGCTGGGCGCAGTGGCTCACACCTGTAATCCCAGCACTTTGGGAGGCCGAGGTGGGTGGATCACCTGAGGTCAGGAGTTCGAGACCAGCCTGGCCCAACATGTTGAAACCCCGTCTCTACTAAAAATACAAAAATTAGCTGGGCTTGGTGGCACGTGGCTGTAATCTCAGCTACTTGGGAGGCTGAGGCAGGAGAATCGCTTGAACTCGGGGGCAGAGGTTGCAGTGATCCGAGATCACGACGCTGCACTCTGGCCTGGGCAAGAGAGCAGGACTCCATCTCAAATAAATAAATAAATAAATAAATAAATAAATAAATAAAGGGTTGATGTCAGCACTTGAGGACTGCAGTGCGTTCCCTCCAGGAACTCAGAGATTAACCTCTGAGTTAACATCTTCTTAACATAAGCTGCACGACAAACACATGATTAATGAGAGCATCAATATGCAGTCACAAGAGAATCACAGGTTTGACAATTATCTGACTTTCTCCAGTAATCTAAGAAAAGATGCATCAGTTGGAAGAAGTGGATCATCTGTGGAAGCAGAAAAAGATGAGCAACCTAAAGTAAATCCACAAGGAGCCAGTACGAATGCTGTTCGAGAGAGGGGAGACTGGATGTGGTGGCCCACGCCTATAATCTCAGGAGTTTGGGAGGCTGAGGTGGGAGGATCACTTGAGCCCAGGAGTTTGAGACCAGCCTGGGTGACATAGTAAGATCTCGTCTCTACTAAAAATAAAAAAGTAGCTGGGCATGGTGACACGTGCCTGTAATCCTAGCTGCTTGGGAGACTGAGGTGGGAGGATTGCTAAGGCCCGGAAGATGGAGGTTGCAGTGAGCTATGCTCGTGCAACTATACTCCAGCCTGGGTGGCCAGATAGTCCTTGGTATGGAGATTCAGGGAGTTGCAGCCCATGGACCTTCAGTTGGTTTGGTCTTATTGATCACATGATCTCTGCTAACCTGATGTTCTTTTTTTTTTTTTTTTTTTTGAGACGGAGTCTTGCTCTGCCACCCAGGCTGGAGTGCAGTGGCCGGCTCTCAGCTCACTGCAAGCTCCGCCTCCCGGGTTCACGCCATTCTCCTGTCTCAGCCTCCCGAGTAGCTGGGACTACAGGCGCCCGCCTCGTCGCCCGGTTAGTTTTTTGTATTTTTTAGTAGAGACGGGGTTTCACCGTATTAGCCAGGATGGTCTCGATCTCCTGACCTCGTGATCCGCCCATCTCGGCCTCCCAAAGTGCTGGGATTACAGGCTTGAGCCACCGCGCCCGGCCTTTTTTTTTTTTTTTTGAGGCGGAGTCTCGCTCTATCGCCCAGGCTGGAGTGCAGTGGCCAGATCTCGGCTCACTGCAAGCTCCGCCTCCCGGGTTTTATGCCATTCTCCTGCCTCAGCCTCCCGAGTAGCTGGGACTACAGGCGCCCGCCACCTCGCCCGGCTAGTTTTTTGTTTTTTTTTTTTTTTTTAGTAGAGACGGGGTTTCACTGTGTTAGCCAGGATGGTCTCGATCTCCTGACCTCGTGATCCGCCCGTCTCGGCCTCCCAAAGTGCTGGGATTACAGGCTTGAGCCACCGCGCCCGGCCTAACCTGATGTTCTTAATCACTCCTTCCACCCACCTCAAACTGACAATTTATAGGTCCAATTGGTCTGCAGAGAAGTTATATTGGGCCAGGACCCTCCCACCACTAACGTGGGTGTGTCTGGTGGGTGTTGGGGTTCTACATTTGTGTTTTGAATCAACATTTTTAAAATTATTATTATAGGCCGGGCGCGGTGGCTCAAGCCTGTAATCCCAGCACTTTGGGAGGCCGAGACGGGCGGATCACAAGGTCAGGAGATCGAGACCATCCTGGCTAATAGGGTGAAACCCCGTCTCTACTAAAGAATACAAAAAACTAGCCGGGCGACTAGGCGGGCGCCTGTAGTCCCAGCTACTTGGGAGGCGGAGGCAGGAGAATGGCGTAAACCTGGGAGGCGGAGCTTGCAGTGAGCTGAGATCCGGCCACCGCACTCCAGCCTGGGCGACAGAGCCAGACTCCGTCTCAAAAAAAAAAAAAAAAAAAAAAAAATTATTATTATAAAAGTAATACATGCATATTGTAAAAACAATTTTTCAAACATTACTAAGGATAAAAAGGCAAAAAGTAGGTCCAGGCGTGGTGGCTCATGCCTGTAATCCCAGCACTTTGGGAGGCCGAAGCGAGTGGATCACAAGGTCAGGAAATCAAGACCATCCTGGCTAACACGATGAAACCCCGTCTCTACTAAAACTACAAAAATTAGCCGGGCATGGTGGCAGGCACCTATAGTCCCAGCTACTCGGGAGACTGAGGCAGGAGAATCGCTTGAACCTGGAAGGCGGAGGTTGCAGTGAGCCAAGATCATGCCATGGCACTCCAGCCTGGGCAACAGAGCAAGACTCTGTCTCAAAATAAATAAATAAATACATAAAAAGGCCAGCCGTGGTGGCTCACGCCTGTAATCCCAGCACTTTGGGACGCCGAGGTGGGTGGATCCCGAGGTCAGGAGATCGAGACCATCCTGGCTAACACAGTGAAACCTCATCTCTACTAAAAATACAAAAAATTAGCCAGGTGCGGTGGTGGGCACCTGTAGTCCCAGCTACTTGGTGGGGGGGCGGATAAGGCAGGAGAATGGTGTGAACCCAGAGGTGGAGCTTGCAGTGAGCCGAGATCACCCCACTGCACTCCAGCCTGGGTGACAGAACGAGACTCTCAAAAAAAAAAAAAAAAGAAGGCAAAAACTTATTAGATTACTGCCTTGTTTCCCATTCCTTCTTTCCAAAGGTAATTGCTATAAAGTCCATTTGTGCACATATATATATACACACATATATACATACTTTCCAAATATTTTCCTTTCCTTTTTATTTTTAATCTAAACTTTTTGAATAGGCTATCCATTTTCAAGTTTCAAATTTATTTTTTCTTTTCTTTTTTTTTTTTGAGATGGAGTCTTGCTCTGCCGCCCAAGCTGGAGTATAATGGTGTGACCTCGGCTCACTGCAACCACTACCTCCCGGGGTTCAAGTGATTCTCCTGCCTCAGCCTCCCTAGTAGCTGGGATTACAGGCACCCACCACCATGCCCAGCTCATTTTTTGTATTTTTAGTAGAAACGGGGTTTTACCATGTTGGCCACGCTGGTCTGGAACTCCTGTCCTCAGGTGATCCACCTGCCTAGGCCTCCCAAAGTGCTGGGTCAAATTTCAAAAGGTACAAAATGGTGTACTGTGAAAATTCTTACTCCTCTTCAACCTTCTGTTCTCTCTTCACGAACAACCAATGTTAACAATTTCTTTCTTTTTTTTGAGACAGAGTCTCACTCTGTCACCCAGGCTGGAGGGTAGTGGTATGATCTCAGTTCACTGCAACCTCAGCCTCCAAAGTTCAAGCAATTTTCCTGCCTCAGCCTCCCGAGTAGGTGGGACTACAAGCGCCCACCACCATGCCCAGCTAATTTTTGTATTTTTAGTGGAGACAGGGTTTCACCATATTGGCCAGGTTGGTCTCGAACTCCTGACCTCAAATAATCCACCCACCTCAGCCTCCCAAAGTTCTGGGACTACAGGTAAGAACCACTGCACCTGGCCCAACATTAAAAATTTCTTGCGTATCCTTCCAGTGGTATTTTATGTACATGTGAGAAAAACACATATATTATTACCATTAGTTACACGAAGGATGCCACACTATATACCATGTGCTGCACCAGGGCTTTTGTTTGTTTGTTTTTGTTTTTGTTTTTGTTTTGAGATGGAGTCTCGCTCTGTCGCCCAGGCTGGAGTGCAGTGGCCGGATCTCAGCTCACTGCAAGCTCCCCCTGCCGGGTTCACGCCATTCTCCCGTCTCAGCCTCCCGAGTAGCTGGGACTACAGGCGCCCGCCACCTCGCAGGGCTAGTTTTTGTATTTTTAGTAGAGACGGGGTTTCACCGTGTTAGCCAGGATGGTCTTGATCTCCTGACCTCGTGATCCGCCCATCTCGGCCTCCCAAAGTGCTGGGATTACAGGCTTGAGCCACCGCGCCCGGCCACCAGTTTTTATTTAATATTGTATCTTGAAGATTATTCCACATCAATACACGCACAGCCTCCTTAGCTTTTTTTTTTTTTTTTTTTTTTTTTTGAGACAGAGTCTCGCTCTGTCACCCAGGCTGGAGTGCAGTGGCACGATCTCGGCTCACTGCAAGCTCTACCTCCCGGGTTCATGCCATTCTCCTGCCCCAGCCTCCCGAGTAGCTATAGGCGCCCACCACCACGCCCGGCTAATTTTTCGTATTTTTAATAGAGACCAGGTTTCACCGTGTTAGCCAGGATGGTCTCGATCTCCTGACCTTGTGATCCACCCTCCTCGGCCTCCTGAAGTGTTGAGATTACAGGCGTGAGCCCAGCCTAGCTTTTTTTTTTTTAAACACAGTTAAAGAGCATTATATTGTTTGAGTATGCCATAATTTAACCAATGCCTGCCAATAGAAATTTACATTATTTTCAAATCTTTTGCTATTTCAAACAATTATGCTGCAGAAAATAATTTAGCACTTGAGTCATTTCAAAAGTATGCAAATTCAAAAGTATGTAGTAGCTAGGCACAGTGGCTCCACTGCACTCCACTTGCACCACTGTACTCCAGCCTGGGCAACACAATGAGACTCTGTCTCAGAACAAACAAACAAACGAACAAAAATATGTCACTTAAAGTCCTAGAAGTTGAATTGTTGATTTAAAGAATATTGCAGGGCTGGCTGGGTGCCGTAGCTCACGCCTGTAATCCTAGTACTTTGGGAGGCTGAGGCAGGTGGATCACCTGAGGTTGGGAGTTTAAGACCAGCCTGACCAACATGGTGAAACCCTGTTTCTACTAAAAATACAAAAAAAAAAAAAAAAAAAAAAGCCTGCCGTGGCCACATCAGGTGGCTGGTGACTGGGGAGGCTGAGGCAGGAGAAATGCTTGAACCTGGGAAGCAGAGGTTGCAGTGAGCAGAGATGGCGCCACTGCACTCCAGCCTGGGCGACAGAGCGAGACTCCATCTCAAAAAAGGAAATAAAAGAGAAAGAAAGAAAGAAAAAGAAAAGAAATAAGAGCTAAACAAAGCCAATAGAATAGGAAAAGAGGCCAGGTGCAGTGGCTCATGGCTATAATCCCAGCACTTTGAGAGTCCAGGGCAGGTTGATCACCTGAGGTCAGGAATTCGAGACCAGCCTGGCCAACATGATGAAACCCCATCTCTACTAAAAATATAAAAATTAGCTGGGCGTGGTGGTAGGCACCCATAGTCCCAGCTACTTGAGAGGCTGTGGCAGGAAAATCACTTGAACCTGGGAGGCTGAGGTTGCAGTGGGCCAAGATCGCACCACTGCACTCCAGTCTGGGGTGACAGAGTGAGACTTCATCTCAAAAAAAAAAGAATAGGAAAAGAAAGAAGAGGAAACAAGCCACACTGAATAATGGTTCAAGACCACCAACTAAGGCCGGGCGCGGTGGCTCAAGCCTGTAATCCCAGCACTTTGGGAGGCCGAGACGGGCGGATCACGAGGTCAGGAGAGCGAGACCATCCTGGCTAACACGGTGAAACCTCGTCCATACTAAAAAAAATACAAAAAACTAGCCGGGCGTGGTGGCGGGCGCCTATAGTCCCAGCTACTCGGGGGGCTGAGGCAGGAGAATGGCGTAAACCCGGGAGGCGGAGCTTGCAGTGAGCTGAGATCCGGCCACTGCACTCCAGCCTGGGCGACAGAGCGAGACTCCGTCTCAAAAAAAAAAAAAAGACCACCAACTATATGGCCAAACTGCCTGGGTCTGTCACTTTTTAGCTGTGTGGCTTTGGGAAATTTATTTCTGTGCCTCCCTTTTCTCATCCATAAAAAAGGGACAATAATATTAGTTCTTACCTCATAGGAAAATTGTGAAGTTTAAATGAATTAATAACTGGCAAGTGCTTAGAACAGTTCCTGCTATGTAGCAAGTATTCAATAAATAGAGAGTGTGTGTGTGTGTGTGTGTGTGTGTGTGTGTTTAGGGAGCAGTATGTCTAAAATTTCTAGCTCAGGTTAGAAGGTGACACCATGATGAAATGAGTTTATAACATGATGAATTTCAATTATCTGGAGGAACCCTTCACTTCTCCATACCTCAATTTCTGCTGTCTTAATTGGAAATAGGCACTTAGGGTGGTCCCAGGAAACTGGTGAGCAGGTGAAATGAGCACAGGTGAAAATGTGGTCAACAGGAGAGAATTTCAAGGACTTGGGAGTTCTAGCTGCTTGGGCTCTGTTTTCAGCCTCACACACAAGGTTCTGGTTTGTACTTTTTAAATGAAAAATTGTGTGTGTGTGTGTGTGTGTGTGTGTGTGTGTGTGTTTGAGACGGACTCTCAAAACGGAGTCTCGCTCGGTCACTTAGGCTGGAGTGCAGTGGCGCGATCTCCTTTCACTGAAGCCTCTGCCACCAGGGCTCAGCGATCCTCCCCCCTCAGCTCCGGAGTTGCTGGGACCACAGGCGCGAACTACCACGCCTGACATTTTTAATCTCGTATTTTTAGTTAACATGGCGTTTCACCGTATTGCCCAGGCCAGTTTGGAACTCCTGGGCTCTAGCAATCCTCCTGCCTCGGCCTCTCAAAATGTTGGGATTATAGGCGTGAGCTACAGCGCCCGGCCTGGGGAATCTTTTCTACAGAAATAAAAGTACTAATTCAAAAGGATGTTTATTTTTATTGCTGTGCTATTTGTCGGGGCTGAGAACGGAAAACAATCTAAACAAATATGGTTTAACCTTACTATTCAGGTGTCAAAAATACAAGTTATTGTTGTTGTTTTTTGTTTGTTTGTTTTTGAGACGGAGTCTCGTTGTATGGCCCAGGCTGGAGTGCAGTGGCGCGATCTCCGCTCACCGAAAGCTCTGCCTCCCGGGTTCACGCCATTCTCCTGCCTCAGCCTCCCGAGTATCTGGGACTACAGGCGCCCACCACCCGGCTAATTTTGTGTGTGTGTGTATTTTTAGTAGAGACGGGGTTTCAACGTGTTAGCCAGGATGGTCTCGATCTCCTGACCTCGTGATCCGCCGCCTCGGCCTCCCAAAGTGCTGGGATGACAGGCGTGAGCCACCGCACCCGGCCAAAAATACAAGTTTTACCTTTTTTATTGGCTTCAGGTAATGTTCACATGTTAAATGAAAACAACAAAAATCTATATACAGGAACTTGTGCATACAAGACTAGAAAATTAAGCTATATTACCTGAAAGGAGCGGAGTGGTAAGTGATGGGGCAAGAGAGAATTTTATCACGTTTTTCTTATTACATTTTGATAGCCTTTACAATTTGTATCACTTATGTAACAAAACAAACTCAAGTAAAACTGAGAGAATAAAGCTCTGAACCTATGAGTGCTTCCCTAAGTCTTTACACTATGAATGTAGTAATGCGGCCACTAGTCGAGGGTGGTAGGACAGGCGGAGACTCGGTAATATACTCCTGGCCACGCCCACTCTGCCTTGCCAGTCGCTTCTCACGTGTGCCCCTGGAAGACTCTTCCTTAACGCATGCGTAGTTACCTTAGTTTTCGTCGCCTCTGAGGGGCGCCCCGCGACTTTGGATTTGACCCCGTCGGGCTACCGTCGCGGTGACCGGAACGGCACTAAAGGTTTGCTTCCGGGCGTTTCTTTTGCTTCCCCTTCCCTCCTTCACGCTTTCTCCCCTCCCCCTCCTCCCTTATCCCTTCGCTTTCGCTCTTTTCCGTCGAGGCTGACCCATGAGTTGTGAGTCTGGGGTCTGGTTGGTGAAAAAGAGCCCTTAAAGCTGGAAGACGGGAGGTGTGGGGAATACTGTTAATTGAGTTATTTGGTGACCAAAGGCTTATCTGGGATGTTTTGTTTGTGGGAGGGGGTCGGGCGAGGGTGGGAAGGAAGTCTTCCCCAGAGGCGAACGGGGGCGGGGCTGAACTGGGTTTGCGAATGGGTAGGACGCACCCCTAGAATAGGTAGCACGGGGGTGGGCTGGTGTGTGGGCAAAGGAAAATGGAGGCGTTGAAAATTAGGTTTTGCTTTAACCGTTTGATTAAAAAAGCAGTTCACACGAATGTGTGAAGTATTTGGGTTGTGGATGTTAGGTAGCCACGTTTTATTCCCAGCTTGCTTTACTTCTCTGTACTTTGGGGGAAACCTTTTTGCGGCGAGCTTTGAATATCATAGACTTTTTAAAAAGTAAATTTCCACATGGAAGCAAAGTAATGTAAGGGGAAGAAGTGATGAAAGAGAAAACACTGAATTAGTGAGTTACAAATCAACTCCATCCCCAGGTAGAGGTTTTGTTCAAATTAGGCATAGCATACAAAGATTTATCACATTAGTTAAGGAACACGTATAGACCACAAAAATATCTTCTTCTGGATTGGTTCTCTTCAGTATCCCAAAGCATTATTTTTAAAGTTTGGTTTGTTTTGAGACAGGGTCTCGCTTTGTCACCCAAGCTGGAATGCATGGTGCGAACATAGCTCACTACAGCAGCCTCTCCTGGGCTCAAGCTATCCTCCCACCTCAGCCTCCTGAGTAGCTGGGACTAAAGGCATGCACCACCACACCTGGCTAATTTTTGTTTTTTTTTTTTGTAAAGACGAGTCTTGCCATGTTGCCCAGGCTGGTCTTGAACTCCTGCCCTCAAGCGACCTTCCTGTCTCGGCCTCTAAAAGTGCTGAGATTACAGATGAAGCCACTGTGCTAGCCCAAAACATTATTTTCAGTAGCTCCCTACTGCTTAATGAATGTTCTCCATGCCCTCTCAAACTTTTAAATCTTTTTCAGGCCTGTTAGTGTGTAGTAGAAGATAAGAACGCTTAAAATTCTCAGCATCAGATTCTGGAGAATGGGGAGGGAGAACATGGACTATTTGAATAGAATAACAGGCAGCAGAATAGGAATTAGTTTTATTAGGGAACTGAAATTCTCTATTGATTATAGTTATAAGGACTCCAGTTTAATTTGTTTTCTGTTCCATGCAGAGGACAAAAGCATGTCTTCCCTTCCTGGGTGCATTGGTTTGGATGCAGCAACAGCTACAGTGGAGTCTGAAGAGATAGCAGAGCTGCAACAGGCAGTGGTTGAGGAACTGGGTATCTCTATGGAGGAACTTCGGCATTTCATCGATGAGGAACTGGAGAAGATGGATTGTGTACAGCAGCGCAAGAAGCAGCTAGCAGAGTTAGAGACATGGGTAATACAGAAAGAATCTGAGGTGGCTCACGTTGACCAGCTATTTGATGATGCATCCAGGTGAGAACTCCATGGAAAAATAGAAGGAAATCTCTCCATTGGGAGATATTTTTAGAGAATAATTGTTCATGACCTTGTACCAAGCATTTTATTTTTATTTTATTTTTTTTTTTTTTTTTTTTTTTTTGAGGCGGAGTCTCGCTCTGTCGCCCGGACTGGAGTGCAGTGGCCAGATCTCAGCTCACTGCAAGCTCCGCCTCCCGGGTTTCCGCCATTCTCCTGCCTCAGCCTCCGAGTAGCTGGGACTACAGGCGCCGCCACCTCGCCGGCTAGTTTTTGTATTTTTAGTAGAGACGGGGTTTCACCGTATTAGCCAGGATGGTCTCGATCTCCCGACCTTGTGATCCGCCCGTCTCGGCCTCCCAAAGTGCTGGGATTACAGGCTTGAGCCACCGCGCCCGGCCTTATTTTATTTTTTGAGATGGAGTCTCGCTCTGTCACCCAGGCTGGAGTGCAGTGGAGTGGTTGCGGCTTACTACAACCTCAACCTCTCAGGTTCAAGTGATTCTCCCGCCTCACCCTCCCAAGTAGCTGGGATTACAGGCATCTGCTACCACGCCCAGCTAATTTTTTATATTTTTAGTAGAGACAGGGTTTCACCATGTTGGCCAGGCTGTGTACCAAGAATTTTATACTTTATGAAGTACAGATGTTTAGAACCTTACTCTTCCTTGAAGTTTATGGTAAAAAATCTGACCTTACAGTCAGCCATAAATATAATTTTCATCTGTCAGCAGCTAACATGATCAGCAGTAAGGGAGTCCAAGTCTTAAGTCCTTTCCCCTTCTTCCTCCTGTGTTCTGTCTTAGAACAATTGCTTCATTTCCCTAGTAAGATCATGCAGGGAGTGAGGATTGTAAAGAATTTCTGTCTTACGTAACTCTGAAGCATTAATCAGTTCCTATACCCCCAAAAGATTTGTTTCTAGTGCTCTAGTTGTCACTTAGAATACATTTTTAAAAATTTATTATTATACTTTAAGTTACAGGGTACATGTGCACAACGTGCAGGTTTGTTACATATGTATTCATGTGCCATGTTGGTGTGCTGCACCCATTAACTCATCATTGACATTAGGTATATCTCCTCATGCTATCCCTTCCCCCTCCCCCAACCCCACAACAGGCCCTGGTATGTGATGTTCCCCATCCTGTGTCCAAGTGTTCTTATTGTTCAATTCCCACCTATGAGTGAGAATATGTGGTGTTTGGTTTTCTGTCCTTGCGATAGTTTGCTCAGAATGATGGTTTCCAGCTTCATCCATGTCCCTACAAAAGACATGAACTTAACCTTTTTTATGGCTACATAGTATTCCATGGTGTATATGTGCCACCTTTTCTTAATCCAGTCTATCATTGATGGACCTTTGGTTTGGTTCCAAGTCTTTGCTATTGTGAATAGTGCTGCAATAAACATCATATGTGTGCATTTGTCTTTATAGCAGCATGATTTATAATCCTTTGGGTATATACCCAGTAATGGGATGACTGGGTCAAATGGTATTTCTAGTTCTAGATCCTTGAGGAATTGCCACACTGTCTTCCACAATGGTTGAATTAATTTGCAGTCCCACCAACAGTGTAAAACTGTGCCTGTTTCTCTGCATCCTCTCCAGCACCTGTTGTTTCCTGACTTTTTAATGATCGCCATTCTAACTGGTGTGAGATGGTATCTCATTGTGGTTTTGATTTGCATTTCTCTGATGGCCAGTGATGATGAGCGTTTTTTCATGTGTCTTTTTTGTTTGTTTGTTGTTGTTGTTGTTGTTGTTGTTTTTTCAGACAGAGACTTGCTCTGTCTCACCCAGGCTGGAGTGCTGTGGTGTGATCTCAGCTCACTGCAGCCTCTGCCTCCCGAGTTCAAGCAGCTCTCCTGTCTCAGCCTTCCAAGTAGCTGAGACTATAGGTGTGCACCACCACACCAGACTAATTTTTGTATTTTTAGTTGAGATGGGGTTTCACCATGTCAGCCAGGCTGGGGAGGTCAAATTCCTGACCTCAAGTGATCCACCTGCCTCAGCCTCCCAAATTGCTGGGATTACAGGCGTGAGCCACCACACCCGGCCAGGATAGATTTTCAGATAACAGCAAGGTAAATAATGAGGTAAGTTTGAAAGTAGTGTACTTTGGGCTTACTTTGGATTTTTGAGGAACTAGTCTGGAAACTAAACCACTATTTAAAACATTTTTCTATAGAAAAAGCATTTTAAATTCTAAACAAAGACACTTTGGAATGTGGCCCGTTTAAATTGAGGACCATATATACTTAAATATATATAAATTGTAATGGATTCTATATCTCTGATTCCTCTTCTGGCTTTGACTTTTCTGCGTGTGTTCCAATATTAGGGCAGTGACTAATTGTGAGTCTTTGGTGAAGGACTTCTACTCCAAGCTGGGACTACAATACCGGGACAGTAGCTCTGAGGACGAATCTTCCCGGCCTACAGAAATAATTGAGATTCCTGATGAAGATGATGATGTCCTCAGTATTGATTCAGGTAAGGGATGAGCTTTGGATAGGAAAATCTCAAGATTGAAATTAAAACACTGGGAGATGAGCAAATGGAAGATAATAGAAGAGAGGAGAAACCATTGTCACTAACTCCATATTTCAAACTGCCTGAGTTGGCTATTAAAAAAATGCAGCATTGTTAGTATCATAGATGTTCCCTGTGTGCTACAGCCTGATTGCATTACTTTGCTTTCCTCATTCTGTGTAACCGCTGTTTTGGGGTATTCCATCAAAGAGTGGAATTACCAGGACTTACAGTAAGTGTATGTTTTGTTGCTAGGATATAAAAAATATGGTTGGTTTTTGTGTATTGATCTTGTAGCCCACAACCTCATTAAACTCACATAGTTATAGAAGCTTTTTGTTGATTCCTTAGGATTTTCTTTTTTCTTTTTCTTTTGTTTTCTTTTCTGTTTCTTTTCTTTTTTTTTTTTTTTTTTTTTTTTTGAGACAGGGTCTCACTCTGTCGCCCAGGCTGGAGTGCAGTGGTACAATCTCAGCTCACTGCAACCTCCGCCTCCCGGATTCAAGCAGTTCTCTGCCTTGACCTCCCAACTAGCTGGGATTACAGGCGCCTCCCACCCCGCCCCACCACCACACCCAGCTAATTTTTGTATTTTTAGTAGAGTCAGGGTTTCATCATCTTGGCCAGACTGGTCTTGAACTCTTGACGTTGTGATCTACCCGCCTTGGCCTCCCAAAGTGCTAGGATTACAGGCATGAGCCACTGCACCCAGCCGATTCCTTAGGATTTCCTAAAACTAATTCATGCAAATAAAGTCTGTTTTACTTCTTCCTTTCTACCCTGGATATCTTTTCTTTTTCTTTTCTTATTGTACTCACTAAAACCTTCAGTACAGTGTTGAATATGTTTTAAGAGCAGGCCTGGCACAGTGGCTCATACCTATAATCCCACCACTTTGGGAGGTTGAGGTGGGAGGATCCCCTGATCCCGGGAATGGCCAACATAGCAAGACCTCATCTCTACTAAAAATAAAAAAAGTAGCCAGGCATGGTGGTGCACCCCAGTAATCCCAGCTACTTGGGAGGCTGAGGTGGAAGGATCTAAGTACAGGAAGTTGAGGCTGCAGTGAGCTGTGATCGTGCCACTGCACTCCAGCCTGGATGACTAAGGGAAACTCTTGTCTTCAAAAAAAAAAAGGTTTTAAGAACAGACATCCTGGCCAGGTGCGGTGGCTCATGCCTGTAATCCTGGCACTTTGGGAGGCTGAGACGGGTGGATCACGAGGTCAGGAGATTGAGACCATCCTGGCTAACATGGTGAAATCCCGTCCTTACTAAAAATACAAAAAATTAGCCGGGCGTGGTGGTGGGCACCTGTAGTCCCAGCTACTCAGGAGGCTGAGGCAGGAGAATGGTGTGAACCTGGGAGGCAGAGCTTGCGGTGAGCTGAGATTGTGCCATTGCACTCCTGCCTGGGTGACAGCGAGACTGTGTCTCAAAAAAAAAAAAAAAAGGCTAGGTGCAGTGGCTCACACCTGTAATCCCAGCACTTTGGGAGGCTGAGGCCAGTGGATCACAGGGTCAGGTTCGAGACCATCTGGCTAACATGGTGAAACCCCGTCTCTAGTAAAAATACCAAAAAAAAAAAAAAAAATTAGCCAGGCATGGTGGTGGGCACCTGTAGTCCCAGCTACTCGGGAGGCTGAGGCAGGAGAATGGTGTGAACCCAGGAGGCGGAGCTTGCAGTGAGCAGAAATCGCACCACTGCACTCCAGCCTGGGCGACAGAGCAAGACTCCATCTCAAAAAAAAAAAAAAGACATCCTTTTCTTCTTCCTGATGTTAATATGAAAGCATTTGGTTGTTAACCATTAATTATGTCAGCAGTAGGTTTTCTATAGATGCTGTTGATTAAATTTAAGGAATCCCCTTCTAATCCTAGTTTGAGAGATTTTATCGTAGCCAAATTGGATTTTGGATTTTGTCAGCTTTTTCTATATCATTCTCCTATGTTCCTTTTGTCTTTTATCATATTAAGAATGTATTACAGTAGTTGTTTTTTTGGATGTTAAACCAACCTTGCATTCCTGGAGTAAACCAGCCTTGGTCTTGAGGTATAATTCTTTTTATATGTTGCTGGATTGGATTTGCTGATTTAAAGAAAAAAAAAAATATATCTTGGCCAGATGCTGTGACTTATGCCTGTAATCCCAGAATCTTGGGAGGCTGAGTTGGGCAGATTGCTTGAGCCCAGGAGTTCAAGACCAGCCTGGGCAACATGGTGAAACCCCTTCTCTAATTTTTAAAAAAAAAGAAAAAAATTTTTTACATTTATTTCATGAGGGCTATTGGTTTATAGTTCGGTTGTAGTGTCCTTGTTTGCCTTTGGTAGCAGGGTAATCTTGGCCTTATAAATGAGTTGAGAAGTGTTCCCTCCTCTGAGCTTGTATGGAATGATATTTCTTTCTAAAGAGTTTGCTAAATTCAGTACTGAGGCCATTTTGGCCTGGACTTTTCTTTGTGGATTTTTAAAATCTTTTATTTTGGGAATAATTTTAGATTTATGGAAAAATTGAAAAAGTAATGGAGTTCCTATATATCCCTCATCTAGTATATATGTCAAAAGCAAACATTGGTATATTACTTTTATATAAACTCCAGGCTTTATTCAGCTTCTGGACTTTTTCTGTTCTATGATCTAATCCAAGATATCCCATTAAATGTATTCCAGTGTGATGTTTATTTTCTTCCTTTTATTTACAGGGTTTGATTTGTTCTTCTTTTTCTAGCCTCTCAAAGTGGAAGCTCACATTATTGATTAGACCTTTCTTCCTTTCTAACATAAGCTCTAAAGCTATTTATTTTCCCATAAGCATTGCTTTGCTGCATCTCATAAATTTTTTTCCATGCAGTGTCACTCTCAGGATATCATACATTTTTTTATGTTGTGTTTTCAGCTTCTTTCAACTTGACATTTTTAATTTTCCTTGTGGTTGTTTGATTCTAAATATTTGGGGATTTTTTTACATTTCTTTCTGTTGTTAATTTTTAATCAATTTTATTGTGTTCAGAGAATAAACTTTGTATAATTTTAGTCTTTTTGAATGAATGAATGAATGAATGAATTGATTGATTGACAAATTCTCACTCTGTTGCCCAGACTGGAGTGTGATGGCATGGTCATAGCTCACTGCAGCCTCAACCTCATGGGCTCAAGTGATCCTTCCACGTCAGCCTCCTGAGTAGCTGGAACTACAAGTGCATGCCACCACGCCCAACTAACTTTTTTTTTTGTAGTAGAAATAAGGTCTCACTATGTTGCCCAGGCCGGTCTCGAACTCCTGAGCTCAGGCAGTCCTCCTGCCTTGGCCTCCCAAGGTGCTGCGATTATAGACCTGAGCCACCATGCCTGGCCTGTTTCGTTGTTTTTTTTTTTTTTTTTTTTCTTTTTAAGACAGAGTCTCGCTCCATTGCCTGGGCTGGAGTACAGTGGCATGATCTTACTGCAACTTCTGCTCACTGCAACCTTTGCCTCCCGGGTTCAAGTGATTCTCCTGCCTCAACTTCCCGAGTAGCTGGGACTACAGGCACGGGCCACCACGCCCGGCTAATTTTTGTATTTTTGGTAGAGGCAGGGTTTCTCTATGTTGGTCAGTCTTATCTCAAACAACTGACCTCAGGTGATCTGTCCACCTAAGCCTCCCAAAGTGCTGGAATTACAGGCGTGAGCCACCGTGCCTAGCCCTGTTTCTTCTTTATTGCCTTCTTTTAAGTCAAACAAACATTTTGGAAAACCACTGTCATTCTTCTGATTTTTCTTTTTCTTTCTTTTTTTTTTTTTTTTTTTTTGAGGTAGAGTTTTCACTCTTGTTGCCTAGGCTGGAGTGCAATGGCAGGATCTTGGCTCACCGCAGCCTCCGCCTCCTGGGTTCAAGCAGTTCTCCTGTCTCAGCCTCCCAAGTAGCTGGGATTACAGGCATGCACCACCATGCCCGGCTAATTTTGTATTTTCAGTAGAGACAGGGTTTCTCCATATTGGTCAGATTGGTCTCGAGCTCCTGACCTCAGGTGATCCACCTGCTTTGGCTTCCCAAAGTGCTGGGATTACAGGAGTGTGCCACTACACCTGGCCCCTGATTTTTCTTTTTTTTTTTAGCTTTCTTAAGAGGGGTTGCATCTGTACCTAATCATAATCTATTACAAATTACTACTGACTTAATTCTGGTAAAAATACAGCCACTTGGCACCAGCGTACCTCTACTTTCACTCTCTATGTGATACTATTGTCAAATATATTATAGCTACACGTTTAAAGCCAATAATTTAGTGTTAAAATTACTGCTTTAAGCAGTCTCATGTTTAAAGAAGGTAAGGGAAGAAAAGAAAAATACGTATTTACCCAGATGTTTGTCATTTCTGTTGTTCTTCTGTTTGTCATTTCTGTTGCTCTTCATTCCTTCCTGTGGATCTATCATCCAATGTCATGTATTTTCTTTTCTTTTTTTTTTTTTTGAGACAGAGTCTCGCTCTGTCACCCAAGCTGGAGTGCAGTGGCATGATCTTGGCTCACTGCAAGCTCCACCTCCCGGGTTCACACCATTCTTCTGCCTCAGCCTCCTGAGTAGCTGGGACTACAGGTGCCCGCCAACACACCTGGCTAATTTTTTCTATGTTTTAGTGGAGACAGTGTTTCACCATGTTAGCCAGGATGGACTCGATCTCCTGACCTCATAATCCACCCACCTCGGCCTCCCAAAGTGCTGGGATTACAGTCGTGAGCCACCCTGCCCGGCCTCTGTTCAATTTTTTTATTTTAACTTTTAATTTTTTAGCTTGGCTCCTAAGTATTGAGTTTTTTATTTTTATTTTTTGTAATAGTTTAGCTAGTGAGGTGAATGCATTCAGAGTTACATTTAGTTCTGACATCTCCCTTGGCTTTGACTTCTTCAACATTGTGTTGATGCATGATGATTAGCTTATTTACTTTTTGCAGCATGGTATTCCATTGTATGCATATGACACCGTTTATCAATTTTCCTGATTGTGGACATTGATTTACATTTTTTGAGATTACAGATAACACTACTGCAAATACTCTTGTACGTGTCTCCCGATGCACATGTGCAGGAGTCTTTTTAGTGTATATACTGTAAGAGAGTCACTAGTTCTTAGGACATAGAAACCTCAACCTTATTTGATATATTTTTTAGACAGTATCTCACTCTGTAACCCAGGCTGGAGCACAGTAGTGCAATCATAGCTTACTGCGACTTCAGCCTCCCAGGTAGCTGAGACTACAGGCACGTGCCACCGTGCCTGCCTGATTTTTAAAATAAAATCTGTGGGTTGCTCACAGTGGCTCACGCCTGTAATCTCAGCACTTCAGGAGGCCAAGGCAGGTGGATCACCTGAGGTCAGGAGTTCGAAACCAGCCTGGCCAGTATGGTGAAATCCCATCTCTACCAAAAATACAAAAATTAGCCAGGTATGGTGGTAGGTGCCTGTAATCTCAGCTACTAGGGAGGCAGAGGCACAAGAATTGCTTGGACCCGGGAGGCGGAGGTTGCTGTGAGCCGAGATTGGGCCACTGCACTCCAGCCTGGATGACAGAGTAAGAATCTATCTCAAAAAAAAAAAAAATTGTATATATATTATATATGTGTGTGTGTATATATACATGACATGTATGTATATATAATATATATGTGTGTATATATATTATATATATAGTATTACCACCGAAGGGATTATTATGCAGCCACTAAAAAAAAAAAAAAAAAAAAAAGACAAACATAGGGGAATGTTGAGGACATTATGCTAAGTGAAATAAGCCAGTCACAAAAAGACAAATGATTTCACTTAGATGAGATATCTAGCATTCAATGGTGGCCTCCTGAGGCTGGAGGGAGGGGCCAATGGGGAGTGTTTAATAGGTGCAGAGTTTCAGTTTTGCAAGATGAAAAGTGTTCTGGAAATGGATGGTGGTTATGGTTGCACAACAATATAAATATACTTAATACCACTGAATTGTACACTTAAAATGATTAGAGTCAGGTGCTGGCTTTTGCTTGTGGTCCTGGCTACTCAGGAGGTTGAGGCAGGTGGGTCATTTAAGCCCAGGAGTTCAAGGCCAGCCTGGGCAACGTAACGAAAACCTGTCTTTTGAAAAAGACAATAACAAATGTTGACAAGGATATGGAGCAATTGAAAACCTTACAAATTGCTTATGGAAATGTAAAATGCTATAGCCACTTTGGAAAATAGTCTTTTGGTTCCTCAAAAGGTTAAACATAGAATTACCATAACCCACCCACTCCTGGCTATATACCCAAGAGAAATTAGAACATATGTTGATGTAAAAACTGATAAATAAATGAATGTTCATATCAGCATTATTCATAATAGGCAGAAGTAGAAACAGCCCAAATGTTCATCAGCTGATGAATGGATAAACCAAATATGGTATACACATACACCCATGTATTGACTGCTATAAAATATTATTCAGGGCCGGGCACAGTGGCTCAAGCCTGTAATCCCAGCACTTTGGGAGGCCGAGATGGGTGGATCACGAGGTCAGGAGATCGAGACCATCCTGGTTAACACGGTGAAACCCCGTCTCTACAAAAAAAAATACAAAAAACTGCCCGGGCGAGGTGGCGGGCGCCTGTAGTCCCAGCTACTCGTGAGGCTGAGGCAGGAGAATGGTGGAAACCTGGGAGGCGGAGCTTGCAGTGAGCTGAGATCTGGCCACTGCACTCCAGCCTGGGTGACAGAGCGAGACTCTGTCTCAAAAAAAAAAAAAAAAAAAAATACTATTCAGCCATAAAAAGGAAAGAAGGGGCTGGGCACGGTGGCTCATGTGTGTAATCCTAGCACTTTGGGAGACCAAGGTAGGTGGATCACGAAGTCAGGAGTTTGAGACCAGCCTGGCCAATATGGCTGTCTCTACTAAAAATACAAAATTTAGCTGGGTGTGGTGGCATGTGCCTATAATCCCAGCTACTTAGGTGGCTGAGCCAGAAGAATCACTTGAACTCAGGAGGTAGAGATTACGGTGAGCTGAGATTGCACTGTCGCACTCCAACCTGGCGACAGAGCAAGATTCCATCTCAAAAAAAAAAATAAAAAGTAAAAAAGTGAAGTACTGATACATGGTACAACATAGATGAACCTTGTATGAGGAACCACATATTACATGATTCTCTTTATATGAGATATTCAGAATAGGCAAATCTGCAGAGACAGAAAGTAAATTTGTGATTGCCAGAGTTTAGGAGATGGAGGAATGGAAAATTGTGGAGTGATGACATTTTTCATCACTCCAGAATTTGACAGTGATGATAGTTTAATTTCCACAAACCACTGAATTACACTGTTTTTTTCTTTTTTTTTTTTTGACGGAGTCTCGCTCTGTAGCCCAGGCTGGAGTGCAGTGGTGCGATCTCAGCTCACTGCAACCTCCGCCTCCCGGGTCCCAGTTCAAGTAATTCTCATGCCTCAGCCTCCTGAGTAGCTGGGATAACAGGCACTTGCCACCATGCCCAGCTAATTTTTGTGTTTTTGGTAGAGATGGGATTTCACCATGTTGGCCAGGCTGGTCTGGAACTCCTGACCTCAGGTGATCCGCCCACCTTGGCCTCCCATAGTACTGGGATTATAGGCTTGAGCCACCACCATCAGCCTATACATTTTACTTTTATCCTACTTTTTTTTTTTTTTTGAGACAGGGGTCTTACTCTGTCACCCAGGCTGGAGTGCAATGGTGCAGTCTTGGCTCACTGCAACCTCCACCTCCTGGGTTCAAGTGATTTTCCTGTCTCAGCCTCTCATGTAGCCGTGTAGCTGGGATTACAGGTGCCTGCCACCACGCCCGGCTAATTTTTGTGTTTCTAATAGAGAAGGGATTTGGTTTCACCATGTTGACCAGGCTGGTCTGGAACTCCTGACATTAGGTGATCCGCCTACCTCGGCCTCCCAAAGTGCTGGGAGTACAGGTGTGAGCCACCACACCCAGCCTTTTTTTTTTCTTTTTTTGGTGAGGACAGGGTTTTTCTGTGTTGCTCAGGCTGGAACTATACATTTTTATTTATTATTATTATTTTTGAACCAGAGTCTTGCTCTGTCAACCAGCCTGGAGTGCAGTGATGCAATCTCAGCTCATTGCAGCCCCTGCCTCCCAGATTCCAATAATTCTGCCTCAGCTTCCCGAATAGCTGGGATTACAGGCATGTGCCACCATGCCTGTCTAATTTTTGTATTTTTAGTAGAAACAGGGTTTCACCACATTGACCAGGCTGATCTCAAACTCCTGACCTCAGGTGATCTGCCCACCTTGGCCTTGCAAAGTGCTGGGATTACAGGCATGAGCCACCGCACCTGGCCTAATTTTTTTTTAAGAGACAGGCTCTTGTTATGTTGCCCAGGCTAGTCTTGAACTGGCCTCAGGTGGTCCTCCCACCTAAACCTTCCAAGTAGCTGGGATTACAGATGTGAACCACCATACCTGGCCATTTACTTTGTGTCTTTCCAGACCCTTTTGAGTACTTTATATTTGTGTGTATACCTGTATCAAGATTATTTTCAGTTATTATCAATAATGCTCCCATAATAATGCTTTTCAGTAAGTTAGTTCTGAATTTCCCAGAAGTTCCTATAAGTCTCTTACACTCATTAGAATTCTTCTCGTCCATAGGTGATGCTGGGAGCCGAACTCCAAAAGACCAGAAGGTAAGTTAGGATGGTAAGGGAATGGTGAGAGATAAGAATATGAAAATAGAATTTTCTGGCCTAACCATTTAATCACTTTAGCTGTCAATATCTAATCATTCACCACCCTGTGATCAGCCCTTTGTGTTGCAGTCCTCTAATTGGTGTTGTAAGAATTCAAGGCCGGGGGCGGTGGCTCAAGCCTGTAATCCCAGCACTTTGGGAGGCCAAGACGGGCGGATCATGAGGTCAGGAGATCGAGACCATCCTGGCTAACACAGTGAAACCTCGTCTCTACTAAAAAATACAAAAAACTAGCCGGGCGAGGTGGCGGGCGCCTGTAGTCCCAGCTACTCGGGAGGCTGAGGCAGGAGAATAGCATGAACCCAGGAGGTGGAGCTTGCAGTGAGCCGAGATCGCACCACTGCACTCCAGCCTGGGCAACAGAGCAAGACTCCGTCTCAAAAAAAAAAGAATTCAAAAAGAGGTTGGCAGGAAATGTTTTCACTAGAAAGGAGTGTTGTATGAAAGTAGGATTTAGCAGTGTTTGCTAGGTAAATTAATCAAGAAAAACTTCCTGACATTGAAACGTTGAGTTTTGAACTAGGTTTCTAAGCAAGGGCAGCTTTGGGCTGGGTGCATTGGCTCACGCCTGTAATCCCAGCACTTTGGGAGACCCAGGTGGGCGGATCACCTGAGGTCAGGAGTTTGAGACCAGCCTGGCCAACATGGCGAAACCCTGTCTCTACTAAAAAAATACAAAAATTAGCTGAGTGTGGTGGTGCATGCCTGTAATCCCAGCTACTAGGGAGGCTGAGACAGGAGAATCAGTGGAACCCAGGAGGCAGAGGTTGCAATGAGCTGAGATCATACCACCGCACTCCAGCCTGGGTGACAGAGCAAGACTCTGTCTCGGAAAAAAAAAAAAAAGAGGCCAGGCATGGTGGCTCACGCCCGTAATCCCAGCACTTTGGGAGGCCAAGGCAGGTGGATCACCTTAGGTTGGCAGTTCGAGAGCAGCCTAACCATGGAGAAACCCTGTCTCTACTAAAAATACAAAATTAGGCCGGGCACAGTGGCTCACACCTGTCATCCCAGGACTTTGGGAGGCTGAGGCAGGTAGAACACGAAGTCAGGAGTTCGAGACCAGCCTGGCTAACATAGTGAAACCCTGTCTCTACTAAAAACACAAAAATTAGTTGGGCATGGTGGCACATGCCTGTAATCCCAGCTACTTTGGAGGTTGAGGCAGGTGAGTCACTTGAACCTGAGAGGCAGAGGTTGCGGTGAGCCGAGATTGTGCCACTGCACTCCAGGTTGGGCAACAGAGCCAGACTCCATCTCAAAAAAATAATAATACAAAATATTAGCTGGACATGGTGGCGCATACCTGTAATTCCAGCTACTTGGGAGGCTGAGGCAGGAGAATCAATTGTACCCGGGAAGTGGAGGTTACGGTGAGCCAAGATCGTGCCATTGCACTCCAGCCTGAGCAACAAGAGCTAAGCTCCATCTCAAAAAAAAAAAAAAAAATGAAAGGGCAGCTTTGCCAGATAAAGTAACCATAAGCTTCCAAACATAACTCATTCAACTCACTCCATTTTGTTCTGTGAAATACAAGGTGTTTCTTATTCTGAAGTTACTTGTAACCCTTGCTACTGTTTCAAAACTTGTTTTCCTCATCCCCTTTTCTGTAGCTCCGTGAAGCTATGGCTGCCTTAAGAAAGTCAGCTCAAGATGTTCAGAAGTTCATGGATGCTGTCAACAAGAAGAGCAGTTCCCAGGATCTGCATAAAGGTTAGGGTCAAGAAATATCTGGGTACAGATGGGAGGTGAATTCTTACAGAGATTTCATCTTAAGTCTCATGTCTACTAATTGTGACATGCCAGACTCATTATCCTTAGTAGTTATGAAATCCCAATTACATGGATGGTGATTTTCCAGTCTGTGATGGTTTTATCTTAATACCTCTTTAGCGTCCTACATTTAGACTTGTTTCCATCCTCATGACTACTTCCAGGTGGAGATTAGGGAGAAGAGAATCACTCAGACTCTTGTTAAAAAAAGGTTTGAGGCCAGGTGTGGTGGCTCACATCTGTAATTCCAGCAGCTTTGGGAGGCTGAGGCAGGAGGATCACTTGAGGCCCAGCATTAAAGACCGGCCTCCGCAACATAGTGAAACCCCATCTCTAAAAAAAAAATGTTTAAAAATTCTCCAGATGTGCCGGGCACAGTGGCTCATGCCTGTAATCCGAGCACTTTGGGAGACCAAGGCAGGCGGATCATGAGGTCAAAAGATAGAGACCATTCTGGCTAACATGGTGAAACCCCATCTCTACTAAAAATACAGAAATTAGCTGGACATAGTGGTGCGTGCCTGTAGTCCCAGCTCCTCGGGAGGCTGAGGCAGGAGAATCGCTGGAACCTGGGAGGCAGAGGTTCCAGTGAGCCAAGATCGCACCACTGCACTCCCGCCTGGGGACAGAGCGAGACTCCTTCTCAAAAAAAGAAATTACCCCACTTTCCCTAATTACCATACTACCCTCTTTACCTTCCCGTTCTCTACCCAATCTATGTCATAACTCTTTAGAATAACTTTGCTTCTTCTATAGGAACCTTGAGTCAGATGTCTGGAGAACTAAGCAAAGATGGTGACCTGATAGTCAGCATGCGAATTCTGGGCAAGAAGAGAACTAAGACATGGCACAAAGGCACCCTTATTGCCATCCAGACAGTTGGTATGTGCAGACTTGGAGGAACCACTCGTGAAAGGCAACCTGCACCCTCCACTGCTGATTGTTTCTTTTCTCCATAACCTTCCCATTTGTCTCTCACGTAGCAACCTGGATTTATACAGAAACTGGCAGTTTTTTAAAAAATTTATCTTTCCCTTTTACTCAGGGCCGGGGAAGAAATACAAGGTGAAATTTGACAACAAAGGAAAGAGTCTACTGTCGGGGAACCATATTGCCTATGATTACCACCCTCCTGCTGACAAGCTGTTTGTAGGCAGTCGGGTGGTCGCCAAATACAAAGATGGGAATCAGGTCTGGCTCTATGCTGGCATTGTAGCTGAGACACCAAACGTCAAAAACAAGCTCAGGTACCTGGACAGAGGACTGTAAAGGGGTAGAGGCTGGGAGCACAGCACCTGCCCTGTTCGTGCCATAGACCAGATCTCACAATTAGCTTTTGTCTTCTTAGTCCCTAGTGGACTGAAACCTTTACTCTTTCTTTACCACAGGAGTCATGTGGGTGATTCTTTCTTCCTCTTTCTCCTTCTTTTTTATTAAGTTTTTCTCCTTTTCTTTCCTCAAAGAGAAAACTAGGAAGAGAATAACGAGGATTAATGATCAGGGGAATAGGGGATTCACACAGAAGAAAGAGATGGAGACTAAATGGTTTTTAGCAGCATAGGAATCTGATAGAGGAAAAAGAATATCTGTTTTTTGGCTGGGCCCAATATCTCGTGCCTGTAATCCTAGCCATTTGGGAGACCAAGGCAAGTGGATCACTTGAGATCAGGAGTTCGAGACCAGCTTGCCCAACTGGTGAAACCCTGTCTACTAGAAATACAAAAATTAGCTGGGTGTGGTGGCGCATGGCTGTAATCCCAGCTACTTGGGAGGCTGAGGCAGGAGAGTCGCATGAACCTGGGAGGCATTGGTTGCCATGAGCCAAGACTGCACCACTGCACCCCAGCCTGGGTGACAGAAGGATACTCCATCTCAAAAATACTTATATGTATATGTGTTTTTTGAAAAAGTAGGGAGGCATTGGTTAAATTAAGGGAGAACTCCTAACTCTCAAGTTGGGAAGAAAGAAAAACAGGAAGACTGGAATGTCTTCCCTGGAGTGCATCCTGTTGTGATCCAGAGAAGTAGAAGCTATGATAAAATAATTTCTGTGGATCATGTTAAATATCATAACCCCCAGATCTTTCTACTGTCACTCCTCTTTTACAGGTTTCTCATTTTCTTTGATGATGGCTATGCTTCCTATGTCACACAGTCTGAACTGTATCCCATTTGCCGGCCACGTGAGTGTTTCTCCCTTATTCCTTAGCTCAGTTTTCTCCTCCTCTACCTGATATTTCTTCTTAGGACGTCCAGTTGAAAAGCCCTAGATGTTTTTGGTACTTCAGTCTCAAAGAGCATAAATTTGGTTGATGTCCTTTGCTCCCAAAGGACAGTTTGCTCCCAAAAGAGATACAGTTGTATTGTTCATCTCTAGGACTGGGTCTTTGTAGCCAAAGAGTGAGACACTGGAAGATCATGAATGACTTTGAGTAGACTGCTCACGTTATAGATGTGCTTCAGCTTCATTTCTAAGTGAGTTAGGTTGAAAAAGATGTTACTTCTTTCCTAGTGTCATGCTGCACCTAACATTTGTATAAATGTGTAGTCTGCATAATGCTTTCCACAGAAGCTGTGTTAGATGGAACATCATAGTGTCCTCTATATTTGTTACCCTGGCTTGGGAGCAGACTCCTACGGAAACAATAATTTTTAACTGCAGAAGAATCAACTAACACTTCTGTTTACACATAACATGACAGTAAACATATTCTGAGTCTCTTAAAAACCTGACAGAGAATGAGAAGGAAGGACTAATTTTTTCATTTCATGATGCCACCTGATCTTTTTAAATTTACCATTAGACTTATCAACAAGTGAGCAAGAATTTCCACTTGAATTTTCCAAAGGAGAAGCATCCATTTGTATAAAATAAGTGAATCACCTATATTGTACATGACTTATTTAGTATTTACTTGATTTGTAAGTATGTGCAATTTGTACATTAGGTTTATTACTTAGGTGGTCTTGGCTTTGCTTCCCTCGAGGTTCTGATTTTACTTTTTCTTTCCTTTTCAACTTAAAAAGTATCAAATGTCTCCTGGCCAACCCTTTTCCCTATCAAGACATGTCCTACCTGCCCTCTCAGTTCTACTTCTTCCTTGAAACAGTGAAAAAGACTTGGGAGGACATAGAAGACATCTCCTGCCGTGACTTCATAGAGGAGTATGTAACTGCCTACCCCAACCGCCCCATGGTACTGCTCAAGAGTGGCCAGCTTATCAAGACTGAGTGGGAAGGCACATGGTGGAAGTCCCGAGTTGAGGAGGTGGATGGCAGCCTAGTCAGGATCCTCTTCCTGGTACTGTTCTTCCCTAGAATTTTGGAGGCAGAGGTTGGTCGGGGGGACTTAAGAAGCAGTAATGAGGATGGTTTTATGGCTATTCCATAGCCTTCCTCTTTCTTATCCTCCTATGTGTTCTCACTGTTTTTGGTCAAATTTTACTTTGCCCTTTTTGTTGTTCCTCTGTGGGTCATTGAAAATAAATTACCGGAATTATGATACTAATCTGCATGGTTTTGATTTATTTATTTTTTTCTTTAGGAGTATTCACATTCTGTGTAGGTACAGAGAAGGCAGCCAATTCCATTTTTCCAGGGTTAAGGTTTTAGTAGGATAGTGGGATGAAGAAGAGGTATCAAGGAGTCCTGATTATCTTTCAAGGTTCAGTTTAACTCTTAAATATTTTGTACTCATCCTTTTCTCCCTTCTCTCTCCCTTCTTAGAATCATATTTCTTATTTTTAAAAGTTTTAAAAACTTTTTTTTTGGAGACAGAGTCTCGCTCTGTCGCCCAGGCTGGAGTGCAGTGGCACGATCTCGGCTCACTGCAAGCTCTGCCTACCGGGTTCATGCCATTCTCCTGCCTCAGCCTCCCGAGTAGCTGGGACTACAGGCACCTGCCACCACGCCCGGCTAATTTTTTGTATTTTTAGTAGAGACCTGGTTTCACTGTGTTAGCCAGGATGGTCTCGATCTCCTGACCTTGTGATCTGCCCGCCTCAGCCTCCCAAAATGCTGGGATTACAGGCGTGAGCCACCGTGCCCAGCCCTTAAAAACATTTTTTAATACTGCTACTTGCCTTGCAGAACAGGGCTACCCAATAGACAGTGTGCCCAGAGTAGCCAGAAGAAATTAGAAATTATGTTTCTTCTTGGTGTTACCTCAGCCCGTTACTCCTAAGGCGTTATGACCTAAGGCGTTATGATCCTTATCATCCTTTTTGTTTGGTGTTTTGTTTTGTTTTGTTTTTGTTTGTTTGTTTTTTAGATGGAGTTTCACTCTTGTTGCCTAGGCTGGAGTGCAGTGGCATGATCTCGGCTCACTACATCCTTCTGCCTCCTGGGTTAAAGTGATTCTCCTGCCTCAGCCTCTAGAGTAGCTGGGATTGGCTAATTTTTTGTATTTTTAGTAAAGACGGGGTTTCACTATGTTGGCAGGCTGGTCCCGAACTCCTGACCTCAAGTGATCCACCTGCCTCGTCCTCCCAAAGTGCTGGGATTACAGGCGTGAGCCACCACACCTGGCCTGGCCTGTTTTTTGTTTTGTTTTGTTTTTTTGAGACAGAGTCTCACTCTGCCACCCAGGCTGGAGTGCAGTGGTGCAGTCACAGTTCACTGCAGCCTCAACCTCAAGGGTTCAAGTGGTCCTCTCACATCAACCTCCCAAGTAGCTGTGACTACAAGTGCATGCCACCACACCTGGCTGATTTTTGTATTTTTAGTAGAGACGGGTTTCGCCATGTTGCCCAGACTGGTCTCGAACTCCTGAGCTCAAGCAGTCTGCCTCATCCTCCCAACGTACCAGGATTATAGGTGTGAGCTATTGTGCCCAGCTGTCACACCTCTTATACTCAGTATAGATACCTGTTGCTACTGTAATTCCTTAAACAAGGAGTATATATTTTTCATTGTTGTGTACCTGATACCCCCCATGGAGCCTGGCACGTACTTTACTAAGTAGATAAAGAATTTTTTGGAGGGTGGGTGGATGGAGTTTCGCTCTTGTTGCCCAGGCTGGAGTACAATGGTGCAATCTCAGCTCACCACAGCCTCAGCCTCCCTGGTTCAAGCAATTCTGCCTCAGCCTCCCAAGTAGCTGTGATTACAGGCATGTGCCACCACACCCAGCTAATTTTGTATTTTGAGTAGAGACAGGGTTTCTCCATGTTGGTCAGGCTGGTCTTGAACTCCTGACCTCAGGTGATCCACCTGCCTCAGCCTCCCAAAGTGCTGGGATTACAAGCTACAGGCATGAGCCACTGTGCTCAGCCTAGATAAGGAATTTAAGGCTCATCAGGGAGGTTTCCGAAAGGTGACACATGGTATATATATCCTCTACACAGGACAGGATAGATTCTAGCCTTTAAGCTATTTCCCTTCATTCTTCTATTCTCTCAATTCCCCAGGATGACAAAAGATGTGAGTGGATCTATCGAGGCTCTACACGGCTGGAGCCCATGTTCAGCATGAAAACATCCTCAGCCTCTGCACTAGAGAAGAAGCAAGGACAGCTCAGGACACGTCCAAATATGGGTATGTCCTGAAAGATACCTGGGGGAAGGAAGAAACAGGCCAATCAGCAAAGGAGATTATATAGAATGGCTATCCTTTGTTTACCACGGTTACACTGCTTACTCATTGGAAACAGGATATGTGCCCTGAGTTGTTTCCAATCATGGTGATCAATTTGTGCTGCTGCGTCCACATGCTGTGGCTCTAATTTGTTCTAAACAACCACAGAAATATCTGAAACAGTTGGCTTTAAGTTAGGGTGATAGTAGTTACCCTCTGTTATCCACATGAGATTGTCAGTTTTGTGTGTTATCTATGGTTGGTTTTCTTTTTCTTTCTTTTTTTTTTTTTTTTTTTTTAAAAGACTCAGGGGCTTGATATGTTGCCCAGGCTGGTCTTGAACTTCTGGGCTCAAGCTGTCTACCTGCTTCGGCTGCCCAAAGTGCTAGGATTACAAGCATGAGCTACCACATCCAGCATATAGTCAGTTTTCTTTAAAACCCAGACCTGGCCAGGCACAGTGGCTCACAGCTATAATCCCAACACTTTAGGAGGCTGAGACAGGTAGGCGGTTAGCTTGGGCTCAGGAATTCAAGACCAGCCTGGGCAACATGGTGAAACCCTGTTTCTACAAAAAACACAAAAATTAGCTGGGTACAGTGGCATTAAGCTGTAGTCCAAGCTACTCAAGAAGTTGAGGTGGGAGGATCAATTGAAGCCAGGAGGTCAAGGTTGCAGTGAGCTAGATCGTGCCACCGCACTCCAGCCTAGGTGATAGCATGAGACCCTGTCTCAGAAACAAAAAGCAGATTTGGTTTTCTTTTCTAACATTACTGTCATACTTTCTGGTTGATTTTTCCTGCCAAAATTAGTTGGTTAAAGAATATATTTCTGGGCCGGGCGCGGTGGCTCAAGCCTGTAATCCCAGCACTTTGGGAGGCCGAGACGGGCGGATCACCAGGTCAGGAGATCGAGACCATCCTGGCTAACACAGTGAAACCCCGTCTCTACTAAAAATTACAAAAAACTAGCCGGGCGAGGTGGCGGCGCCTGTAGTCCCAGCTACTCGGGAGGCTGAGGCAGGAGAATGGCGTGAACGCGGGAGGCGGAGCTTGCAGTGAGCTGAGATCCGGCCACTGCACTCCAGCCTGGATGACAGAGCGAGACTCCGTCTCAAAAAAAAAAAAAAAAAAAGAATATATTTCTGAAAGTATTCCCCCAAAATATATCATAATTAATCAGGTAAATCATCTGAGATAGGAAGATAATAAAGTCTTATCTAAGGCCCAGCATGATGGCTCATGTCTGTAGTCTCAGCACTTTGGGAGGCTGAGGTGGGAGGATCACTTGAGGCCAGGAGTTGGAGATCAGTCTGGGCAACATAGAAAGACTCTATCTCTAAGAAAAAAAGAAAAAGAAAAAAGCTTGAGTGTGGTGTTGTGCACCTGTAGTGTTAGCTACTCTGGAGGCTGAGGCAGGAGGATTGCTTGAAGCCCAGGATTTCGAGGTTACAATGAGCTAAGGTCAGACCGCTGCACTCCAGCCTGACTAACAAAGTGGAACATTGTCTATAAAAAGAAAAGAAAGAAGCTACTCTGCCGATGGAGTAGCAATTTTTTTTTTTTTTTTTTTGAGATGGAATCGGGTTCTTTCACCCAGGCTGGAGTGGAGTGGCACCATCTCAGCTCACTGCAACCTCCGCCTCCTGCGTTCCAGCAATTCTCCTGTGTCAGCCTCCCAATTAATTAGGGTTACAAGTGCCTGCCACCATGCCCAGCTAAGTTTTGTATTTTTAGTAGAGACAGGATTTCTCCATGTTGGCCAGGCTGGTCTTGAACTCCTGACCTCAGGTGATCCGCCCACGTCAGCCTCCCAAAGTGCTGGGACTAAAGGCATGAGCCACTGCGCCCAACTGCTATTCTTTTATTCCTTTACTTTCTTAATAAACTTGCTTTCACTTTAATAAAAAAAGTATTATCTAAGTCAAAACAACATATGCCAGCATCCATGCCAGTCAATAATAGGAACTGAGAGTCTAAGCACTTACTCAGAATGTATCCATTGCTTTGCTTTTTTTTTTTTTTTTTTTTTTTGAGACGAAGTCTTGTTTTGTTGCCCAGGCTGGAGTACAGTGACGTGATCTCGCCTCACTGCAACCTCCACCTCCTTGTTTCAAGTGATTGTCCTGCACCTCCTGAGCAGCTGGAATTACAGATGTGCACCACTATGCCCATCTAATTTTTGTATTTTTAGTAGAGACAGGGTTTCACCATGTTGGCCAGGCTGGTATCAAACTCATGACCTCAAGCAACCTGCCTGCCTCGACCTCCCAAACTGCTGGGATTACAGGCATGAGCCACCGCGCCCAGCCATTGCTGCCTTTTTATGTTGTATAAGTTAAGAATCAGATGTGTGACTGAATACAAGCATCATAGCTATCATCTTCTCAGTGATCAATTCCTTTTTCCTATAGGTGCTGTGAGGAGCAAAGGCCCTGTTGTCCAGTACACACAGGATCTGACCAGTACTGGAACCCAGTTCAAGCCAGTAGAACCCCCACAGCCTACAGCTCCACCTGCCCCACCTTTCCCACCTGCTCCACCTCTATCTCCCCAAGCAGGTGACAGTGAGTAAGTGTTATTCTTTCTTTTTTCTTCAGTTTCTTTCATATTATATTTTCCACATCCCTTACTATACGCCCTCTTCTCTAATCTCCTAGAAGCTTGGAAAGCCAGCTTGCCCAGTCACGGAAGCAGGTAGCCAAAAAGAGCACATCCTTCCGACCAGGATCTGTGGGCTCTGGTCATTCCTCCCCTACGTCTCCTGCACTCAGTGAAAATGTCTCTGGTGGGAAACCTGGGATCAACCAGACGTATAGGTGAGAAAATCTGAGGTTCTCTGTAGGCAGGATAGCAATGAGTGGTCATTGTGTAGGGGAAGGTTCCTTGGCTCTGAAGGGCTTAGTTTAAGTTTATGATGGTGAGGAGTTTGGACTTGAAAAGGAAGCTTTACCCATAGAAGTTTCTAAGAAATAGAAAGTAAGAATAATTGAATCAGAAGCTGGGTGCTTAGAAATGTGGTATCATCAGAAAGCCATTTGTTAAAACTTCTTGTTGAACATGGTTCCATCATTGCTAAAATAGAAAGGAAACACCACAGCCTCTTTCCTTGAATCCTGGGAGTTAGTAAGGACATTTCTGGAACACACAGCAGACAAAAAATATATCGGTAGAAGACTGGACTCTACTTCCATAATTCACAGGCAAATACATTTTAGGAAAAGGTATACTGTTGAAATAGGGATGTTAGGCCAGGCACAGTAGTAGCTCACGCCTGTAATCCCAGCACTTTGGGAGGCCGAGGCGGGCGGATCACCTGAGGTCAGGAGTTTGAGCCCAGCCTGGCCAACATGGAGAAACCCTGTCTCTACTAAAAAGTACAAAATTAGCCGGGTGTGGTGGTGCATGCCTGTAATCCCAGCTACTCGGAGGCTGAAGCAGGAGAATTGCTTGAACCCGGGAGGCGGAGGTTGTGGTGAGCCAAGATCATGCCATTGTACTCCAGCCTGGGCAAAAAGAGCAAACCTCCATCTCAAAAAAAAAAAAAAAGAAATAGAGATGTTATCAGTCAGTAAAGAGTAACCAGGGATTTTCGTTGTCCAGCTTTGGTAGGGCAAGGGAAGATCTTTCCTGAATCATCTTTATCTTCAGGAGCACAGCTGCTTGAAAGATGAGAGAAATGGCTTAGCTACCTGGAGGGTTAATTATACAACAGAAGTCCTGTTGCCTTCTGATCTGATCACTTGCATCTCATTTGCAGATCACCTTTAGGCTCCACAGCCTCTGCCCCAGCACCGTCAGCACCCCCAGCCCCTCCAGCACCCCCAGCCTTCCATGGCATGCTGGAGCGGGCCCCAGCAGAGCCCTCCTACCGTGCTCCCATGGAGAAGCTTTTCTACTTACCTCATGTCTGCAGCTATACCTGTCTGTCTCGAGTCAGACCTATGAGGAATGAGCAGTACCGGGGCAAGAACCCTCTGCTGGTCCCATTACTATATGACTTCCGGCGGATGACAGCCCGGCGTCGAGTTAACCGCAAGATGGGCTTTCATGTTATCTATAAGACACCTTGTGGTCTTTGCCTTCGGACAATGCAGGAGATCGAACGCTACCTTTTCGAGACTGGCTGTGACTTCCTCTTCCTGGAGATGTTCTGTTTGGATCCATATGTTCTTGTGGACCGAAAGTTTCAGCCCTATAAGCCTTTTTACTATATTTTGGATATCACCTATGGGAAGGAAGATGTTCCCCTGTCCTGTGTCAATGAGATTGACACAACCCCACCACCCCAGGTGGCCTACAGCAAGGAACGTATCCCGGGCAAGGGTGTTTTCATTAACACAGGCCCTGAATTTCTGGTTGGCTGTGACTGCAAGGATGGGTGTCGGGACAAGTGAGTTGGTGGGGAGAATTGCTGCCCCTGCTTCCAACTTTGTTATGGTTGTCTTCCTTTTCACCTCTTCCTTTCCCTTGTATCTGTACTGCTTTCCCCATCTTCCTTTACCTCCTCCCTCACCTGGAACTCCTGCTATAAGGCCTCCATGAAAGCTATGAGGTAGGGAGACTGGAGTCTGACATGGCCACACTGAGCAACCCTGGGTACATGTGTATTGTGTTATTTTGTTCTCTGATCCCCCCGCTCCTTTCCTTTATTTCTCTCTGTCATATAGGTCCAAGTGTGCCTGCCATCAACTAACTATCCAGGCTACAGCCTGTACCCCAGGAGGCCAAATCAACCCTAACTCTGGCTACCAGTACAAGAGACTAGAAGAGTGTCTACCCACAGGGTAAGTGGTCAAGGAATGGCACAATACCTCAGAGAGACTAAGGAGCATGTTTTTGTTTTTCTCTGCTTATAGAAATCATCAGAAATCTAAAAATTGGAACCAAAAATAGCATACCAGAAGAGGCATTTTATCAATTAGATCTTATTTCCTGACTTCCCAAACACTTTTTTTCTTGGGCTTTCCTTGAAATGAAGACATAGGATGATTGAATAGTGTCTAGCAATTTTCTGTTGCAAAAAAAATTATCTTAATTTCATAGCTAAATGAATGTGTTAACAGATTATGATTTACTCTTGTAAGTGAAATGTGTTCAGAGAGAAGTAGGCAGGGACCTGATTACATAGGGCTTTATAAACCAGAATGAAAAATGTTAGAATCAGACTGATACAGTGGCTCACACGTGTAATCCCAGCACTTTCGGTTGCCGAGGTAGGTGGATCACCTGAGGTCAGGAGTTTGAGACCAGCCTGGCCAACATGGTGAAAGCCTGTCTCTACTAAAAATACAAAAATTAGCCAAGTGTGGTGGTAGGTGCCTGCAGTCCCAGCTACTCGGGAGAGTGAAGCAGGAGAATCGCTTGAACCCAGGAGGCAGAGGTTGCAGTGATCCGAGATCATGCCAGTGCACTCCAGCCTGGGTGACAAGAGCGAGACTCTGCCTTAAAAAAAAAAAAAAAAAAGAAAGAAAAAAGAAAAGTTAGAATCAAATTCATGGTGCTCTTAGAGAATTTTAAGCAGCCAAGTGATATGACCTACCTTTTTCAGATTACTCTGGCTTCTTTGTAGATCATAGGTCTTAGGATGGCGAAAGTAGATTTTGGAAGACCAATTAGGAGATCATTATAGGAGTATAGCAGAGAAAGACATGGTTGTAGCTATGGCTTGCAATAGAATGGAGGTGACAGTAGAGGTAAGAAGGATAGATTTGGGATGCATTATTAGGTAGATCTACAGAATTGGATAGATTGTGGAGTGGGGGGAAAAAGTAGAATCAAAGACAATTCCTAAATTTTTGGCTTGAGCATCTAAGTGGTTTTTGGTGCTTTTTACTGAGATGGAAGACCAAAGGAGTAGTAGGTTTGAGTGAAATTCAGTTTTTGTTTTGGCCATGTTAAGTTTGAAATGCCTGTCAGGCAATCCAAGTAGAAACATCAAGAAGGCACTGGGATTTCTGGAGAGAAGTTTAAGAGTTGGATATAAAAATTTAGGAATCATCAGCACAGGAATGATATTTAAAGCCTGGATGAGTTCACCTAGACATGATGTTGATAATAGAGAAGGCGGCTCAGGAGTAAGCCCTGGGTCTGCCAACATTTAAAGGTTGAGCAGAGGAGGTAGAACCGGCATGAGGTTGAGGACAGCTACTGAGGAGGGCAAGGCTGAAAGATTGCTTGAGGCCTGGAGTTTGAGACCAGACTGGGCAACGTAATAAGACCCTGTGTCTAAAAAAAAAAATTGTTGGGGCCAGGAGTAGTGGCTCACACCTGTAATCCCAGCACTTTGCGAGGCTGAGGCAGGCAGATTGCTTGAGGTCAGGAGTTCAAGACCAGCCTGGTCAATATGGTGAAACCCCATCTCTACTAAAAATACAAAAACTAGCCGGGGATGGTGGCGAGCACCTATAATCCCAGCTACTTGGGAGGCTGAGACAGGAGAATCACTTGAACCCAGGAGGAGGAGGTTGCAGTGAGCCAAGACCGCACCATTGCACTCCAGCCTGGGCAAGAAGAGTGAAATTACATCTCAAAAACAAAATGGTTGGCCAGGCACAGTGACTCACGCCTGTAATCTCAGCACTTTGGGAGGCCAAGGTGGGTGCATCACCTTAGGTCAGGAGTTCAAGACCAGCCTGGTCAACTTGGTGAAACCCCATCTGTACTAAAAATACAAAAATTAGCCAGGCGTGATCACACACGCCTGTAATCTCAGCTATTTGGGAGGCTGAGGCAGGAGAATCGCTTGGACCTGGAAGGCAGAGGTTACAGTAAGCTAAGATTGCACCACTGCACTCTATCCTGGTCGACACAGCAAGACTCTGTCTCAAAAAAAATAATAATTTAAAAATAAATTTTTTTTTTTTTTTTTTGAGACAGAGTCTTGCTCTGTCACCCAGGCTGGAGTACAGTGGCATGATCTCAGCTCACTGCAAGCTCCCCGTCCCGGGTTCACGCCATTCTCCTGCTTCAGCCTCCCGAGTGAGTAACTGGGACTACAGGCACCGCCACCATGCCTGGCTAATTTTTTGTATTTTTAGTAGAGACAAGGTTTCACCGTGTTAGCCAGGATGGTCTCGATCTCCTGACCTCATGATCTGCCCACCCCAGCCTCTCAAAGTGCTGGGATTACAGGCGTGAGCCACCGTGCCTGGCCTAAATTTTTAAAAAGTTAGCCGGGCATGGTGGGTGCATGCCTGTAGTCCCAGCTACTTGAGAGGCAGAGGCAGAAAAATCACTTGAGCCCAGTAGTTCAAGGCTGCAGTGAGCTATGATCACGCCACTACACTCTAGCCTGGGGTGACAGAGCGTGACTCATCTCTAAAAGAAGAGGAGGACAACAAAAGAGTGGAGTATAGCATGGTAAATTGGTATATATAAACACGTGAACTAATAAACCTAGTGATCAAGATACATAATTAACAAAACAGGGAGGAGAAAAGCATCAGTGAAATAATTCAGAAAGTGTCCCATAATTGAAGGGTCTGTGTTTCTGAATTGAAAGGACCAATTAGGTCCCAAAATAATGAAGGATAAAGGTAGATTCCCATTTAGACACATTATCATAAAATGTCAGAACACTGAGGGGAAAAAAAATCCTAAAAGCTTCCAGAGAAGAGATACAGAACACATTAAAAAATAGACTTGAAATGACTTCAGCCTTCCCTGAAAGTAACACTAGAAGCTAGATAGCAATTGAGGAATCTGTTCAGAATTCTAAGGGAAAATTATTTCCAACCTGGAATTTTAAACTCGGGCAAACTATCAATTTGGTGTTACAGTAGGGCTAAAGACATTTTTTTAGACATGCAGTACCTCAAAGTTTTTCATCATTCCCCTTCTCAGAAAGTTTCTGGAAATATTTGCAAAAATGAAAGGGAAAGCCAGGAAAGTGGAAGACAGGTGGCAGTGCAGTGAAAGAGGCTTCCAGTCTGTGTACTAGGGATAGAGAAGAGCCACTGCAAGAGCAGGTCAGATGCTGCAGGAACAACTTCTTCAGGAAAATTGGTTTAACAGAAAACCTGAGGTGCCTGAATACATTCAGAGGAGATCGAGACTACTGGGGAGATCATAGGATGAATTTTGCTGATTACAAACTAAACAAAGGAATAGACAGTTATTAACTTTAGTTGCATTGCTATATCATGTATGTTTTAGTAACAAAATTTTGAATCTAACAGTAGTGTTTAGATTTGATAATGCTGGGTGGTACATGAGTGTTCGTGGTATCTTTTTTATGTGTTTGAAACGTTTCATAAAAATATTTTCAAATAATCACAAATAATATGTCACTCCCCTGCTTAAAACTCTATAATGTAGTCCCACTGCTGTTTGGATTTTATTCTGACTCTTAACCTTAGGTTATATATCTGGCCCTTTCCTATCTCCCTCCAAAGTCTTTCCAACCACACTGATATTTTTCAGTTCCTAGATCCAGTTCCACCAGTGTTTTCCAGCCTGCCTCTGGAGACTTGCACATGCTGTGCCCTCTTCTTGGCATCCTTCCACTTTTCTTTGTGTGGCTATCTTCTTTAACCTTGAGCTTTCAGCTGTAAAGTCACCTCCTCAGAGAGACCTTCCCTGACCACTTTAAAACTAGGTCATTTTACTCTCTTAATTCTCTCATTGAGCACCATGTTTGTGTTCTTTATAGCATTTATGACAACTTTTGTTGACGTGTTTTTCTTCTTTTCCGTTCTAATATAAGCTCCTTCATGAAGGCAAGGGTCTTATGTGTCTCTTTGTCTGTCTTGCTAACCATTGTATCACCAGTTTACCCAGTGCCTGGCACATAGTAAGCACTTAGGCCAGGTGCGGTGGCTGAGGCCTGTAATCCCAACACTTTGGGAGGCCGAGGTGGGCAGATCACTTGAGGTTAGGAGTTCGAGACCAGTCTAGCCAACATGGTGAAACCCTGTCTCTGCTAATAAAGTACAAAAAATTAGCCAGGCATACTGGTGCATGCCTGTAGTGCCAGCTACTCAGAAGGCTGAGGAGAATCAGTTGAACCTGGGAGGCAGAGGTTGCAGTGAGCCAAGATTGCACCATTGCACTCAGCCTGGGTGACAGAAGGAGACTTCGTCTTAAAAAAAAAAAACAACAACAATTTGCCAGGCGCAGTGGCTCACACCTGTAATCCCAGCACTTTGGGAGGCCCAGGCAGGTGGATTATGAGGTCAGGAGTTTGAGACCAGCCTGACCAAAATGTTGAACCCCCCCGTACTAAAAATACAAAAATTAGCCATGCACAGTGGCGGGCGCCTGTAATCCCAGCTACTCCAGAGGCTGAGGCAGGAGAATCACTTGAACCTGCGAGGTGGAGGTTGCAGTGAGCCAAGATCCCACCACTGCACTCTGGCCTGGGCAACAGAGTTAGACTCTGCCACACACACACACACACACACACACACACACACACAAAAATAGTAACCACTCAAATTTTGTGGAATGAATGAATGATACTCAGTATAGCTACTGTAAAGGTTTCATGTGGTAATGATTACACCTGAGTTCAAATTCCAGCCCTGCCCCTACTAAGCTGATCTTTTTTGATCAACTGTAAACACAGGATATTAACATAAATACTAGCCTGGGGTGACAGAGCGTGACTCATCTCTAAAAGAGGAGGAGGACAACAAAAGAGTGGAGTATAGCATGGTAAATTGGTATATATAAACACGTGAACTATTAAACCTAGTGATCAAGATACATAATTAACAGAACAGGGAGGAGAAAAGCATCAGTGAAATAATTCAGAAAGTGTCCCATAATTGAAGGGTCTGTGTTTCTGAATTGAAAGGGCCAATAGGTCCCAAAATAATGAAGGAAGCCATGTCCCCGGTGGGGTTTTAAAGGATCTAACAAAGTTGTTTCTTGATCTGGTGCAGGTTACATGGTATGCTGAGTTTGTAAAATTCATTGATCTGTAGACTAATGTGTACTTTCTTCTGTGTATATTACGTTTCAATATTCTTTTTTTCCCCTCTACCCACTAGACCACCAGGGAAATATCTTTTTTTTTTTTTTTTTGCTATGGAGTCTCGCTCCCAAAGTGCTAGGATTACCGACATGAGAAATAATCTTTTTTAAAGTTAGAAGAAGAAAAAAAACTAGACATGATGGCTCACACCTGTAATCCCACCACTTTGGGAGGCCATGGTGGGAGGATGGCTTGAATCCAGTAGTTCCAGATTTGCTTGGGCAACGTGATGAGACCTCGTCTGTACAAAAAAAATTTAAAAATTAACTGGGCATGGTGGCATGCAGCTGTGGTCCCAGCTACTTAGGAGACTGAGGCAGGAGGATTACTTGAGCCCAGGAGGTCAAGGCTGCAGTGAGCTGTGTTTGTGCCACTGAACTATATAGTCTGGGTGACAGAGCAAGACCATGTCTCAAAAAAAAAAAAAAAATTGGAGGCCAAAACAGGTGGATCACTTCAGGTCAGGAGTTCAAGACCAGACTGGCCAACATGGTAAAACCCTGTCTCCAATACAAAAATTAGCTGGGTATGGTGGCATGCACCTGTAATCCCAGCCACTCAGGAGGCTGAGGCAGGAGAATCACTTGAACCCAGGAGGCAGAGGCTGGGTGACAAAGCAAGACGGTCTCAGAAAGAAAAAACGCCATCTGTATTAGCATAGCTTTAAGGAGAGAATGTGAAAATGTATATATAAGGCTTTCACACAATGCCAAACACAAAGTATATGCTTATTAAGTAGAAGCTGCTCTTACCATCTTTATGTGGAGGGATGTGACTAAAATCATGAAATAACTGAGCTGTTGAATCATTTCCAAAAGCAAATTTCTCCCATCAATTTTGCATACCAAGAAAATAAGTAAAATTCTAACACTGGGCAAATCATATGGAGTAAAAACGTTGTTACCTGAAACAATTAGTTTTCTTAGTATAACTGTGTTATCTTCCTTTAATGTTGGTATGTGCTAGATCCCTCTGATTACCTTTAATGGTTGTTTAAAAATAATTAAAATTTTTTTTCTTTTTCAGAGATGGGATGGACTTGCTTTGTCATTCAGGCTGGAGCGCAGTGGTGTGATCATAGCTCACTGCAACCTCGAACTCCTGGGCTCAAGTGATCTTCTCACCTCAGCCTCCTGAATAGCTGGGATTACAGGCATGAGCCACTGCGCCTGGCCCAAATTCTTAAATTAGATAGAATATGAGCTCCCCTGGGCCGGGCGCAGTGGCTTACGCCTGTAATCCCAGCACTTTGGTTGGCCAAAGTAGGCAGATGACATGAGGTCGGGAATTCGAGAACAGCCTGATCAACATGGAGAAACCCCAACTCTACTAAAAATACAAAATAAGCCAGGCATGGTGGCGCATGCCTGTAATAATCCCAGCTACCTGGGAGGCTGATTCAGGAGAATGACTTGAACACGTGAGGCAGAGGTTGTGGTGAGCTGAGATCGCACCATTGCACTCCAGCCTGGGCAACAAGAGCGAAACTCAGTCTCAAAAAAAAAGAATATGAGCTGCCCGAGGGTAGAAATTATGACCTTTTTTCTTTTTCTTTTTCTTTCTTTTTTGAGACAGTCTCACCCCGTCTCCCAGGTTGGAGTGCAGTGGCGCAATTTCCGCTCACTGCAACCTCCGCCTCCTGGGTTCAAGGAATTCTCCTGCCTCAGCCTCCCAAGTAGCTGGGACTACAGACGCATGCCACCACACCCAGCTAATTTTTTAATTTTTATTAGAGACGGGGTTTTACCGTGTTAGCCAGGATGGTCTCAATCTCCTGACCTCGTGATCCGCCCATCTTGGCCTCCCAAAGTGCTGGGATTACAGGCATGAGCCACCAGGCCCGTGACCTTTTTCATTGTTATGTTTCCAGTGTTTGGTAGAGCTCTTGGTGTTTAATAAATGTTTACTGAATAAAAGAATGAAAATCAACTTTACCATGAACATTAGTCACAATTCCTCCTATCTCTTTATTCCCTTTCGTATGTGTTATGTTGGCCTCTGTTTTTCTCACATTTATTTATTTTTATTATTACTATTATTATTATTATTATTGCTGTTATTAGTAAGAAACCTCACCTGAAATTTCTCACATGTCTTTGTCTTTATTCTCACATGTCTTTATCTACTTCTATAAATTGACAGTCCATATAGTGCTTATTTTAATGGCTCTGTAATCTATATTCCCATTATAGTTTGCTTAGCTTTTCTCCAGTTGTTAGGCACTCTAGCATTCACTTTTATGAGCTGTATTGCTATAGACATCTTTAAATCTTTCTCCACCCTCTAAATTTTTTCCTTGGGCTATATTTCCAAATGAATCAAAGAGCGTAGATAGTTCAATAGATCCACTCACTTAGATCATTACCTAATTTTTAATCTTTACAACACATTATAAATGATAATAGCTTAAGAATTACAACAGTTTTATGGATGTATTGTGCTCTAGTGATCATATCGTGATTGATTTTATCCTAACATCCTCCCAGGGTATATGAGTGTAACAAACGCTGCAAATGTGACCCAAACATGTGCACAAACCGGTTGGTACAACATGGACTACAAGTTCGGCTACAGCTATTCAAGACACAGAACAAGGGCTGGGGTATCCGCTGCTTGGATGACATTGCCAAAGGCTCTTTTGTCTGTATTTATGCAGGTTGGTGATAAAATACAAGGGTTGTTTCCTGAGATTGGGACATGGTAGGGAATTGAAGCAGAGACAAATTGAACATAAGAAGAAAGTGCTTGACATGTGAACTGGAGTAAGAGGCGGCCAGGGACTTCTACAAAGAACATGATGAGTGATGTACCTGTCTAGCTAGACCAGAGAGGGACACAAGTGTTTCATAAAGAAGAGAAAAAAGGGATGAAATTTTGGACATGGTGATATTTCAGAGGACAGACATGATTATAGAGTCCAGTGTATCATTTTCTTCCATGTCACTCCACTCAGAGATCTTTTAGCATAGCCCAGTACTCTCTTTCGATAAAGTAGAAGTAATGGAAAGACAGAAAGGGCAAGATTTAAAATGACAGTAAGTTCTCCATACTTTCATAGTTAAGATACAAAGGGAGGTATTATCAAAGAAACACTGGGCCGGGCGTGGTGGCTCACGCCTGTAATCCCAAAACTTTGGGAGGCCAAAGTGGATGAATCACCTGAGGTCGGGAGTTGGAGACCAGCCTGGCCTACATGGTTGAAACCCCATCTCTACTAAAAATACAAAAATTAGCCAGGTGTGGTGGTAGACGCCTGTAATCCCAGCTACTTGGGAGGCTGAGGCAGGAGAATCGCTTGAACCCTTGAGGCAGAGGTTGCAGTGAGCCGAGATCATGCCACTGCCCTCCAGCCTGGGTGACAAAAGTGAAACTCTAACTCAAAAACAGAAAAAACAAATGAAAGACCAGAATGGAGGCTTTTGAACTCTATATGCTGGTAGAGCGGGTATTGATGGAATGACCCTTATTCTTTCTAATAGGTCCCCATGGCCGGGTGCAGTGGCTAACACCTGTAATCCCAACACTGGGAGGCTGAGGCGGGCAGATCACCTGAGGTCAGGAGTTCGAGACCAACCTGGCCAACATGGTGAAACCCTGTCTCTTCTTAAAATACCAAAAAAAATTAGCCAGGTGTGGTGGTGTGCACCTGTAGTCCCATCACGAGGCTAAGGCAGGAGAATTGCTCTAACCCGGGAGGCAGAGGTTGCAGTGAGCTGAGATCGCACCACTGCACTCCAACCTGGGTGACAGAGCAAGACTTCATCTGAAAAAAAAAAAAAAAACTAATAGGTCCCCATAACCCTAGAAGGCCTTTAATTCTCTTCATTCTCAGGCAAAATCCTGACAGATGACTTTGCAGACAAGGAGGGTCTGGAAATGGGTGATGAGTACTTTGCAAATCTGGACCATATCGAGAGCGTGGAGAACTTCAAAGAAGGATATGAGAGTGATGCCCCCTGTTCCTCTGACAGCAGTGGTGTAGACTTGAAGGACCAGGAAGATGGCAACAGCGGTACGGAGGACCCTGAAGAGTCCAATGATGATAGCTCAGACGATAACTTCTGTAAGGATGAGGACTTCAGCACCAGTTCAGTGTGGCGGAGCTATGCTACCCGGAGACAGACCCGGGGCCAGAAAGAGAACGGACTCTCTGAGACAACTTCCAAGGACTCCCACCCCCCAGATCTTGGACCCCTACATATTCCTGTTCCTCCCTCGATCCCTGTAGGTGGCTGCAATCCACCTTCCTCTGAAGAGACACCCAAGAACAAGGTGGCCTCATGGTTGAGCTGCAATAGTGTCAGTGAAGGTGGTTTTGCTGACTCTGATAGCCATTCATCCTTTAAGACTAATGAAGGTGGGGAGGGCCGGGCTGGGGGAAGCCGAATGGAGGCTGAAAAGGCCTCCACCTCAGGACTAGGCATCAAGGATGAGGGAGACATCAAGCAAGCCAAGAAAGAGGTAAGTAGTGGCAGAAAACTCTCGAGAGCTATGGCTTTAACTTTGGTGCAGTAACAAACTTAATACAGTCTCACCATGAGTCTTTGCATATAGATTATTCTACTTGATGGATATTTCTGTGGCCACCTTGTTATCTCTCCCCCTAATTAGCACATTCCTAACGTTTGTTTAAAGAACCAAATTATTGGCCGGGCACGGTGGCTCACGCCTGTAATCCCAGCACTTTGGGAGGCCGAGGCAGGTGGATAACTTGAAGGTCAGGAGTTGGAGACCATCCTGGCCAACATGGTGAAACTCTGTCTCTACTAAAAAATACAAAAATTAGCCAGGCGTGGTGGCACATGCCTGTATTTCCAGCTACTTGGGAGGCTGAGGCAGGAGAATCACTTGAACCCAGGGGGCGGAGGTGCAGTGAGCCGAGATCGCACCACTGCACTCCAGCCTGGGTAACAGAACGAGACTGTCTCAAAAAAAAAAAAAATTATTTTAAAATCCACATGCCTGGTGGTAGAGGGTGGACAAGTATCTGATTAATTCCAAAATGAAAGATTCGGCCGGGCGCAGTGGCTCAAGCCCGTAATCCCAGCACTTTGGGAGACTGAGACGGGCGGATCACGAGGTCAGGAGATCGAGACCATCCTGGCTAACACGGTGAAACCCCGTCTCTACTAAAAAATACAAAAAACTAGCTGGGTGAGGTGGCGGGCGCCTGTAGTCCCAGCTACTCGGGAGGCTGAGGCAGGAGAATGGCGGGAACCCGGGAAGCGGAGCTTGCAGTGAGCTGAGATCCAGTCACTGTACTCCAGCCTGGGCGACAGAGCGAGACTCCGTCTCAAAAAAAAAAAAGATTCATAAGTGATTTTTTAATGTTAAATGCTGTTTCAAGTTATTCACATCATTGTTTACTTCTACTAAAGTAGAGAAACAATAATTGATTTTAAGTATCTCTTTGGTGATGTTGATGCTTTCCACATTACAGATGGTAAAACTGGCCCTGGTTGCTGTAAGCCTGCTCGTGGTGTTTTCCGTGAGCATTAAGCCCCATCACTGAGAAGGCTTAAAGGCTCCAGCCACGGAGTGTAGTGAAGATTGCTGTCAAGTTGCAGAGTGGTGTACCCACCCCACTTTAGAATGTGTACCTGTCACTGGCTGATGTTATCTTTGGAGGTCATTTGAAGTCTGTTTATTGGATTTGTTACTTTAGGCTGTGAAAGCATTTAACCCTTCACTTGTTCTTTTCCAGGACCCTGACGACCGAAACAAGATGTCAGTGTAAGTGCCTTTTGTTCGTTTTGTTTTGTTTTGTTTTGAGACAGAGTCTTGCTTTGTCACCCAGGCTGAGTGCATTGGCGTAATCTCAGCTCATTGCAACCTCCCCCTCCCAGGCTCAAGAGATTCTGCCACCTCAGCCTCCCTAGTAGCTGGGACTAGAGGCGTGCACCACCATGCCTGGCTAGTTTTTCTATTTTTTGTAGACACAGGATTTCACCATGTTTCCCAGACTGGTCTTGAACTCCTGGGCTCAAGCGAAGCTCCCAAAGGGGATCCTCAGCCTCCCAAAGTGCTGGGATTACAGGCATTAGCTGCCACGTCCGGCCCAGTGCCTTTTTGACCTGTTTCCAAATCTGCCTTCTTTCAAATCTAGGCTAGAAGCCTAAGAAACAGCCAGTAACCTGTTGGCCTCATTCCTTCCCCTCCCATCAGAGTTACTGAAAGCTCTCGAAACTACGGTTACAATCCTTCTCCCGTGAAGCCTGAAGGACTTCGCCGCCCACCTAGTAAGACTAGTATGCATCAAAGCCGACGACTCATGGCTTCTGCTCAGTCCAACCCTGATGTAAGTGACCTTCTCAAGCTTCTGAGTCTAATAAAGGAACACGGGCCATTGTCACCTCATCAAGTCCTTCACTATAATTACTGTTAGGTCTTCTCCTACTTCTTTAGCCTTGACTTCCTGCCTTATTTTCTTTCATCCAGCATCTAATGCTCCTCTTGCCATTGCCCCTTCCTGCTAGACCATGGGTAACAGCAAGGACTTTAAGGAGCCCTTCCCATTTACTTCTCTTCCTTCTTACCCTCCTGCTTCCCCAGGATGTCCTGACACTGTCCAGCAGCACAGAAAGTGAGGGGGAAAGTGGGACCAGCCGAAAGCCCACTGCTGGTCAGACTTCGGCTACAGCGGTTGACAGTGATGATATCCAGACCATCTCCTCTGGCTCTGAAGGGGATGACTTTGAGGACAAGAAGAACATGACTGGTAGCCTGGAAAAATTTTGGGAGTGGTGGGAAGAAATAGTAAGAAACTTGGGATAGAGCATTTTTTAAGGAAGCTAAAGAAGTAGCGGGTAAAATTCAGATCCTAAGAATTGGAGCATCTCTGGGAGGGCTTTCTGACTCCGAGCTAAACTATTCTTTGACATATCCTCTCTCATTTCCGGTTTGCTACTCTTTTCCCCTCAGATCTAATTATGCTTGAAAAAAACTGCCACTTAGGATCTTTGAGTTCCAGCTTATTGGTGTTTCTCAGCTGCAATGTTGGGAGAGAAACGGGTAGAATGTCCATTCATGAGTTGGGATGGGTCCTGACCCCATTCTCCCTCCTGTCCAGGTCCAATGAAGCGTCAAGTGGCAGTAAAGTCAACCCGAGGCTTTGCTCTTAAATCAACCCATGGGATTGCAATTAAATCAACCAACATGGCCTCTGTGGACAAGGGGGAGAGTGCACCTGTTCGTAAGAACACACGCCAATTCTACGATGGCGAGGAGTCTTGCTACATCATCGATGCCAAGCTTGAAGGCAACCTGGGCCGCTACCTCAACGTGAGACCCCTCTCCCCACCTCTAGATGCTGGATTATCCCATGGTCTTCAGATTTCTTTTAACATACTCTATAAGCCCACCTTTTCTTGTTATAAACTCTTGATCTCAAAGGATCTTAAAGAGGTAGCTTTCTTTCAAAGCATCTGTTATAATGGGGAGGGTCAGACAGCATTTTTCTTCCAACTCTCACTCTCCCTGCAAAGCCAGATTCAGTTTCCCTGGCTCTTATTTGATCCTGTCCTTAAACCTACAGCACAGTTGCAGCCCCAACCTGTTTGTCCAGAATGTCTTCGTGGATACCCATGATCTTCGCTTCCCCTGGGTGGCCTTCTTTGCCAGCAAGTAAGGAGTCAGGAAAGGGGATGACTGGGGAGGGGCAAGGACCACTGAAGTTCCAAGGGCCCCTCCTGCATTCATGATCCAACTTCACCTACATATTCAGTAACCCCAAGGGCCTGGGTTATCTGCTGTCTTCACCACACACCATCCTTTTTCTTCCTCTTCAGAAGAATCCGGGCTGGGACAGAACTTACTTGGGACTACAACTACGAGGTGGGCAGTGTGGAAGGCAAGGAGCTGCTCTGTTGCTGTGGGGCCATTGAATGCAGAGGACGTCTTCTTTAGAGGACAGCCTTCTTCCCAACCCTTCTTGAACTGTCGTTTCCTCAGGAACTGGGTCTTCCTGATTGTTGAACCCTGACCCGAAGTCTCTGGTCTAGCTACTCCCCCCAGCTCCTAGTAGATAGAAATAGGGGTTCTGGACCAGATGATCCCTTCCAATGTGGTGCTAGCAGGCAGGATCCCTTTTCCACCTCCAAAGGCCCTAAAGGGTGGGGAGAGATCACCACTCTAACCTAGGCCTGACATCCCTCCCATCCCACATTTGTCCAAGTGTTCCTGCTTCTAACAGACTTTGTTCTTAGAATGGAGCCTGTGTATCTACTATCTCCAGTTTGTATTATTTCTTGAAAGTCTTTTAACAATATGATAAAACTTAAGATTGTGATTTCGTTTCTCTCAGCCCGATACTCCCAAATCTGGATCTTTCAGTGAGATACTATCCCAGTCCTCCCCTGTGGGCTGCTGTCATTAATCTTCTATCTTGTCTACCTTTGCTTCTTGCATGTGAATTATTTTAGATGGAGTTCTCGCTCTGTCACCCAGGCTGGAGTGCAATGGCGCTATGTCGACGCACTGCAGCCTCCGCCTGCCAGGTTCAAGTGATTCTCCTGCCTCAGCCTCCCAAGTAGCTGGGATTACAGGCGCCTGCCACCACGCCCAGCTAAATGTGTGTATTTTTAGTAGAGATGGGGTTTCGCCATGTTGGCCAGGCTGGTCTCAAATGCCTGACCTCTAGTGATCCACCCTCCTTGGCCCCCCAAAGTGCTGGAATTACATGCATGTGAAATTTAAAAAAGAAAATGTTACATAACTGCAAGGAAGGCATAAGAAAGACTCTCTTCGTTTATTTAGTTGATCTCCCTTCTCAATTCCTAATAGTCTGACACTTGTTGCCATGTTTTATTTAATATTTTTTATTTAATCTTTTAATTTAAAAAAAAAAACCCATTAACAGTACATTTTGGTCTAAAATGGTCCCTCTGCTGAAATGCTAGGTGCTAGCCGTAATTCTGGCTTTAAAACCAAAGCCCCAAATATTTAATAAATAAAAATTAGAATTAGTTGCCATTCTACTCCAAACCAGCTAGCCTAGCTGAAGAGAAGAGGGAAGGGGAAGAGGCCAGAGAAAGGAGGCGGCAGTCAGATCTTAGACCTGTGGCTACAGGGACAGCTGAAAGAAGTAGCATAAAGAAAGATCATCCGAGCAGTCCCCAGTACAGCCCCCACTTTTTGGCAGAAGTAGGATAAGGGTTATGTGCACCCTCCTACCCTCAATTCGTTTGTGTCATAGAGGGAAAAAGTTAAAAGTCAGCTCAGCTTTGGTTTCTGGCCCAAGTTAGGGAGCTTAGAAAGGTGAGCCTTGGTCCAGCTTTGGCAGAATGAGGCCCACAGATGGGACAATAAGGCACAACCCTGACTCTGGAGGTCAGGGAGTCAAAGGCAAACAGCTAGGGCCAAATTCACAGAATAAGGAATGTGAGTTGTAACCCCTACCCCCAGAGAGCTGAGGGAGGGCCTCAAAAGCAGTAGAAAGGATGACTTGGAGGATAGGGAGGAAAATACAACCATCCCCCTCTAACAGAATATAACCAACGTCCCCCTACCTGGGGATAAGCTGGTTAGAATTTGGTTTAAAGGCAACTGGGTGAAAAGCAAGGAGGGAGGATGCAGAGAACTCTCCTCTCACTTTCTCCTTTTTCCCCAGAGCTTAAAGTGACCCTATAGCGCGGGGAGGGGGGTAGTTCCTTGGCTTTATGCATTAATCTGGGAGGCAACTGGAATAATGGTTCAGTCATTCTTACGATGGTGGTTATTGAGGATGGGGTGGCCATTGGCTAGGGGCCGGCTCTTTGCTCCTCCCCCAGCTGCAGCCTCCTCCCCCTCTGAGCTCTCTGTTTCTTCCCGGTCACTGCGTTCATCTTCTACCAGCTGTGGAAAAGGGACAAGAACGGTTATTACATGAGATCCTCAAACCCCTAAAGACTGCTTCTCTCTGAGGGCTTGCTCCTATTATACCCAAGGCCCCACACTAGTTTTTTAGAGGATTGCTGGAAAGATGGGAGTTCAGGAAGTCGTAGAGAGTAGTAAGGCCTACACAATGGGGACAGAGCCTTTACCTTTCCAGTTATGAACTTGTGGGCCATGCGCAAAATGAGGTAGGCCCAGAAGATATGCAGCAGTTGTAGAACTCCCATCATGGAATTGAAGAAGTAATAGCCAAAGAAGGCAGGATAGAGCTCCAGTGGGTACACCAGGGTGCAATGCAGGATCCTGAGGATTCAAGGAGAGAGAATTGTAAACATGGACAAGAGCAGGTAAGACACCAGGGAGATACAGGAGCGAGCGAAAGGCAAGGCTTCTGATTTCTTCAGAACAGGAGTGTAGCCTGGCTGCCTACTCACCAGAAGGGCAGGATGACCAGTCGGGTGATGATGAAAACAATGGCGAAGATGATGAAGATGTTGTTGCAGGTGTTCTTCCATCCCGCGTAGTTAAACATCTTGGCTGACTGCATAGAGAGCCCCCATCCATCATCATTGGCTCCTGACTCCCTCAAGTACATTCATATGTACACTCCAATTAGTAACACTGACTCTGTGCCCTCCTCCTTGGTCCCAGGAATGTCACCCTCCAAATTCCCACCCCGCACCTCCCTCCCAAAGAAAATCAAAGGGACAGAAGAACCTGCACCAGGGTCTCTAGGTTTGAGGTAGCCTAACCTCCAGCAGGTAATCGGAAGAGTCATGCAGAGCCATGATGAGAGTCCCAGCTCGGATGTAATTGGCAAACCAGGAAAAGCTGATGAGGATGATGGTGGCCACATGGTGGATGATCTGTTCCTTGAAATCCTGCAGAGATGATGCAGACCCCAGGGACTTTTTCTTCCCCAACTCTCACTATGCCTTCCCCCTTGCCTTTAATTCCCCCTATACCAACAGCTCCATTCAGAGTACCCAGAAGTCAAAGGAGAGGGTGTTCATCCCAGGGCCTCATTTTGGCTCTTAGGCTTAATTGCACAACCCCTTCACCCACCTTTCGCTTGACATCAGAGGCAATGCTGAAGAGCAGGGACCAGTAGAAGGAAAGTTCAATCATGTAGTACCAATATTGGGAAGGGATAGTGCTCTGGGAGAGGAGAGAGAGGTAAGAGCAACCAGCCCCAAGGGTGTCCCGACTCCACAAACCCTCTAGCCCCTGAGGTTCTTCATTCCATCACTCTAATCCCTCTGCCATGGATTCCACAAACTGTCTCTTCACTGGGGTTTGTCTTAGTCCACCCCCATATGAGGAAGCAAGACTCATACCTGTATGGGATATCCCTCCCAAACTTTCTTCATGTCATAGAACCAGGGTTTCTGCAGAGATAGTGAGAGGTTAAAAGAGGAGGAACCCAAATTCCACGGCTTCACCTGACCTTGCCAGAGAACCTACTCCCACCTCCCAGTAATCCCCACTCACATCCACAATGACGGCCATGCCGGCAATGAAGGCAATCAGGTAAAATGTGAATCTCCAGCTGGCAAAGGAAGCGGAAATGGCTAGGTCAGAGGACACCACAGTCCCCCAGCAGCCCCCAAATACCTGCAGATATCCTCACCACCATTAATAACTGAATTCACCTCCTCACATCTCCCTGTATATAGCCACCACCTATCCCTCCCAGCAAGACACATCAGGATCTTGCTTGCCACCCAGCTTCTCCTGCCTCAGCCTCCCCCACCTGGCTTCTCGGAACTTCTTGAGGAGACTGGGCCGGTCCTGGTTGCGGCGGCGGCGGAACCAACGCTCTACCTGGCGGCCTGAGAGCCCGCTCTGCCGGGACAAAAGCTCTACCTCCACCTGGGCGTAGTGAAGAAGCCCATTGTTATGTTTACCTTCGGAATTCAGCAGCACCCCCAGCCTCTCCCAGTAACAAGCTCAGTCAGCACCACTGCGCTTCCCCATCTCTTCACCTGCCAGAGCGAACATTCAAACCCTCTCCCCTCCCCACCAAACTCAGTGATTCCCAGAGTCAGGGCAGCATGCGGCTCATACCTGCTTGGGCTGCTTGCCACTGGTCAGGTAGAAATGTTCCAAGGTGGCATTGGGAGGTGCCCGCAGTCGGGTTTTCTCCTTTATGTTCAAGAGAGCAGCCAGTGGTGTAGCCACGTACCTGGGGAAGGGATATGAGTAAGGTATCTAGCTTGCTGGGAAGGGAAAGGGCTGCAAGCTAAGGCAACTTTACCCTGGACTCAGTTTCCCTGACTTCCTGGCAACCCCCTTTTCTCTAGCCTCCAGGGCTGCCCACAGCTGACAAAGCTGCCTGTGTGTTCACTAGTGGCCAGGCGGGTGGCGGGTGGAGGGTGAGAACAAATAACCATTGATGATAAGGGCCTGGGGGTGCTGAGCCTTCAGGAAGACAATGGTGCCTTCAGGGGAGGGGGAGCACAGTGGGCAGGAACCTGAGTAGCCAGAACATCAGGGTCTAGGGCTAATTAAATAGCAAGGAACAAACTTGAAGTCCAAGAAACTACAACTGGCAACTGGGGAAGGCATGAGGGTAGGCCGGCATGCTTACAGCTCAAAGAAGTATCGAACGATGAGGAAGAGCAAGGCCAGGGGCAGCGTGATATAGAGATCTGAGGCTTTGGCGTAGACACGTCCATCTCGGTCTTCTAGATCGGCCCAGGTCAAGTTCACAGGCAGCCACAGGCGTTCCCACCAGAAGTAATCATACAAAGTCTGGAGCATCCTGAGTGAGAGGCAAAGGGGAGGGCATCAAGAGGGAGTAGCTATGGGGGAAGAGATAGATGAATGAAAGTTTTCAGGGTGTATCAAAAGGAGAAGGGGGCAGAGTCGAACTCTAGATCCCTATCCTGGCTATGCAGCCTTGGGCAAATCAGTTTCCTCATCTGTAATATGGTGGCTTTCCAGTTTTAACATGTACTGTCAGGCTGGGCATGGTGGCTCACACCTGTGGTCCCAGCACTTTGGGAGGCCGAGACTGGCAGATCACGAGGTCAGGAGATCCAGACCAGCCTGGCCAACATGGCAAAACCTCGTCTCTACTAAAAATACAAAAAATTAGCTGGGTGTAATGGCGGGCGCCTATAGTCCCAGCTACTCGAGTGGGTAAGGCAGGAGAATCGCTTGAACCCAGGAGGTGGAGGTTGCAGTGAGCCGAAATCATGCCATTGCACTCCAGCCTGGGTGATAGAGCAAGACTCCATCTCAAAAAAAGAAAAAAACCAACAAAAAACATTTATCGTCCACAGCAACCTGCAGATGTGATTCCCTGGAATTAAGAAACCTGGGGTCCTTACAACCTCTGATTTCGGGGGGGGAAGAACCTTGGGGGTCTTGTCATTTTTCTATCTCAACCTGGAAGACAGGCAGGACCTGGCCCTAGAAACTATAGCCAACAATCTGAGTAAAGTCCCTCCCTTATCCCCCCATGCTCTGGCCATTTCCTCAAGCCTCCAAGCCAACTTAGCTGAAAGCTTCCAGGGGGTGCCCCAAAACACTGCAGGGCTGAGACAAACCCTTCTTCCCCTTCCCTACAACCCATCTGAGTAGCAGGTCCCTAAAGAAAAATTTAAGAGACAGGGTAGGCTGAGCAGTGGCTCATGCCTGTAATCCCAGCACTTTGGGAGGCCGAGGCAGTCTGATCACTTGAGCTCAGGAGTTTGAGACCACCCTGGGCAACACGGTGAAACCCCATCTCTACAAAAAGTACAAAAATTAGCTGAGTGTGGTGGCACATGCCTGTAACCCCACCTACTCGGGAGGCTGAGGTGGGAGGATCACTTGAGCCTGGGAGGTGAAGGTTGCAGTGAGCCGTGATCTTGCCACTGCACTCCAGCCTGGGTAACAGAGACTATGTCTTAAAAAATAAATAAACAAATAAAGCCAGGATAAAGCAAAATTATGTCCCCAAATGATGCTGAGCTCCACAATCACTGGACATCGAACTGCACACAAGGTTGACACTCCATGCCAAGCCATCTAGTCCCTACACATAAGGCAGAAAGACCCTATGTATAACTCTTCAGAAAGAAAAGTGAAGGTAGGGCTGCAAAGAGTCAGGGATTATAGGGCAGGGAACCAAGACAGCAGACCAATACATCTGGTGGAATTAAGAGCTATTCTTTTATTTTCTTTTGAGACAGGGTCTTCCTCTGTCACCCAAGCTGGAGTGCAGTGGTACAATAACGGCTCACTGCAACCTCCACCTCCCAGGTTCAAGCCATCCTCCCCTCCTGCTTCAGTCTCCCAAGTGGCTGGGGCTATAAGTAGCACGCACTACCGAGTAGCAAGCACCACATCTGGCTAATTTTTGAATTTTTTTTTGGTAGAAACAGGGTTTTGCCATGTTGCCCAGGCTGGTCTTGAACTCCTGGGCTCAAGCAACTGGCCGGCCTTGGCCTCCCAAAGTGCTAGGATTACAGGCATGAGCCACTGTGCCTGGTCAGAGCTATTTCGTATAAATGCTCATCCAGAAAATACAATCCTAGTCTGCAGGGGAACACCCATACCCCCTCAGTCTAGGAAAGAGCCGCTATGTAAACCTCCTCCCCCAACTGAAAGAGGAACAACATGGTGGGAGTGACCACTTGGATACCCAGAGGAGGGAAGGAACGGTCTGTGTGTGTGGCTCATGAGGGAAGAGCAGCTGCTTGGAGCTGAGAGGAACGGCAAGATGGTCCAGAAGAGCCACGGATGCTGGGTCCAGCACAACACCTGGCAATCCTAGGACTCAGCAAGAAGCCGCAGCAGGATGACCAGGACAGTCTTTTCCAGGCTCCCCACCTCTTGTTCCCCTCCTGGGAAGGAGGTGAGGCAGCAGGATTTAGGCTGGCCCAGAAAGTGAAAGCAGAGACAGGAAGAAGAGAGTGGTGAGATTGTTATCCACCGTGACCTGGAGACTAGTTGGTGCCACTGACTGAAGAAAGAGCCTGAGACCACAGCTGGGCAGGGCTGGTCCTGCTGCTGCTCTGACAGCTCCCGCTCCACCCCCACCCACCACAGAAGCCCTTGCGAAATCCCTCAGCCTGTCATGGATCAGTATTCCAGCTCAAGGACTTTTACCCCCTTGTCCCCACTCCTGGTCATTACTCTCTTGGATGAAATCAGAGGTCAACACTGCCAGTAAAGGAGCTTCAGCTCCACCTTCTCCCCTCCTCCTCCCCCAAATCACACATGTACATTCCAGGCACTGCCCCTGCCCCCTCCACCTCAGCCAGAATAAATATTTAATTAAACAGATGGAAGCCTTCTGAACTGAACAAAATTAAATGTAATTATCCACAGCGGAACTTTCCCCACACAAACACACACACACACTTTTTTCCTAGAGAAAAGTTGTAGAAAATTGAATAGAGAAGGGACAAGGGTAGAACCTGCACAGAGACGGGACAATGTGGAACACCTTGATGTGTGCACGTGACCCCCTCTTCCCACTTTTTGCTCAGCCTGATTGGAAGCGAGAAATCAGCCTGACCCAGTCACCTGACTGCTGTCTCTTGGAGCCCAACTTCTCCAGGGAAATGTAAAGCCAAAGGTACCGTGTTGCCCCGGCAGTCCTAGACTTTGGATCCCACCCCTAGCCAGGTCAGTGAAAACTGGCAGGGATGTTTCTCTAGTCAGGCGGCAGGCTGCAGTCACAGAGGGAGGGTGGAGCCCCTGCTGGACTCCTGGGGCCCAGGAATGTCTCATGCCTGCAAAGCAGGGGGTGGGGGTGGGGGGCCGGGGTAGGGGGCAGGCAAAGTAGGCACTAGAGCATGGTCAAGGGCAGACACCTGGGCAGTGCAACTTCCTCATCCCCAAGATGAGATAGCACCTGTCCTCTTCCACTCCAAGCAGGGAGAGTGGAAGACTTGGGAAATGCAGATTAATGGGGGCTTTTACACCGAGGTTGCAGGCTTCCCATGACCACAGCCCTCCCTGGTGGTCCTCCTGTACCTCCATTAGCAGAGAGGCACTACCCCCCTCTCCCCAGCAGGGAGGCCCCAGATTCAGCAGGGTCAGGACCTCTGACTCAACATGAGGGGAGGGGAGGGCAGCAGGGGCCTGGCCAGCCTCACTTACACATCCCCACAGAACCAAAGAGTTGGGTCCCTGTGGCAGTGCTGGGGAAGCCTCTTAGCACCAGCATACGGATCCAAGCAAGACCCCATAAACAACAGGCTGGGGCAAGAAAAGGTGAAGTTTACACAGGGCAGGGAGACAACACTGTTTTTCCAGGCCCCAGGGCAGTCACTTGACTTCTTGTGGAGAAAATCACATCTACAAACACTTTTCCACCCAGACTTCCCCCATACACATGAAGAGACATGGTATCTGTCTACGCTCTCTCACACACACACCTGCCTTAGAGGCACAGATGCCACTTTCTGAGGCACAGGCTGGAGAGGGGCCAGAAGAGCAGGGATTTAACTGGCATTGGATTAACAGGAACTTGAGCAGGACTCTGCCCAGCCCCAACCTTTGCCCCAGCTCTGACTGACATCCCCACAAGACCCCTCTAGGTGGATGAAAGGTGCAGAGGGTCCCCACGGGAGTTTGTAGATCCAAAGGACTGAGAGGGCAGCTGTTTGGGCCTGAGAGGAAGGAATTCTCTCTGACTCCATGTGGTCAGTCTGACTGGCTCTCACAGTTTGGAGGAATAACTGAGGAAAATAGAAAGGGGTTGTTGACAAGAGAGGAGTGACAAAGGTCCCACTGGCTCCCTGCTTCCACTGAAGAAGTCCTGAATAGTCTCTTCCTTGTTGAAAACTTTTTTTTCAGGCAACAGCAGGAGGTCATGAACTAGAAGTTGACAAGCCATGGATGGAGCCAAGGAGAGGTGTGTTATCCCTCCAGGCTGCAGGATGGGCCTCAAAATAAGCCAGATTGTAAGAAGAGGTGGGTGAAAGGCGGTCAGAACAGCAGTCCTCAGCCCCATCTGGCCTACAGCTTGTCTGGAAAGTCCCACCAAAGGCCTCCACAGACCCAAACACTGCAGGAGACTATGGCCCCAGGGGTGCTGAAGGACACAGTGAAGGATCAGCCAGCCTGTGGCCAGTTGACAGGGGAAAAAGGAGGCCCTTCCTCCCAGGGGAAAATCTGGCCAGAGGCCCCAGTGAGGGGAGTGGGGGACCAGGGGAGAAAAGGATCTCTCTCTGGAACACAGACTGTGCAGATCATGGTATGGTCAGGGCCAGGTCCTCAGGGCCAGGGCTGCAGACAAGTCCTTACCCTTAGGAGCCCCTTTACATGTGCAGCCACTCACACCCAGGTGCGGTCACCCCAACTCTGGTATGGGGCAGCAACCCCCACCCACCCCTGCCCCAGCACAGATATGGGGGTGACTGTCTGCTGGAGGCCTGCTGGCACTCAGTTCTCCAGGAACAGGGGCGCACTGCATTCGTCACGATCCTCAGAACCCCCTGAACCTGGGCCTGGCAACTCAGGTGACTGAAACCAGATTTTGAAGCCAGGAGCCAGGCTTAGGGAGGGAGAAACTCCAACTGCAGGCTAAAGATGAGTGCTCTAACACCTGCAGTCAACCCACTTGCCACGGGCCTCTGGTGATTAACAAGCTACGGCCCAGAAAGCCAGTTCCACCAGGAGCTCCCTTGCCAGCCATCCACACCTCATAACGGTATGCCTTAGCCCTGCCGGGCCGGGGCAGGCGCTCTGGGCCGCTCCTTCCTGTTTCCCGTTAAGCACATGGAAGCTCTGACCTCGCCTACGAGGTGGGCACGGTGGGCCAGTAGGAAGAAAACGGGGCAGGGCCCTCCCCTCTCCTCCCACCCGAGCCACAGTACGCGTCCAGGCCGGGGCAACCCCGCGGACCGCTGCCAGGGTGGAGGCTCGCGCGCCAATGGTCACCAAGCTCCTCCACTCTCCAACAAAGGGGCGCCTGCGGCTCGGCCCCGTCGCCCGCAGCCCCCGCGTCCCCACCTCCCGCCCTACCTGTTGCCCAGGAGGGCTCCTCCGGCTCGGGGCGGCGCTGCTGCGGACACCGCGGCGCCAGGCCCGCGGCCCCGGCAGCTCCCTTGAGGCGCTGCGCCCGCCCTCCCCGGCCGCCGCCATGAGCGCCCGCAGCGCCCCCCGCCAGCGCCGCCCCCCGCCCCGGCCCCGCGGCCTTCCCAGCCCGGCCCCTCCGCCGCCCTGAGACAAAGCGGCCCCTGGGGCTCCCAACTTTTCCGCAGCCCCTTCCCACCCCCGCGCGGGGATCGGGCGCCGGGCGGGGGCCGCGACTCACTCGGCTGCAGATCTGGCGGGGCCGGGGCCGCTGCTCCGTGTGATCCGTCTGCTCGGGTGGCTGCTCCGAGGCCCCGAGGCCTGGCTCCCCGCGCCTCTCCTCCCTCTTCCGCCCGCCCGCCGGCCCGCGCCCGCCCTCGCCCTCCCTCCTCCGCCCGCCGCCGCCGCCGCCCGCCGAGCCCAGTCGAGCTGAGCCCGAGCCCAGCCGGGAAAGAAAGGCCGCGAGCAGCCCAGGGGCCGGGAGGCTGGGCGTGGACGGGAGGGGAGGGCGGGGCGGGCCGTTGCGCTGCGGCTGCCCCTCCGCCCCGGCCCGGGAGCCGGGACCCCAGCCCTCCGCTCCCGGGCCCGCAGCCACGCCCACGCCCGTCACCGTGCGCTAGAGAAGCCCCCGACGTGGGGAGGCGGGTGCGGGCTCCTCCGGCAGCTTCGGTCTGTTTTCTGGGTGAGAGGTCTCCCACTGGGACCGACACAGACGCACCGGATGCCGCGGGGTCCCGGGCTCCGAGCGGCGGCGTTCCTGCCCCTCACTCCTACCCAGCCCCACCCACCCCCAACTGCTGTGCGGCCCCCGGTTCCCGCCGGAGTAGGCACATTCCCACTTCCAGCCCCACGGGGCGCGGGCGGAGGAGGGCGCAGCCCGGGGGTCCTGCCCAAGTGCCTCGCGCCGAAGCTGAAAACCTCTCCAGGGCAGACCGAAGCAGCCGAGCCTCGAGACCCAGTCAGAGCCTGCAACCCCTCGGGCGACCCTCGCCTACCCCGCCGTAAAAGCCGCGGACTTTCCACCCAGCTGCTGCGGGACCTACCCCGGTGGCAAGGAAAAGCAAACCCGAACGTGCGCACACCCGAGGGCCCTGTCTCAAAGAGCCACCTCAACTTTTGTTTTGTAAAATGTATTTGAGTTTTCAAATGACACCACATTTATCCGTATTCGATTTCGTGTTAAAAAGTGTTTCCCGGACGGGCGTGGTGGCTCACGCCTGTGATCCCAGCATTTTGGGAGGCTGAGGCGGGCAGATCATCTGAAGTCAGGCGTTCGAGACCAGCCTGGCCAACATGGTGAAACCCCGTCTCTACTAAAAATACAAAAATTAGCCGGGCACGGTGGCACGCACTTGTAATCCCAGTTACTTGGGAGGCTGAAGCATGAGAATAGCTTGAACCCTGGAGGTGGAGTTTGCAGTGCGCCCAGATCTCGCTGCTGCACTCCAGCCTGGGCGAGAGAGCGAGACTCCCTCTCAGGAAAAATAAAAATAAAAAGTGCTCTCCCCTTGGCCTGGCGCAGTGGCTCATGCCTGTAATCCCAGCACCTGGGGAGGCCGAGGCAGGCAGATCACTTGAGGCCAGGAGTTCAAGACCGACCTGATTAATATAGCGAGATCCCCCATCTCCTTTATAAATTGAAAAAGAAAAAAAGCTTTCCCCTTGTGTGGTAAAATTACTGTTTCGGAAGTAATTACTGTTGGAAGATGCAACATGTTTTCCCTAGAAAGCTGGTCTTAACTCCTAACGTGAACGAATGATGACTAAGATGTATTTGAGGGCTCCTATACAGGGAGAGCTGCAGCTTACTCCATGGAGAGGTACTGTTGTCAAATTTCTAACCTAGATGAAGTGTTGCCTCTTTTACGCTGTCGCAATCAGAGCCTCTGACACTAGCTTGTTTCCCGTTTATCTGGTCAAGTCCTGGTAGGAAGGAGTGCAACCCCCACTAATCCTGTTGGAGGGCCCATCCCTCATCTCAGGCCCTTTCTGGAGAGTAAGGAGGCAGAGGCTGTTCGACCCGTTTGTTCTGCCTCTGTTTTCACGGGGATACACAGCCCAGGCACACCATGGGAAAGATGGGAGTGGTGGCCCCTAACCACTCAGAGGGCTTCTCCAGGCTTTTTTTTTTTTTTTTTTTTTTTTGGAGGCGGAGTCTCGCTCTGTCGCCAGGCTGGAGTGCAGTGGCTCGATCTCGGCTCACTGCAAGCTCCGCCTCCCGGGTTCCCGCCATTCTCCTGCCTCAGCCTCCTGAGTAGCTGGGACTACAGGCGCCCGCCACCTCACCTGGCTAATTTTTTGTATTTTTAGTAGAGACGGGGTTTCACCGTGGTCTCGTTCTCCTAACCTTGTGATCCGCCTGCCTCGGCCTCCCAAGTGCTGGGATTACTGGAGTGAGCCACCACGCCCGGCCTTCTCCAGGCTTTTCTAAGCCCCAGGCCTGCCTGATTTCCCAGTTTCCAGCAACCCCTCCAGCCACGTTTTCTCCTCCCTCCCTTATTAGCATGTCTTCCATTGTATCTTTCTTTCCTTTCTTTTTTTTTTTTTCCTTTGGAGATGAGGTCTCACTCTGTCACTGCAGCCTCAACCTTCCAGGCTCAAGCTGTCCTCCACCTCAGCCTCCCAAGTAGCAGGGACCACAGGCGGCACCACCACGCCCGGCTAGTTTTCGTATTTTTGGTAGAGACACGAGATTTCACCATGTCACTCACGCTAGTCGTGAACTCCTGAGCTCAAGCCATCCACCCTCCTTGGCCTTTCAAATTGCTGGGATTACAGGCGTGAGCCACCTTGCATCCCAATTGTCTCTTTCTACCCCATTGGAACTCTCCTCCTTCATTCTTCTAATTCCAAAGTTCCCTCTTCCTTTCTTCAGTGTTCTCCCCAGAATCCTTATCTGCTACCTACACACCTTTTTTCCAGCATAGTTCCAGGGCTCTTTGGGCCGCAGCTCACCTTCTGGTCTCTCTCTAACACTCTCCACACCTCCGTCCTACTCATCTTCCTTCTTTTAGTTCTGAATCCCTCTCTTGTGGTTTTCCTAAGTGCCAAGCTTTCCTGTAGTCCCCACCAGACTTTTTAAATGCTTCCTCAGGAGAACTGAAGACTGGTTAACTTTTTTTTTTTTTTTTTAAGATAGCAGTGGGGAGGGGAAGTTCTGAGGCTGAAGTTGGATAACCAGGGCCTGAGAAATAAAGATAAGAGGGTATATTCCTCCCCCAGGAGACAAAGGAGAAGGTGGATGGAGAAGGGGAAACTGGGCCTCATCCAGCATTGGGATGATGCGACCAGCTCTGTCAACATGCCTGAGGAGCACACACACCGCTTGCCTTGGCTGGACTGGAGACTGTGATCACCACCCTTCCAACCCATCCCCCAGCACGCAGGCTGGCATGGCCACGCCCACAGTGCCCCAAGTGCCGCCTGCCTTGCAGTGACTCACTTCCTCTGTATGGGCTGCTGAGGTGTCCCAAGGAGAGGACAGGCCATCTCCAGGCCTTCAGCCCATAGTTTAGATATCGGGCCTGGCTTTGTGGATAGGCAAGCATACATGGATCCCAAATGTGGAAGGTGGGTTTTTTCAGGTCAGGTGGAACTGTAAACACTGAAACCTATTTGAGTAAGAAACAGAGCCTAGCTAGTACCTAATGGAGATTCAGGGGCCAGGAGTTTCGGGGAGGAAACATTTCCTAACAAAACGTAAAATAGCCAAGAGGAGTTTCTATGTATTCTGAAATCAGGCAGTGGAAAGTATTTGCAGAAAAGTAATGTAGGGACCAGGCCCGGTGGCTCATGCCTGTAATCCCAGCACTTTGGGAGGCCGAGGTGGGTGGATCACCTGCAGTCAGGAGTTCAAGACCAGCCTGCCCAACATGGTGAAACCTCATCTCTACTAAAAATACAAAATTTAGCTAGGCATGGTGGCACATGCCTGTCTGTAGTCCCAGCTACTTGGGAGGCTGAGGCAGGAGAATTGCTTGAACCTAGGAGGGGGAGGTTTGTTGCAGTGAGCTGAGATCATGCCACTGCCCTCCAGCCTGAGTAGCAGAGCTAGACTCTGTCTCAAAAATAAATAAATAAAAGGCTGGGTGCGGTGGCTCATGCCTATAATCCCAGCGCTTTGGGAGGCCAAGGTGGGTGGATCACCTGAGGTCAGGAGTTTGGGACCAGCCTGGTCAACATAGTGAAACCCCATCTCTATTAAAAATACAAAAACTATCTGGGCATGGTGGTGCATGCCTGTAATCCCAGCTACTTGGGAGGCTGAGGCAGGAGAATTGCTTGAACGAGGGAGTCGGAGGTTGCGATGAGCCGAGATCATACCACTGCACTCCAGCCTGGGCCACAGAGTGAGACTTCGCCTCAAAAAAAAAAAAAGAAAAGAAAAGAAAAGGTGGTAGATTAGGTCCTCTCTAAGATTTTCTCCAACTCTGCAATTCTAAAATGTACAACATGGGGATGGAAGGTGATCAGTACATCTGTAAACAACTGCAGTCCGGCCCTGAAGTTGAACAAAACAAAACCTAGGGAGAGGAATGAGATTGCAGGAGGTTTCAGCGCAGCGATTGTGAAGGCATCACACACACACTCCTCACAGGCAAGAACTTCGCTTCTGCCATGTGACTGAGCCTCTGTTGGCCTTGAAATTCAGAGTTCAACCTGGCAGGCCGGCCAGGAGTCCCTTGGAGAGGTTTGGCTTGAGGAAACAGGAGGCCTCACGATTCCTTCAGTTCCCTCTAAGTCTGCTGGGCAGGTAGCCAGAAGAAACTCTGAAGTGCACAGATAGCCAATGGCCAGGGGGACCCCAGCTGCGGAACTGCAGTACCATGTTTACCCAGCCTAACTGCGGTCACCCAGTCTCCTGCATGTGTCCGAGGTCAGCCTCGGCAGCTCCCCTGAGTAGGTATCTACCTGAGGCTCTTCCCCTGATGCTACTTGCATACCAAATCCACCCAGGAACCTGGTGTCCTCAGGAGGCTGCACTTCCCAAGTGGGCTAAGACAGCCCCTTGATATGTTGGGCTGGAGCCGGAGACCTCAAGGGGCCACTAGGGGACTCGAGAAGCTCAGTGGCTGCTGGCGCCCTCTTGTGGCCATTTTGGGGATTGGCAAGAAAAGTTTCGGAAGCGAGCCAAGATCGGAATTCTTGGGGAGGTAAGTAATAGTAACAGTAACAGTTACCATATAAGAATACTTATTGTTATATATTAGATAACATTGTGACATGTCTACTTAACGGCGCTGTGCCCAGAACTCTTCTAAGTACTTTGTATGCACTATATTTATTTAATTCTCACAACAACCTATAACATAAACACTGTTATGTGTTTGTTGATGATTAGGAAACTGAGCACAGAATAGTTGTCCAAGGTCACACAGAAGACCAGAATCCCAACTCTAAGAAGTCTGGCTCCAGAAGCTTTGCTTTTAGCCACCATGCTGAGACTGAGTTCCATTTTGGGGTTGTCAGGTGAAATACAGGACACACTGTTAAACTATAATTTCAGATAAACAAAAAATAATAATTACAGGCCGTGGCTCACGCCTGTAATCCCAGCACTTGGGGAGGCCAAGGCGGGCAGATCACGAGGTCAGGAGTTTGAGACCAGCCTGGCCAACATGGTGAAACCCTCGCTCTACTAAAAATACAAAAAATTAGCCAGGCATGATGGCAGGCGCCTATAATCCCAGCTACTCGGGAGGTGGAGGCAGGAGAATTGCTTGAACCCAAGAGGCAGACGTTGTAGTGAGCCAAGATCATGCCACTGCACTCCAGCCTGGGCAACAGAGAGAGACTCTGCCTCAAAAAACCAAAATGTTAGTATATTTAATGAAATATTTGGGTCATATTTGTACCAACAAATGATTCCTCATTTATGTGAAATTCTAATTAAGCTGCATGTCCTGTATGTTTATTTATTTAATCTAACACCCCTACTTCACAAGGGCACTTTTCTCTGCCACATGCAATTACACAGATTACTTTTTTTTTTAATTTTTTTTTTTTTTGAGACAGAGTCTCACTCTGTCACCCAGGCTGGGGTGCAGTGGCCGGGTCTCAGCTCACTGCAAGCTCCACCTCCCGGGTTTACGCCATTCTCCTGCCTCAGCCTCCCAAGTAGCTGGGACTACAGGCGCCCGCCACCTCGCCCAGCTAGTTTTTTTTTTTTTTTTTTTTTTTTTTGTATTTTTTAGTAGAGACGGGGTTTCACCATGTTGCCAGGATGGTCTCGATCTCCTGACCTCATGATCTGCCCGTCTCGGCCTCCCAAAGTGCTGGGATTACAGGCTTGAGCCACCGCGCCCGGCCTTTTTTTTTTTTTTTTTTAGATGGAGTCTCGCTCTGTCGCCCAGGCTGGAGTGCAGTGGTGCCATCTCAGCTCACTGCAAACTCCGCCTCACAGGTTCAAGCAATTCTCCTGCCTCAGCCTCCCGAGTAGCTGGGATTACAGGTTCGTGCCACCATGCCTGGCTAATTTTTTGTATTTTTAGTAGAGAGGGGGTTTCACTGTGTTAGCCAGGCTGGTCTCAATCTCCTGACCTCGTGATCCACCTGCCTCGGCCTCCCAAAGTGCTGGGATTACAGGCTTGAGCCACCGTTGCCCAGCCACATTATTTATTTATTTATTTATTTACTTTTATGAGTTCAATAGTTTTTGGGGACGAGGTGGTGTTTGGTTACATGTTTAAGTTCTTTAGTGGACACATTACTTCATTTAATCATCCCAGGAAACCTGTCCTCGGAGGCCCCAGCATGTCCCACAGCCTCCGTCTCTCGCAATCCTCCCATTTAGCGAGCTGAAAGGACTAGCGAAGCTTACAGAACATAGGTCGCAGAGCCGGGTATTGAACCCTCATTCTCCAGTTCTGACACAAGTGCATGTTTTCCACTTTAACAGGAGAGAAAAGTGAGGAGCAGTGATTACCACCACAGAAATATCCCTTCATGCCATGTCTTCCGGCCTGATCTCGTCAGGGTGGTGGAGCCACTGCAGGTCCCTCCTCCGGGGATGTAGGAATCCCAGTGAAGGCCTTCCTGGGTTGAGAGAAAGGCAGAGGAGTGGAGGCAGGGCTCTAGCTTCTGTGCCCTGCCCCTACCCAGGCTCTCCGGGGAGGCAGGAAAGAGGCTGTATTTAGACCCGAGGGAGCCAGCTGTGAGGCTGGAGCAGCTGCTGCATGGTAGGGCGGGGCGGGGGCTCCGCAGGGCTGCTCACCTGCTGCTCTGTGCAGAGACAGCCTCAAGCCCAGCTGCTGGGTTGCATCACCTGCAGCTAAAACAGCCACGGGGCCCAGGCTGCCAAAAGGCAACAGAAGGAGTCTAAGAAACCAGGCGAGGGAGCCTCCCTGATCTCTCTGTTGCCTTTTGGGAGCGTAGAGCTTCCCTCCGAAGGTAACACCCTTTGCATTTTTCTCTCTTGACTCTTCATCAGCTTCCACCCCCAAATACTTGTGCCCTTCCTTCTCCACAGATATAAACAGTCCCTGGGCACTCTCCACCTAGGCCAGCTGGCTCTAATAAAGCAGCAGTCAAGGGACTTTCTGGGCTGGGACCCCTTCTGGGGTGCAGGCTGGGGTGCCCTGCTGGTATGTGCCCCAACAGGTTTTTCCCTATCAGCCTTGAAATCAACCTGCAGCCTGTCTGACCAGCCCCCCAGGGAGCTGGAGCCAGAGGCAGAGCCAGGTCAGAAGCTGGACTTTGAGACTAGGCCTCTGTGGTCCCACCTGGACCCACAGGGGAGGCAGTGCATAAAGCCTCCTGTGTTTGAGGCTGGGCCGCTGAGAGGCTGAGTGGAGTTCACTCACATGGGCTGAGGCCCAGTTCCTGGGAGAAGAGATGCTGGGCAGGAAGGTGTCTGCATGTGGGACTCTGTATAGCCCAGTCCTCTCCCACGTCTGGGAGGGGCCAGAGTCAGACAACTGCTGGGTTGGTCCCTAAGAGAGGTCATCTGACTGGCTGTTCAGCCTAGGCTGCATCCCCGCCCCCTTTCCTCTACCAGGCCACACCAGAGCTAGTGCTCACACAGGCGAGCTACCAGGCCACAAGGACGACACCCACCTCGCCTCTGCACCTCTGAGTAAGTACTGGGCCTGCGGCCCCATGCCAGGAGAACTTGTTGATTGCTTGGGGGAGGGAGAAATGAGTTTTCCTTTTCCAACATGAGAGTGCCTCCTTTCCTGTCCAGGCATCCATGTACTTGCGAGAACCCTTGCTCACATCAGCTAAGAGATTGCACCTGCTGACCTAGAGCTTCCCACCTGTGGCTCCTAGGGTGAGAGGCAGCCAAGCAGGTAGGCAGCTGTATAGGCGGGAATTGAGGGTTGCTTGTCAGTTGGGGCTGCAGGTGGGGGAGATGCTGTTTGGAGTTGTCTGCCACTCTGCGTGCTTAATCCTGCCACCTAACCTCAGCTCCCCTGCACTGCCCCAGGAGACCCCAGCCAGGCCCCGGAAGGAGGGCCATAGACCTCAGAAGGGGGGCATCTACCCCGGACCAAGGCCTGAGGAGCCTCGGTGCTGACCCTGGCATCAGGGAGGGTTGGCGCCTGGTCCAGGAGCATCCCGCATCAATCCCCACTTCCTAAAGGAGCGGGGAAAGGTGGGGAAGGTGGGGGCTCCCCTCTTACCTCACCATTTCAGCTCCAGTTCTGGCTCCAACCCTAAGCAGGTTGATCTTTTTTTCTGCAGCAAGGATAGGAACAGGCAACTGGAACCCAGGCTCCAGGGTCTTGGGGGGTCATAAGGAGTCCCTGGAAGGCCAGGAAATTCAGCTCTGTGGGTTCCTGTTTCCTTCCCCAGGGCAGCCAGCAGTAGCACCATGTCTGCGAGTGCTGGGAAGATGGGACCGTCCCTCACCCAGGAGATCCTCAGCCACCTGGGCCTGGCCAGCAAGGTAGGGGCTGTTGGGATTTCAGAGATCACTTTTAATATCTCAGCTCGGGCTGTGAGAGGATGGGAGGCAGGAAAGTGGAGGACAGGCCCTGAGATTATGCTGAGGTGGGGTAGGCAGCCTGGCCGTTGCCCTTGCCGACCACCCCGTGCTCCCACAGACTGCAGCGTGGGGGACCCTGGGCACCCTCAGGACCTTCCTGAACTTCAGCGTGGACAAGGATGCGCAGAGGCTACTGAGGGCCATTACTGGCCAAGGTGAGCCCCTTTCCCCCCACACTTGAGGCTGCCTTTTAGAGCCAATCTATAGACCAAGGAGAAGCCAGGAAGGAGGAACTAGTGATGTTGGAGAAATGTTTGTGGAACGCCTTCATTCTTGTATGTCAGGCACCACAGTAGGTGTGTCAAACCCGTTCTCACAACACCCCTGTGAGGCAAGGCTTATTATTTCCATTTTCCAGATGAGGAAACTGGGGCTCAGGGAGATTAAGAGGCTTGCCCAAAGTCACTCAGCTCATAATGACAGAGGTGGTATTCTCATCTAGGTCAGCCGATCCCTACAAATCATATTTTTTTTTACCACCACACCAGGCCACCTTTGCCTTGGTCTGGGTCAGATCTGCATGCTGTTTTGACAATTTATTTGCAACTTCTTTTGAGATAAAATGGAAGTGGGGGTGATATAGCCCCTGCTCCTTTCCTTCCTAGCCCTCTCCTGGAGTAGGGGCATCCCACTATATAAAGACCCTGCTCACAGCACAGCCCTCATCTCGGTTCAGGGGTGGACCGCAGTGCCATTGTGGATGTGCTGACCAACCGGAGCAGAGAGCAAAGGCAGCTCATCTCACGCGCCTTCCAGGAGCGCACCCAACAGGTAAGGCCATGCTGACCTCCCACAGCAGTGGACTGGGGTGAGAAACCCCCTGGAGGACTCGAGAGACAGCAACAGCCACTGAGGCCAGCCTCTGCTTCCTGGCTAAACAGAGCCTGAGATGAAAACCAGCCAAATCTTCCCAAACCTCCCCATGCTTCTGGAGCCCTTCCCCTCACCCCCATGCCTCTGCTGTGGGGACCATTTATTGTAGGACCTGCTGAAGTCGCTACAGGCAGCACTTTCCGGCAACCTGGAGAGGATCGTGATGGCTCTACTGCAGCCCACGGCCCAGTTTGACGCCCAGGAATTGAGGACAGCTCTGAAGGTAGCAGGAGGGGAGACTTGCTGGGGTATCTGGGGAAGGGAGAAGGCTGTCAGCCTTGCTTTTGCAAGATGAGAGTCCCCCTCTCGTCGTCCCATATTGTTTCTTAGAAGGAGAAGCAGCCAATGTCTGCCACTGTCTGCCATCCTAATGACATGGCCAGTCTGAGAGTAGACTCCCAATTTCTTGTAGGCCTCAGATTCTGCTGTGGATGTGGCCATTGAAATTCTTGCCACTCGAACCCCACCGCAGCTGCAGGAGTGCCTGGCAGTCTACAAACACGGTAAGAATATGGAGGGAGGCCGGGCGCAGTGCCTCAAGTCTGTAATCCCAGCACTTTGGGAGGCCGAGATGGGCGGATCACGAGGTCAGGAGATCGAGACCATCCTGGCTAACACGGTGAAACCCCGTCTCTACTAAAAAATACAAAAAACTAGCCAGGCGAGGTGGCTGGCGCCTGTAGTCCCAGCTACACGGGAGGCTGAGGCAGGAGAATGGCGTAAACCTGGGAGGCGGAGATCCGGCCACTGCACTCCAGCCCGGGCGACGGAGCAAGACTCCGTCTCAAAAAAAAAAAAAAAAAAGAATATGGAGGGAGGGGTCCCAGGTGCCAGAGATGGGGCTGTAGGACAGTCCGCTCCTCTCCTGTACTCCCCATAGCTGAGCTATCTGGCAACCTGGCTGCCTAAGTTCTATTTCCTTGGGGTCTTTCCTCTTTCCCCCACCAGTGCCTCAATCTCCCCAGGGGAGAGAGCCAGATGTGATCATTAAAAAAAGAGAAGCAGGCCAGGCGTGGTGATTCATGCCTATCATCCCAACACTTTAGGCGGCTGAGGAGGGTTTGTCGCTTGAGCCCAGCAGTTCAAGACCAGTCACAGGCAACACAGGAAAACCCCATCTGTGCTAAAAATTCAAAAAAACTAGCTGGTCACGGTGGTGCATGCCTGTCGTTCCAGCTACTCAGGAGGTTGAGGTGGGAGGATCACCCGAGCTTGGAAAGTTGAGGCTGCAGTGAGCTGAGATCATGCTACTGGCATTGCACGCCAGCCTGGGTGACAGGAGTGAGAGCATGTCTCTCTCTCTCTCTGTCTCTCTCTCTCTTTCTCTCTCTCTCTCTCTTTCTCCCTCTCTCTCTCTCTCTCTCACACACACACACATACACACACACACACACACACACAAATAGAGAGAAGCAATGATTAACCATCTTAATCTGGAGCTCCAAGGCAGATTCCAAAGTGACAGTCCCAAAGGTACTCATGTCACCTTCCCAGCCCCTTGCCGGTCCCTGCCATCATACCACATTCCAAGCTGAACCCAGCCATGCTGCAGCCTGAGGGAAAGGTGGGAACCTGCCCTCTGAGTCATGGGTGTCACCTTTCATGCCCCTGATGGCTGGCCTTGCTTGGCTACAAATGTCTCACCCACTAATTTGTGGCTTTTTCCCATCCTCATCTTACCACCCCTTCCCCCACCCCCACCGCTTTTTCTTGCTTTCCCCAATTTTCCTTTGATGTCTAATCTTGGCCTTTGTTCTTCTTTTGAGACAAAGTCTTGCCCTATAGCCTAGGCTGTACAGTGATGTGATCATGGCTCACTGCAGCCTTGACCTTCCTGGGCTCAATCAATCCTTCCACTTCAGCCTCCTAAGTCGCTGGGACTACAGGTGTGCCACCACCATGCCCAGCTAATTTTTGTATTTTTTGTAGAGATGGGGTTTCGCTGTGTTGTTGAGGCTGGTCTCAAACTTCTGGGCTCAAGCCATCTCCTGCCTCAGCCTCTGAAAGTGCTGGGATTACAGGCATGAGCCACTGCCCCAGCTGTGGCCTATGTTCTTAATCCCTCTCCTACTTTCCTTCCTTCTTGCATCCGTTTCTCTCGTCTCCTTCCATTTCTCCCTTTCCTGCCCTTTTCCTTCCTCATATCCCACCTCTCATGTCATTTATCCTTACCTCCAACAAGGGTGCCAGGTCCTAGCCATCTTGTGTTATAATGCAGTTTTCCCTAGCTCTTCTTCACTGCCTGGCCCCAACTCTGATAATGATTGCCTCCTACCCAGCAGGTTGGTGCTTGGTGATGAAGCCACTGCACACCTCACAACTTAGAGATGTTTTTAGAGTGGCTATGATGGTACTTGTGCCTTACATCCTGGGAGCTAGCAGCCATCAAGCTATTCCAAGCAGGGGCTAGCAGGGCTAGCAGGGCATAGCGGGTCAGGCATTTGGCAGGTCCTGGGGATATCTACACTAGGGAAACTCAGGAAGATTCAGAGGGCTCCTCACCCCACCCCAGATTTCCAGGTGGAGGCTGTGGATGACATCACGTCTGAGACCAATGGCATCTTGCAGGACCTGCTCCTGGCCCTGGTCAAGGTGAGGAGGACTGACCTGCAAGGAAGGGAGTCACATTCACCAGGCAAGGTGACACACTGGAGCAGGGAGACCAGGCTTTGCTTGTTGGTCTGGAGATAAAGGTGCCCTTCGAAGAGCCCTCTAAGAACAGTTTCTCCTCCTAGGGGGGCCGTGACAGCTACTCTGGAATCATTGACTATAATCTGGCAGAACAAGATGTCCGGGTGAGCAGGGGGTTTAGGAGTGTACACAGCCGCCTTGCACGTAAGATGCCTTCCTCCACCGTATCTTAGAGCCGATGACTTACGTGTCCATTTGTCCTGCAAACCCATCCTTGCCTTGGAGAGGGAGTTCTCAGTTACGTGGTAGGGGCAGGAGGTGTCAGGTAGCGTCATAGCTGAAGCCTTTTCACTCATCTAGCCTCTGACTCCTGAGCTCATCAACCGACAGATTCTCCTCTCATGAGCATTTCGGGGCAGAAAGCCTCCTCTGACCTTTTGGGGATTATTTAATCCTTGGGTACCAGGATTTTTCCAAATCAGTGAACAGAGCTGCGAGGCTATAAGGGCAGAGCCCTCTCTTAGCCCTATTTCTTTCTTAAAAAACATAAAATAGGCCGGGCGCGGTGGCTCAAGCCTGTAATCCCAGCACTTTGGGAGGCCGAGACGGGCGGATCACGAGGTCAGGAGATCGAGACCATCCTGGCTAACACGGTGAAACCCCGTCTCTACTAAAAAAATACAAAAAACTAGCCGGGTGAGGTGGCAGGCGCCTGTAGTCCCAGCTACTCGGGAGGGTGAGGCAGGAGAATGGCGTAAACCCGGGAGGTGGAGCTTGCAGTGAGCTGAGATCCGGCCACTGCACTCCAGCCTGGGTGACAGAGCAAGACTCCGTCTCAAAAAAAAAAAAAAAAAAAACATAAAAAAAAAAAAAACAACATAAATAAAAACAACTAGTAGGCCAGGCATGGTGGCTTATATCTGTAATCCCAGCACTTTGGGAGGCTGAACAGGAAGATCATTTGAGCCCAGGAGTCCAAGACCAGCCTAGGCAACATAGTGAGACTCTGTCTCCACAAGATATTTTTAAAAATTAGCTGCACCCATAGTTCCAGCTAGCTAGGAGGCTGAGGTGGGAGAATCGCTTGAGCCTGGGAAGTTGAGGCTGAGGTGAGCCCTGGTCATGCCACTGCACTCCAGCTTGGGTGACAGAGAGAGACCCCCATCTCTCTCTCTCTCTCTCTCCTCTCTCTCTCTCTCTCTCTCTCTCTCTCTCACACACACACACACACACACACACACCCGAGTTTATGGGTTAAAATAACCTTTTCTGGCTGGTTGTGGTGGCCCATGCCTATAATCCCAACAATTTGGGAGGCCGAGACAGGAGGATCACTTGAGGTCAGGAGTTCGAAACCAGCCTAGCCAACATGGCAATACCCCGTCTCTACTAAAAATACAAAAGTTAGCCAGGCATGATGATGGGCACCTATAATTCCAGCTACTCGGGAGGCTGAGGCTGGAGAATCGCTTGAACCTGGGAGGCAGAGGTTGCGGTGAGCTGGGATCATACTATTGCACTCTAGCCTGGGTGACAGAATGAGACTCCATCTCAAAAAAAATCCTTTTCCGGGCCGGGCGCGGTGGCTCAAGCCTGTAATCCCAGCACTTTGGGAGGCCGAGATGGGCGGATCACGAGGTCAGGAGATCAAGACCATCCTGGCTAACACAGTGAAACCCCGTCTCTACTAAAAAATACAAAAACCTAGCCGGGCGAGGTGGCGGCCGCCTGTAGTCCCAGCTACTCGGGAGGCTGAGGCAGGAGAATGGCGTGAACCCAGGAGGCAGAGCTTGCAGTGAGCTGAGATCCGGCCACTGCACTCCAGCCTGGGGGACAGAGCGAGACTCCTCTCTAAAAAAAAAAAAAAAAAAAATCCTTTTCCACCCTCCATCCCATTTCCATCATGATGATGATAGATTCTGGAACATAATACTCATGGCTCCCTAGGCCCCCACCAATGATCCCGATTCACTCCTCCCTGACTCATTCCTCCCTCTCAGGCACTACAGCGGGCAGAAGGACCTAGCACAGAGGAGACATGGGTCCCACTCTTCACCCAGCGAAATCCTGAACACCTCATCCGAGGTACACACAAGCCTTCTTGTCCCCCTAGCTTGCTCTAATGATGAGTTTGGGCTGAGGAAGGTGTGGGGAGGGCCCATCCTTTGCAGTGATAATTAATCCCCCATCCATCTTTCTAACTGCCTCCCACACACACACACAAGTGTTTGAACAGTACCAGCGGAGCACTGGGCAAGAGCTGGAGGAGGCTGTCCAGAACCGTTTCCATGGAGATGCCCAGGCGGCTCTGCTCGGCCTAGGTAGGGGCCTGCTCAGGATTTGTGAAGTAAGTCTCTCTTGGGATGGGAGATTGTGGCCCTAGTTGTGAACCTCCATCCTTCCATCTTTGTTTCCAGCTTCAGTGATCAAGAACACACCGCTGTACTTTGCTGACAAACTTCACCAAGCCCTCCAGGTGAGAGGGGCACTCCTTTCCCTCCCCAGAACAGAAACCGGGGAGGAGAGAGGAAGTCTCAGCTTGCGGCTAATGTAACCATCCTATATACACCATCTAAACCTCAAGCCGCGCTCCTTCCCAGGGCTTATGCACCAGGGCTTACACAGGGCTGGAGGAATGAGCTGTGGTGAGAACTAACTTAATTGGGGCCCTGAAACTAACATTTTGGCCTTGTTAATGTCTAGGTGGCCAAATAGAGATATGAATCTGCTCTGTAAGACAGTGCCTTGTCCAGGCATAGTTGTCGCCAGAGTGATGGTGATAACACTAGCAAGAAAAATGACAAGGGCTGGCATTTTGCGGGTGCTGATTGTGTGCCACGGCCTATCCTGAGCAGGGCACACACATTTCAATTAATCCTCACAACCATATCCATCCATATCTTATAGATGAAAAAACTGAAGCCCAGAGAAGTTAAGTACCTTGCTTAAGGTCACATAGCTAGTAAGTCATACGGTCTCCCTACACAACACTTCACGATGTAAGACATCTCTGGCCTCTGTGTCCTGAGTAGCTGGGATTACAGGCATGCGCCACCACATCTGGCTAATTCTGAATTGTTTTTAAAAAGGAAAAACTCAGCCTCCCAAGTATCTGGGATTACAGGTGCCCACCACCATGCCTGGCTAATTTTTGTATTTTCAGTAGAGACAGGGTTTCACCATGTTGGCCAGGCTGGTCTCGAACTCATGACCTCAGGTCATCAACCCGTCTCAGCCTCCCAAAGTGCTAGGATTATAGGCGTGAGCCACTGCGCCCAGCCCATGTTATCCATACTTAAACTGCTGACTGTGGCTTGAGTGGTTCCACCAATAGAATCCAGTCATTCTGTTGATTGAATTAGGTCTCTTATTAATAGAACTGTCCCCCAAAATCTATAAATAGAAAGTTCAGGAAGGGTGCAGTGGCTTACGCCTATAATCTCAGCACTTTGGGAGGCCAAGGTGGACGGATCACTTGAGGTCAGCAGTTTGAGACCAGCCTGGCCAACATGGTGAAACCCTGTCTCTACTAAAAATACAAAAATTACCTGGGCGTGGTAGCGTGTGCCTCTAATCCCAGCTACTCAGGAGGCTGAGGCAGGAGAATCACTTGAACCCAGGAAGCAGAGGTAACAGTGAGCTGAGATTGCGCCACTGCACTCCAGCCTGGGCAACAAGAGCAAAACTCCATCTTAAAATAAATACATTAATTAATTAATTTAAAAGTTCACTTAGAGAAAACATAAAATTTGAAGAGATAGGCTGGGCACGGTGGCTCATGCCTGTAATCCCAGCACTTTGGGAAGCCGAGGCGGGCGGATCACAACATCAGGAGATTGAGACCATCCTGGCTAACACGGTGAAACCCTGTCTCTACTAAAAATACAAAAAATTAGCCGGGCATGGTAGCGGGCGCCTGTAGTCCCAGCTACTTGAGAGGCTGAGGCAGGAGAATGGCGTGAATCTGGGAGGCGGAGCTTGCAGTGAGCTGAGATCGTGCCACTGTACTCCTGCTTGGGTGACAGAGCAAGACTCCGTCTCAAAAAAAAAAAAAAAAAAAAAATTTGAAGAGATAAAAGTAGTTATCATTGCCAGGTGTGGTGGCTCACGCCTATAATCCCAGCACTTTGGGAGGCCAAGGCGGGTGGATCACAAGGTCAGGAGTTCGAGACCAGCCTGGCCAACATGGTGAAACCCTGTCTCTACTAAAAATACAAAAATTAGCCAGGCGTGGTGGCAGGCACCTGTAAACCCAGCTACTTGGTAGACTGAGGCAAGAGAATTGCTTGAACCTGGGAGGCAGAGGTTGCAGTGAACTGAGATCATGCCACTGCACTCCAGCCTGAGTGACACAGTAAGACTAAAAAAGTAGTTATCATTTTGGCAGATGGAATAGCTTTCTGTAGACTGGTTGAGAAGCCATCATGCCATGTTGATGATTGCCCAAAAGTTAGTAAATATAAGCAATTGTTCTGTCATCCAGAGATTTCTATCTTGACAGTAGATTATTATACTTGCCCAATAGAGCCTGTAAGATTCATTTGAAGAGTTGTAGTTATCTGTCCAAATTCCTAACTATCCCATAAATACAAACTATCCCAGCAGTAGATGATTTTGTAGTGTATTTGGATTACAAGACCCACATTCTTGAGTGTAGGTGAAAGATTTATCTCAGAAGTAGTAGTCAGGGGCCAAGCATGGTGGCTCATGCTTGTAATCCTAGCACTTTGGGAGGCTAAGGTGGGAGGATTGCTTGAGGTTGGGAGTTCAAGACCAACTTAGGCGACATAGCAAGACCTAGTCTCTACAAAAATAAAAAGAAAATTAGCCAGGCATAGTGGCATCTGCCTCTAGTCCCAACTACTCAGGAGGATGTGGTGGGAGGATTGCTTGGGCCCAGGAATTAGAAGTTACAGTGAGCTGTGATTATTCCACTACACTTCAGCCTGGGTGACAGAGCAAGAGCCTGTCTCAAAAAAAGAAAAAAAAAAAAGTGGTATCAGAAAATAACATAGGCCCATTTTTCTGATTTTTTTTTTTCTTTTTTTTTTGGAGACAGAGTCCGGGTCTGTCGCCTAGGCTGGAGTGCAGTGGCGTGATCTCGGCTCAAGGCAACCTTCACCTTCTGGGTTCAAGTGATTCTCCGGCCTCTGTGTCCTAAGTAGCTGGGATTACAGGCGTGTGCCACCACATCTGGCTAATTCTGAATTGTTTTTAAAAAGGAAAACTCGGCCGGGCGCGGTGGCTCAAGCCTGTAATCCCAGCACTTTGGGAGACCGAGACGGGCGGATCACGAGGTCAGGAGATCGAGACCATCCTGGCAAACACGGTGAAACCCCGTCTCTACTAAAAAATATCAAAAACTAGCCGGGCAAGGTGGCGGGCGCCTGTAGTCCCAGCTACTCGGGAGGCTGAGGCAGGAGAATGGCGAGAACCCGGGAGGCGGAGCTTGCAGTGAGCTGGGATCCGGCCACTGCACTCCAGCCCGGGCGACAGAGCGAGACTCCGTCTCAGAAAAAAAAAAAAAAAAAAAAAAAGGAAAACTCGGCCGGGCGCTGTAGCGCATGCCTGTAATCCCAGGACTTTGGTAGGCTGAGGCGGGTGGATTATTTGAGGCTGGGAGTTCAAGACTAGCCTGGCCAACATGGTGAAACCCCATCTCTACTAAAAATACAAAAATTAGCCAGGTGGTAGTGGTGAGCGCCTGTAATCTCAGCTGCTTGGGAGGCTGAGGCAAGAGAATCGCTAGAGCCTGGGAGGCAGAGGTCGCAATGCGCCGAGATGACCCCACTGCTCTCCAGTCTGGGTGAAAAAGTGAGACCTGCCTCAAAAAAATAAACAGGCCCGGCGCGGTGGCTCACGCCTGTAATCCCAGCACTTTGGGAGGCTGAGGCAAGCGGATCATGAGGTCAGGAGATGGAGACCACCCTGGCTAACAAGGTGAAACCCCGTCTCTACTAAAAATACAAAAAAATTAGCCGAGCGTGGTGGCCGGCGCCTGTAGTCCCAGCTACTCCAGAGGCCGAGGCAGGAGAATGGCCTGAACCCGGGGGGCGGAGCTTGCAGTGAGCCCAGATAGCGCCACTGTACTCCAGCCTGGGCAACAGAGTGAGACTCCGTCTCTAATAAATAAATAAATAAATAAATAAATAAATAAGGAAAAAATCATGATACGTCTGTATATTCTTTTTTTTTTTTTTTTTTTTTTTTTTTTTTTTTTAGACCGAGTCTCGCTCTGTTACCCAGGCTGGAGTACGGTGGCGCAATCTCAGGTCACCACAACCTCTGCCTCCTGAGTTCAAGCGACTCTTCTGCCTCGGCCTCCCGAGTAGCTGGGACCACAGGCGCCCACCACCATGCCTGGCTAATTTTTGTGTTTTTAGTAGAGACAGGGTTTCACCATGTTGGTCAGGATGGTCCTTAACTCCTAACTTCATGATCCTCGTGCCTCAGCCTCCCAAAGTGCTGGGATTATAGGCGTGAAGCCACTTCACCCGGCCTTCTTCTTCTTTTTCTTTTTTTTTTCTTTGAGATGGAGTCTCACTCTGTCACCAGGCTGGAGTGCAGTGGGGCGATCTCGGCTCACTGCAATCTTCACCTCCTGGGTTCAAGCAATTCTCCTGCCTCAGCCTCCTAAGTAGCTGGGACTATAGTCGCCCGCCACCACATCCGTCTAATTTTTTTATTTTTAGTAGAAGTTAGCCAGGCTGGTGGCGAACTTTTTTTTTTTTCTTTTTTGAGAGGGAGCCTTGCTCAGTCACCCAGGCTGGAGTGCAAGGCATGATCTCGGCTCACTGCCACCTCTGCCTCCTGGGTTCCAGCAATTCTCCTGCCTCAGCCTCCCGAGTAGCTGAGATTACAGGCGCCCACCATCACACCCGGCTAATTTTTGTATTTTTAGTAGAGATGGGGTTTCACCATGTTGGCCAGGCTGGTCTCAAACTCCTGACCTCAGGTGATCACTAGCCTCAGTATTCCAAAGTGCTGGGATTACAGGCATGAGCCACCGCAGCCAGACTGTATTTTTCTTTTATGAGAGATATGTAGATATATGAAAACATAGACTGTGAAGAATAATCAGAAAAACGACCTTCAGAAAATCAGCAACTGATTCAGGACAAATTTCGACCAATCTGTAGTAAAAATTAATGTTCCCAATGAAGATCCTGGGGCCATATGCAATGCCAGGTATATGATTAAGTATTATAATTAGGCCGGGCAAGGTGGCTCATGCCTGTAATCCCAACACTTTGGGAGGCCGAGGCAGGTGAATCACCTGAGGTCAGGAGTTCGAGACCAGCCTGACCAACATGGTAAAATCCCATCTCTACTAAATATACAAAAATTAGCTAGGTGTGGTGGTGTGCACCTGTATTCTCAGCTACTTGGGAGGCTGAGACAGGAGAATTGCTTGAACCTGGGAGGCAGAGGTTTCAGTGACCTGAGATTGCACCACTGCACCCCAGCCTGGGTGACAGAGTGAGACTCCATCTAAAAAAAATATATATATATATACACACACACACACACACACACACACATATATATATATTTTTTTAAGTCCAAGTGTGGTGGCTCACACCTGTAATCCCAGCACTTTTGGAGGCTGAAGTGGGCAGATCACTTGAGGTCAGGAGTTTGAGACCAGCCTGGCCAACATGGTGAAACCCCATCTGTACTACAAATAAAAAAATTAGCTGGGTGTTTGGCACACGCTGTAGTCCCAGCTACTCGGGAGGCTGAGGCAGGAGACTCACTTGAACCCAGGAGGGGGAGGTTGTAGTGAGCTGAAATCATGCCACTGCATTCCACTATGGGCGACAGAGCGAGAAAAAAGAATACTTGTACAACAATGAGAGTATTCAGCTAATGAGTGACTCTTGCCCAATTCTGTAACTTTAGAGTAACAAGCGTTGGAAGAAGAGAAGAATGGATACTGGGGAGCAACTGGCAATCTTTACGACAATACAAAACTAATGATGCATGAAAGTTAAAATGAAGTAGACATTAGGTCCACTGACAATTAGGTAATGAGTCTAAATGAATTGGAGCATCCTGTTTTACTTCATTTTTTTTTTTTTTGTCAAAGGAGTTTATGATCTGTGGGGATGCCCAAAGTATGTGTTGTAGGCAGTTCTGGGAAGTCTTGTGAGTAAAGTGACTCAGGAAACTCTGAAAATGAGGATATTAGGAATTGATGACAACACTGGTGCACAGAAAAAAAACAGGAATGTTACAATTAAAAGTTTTATTTATTTTTTAATTTTTTTTGAGATGGAGTCTCGCTCTGTCACCCAGGCTGGAGTGCACTGGCCGGATCTCAGCTCACTGCAAGCTCTGCCTCCCGGGTTTATGCCATTCTCCTGCCTCAGCCTCCCGAGTAGCTGGGACTACAGGCGCCTGCCACCTCGCCCGGCTAGTTTTTTGTGTTTTTTAGTAGAGACGGAGTTTCACCATGTTAGCCAGGATGGTCTTGATCTCCTGACCTTGTGATCCGCCCGTCTCGGCCTCCCAAAGTGCTGGGATTACAGGCTTAAGCCACCGCGCCCGGCCAAAAAGTTTTTATTTAGAAATCTCTCATAACAACACATTACTTAGTATAATCAATTATAATTCAGGATTTTGATGACTTGTATCTGTGTTATTTCTTTTTTCTTTTTTTTTTTGGTTTTGAGACGGAGTCTCGCTCTGTCCCAGGCTGGAGTGCAGTGCTGGTTACTCTACTACAACCTCTGCCTCCCAGGTTCAAGCAATTCTCCTACCTCACCCTCCTGAGTAGCTGGGATTATAGGCGCCACCACACCCAGCTAATTTTTGTAGCTTTAGTAGAGACTATGTTGGCCAGGCTGGCCTCGAACTCCTGACCATAAATGATCTGCTTGCCTTGGCTTCCCAAAGTTCTGGGATCACAGGCATGAGCCACCAAACCTGGCCTGTTATTTCTTTTTTCTTTCTTTTTTTTTTTTGTTTTTTGTTTTTGTTTTTGTTTTTGTTTTTTTTGAGACAGAGTTTTGATCCTCTTGCCCAGGCTGGAGTGCAATGGCGCAATCTTGGCTCACTGCAACCTCCGCCTTGTGGGTTCAAGCAATTCTCCTGCCTCAGGCTCCCAAGTAGCTGGGATTACAGACACCCACCACCATACCCGGCTTATTTTTGTATTTTTAGTAGAGACGGGGTTTCACCATCTTGGTCAGGCTTATCTCGAACTCCTGACCTCAGATGATCCATGCGCCTCGGCCTCCTAAAGTGCTGTGATTACAGGCGTAAGCCACTGTGCCTGGCCTGTTATTTCCAAACTGAACATTTCCTTACTTTCTTTAGCCAAAAAACAGGCCTGCTGCATGTACAGGAGGAAGATAGCAACGTTGCACCCTAAGGGTCCAACCAGAGACACTAATATGCAGAGATGGGGCTGTGAGATGGCCCTATTGGGTTGGAATCAGAACCAGAAGTCACACAACCTTGTTCCCTATCACAGCCCCATCAGCTCAGTTTGGGGGTAGGGCAAGTACATCCTCCTTGGATATTCACTAACTTGAAAGTTAAAAGCACTTTTCCTGGTTTCCATGCCGGCAGTCTTTATATGCACCAAATATTTTCTAGCCTCCCTGATGTACCTATCTTTGGAGCTGCTCACCATCAAATTCTGGAGGTACACAGCTCTAAGCTAATGGTAGGGGCAGGAAAGACATGTAGAAGGAAATAAATACTCAAACTGCCCCCCATAGAGACTGATCTTTCCTGCTGTGTCATCTTCCACGAGGATGGACAAAGATAACTTCTGTCCCGAGATAATATATAATGTACACTCTTATCCCTTGACTCCCACCTTGGCTCCCCGTTCTGCAATAACTCTCCACGCCATTCAACCCCTACTCTCAGTGAGACCCTCACTAACCACCCCCCATCTGTTTCTTCCCCTACTAGGAAACTGAGCCCAATTACCAGGTCCTGATTCGCATCCTTATCTCTCGATGTGAGACCGACCTCCTGAGTATCAGAGCTGAGTTCAAGAAGAAATTTGGGAAGTCCCTCTACTCTTCTCTCCAGGTGAAACTTGGCTACTTCTTAGCCTGGAGCCCCAGGCCTTCACTCCTCACCTCCACCCTCACTCCCTGCACAGAGCTGAGTATATTCTTGCCCCATAGAAAACCCAGTAGTCAGCCAGGGGCGGTGGCTCACACCTGTAATCCCAGCACTTTGGGAGGCCAAGGCGGGTGGTCAGGAGTTCGAGACCAGCCTGACCAACATAGTGAAACCCAGTCTCTACTAAAAATACAAAAATTAGCCAGGCATAGTGGTGCGCACCTGTAATCCCAGCTACTCAGGAGGCTGAGGCAGGAGAGTCACTTGAACCCAAAAGGCGGAGGTTGCAGTGAGCCGAAATCATGCCACTGTACTCCAGCCTGGGGCAACAGGGCGAGACTCCGTCTTAAAAAAAAAAAAAAAAGAAAAGAAAAGAAAACCCAGGAGTCTCTGGTTAATGCAGTGCAGGACTTTGAGCTCCAGGAAGGACCCTTCCCTTCCAGATGAACTATGATGGACCAACCCAAAGGAGGGGAGAGAGTACTTGGGCCATAGTAGTGGTGGAGCTTTCTAACACTGAATTCCCTTGTCTGCAGGATGCAGTGAAAGGGGATTGCCAGTCAGCCCTCCTGGCCTTGTGCAGGGCTGAAGACGTGTGAGGCTTCCCTGCCCCACCCCACATGACATCCGAGGATCTGAGATTTCCGTGTTTGGCTGAACGTGGGAGACCAGCTGGGCCTCCAACTAGGATAACCCCTCACTGAGCACCACATGCTGTAGCTTCTTGTTGAGGTTGGAACTGTTTCTTTAAAATCCTTTAATTTTCCTCATCTCAAAATTATATCTGTACCTGGGTCATCCAGCTCCTTCTTGGGTGTGGGGAAATGAGTTTTCTTTGATAGTTTCTGCCTCACTCATCCCTCCTGTACCCTGGCCAGAACATCTCACTGATACTTGAATTCTTTTGGCAAACTTCACTGTTGTTTGTGTTCCCTGATTGAAGTTTGGGTGGAGCAGGACATGGACCTGGAAGAGGCACTGGAGTTGGAGGTGCCTTTGATGTGCACTTGGCTATTCAGCAGGAATCCTGTTTTGCCTTAGAGCTACAGTAATCAACACCCACCCCCTCTATGTCTCCCCTCACCCTCATTCTCCAGGAAACTTCAGGCAAAATAATTGAGAAACAGGCACCAGAACAAGGTGAGAAATGGTCAGGGGGAGCAAAGGACCATCTGTATGAACTGGGAAGCAAGCGGAGGGTCAAGCTATCCTTCCCAGCTGGGAATTCTTGGGTTAGTGGAGAGTACAACCCTCAAATGCATGTGTCCAACCAAAGATTTGGAAACCCATCTCCCATGACAGCACTATTTCCCATAGAAAACAAAAACAAAAACAGAAACAAAAACAGTCAGGCTTTGGTTCCCCCTGCCGGCTATATTAGAAATGACAGGTGGCTGGGCGCAGTGGCTCACGCACATAATTCCAGCACTTTGGGAGGCCAAGGCAGGCGGATCACCTCAGGTCAGGAATTCAAGACCAGCCTGACCAACACGGCAAAACCCTGTCTCTACTAAAAATACAAAAATTAGCTGGGTGCAGTGGGGCATACCTGTAGTCCCAGCTGCTCAGGAGGCTGAGGCAGGAGAATTGCTTGAATCCGGGCAGTGGAGGTTGCAGTGAGCTGAGATTGCACCCCTGCACTCCAGCCTGGCCAACAGAGACTCCATCTCAAAAGAAGGGGAGGGGAGGGGAGGGGAGGAGAGGGGAGGGGAGGGGAAAGACAAGACAGGTAACCACCTTCCTGCCTCTGACCCACCTCCCGCTTTTTGCATTCTCCAATTGGGTCAAATATTTAACCCCATTGCTTCAGGCTAAGGCAAGCAACAGATCTCAGGAAAGAAGGTTTTTTTTTTCTTTTTCTTTCTTTTTTTTTTTTAGATAGAGTTTTGCTCGTCACCCAGGCTGGAGTGCAGTGGTACAATCTTGGCTCACCGCAACTTTCGCCTCCCGGGTTCAAGTGATTCTCCTGCCTCAGCCTCCCAAGTAGCTGGGATTACAGGCACCCACCACCACGCCTAGCTAATTTTTTGTATTTTTAGTAGAGATGGGATTTCACCTTTTTGGGCAGGCTGGTCTCAAACTCCTAACCTCAGGTGATCTGCCTGCCTCAGTCTCTCAAACTGTTGAGATTACAGGCGTGAGCCACTGTGCCAGGCCAGAAGTTTTATTTCCAAACCCCAGGAAGGCATTACAAATAACAGAGATAGAAACCCAAATTAAGCTCTGAAACAACTGGAGACAGGCCTGCCTAGGTGATCAGGAGCGTCCAGGCAACAGGGATGGGAAGCAGGAGAGATGCATTCCAGATAGGGACCTCACCCCAGAGCCTTAGTCTGTATATACGTGTGACTATTCAGGGGCTGGAAGTTGAGAACCAGAAACCCACCAATCCTAATGTTGTCCTGGGTGGGAGGCAGAGAAGGCAGCAGCACGTGAAGTCAAGGACATTACCAAGTCTGACCCTGGCATTTGTAGCCTGCTCTGATCCCCAACAGTCTATAAATAAGTTATCCAGCACATCTCAGGGATGGAGGCGGGGGAGCAAGCCAACTAGCCATAGCCTCTGGAAGAAGGGGCAGGCCAGCCTGGCACTGGGGCAGAGCTACAGCAGAATGCAGTCTGACTCGTGCTTCGGCCTCTGCCGACGCTCCCCAGCTGGGCGTCCAGATGTGGCTCCTCTCCCCTGTATCGAATTTAACAATCGGTCACTGAACTTCCTTGGAAGCGCACAAGAAGAGATTCTAGAAGGAGGGGTGTCAGGATTGGGACAGGGAGTAGGGAGAGGAAGATAGGAAGGGACTCCAGGGGAGAGGTACAGGCTGGGGAAGGGCCCTGAGAGAAGAAACCTTGAAGAGACCAGTGCAGGAATAATAGGTGTTCTGGACCCAGCAAAGCATGAAGTGCAAACCGGGAGTGTGGGCGCCCGGGCAGCAGCCCACCTGCGGTGACAGGGCCCGTGTCCACATCCGCACTGGCTGCACTGCCTGCTGCTGTTGATACTCCTCTTGCTGAAGCTGCTGGGCCAGCTCCAAGTCAGTAAGCCCCAGCGCGCCTTGTGGCTGCTGCTGCTGCAGGGACAGAGCAATCAGGTAGTCCTGAGGAGAACAAGAATTGTACAGTGGGCTGAGGCCCAGAGCTGTGGCTATTCAGGCGAGGTTTCCAAATCAGTTTTTCCGCATCCCTCAAATTCTCTAGCTCTTTCTCCCTACAGAGCAGCACACACAGCCAAATGCATTATCTGTGGTGCCAGAGAATACACACCAAGTGAGGAGACGATCTGAGGTAACCCAGAGAAAGAGGCATGGGTTCACATGGCCTCTAGCGGTTAAAATGTATGTGGCAAAAAGCTCTCTGAGGCACATGTGCTCTCTGCACTTTTCCTAAGTGCCCTACACACCTGGTCTACCTGCAGCTGCTTTTCTGGGGAGCCACTCCCACCTTCTGCTCCAAGCCCCTTGCCCAGGGAATGACTCAGGTGAAAGTCGGAGTCACAAAAGCAGCTGTCTCCATCCACATTGTGCAGGCTCTCCCATACGACTTGCTCCTCATGTAGAAAGCCCTGGTCAGTGACCAGTAGGTATAAGTGACTCTACAAAGAAAAGAACAGAGCTCACTGGGGGGACAGGTGATACAGAGGCAGTTCACTGCCAGAAATCTCGGTATGAGCATGTGGACCTTTTTTTTTTTTTTTGAGACAGAGTCTCGCTCTATCGCCCAGGCTGGAGTGTAGTGGTGTGATCTCCGCTCGCTGCAAGCTCCGCCTCCCGGGTTCACGCCATTCTCCTGCCTCAGCCTCCCAAGTAGCTGGGACTACAGGCACCCACCACCATGCCTGGCTAATTTTTTGTATTTTTTTAGTAGAGATGGGGTTTCACCATGTTAGGCAGGATGGTCTCGACCTCCTGACCTCGTGATCCGCCCTCCTCGGCCTCCCAAAGTGCTGGGATTACAGGCATGAGCCACCGCACCCAGCCCCTCAGCATGTGGACCTTTTATAAATATGTGTGGCCTTGTGGGGAAGAAAGGGATGTCTGAGTGTATGTCCAGTTGGATGTGAGCACAGTGGTCATTCTGGCCAAGCGTGGCATGGAGTCGTCGGGGCTGAGATGCCACACAAGACCCTGCTCCCCCCATTTCCCGTTGTTCTCTGGGCTTGCCTGATGGCTCTTAGGATAAATCCTTTGAGAACCAGAGACCCCTCCCTCTGCTGCTCAAATCCTAGAGAACTTTGGCAGTTTCTAACTTTTGAAGACCAGCATCGTTCAAAAATTTCACTGCCCCCTCCTAGGGGAGGATCGGACTTTCCTGTCCCATCGACGGCATGCTTATCCCTTATGGCTTGCTCTGGCCAGAAGATGTGAGCAGAAATGACATGTGTCATTTCCAAACAGAAGCTCTAAGCATGAATGCACAGTGCCCCCCTCTCTCTGTGTTCCCGCATATATGCCAGATAAAGGATCTTTTGTCAGCTGGGTCCCAGAGTGAAAATGGTATGGGACAGAACCATAGCCAGTCCACAGTGGACAAGCACCAGGAGCGGGAAATGAACCTTTGTTGTGGTAAACCACAGGGATTTGACGGGTCACTTGCTACCATGGCTTAATCTAGCTGATCCCAGCTGGACCCATGAGAAAAAGGCACCAGGAAATGACAGCACCGCAGCCCGCCGCCCTCAAACCCGCATTACCTTGTGCTTAGTCATGGTGCTAAAGTGGTTGTTTCGGAAAAAGACGCTAAGTTCACCCTCCTTAGCAGCTGCTGTCAGCTCACACAGTCCGTGGTAGGTCAGCTGGGCTGCGGTGGTCTCCAGGAACTGCTCTGCAATCAGGCCTGCCAGAGGGGACAAGTTGAGGGAAACTTGGCTTGAATTTAAGGTCCACAACAGGAAGGACCATCCAGAGAGCTCCTGTCAAAAGCCCCAGGGGTCAGTCCCACCTTCTGACGTCCCTTTCTTGAAACCTGGCTGTATTCATTCACTTAACAAATACTTATAGAGCAGCTACCTCATGCCAGGCACTGGGGATACCCCAATGAACTAAACAGAAATTCCCCAAGCTCCTTCTTGTGAAGCTTATAGCTAGTGGGATGTGGTGGGAGATGACACACAATAAAAAATAAGCCTAAGTAGCCATCATTCCCTCCACATACTATTCATGAGAAGGGGAGGAATGTCACCTTCCGTCACGAGGTTGGTGTCACTGGAGTGTTTGCAGGTGATGATCTTCTCCACCAGCTGGTTGTAACTCAGTTTCCCAACTGCACGCACAGCCTCAGGACTCTGCTTGGGTAGTGGGATGGTAGGATACCAAAAAAATTGGGATTTTTTTTTTTTAAGGAAGGAAATGAACAAAGCTCACAAGGTCTACAACCCTATGATGAATGGTTCCTAAACACTTTTTTTTTTTCGTCTCTCAAAAAAAAAAATAAAAAAAATTTCAGGAACCATTCATCATAGGATTGCTATGTTGCTCAGACTGGCCCCAAACTCCTCCCAAGTAGCTGGGAATACAGGCATGTGCCACCAAACCCATCTGGTTCCTGAATTTTTGATGTCTAAAGAACTGACCTATTTGCATGTAGTTTGCTTGTATTGCATGTAGTTTGCTTGTATTTGCATGTTATCCCCAAAATTGGTTAAAATTCAAGGAATTCTATACTGGGTCCAGTCTCCAAACCCTATTTCCCTCCCAAGCCAATCTAACCCCTAACTCCCTAACCTCTACCCCACAAGAATTTGCCTCTCTCATGTCAGCTTAAGCTGGATAAGGTCCCAGTGGGCCCTCCCACCCTCACCTGTGGATCAACAAGCCAGCCATGGTACAGAGGTATGCCTAGTAGGTCAAAGACACTGCACTCAGGTGTATACTCAAAATCAGAGACGCCTGTGAATCGCACATTGACATCCAGACCTGTGGCCAGTTTAGGCAGCACTGTTATTGCATCATCCACATTCTGGGGGTAGAAAAAAGATGACAGACATTCTAGCCTTTTCTCCCACCACTCCACTCCCACCTCCAGAAATTAAAAATTAACCTTGTTGCTTTTCTTTCACGATTCTCTTACAAGCCACTCCATTTCTCCCTTGCCTCAACCCTTCTCTATGAACATTGTTTTTCTTTTAGAGTTTAAGTCTCATTCTTTCATCCAGGCTGGAGTGCAGTGGTGTGATCCTAGCTCACTACAGCCTCAAACTCTTGGTTTCAAGTGACCCTCCCACCTCAGCCTCCTGAGTAGCTGGGACTACAGGCACGCACCGCCATACCTGGCTAATTCTTGAAAAAAAATTTTTTTTTTTTAGAGACAGGGGTATTATTATGTTGCCCAGGATGGCCTCGAACTCCTGGCCTCAAGTGATCCTCACGCTTTGGCCTCTCAAAGTGCTGGGATTACAGGTGTGAGCACTCGGCCAATGAACATATTTTCTAGGACAAAGATAAACTCTCCTTTGACTCCTGCAGAATAAAATCATGGTTCAAGGAAACCTCTGAAGAACAACAAAAGCTTCTCTTAGTATTTCAAGATGTCCCCTTACAAACCTGCAAACCCCTATGCCTGCAGACCTTTTGCCTTACCTGCTGAAAATTAAGCTGAAGTCCCTCTGACTTCTCCTGGGGCTTGATGGACAGGAGGCAGTTTCCTACAAGACAGGACCTCTTATCAGCTTACCCCACCAATTGCCTCAAAAGCTAAGTTTCCTCGGGTAATGTCACAGAACACAGATTTTCAGAGCTGGAAAAGACTTAGAGTCTAATCCGGATTCTTCATTTCTCAGAGGAAGCGACAGGCTCATAAAGGTGAAGGGCCCACCCAGGGTCAGATACAAAAGCTAACGGCAGAATTGGTGTCACAACCCAGGACTCCCGACACCTTTGCTTTTCATTATCCAGCCTTGCAGAGAAGCCCCATAGACCCTTACCCTCCCTGCCATATCAGAACCCCCAAATGGAGATCCCTGAATAGTCTGGCTGAGTGGATAGCTCTGGAACCCTTTGGGTAATTCCTCTTCAAGGCCCAGTCACTCACCAAGATGGGCCATGAGCTCATCCGATGTGATCACTTCCTTCTGAAGGGGGAGTTTCACCTGGAGGCAGAAGGGGTGATCACGTGTGTGCTTTCCCCCAAAGAGCACTAAAGGAAGAACCCATGGAAAGGCAAGGGGGAGCTCCAGTAGTAGGGTGGGGTAGGAAAAAAGGCTTGCAACTGGCACAAGGGAATGAATGTGAAATCTTGCAAGGCATGTGCATTTGCTAGGGAGTAGGAGATACAGGGGTAGAACAGATCTTCCTCTTTTTTTTTTTCTTTGTTTTTAGGAACATCTTATCTCATTTGCTCAAGTTGGAGAAATATGGAGAATAATCTGAAAAGTTTTGACTGGTTTGAGAATATCAGGATGATCAAGGAAGTACTCCCTGATATTTTTTGCACCCCTAACTGCGTGTTCTCTTACCTTCCACTGAAGAAAGAGGATATTCATGATGGCAAGGAGAGGGCAAGGGCCGTTACTGCTCTGGGTGATGATAGGTGTCCGTTCTCCTTTCCAAGGGATCCACTTGACACAGTAGAAATCTGGCTCAGGCTGTCGGGTCCTGGGGGACTGAGGAAGCTCCTGGGGCATGGAGCATGCCCTCATTGTTTCTACTTCAGGCAGTGTCCCAAGGGTTGGCCCCAGTGGAGTTGAGCTAGCTTCAGGCAGAGGGGACTCAAGGTTGTCCCCACACTGGCCAGGCAGCAAAGCTTGGCCCCGTTCTCCAGCCTCCCCATCAGCATCTCTTGCATCTGTGTTCTGAGGGTGCTCATGTGGGCCTGCCAGAAGCTCATGGTTTTCAGGGATGACTGCTTCTGCAGTCCCGGCCTTACCAGGGGTCGGATCCTCAGGCTGATGGTGTTCCATAGTCAAAAGGGACTCAGCTGAGGGGCACTGAAGGTGTTTACTGACCTCAGGGACTTGCCTAAGCCAGGCTTGGGATGCAAAAGAGGGACCTGTTCAATAAGAAGAAAATCAGTGGGCTGGAAAGCAAACTAACCCAGATAAGTCTTGGAAAAGGAATGTAGTGTAGAAGGCTGGTTAGTGTTTATGCAGTCACTCCTGGCTATGGGCAGTATATGTGTAAACAGAAGGGTCCTGTGCTGAGCTCTTTCCACCTCTAACTTGCTGTGACCAGATGAGACCAAGAGGGCACGGGGCGGAGGGAAGACTGGTGGGATTGAAGACATGGGTGGAGTCAGCTTCCCTGAAACAGATCGTAACAGGGAAGGAAGAAAAGACAGAGAGAAAGGGAGAGCACAAAGGAGAAAGAAGGAAAAGAGGTGGAGAAAGAAATGTTAAATCTACGCTAATGGTTATTAATATGATGATCTTTAGCTTACTCTAATAGGCACCACATCAGTAACCCCTCATAGCCATATTCCCTCACAGGGATAATTCCTCTGCCCTACCCCATACCTTGCCCCTTCACACAACATACTAAGCATACACAGGCTGCTTGTATTTTTAGGGATACCTTCTCTCTGCCTCACCCAAGGATAAAAAGATTAACAGTCACATAGTGCTTGGGGTGAAGAATGGAGGAAGCACAGTCAGTGTCATGCCCCTAAAGGCGAAATGCTGGTGAGAAGGGGAAGTCTTCCTCCTCAAAGGGCTCTTCCGAACCATAAGCAATACCAGACCACAGTATAAAGGCCTTGGGAGGGGTTTCCTGTAAGCTGGGAGGGGAAATGTAGGTAGGGGGGACAAATCAGAGACTGGTTTTGATAAGTGACTTCAGATTAGGGGCACAAAAAGCACTCCCCACAAGTTCTTCCAGTAAGCTTCTCTTTTAAAAAAAATTAATAAAGATATTCAAATTCATTTTAATTAAATTGAGACAGGGTCTTGCTTTGTTGCCCAGGCTGGTCTCAACTCCTGGGGGCCCAAGTAATCCGCCCTCCTCAGCCTGCCAAAGGACTGGGATTATAGGCATGAGCCACGGTGCCTGGACCAGTAAGCATCTCTTGACAGCTAGAGTTGAGACAGCAACTTTTCCTCAGTTCATTTTTTTTTCTTCCAGAAACTGCCTAAACCCAGAGATACTCTCTTGCCCGCTATTTCTATGAAATACGAAAATGCTGATTATTAATTTACTTAACAATACTCCCTCTACATTCACCTACCTGAAGTTTTATGTCTATTCCCATCCAAGTGGTTTTATTTATTTATCTTTATTTTTTTGAGACAGAGTTTTGCTCTCGTTGCCCAGGCTGGAGTGCAGTGGCGCAATCTCAGCTCACCGCAACCTCTGCCTCCTGGGTTCAAGTGATTCTCCTGCCTCAGCCTCCCGAGTAGCTGGGATTACAGGCATGCACCACCATGTCCGGCTAATTTTGTATTTTTTAGTACAGACGGGTTTTCTCCATATTCGTCAGGCTGGTCTCAAACTTCTGACCTCAGGTGATCCTCCCACCTCGGGCTCCCAAAGTGCTGGGATTACAGGCATGAGCCACTGCACCCAGTCCTATCCAGGTCATTTTAGATGTGAACACTGGACCTGTTTAACCTGCTCTCTATCAGCACTAGAGGCACATTGAGGCAAGTACAGATAGACATTTAACTAATGCTGTGGGTATAAATAATAAAAAACCACAAATCCTGCCCTTTGGAAAATATCTCCCTTTAATCTCCTTGCTCCCCTCCCACTCTTTATCAGGGAGAGAAACAGGGAGAAATTAAACTAGTTAGGGACCAGGCGCAGTGGCTCACGCCTGTAATCCCAGCATTTTGGGAGGCTGAGGCGGGCAGATTACTTGAGGTCAGGAGATTGAGACCATCCTGGCCAACATGGCGAAACCCTCTCTGCATTGAAAATAGAAAAATTAGCCAGGTATGTTGGCGCGTGCCTGTGTCCCAGCTGCTCAGGAGGCTGAGGTGGGAGAATTGCTTGAACCCAGGAGGCGGAGGTTGCAGTGAGCTGAGATTGTGACACTGCACTACAGCCTGGACAACAGAGGGAAACTCCATCTCAAAAATAAAATAAAACAAAATAAAATAAATTAAACTAGTTAGAAATCTTGTCTTTTCCCCATCCTCCTCCCAACCTGAGACTGCTTCCTTCTTGTAAACCTACATGAATTTGGGGCTAGGGGAAGGCCTGGGAGATGAGATTGAGGAACATTAAAGTTACTGAAATAGAATAAGCCCAGTCACTCAAATTGATTATCCTCTCGATTCACATATGTTTATGCTAGCTGCATATCATTTACATGTTGTTAATTTAGAATCAGAGTAGCAAAAACTGCCTGCAGGCCTTACACTTTTTTTTCTCTCTCTTTCTCTCTCTCCTTTTCTTCTCCCCTTAAATGACACTTAGGGTGAACCTCAAAGCAGATGCCAGAGCCTGGAAAAGTAAAAAAGCTTGAAGAAAAGCAGGCCTCGGCCACGCACAGTGGCTCATACCTGTATCCCAGCACTTTGGGAGGCCAAGGCAGGTGGATCACCTGAGGTCAGGAGTTCAAGACCAGCCTGGCTAATATGATGAAACCTCATCTCTACTAAAAATACAAAAATAGCCGGGGCGGTGGCGGGTGCCTGTAATCCCAGCTACTCAGGAGGCTGAGGCAGGAGAATTGCTTGAACTCCAGAGGTGGAGGTGACAGTAAGCCAAGATTGTGCCACTGGACTCCAGCCTGGGTGACAAGAGTGAGACTCTGTCTCAGAAAAAAAAAAAAAAGAAAAGCAGGCCTTAGTTTTTATATTTTCTGTCCAGTGCCAGAAATGATCAATGATGAAGTGGGGCTGGGCAGCTAGCTGGCTGGAGAGGTGAGCCAAAGGAACCCAGGAGTGGACATCCGAGGGAGTGGGGTCTCAGAGGAACTGGGCAGAGCTAAATGGGCTAAGTATTAAGAGGCAGGGGCAGGAAATGTAATGGAGGGTTTCTACTCTACAAGGTCTAATCCTGCTGGGGAGGGCATGGAGTATTTCAGAGTAGGAAAGAATGAGAGAGAGGATAGTCAGACAAATCAAAGTTTCATTCTCCTCCTCCTCTTTGTCAGCTCCTCAAGTCCTACACTTTCTCTCCTGCTGGAATTACGGTGGTGGGTGAGGGAATTAAAATAACCCTGGCTCCTCCCTAATCAATGGCAGTACAGAGCCAAAAGTTGGAAGAAGCATGTAAAACAGGTATGTAACTTCAAGAAGACACTCTTCCTCTCCGTAGGAACAATTCCCTTACTGTCCCACACCAATCTCTTTCTCAGTCTGACCTACGTCTTCATGCAATCAATAGTTTAGATTTTTATCTCAGAATATGTCAACCATGGCCACAGTGCCTGTCTACTTGCTCATAAGGAGAGGGGAAAGGTTTCGTGCTTTCATTAAAAGGAAGAGGACCAAGCAGCATCCCCTTTACATATCTCTCCTGACTTAGCTCCTCTAAGCAATCCAGACTTGTAGACCAAAGGTGGAATGACAGCAGGTGTCAGCTCCCCAGAGCTGGAGAGGAAACGGAGAGGGGTGGGAGAAGAAGTGAAGAAGATGATTAAAATAAAGTTTTTACCTTAAAGAAGTGGGTGCTGTTCCAAGATTGAAAAGGAGGGTTCAGCTGTGGCAATGCGATGGGGAAGATAGGTGCAATGAGGGGGTCTGCCAGTGCCAGCTGCCTTCCAGCTGTCAACGCCTGAGCTTATACAGGTTTACACAGCTTTGCGAGCGACGGTACAGGCTCGGTTGTGGCCACTTCCGGACTCACGCCCAGTACTGGGGGCACTGGAGTGGGTGAAGGCAGGCAGGGGCAGAGCCCAGGTGCTCCAGGTCACTCAGAGAGTCTTCAGGATTCCTGAGTCGCTGAGTCTAGGGCATGCGCTCCAGGCCCTGACTACAAGCTGGTTTTCAAAGGAAGTTTGTGGTTTTTCTTTTCTTCTCTTTCTCTCTTTTTGTTCTCATCGGGACGAAGAAAAATTAGGCAAGGACAAGCTCCCTGGAGGAGGAGGGGCCTGCCCAGCGCTGGTGGATTTCCATCAGGGCTTTCTGACCCGGTCAGCAGCTTTGTGATCAGCAGAGAGGGAGCAAGAAACAGGAGAGAAAAACAACAGACCCTTTCTCTTCCCTCCGCCTGCCTCTGGAAGGGACTGAGCGCTTGTGCCTCTCTGGTGAGAATAGGGAAGAGCAAGTGCCCTTGCTGAGTGGGGAGGAGCAGGGCTGGACAGAAGCAGCTTGTTGGATCTGGGCTCTCTCTCTGGGTATAGCAGTCCTTTGCTTTCGATCCACAGAAGCAGGACTAAAGAGCACGATATTTGCATATATTACTCAGTTAATGTTAAAAACAAACAAACCCAGCTCTTTTCCCTCTGGAGCCCTCCACAGAGGTTCTTTCCAAGTCCTTACTGTATCATGCATGTTTAAGTCTAGAAATGAAACTGGTTGGGTTGTGCACCTGCTAGAGTGCAGAGGGTGTGGAAGAAGCCCCAGGCTCTGGGCGCGATGGCTGACGCCTGTAATCCCAGCACTTTGGGAAGCCCAGGCGGGCGGATCACGAGGTCAAGAGATCAACACCAACCTGGCCAACACAGTGAAACCGCATCTCTACTAAAAATACAAAAATTAGCAGGGCGTGGTGGCACGTGCCTGTAGCCCCAGCTACTCGGGAGGCTGAGGCAAGAGAATCACTTGAATCCGGGAGGCAGAGGTTGCAGTGAGCCAAGATCCTGCCACTGCACTCCAGCCTGATGACAGAGCAAGACTCCATCTGAAGAAGAAGAGGAAGAAGAAAAAAGAACTGGCAGAGCAGGCAGGAGATCCAACACCCCTGTACTCTGGATCTTGGTTCCACCACAGGCCTCTTATCAGTCACCTCCTCTCGATTTACAGCTGGGGAAGCAGGAAAAGCTGGTGTGAGGCTGATGGTAGGAAATAAAGCGATAGATAAATAAATGAGGGAATTTTTGATGATGAGTGTCCATTTATTTACAGTACTTGCACTACCCTGCAGCTGGAAAGTGGCAGTTAAGGGAGGCTGGAACCTAACTCTACATTCTGAAGGGTTCCCTAAACTCTATGTACAGGGCCGCCACAGGATGAAACTTCAAGCAACTCTAAAGCCTGAAAGAGCAGTTGGAACAATTAGGGTGGCAGAGAGCAAAAAGTCAAGGTTACAATTGTCCAAGAAAGGAAGGAGAAGATATTTGCCAAGGCTGTAGAAAAAAACCAGGCTACAGAGTTGCAAAGGGAGAAGCAGCAGGAGTTGGCAGGAGACTGTGTTAGGTAAACAAGAGGGGTCAAAGATTATTCTAATGTTCTCCTAACATGAACAACCACAAAACTGGTGGCAATTGAATCAGTTTGGTAAAGGGCAGAATTTCGGGAAAGAAGATGATCTGTTTTGCCAAGTGTCATTTAAAATGTCAACCAGATGCTCGGTGTGATATATGGAAAGATGTTATACTTAGCCTGATCTGAGAGGGAAAGTTCAGATGCCACAATAATGGGTTACTGTGACACATACACATTTGTTTACCAAACGACGTATCCCTCAGAAAACGCTCCTTCCCTCGGTAGCTAGGGACATTGCGGAGCCGCAGGACTACGTTTCCCACGTCGCCCCACGCCACACCCCCTTGGCCTCTCCGAAAAGTCGTCCCAGGAGCCTCTGGGCGTAGAGCCCCGCCTCCGCCGCTGGGGGAGGGGCGACGCCGAGCTCGGGAGCACCCGGTTACGCACTTCCTCCCGGGGTCGGAGGCCGATTCGCCTTGTGGCGGGTTCGAGTCCCGCCTCCTGACTCTGGCCTCTAGCCCCTGAGTCCCGGGCGGGGTGTATTCGCCAGGGAAACCTCTCCTCGACCACGGGCACCTCTCCTCGACCAGGGGCGACGGCGTACTTTGGGCTTCATCATGGAGGACTACCTGCAGGATTGTCGAGCTGCTCTACAGGTAACCGATCCCTGTCTGTGACTGTAAGGAATGGAGCACGGGGTCCAGGAAGGACGAAGACGTGGGATCTGAGGAAGCCTCGACGGTCCGTGTGGAGGGAACACTGAGTTGTGGGGAGGGGGGTTGGGGCCTGATCAGGTTTGGGGTATGAGGAGCGAGGAGCGAGAAGCCAGCTTAGGAGCGTGAGAATGCTGCTTGCTTAGTCTCTCGGTTTTTGGCTCCCCGCCTTTGGGGTCCGCCCGAGAGCTGGGAGAAGTCTTGGGTCTGAATTCTGCATTTGAGCCTCTGCTTGCTGTCATCTTGGTCAGTTCCGTCAAAAGGACCAGGACTGTGCCGCCGCCAGCCGAGCCCCTCGAGGTGTGTTTATTCTTTTCTCCCCGCCCCTCTTTGAGTTCTCCGCTCCCAAGGCCGCGCTTGGCCCACGGGCCTCCAGGTGAACCTCGGGGGTGTGGAGGGAACGGGTGCTCACGGCTTTATTTCCTCTGAATGGCGGTTTCTGTCTGGCGGGCTGAACTCATTTCTAAGTTAGAAGTACTAACGATATTTTACTTTCAGTCAGTGTTTTTAAACCAAACATACATAATCCATCAGGCATATTTGTTGACCCACAACCAGCATTCCTTTGCCTCCAGGTTTCTCCTTTGGCCTTAACGCACACACATTACATAAAAATTCTCCACTTGGAAGGGATAAGCACAAAGTGTGTTTAGAATCAAAACCATAAATATGACTACTGAATGCTTTGTGGCTTATTTTTGGTGCTCTCTGAGCCAGTTGGACTCACCCAGCCATGCTGAGCCCTCAAGAGGCATTAGGCTGTTATCCCCAGTGAGCAGCAAAAAGCTAACCAGAGACAGACTCCAGGAGGTCACCCGGCCCCTCTACTTTGAGTTATACTGCCCTGAAGAAACTTAGACAGATGGCTTGCTGAGCTTGCCTTTTTAGATATCTGAAACTCTACAAATTCCCCTGGGGGACAGATTCTGTTCTTTAACAAATCCTGAAAGTCACTTAATTCCTGCTGCAAACTCAGCTGCTGGAATAAATGAATTGTCTTCATATTGAATTGGGGAGAAGGTCCATTTTAACACCAATTACATAGACATTTTCCTTGTGAAAAAGAAATTTGGGGAGTTATTTCAATGCATAAGGCCATTTGGAACCAATGCCTTTTTGTTACGTCTGATTCCACCACAGGGTGCTTATTGGAGGACTAATGTAGAGTTTTGGGGGCACTGTTCTAAGTGCTAAACAGTTGGATTCCCCCCCCCAGTAACCCAAATGACTTGTCTCTTCCACCATGTGGTAAAGTGCCCTTGGATCTGAAACCTCACCAAATAGTATTTCTTTGCATGCATCTATTCTCCAGTGTATATCCTCCAGAGCCTCCCCCACCCCCAGGTTAGCAGTATATTCTCTATTTTTATTTTGTATTTGTTTATTTATTTTGAGCCAGGGTCTCACTCTGTTGCCCTGGCTGGAGTGCAGTGGTGTGATCACCTCCCCGGCTCAAGTGATCCTCCCACCTCAGCCTCCTGAAAAAGCTGCGACTATAGGCAGTGCCACCCTGCAGGGCTAATTTTTTGTATTTTTGTAGAGACAGGGTCTTGCCACGCTGCCCAATCTGGTCTTGAACTCCTGGACTCAAACAATCCCTCTGGCTTGGCTTCCCAAAGTGCTGGAATTACAGGTGTGAGCCACTGTACCCAGCCCTAATAGTATATTCTCTACAGCAATATGAAGCTGGAAAAATACTTGATTTTAGGCCGGGCGCGGTGGCTCAAAGCCTGTAATCCCAGCACTTTGGGAGGCCGAGACGGGCGGATCACGAGGTCAGGAGATTGAGACCATCCTGGCTAACACGGTGAAACCCCATCTCTACTAAAAATACAAAAACTAGCCGGGCGAGATGGCGGGTGCCTGTAGTCCCAGCTACTGGGGAGGCTGAGGCAGGAGAATGGCGTAAACCCGGGAGGCGGAGCTTGCAGTGAGCTGAGATCCGGCCACTGCACTCCAGCCTGGGCGACAGAGCAAGACTCTGCCTCAAAAAAAAAAAGAAAAAGAAAAAGAAAAATACTTGATTTTTCCAATATTGCTGGAATCCTGACCTTTCTCTCCCTGCATTCATCTCCCAAGGAGCAAGATCTAGCTCTTCCTTTCAAACTTGTGAACTTGTGAAAGTTGAGATTGTGTCTTAGAGCTTTCATCATCACATAGCCTCTCCAGGGCCTGGAGAAATGAGAAAATTAGACTCTAAGAAGGTTAACAGGTGAACTGATGGCAAGACATACTGGTAGATGCCAACCATTTAGATTGCTTTAATTTTTTTTTTTTGAGGTGAACTCTCACTCTGTCGCCCAGGCTGGAGTACAATGGTGCAATCTCGGTTGACTGCAACCTCCACTTCCTGAATTCAAGCGATTCTTCTGCCTCAGCCTCCTGAGTAGCTGGGATTACAAGCTTGCGCTACCATGCCTGGCTAATTTTTGTATTTTTAGTAGAGACAGGGTTTCACCATGTTGGCCAGGCTGGTCTCGAACTCCTGACCTCAAGTGATCTGCCTGCCTTGGTCTCCCAAAGTGCTGGGATTACAGGCATGAGCCACCACATCCAGCCTAGATTGCTTTAAATTATAGAAGTAGTAAATGTGTACTTCATGAACAAATTTAAATACCAAAGGGATATGAAATGAAAAAGATAAAGATCGTTTTTCTTCTCTCCTCTCCATCCAGTTCTCCAGAGGATACCCTGTTAAGTTTCTTGTGTAAAGAGAGAGAGATGATTTAGACAGATACATTCTTAAGTTTGAATGTTCCTGTTAAACTACAGTTTAATTATAACTTTCAGAAAATCATGAATGCTCCTCTTTGCACAGGATAAAGACAGCTGGTAATCCAGCCAAGTCTCCCGTTGCTACTGTATTTTTAGTATTTGATACCAGAGAAATTTTCTACAGCCTCTGCCACAGAGACAATAGGATGTTCCATTAAAAAAAAAATCTTATTTAACCAAATGTCCTATTTATGGTGACTCATCTTTCACTTCTAGGGGGGAGAAATCTTTTCTTCAGGCTGGGGCTGCATTGCATTTTAGGTGTTCATCCTGGAGCCTTTGGACAATGTATTGTGTGCAGTTCTCAGGCATGAAGCAGGAATCAGGAGCTGGCTCTCCTTAGAAATTTGTAGTTCTGGCATCAGTATTGTTCCTATTTTCTCTGCTGAGAGGGTTTCTCTCTCTCTGGCTTTCTATCTCGTTTATTTTTCTCCCCCATTAACTATTCTGAAGAGTAGTTATCATACCATATTCAGCTTTAGAAGGGAAGTGGTTTACTTTGCCAGGCCTAGAACCCCCTCCCTGCCCCCTCCTCTTGAGGCCACAAAGAACATTTCAGGATAAGAGAGTCTTTTCAACTAGTGGGTGTTTATTCATTTATTTATTTTCATTTAATTTTTTTTTTTTTGAGACGAAGTCTCACTCTGTCGCCAGGCTGGAGTGCAGTTGCATGAAGCTCTCTGCAACCTCCGCCTCCCAGGTTCAAGTGATTTTCCTGCCTCAACCTCCCGAGTAGCTGGGACTACAGGCATGTGCCACCATGCCCAGCTAATTTTTGTATTTTTAGTAGAAACAGGGTTTCACCGTGTTGGCCAGGACAGTCTCAATCTCTTGACCTCATGGTCTGCCTGCCTCATCCTCCCAAAGTGCTGGGATTACAGGCGTGAGCCACTGCGCCTGGCCAACTAGTAGGTCTTTAAAAAAAAGAAAAGAAAAGAAAAGAAAGTTTGTATTTATTTACTTGTGGCCCTCAGATGGTATTTCTTCTATTGGCAGCTTAGATTTCCTCATGCTGCTAAGTATAGCTGTATTTTCCCTGAACTCTTTCTCTGATGGTCAGAAAACAGGCTGTTTGGCTTGTGCTTTCAGCTGGTGGAGGATGGGCTTGGAATTAAGGGTTACACATGTTTTTTCCTAAATAAAGAAGAGAATGATGTCTTATAAGTTGGGCAGCCCCACACCCGGTTTGCCCAGGGCAGTCTTGGTTTTCCCCTGTGTAATCATTAACAGCACCCCTTTTCATTCTCATAAGTGTACCAGTTTGAACAATAAAGTATATAGTCACCCATCACATAAACCATGTTAAGGATCAGGGATACATGACCATGAAAAGATAGGGAGCTCCTTAAGATAGAAGTTAAGGTCTGTCTCAGAGCCACAAGTGCTAGAAGCTGGAGGTTTAGAGGAAGAGGATTGCTCTGGACTGGGTGTTCAGGAAGGCTTCACAGAGAAAGACATTAGGTAGGCTTGAACAATGGGGAGAAATAAAGAAGATGGGAAGGATCACATTTTACTGTTTACAGCATAGGCACTTATGGTACTATCTCATTTAATCCTCCTAACAACGTCATGAAATTGGTTATGATATTCTTCTCATTTTTTTTTTTATTTTTTTGAGATGGAGTCTCACACTGTCACCCAGGCTAGAGTGCAATGGTGCGATCTCAGCTCACTGCAGCCTCCACTTCCCGGGTTCAAGCAATTCTCCCTGCGTCAGCCTCTGGAGTAGCTGAGATTACAGGCACCTGCCACCACGCCCGGCTAATTTTTGTGTGTTTTAGTTTCACCATGTTTGCCAGGCTGGTCTCGAACTCCTGACCTGAGGTGATCTGCCCACCTCGACCTCCCCAAGTGCTGGGATTATAGGTGTGAGCCACCGGCGCCTGGCCTATTCTCATTTTTATATGAGAGAAATGAGGCTTTGAGGGTCCAAAGTCCTGCAACAAGTAAGAAGCAGAGCTGGGATTCAACCCCAAAGTCTGTGATCTTTTCCATTAGTAGTTCTGCATTCAAACAGAGAACAAATAGTGCAAAGGGCAGAGCTGGGAATGTGCACATCATGGTTTGCGGGTGGTGAATAGTCCAGTCAGGCTGGGGTGACAGTGGGTGTTGACGGGAGAGGAATGCTGCTGCCTCCCTTGGTCACCCCAGTTCCAAGATTTGCTGCAAGTCCCAAAGTATTCCTTTTGTATTCATTCCTTCTGGTTGCTGTCTGGGTTTGGCTGAGTGCAAGGGGTTCATTGTTCACCTTCCTCTGGAGATGGTTTCTCCTGACCAGAGCCATGCCATTGTATTTGGTCCCTACTTTGTGCTTTTCTGCTTAGCGTTCTTTTCATGGTGAGGATCTAAATAAGCCTGATTCAGCCGCTGCTTGCAGGGAAGCAACACTGATGTAAATGAGTGTGGAAAGGTTCTCCAGTGTCTTTTTGGACCCAGCAGTAGATCTGTCCTGCTTGCTCTGCCTTTTCTCCGCTGCTCTTACGTTTTTCCTCCAGAGTCACGGCCATATGCCTCATGTTTATATAATTTCCTCTCTAGAGAACACTCACTCCCCCTAACTGCTTCAGTGAGCAAGTTATTTCTGCAGACTCTTATCTCAAGTACTTTCCTGTCACTTTGGTCCATAGCCATCTGGGCAGTTCTTGGTCTCCAGGAAACAGAGGTCTCTGGTATCAGGAGGAGGAATTACAAGTCAGAGAAGTTACTATGGGACCTGGGGTATTGGGTAGAATTCTCTTATTGTTTTGGAAAAAAAGTAAACCCCCTACCCCAGTGCTGTTCGGTATGAATGGGCCTTTGCTTCCACACTCTTGAAGTAGACTTAGAGAAACAGGCATGGGGAGGACCTCAGGGGAAACTTCCTTAGGGGCCCTTTGGGCAAAACCTGGACAGATAACCTCTGTCTTCTGTATTTCTCTCCAGGGATGGGAGTAGGAGATGGGGAAGAGGGTGGTTTAAAAACAAAAACCTATCTTGTAACTGGATGGGGCAATTGATACCACCAGAAGTCTTCTCAATTTGCCCTTTCTGAGCTGTGGCTTTCCAGTGGGGGAAGAGAAGGAGTGATAGCCTGTATAGGGAAGATGATTCTAGGTTTCCCTAGATTCCCTTTTTTTCCTAAAGTTACATTAGTTGATAACTGTTCTTTGCTATGTGTTACTCCTCTAAACCTTCCCACTTTGCTAAACTCTTGTGTCTAGCAAATCTTCCCTGATTGACAAAGTCAGAGTATATGGATTTTCACCTTCTTATAACCCAGTAGTTCTCAACTGGGGGAAGTTTTGCCCCCCAGGGAACATTCAGCAAGTCTGGAGACATTTTGTTTGTCATGACTTAGGGTGCTACTGGCATCCATGTGGGTAGAGGCTAGGGATCCTGCCAAATATCCTATAATGCACAGGACAGCCTCCACAAAAAAAAGAATTATCCGGCTGGGCGTGGTGGCTCATGCCTGTAATCCAATCATTTTGGGAGGTCAAGGTGGCTGTGTCGCTTGAGCCCAGGAGTTCGAGACCAGCATGGGCAACATGGTAAAACCCCATCTCTATAAAAAATGCAAAAATTTGGCTGGGCACAGTGGCTCACGCTTGTAATCCCAACACTTGGGGAAGCTGAGGCGGGCGGATCACCTGAGTTCAAGACCAGCCTGGCCAACATGGTGAAACCCTGTCTCTACTAAAAAATACAAAAATTAGCTGGATGTGATGGCACACGCCTGTAGTCTACTACAGCTACTCAGGAGGCTGAAGGGGGAGAATCACTTGAACCCAGGAGGCAGAGGTTGCAGTGAGCCCAGATTGCGCCACTGCACTCTAGCCTGGGTGACAGAGTGAGACTCCATCTCAAAGAAAAAAAAAAACAAAAAACAAAAACAAGGGCCGGGCGCGGTTGCTCACACCTGTAATCCCAACACTTTGGGAGTCTGAGGAGGGTGGATCACGAGGTCAGGAGTTCAAGACCAGCCTGACCAACATGGTGAAACCCCGTCTCTACTAAAAATACAAAAATTAGCCAAGCATGGTAGCACGTGCCTATAATCCCAGCTACTTAGGAGGCTGAGGCAGGAGAATCTCTTGAACCCAGGAGGTGGAGGTTACAGTGAGCCAAGATCACGCCACTGCACTACAGTCTGGGCGACAGAGTGAGACTCTGTCTCAAAAAAAAAAAAAAAATTAGTCGGGCATGGTGGCGGGTGCCTGTAGTCCCAGCCTCTCAGGAGGCTGAGGTGGGAGGATCACCGGAGTCTGGGAGGTGGAGTCTGCAGTGAGCCATGGTTGTGCCATGCACTCCAGCCTGGGTTACAGAGTGAGACGCTGTCTCGAAAAGTAAAAGTTACAAAAATGAAAAAGAAGTATCTAGTCCAAAATACCAGTCATGCTGAAATTGAGAAACCCTGCTATATTTAGTGTGTCTCATTTTGTCTGTTTCATCCCATCCTCTCTCAAAACCAGGCTGAGATAGAAGTTCAAAAGTAAACTGATGGGCTGGGCACGGTGGCTCACACCAACACTTTGGGAGGCCAAGGTGGGCGGATCACTGGAGGTCAGGAGTTCAAGACTAGCCTGGCCAACATGGCAAAACCCCATCTCTACCAAAAATACAAAAATTAGCCGGGCATCATGGCGCATGCCTATAGTCCCAGCTACTTAGGAGGCTGGTGCAGGAGAATCACTTGAACCCAGGAGGTGGAGGTTGCCGTGAGCCAAGATAGCACCACTGCCCTCCAGCCTGGGCAACAAAGTAAGACCCTATCTCAAAAAAAAAAAAAAAAGTAAGCTGGTAAGAGAGAAGTATTGTGTCCTATGCTGAGCCATAGGCTTTCTGGTCTCATTCTACCCAGCAGAAAGCTTATACCTGGAATGAGATGATATAAGTACCTGCCTCATCGGGTTAAGGATTAAATGATTGGTTAATGCATGAAAAAATACAAGAATAATGCCTGGCACATTCAATAAATGCTTAAAAACAAAACAAAACCCAAGACCCTGTCACCCCGATTTTGGGCACTCTAGTTTTAGTATTTTTATTTTATTTATTTATTTGAGACAGAGTTTCGCTCTTGTTGCTCAGGCTGGAGTGCAAAAGGCACGATCTTGGCTCACTGCAACCTCCGTCTCCCGGGTTGAAGCAATTCTCCTGAGTAGCTAGGATTACAGGTGCATACCACCACCCCTGGCTAATTTTTGTATTTTTAGTAGAGATGAGGTTTCATCATATTGGGCAGGCTGGTCTCAAACTCCTAACCTCAGATGATCCGCCTGCCTCGGCCTCTCAAAGTTCTGGGATTACAGGCACCAGCTACCACGCCTGGCCTTGGACTAGATCTTACTTTTAACCTTTCTTCTCAAAGCCTCTTCACCTGTTCTCATGATTTAGAAGCGTAAGCATCCGGCCGGGCGCACTGGCTCACGCCTGTAATCCCAACACTTTGGGAGGCCGAGGCGAGCAGATCACCTGAGGTCGGGAGTTGGAGACCAGCCTGTCCAACATGGAGAAACCCCATCTCTACTAAAAATACAAAATTAGCTGGGTGTGGTGGCGCATTCCTGTAATCCCAGCTAGTCTTGAGGCTGAGGCACGAGAACCTGGGAGGCAGAGGTTGCAGTGAGCCGAGATCGCACCATTACGCTTCAGCCTGGGCAACGAGCAAAACTCTGTCTCAAAAAAAAAAAAAAAAAAAGAAGTGTAAGCATTCTTTTCCCTGTTATGAAAGTGGGAAGAAATAATCAACCAGGGTTGATATGCCCAAGAGTATGCCTTGAATATATCAGCTACCTCAAATCCCCTTTTTTGACTATTTGAGTGCCCAAAGAAGATAAGAAATCAGAAGTTTATTTACTGCTTTGTAAGTTAATATTCAGGGAGATAGGAGGAAAGAACACTTTTCTACAAACTGCATACATGTAGAATGCTATCAGCTTAGCTGAAACACTTATGCCATCTATGGAATGAGGACCCATTAGATTATTTGACCTACCTCCTCTATGAAGATCAATGAGAGGAAGTGTGTGAAGCCCTATATGAGTATAAGGTAAATGGAGAGGCCAGGCACAGTGGCTCACACCTGTTATCCCAGCACTTTGGGAGGCCGAGGCGGGTGGATCTCTTGAGCCCAGGAATTTGAGACTAGTCTGTGCAACATGGCAAAATCCCATCTCTACAAAAAATACAAAGAATTAGCTGGGCATGGTGGCGCTTTCCTGTAGTTCCAGCTACGCAGGAGGATCGATTGAGCCTAGCAGGAGGTTGAGGCTGCAGTGAGCTGTGATCACGCTACTGCATTCTAGCCTGGGCGACAGAGTGAGACCTGTCTCAAAAATATATATAGGTGTTAAAAAAAAAAAAAAAAAAAGGTAAGTGGAAATGGATAGAGATACTTTTGTTAGTTTCCCATTTTCCTTCCTCTCCAGGAGTCCCGACCTCTACATGTTGTGCTGGGAAATGAAGCCTGTGATTTGGACTCCATGGTGTCTGCTCTCGCCCTGGCTTTTTACCTAGCAAAGGTGGGTAAAACAAAGTAGTACCTAGGATCTGAGTCCCTCAGAATGAAAATATCTGGATTCAAGACCCAGCTCTGCCACTTACCAGCATTTAGCATTGGGTAAATTTAAATCCCTTAACTTTGCTGAGTCTCATGCCACCATAAAATCTAAAATGATATTTTGCAGTGTTGCTATGAGAAAAAAAGTGAGTAAATGTATTTCAGGGGATTTGTAAACCATAAAGCGATATTCAAACAGTTTATTACTGAGTTCCTTATAGGTATCAGTGATCTAGTATGTATTCCTCTGCCCAGGTTAGTTCTTGAGGACTATTCCCCCTCTGCAGCATTGCATCTAGAACTAGGTCTTTACCATGAATTACCTTGTTTGACCTTCATGTTATCGCTAAGGAGGGAAGGCAAAAGTCATCCTTTCATTTTTATAGACTGGGTATTTGTGGCTTTGAGAAAGGTGGTAACTTACCTAAGTCTGTCTCTTTTGGTCCCAATAGTCTTATTACTTTTTCCTGTCATTGTAAAACATTGTGATGCCTTCTTTTCACTTTCCTATCTAGACAACTGAGGCCGAGGAAGTCTTTGTGCCAGTTTTAAATATAAAACGTTCTGAGCTACCTCTGCGAGGTGACATTGTCTTCTTTCTTCAGAAGGTTCATATTCCAGAGAGTATCTTGATTTTTCGGGATGAGATTGACCTCCATGCATTACACCAGGCTGGCCAACTCACCCTCATCCTTGTCGACCATCATATCTTACCCAAGTAAGCACAAGGAAATTAAATTGCTGCCTATCGTGTACCGTGCTGGGCTCTGATGAGTGAGATATAAAGAGAGGAAGAAAGAGTTTTTGCTGGCTGGGCGCGGTGGCTCACGCCTGTAATCCCAACACTTTGGGAGGCCGAGGTGGGTGGATCACCTGAGGTCAGGAGTTCGAGACCAGCCTGGCCAACATGGCAAAACCCCGTCTCTATTAAAAATACTAAAAATACAATTAGCTGGGCGTGGTGGTTTTAGTGAGCCAAGATCATGCCACTGCACTCCAGCCTGGGCGACAGAGCAAGACTCCATCTCAAGAAAAAAAAAAAAATGAAAGAGTTTTTGCTTTCAGGGATCTCACAGGCTAATCATAATTGATAGGTCATATTAGATATAGAAAAACAACACAAAATATTGTCAGTTCTGCAGTTATATGTTTGTCTGTGGCATAAAGACATACCCTGTAATAAAAAGAAATAGAACATGTTGAGTTCAAACTAAAGGATAACTCAAAAATCATTTAAATCTGCCTTTGGTATCATTATTTAAGATTTTGTGTGCTGGGTGCGATGGCTCACGCCTGTAATCCCAGCACTTTGGGAGGCCAAGGCAACCAGATCCATTAAGCTCCAGGAGTTCAAGACCAGCCTGATCAACATGGCAAAACCGTGTCTTTACAAAAAAATTTTAAAAATTAGGCGGTGCATGCCTATGGTCCCAACTACTCGGGAGGCTACTCAGGAGGTTGAGGTGGGAGAATCACGTGAGCCCAGGAGGTCGAACGTGCAGTGAGCCAAGATCACACCACTCCACTGTAGCCTGGGAGACAGAGGGAGACCCTGTCTCAAAAAAAAAAAAAAAAAAAATGATTCTGAGACAGATTTATTGTAATAGAAACCTTTGAAACATGTTTGCAATTTTCTTTTTTTTTTTTTTTTTTACTTATTATTTGTTTTTGTACTTATTAAAATTTTTTAGAGAACAGGGTCTTGCTATATTGCCCAGGCAGGTCTCAAATTCCTAGGCTCATGCTATCTTCCTGCCTCTGCCTCCCTAAGTGCTGGATTATAGGTGTGAGCCACCACACCTGGCCTGCAACTCTATTTTTAATTTTAATTTTAATTAATTAATTTATTTTTTTGAGATGGAGTCTCGCTCTGTCACCCAGGCTGGAGTGCAGTGGTGTGATCTCGGCTCACTGCAACCTCTGCCTCCCGGGTTCAAGCTATTCTTCCTGCCTCAGCCTCCCGAGTAGCTGGGATTACAGGTGTGTGCCACCATGCCCAGCTAGTTTTTGTATTTTCTACTAGAGATGGGGTTTTGCACTGTTGGCCAGGCTGGCCTGGAACTCCTGACCTCAGATGATCCGCCCCCTTTGGCCTCCCAAAGTGGCGGGATTACAGGTGTGAGCCACAATGCCTGGCCTATTTTTAATTTTTAAAAAGTGACCTGGTGTGGTGGCTCACGCCTGTAATCCCAGCACTTGGGGAGACCTGTCTGACCAATATAGTGAGACCCTGTTCTCTAAAAAAAAATAATAAATACAAAAATCCATAAACATAATGTGACCTTGTCTCTACTAAAAATAAAAAAATTTGCCAGGTGCAGTAGTGCATGCTTATAGTCCCAGCTACTTAGGAGGCTGAGGTGGTAGGATCACTTGAGCCCAGGAATCAAGGCTGCAGTAAGCTATGATCACATCACTATACTCCAGCCTGAGATACAGGGCAAGACTTTGTCTCCAAAAATAATTTTTTTAAGTTATCAAAAGGGCCAGGTGTGGTGGCTCACACCTGTAAACCCAGCACTTTGGGAGGATGAAGTAGGAGGATTGCTTGAACCCAGGAGTTCAAGACCAATATGGGCAAGATGGTGAGATCCCATCTCTACAAAAAAATAAAAATAAATAAAAAGCACACAAAAAGCAAAAGTTTTTCTACATAAACTCATGATTTTAGAATAATGTATTATTAGAATATATAAATATCTCAGTCCAGGCACGGTGGCTTACGCCTGTAATCCCAGCACTTTGGAAGGCTGAGGCGGGTAGATCACGAGGTCAGGAGATCAAGACCATCCTGGCTAACACGGTGAAACCCCATCTCTACTAAAAATAAAAAAAATTAGCCGGGCGTGGTGGTGGGCGCCCATAGTCCCAAATATTTCGGAGGCTGAGGCAGGAGAATGGCGTGAACAGGGGAGGCGGAGCTTGCAGTGAGCCGAGATCGCGCCACTGCACTCCAGCCTGGGCGACAGAGTGAGACGTGAGACTCCGTCTTAAAAAAAAAAAATAGCTGGGCTTGGTGGCTCGTGCCTGTAGTCCCTGCTATTCGGGAGGCTGAGGCAGGAGAATCGCTTGAACCTGGGAGGCGGAGGTTGCAGTGAGCCAAGATCGCACCACTGCACTCCAGCCTGAGCGACAGAGCGATGTTCTGTCTCAAAAAAAAAAAAAAATTAGCCAGGCCGGGCGTGGTGGCTCAGGCCTGTAATCCCAGCACTTTGGGAGCCTGAGGCGGGCAGAATCACCTGAGGTCAGGAGTTCGAAACCAGCCTGACCAACATAGAGAAACCCCGTCTGTACTAAAAATTCAAAATTAGCCAGACGTGGTGGCGCATGCCTGTAGCCCCAGCTACTCAGGAGGCTGAGGCAGGAGAATTGCTTGAACCCGGAAGCCAGAGGTTGCGGTGAGCCAAGATCGTGCTATTGCACTCCAGCCTGTGCAACAAGAACGAAACTCCATCTCAAAAAAATTTTTTAAAAATTCTATAAATAATAATGCCTATTTAACAAATGTACACATTTATAATAATTCCATCCCTAATTTACTACTGGAAAAAAACGACCAAAAAAGCAACACAAGTATGTGACTTTCCTAAGTCTGTTTGGCTCCTGCTAATATTCTTTTCTTGAGCACATTGTGGTTATAGCAGGATACTGACAGAAGGCAGCCTGAGAGAGCATTATCCATCTATGGATTTATTCAGTAATAAACTTTCCTTTTTTTTCTTTTTTTTTTTTTGAGACGGAGTTTTGCTGTTGTTGCCTAGGCTGGAGAGCAACGGCACGATCTCGGCTCACTGCAACCTCCGCCTCCCGGGTTCAAGCAATTCTCCTGCCTCAGCCTCCAAGTAGCTGGGATTACAGGCATGTGCCACCATGCCCGGCTAATTTTGTATTTTTAGGAGAGAAGGGGTTTCACCATATTGGTCAGACTGGTCTTGAATTCCTGACTTCAGGTGATCCAACCATCCTTGGACTCCCCAAGTGCTGGGATTACAAGCATGAGCCACTGTGCCCCCACTTTTTTTTTTTTTTTTAAGAGATGGTGTCTCTCTCGCTGTGTCTCATAGGTTGGAGTGCAGCGGCATCATCATAACCTTGAGCTCCTGGGTTCAAGGAATCCTCCCGCCTCAGCCTCCTGTGTAAAAGCATCATTCCTGGCTTTTTTTTTTTGAAACTGAGTTTTGTTCTTGTTGCCCAGGCTGGAGTGTAATGGCGCCATCTCAGCTCACTGCAGTGAGCCTCCCAGATTCAAGTGATTCTCCTGCCTCAACCTCCCAAGTAGCTGGGATTACAAGCATGCGCCACCACGTCCAGCTAATTTTTTGTATTTTTAGTAGAGACAGGGTTTCACCGTGTTGGCAAGGCTGGTCTCGAACTCCTGGCCTCAAGTGATCCACCTGCCTCAGCCTTCCAAAGTGCTGGGATTACACCCGGCCTGGCTAATTTTTTTTTTTTTTTTTTAAAGAGACGTAGTCTCGCTCTGTCGCCCAGGCTGGAGTGCAGTGGCACAGTCTTGGCTCACTGCAAGTTCCACCTCCTGGGTTCACACCATTCTCCTGCCTCAGCCTCCTGAGTAGCTAGGACTATAGGCCCTCCCGCCACCATACCTGGCTAATTTTTGTATTTTTAGTAGAGATGGGGTTTCACCGTGTTAGCCAGGATGGTCTCCATCTCCTGACCTCGTGATCCACCCGCCTCAGCCTCCCAAAGTGCTGGGATTACAGGTGTGAGCCACCGCACCTGGCCTTTATTTTTTATTTATATACACACACACACACACACACACATATATTTTATGGAACAGTTCACAAATGTGCGTGTCATCCTTGCTCAGGGACCATGCTAATCTTCTCTGTATCGTTCCAATTTTAGCACATGTGCTGCTGAAGTGAGCACTGATCTCAGTCTTGAAAGAGGACTGGGTGTTTGCTTGGTGAATTGGGAGGGAGGAGGGAAGGTGGTTAGAAAGGCATTCCAGGCAGAGGGAGTAATTAATAGAATTAAATGCAGGCAGGTGTGAAATAGCATGGTGAGCTAGGGAAATGGAATTTGTTTTGCACAGCTGGAGCATAAAATTTGAGGGAAAAGTAGGACATGGAAAAAGATGAGACAGAGGGGCAGGCAGGAGGCAGATTATGGAGGCCTCATAGGCCCTTCTAAGGAGATTGGATTTTATTTTAGGCAGTGGGGAACTATTTTAAATTATATTCTGTGTCCTAAAAGAATCAGATTTTCTTTTTTCAAATGATCTTTCAGGCCACTTTGTGAAGGACAGCCCAGGAGGGCTCTTGGTTGGAAGCAGGTGATTGGTTAAGAGACTACTGGAATAGTCCAGACGAGAGATGTTGAGGGCCTAGAACGGGCAGTAACAGAGAGTTAGAAACTAGGGCATGGATAGGAATTAAGATGGAATTCACAGAACCTGGTGACCCACATGGAATCTAAGTATTGAGTGGGTTATAAAAATAGGAGAGATTTGCCGGGCACGGTGGCTCACAACTGTAATCCCAGCACTTTGGGAGGCTGAGGCGGGCGGATCACAGGGTCAGGAGTTCGAGACCAGCCTGGCCAATATGGTGAAACCCCGTCACTACTAAAAATACAAAAATTAGCCGGGCCTGGTGGTGGGCGCCTGTACCCTCGGCTACTTGGGAGGCCAAGGCAGGAAAATTGCTTGAACCTGGGAGGCGGAGGTTGCAGTGAGCCATGATCTCACCACTGCACTCCAGCCTGGGTGACAGAGCGACACTCTGTCTCAAAAAAAAAAAAAAAAGGGGGAAAGATTTAGATGTTGGGTATCAAGGGTGTCAAGGGTGAAGGGTTGGAAAGGCAAAGCTAAAGGACAGCAAATGTGGGGGTAAGATATTTGCAGCAGATGCTTCACAGAATTCGCTTATACACTATTTAAAGATGACACCAATTATAACATTGAAGAAAAGAATTATGGCCGGGCGCGGTGGCTCAAGCCTGTAATCCCAGCACTTTGGGAGGCCGAGATGGGCGGATCACGAGGTCAGGAGATCGAGACCATCCCGGCTAACATGGTGAAACCCCGTCTCTACTAAAAAATATAAAAAACTAGCCGGGCATGGTGGCAGGCGCCTGTAGTCCCAGCTACTCGGGAGGCTGAGGCAGGAGAATGGTGTGAACCCAGGAGGCGGAGCTTGTAGTGAGCTGAGATCCGGCCACTGCACTCCAGCCCGGGCGGCAGAGCGAGACTCCGTCTCAAAAAAAAAAAGAAGAAAAGAATTGTCAGGCGCAGTGGCTTATGCCTGTAATCCCAGCACTTTGGGAGGCCAAGGCGGGCAGATCACGAGGTCAGGAGTTTGAGACCAGCCTGACCAACACGGTGAAACCCCATCTCTACTAAAAATACAAAAAAAAAAAAAAAAAAAATTAGCCGGGCTTGGTGGAGTGTGCCTGGTAATCCCGGTTACCCGGAGGCTGAGGCAGGAGAATCACTTGAACCCGGGAAGCGGAGGTTGCAGGAGCCAAGATCGTGCCACTGCACTCCAGCCTGGGCAACAGAGTGAGACTCCATCTCAAAAAAAAAAAAAAGAATTGAGAGGAGTGAGGCAGAGGTAAAAATGACCAAAGGTCAGTTTTAAATGCTTGCCTGGCAGATCACCTGAGGTCAGGAGTTCGAGACCAGCCTTGCCAACATGATGAAACCCCATCTCTACTCCAAATACACAAAAGTTAGCTGGGCATGTTGGCAGGCGCCTGTAGTCCCAGCTACTCAGGAGGCTGAGGCAAGAGAATCGCTTTAACCCAAGATGCAGAGGTTGCAGTGAGCCAAGAATGCACCGTTGCACTCTAGCCTGGGCGACAAGAGTGAAACTCTGTCTCCAAAAAAAAAAAAAAAAAAGCTTGCCTAAGACATTTGCATTTTCCTTGATGGGTGGGATAGAGGTTGGCTAGAAGCAGCTGGAGTGTCCCTACCTACCTATCTTTCTTTCTCTTTTCCCATACCCTCCCCTCCACAGAAGTGACACAGCCCTAGAGGAGGCAGTAGCAGAGGTGCTAGACCATCGACCCATCGAGCAGAAACACTGCCCTCCCTGCCATGTTTCAGTTGAGCTGGTGGGGTCCTGCGCTACCTTGGTGACTGAGAGAATCCTGCAGGGGGCACCAGAGATCTTGGACAGGCAAACTGCAGCCCTTCTGCATGGTAAGAGTGGCTTTTGGATTGGGACCCCAGTAGTTCTATTCCTATCCCTGAGAAGGGAGGGTCGAAAAGTCTAGACGCTTCCAGCCTAACCATATGCTGTCAGAGCCATTCAGCTCATACCAAAAGATGGGATTCTTTCGGCGGACAATTAAGTATCTGTTTAAAGGCCTGTGGGATACTTGTTGGAGAAAGTAGAAAGGAAGTACAGGGCAACAGACCAAGAAGCTTCCTATTGGCATCATTTTATGATGGAAGGAGGACTAGCCAAAAATGCAGGAAACAGATTCCAATACTAGTTCCTCCAGGAAATAGAGAGGTGACCTTGAGCAGATCTCTTAACCTTTCTTGTTCTCATTTTTCCACTTGTGAAAAAGAGAGAGAGTGAGTTGGACTAGACTGTCTTTTCAACTTAGAAGATTCTTTGCTGGGATTTGGCCTACTCAAGAGGTGTATCTCTGTCTGACTAGGCTGTAAAATCTCCAAGGATTGAGATGCTCAGCTTTCTTTCTACCTTTTTCCCATTTCTTTTCCTACATCTTAGTTTGGATTTGGGAGGTCTGAGGACACAGTCCATCCCAGTTTCTCATTTTGCTTTCAGAGATTTTGCTATACAAATCTCCTTGTATTGTGTCCGTTTGGTGTGAAGGTTATATATGTTCTGGTGGTCTTGTGTGGAGGGTCACAGGATTCAAGTTCCACCATCTCCCTTCTCCACAGGAACCATCATCCTGGACTGTGTCAACATGGACCTTAAAATTGGAAAGGCAACCCCAAAGGACAGCAAATATGTGGAGAAACTAGAAGCCCTTTTCCCAGACCTACCCGAGAGAAATGATATATTTGATTCCCTACAAAAGGCAAAGTTTGATGTATCAGGTATGAAATGTTAGCTGACTTTTCTACCTCCCAGATGAGAAAACAGAAAGGCAAGCCGTGTTAATTATATTATTTTTATTTTTTTTTTGAGACGGAGTCTCACTCTGTCGCCCAGGCTGGAGTATAGTGGCACGATCTCGGCTCACTGCAAGCTCCACCTCTCAGGTTCACGCCATTCTCCTGCCTCAGCCTCCCAAGTAGCAGGGACTACAGGCGCCTGCCACCACGCCCGGCTAACTTTTTGTATTTTTAGTAGAGATGGGGTTTCACCATAAAGCCAAGATGGTCTTTATCTCCTGACCTCATGATCCTCACACCTCGGCCTCCCAAAGTGCTGGGATTACAGGCGTGAGCCACCGCGTGTGGCCATTATTTTTATTTTTTTTTGAGACAGAGTCTTGCTCTGTCACCCAGGCTGGAGTGCAGTGGCACAGTCTCGGCTCACTGCAACTTCACCTCCTGGGTTAAAGCGATTCTCCTGCCTCAGCCTCCTGAGTAGCTGGGATTACAGGCACCCACCACCACGCCCAGCTAATTTTTGTATTTTTAGTAGAGATTGGGTTTCACCATGTTGACCAGGCTGGTCTTGAACTCTTGAGCTCAGATGATCTGCCCACCTGGGCCTCCCAAAGTGCTGGGATTACAGGCATGAGCCACCGTGCCTGGCCAATTATTTAAATTTTATGCCAGAGAGAAATGAAGTAGCATATTAGCCTAAGCATGAAATAATCAATTATTTACTGGATTGTTCTATCCTGGCTCTTGGTTAGGATGAGGAGGAATGTATTAAGAGCCTCAGAAGGGCTGGGCGCAGTGGCTCACGCCTGCAGTCCCAGCACTTTGGGAGGCCGAGGTGGGCAGATGACCTGAGGTCAGGAGTTCAAGACCAGCCTGGCTAACATGGTGAAACGCTGTTTCTACTAAAAATACGAAAAATTAGCCAGGCATGATGTGTGTGCCTGTAGTCCCATCTACTTGGAGGCTGAGGCAGGAAAATCGCTTGAACCCGGGAAGCAAAGTTGCAGTGAGCCGAGATCGCGCCATTGCACTCCAGCTTGGGCAACAAGAGCAAAACTCTGTCTCAAGAAAAACAAAAAGAGCCTCATAGGTTCTAGTCTATTCAGAGAATATAGAACATATATATAAAATATGCTGAGAGTATACTAATTATCAGAGTGAAATCTATAGAATTGGTTAGGGAGGCAAAAGAAATTTTTGTGAGTATACAAAAGACGAGGAGAACCAAAAAAAAAACCATATTCTTCTACTCATCTACCACCTGTTGACATAAAAAGGAAAAATGAAAGAAAGAACTCATATAAACAATATAGGAAGAGGGAAAATACAAAGTAAAAGCCTCTGTGCTGGGTTTTATCTTTCTCTCCAAAGTTCCTTGCTGTAAAGGTACCTATTGTCACGAATTATTTTAAGATGGCTTTTGATTATGTGATTACATTTTCTGTTTTTCTTTTTTTTTTTGAGACGGAGTCTCACTCTGTCGCCCAGGCTGGAGTATAGTGGCACGATCTCGGCTCACTGCAAGCTCCACCTCTCAGGTTCACGCCATTCTCCTGCCTCAGCCTCCCAAGTAGCAGGGACTACAGCGCCTGCCACCACGCCCGGCTAACTTTTTGTATTTTTAGTAGAGATGGGGTTTCACCATAAAGCCAAGATGGTCTTTATCTCCTGACCTCATGATCCTCACACCTCGGCCTCCCAAAGTGCTGGGATTACAGGCGTGAGCCACCGCGTGTGGCCATTATTTTTATTTTTTTTTGAGACAGAGTCTTGCTCTGTCACCCAGGCTGGAGTGCAGTGGCACAGTCTCGGCTCACTGCAACTTCCACCTCCTGGGTTAAAGCGATTCTCCTGCCTCAGCCTCCTGAGTAGCTGGGATTACAGGCACCCACCACCACGCCCAGCTAATTTTTGTATTTTTAGTAGAGATTGGGTTTCACCATGTTGACCAGCTGGTCTTGAACTCTTGAGCTCAGATGATCTGCCCACCTGGGCCTCCCAAAGTGCTGGGATTACAGGCATGAGCCACCGTGCCTGGCCAATTATTTAAATTTTATGCCAGAGAGAAATGAAGTAGCATATTAGCCTAAGCATGAAATAATCAATTATTTACTGGATTGTTCTATCCTGGCTCTTGGTTAGGATGAGGAGGAATGTATTAAGAGCCTCAGAAGGGCTGGGCGCAGTGGCTCACGCCTGCAGTCCCAGCACTTGGGAGGCCGAGGTGGGCAGATGACCTGAGGTCAGGAGTTCAAGACCAGCCTGGCTAACATGGTGAAACGCTGTTTCTACTAAAAATACGAAAAATTAGCCAGGCATGATGGTGTGTGCCTGTAGTCCCATCTACTTGGGAGGCTGAGGCAGGAAAATCGCTTGAACCCGGGAAGCAAAGGTTGCAGTGAGCCGAGATCGCGCCATTGCACTCCAGCTTGGGCAACAAGAGCAAAACTCTGTCTCAAGAAAAACAAAAAGAGCCTCATAGGTTCTAGTCTATTCAGAGAATATAGACATATATATAAAATATGCTGAGAGTATACTAAATTATCAGAGTGAAATCTATAGAATTGGTTAGGGAGGCAAAAGAAATATTTTGTGAGTATACAAAAGACGAGGAGAACCAAAAAAAAACCATATTCTTCTACTCATCTACCACCTGTTGACATAAAAAGGAAAAATGAAAGAAAGAACTCATATAAACAATATAGGAAGAGGGAAAATACAAAGTAAAAGCCTCTGTGCTGGGTTTTATCTTTCTCTCCAAAGTTCCTTGCTGTAAAGGTACCTATTGTCACGAATTATTTTAAGATGGCTTTTGATTATGTGATTACATTTTCTGTTTTTCTTTTTTTTTTTGAGATGGAGTCCAGGTTCAAATAATTCTCCTGCCTCACCCTCCTGAGTAGCTGGGATTACAGGCGCCCGCCACCACACCCCAGCTAATTCTTTGTATTTCTAGTAGAGACAGAGTTTCACCATGTTGGCCAGGCTGGTCCCGAACTCCCGACCTCAGATGATCTGCCCACCTCAGCCTCCCAAATTGCTGGGATTACAGGCCTGAGCCACCGCACCCAGCTATGATTACATTTTCAATTGTCTCCCCCATTCATTGCCCCAAAGAGAGGCTGTTTTTCCTTTCTTGACCCATCTGGCTGTCCTTGCCTTCTTGATCTTGGGAACCTGGCCTCCCCTGTTTGACCCCTAGTCTCACATCTGCTTTCTAGGACTGACCACTGAGCAGATGCTGAGAAAGGACCAGAAGACTATCTATAGACAAGGCATCAAGGTGGCCATTAGTGCAGTATATATGGATTTGGAGGTAAGAGTAAGTTGTGACTGTGGGTGGGGAGAGAAAACCTTTAGCTATGCATGTTATGCATGTGGCCTTGCACCTCATTTCTGGCTCACCTCCAAAACGTATTTTGTGTCTATCTTCTTGTCTCCACCTCCTCTGCGACCACCAGAGTCCAGCATCTCTCACTGCACCACTGTACTAGCCTCAGTACCGGTTTTCCTGCCTCCGTTTTTGCAGCCCTACAAACCATTCTCCCCGAAGCAGCCAGAGTGGTCTTTTTTAAATTTTTTTTTTTTTTTTGAGAGTCATGCTTTGTTCCTCAGGCTGGAGTGCAGTGGTACCATCATGGCTCACTGCAGCCTCAACCTTCCAGGCTCAAGCAGTCCTCTCACCTTAGCCTCCCGAGTAGCTGGGTCCACAGGTGCACACCACCACACCTAGCTTTTGTGTGTGTGTGTGTGTATGTGTGTGTGTATGTGTAGATGGGGTCTCACTATGTGGCCTAGGCTGGTCTCAAACTCCGGGCCTCAAGCAGTTCTCCCACCTTGGCCTCCGAAGTTCTGAGATTACAGGCGTGAGCCACCGTGCCCGGCCTCATTGTACTTTTAATAAAATCTAAAGGACTTACCATGGTTTACAGGGCCATGCTTGATCTGGCCCTTGTCTTTTTCTCTGGCCTCATTTCATTCCAGCTCCACTCCTGCGCTATAGTACTGCAACCACACTGGTTTCTTTTCTGTTCCTCGGAACCATTAAGCTCATTCCCAGATGATCTTTTCTCTTTGTAGAGCTGGCTCCTTCTTAACATTCAGATGTCTCAGCTCAGATGTCTGTTGTTTTGGGAGGTTTTTCCTGACCACCCTAACCGATGTACTATCTCCTATGCTCAAAAAACCTCTAGCAGTTATGTTTGTTTGTTTGTTTGTTTGTTTTGAGCCTTACTCTGTTGCCCAGGCTGGAGTGGAGTGGCGCAATCTCAGCTCACCGCAGCCTCTGCCTCCCGGGTTCAAGTAATTATCTTGCCTCAGCCTCTCTAGTAGCTGGGATTACTGGTGCGTGCCAGCATGCCCAGCTAATTTTTTGTTTTGTTTTCGTTTTTTGTTTTTTGAGAAGGAGTTTCACTCTTGTCCCCCAGGCTGGAGTGCAATGGCGCTATCTCGGCTCACTGCAACTTCTGCCTCCCTGGTTCAAGTGATTCTCCTGCCTTAGCCTCCTGAGTAGCTGGGATTACAGGCACACGTCCCCATGCCCAGTTAATTTTTATATTTTTACTAGAGACAGGGTTTCACCACGTTGGCTAGGCTGGTCTTGAACTCCTGACCTCGAGTGATCCACCCGCCTCGGCCTCCCAAAGTGCTGGGATTATAGGTGTGAGCCACTGCGCCCGGCCATTTTTGTATTTTTAATAGAGACGGGGTTTTCACCATGTTGGCCAGGCTGGTCTTGAACGCCTGACCTCAAGTGATCTGCCCGCTTTGGCCTCTCTAAGTGCTGAGATTACAGGCGTGAGCCACCGCACCTGGCCTGTTTGTTTTTCAAAGCACTTAACATACTAAAAGGATCTTGTTTCCTTAATTGTCTATATTATCTCTGTTATATTATCTCTGTTAATTGTCTATATTACCTCTGCTAGTTTATCAACTCCACCAGGACCCTGTTTCTTTTTTGTCTATTGTAGCTCTAGGACCTTTAACAGTGTCTGGCACATAGCAGATGCTCAGTAAACTTTGTTGAATGTATCGATGAATATAACTTTAATAATAGTGTTCAATTAAATGTTGTATATGGAAACCAAAATTAATAATAATGGTGTCTGAATACCTGGTTCCATGTCATAGTGGTTTAAATCATTCATCTGGCTGGGCATGGTGGTTCACGCCTGTAAATCCCAGCACTTGGAAGGCAGAGGCAGGTGGATCACTTGAAGTCAGAAATCCGAGACCAGCCTGGCCAACATGGGGAAACCCTGTCCCTGCTAAAAATACAAAAAACAAAAAACAAACAAACAAAAAAACTGGATACAGTATTGGGCACCTGTAGTCCCAGCTACTCAGGATGCCGAGGCACAAGAATCGCTTGAACCCAGGAGGCAGAGGCTGCAGGGAGCCAAGGTCGCTCCGCTGCACTCCAGCCTGGGTGACAGAGCAAGACTCCATCTCAAAAAAACAAATAAATAAAATAATTCATCTGATCTGAATACATACTCTACACAGCTTTCTACTAAGTACTGTGTAAAAATACTAAATAATTAAATAAAACACGATAGCTTGGTCTCTTCTCTCATGGTTCGTAACCTAGTTCGAGAAACAAACAAAAACATTAAAGGCTTGCCAAGTACCTTAATCAAGTACAAACTGACATATTAGAAATACCAAGGACTGGCCGGGTACAGTGGCTCATGCCTGTAATCCCGGCACTTTGGGAGGCCGAGGCAGGCGGATCACCTGAGGTCAGGAGTTCGAGACTAGCCTGGTCAACATGGTGAAACCCGTCTCTACTAAAAGTACAAAAATTAGCCAGGCATGGTAGCGGGCACCTGTAATCCCAGCTACTTGGGAGGCTGAGGCAGGAGAATTGCTTGGACTCAGGAGGTGGAGGTTGCAGTAAGCCAAGATCACACCACTGCACTCCAGCCTGGGTGACAGAATGAGACTCATCTCAAAAAGAAACAAAGAAAAAAGAAAGAAAAATGCCAAGGCTTAAAAAAAACAAAACAACAACAACAAAAAAAAAACACAAGAAATGACAAGGATAGAGAAAAGCCCAAGGATAGAGAAAAGCAGTTTTCACATGTCTGCTCTTATTTGTATACCCCATTATTCTGTTTTAGAATAAAAATACCCACAAGGCGGGCTGGGTGCGGTAGCTCACACCTGTAATCCCAGCACTTTGGGAGGCCAAGGCAGGCGGATCCCCTGAGGTCGGGAGTTTGAGATCAGCCCGACCAACATGGAGAAACCCCATCTCTACTAATGAAAAATTAGGCCGGGCGCGGTGGCTCAAGCCTGTAATCACAGCACTTTGGGAGGCCGAGACGGGCGGATCACGAGGTCAGGAGATCGAGACCATCCTGGCTAACACGGTGAAACCCCGTCTCTACTAAAAATACAAAAACTAGCCGGGTGAAGTGGCGGGCGCCTGTAGTCCCAGCTACTCAGGAGGCTGAGGCAGGAGAATGGCGTAAACCCGGGAGGCGGAGCTTGCAGTGAGCTGAGATCCGGCCACTGCACTCCAGCCCTGGCGACAGAGTGAGACTCTGCCTCAAAAAAAAAAAAAAAAAAAGAAAAATTAGCCGGGCATGATGGCACATGTCTGTCATCCCAGCTCCTTGAGAGGCTGAGGCAGGAGAATCGCTTGAACCCGGGAGGAGGAGGTTTCGGTGAGCCAAGATCGCGCCATTGCATTCCAGCCTGGGCAACAAGAGCAAAACTCCTTCTCAAAAAACAAAAAAAATACCCACAAGGCAAAGACTTTGCTTGTTTGATTGCAAGAAGAGGAGAGCCTTGAACATGCTAGGCATATTACATACATTATCAGCGGGTTTTTTTTTTGTTTTTGTTTGTTTGAGACAGAGTTTCGCTCTTGCTGCCCAGGCTGGAGTGCAATGGCGTGATCTGGGCTCACCGCAACCTCCACCTCTCGGATTCAAGCTATTCTCCTGCCTCAGCCTCCCAAGTAGCTGAGATTACATGCATGCGCCACCACGCCCGGCTAATTTTATATTTTTAGCAGAGATGGGGTTTCTCCATGTTGGTCAGGCTGGTTTCGAACTCCTGACCTCAGGTGATCCGCCCGCCTTGGCCTCCCAAAGTGCGGGGATTATGGGCATGAGTGACCATGCCTGGCCCAAGGATGTTTTATTGATGATGATGAGAAAGTCCTTCATCCCTCTCCATTTCTTCCCTTTCAGGCCTTTCTGGAGAGGTCTAACCTCTTTGCAGATCTCCATGCTTTCTGCCAGGCTCACAGCTATGATGTCCTGGTCGCCATGACTATCTTTTTCAACACTCACAATGAGCCAGTGCGGCAGTTGGCTATTTTCTGTCCCCATGTGGCACTCCGAACAACGGTGAGTCTGTGTCCCTTCTCCAACCTAAGAGCCTTACAGAGTCTGCCTGTATGTACCTCTGTGCTCTACAGCTGTCCTATAAGGACCTCTCTTAGGTTCTTATATTAACATACTTACACGAGGTCCCTTGACCTGTTCCTGGACCTGTTTCCTCCCTTTTCTGCTTTTTCCCATTCTCTCTGTATGTGAATATCCTTTTTTTCATTCTTTTTTTTTTTTTTTTAGTGAACATCCTTAATCATAGCATTGTTGCGAAAAGGTGAATTCCGAAAAGAATTAAACATTCAATTCATACTTTGAAAGAACTTGAAAGAAATCTAGTTAGAAGGAAATGTTACAAATCTGGAGTTAAAATTCCCTTCTTGAGCTAGGGACTGTGGCACGTGCCTGTATTCCCAGCAACTCGGGAGGCTGATGTGGAAGGATTGCTTGAGCTGGAAAGTTTGAGTCCAGCCTGGGCAAAGATAGCAAGACCTCATTTCTATTGGGGGAAAAAAAACAAACAAACTGTATTCTTGGTTTAATCATTAATTCCTCACCCCTGGAATCACACTGTTGCCTTGAAAATTAGAAATATGAGAGACCTTTTCTGCTACTTACTATACAGGGATTAATTATTCTGTATCATGCAAACTCTGTAAAGAAGTGATCTAGATCCAGATTTGTTTTCTTTCCTGATCTTCCATTTGGCTATCTTTCCTACTTCCTCTCCTTTCTGTTCCTCTGCTGGTTACTGATTAGCCTAGGGAAGAATTTAAAAGTGGACTGAAGGCTGGGCATGGTGGCTCATGCCTATAATCCCAGCACTTTGGGAGGCTGAGGCAAGCAGATCATGAGATCAAGAGATTGAGACCATCCTGGCCAACATGGTGAAACCTCATCTCTTCTAAAAATACAAAATGGCCGGGCACGGTGGCTCAAGCCTGTAATCCCAGCACTTTGGGAGGCCAAGACGGGCGGATCACAAGGTCAGGAGATCGAGACCATCCTGGCGAACACAGTGAAACCCCGTCTCTACTAAAATACAAAAAACTAGCCAGGCGAGGTGGCGGGCGCCTGTAGTCCCAGCTACTCGGGAGGCTGAGGCAGGAGAATCACGGCAACTCGGGAGGCGGAGCTTGCAGTGAGCTGAGATCCGGCCACAGCACTCCAGCCTGGGCGACAGAGCAAGACTCTGCCTCAAAAAAAAAATACAAAATTAGCTGGGAGTGGTGGTGCGTGCCTATAGTCCCAGCTACTCAGGAGGCTGAGGCAGGAGAATCTCTTGAACCTGGGAGGCAGAGGTTGCAGTGAGCCGAGATCACGCCACTGCACTCCATCCTGCCAACAGAGAGAGATTCCGTCTCAAAAAAAAAAAAAGATGGGCTTAAGGCAATTCAGGGATTCTGAGGGTTGCCTAGGCTCTGTGAGGACTGCTAAAGACAGAATACAGCCAGATAATCCTTTGCTCTCATAGAAGGTATGTCTGCCCTTTCCCACCTCCCTTTGCCTTTGCCTTCTCCCCAGGAAGCAAATCTGATTTCATTCAGTGTAAGGTAGTTTGTCATTATGAAAAGTACTGCAGTTTTGTTTGTTTGTTTTTTGAGACGGAGTCTTACTCTGTTGCTCAGGCTTGAGTACAGTGGTGTGATTTTGGCTCACTGCAACCGCCACCTCCCAGGTTCAGGCAGTTCTCTCACCTCAGCCTATAGCTGGGACTACAGGTGCCCACTACCATGCCCGACTAATTTTTGTATTTTTAGTAGAGATGGGGTTTCACCATGTTAGCCAGGCTGGTCTCGAACTCCTGACCTCAAGTGATCCGCCCGCCTTGGCCTTCCAAAGTGCTGGAATTACAAGCGTGAGCCACTGCAGCTGGCCAAGAACTGCAGTTTATTTTTTTTGTTTTTTTGGTTTTTTTTGAGACGGAGTCTCAGTCCGTCGCCCAGGCTGGAGTGCAGTGGCCGGATCTCAGCTCACTGCAAGCTCCGCCTCCCGGGTTCACGCCATTCTCCTGCCTCAGCCTCCCGAGTAGCTGGGACTACAGGTGCCCGCCACCTCGCCCAGCTAGTTTTTTGTATTTTTTAGTAGAGACGGGGTTTCACCGTGTTAGCCAGGATGGTCACGATCTCCTGACCTCGTGATCCGCCCATCTCGGCCTCACAAAGTGCTGGGATTACAGGCTTGGGCCACCGCGCCCAGCCAAGAACTGCAGTTTTTAAAGTCAGGTAGATGTGTTTTTCTGTTGTAGATTTGCCTCTTACTCTTTGAGCTAAGGCAAGTCAGTTGACTTCTGCATCTGGAAATGGCATAATAGTACCTACTGCTAATTCTACTATGATCATTAAACATAATATCATGTGTAAAGCACACTTCTGGAGCAGAGTAAGCACTTTGTAAATAGTGGCTCCTACTAATCCTTTCATGAAGAAAAGGGTGCTTTGGCCATTAGAAGTACCTCTTCCACATTCCTGAATCTTCTCCCCTCTGTGCTGCTCATTCGAAGCTGTGTGGATTTCTTTTTTTTTTTTTTTGAAACAGAGTCTCGCTGTGTCTCCCAGACCGGAGTGCAGTGGCGCGATCTTGGCTCACTGCAAGCTCCGCCTCCCAGGTTCACGCCATTCTTCTGCCTCAGCCTCCCGAGTAGCTGGGACTACAGGCACCCGCCACCACACCCTACTAATTTTTTGTATTTTTAGTAGAGACAGGGTTTCACCGTGTTAGCCAGGATGGTCTTGATCTCCTGACCTCGTGATCCACCTGCCTCGGCCTCTGAAAGTGCTGGGATTACAGGCGTGAGCCACCACGCCCGGCCAGCTGTGTGGATTTCTAATGACTCTACCATTGTCCAGGCTGTCCCTATGCTTAGAAACAGAAGTCCTTTTCTCTCTCTTTTTTTTTTTTTGAGATGTCTCACTTTGTTGTCCAGGCTGGAGTGGTGCAATGGCACAATCACAGCTTACTGCAACCTCTGCCTCCCTGGTTCAAGCAGTCCTCCCAGCTTCCTAAGTAGCTGGGGCTCCAGGCACACCACCATGGCCAGCTAATTTTTTTTGTATTTTTTGTAGGGACAGGGTCTCGCTACATTGCCCAGGCTGGTCTCAAACTCCTGGACTCCACCAGCCTCAGCTTCCCAAAATTCTGGAACTACAGGTGTGGGCCACTATGCCCAGCCAGGAGTCCTTTTCTCACAGTCTACTCTACCATCTCCTCTCTTTCTCCTATGTTAGGGGTAGTATAATATATTGATTTAGAACACTGGCTTTGGTGACAGCTCTGGGCTCAGTGTCTGAAGGGGTGGCCTGCCCCTCCACACCTGTGGGTGTTTCTCGTTAGGTGGAACGAGAGACTTGAGAAAAGAAATAAGGCACAGAGACAAAGTATAGAGAAAGAAAAGTGGGGCCCAGGGGACCGGCGCTCAGCTTACAGAGGACCCACGCCGCCCCGGTCTCTGAGTTCCCTCAGTATTTATTGATAATTATCTTTACCATCTTAAAGATAAGGGAGTGGCTGGACAATAGGATCATTGTATTAGGAGGAAATCAGCAGTAAGACATATGAACAAAAATCCCTGTGACATGAATAAGTTTAAAGGAAAATGCTGTGCCTTGAGATGCATACGCAAACTCTCCATAAACCTTTTAGCAGCATTGCTCCAGCAAGTCCCACCTTATTCCTGAAGGCGGTTTTCTCCTTGCTCAGTAAACAAAGCACACAATCGGGTTTCACACAGAGATGTTCCATTGCCCAGGGACGGGCAGGAGACAAATGCTTTTCTCTTACTTGAGATTAAGAGAATGGTGATGACCTTTAACCAGCAAGCAGCCTTTAGGCACTTGTTTAACAAAGCACATCCTGCACAGCCCAGAATCCATTAAGCTTTGAGTCACCACAGCACATGTCTCTTGCAAGGACAAGATTGGGGGTAGGGTCACAGATTAACAGCATCTCAAATACAGAACAAAATGGAGTCTCTTATGTCTACTTCTTTCTATGTAGACACAGTTAACAGGCTGATCTCTCTTTCTTTTCCCCACAAGTGTCAGTTTTGCTTCATGCAAATTATGACCTTAGGCAAGTTACCTGATCATCTAATTCTCAGTTTCCCTGCATGTAAGTGAGGGTAATAGTGATACCAATCTTATTTTGTTCAATTAATTCTTCCTCCATCCCTCTTCTGGCCTCTAGATAAATTCTGGTCCCATCCTAGTTCAAATTCTTGAGCACATTTATACACTTGGAAACAACACTAGATTAGATGCTGGGGTTCCTGGATTCTGGTTTAACTGCCATCATCTACATGATTTTACTCATAATCATCTTACTTAGCTTTAGTTACTTTAATAATAAAATGAAATATACAATCTAAACTGTTTCTTCTGTTTTTAAAGTACCGTGTATGGCTGGGTATGGTAGCTCATGCCTGTAATCCCAGCACTTTGGGAGGCTGAGCTGGGCAGATCACCTGAGCTCAGGAGTTCAAGACCAGCCTGGTCAATATGGTGAAACCCCGTCTCTACTAAAAATACAAAAATTAGCTGGGCATGGTAGCAGGCAGCTGTAATCCCAGCTACTCAGGAGGCTGAGGCAGGAGAATTGCTTGAACCTGGGAGGCGAAGGTTACAGTGAGCTAAGATCGTGCCACTGTACTCCAGTCTGGGTGACAGAGCAAGAATCCATCTCAAAAAAGAAAAAAAAATTAAAGCAAAATAAAATAAATAAAACACTGTGTATGAATCCCAGCACTTTGGGAGGCTGAAGCAGGAGGATTGCTTGAGACCAGGATTTGGAGACCAGCCTGGCAACATAAAAAGACCCCATCCCTGTTCTATTTAAAAAAAAAAAAAAAAAAAAGCATATATTTTATATGTATATATATGATAAAATAAAATACTGTGGGCCGGGCACAGTGGCTCATGCCTATAATCCTAGCACTTTGGGAGGCCTAGGCAAGAGCGGATCACCTGAGGTCAGGAGTTCGAGATCAGCCTGGCTAACATGGTGTAACCTCATTTCCACTAAAAATACAAACATTAGCCAGGCTTGGTGATACATGCCTGTAATCCCAGCTACTTGGGAGGCTAAGGCAGGCGATTCACTTGAACCAGGTAGGTGGAGGTTGTAGTGAGCCGAGCTCACACCCACTGCACTCCAGCTTGGGTGACAGAGCAAGACTCCGTCTCAAAAAAGAGAAAAAAAATACTGTGTATATTAGTGTTCCTTCTGTTGCAAACAATAAAAACGAATTCTGGATAACTTACTTTTTTTTGGTCTTGCTTTATTGCCCAGACTAGAGTGCAATGGTGAGATCTCGGCTCACTGCAGCCTCCGCCTCCCAGGTTCAAATGATTCTCCTGTCTCAGCCTTGCAAGTAGCTGGGATTACAGGTGTGCACCATCATGTCTGGCTAATTTTTGTATTTTTTTTTTTTTTTTGAGACGGACTCTCGCTCTATCACCCAGGCTGGAGTGCTGTGGCCGGATCTCAGCTCACTGCAAGCTCCGCCTCCCAGGTTCACGCCATTCTCCTGCCTCAGCCTCCCAGGTAGCTGGGACTACAGGCGCTGCCACCTCGCCCGGCTAGTTTTTTTGTAGTTTTTAGTAGAGACGGGGTTTCACCATGTTGGCCAGGATGGTCTCGATCTCCTGACCTCGCGATCCGCCTGTCTCGGCCTCCCAAAGTGCTGGGATTACAGGCTTGAGCCACCGCGCCCAGCCTAAGTTTTGTATTTTTAGTAGAGACAGGGTTTCACCATGTTGACAAGGCTGGTCTTGAATTCCTGACCTCAGGTGATCCGCCCACCTCGGCCTCCCAAAGTGTTGGGATTACAGGCGGGAGCCATTGTGCCTGTCCTCAAGGATAACTTACTTTTTTTTTTTTTTTGAGACGGAGTTTCACTCTTGTTGCCCAGGCTGGAGTGCAATGGTACCATCTTGGCTCACTGCAACCTCTGTCTCCTGGGTTCAAGCGATTCTCCTGCCTCAGCCTCCCAAGTAGCTGGGATTATAGGCATGCGCCACCACACCTGGCTAATTTTGTATTTTTAGTAGAGATGGGGTTTCTCCATGATGGTCAGGCTGGTCTCAAACTCCTGACCTCAGGGGATCCACCTGCCTTGGCCTCCCAAAGTGCTGGGACTACAGGCGTGAGCCACCGCACCCAACTGACTTACTTTTTGAAAGCTTCCTCTTCTGTAGAGGAAGCCTCTCACTTAGAAGCCTCAGCAGTTTGCTACAGCAAGTTGTGTATCCTTTTCCTGTTACTGTCTCCTCTTTAGATCTGTGGAGTCCTGGAATGCTCCCACTCTCCACCCCTGAAGCTGACCCCTGCCTCAAGCACCCACCCTAACCTCCATGCCTATCTTCAAGGCAACACCCAGGTCTCTCGGAAGAAACTTCTGCCCCTGCTCCAGGAAGCCCTGTCAGTGTATTTTGACTCCATGAAGATCCCTTCAGGACAGCCTGAGACAGCGGATGTGTCCAGGGAGCAGGTGGACAAGGAATTGGACAGGGCAAGTAACTCCCTGATTTCTGGACTGAGTCAAGATGAGGAGGACCCTCCACTGCCCCCGACGCCCATGAACAGCTTAGTGGATGAGTGCCCTCTAGATCAGGGGCTGCCTAAACTCTCCGCTGAGGCTGTCTTCGAGAAGTGCAGTCAGATCTCACTGTCACAGTCTACCACAGCCTCCCTGTCCAAGAAATGACTGTTGAGAGGGGAGGAGGTAGTGGGTAAGGCTACCTGACTCACTTCAAATGCATGTTTTGAGATGTTTGGAGATTCAGCAATTCTGTCTTCATTGCTCCAGGATCTGGTGTACTGTTCTCATAAAACTGAAAGGAGAAAAAAAGTGAAAGCAGCTGCTTTAAGAATGGCTTTCCACCTTTTCCCCCTAATCTCTACCAATCAGACAAATTTTATTTAAATCTGCACCTCTCTCTATTTTATTTGCCAGGGGCGTGATGTGACACATCTGCAGTCCCAACACAGTGGGACAAAGAGAATGTAGTCCCCAAAAGTGTCCTCGGCTTGGGTCTTGAACAGAACCAATATCTGTCATGGAACTGAACTTTCAATGATGGTCTCCATGTATTCATTTATTCACTTATTCATTCAAGTATTTATTGAATACCTGCCTCAAGCTAGAGAGAAAAGAGAGTGCACTTTGGAAACTTATTCCAGTGTTCAGCCTACAGCAGATTTCTAGCTCAGTGACTTTTCTTTTTGCCACCATTTAGGTGATGGCGTTTGATTCAGAGATCGCTGAATTTCTGTTCTGAGCTTATTGTGACTGTTTCAGATCTAGTTTGGGAGCAGATTAGAGGCCATTGTCTTCTGTCCTGATCAGGTGGCCTGGCTGTTTCTTTGGATCCTTCTATCCCAGAGCCACCCAGAACCCTGATTCTTGAGAATCAAGAAAACACCTAGAAAGGCCTTAATGACCTCATAGGCACTCTTCTTCCAAAAAGACAGCATAACTGGAATGAGAGGCCTGGGTCTGTCTCCTGCCTTAGCAGGCCTATCAATTTCTTGTCAGTCTCTTTTTCTCCTTGCTCATATTAAAAGGAAGCATGGAGTTCTAATGCTCCCATAGACTATGTATTTTGGCAAGACACTTCACTACTCCAGGTCTCACTTTCCCCATCTGTAAAACAGGGTTTGGACTAGGTGTTCCCTGGTATTCTGTGATCTGCCTCTTGCTGCCATTCTTTCTCTCCTCTGCTTCTCTGTATTTTTCTTCTGTTATCCCTGGGGGTGCTCAGGTTCACTTGATTTTCTGTATTTCTGTGTGGTTGTAGCAAGGACTCAGCCTCATGTAGCATGAATAGGGATGTGGTTCATGACGTGTTGACCTAGCAGAGAGCTCCCTCTCACTGACTTGTTCTGCATGTGTAGAGTCTCCCCATTTTTTTTAACCCAACCCTTTCCCCTTTTTCCTACCCCACAGCTCTGTTCCATGTAAGCTGCCAACAGTTTCACTGAACAGTGGGGTATGTGATGGTTTTGGCATGACATCTTCAGTATGAGGGGGACAGTCTGACTTCACTTTGAGGGTGTGATGTCTGTAGCTATGTGGAAGGTAAAAATAGTGGTGTGATTATGAACCAAAGGAATTTATGTTTTGTAACTTGGGTACTTTATTTTGCATTTTGTTATAGTATTAAATACTTTTTTCCTGTTTGGGGGTCTTACTGTCTTTTTTTACAAGTGTGTTCAGGCCTTTCTCTGATAATTGTTTCAGTCTCCTCAAAATTCATCTCCCTTCTTCCTACTATACTTAATGTCTTCTTTCTGTTGACTCTTTTTGGGAATAAGGAGCAACAGGCTTCTGTCTCCCCTCATCCTCAGCCTCCCGTTCAACTTGTTTATTCTCCCAGAAACCTCCTTATAACATGCTTCCGTTTCTCCAGTTTTCCTTATGCTTGAAAAGTAGACCCAAGATAACATAGTCTTAGAAACACACACAATGGTTTCTTTTTCTTTTTTTTCTTTTTTTTTTTTTTGAGACGGAGTTTCACTCTTGTTGCCCTGGCTGCAGTGCAATGGCGCAATCTCGGCCCACTGCAACCTCCGCCTCCCAGGTTCAAGCGATTCTCCTGCCTCAGCCTTCTGAGCAGCTGGGATTGCAGGCATGCGCCACCACGCCTGGATACTTTTTTTTTTTTTTTTTTTGTATTTCTAGTAGAGACGGGGTTTCTCCATGTTGGTCAGGCTGGTCTCAAACTCCTGACCTCAGGTGATCCGCCCGCCTCAGCCTCCTGAAGTGTTGGGATTACAGGCGTGAGCCACCACGCCCAGCCAGAAACAACCGTTCCTACTGGTTTTTTGCTTGTTTGTGTAAAGAGCAATTTTGAGAGGGATATATGGAGTCTGGAAAGGAGAACAATTGCTTTCCTAGACTCACCCAAGGCTGGCCCCCCCTAGAAAATGCACTCTCCTCCCCAAAATCCACCCCCTCACAGGAGGCAGGGTTTTTCTTATGGGCAAACCTGCTCCTGGGGAGAGGAGGTGGCAAAACCTGTTTCAAGATGAGGTTACCTCCCCTCCACACCTCCCTCCTTGGAGGCAAGAACTACAACAGCTGAGACAGAAAAGAGGTAAAGAAGTGTTGGGGGCTGGGACAACCAGCTCCCCAACAACTCCTAGGTGTTTAAAGAAGGAGGCAGGAAGACTTGTGAAGATGGGAACGATACAAGAGGCAGGAAAAAAGACAGATGTTGGGTAAGTAAGATCTTGGCTCACTTGATTGGTAACAGGGAATAAATAGTCCTGAGAGACTTCCCCACCACCCAGCTCTTACTGGGTCAAATCTCGGGTTCCTCAAGGAGACAAGATTGTAAGAGAATTTGCAGAGAAGGGATGAGGGTGTTTTAGGTAGGAAATGTCAGTATGGTATGGATCTGGGGCATAGGGGATTCTAGGATAATTCCCTGGTTTAAAAATAAAGGAAGTTTTTATAATATGTTGTATCTGATAAATCTGCCTGTGTTCTTTATTTTCTAACCCTCACCCTCCAGAATGGCCATTAGGAAAGCTGAACCAGAACTGAGTTTGGGTCCAGGTTCTCGTTGTGGCAAATCTTTCTTCTTACCTTCTTCCTCCACCCCTCCATCTATGCCATCTTTTCCCTTAGCCACTCCCCAACTGGGTGGAGGAAAGGCAGGCCTGACTAGGTGCTGTCTTCCTGACTTTGCTCAGTGATAGCTGGGTGGGTCTAGCTGGGTTCCAGCCAATTGTAATGTGGGATATCTCTAACCCCAACTTCGTAGGTGGAGCAGTTGCTATAGAGGTCAATATGATTAAGTTTACATTCTATCTTTCCTCTGCTCTCAAACCCAACAAGCAGGTAATCTAGCAAGTGGTGAAGGTAAGAGAAACATCTGTATAGGAGGCAAGAGATCTGAGTTCTTTTGAAGGCCTGCCCTCTGCTCTGTATCTCAATTACTGTTCTTCATTTCAATTATTCTTACCTACTATTCAATTCCCTTAATCTTTTCTTCTTGTGGGGCTGTCTTAGGGTCCGGGAGATTGCAGAAGCACCAGAACTAGGAGCAGCCCTGAGACATGGGGAATTGGAGCTGAAGGAGGAATGGCAGGATGAAGAATTCCCTAGGTGAGGATGTGTGAGGGCGGCTGGGAGAAGGGAGGGATGGTCACGAATGGACGGAGGGGATGGCGCAGCAGCTCATGGCTGTAATCCCAGCACTTTGGGTGGCCGAGGCAGGTGGATCACTTGAGCTCAGAAGTTCAAGACTTCTCTGAGCAACATGGCATAACCCCATCTCTACAAAAATATAAAATTTAGCCAGGTGTGGTGGTGCGTACCTGTAGTCCCAGCTACTCGGGAGGCTGAGGTGGGAGGATTGCTTGAGCCCTGGAGGTAGAGGCTGCAGTAAGCTGTGATTGTGCCACTGCATTCCAGCCTGGGCAACAGAGTGAGACCCTGTCTCAAAAAATAATAATAAAAAAAAAGAAAGCATAGGTGATAAAATCATGGTGGGGAGAGAGAACCTATATATTGAGTCCTGGCTTGATGCCTTTGGTATATATCTCTGCTGCCTTTTAATATCTTTCCCTCTAGATTGCTTCCTGAGGAGGTTGACCCTTCTGAAGATCCTGGAGACCCTAAAGGAGATTCACAGGCAGGTAGGTCAAGTAGAAACCAGGCCTCAAGTTCTTGATTCCAGTCCAGTAAAGGGCTATACCACCTCTATCCTTTTACAGTTCCATTTCCCCCTTCCCCAAATCTCCCCTGCATCAGTCCTTCTTCAGCGTTCACCCCATATTATCACTTTCACATACAGGAATTCTAGCCCTCTCGGCCCTCCAACGCACACACCCATCTTGGTTCTCTTTTTCCCCCTTTCTCCAACGGCAGGTACCCCCAGCACTTTAGCCCTGTGTGGCCAGCGCCCCATGCGCAAGCGTCTTTCTGCCCCAGAGTTGCGGCTGAGTCTGACTAAGGGGCCTGGAAATGATGGAGCTTCGCCCACCCAGTCTACGCCTTCCTCTCCTGATGGCAGTTCTGACCTGGAGGTAGACGAATTGGAGACACCTTCAGACTCGGAGCAGCTGGACAGTGGACATGAATTTGAATGGGAAGGTGGGAAACAAACCAGAGGACTCAGCTGTTAGAAGTAGAGGCTAGAGCTAAAGGATCAGGATGGACTTAATGGGACTGCAGTTAGAATAAATAAGGTGGGACCATGGGCCACAGCCAGCAAAATTAGTTTCCTCAAATGGAACAGTAGGGCTTATAGGTCCAATGTGAGAGTAGTCAATAGAGGGGGAGGGGAGCCCTTTGTTTATTAAGGAAAATTTAATAGAATGCCTGTTATATACTATATGTATAGGACTGGGGTTATAAAGATGAATAAGAGAGGCCCTACAGGTAATTCCCTGCTTAGTAGGAAATAAACATTTATAAAAATAATTGCAGGAGCCGGGCACGGTGGCTCACACCTGTGATCCCAGCACTTTGGGAGGCCAAGGTGGGCGGATCATGAGGTCAGGAGATCGAGACCATCCTGGCTAACCCGGTGAAACGCTGTCTCTACGAAAAATACAAAAAATTAGCTGGGCGTGGTGGCGGGAGCCGGTAGTCCCAGCTACTCGGGAGGCTGAGGCAGGAGAATGGCATGAACTCGGGAGTGGAGCCTGCAGTGAGCTGAGATGGTGCCACTGCATTCCAGCCTGGGTGACAGAGCAAAACTCCATCTCAAAAAAAAAAAAAAAAGATGCAGTTAAAGGTTATGATCTATATATGTCTAGGGTACAGTGTAGACAGGGAGAAGGAAAAGTCAATTCTACCTGAGAGATGTTAGGAAAGGCTTCATGAAGGAGATGATTCTGAGCTAAGCTGAAGCTGACATTTATCAGGTAGTTGGAGAGAGGGCATTCTAAGGAAAAGAAGCAGAAGCAACCCAAGCAATAGCATGGCATGTTGGGGAATTCAAAGTATGAACATGACTATTTTAATATGGAGGGCTGGGAGGTGAAGAGAGAATGACAAAAGATAGTGCTGCTGGGTTAAGTAGACAAAGGTCACATCATGGAGGCCCTTGCTGCCATGCTAAGGAGTTTAGGTTTTATCTTGTAGACAATAGGGAGTCATGATAAGTTTTTTTGTTTTTTGTTTTTGATACAGAGTCTTGCCCTGTTGCCCAGGCTGGAGTAGAGTGGTGCGATATAGGCTCACTGCAACCTCTGCTTCCCGGGTTCAAGTGATTCTTGTTCCTCAGCCTCCTGAGTAGCTGGAATTATAGACGTGCACTACCACGTCTGGCTATTTTTTGTATTTTTAGTAGAGATGGAGTTTCACCATGTTGGCCAGGCTGATCTTGAGCTCCTGGCCTCAAGTGATCTGCCTGCCTTGGCCTCCCAATGTGCTGGGATTACAGGTGTGAGCCACATGCCTGGCCCAGTAAGGTTTTAATGAAAGGAGTAACATTATCAAATTTAATGACTCTGAAAAGATTGGAAACAACCTAAAGATCCAGCAGTAAGATACTACGTATGTTATGGTACATCCATCCAATGGAATACTAAATACTAGGCAACATTTTGTTTTTGAGACAGTCTTACTCTGTTGCCCAGTCTGGAGTGCAATGGCACGATCTTGGCTCACTGCAGCCTCAACCTCCTAGGCTCAAGCAATCCTCCTGCCTCAGCCTCCTAAGTATCTGGGACTATAGGCACACGCCACCACACCTGGCTGATTTTTATATATTTTTGTAGAGACAGGGTCTTGCTATGTTGCCCAGGCTGGTCTTGAACTCCTGGCCTCAAGCAATCCTCCTGCCTCAGTCTCCCAAAGTGTTGGGATTATAGGCGTTAGCCACTGTGCCTGGCTATGAAACTATTTTTTAAAATGAAGCAGTTCTTAGGCCGGGAGCAGTGGCTCACGCCTGTAATCCCAGCACTTTGGTAGGCTGAGGTGGTTGGATCACCTGAGGTCAGGAGTTCTAGACCAGCCTGACCAACATGGAGAAATCCCATCTCTACTAAAAATACAGAATTAGCTGGGCATGGTGGCACACACCTGTAATCCCACCTACTCGGGAGGCTGAGGCAGGAGAATCGCTTGAACCTGGGAGGAGAGGTTGTGGTGAGCCAAGATCGCGCCATTGTACTCCAGCCTGGGCGGCAAGCAAAACTCCATCTCAAAAAAAAAAAAAAAAAAAAAAAGAAGCAGCTCTTTCTTGCTATGGAAAGATCATGCAGAATGATGGGTATAATATATTATCATTTGAATAAAAAGCTAAAGAGGCTGGGTGCAGTGGCTCACACCTGTAATCCCAACACTTTGGGAGGCTGAGGAAGGCAGATCACCTGAGCCCAGGAGTTGGGACCAACCTGGGCAACAAAGTGAAACCCTATTTCTACAAAAAAAATTTTTTTTTTAAATTGGCCGGGCTTTGTGGCACACATCTGTAGTCCCAGCTACTCGGGAGGCTGAGGTGTGAGGATCACCTAAGCCTGGGAAGTCGAGGTTGCAGTAAGCCAAGATCATGCCACTCCACTCCAGCCTAGAAGACAGAGTGAGACCCTGTCTCAAAAAAAAAAAAAAAAAAAAAGGTAGAGAAGACAGGAAAACTTGCTCTAGCAGTGGTATAGAGAGTGGATTGGAAAAAAACAGACTAGAGGCAGGGAAAGCAGTCAGGAGGCTAGTACCAAGGCCAGGTGAGAAATACTAAGAACACAAACCAGGATAGCAGTATGGAAAGGATGATGAAAGAATATCATAGAGATAGATGGAAGACAATCTGGAGTCCAGTTGATTTCAGGGCTGATAGAGAAGAAAGCATTTCACATGACATGCAGTTTTCTCACTAGCCAGGTGTGCTGATGTGTACCCATAGCCCTAGCTGCTTGGGAAGCTGGTGTGGGAGTATCACTTGAGCCCAGGAGGTCAAAGCTGCAGTGAGCAAAGGTCGAGCCACTGTACTCCAGCTTGGGTAGCAGAGTGAGTCCCTGTCTCTAAAAGAAAACAACAACAACAACAACAATAATAATAATACAGTTTTCTCATTCAGGCAGCTAGATGGATTGAGTCATTCATCAATATAGGAAATATGGCCGGGCACAGTGGCTCATGCCTGTAATCCTAGCACTTTGGGAGGCCAAGGCAGGTGGATCACCTGAGGTCAGGAGTTCGAGACAAGCCTGGCCAACAAGACAAAACCTTGTCTCTACTAAAAATACAAAAAATTTGTTAGCTGGGGTGGCGTGCACCTGTAGTCCCAGCTACTCGGGAGACTAGGCAGGAGAATCACTTGAACCTGGGAGATGGAGGTTGCAGTGAGCCAAGATCGCACCACTGCACTCCAGCCTGGGCAACAGAGCAAGATTCCATCTCAGAAAAAAAAAAAAAAAAATAGGAAATAGGAAATACGAGGGAGAATAAGAAGAATGATTTATTTATTATTATAATTGTTTTTTTTTTTTTGAGACAGTCTCGCTCTTGTTGCCCAGGCTGTATTATTAGTATTTTTTCAGAGACAAAGTCTTACTCTGTCACTCAGGCTAGAGTACAGTGGTATGATCATAGCTCACTAAAGCCTTGAATTCCTGGGCACAAGTGATCCTCCCACCTTGGCCCCCCAAAGCAGAAGAGAATGATTTTGAGTTCCATTTTGTTGTTGTTGTTATTGTTTTGTAATTTGTAGTTTTATTTTTTTTTAAATTTTTTGTAAAGATGAGGTCTCACTTTATTGCCCAGGCTGGTCTCAAACTCCTGGCTTCAAGCAATCTTCCTGCCTTGGCCTCCCAAAGTGCTGGGATTACAGGCACGAGCCACTGAGCACAGCCTTGAGTTCCCTTTTGAATCTGGTGATTTGTTGATCACAAGGAGACACCAAGTAGATGTGGTGAAGATGTACACTCTAGGCATTTAGGGATACGGCTAGAGTTAGAGCAGAAGCCTGGGTTAGAGGCTGGGTGTGGTAGCTCATGCCTGTAATCCCAGCCCTTTGGGAGGCCAAACTGGGCTGATTGCTTTGAACTCAGGAGTTCAAGACCAGCCTAGGCAACATGGCAAAACCCTGTTTCTACAAAAAATGCAAAAATTAGCTGGGCGTGGTGGTGCATGCCTGTGGTCCCAGCTACACGGGAGCCTGAGGCTAGAGAATCGCTTGAGCCCAGGAAGTGGAGGTTGCAGTGAGCTGAGATTGTGCCACTGCACTCCAGCTTGGGCTGCAGAGTAAGACTCTGTCTCAAAAAAAAAAAAAAAAAAAAAGAAGCCTGGGTTAGAGAGGCAAATTTGGGATTACAGACATCATTTCCTTACTGGTGGAACTGAAGACATGGGACTAGATGAGCTCATCTAGGGAAAATCATTTAAAGAAAGAAAGAATCTCAGCCAGGCTCAATGGCTCATGCCTATAATCCCAGCACTTTGGGAGGCCGAGGCGGGTGAATCACGAGGTCAGGAGATCGAGACCATCCTGGCTAACACAGTGAAACCCCGTCTCTACTAAAATACAAAAAAAAGCCGGGCGCGGTGGCTCAAGCCTGTAATCCAGCACTTTGGGAGGCCGAGACGGTGGATCACGAGGTCAGGAGATCGAGACCATCCTGGCTAACACAGTGAAACCCCGTCTCTACTAAAAATACAAAAATAGCCGGGCGAGGTGGCGGGCGCCTGTAGTCCCAGCTACTCGGGAGGCTGAGGCAGGAGAATGGCGTAAACCCGGGAGGCGGAGCTGCAGTGAGCTGAGATCCGGCCACTGCACTCCAGTCCGGGCGACAGAGCGAGACTCCGCCTCAAAAAAAAAAAAAAAAAAAAATTAGCCAGGCGTGGTGGCAGGTGCCTGTAGTCCCAGCTACTCAGGAGGCTGAGGCAGGAGAATGGCATGAACCGGGAGGTGGAGTTTGCAGTGAGCCAAGATTGCGCCACTGCACGCCAGCCTGGGCGACAGAATGAGACACCGTCTCAAAAAAAAAAAAAGAAAAGAAAAGAAAAGAAAGAATCTCAAAAAATACCTGATACTGCTAAGGGTCATCGTGCAAGGTCATCCTAAGTCCATCATCTAGTTAAAAGGTGAAGATAGTGAGTCACAGGAGAAAGAAACCAGCAAGATATTGGGTTGATGGGACAAAACAGGGCTAAAGAGTCAAGGAAAAGGCCGGATGCAGTGACTCACGCCTGTAATCCCAGCACTTTGGGAGGCCAAGGTAGGTAGATCGCTTGAGCTCAGGAATTTGAGACCAGCCTGGGCAACATGGTACAACCCCATCTCTACCAAAAAATTAGCTGAACGTGGTGGCACGTGCCTGTGGTTCCAGCTACTCAGGAGGCTGAGGTGGGAGGATCACTTGAGCCTGGGAGGCGGAGGTTGCAGTGAGCTGAGATTGCACCACTGCACTCCAGCCTGAGTGGCAGAGTGAGACTCTGTCTCAAAGAAAAGGATAAAAAAAAAGGAAAAAATCGAGGAATGACAGATTAGAGTAACAAACTAGGAATCTGAGGAAGTTATAAAAAACTGAAGGTAGAAAATCTGCCTGATCCTTCCCCATCCCTCTCTTTTAGATGAACTACCCCGGGCAGAGGGTCTGGGCGCCAGTGAGGCAGCTGAAAGGCTGGGCCGAGGTTGTATGTGGGATGTGGCTGAAGAAGATGGACATCACTGGAGGGTGTTCCGAATCGGACCACGGGAGCAACGCGTAGACATGACTGTCATTGAGCCCTATAAGAAAGTCCTGGCTCATGGAGGTAATGGCTAGCATAAATGGAGGGTAAGAGCTATGGCTTCTTAATAAAATGCCTAAGCTGGAGACTCAGTCATTGGATCCAAAATCTATCCTGTAACTTCCAAAGACCCTCAGAGTCCCTCAACTTAAACAGATATACTATCTGTCAATACATATTTGTTGACCAAATGAATTTTCCCCTTATACTCTCCAGGTTACCACGGTGATGGCCTCAATGCTGTCATCCTTTTTGCTTCCTGTTATCTACCTAGAAGCAACATCCCCAACTACACCTATGTCATGGAACACTTGTTTAGGTGAGGTGGAAGGCCTGAAGGGCTACAGGGCAGTGTTAGGGAGGGAAAAGTAAAAAAGAACTCCTTCAAAGATCAGTAGCTGATGGGAGAGTACAGTAATGTTCCTCTCACTCCCTGAAACCCCAACACATACCTTCCCTGCAATTTCATCCCCCCAGGTATATGGTGGGAACTCTGGAGCTGCTAGTAGCTGAAAATTACCTGCTTGTTCATTTGAGTGGAGGCACAAGCAGGGCCCAAGTTCCACCTCTGAGCTGGATACGCCAGTGTTACCATACCCTGGATCGGCGGTAAGACCTGGGATGAGAGGGCTACAACTGTCTATCTCATCTTTTTTTCCCACCTTTCTATTATTTCTTCTTCCATTTAGTCCTTTCCTATTGTCTTTGTCCTTCCACGTTCCTTTCCCAGCTCTTTTGTCTTCTGTCCTCTCTTGGAGTCAGGGAAATCTAGCTTCAAATCTTGCCATTACCACATTACCATTTACTAGCTATATGGCTTTGGACAAGTCACTTAACCTCCCTGGGCTTCAGCTTCAGCTGGCTGTGTCATCCAGACTGGAGTACAGTGGCACGATCTCAGCTCACTGCCACCTCTGCCTGCCAGGCTCAAGCGATCCTCCTACCTCAGCCTCCCAAGTAACTGGGACTACAGGCATGGGCCACCATGCCCGGCTAACTTTTGTATTTTTTGTAGAGATGGAGTTTCACCATTTTGCCCAGGCTGGTCTCAAACTCCTGAGCTCAAGTGATCTGCCCGCCTCCACCTCCCAAAGTGCTGGGATTATAGGCATGAGCCACTGCACCTAGCCACTTTAGCTTCTTTATCTGTAAAATGGCAATGATTATACTTTTGCCACTGGGTATTTGTGAAAAGCAATTAAATTAGTGTGGCATATTGCCTGGCACACAGAAAGCACTCTTCTCTTCTCTCAGTCTTGCTATTTATTTCCCTTTCCATACCTCCATTATCTTCTTATCTGCCTTCATCACTGACCTATGTGTCTTCTCTGTCACCAGGCTGTAGTGCAGTGGTGTGATCATGGCTCACTGGAACCTCTGCCTCCCTGACTCGAGCCACTCTCCCACCTCAGCCTTCCAAGTAGCTGGGAATACAAGCATGTGCCACCACCATGCCTAGCTAATTTTTGTATTTTTTGTTGTTGTTGTTAGAGACAGGGTTTTGCCATGTTTCTCAGGCCAGTCTTGAAACTCCTGAGCTCAGGTGATCTGCCTGCCTCAGCCTCCCAAAGTGCTGGGATTACAGGTGTGAGACACTGTCCCTGGCCCTATGTCTTCTTTTCCTTCTCAGGAATTTTTTTTCCCCTTTTGGTTCCCCTATCTCCCTTTGCTCACTTTTCTCTTCTTGCCCCCTTTCCTTTTTTTGTCCTTGCTGGTCTTCTTCCACCTAGAGTTTTATAAGTAATCTTGGTCATGGAGCGATGTAAAAGCATGCAAAAGGAACTTACGCAAGGGTTGGGCACAAGAGGGAAATGGAGCAGAAAAAGACCAGGTGGCCAGGTGCGGTGGCTCATGTCTGTAATCCCAGCACTTTGGAAGGCCGAGGTGGGCGGATCACAAGGTGAGGAGTTCAAGACCAGCCTGGCCAACATGGTGACAAGTCACCATCTCTACTAAAAATATACAAAAATTAGCTGGGCGGCCGGGCGCGGTGGCTCAAGCCTGTAATCCCAGCACTTTGGGAGGCCGAGACGGGCGGATCACGAGGTCAGGAGATCGAGACCATCCTGGCTAACACGGTGAAACCCCGTCTCTACTAAAAATACAAAAAAAAAACTAGCCGGGCGAGGTGGCAGGCGCCTGTAGTCCCAGCTACTCGGGAGGCTGAGGCAGGAGAATGGCGGGAACCCGGGAGGCGGAGCTTGCAGTGAGCTGAGATCCGGCCACTGCACTCCAGACCGGGCGACAGAGCAAGACTCCGTCTCAAAAAAAAAAAAAAAAAAAAAAATTAGCTGGGCATGGTGGCATATGCCTATAATCTCAGCTACTTGGGAGGCTGAGGCAGAAGAATTGCTTGAAACCGGGAGGCGGAGGGTTGCAGTGAGCCGAGATCGCACCACTGCACTCCAGCCTGGCGACAGAGCAAGATTCTGTCTCAAAAAAAAAAAAAAAAAATCTGAAAGGAGAATTTTTTAAAAGTGAGGATCATGGAGGGCTAAATAAGATGGGTGGAGCTGAGATTACAGCTGATGGAATGGGGATTAGACCCAAGTACCAGATAAATCTAGAAACTAGAGAAGTGAAGGAAGTTACAGTACAGAAAACAGTTCTACTTGATCTTCACACATAAAGGTGGAAGAAGAAATAGGATGATCTCCTGCTGTTTTTCAGGCTACGGAAAAACCTGCGAGCCCTGGTGGTTGTCCATGCTACATGGTATGTGAAGGCATTTCTGGCACTGCTTCGGCCCTTCATCAGGTACTAGTTCTAGGAACAAGGACTCCCTCCTCCTTCCCCCCATTTTCAAAATCAAGATGAAGATCTTTCTCCACCTTGATTCTTTCTAGCCTTAACCACTCTACTTCTACATTTTTCTTTGCAAGGATTTTTGGGAACCCTTCTCCCAATACAAAACACAGTTGGTTTATTCTCTCTTTTCAGTTCCAAATTCACACGAAAAATCCGTTTTCTGGACAGCCTGGGGGAGCTGGCCCAACTCATATCCCTGGATCAAGTCCACATCCCTGAAGCTGTCAGACAGTGAGTTTCACACTTAAGGATAAAGCTTTGGGGGTGGGATGTGTAAAGCCAATCCCTACTTTTTTAATGTCTTGGGGGACATACAAAAGAACGAAAAGACAGAGGCCCTGCTTTCGGGTGCTTTAATATATATGGGGAAACTGCACACACCCAGAGAAGAAATGAAGGACACTACTGCATCCAACAAGAATAAATGAAAAAAAAACCTATATATATAAGTGCAGAGGCAATAAGAAATAAAGGAATAATCACAGTGCAGAGGAGATTCAGACTGGCCCTAAAAATTAGGAAGAGATGTATTGGCAGTGAACAGATGATATCCAGTGGGGGAGAGGGTATTAGGGAGCAAAAGTGCTAAATGATGATTCAACCCAATCATCTAGCTCTTTCAGTTCACCTGGCTTGTCTCCCCAAACCAGAAAGTAAAACCCAAGTCCTGCCCTTGAACCTCTTCTCTCCCCTCCCTCTCCTAGGCTGGACCGGGATCTCCGTGGCTCAAGAGGGACCTAACATAGGACTGGATAAAAGGCCTGAGAACCAGTTAGTGATCTGCCTACACCCGAATCCCTGACACATCTGAGCTGTTTTGTAAATCATCTTATTCCCAACCTCAGTACCACCGGATCTTCACTTCTCAGTGAGATTTTGTCCTTTGCATGACCCTGCCTTCAGCAGGCCTTTGAGACTGGGAAGCTGATCTGCTGGGTGACTTTCATTCCAGTTGTTGGGGCGGAAGGCTGAATGTAGGGTCATTTTGTATGGGATATGCAGAGCTCTGGGGTTGTTTTGTTTTTTGAGACAGAGTCTGGCTCTATGGCCAAGCTGGAGTGCAGTGGCGCCACCTCGGCTCATTGCAACCTCTGCCTCCCGGTTCGAGCCATTCTTCTGCCTCAGCATCCCGAGTAGCTGAGACTACAGGCACACACCATGCCCAACTAATTTTTTTGTATTTTTAGTACAGACGGGGTTTCACCTTGTTGGCCAGGAGGATGGTCTCGATCTCTTGACCTCGTGATCTGCCCGCCTCAGCCTCCCAAAGTGCAGAGATTACAGGTGTGAGCCACCGCACCCGGCCAGAGCTCTGGGTTTTAATCCTACTTTAGCTGTAGAACCTTGGGCAAATGATCTTTTTGGGTCCTCATTTTCCTCCTCTCTAACTGGAGGGGTGTGATCCTTCCACCTTGGATGGAAGAGGCTTACCTGACAGCCAGCCTGCCTGCTGGGAGCCGGGAGAGTCAGCTCATTAAATCTTGAAGAACCCCTGTATTCCCTTTTTTCTTCTAAGTCATGTCTGCTGCCTGTGAGCCTGGGAAGGAGTGCTTTCAAAACCTGTATTTTTGCCCTCTTTAGTAAATTTAGAACTGTAGAGACTAATAAACTGCGATGAGACATTTAAGCTCTACTCCAAAGAAGTGAACGACTCTTTCACCACCCCTTGCATCCCAAACCTTCTTTCGGTTCTAGCAGAGTTCTTGCCGCAGAGGTTCCTTAGGAGCACCCCGCGCAGTGCGCGGGCGCCTGCGCATCGAACCCCACCCCCTTCCCCGCGGGCCTCGGTTCAAACGACCCAGTGGGTCTAGAGCGGAAGGGAGGGAGCGAAGGTAGGAGGCAGGGCCTGCCTCAGTGGCCTCCCTCCCAACCCCAAGAGCCCAGCCCCATGGTCCCCGCCGCCAGCGCGCTGCTGTGGGTCCTGCTGCTGAGTCTGGGTCCTCCGGCGGCGGGGGCCCAAGGCCTGACCCAGACTCCGACCGCAATGCAGAGGATCAGTTTACGCTCTGCGGGCCCCATGACCCGCAGCTACCGGAGCACCGCCCGGCCTGTTCTTCCCCGGAAGACGAGGATAATCCTAGAGGACGATAATGATGCCATGGCCGACGCCGACCGCCTGGCTGGACCGGCGGCTGCCGAGCTCTTGGCCGCCACGGTGTCCACCGGCTTTAGCCGGTCGTCCACCGTTAACGAGGAGGATGGGTCTTCGGAAGAGGGGGTTGTGATTAATGCCGGAAAGGATAACACCAGCAGAGAGCTTCCCAGTGCGACTCCCAGTACAGCAGGGAGTTCCAGCACGAGGTTTATAGCCAATAGTCAGGAGCCTGAAATCAGGATGACTTCAAGCCTGCCGCACTCCCCCGGGAGGTCTACTGAGGACCTGCCAGGCTCAGAGGCCACCCTGAGCCAGTGGTCCACACCTGGGTCTACCCCGAGCCGGTGGCCGTCACCCTCATCCACAGCCATGCCACCTCCTGAGGATCTGCGACTGGTGCTGATGCCCTGGGGCCCGTGGCACTGCCACTGCAAGTCGGGCACCATGAGCCGGAGCCGGTCTGGGAAGCTGCACGGCCTTTCCGGGCGCCTTCGAGTTGGGGCGCTGAGTCAACTCCGCACGGAGCACAAGCCTTGCACCTACCAACAATGTCCCTGCAACCGACTTCGGGAAGAGTGCCCCCTGGACACAAGTCTCTGTACTGACACCAACTGTGCCTCTCAGAGCACCACCAGTACCACCAGGACCACCACTACCCCCTTCCCCACCATCCACCTCAGAAGCAGTCCCAGCCTGCCACCCACCAGCCCCTGCCCAGCCCTGGCTTTTTGGAAACAGGTCAGGATTGGCCTGGAGGATATTTGGAATAGCCTCTCTTCAGTGTTCACAGAGATGCAACCAGTAAGTGTTTGGTGATGAGCCAGAGTCTTTGCTGAGGGATCTGAAAAGTCCTGATATCTAAAACCCAGTTGCTAAGCCAGCCAGTGTTGCTTACATGAACTGTTACTGACTTACCTGGTTATTGATTCATAACATGCATTGGTTATTCACATTGTTAGACATTGATTCCACCAATTTTTTTTTTTTTTTTTTTTTTTTGAGACGGAGTCTTGTTCTGTCGCCCAGGCTGGAGTGCAGTGGCCGGATCTCAGCTCACTGCAAGCTCCGCCTCCCGGGTTTACGCCATTCTCCTGCCTCAGCCTCCCGAGTAGCTGGGACTACAGGCGCCCGCCACCTCACCCGGCTAGTTTTTTGTATTTTTTTAGTAGAGACGGGGTTTCACCGTGTTAGCCAGGATGGTCTCGATCTCCTGACCTCGTGATCCGCCCGTCTCGGCCTCCCAAAGTGCTGGGATTACAGGCTTGAGCCACCACGCCTGGCCGATTCCACCTATTATTTATTGAGCAGTTACTGGTTGGTCATTAGGTAAAATGTCTTACTGCTCATTAGGTGATTATTGACCAAATAGTTAATAGTTAAGATTGGAAATACTTTTTTTTTTTTTTTTTTTTAGACAGAGTTTCACTCTTATTGCCAAGGCTGGAGTGCAATGGCATGATCTTGGCTCACTGCAACCTCTGCCTCCCAGGTTCAAGCAATTCTTCTACCTCAGCCTAGGCACTCACTCACTACCACACCCAGCTAATTTTGTTTTTGTTTTTGTTTAGTAGAGATGGGGTTTTACCATGTTGGCCAGGCTGGTCTAGAACTCCTGACCTCAAGTGATCCATCCACCTGCCTCGGCCTCCCAAAATGCTGGGATTATAGGCATGAGCCACTGAGCCTAGCCCTGGTAATTTTTTTTACAGACAAGGTCTCGCTATGTTGCCCAGGATGGTCTTGAACTCCTGGGCTCAAGCAATTCTCCTGCCTCAGCCTTCCAAAGTGCTGGGATTACAGGCATGAGCCACTGTGCCCTGGCCATAAGACTTTTTTTTTCGAGACAGGGTCTCACTCTCATCACTCAGGCTGGATTGTGGTGGCGCAATCACAACTCACTGCAGCCTCCATCTTCTGAGCTCATGCAATCCTCCCACCTTAGCCTGCTGAGTAGGTGGGACTACAGACTGCACCACCATGCCTGGCTAACAAGATCTCGCTATGTTGCCCAGGCTGGTCTCTTAACTCCTGAGCTCAAGGGATCTGCCCACCTTGGCCTTCCAGAATTCTGCGATTACAGACATGAGCCACCATGCCCAGCCCATAAAGACTTTTTGATGCATAGATAATTAACAGATATGGAGGATCTTAATCAATTAATAGTTTTGACCTAATACAGCTTAACAGCAACAACTGCCAAAATTTGAGGTCTTACTATGTGCACTTTACCTGAATCGATCTTCACACCCTATGAGGTATTATTATCCCCACTTTTCAGATGAAGAAATTGAGGTTTACAAAGCTAGTAAGTGGCAGAGCCATGAGATTTAAATCAGGTTTGACACCAGTGCCAACCCTCTTCACCACTACCACCTGGGAGAACTGTCCTTCTGGAACAAGGAAGGGTAGTCCTCTGCTTTACCCAGAATTACCAAAGGTTCTGATTGACTTGATAAGGTTTCAATTGATATGGATGATAGGACTTTGAGGAGGGAAAGGCGGTAAACAAAGCATATGCTTGGTCATTTTGCTTGTTTCTGTTTTTCTCCTTGTGTGTCCAGTACCATTATTGCATACAAACATAAGTAAGGGGTGGGCAATAGAGTTGAGGGAGTATGGGTTTCTGGGAGGGGGAGATGAAGCAAGGAAAGGAAAGAATATAGATGTGGTTGTAATTTCCCTTTCTCTCTATTTTTTTTCCTTACCCAGATAGACAGAAACCGGAGGTAACGGCCACTTCATCCACATGAGGAGATGTCAGCATCTCAACCTCTCATGCCCTTTGAATCCTAGCACCCACTAGATATTTTCAGAACAGAAAAACAAAACTGGAAAATACATTGTTTGGTCTTGTGTTTCTTTACAGAGGTACCTGAGGGAGGAAAGACATAAATCTCTTCATCACTAAGACTGAACTGTGTAACTAGCAGCCTCTGGCTTATTCCTTACTCCCTGTCCCTCAGGATAAAATGTTGATATTGCTCATTTTCCTCATTTCCAACATTGTTTTAAAACAACTACTTCTTTTACAGGCTTGAAAAATCTCAAATAAACGCTAAGAAAAGGGAGTAGGAAGAACAAGGAGTTGAGCCCTTGAAAGATGACATTGGTCTTCTTGCCTTCGTAATACTTGGCCCTCTCTCCTCAAAAGGGCAATGTTGGTACAAAATTCCATCTTGGCCACTTTGGAGGAGTTATCTTCATTAGCCACATCCATCCTTTAATCCAACACACACCTGCAATGATTACTGTGCAACTATTTTGCTTAAATTTTTTATTTGAAAAATGTATTTAAAAGTCCAACAACTTTTTAATATAAATTATGACTCTCAAACCCATTCCCATCACTTTATTAGTGATGGTAGCATACATATTAGAGAAGGTAGCTAAAGGCAAGAGAGCACCAAAGGAAAAAGACTGTGTCCAAAGAACAGGTATTAAATGGGGCTGAAGATCATGGTAACCAGAGATTTCCAGGAGTCTCTAATCTTTCTACCCTATCCTGTTAACCCTTTAGATCTCTAGTATAACACTCAGGCTACTGAGGTATTTTAGGGCAACAAGTTGGGTTACTTTCAGAGCAACCAGCTTGACTGGAACTGAGAGTAAATTGGGAATGTATGACCAATCTTAGACCCTGAAAAATGGCAGAAAATACATGGAAATTAAAAAAGAAAAAAAAAAAATAGAACCTCAGTCACTGCTCTGTAGGTATAAACAAACTGAATGGGTGGTGGAATTGGCAGAATGGATACCAGTTCCTACCTTCCTGACCCCACTACCATAAAACAGGATGTTTCCTGTTGCAAATCGAATGAGACCCCAGCCTTCTTGTCTCACAGCAGGCAGGAGCTCATCTGTCTTGTTCTGCCTTCCTAATTACCCTGGAAGGGCCAGAACAAAGAACACCTGAGAATACTGAAAATGCCTAAAGACCCCTGCTCCTACGTTGTTTTCCCATCTAAAGCAGACTCTTCAGCCAGCGGGGGGGCAGTGGGACCTGGTCTTCAGACAAAACTCCCTGAGTCTAACGTATGTCTGGTTCTAGGACTAGGGCACAGAAATAGAGCTTAAAATTTGGGGAGGATAAGGAGTGTATCTACTGCTTCTCTCTCCCCCATCCTCAACCCTACCATACCCTGTTCATATCTACACTGCAGGAACCACTTCTCCAGAGGGCGAGAATAGAGGAGCATGGGACCCGTCCATTACAGCAACACGCGAGCACAAGCAAAACACTGAATAAAGAATTGTTTGGAGATTATGTGCAGCCCTGCTGAGGCTCATTTATACGAGCTCCTAGTTCATCCATGGCTCGGGCTTAAGATGAGTAACATGATGAGGGTAGCGTGCCAAGCAGAAATCACTTCAGAGAAAAATATCTTGACTTTAGAGCTGTGGTTCTCAAATGGAGGCGATTTTGCCCCCTAGGAGAAATTTGGCAATGAATATGGCAATTTTTGGTTGTCATAACTAGGGTGGGCCAGGGATGCTGCTAAATATCCTGTAATGCACAAAACAGGAAACAGGTATCCCTTACCAAGAACACTTTAGCCCAAAAGGTCAAAGGCATCTCGGTTGTGAAACCTTGTTCTAGAGCCTCTCCCTGCTCCTGTGCTGTGAGGATCTTAAGACTCCTAAACTCACAGATGATTGTTTTCAACCTATTTATCTCACCATCCTCAATGATCAGAAGTTCACCTTGAGATAGACTTACTCCTAGTTCTGCTGCATTCTGGGTTTCTCTCCAGACCCCTCTTCCTCCTCTTACCTGGGCCACCAGGGAGGTTGGCAGAGGGCAGGAAAAATGCCCCAAGACTTAAATGGAATGTCATCAGGTGAAGAGCTATCTCTTACCTTAACTCTTATTCGGTGGGCAACAAGGTTCCTAATAGGGATAGAGTTAAGGGTGGAGGCAACAGCAGGATAGGGATAATTAAGAGAACCTGAAATAAATGTTTAATATTTTAAAAGAGGAAAGTTGCTGGGAAGCTGGTAAACAGAAACAGAAGATTGATTAGAGGCCTAACTAGAGAGAGACACTGGTATTAGCAGAGAGATATTGAGGGGCTGTGAGCCTAAGGTTTGAAATCTAAAGAGTGGAAAAAGGAGTAGGCACCCCCACCAGCCCGTTTGACATCTGCTTTAGTTCATTCCAGGAGAAAGAACGGCAGGGAGGTAGGGAGCTTCTCAGCAAAGCCAGCTTCAGCTTTGATAATCTCACCCACCTACCCCATTTAAGGAGTTCCAGGTTAAGAGTTTAAAAACAGGTGGCACCCAGACCATCATTCAGGAGACAGGAACTCATTCCAGGTTCCCAGAGAACTCCTATCTCAGATCTGAGGGTGTCCAGGGCTTCAGCTGAGCTCCTCTGGCTAACCAGTAGTCACTTGGTCAGTCCTGCTGCCTTGACCCCATCTCCAGGAGGGGCTATAGCCAGAGGGAGTAGAGGGAGTCCAGCCCCCAAGCCTTGTGAGGCACTGTTAGGCAGATAGGGAAAAGAGGGGTCCTTAGATCACTGGTTCAAGGAGGGATCTGGTAGGGGCAGCATTTCTTCTGGGCTGGAAACAGAATGGGGGTTTCAAGATGGCAGAACCTGAAATTTAAAAAAAAAAAAATTTTTCTTAAAGAAGATTAGCCTCAAAGAAAACCAAGGCTTTAAGAAGAAGGCACTACCTAGTGCAGACTTTAAGCTGTTTCCACAGTGTGTTCTTCTATCTGCATAACACCCTCTCAGTCTTTCTATATCCTACACTTTTTTTTTTTTTTGAGACAATCTCGCTGTGTTGCCCAGGCTGGAGTGCAGCGGCACAATCTAGGCTCACTGCAACCTCCGCCTCCCAAGTTCAAGTGATTCTCCTGCCTTAGCCGCCTGAGTAACTAGGATTACAGGCGTGCGCCATCATGCCTGGCTAATTTTTGTACTTTTAGTAGAGACAGGGTTTCACCATGTTGGCCAGGCTGGTCTCGAACTCCTGACCTCAAGTCATCCGCTGACCTCGGCCTCCCAAAGTGCTGGGATTATAGGCGTTAGCCACCATGCCCAGCTAAGATCCCACATTCTTGAATCTTCCCTTCTAATTCCTCCCTATCTCCCATTCTTTATTTTTTATTTTTTGAGATAGAGTCTCACTCTATCACACAGGCTGGAGTGCAGTGACACGATCTTAGCTCACTGTAACCTCCACCTCCCAGGTTCAAGCGATTCTCATGCCTCAGCCTCCCAGGTAGATGGGACTACAAGAGCATGCCACTGTGCCTAGCTAATTTTTGTATTTTTTGGTAGAGACGGGGGTTTGCCTCATTGGCCAGGCTGGTCTTGAACTCCTAGCCTCAAGTGATCCACCCAGCTCAGCCTCCCAAAGTGCTGGGATTACAGGCATGAGCCACCATGCCTGGCCATACTTCTCTTTCTTGCATGAGATCAGGGTTCTGAGTCAGGGTGTCAGGTTGTGTTGTTATGGGGGATGAGGTGTAGGGTGGGTTTCTCTAATCACTCACCATTCCATTATTGGAGCTATAAGCCCCTAGAATTGCTCCATGGCCTATCTCGGTTTCCCTTGGATCTCATCTGCTCCTGAACTGCACCTGTCTGAAAAAACAGATGTGAGACACCTTCCTAAGTCTTCATATCCTACAGCAAGAATTCTACTTTGTGCCCTCCAAGGAAAAGGTTGATGCCATCTCCTTGACAATAGCAGCCGTCTACTAACCGCCATTCCTCCTAGGGGAGTCTCAATGCCTCTTTTCACATTGGCCTTCATGAGGATGACGTAAAATGGGTCTTTTACTAATATTCCCTCACAATGGATTCTCCCCTATATACCTGAGTTTCAGGATCCGGGAAAAGACTATCTTTAGACCCATTTCCCTTATTTTGGGAACAGAAGTGCATCTTAGACATTGTTTAGGATGACAGTGCTCAGCTTTTTTCCTGTCCCAGCACTCCTAAATATATGATTTACTCTGACGCTGAGATAGCAGCTCTTAATTAGGAGAAGGGAGGATTATAAGCTTTTTGGAAAAAGCCCTCCAACTATTAAGATATATATACCGCCTACCCCAGTGAAGAACAATCTGCTAAGTTGTAAAGATGACAGAACCTAGGCCCAGACACCTAAAATGCCAGGTCTTGGGTTTCCACAACTTGTGACCAGGACTAGACTCCCAGGTTTTTACTTCCCCATTGAGTATTTTCATACGTCCCTAGCTTGAACTTTCAAAAAGAAGGAACGGTTATAGACCTCACCCCCGTATCAACCTCTCCCCATTTCCTTGTTACCATGGCAAGTCCATCTCCGGCCCCCATCTCCCCAGAGCCAATGTGAGTCAGGTGGACAAAATTCATTGGTTCCCCAATCATGGTCCGGTCAATCCGTCTTCTCTTCTTCTTCTGCTTGGAGAAGATAAGGAGTCATGTCTTTTTTTTTTTTTTTTTTTTTTTGAGACGGAGTCTCGCTCTGTCGCCCAGGCTGGAGTGCAGTGGCCGGATCTCAGCTCACTGCAAGCTCCGTCTCCCGGGTTTACGCCATGCAAGGAGTCATGTCTTAAGGCCCCTCCTCCAGTGAGAGTGGAGGAAGGGAAGAGTCTTCAAAACCACTAAAAAGCTAAGGGCCTGGTGGGAAGAGGGGATGTGGCATTGTAACAGGGAAACCACTACGGCATGAAAGGCAAAGCTGGAACAACAAAAGCACACAGAAGACATGAACCAGAGTAGTGAGGGCAGTGGCCTGTAGAATGAACACCAGACAAAGAAAGGACACGTCAAAGTCACCTCTGACTGGTGACGAAATAATGGGGAAAACTGACAGGTATGCAGCTCCACCTACAAACCCCGCCCAGCTCAGAATGGACAGGAACAGGAGGTAATAGCTAGGAGTATTCACTTCTTCCATCACCCAATGCCCTATATTCCACATATACAGCTGCTTGACTATAGAAGCTCCTGATACAGAGGGAGGCAAGAAGTGTGCTTTTTAGATGGCAGATCCTAGATGGTGTGGCTACCTCACAGCACATGGTAATTGACTGCTCTTTGGGTTAGTATGGGGGTGGGAAGACTCACCGGCTGGGGTTTCTCTACCACGCAGCAGCCCAGTTTGTGCCAAAATTCACTCATGTTCCCTGATGGTTCCAGCTTCACTCCTCTGTCTGAGGCCCCAAAGGGCTCTTGCTCTGGTGTTTGGACAACCCACTCCTCACTCTCCCCAGATATAACAACACCCTGGGTTCACGCAGCTGGATGGGTCCAGAGAAAGTAGAATCCCTGGAACCCTTAACTGAGCAGTGAAGGTCAGTGTCTCAGAGCCTGAGAGATGAACAGGACCAGAGAGAGGTGGGCAGGCAGGCACAAGGTTATGTCTTCCTCAGACTCGGAACCCTGGATTAGAAGAAAGTAAAAAAGAAAGATCAATGAGAAATCTCCCCCTCCCCCAATCCTTGAGAAACCTCCTGATGAGCCTATATCTTCCCAGTTCTCCCTGAGGCCCGAGACCTGTACACCAACACTTGTTCCCAAACACTACGAACCTCAGTTTGCCTCTTAAGATAAAGGAACAGAACCAAAGGCCACCAAGGGGTTAACGAGCAGTTGCTGGTGGTACCAAGGGAGAGGAAGGGGGCTAGAAGCACTTAGAGTTAAAACGATGGGCGAGGACCAAAGGACAGTGGCAGAAATTAGCAAAGTTTGGGGTGCTAGAAGCTCCAGCTCCCTTCTCTCTGAGTTTAGGGCAGAAAGGGAGGGGCATTTAAGTGACTCTGAAGAGGAAATAGTGGTTTTTTGTTCTCACAAACAAGGTCTCCACCCTGTCCCTGCCTTTTTTCTTACCTTGCCCTGAATGTCTAGAGTTTCTTTAAGAACAGGGGAGCCCTGGACCACTGAGGTCCTAGGAGACTAACTGACAGGTTGGCCCTCAGGAAAGACTTTCTACAATGAGAAATTTTTTCCCCCTCTGTTTGCTGCCCTGTTCCTCCTGATTTCCCTCCAGTGAAATCCAATCCCTCCCAGAAGCCAGTTAGCAGTTCCTTTATTACCTGACCTTGAGATCCTTCCTGAAGGCTGTGTACACTCTGTTTATCTGTGTCCTGTATTACTGCACTCCTGTGTGTACACCTCTGTTTGCACATGTGTGGCATGGCCATATCTCCACGTGTATCCAGTACAGATCATCTGTGTATAGGTTGTGGGTACATGTGCCAGGTATATTCTGTCCCATGAGGAATATTTTCCCCACCGTCCACATGTCCTATCTGCCACTCTGCTCTGCCTCACACCCTATAGGGCCCAGGCTCTCCTCCAGCTGTGACCTGTTCTCCCCTCCCTCCTCACCAATTCCATCCTCAAGCTTCATCAGTCAACCAGACACAAGGAACTTTCCAACAGTACTAGTGTCCAGGGAAGAACTTCCTCCCTTCTCACTACTGCCAGCCAGGGTAGGACACACCTGGGTTTCTTCTTAGACTCACTTGCATTTCCCCAGTCCTATAGTACAGACAACCTCAAAGATTCCAAAAAGGGGAGTTTCATAAATATGACACTTTAACATGAACAGGAATCTCCCTTTCTTCCAGGCCAGGAACACTGATGCTTTGGCACCCTAGACTGATTTAAAAACGAGATAGGCCGGGCGTGGTGGCTCACGCCTATAATCCCAGCACTTTGAGAGGCCAAGGTGGGCGGATCACCTGAGGTCAGGAGTTTGAGACCAGCCTGACCAACATGGTGAAACCTCATCTCTGCTAAAAATACAAAAGATTAGCTGGGCGTGGTGGCGGGCTCCTGTAATCCTAGCTACTTGGGAGGCCGAGGCAGGAGAATCACTTGAACTGGAGGTTGCAGTGAGCCAAGATCACGCCATTGCACTCCAGCCTGGGCAACAAGAGCGAAACTCCACCTCAAAAAAACAAAGCAAAACAAACAAAAAAAACGAGATAGCAGGGTATAGTAGCATGCGCCTGTCATCCCAGGTACTGGGGAGGCTGAGGCAGGAGGATCACTTGAGCCCAAGAGTTGGAGGCTACAGTGAGCCATGTCTGCACCGCTGTACTCCAGCCTGGGTGACAGGGCAAGACCCTGTCTCAAATATAAAACACACACACACACACACACACACACAGAGGTTTTTTAACAGCCTTGAGATGAGATCACACAAACACTCAAATGCAGCTTCTAGGGGAAGGGAGAACCCAGGAGGCTAGGCTTTCTCTTACTTCCCTTCTCACCACTGGAAGGGAGGAGTAACCAGAAGGAGCGGAAGCTAAAACACAGCTGTCCAGAGAGGAGAGCTGTGGTCAGTGGGACATCAGTGAGTCAGTCATAGGGTTTATCCTGATGGTGGTGGTGGCAGGTGGTAAGGGTTGGGGGAAAATGAAGAATTAGAGGAAACCCCCAACACCAGCAGGCAGGCTGTACTGTGACTGGACTCTCCCTCAACATCTCCTGCCTTGCTCAAAGCTGAGGGACAGAGGTGGATAGTGCTGGGAGCGAAGAGGAGAAGAGAGGGGGAGGAGGAGAGAGGGAAAGGGGCAGTGCAGAGAACAAGGCCATTTCTGTTTCTTTTCCAGGGACCTGACCAGAGCTGGGTGGAGGGAAAGCGTGTGTGTGGGACTTGGCATGAAATGACCAATGATGACGAGATGTGACCAGGAAATTCCATTCCCTAGGACATTAGGGTCTCTGAAACTTGAGGGTGGGGTCAGAGTGTGAAGACAGGTCAGGGTGAATGTGATGGTAGCGCAGGGAAGGGGGGATGGGAACAAAGCCAAAAAAGGAAGTAAGAGCCACTGGCGGCCACTCTTCTTTAAAGCAGCCAGAAGAGAGTGGGTTGAGGAAAAATGAAGTCCTGATGGTCAGCCAGGCGGAAGAGCCATCCGAATCCAACCCCACAGTGGATAGGGAAGGGGCTGAGAAATCAACAGGAGGGATGAGGATTAGACCGCATAAGGCCACGTCCTTGGTGCTCAGAACCTGGCCTGAGTTCCAAATGGCAAGAGTGAAATATGGAACCGGGAAAGTCACCCCCCACCCCCATCAAGATCACACTAGGACTTGAGGGTCTCAAAGCTGTTGGGAGGTGAGCAGAAGGGTTGGGAAAGAGGTGCCAGGGAGGAAGGATGTACAGGCTAGTTCTCTGGTCCCGTTCGGGCCCCAAACCGGTTCACCCGGTCCCACCGCCTCTGGCCCTAAGGCCTCCAACCCGCGGCCTGACAAGCCCTCACATGAAGCAGCTGGAGAGAAAGAAATAATCGAGAGAATGGAATGGGCAATTCTAGCTAGAAGCCCGGGGCAGCAGCTGGTCCCTGTGTGGAGACCCCTAGACATGGAGGGCTGCGGAGGGGCTCTGGAGAAGTGGAGTGGACTCCATATTTCAGCCAAGTGACAGGCCCAGCACCAACCTTCCCCTTCCCCAGGAAAAGTCTTCTGGGGGCTTAAGAGGAAAGAGGGCTAGGCCCTAAGCCTCCCCTCCCCAAATATATTCAATCACACAGATTCCATATCTGTCTCCCCCCACTACCCAACTCTACCCAGAAGTTCTCTGCTCTTCCCAACCCTTAACCGGATTGGGACCTCCCTGGGAATCTTTCGGACCCTCTCCTTCCCACCCCCACCCCAACATTCCAGTTCCTTCTTTTCCTTCTACGCTTCAGCAGCCTCAGCCTGCGCACCCCAGGAGCGTGGATGAGGACGTCCACCCCGGGCGCGCACCCCGTTCCCAACGCCCCAGCATCTCTGCAGCCCAAGACATCCGCCTTCCCCACACCCCGCATCCGGTGTGTCTCCGTCCGGCCCTGCCGGCGCGGCGGGCGGGCCAGGGGACCAACTGCACGGCCTCACCTGCTCTTCTCCGGTATCCAGACGTTCAGCAACAGCTGGAGGGGGTTAGGGGCTCTGCTCCGTGGCCGCCAGTGTGGGCTTCCCGGGATAGCTCTGCGGCCCGGTGGGGGAGCCCAGGACGAGCCGGCAGAGGTGGGGCCGGCTGAGGGCGGAAGCGGCGGCGACGCGATTACGAAACCCGTCCGGCTCGGAGCCGAGCGCACAGCCGAGCGCTCCCCTCTGGACTGCGGAGGCACTGCACTGTGCGAGGCGTGGGTGATGCCTCTGCAGCGCCCCAAGGCCGCCGCCCCTGAGGGGAGAACCGGAGAATGCGGACACCTAGATAAGGGCCTGGCACCCAAGCCGGGGTCCCCGAAATCTCACGTTCCCTTTGCGCCCCAGGCATGTCGGGGCAAAACGAAGCGGAGCCCCCCAAACCCCGAGACCTAACCAAGTTCAGAGATTCGCAGAAGCACGCCCCCCGACCCCAAATCTCTTTTGTGCTCTACCCAAAATGGAATAGGACTAGGTTTATTTACCCATTGTGAGGGTAGAGAGGCGAGTCGGGCGGATCAGGGATTGGGAGAAGGGGTGGAAAAATACGATTCTTAAAAACACCTTGTAACCTGAAGTCCTTAAATTGTAGAAGAAAGGAACACTACTTTCCATTGTAGTCTAGAGTTAAGATTTCAAGTCCATAAATTAGAGGACCTAAAATTAGAGGGCAATTAACTGCTCATTCATTGCGTCCCCAGTCAGCACGGGGGTGCTGGAGGAGATCGGGAATAATAGCGCAGACCAATGAGCCTACGGAGACGCTTTAATCGTCTCTTTCCCTCAAGTGTTCTGGAACCCATCATTTGAATTAGCCGAGTCAGGCAGGAGGGGGCGGGGAATCCTTCCGCCCTTCTTAGGAGGGGCTGCATTGCAGGGGGAGAGTTAACTGACAGACTCAGTCACTGAAGAGGGAAAAGGAGTGAGAAGACAAAGCCGTCAAAGCCCCAACAGCTTTGGTTTTCTCCAGCCCGGCGCAGATCCCGGAGCCCCCGAGGCACTCCCTCCATCTTTGGAACACGCCAATAATTGATTGATAACAGGTAAACTAAACGGAGGGAGGGGAGCAGGGGGCTGCAAAGATAGAAGAGCAGCTGCTTATGGTTAGATTGAAAGACCCCACATAAGGTGGGGGACAGCTGAAGAGGAGAGAAGGGGGCGCTATGAACAATGGGTAGTTATTTCTTCACAGCATCCATGCCTTGTTACCTTGTACAGATCATTAATTGCTAACAATTTACATGTAGTTATTTCTCAGTACCTACCTCCTTATTTCAAGTATCCTTTTCTGTAATTTATTGTCCTGTGTATTTAATATCTTCAGTCTACTTATCTTCCTTTTCAAACCATAATTTGTTCTACCAGCTATTTGATGAATCTTTAGTCCTACTGTATCTCTCTGCCCTCTACTTCCCTATACTTGCAATTTTTTTCTGTAGTGTTCTATGTTTCTCTGTAGGAAGCAGTTTGGGAGGGGGTTATATGGGATAATGTTCAGTGTAATCCTGACCTTTCTTTGGACAATCTCTTTCACTCCACCTCAAATCTTTGCTCCAAAGAAAGAGGCAGCCTGGGGTAGGAAAGGTGGGGGCCTCTATGTTGGAGAACTGCCTGATTCCATAGTGAAATCAGTATAGCCCACAGGAGCTAGCTATGGGGACAGATTCTGGAAAAGAATGATTATTTGCAGCTCAGTGGAATTGGTGGGGGAATGCTAATAGGAAAATCCAAGTCCAGACTGAGGCACACATTATGAGATGTCAGAGAGCTTCCGCTCCCCTCTACCACCACCACCACCTTGTCCTTCCCCCTTCCCCATGGTGGCAGCATGACACAGCAAGGCCCTGTTGAGTAGGCCTTGGATGCCCACAAAGGGTCTGGACAAAGGATATTTGGGCGTGTCTGTGTGGCTCCGAGAGAGTGTATCTTTCTAATCTATATATTTGCTGATCATGTATCTCTAAGAACAGAGTGATAATTAGAAATTGCCTTTGCCTAAAATACCTGGATAATTTAAAATGAAGGATAGTGGGAAGCATTTATTGAACATATGTTACGGTACAAGGCACTGTCGAAACCCTTTAAGTAAATGATACCGTTTAACATAATATTAGATGTAAAGGTAGATGAAGTAGGGGTGGAGAGCATTTGTGGAGGGGAAGGGGAAGCTAGCCAAAAAAGGGACCTTTTGCAAAATTTGGAGTATTTGATAATTAAATCCATACTATATTAAATAAAAAATGTCATTACTATTTACATTAGTGAATAGTATTTTAACTTCAATTTTCTGTGTAGTCTTAGTTTTATGTTCTTGACTTGATTTTAATGCCACATATGCTTGCATGCATGTCTTTCTTGAATGTATTTTGTACCCTGTGTACATGTCTCTGGGTCAATGACATAGAGATTTTAGGCCTTTTGAGTTAATGTTTCATAAAATTTTCTTTAGCTTTTTAAATTGCAAGATAGCTCTACCAAACACTCAGGGACTGTTTGAGCAGTTTTTTATACATAGTCTGGTTGTAAGAAAAGGAGTCAGTTTGTCAAAGAGCTTCTTCTTCTCAGATTCTAGCTTGCTCCCTACTGCCCTTTGCTTTTCCCCATTCAGATCACAATTATAGGAACAATCACCTAACCTACGGAATATCTATTCTTCAGCAACTAAGAATTATTTTAAGTTTGGGAATACTGGTATAGGTTTATATAAAACTGTTGGCAACTATCCATGTACAACACAAAAAGGGATCAGATTGGGAATTATGAGACCTGGATTCTATAGAAACTGGCTGGAAGTCTTCCCATTAATTTCTAAGATGTCTTCTAGTTTTAAAATTCTGTGATTTTCCCCCCATGATTCTTTTTCTTTTTTCTTAGTTGGAGTCTCGCTCTGTCGCCCAGGCTGGAGTGCAGTGGTGCGATCTCGGCTCACTGCAACCTCCGCCTCCCGGGTTCAAGCGATTCTCTTGCCTCAGCCTTCCGAGTAGCTGACATTACAGGCACCTGCCACCGTACCCAGCTAATTTTTGTATTTTTAGTAGAGACGGGGTTTCACTATCTTGGCCAGGCTGGTCTTGAACTCCTGGCCTTGTGATCCACCCACCTCGGCCTCCCAAAGTGCTGGGATTACAGGCTTGAGCCACCGCGCCCGGCGATTCTATTTTTCAAAGAGCCTATGATGTGCCTTGCATTATACTAAGCTCATTCTGGAGAAGACTTGTCAGGGAGGAGAGAGAAAACAACCCAGCTAGCTGGGGAAATAACTGGTAACAATAAGAATCCCTATAGCCACAAGTCCGTAACAGTACTGACTCCTAGGGTATGCTTCTTAGGATCTCTATAGTCCCAGATTTAAGCAGGGGGAGGTTGGTTAATGGATACAACCATTTTTTTTAGCTCTCTGTGAACATCTCAGCAAAGTACTATGGAGATTATCAGAGTTGAGTATCATAGGATGATGACCTCACCTTTCCAACATGCTCCCCCACCCTGCTCCAATCCCTGCATCACCCTCCTTCTAAGCAGCTTCTCTGCTGAGTAATGCTCAGTTCCCAGGGTTTATTTTGGAACTTAAACTAAGAAGAAAAGAACAACGCAGAATTCACTTTTAACATTAAAAACATTCTAGCCTACCCACTCACCATTCCTGAAGCCCCCACACTCTCACACATCACTGTGTTCTAGATTAACACTTTCTTTTTCTGCCTTGGTACAGTCATTTCACACTATACTGGAACATTTTGGAACCATTTAAGGCCATCACTTAGGAGTCTCTGACCTGGTGAGACCCAATAGGGTGTGTTGGAGAAAGGCCTTTTGAAACTTGGGGTTGTTTTTGGAGGCGGTATAATGTTCTTTCTGCTCCTTTGGGAACATTTCAACTAATGCTTTTTTTTTTTTTTTTTTTTTTTGCAATGGAGTCTTGCTCTTTTACCCAGGCTGCAGTGCAGTGGTGCTATCTCGGCTCACTGCAAGCTCCGCCCGCCGGGTTCACGTAATTCTCCTGCCTCAGCCTCCCGAGTAGCTGGGACTAGGCACCCCGCCACCACGCCCGGCTAATTTTTTTTACTTTTAGTAGGGACGGGGTTTCACCGTGTTAGCCAGGATGGTCTCGATCTCCTGACCTCGTGATCCACCCGCCTCGGCCTCCCAAAGTGCTGAGATTACAGGCGTGAGCCACCGCGCCCTGCCACAACTAATGTTTCTTGACCCTTGGCTAGTAAGTAGCAGGATGGAGGCTGTAGGCAGCTGTAATAGTCATATAATACCAAGCAGGGCTTGGGTAGAATGAGTAGAGAAAGTGATAGATCCATTAATGCACAGAATAGTATCTGATTCTGTTAAGAGACCTTCTTCCAATCTGAACCTTACTTTAAATCCAAATGGATTTCCAATCCATTTGCTCTCATTATCATCAGTATACTCCAACATTGGGATCAGAGAAAAGAGACCCCCATTACAGCACAGAAAAGTTATTTATTTATTATTACTTTTTTTTGAGATGGAGTTTCACTCTTGTTGCCCAGGCTGGAGTGCAATGGCGAGATCTCGCCTCACTGCAACCTCCGTCTCCCAGGTTCAAGCAATTTTCCTGCCTCAGCCTCCCAAATAACTGGGATGACAGGCATGCGCCACCTCACCTGGCTAATTTTGTATTTTTAATAGAGACAGGATTTCACCATGTTGGTTGGGCTGGTCTTGAACTTCTCACCTCGTGATCTGCCTGCCTCTGCCTCCCAAAGTGCTAGGATTATAGGCGTGAACCACTGTGCCTGGCCAGGAAAGTTCTTTTAGCACCTGAGTTTCGTTCTGAAAGAGAGTAGGCTAGAGAGAAATGGATTGTTAAGGCTTACCTGTGGGCTACTATATGGGAATGGCAAGGTATTAAATAGTGAGGGAAAGTTAATCAGCAGCCTTGAATGTCTTTGTGTAGAAAGCCCAGCACTCGTGTACAGAGAAGGTAGACTGGTTTTTATCCTTGGGAAATCTCCTAGGTATGGGGACAGATTCTGGAAAAGAATGATTATTTGCAGCTCAGTGGAATTGGTGGGGGAATGCTAATAGGAAAATCCAAGCTCTGACTGAGGCACACATTATGAGATGCCAGAGAGCTTCCACTCCTCTCTACCACCACCTTGTCCTTCCCTCTTCCCCGTAGTGGCAGCATGACACAGCAAGGCCCTGTTGAGTAGGCCTTGGATGCCCACAAAGGGTCTGGACAAAAGATATTTGGGTGTATCTGTGTGGCTCCAAGAGATGTATCTTTCTAATCTATATATTTGCTGATCATGTATCTCTAAGAACAGAGTGAAATTTAATTAGAAATTGCCTTTGCCTAAAATACCTGGATAATTTAAAATGAAGGATAGTGGGAAGCATTTATTGAACATATATTGTGTTACAAGGCACTGTCGAAATCCTTTAAGTAAATGATACCGTTTAAGATAATAATAGATGTAAAGATATATGAAGTAGGGGTGGAGAGCATTTATGGAGGGGAAGGGGAAGCTAGCCAAAAAAGGGACCTTTTGCAAAATTTGGAGTATTTGATAATTAAATTCATACTATATTAAATCAAAAATTTCATTACTATTTACATTAGTGAATAGCACTTTAATTTTCTGTGTAGTCTTACTTTATGTTCTTGACTTGATTTTAATGCAACATATGCTTGCATGCATGTCTTTCTTGAATGTATTTTGTACCCTGTGTACATGTCTCTGAGTCAATGACATAGAGATTTTAGGCCTTTTGAGTTAATATTTCATAAAATTTCCTTTAGCTTTTTAAATTGCAAGATAGCTCTACCAAACACTCAGGGACTATTTGAGCAGTTTTTTATACATAGTCTGGTTGTAAGACAAGGAGTCAGTTTGTCAAAGAGCTTTTTCTTCTTCTCAGATTCTAGCTTGCTCTCTACTGCCCTTTGCGTTTCCCCATTCAGAAAGCAACAACACCATCCCTATACATAAAATACAGTAACAGTGATCTATAATCCCAAACTGATGGAGTTAGGTAAAATTCTACAGGGGATGCTAGAGGAAATAGAGTAGATGAAGCTGAGTAAGTTTAAGGAAGTTATCTGGAAGAGGTGAGTTTATAGTAGGGTTTAGAAGGCAAGAAGGAAAATAGCAGAAAAGTCATGGAAGACCTTTTCACACATACTATGAGCTATTAAACCAAAGTCAGGAGGAGGAAGTCAAGTATTTTTAAGTATAATAGGAGTTTGGGCTAGGGGAATGGGGGTTCCTCTATAGACTTGGAGTTTTTTTTTTGTTTTTGAGACAGGGTCTCACTCTATTCCCCGGGCTGGAGTGCAGTGGCATAATCTCAGCCCACTGGAACTTCTGCTTCCTAGGCTCAAGTGATTCTCCCACTCAGCCTCCCAAGTAGCTGGGACTACAGGCATGCACCACCAGGCCCAGCTAATTTTTTGTATTTTTTGTAGATGGAGTTTCACCATGTTGCCCAGGCAGGTCGGGAACTCCTGGTCTCAAGCCATCTGCCTGCCTTAGCCTCCCAAAGTGCTGGGAATACAGGTGTGAGCCACTGAGCTCTTGAATGGAGTCCTGAAATGTGGAAAGTTTTTTTGTTTTTTGGTTTTTTTTAGACAGAATCTTGCTCTGTTGCTCAGGTTGGAAGGCTCACTGCAACCTCACCCTGCTGGATTCCAGCAATTCTCGTGCCTCAGCCTCCCTAGTAGCTGGAACTACAGGCATGAGCCACCATGCCTGGCTAATTTTTTGTATTTTTAGTAGAGGCAGGGTTTCCGGAACCATGTTGGATAGGCTGGTCTTGAACTCCTGGCCTCAAGTGATCCACCCACTCCGCCTCCCAAAGTTCTGAGATCACAGGCATGAGCCACCGCACCTGGCTGAAACATGGAAAGTATTTTAAGGTGGAGAATGGAGAGAGTTAAGCAAGACAGGAATGAGCATAACTCTAACAGAGGCTATACCACTGCTGGGAAGAATGGGCTACATTTTGGAAGGCCTTGAAAATCAGACCCAATATCAGTTTGATGCAATAGATGGTGAATAAGTCATTCCAAATGGGAGAAGTTTAGAAAATAGTAGAAATTCATGGCTGGGCGCGGTGGCTCAAGCCTGTAATCCCAGCACTTTGGGAGGCCGAGACGGGCGGATAACGAGGTCAGGAGATCGAGACCATCCTGGCTAACACGGTGAAACCCCGTCTCTACTAAAACATATAAAAAAACTAGCCGGGCGAGGTGGCGGGCGCCTGTAGTCCCAGCTACTCGGGAGGCTGAGGCAGGAGAATGGCGTAAACCCGGGAGGCGGAGCTTGCAGTGAGCTGAGATCCGGCCACTGGACTCCAGCCTGGGCGACAGAGCAAGACTCCGTCTCAAAAAAAAAAAAAAAAAAAGAAAATAGTAGAAATTCATAATAAAGGGTTTCTGAAGCTTGTCCAAGGGAACTTGGATTATCTCCAGAGGTAATTGGGGATGTTGAGTTTCTTTTTTTTCCTCCCCAAATTCCTTTTTACTGGTGGGCTTGGAAGATATACAATTTTCTAAAAAGAAATTCCTTTTTACCGGTATGTGGAGTATCTAAGCAAGGAAAGGCCATGGGCCACAAAGAAGTTGCTGTAGCATGAAAACTGACAAGTGGTTTCTTTCTAGGAAGCTATGAGGGACCCTGTGAGTAGCCAGTACAGCTCCTTTCTTTTCTGGAGGATGCCCATCCCAGAACTGGATCTGTCAGAGCTGGAAGGCCTGGGTCTGTCAGATACAGCCACCTACAAGATAAAAGACAGCAGCGTTGGCAAAATGATCGGGCCAGCAACTGCAGCAGACCAGGAGAAAAACCCTGAAGGTGATGGCCTCCTTGAGTACAGCACCTTCAACTTCTGGAGAGCTCCCATTGCCAGCATCCACTCCTTCGAACTGGACTTGCTCTAAGGCCAAGACTTCTTTCTCCCACCACCTTGCCCTCATTGTCTTCCCTCTCAAGCCCCTTCCTTTCCACTCCTTTCCCATTTTAATCTTCTCTCTCTATTGTGTTGGTGGTGCTGATGAATCTGCCAGAGTTGAGTTCTATGTATTTATTTATCTGTCTACTCCATTTCTCTCAAAAGCCCTCAAGTCACAAAGTAAATGGTTCAAGCAGTGGAGTACTGGGTCACAGGGATTCCTCCTTCCCCCCCAAATATTAACTCCAGAAACTAGGCCTGATTGGGGACACCTGAAAGTAGTATAGTAGTGCAAAATGGAAGACTGATTTTTAACTCTATTTTAATCAGCTTCAGAGATTCTTTAAACCTTCCTGATTTCCTGCTCCAGGCCAGTAAACACAAATATTTCTTCAAGGGGTGATGAAAACCTTGGAAGTTTAATCTGAAGTTATCTGCTATGAAACAGTATTTCTAAAAGGCTAAAGTGATAAGTCTCATGCTTTTTTTTTTTTTTTTTTGATCCTGCTCTTTCTTATATTCTTTTTCTTCCTCAGAGAAATCAGGAGGGTAGTTGGAGGTATAAAACAGGAATATTATGGAAAATGAAAATAGGGAAAATAACTGAATCATTTTAGAAGTAGCTTATTTCTTTTCTCAAGAGTATCCCTTCTTCAACCCTACTCACTTTACAACTTTGCTCCTGTGGGTTGAAAACTCTAGCTAAAGAAAGTTATCAAATCTTAATATGCATTCCTACGATTATAGTTTTTAAGGTTTCAATGCAATATTCTGAACAGCATAAGTCCTTAGTATTTTAGCCTTACCTCCTGCATTTGCAAAATGTAATACTAATCAGTGGGCACAGTTCTTCAGCTACATTGAGACCCTGAAATGAACAATTACCTTCTGACTCTACATCTTGTCCCCAATCCTTCCAAAATTATTGTTGCTGATTTGTGCTGCCATTTAACTCATTTATTTAATAAAAACATTCAATCCCAGGACTGGAGTCTAGTTTTCTCTCTCTTCACAAGGGAAGCCATAGAAATCTGAGAAATTAGCCTTGCTTTCACACTCAGCTTATACATCTTTTTATTTTTTATTTTTTGAGACAGGGTCCCGCTCTGTCACCCAGGTTGGAGTGCAGCAGCGCAATCACTGCTCAGTGCAACCTCCACCCACCAGGGTCACGGCGTCCTCCCACCTCAGGCTCCCAAGTAGCTGGGATTACAGGCACCTGCCACCAGGCCGGGCTAATTTTTGTATTTTTCATAGAGATGGGGTTTCACCATATTGCCAGGCTGGTCTCGAACTCCTGACCTCAGGTGATCCGCCCGCCTTAGCCTCCCAAAGTGCTGGGATTACAGGCGTGAGCCACTAAGCCCCACCTCGTTTTATCTTTCTATAATAATATTCAACTTAGAGGAAGAATGATTTGAATAGCATTTAGACATTAAATGGTGAACGTCGCATTGAACAGATAAATAATGAAAGGGCAAAATCAACTTAAAATTAGAAAAGTAGGGAGACAGCTACAACCACTCTTCTGGTTGTCCACTGACTACCAACATATTTCAGGTAGTAATTCTCCTAGGTGCCTAAGAAGATAAACGAATTCACTCAAATACGTTATCTGCTTAATTTCTGGTTTTTGTGTGCCTACTATAGGAAAGCACTGAGCCAAAAGAATGTAAACGAGAATGAGACAAGACTCCAACTCTCAAGAGAAACTGTAAATACCAATATGGATAGGACAGCATTGGGCAGTGTATCATAAAGTAAGGATAATCTAGAGAAGTCCCCAGGAGGAAGAAAAAAAGGCAAATCCTCCCTCTAGGCCATGAAAACCCCACATCTAAAGAGGATCCCAGTCTAAGGAAGAATGCGGCCAGGAAGGATAAGCAGTGTGTCCTTTTCTATTTTCACTGAGTTTTGAAAGGCCCCTTCAGAGTCCTTCAGTCATGGCAATTGGTGGGTGCGGTACAGGGATCAACTGGTAAATAAAACGACTAAATGGATTTGCAAACTCATGCTCCATCCTCTTGCAGGCCTCCAAAAAGAAATGACTCAGGCCGGGCACGGTGGCTCACGCCTGTAATCCCAGCACTTTGGGAGACCGAGGCGGGCGAATCACTTGAGGTCAGGAGTTCGAGACCAGCCTGGCCAACACGGTGAAACCCCGTCTCTACTAAAAATACAAAAATTAGCCCAGCGTGGGGGGAGGCTGAGGCAGGTCAACCACTTGAACCTGGGAGGCGGAGGTTGCAGTGAGCAGAGATCGCGTCACTGCACTCCAGCCTGCGCGACGGACGAAACGAGACTCCGTCTCAAAAAAATAATAATAAAGAAAGAAAAGAAATGACTCAGTTCTTTGTTTCACTGTTCGCACGGACAGCTTGGCTCTGGGGTCCTTACATTCGGGCTGTAACTGGAAAAATGTGTCCATCAGGCACCAGAACCCAATTAACAAACAAAGTCAGGAACGTCCCAAACAGCTGCAGCCAAGGTTTGGGATAAGGAAGTGAGGCTTTCCCGTCAACCTAAACCTGGCTTCCCAGTACCCCGAAGAAGCAGCCAAGAGTTAAGACGCAAACTGCAGGACTGATGCACGATCCGAGTCTCCCTCAGCGGTTCTCCAGGTTCTTGGCGCCAACACGAGTCCCGGGCTCCGTTCCCTGCTGGAACTATTCAGACGCGCAAGACACGTAACCAGCAGTCCTCCGCCCCGTTAAATAGTCCTGCCTAGGATGCCTCGGTGACGCACTTTTCCACCTCAGAAGTCCCTCAGCAGATATGCGATGAGCCTCGGGGGTGCATCATCTTTCTGTTCGAATGGGAGTAGGGGTTTTCTGATCATTTTCCCTTCACAGATTCCTCCGCCAGAAATCTTACTCGCGGCGTCTTCATTTCCGGGTCCGCCATTTCGTTGCCTCTGTTTCTCCACGAGGGGGGGTTAAAGGCCCCCAAAACATGCACACATGAAAAGGGCAAAAAGTAACCGTCCTTGACAGGCAGTCTTAACTAGAGAAGGAAACGGGACTAAACTGGCGGGCTCCGTGGAAGCGCGGCCGGCAGCGTCCCGGACGAGGAGGTGAGGGGAAAGAAGAGATGTGTGGACCCCGGGGGGCGTCAGGGTTGGAAAGGAAAGTGCCGTGAGAAGTCACACCGCTTCCCAGCCCAGCCTCGGACTTCTGGGTGCGGACCGCGCGGCTCCCCGTCACCGAAGCGGGGGCAGCTGGGGGAGGGGGACGGAGAGGAAGGGGATGCTGTCGGGAGGAAGGGGAGGGGACTGGAAGGAGGTGAAGAAGAGGGTGGGTGTAAGACCTGGGGCTGGGGAGCTGGACCAAAGGAAGTCCAGGCCGCGGAGGTGACCACTAGGGGGCGGGGCGGAGCTGGAGCCGAGGCCTGTCGCCAGAGGCTGAGTTTGGCTCCCTGCCCCAAATTGGTTCCCATGTTTCAGACAGACATTGGTGTGAGGAACTGTAGGGTTTATGATAGAGAGGGAAACGGCGACCCTCATTCTCTAACCCTAATAATGACCTGAAAGATAACTAGTGAACTCGGTAATCTGAACGAGAGCAGTACGGGTCCCGCCTCTGCTTTTTTGCTTTTTTTTAAGACTGAGTCTCGCTCTGTCACCCAGGCTAGAGTGAGTGGCGCGATCTCGACTTACTGCAACCTCCAGCTCACTGCAACCTCCGCCTCCCGGGTTAAGCGATTCTCCTGCCTCAGCCTCCCGAGTAGCTGGGATTACAGACGTGTGCCACTGTGCACGGCTAATTTTTGTATATTTTTAATAGAGACGGGGTTTCACCATGTTGGCCAGGCTGGTCTCGAACCCCTCACCTTAGGTGATCCGCCCACTTGGCCTTCCAAAGTGCTGGGATTACAGGCGTGAGCCACGCTCCCGGCCTCGACTCCGCTTCTTTCACAGTTGTTTGTACAGCTGGCCGCCCAGTGGGGACTTGAGCAATACTAAAAGAAACATAGGGCCGGGCGCGGTGGCTCAAGCCTGTAATCCCAGCACTTTGGGAGGCCGAGACGGGCGGATCACGAGGTCAGGAGATCGAGACCATCCTGGCTAACACTGTGAAACCCCGTCTCTACTAAAAAATACAAAAAACTAGCCGGGTGAGGTGGCGGGCGCCTGTAGTCCCAGCTGTTCGGGAGGCTGAGGCAGGAGAATGGCGCGAACCCAGGAGGCGGAGCTTGCAGTGAGCTGAGATCCGGGCCACTGCACTCTAGCCTGGGCAACAGAGCGAGACTCCGTCTCAAAAAAAAAAAAAAGAAAGAAACATAGATTCTTCCATTGCAATTCTCCTTTCCGTTGGCTGTCTCCTGTTCTCACATACTTCCTTGAGCCAGAGGTCATCCCATTCCTCTCCCTTTTCCCGAAAGGGCTTTCTCTCTAGGGGGTCCCCCCACCCCATTGTCTTTGGAAAAGGACAATCTATGGCTTACTATCAACAATGTAACAAAATTTTGGCCATCCAGGACCATATTTTCATTTAATCACTTGGTCCACCCAATCCAGTAGAGATGTTCTTAGGCATGTATTTTCACACCTGCTTTGATGACAGTAAGAACAAAAAACTGACCCATCCAAATTCTTAAATAAACAAAAGTAATTAATTACTCTTGGATAATAGAATACTTTGTTGTCAAGAGCTCAAGCACTGCATGAATTATTAAAACACACACTTATTGAAAGGTTTTGGGCCGGGCGCGGTGGCTCACGCCTGTAATCCCAGCACTTTGGGAGGCCGAGGCGGGCGGATCACAAGGTCAGGAGATCGAGACCATCCTGGCTAAGACGGTGAAACCCCGTCTCTGCTAAAAATACAAAAAAAAAAAAAAATTAGCGGGGCGCGTTGGCAGGCGCCTGTAGTCCCAGCTACTCGGGAGGCTGAGACAGGAGAATGGCGTGAACCCGGGAGGCGGAGCTTGCAGTGAGCCGAGATCACGCCACTGCACTCCAGCCTGGGTGATGAGCAAGACTCCATCTCAACAAAAAAAAAAAAAAAGAAAGGTTTTGGCCAGGCGCAGTGGCTCACGCCTGTAATCCCAGCGTTTTGGGAAGCTGATGTGGGAGGATCCCTTGAGCCCTGGAGTTCTAGACCAGCCTGGGCAAGATAGGGAGACCCCTCCCTGTCTGTACAGAGGAAAAAAGAAAAAAAAAATTTAATCAGCTGGGCGTGGTAGTGCCCACTGGTGGTCTCAGCTACTCTGGAAGCCAAGGTGGGAGGATTGCTTGAGCCCAGGAGGTCGAGGCTGCAGTGAGCCGTGATTGCGCCACTGCACTCCAGCCTGGACCACAGAGTGAGGCCCTGTCTCTTTAAAAAACAAACAGGCCTGGCGTGGAGGCTCACGCCTGTAATCCTAGCACTTTGGGAGGCCGAGGAGGGTGGATCACCTGAGGTCAGGAGTTCGAGACCAGCCTGGCTAACATGGCGAAACCCCATTTATACTAAAAATACAAAAAATTAGCCGAGTGTGGTGGCGCACGTCTGTAATCCCAGCTTCCCAGGAGACTGAGGCAAGAGAATGGCTTGAACCCGGCGGGCGGAGGTTGCAGCCAGCCAAGATCATACCATTGTACTCCAGCTTGGGAAACAAGAGCAAAACTCCATCACAAACAAACAAACATACTTTATCCAATCCCCTATTGATATATATGGAGGTTCTTTTCAATCTTTTTATTTATTTTTAGAGACAGGGTCTTGCTCAGTACTTTATCCCATCCCCTACTGACATATATTTAGGTTCTTTTCCATCTTTTTTAATTTTTTATTTATTTTTATTTTTAGAGACAGAGTCTTGCTCAGTCACCCAGGCTGGAGTGCAGTGATCATAGCTCATCGCAGCCTCAAACTCCTGGGCTCAAGCGATCCTCCTGCCTTAGCCTCCTGAATAGCTAGGACTATAGGTGTGGGCCACCACACCCTGCTAATTATTTATTTTTGTATTTTTGTAGAGACAGAGTCCCTCTGTGTTGTCCCAGCTGGGCTCAAATTCCTGGCTTCAAGTGATCCTCCTGCTTTGGCTTCCCAAAGCACTGGGATTTATTTTATTCATTTCCAAAATCCTAGAAGGCAAGTGAGACAGATTTTGTTTCCTCAGTTTATGTATAGGGAAAGTGGAGGTACAGCCAGCAAGGGAGAATATTAGTTGTTGGTAGTCAAGGAGTCAGAAGTGCCCAGACTCTTTTCTGGTGTATCAGGCTTCATCTCTTGTCTGGTCGATGGGCCACCAGGCAAGTATTGACCACCTGCCAGAAACAGCATTGACAAGATACTGGGAGAATGGCACATAGTTCCCCTCAAAATGCTGTGGGGTTTTTTGTTTGTTTGTTTTTCGTTGTTTTGTTTTAAGTGAAAGCAAGTCGATTGAGAAAGTAAAGGAAGGCTGGGCGCAGTGGCTCACGCCTGTAATCCCAGCACTTTGGAAGGCTGAGGTGGGCAGATCACGAGGTCAGCAGTTCGAGACCAGCCTGGCCAACATGGTGAAACCTTGTCTCTACTAAAAATACAAAAATTAGCCAGGCAGTAGTGGCACGTGCCTGTAATCCCAGCTACTCGGGAGAGTGAGGCAGAAGAATTGCTTGAGCATTAGAGACAGAGGTTGTGGTGAGCCGAGATCATGCCACTGCACTCCAGTCTGGGCGACAGTGTGAGACAGTCTCAAAAAACAAAACAAGGGCCGGGTGCAGTGGCTCATGCCTGTAATTCCAGCCCTTTGGGAGGCTGCGGCGGTCAGAGGTCAGGATATTGAGACAATCCTGGCTCACAGAGTGAAACTCCATCTGTACTAAAAATATAAAAAATTGGCCAGGCATGGTGGCTCACGCCTGTAATCCCAGCACTTTGGGAGGCCCAGGAGGGTGGATCACGAGGTCAGGAGATCAAGACCATCCTGGCTAACACAGTGAAACCCCACATCTACTAAAAATACAAAACATTAGCTAGGCGTGGTGGTGGGCGCCTGTAGTCCCAGCTACTTGAGAGGCTGAGGCAGGACAATGGCGTGAACCTGGGAGGTGGGGCGTGCAGTGAGCCTGGGCAACAGAGCGAGACTCCATCTCAAAAAAAAAAAAAAAAAGCCAGGCATGAGACTGAGGCAGGAGAATTGCTACAACCTGGGAGGCAGAGGTTGCAGTGAGCTGAGATTGTGCCACTGGACCCCAGCCTAGGCAACAGAGAGAGACTTCATCTCAAAAAACACCCCCCCAAAAACACATAAAACAAAAAAAGATTGCCTTAATGAGAATGCAGCCCAGTAGGTCTCAGCCTTATTTCACCCAACTCCTATTCAGGATGGAGTTGCTCTGGTTCAAACACCTCTGACACTTCTCCCCCACTTTTATTGGAGAGCCCTTAATCCTAGGGGTTACAAATGAATAAAGATCTATCTTCTGTAACTTTTTCAGGCTGAATAGGGGCGATGATATTCCTGCCTGACTCTTAGGGTTTCTTGTATTCAAGGGTTCAGAGAGGAGCTCAGTCAGAAAGCATCAGTATGGTGAGAGCTATTCATAACTCCCAACAAAAGGTGATATCTGGAAGATTAAAAAGTGTTCAGTTTAAGACAACATTCAGGCCGGGCGCGGTGGCTCAAGCCTGTAATCCCAGCACTTTGGGAGGCCAAGACGGGCGGATCACGAAGTCAGGAGATTGAGACCATCCTGGCTAACACGGTGAAACCCCGTCTCTCTACTAAAAATACAAAAAATTAGCCGGGCGAGGTGGCGGGCGCCTGTAGTCCCAGCTACTCTGGAGGCTGAGGCAGGAGAATGGCGTAAACCCGGGAGGCGGAGCTTGCAGTGAGCTGAGATCCGGCCACTGCACTCCAGCCTGGGCGACAGAGCGAGATTCCGTCTCACAAAAAAAAAAAAAAAAAAAAAAAGACAACATTCAGTAGGCTTATCCTGCATTCCTACACAAAGAGTACAACAGCAATATACTCCACAACAGTAAAGCAAAATAAGCAAAACTGTCCCAAGTAAACTAAATAAGAAGGTTTTCCGTGAACTGGGCAACTGTTGGAACCAAGCTAATTTAGGGTTACTAGCTGATTCCAGTATTGTGCCCAGAATTAGAATATTGATCCAAATTTTTACATTATCCATCCCTTTTGTTTCTTTTGAGCAGCAGCCAGAGATCACTGGTTGGTTCACAGGAATAAGCAGGGTTAGTCTAAATTGCAGAAAAAAACTTAAAAACAATTGGTGAGACTAGAATTTTTTTTTTTTTTTTTTTTGAGACAGAGTCTTACTCTGTCACCTAGGCTGGAGTGCAGTGGCCAGTGGCACAATCTCGGTTCACTGCAAGCTCTGTCTCCTGGGTTCAAGCAATTCTCCTGCCTCAGCCTCTGGAGTAGCTGGGATTACAGTCATGCGCCACCATGTCTGGCTAATTTTTGTATTTTTACTAGAAACGGGATTTCACTGTTTTGGCCAGGATGGTCTCGAACGCCTGACTTTGGGTGATCCACCCGCCTCGGCCTCCCAAAGTGCTGGGATTACAGGTGTGAGCCACTGCGCCTGGCCAGTCTCCCATTTTTACTAAAGGCAAATCATGGTAAAATAGATTGGGTTTATTATACTTGGTCTGATTATTTGTATAAAGTGCAACAAGAATGATGATTTTTCACATAGGCTTTTTAAATTGGCTTTGAAAGAACTCTTCCATAAAAGGAATCTCACATAAAACTTACAAAGCCAATTAAAGCCCCTTGGGAAAACTGGCCTCATACCTTGTCTAAAGTCCCTGTACAGGGTTCCTGATCTGTGGTAAGTAAAGAATGTCACTTTTTGACAGGCCCAGGAGCCCCAAATTATCCTGGGACCTCAGGAGGGGAGGAATTTATCCAACTTATAGGTTTTTTTGGTTTTGTTTGTTTGTTTGTTTTTTGAGACACAGTCTCACTCTGTCACCAGGCTGGAGTGCAGTGGCACGATCTCAGCTCACTGCAGCCTCCACCTCCCAGGTTCAAGTGATTCTCCTGCCTCAGCCTCCCGAGTAGCCAGGACTACAGGCGCACACCACCACGCACAGCTAATTTTTTTATTTTTAGTGGAGACGGGATTTCACCATGTTGGCCAGAATGGTCTCTTTCTCTTGACCTTGTGATCCTCCTGCCTCAGCCACCCAAAGTGTTGGAAGTATAGGCATCAGCCACCGCACCCGGCCACTCATAGGTATTTGAGAGTATAAACCCATGGCTGGGCTGGGCTTTAAACAAAAAGAGAGGAGAGGCCAGGCGCAGTGGCTCATGCCTGTAATCCCAGCACTTTGGGAGACCGAGGCAGGTGGATCACAAGGTCAGGAGTTCAAGACCAGCCTGACCAACATGGTGAAACCCTGTCTCTACTAAAAATACAAAAATTACCTGGTCATGATGGCATATGCCCATAATCCTAGCTACTCAGGAGGCTGAGACAGGAGAATCGCTGGAACCTGGGAGGCGGAGGTTGCAGTGACCCAAGATCACACCACTGCACTCCAACCTGGGAACAGAGCGAGACTCTGTCTCAAAACATAATAATTTTCTTTAGAATAATAAAAATAAAGGCCAGGCACAGTGGCTCATGCCTGTAATCCCAGCACTTTGGGAGGGTGAGGCAGGTGGATCCCCTGAAGTCAAGAGTTCAAGACTAGCCTGGCCAACATGGTGAAACCCTGTCCCTACTAAAAATACAAAACTATCCAGGTATGGTGGCACGCGCCTGTAGTCTGAGCTACTCAGGAGGCTGAGACAGGAGAATTGCTTGAACTCCAGAGGTAGAGGCTGCAGTTAGCTGAGATCACACCACTGCACTCCAGCCTGGGTGAGACAGAGTGAGACTTCATCTCAAAAACAACAACAACAACAAAAAAGAAAAAGAAAAATACATTATACTTTTTTTGTTGTTGGTTTTCTTTGTTTGTTTGTTTGTGTGAGACAGTCTTGCTCTGTTACCCAGGCTGGAGGGCAGTGGCACAATCTTGGCTCACTGCGACCTCTGCCTCCCAGGTTCAAGTGATTCTCCTGCCTCAACCTCCTGAGTAGCTGGGATTACAGGCATGCAACACCATGCCTGGCTAATTTTTGTATTTTTAGTAGAGGCAGGGTTTCACTATGTTGGCCAGTCTGGTCTCCAACTCCTGACCTCAAGTGATCTGCCTGCGTCTGCCTCCCAAAGTGCTGGGATTACAGGCGTGAGCCACCACACCTGGCTACATTTTACTTTTTCTTAAGATGGATGCTTCAGGTTAACTCAAAAGAGTAACTGAGGATAGGAGGAGAAAAGAGCCTTGAAGAATGCATTTCTAGATCTTTCCTATATTAGGAGATAAATATAGCACCCTATTTACATTCTAATCCCAAAGTTTAATTTTATCTCTATATAGTAAGAAATAGGGGTTTCAAATCATGCCTTGTTGAAAGAATGGGATGACAGATTTGGGTTGGTTGTCATTTAGTAGTATTGATGTGTGACAGAAAGATGATTAAAGAAGAGTGATAGGCCAGGTGCAGTGGCTCACGCCTGTAATCCCAGCACTTTGGGAGGCTGAGGCTGGCGGGTTACTTGAGGTCAGGGGTTCAAGACCAGCCTGGTCAACCTGATGAAACCCTGCCTCTATTAAAAATACATAAATTAGCCAGGCATGGTAGTAGGTGCCTGTAACCCCAGCTACTCAGGAGAACGAGGCAGGAGAATCGCTTGAATCCAGGAGGCAGAGGTTGCAGTGAGTGGTGATTATGCCACTGCACTCCAGCCTGGGAAACAGAGTGAGACCCTATCTCAGTAAATAAATACATAAATACGATATGTGTAGATATGAAAGCAGACTACAATGGAAAACACTGGTCAGAAACATTTTGTGACCGGGCGCAGTGACTCACGCCTCTATCCCAGCACTTTGGGAGGCCGAGGCAGCGGATCACCTGATGTCAGGAGTTCGAGTCCGGGCTGACCAGCATGGTGAAACCCTGTCTCTACTGGGAATACAAAATTTAGCTGGGCGTGGTGATACATGCCTGTAATCCCAGCTACTCGGGAGGCTGAGGCAGGAGAATCGCTTGAACTTTGGAGACGGAGATTGCGGTGAGCTGAGATTGCACCATTGCACTCTAGTCTGCATAACAAGAGCAAAACTCTGTCACACACACACACAAAAAAAATAACAACAATCATAATAATAATAATAAAACATTGCCAGGCACAGTAGCTCATGCCTGTAATCCCAGCACTTTGGGAGGCTGAGGCGGGTGGATCACGAGGTCAGGAGTTCGAGACCAGCCTTGCCAAGATGGTGAAACCCCCCCCCCTACTAAAAATACAAAAATTAGCCGGGCGTGGTGGCACATGCCTGTATTCCCAGCTACTCAAGAGGCTGAGGTAGGAGAATCGCTTGAACTTTGGAGACGGAGATTGCAGTGACTGGGGATCTTGCCGTTGCACTCCAGCCTGCACAACAAGAGCAAACCTCTGTCTTAAAAAATAAATAGGCCGGGCGCAGTGGCTCAAGCCTGTAATCCCAGCACTTTGGGAGGCCGAGACGGGCGGATCGCGAGGTCAGGAGATCGAGACCATCCTGGCTAACACGGTGAAACCCCGTCTCTACTAAAAATACAAAAACTAGCCGGGCGAGATGGCGGGCGCCTGTAGTCCCAGCTACTCGGGAGGCTGAGGCAGGAGAATGGCGTAAACCCGGGAGGCGGAGCTTGCAGTGAGCTGAGATCCGGCCACTGCACTCCAGTCCGGGCAACAGAGCGAGACTCCGCCTCAAAAAAAAAAAAAAAATAAATAAATAAATAAATATATTTGCAAGGGTTCATGTGATGAAAACAGCAATTACAGTGGGATAAAAATTAATGTATTTAAAGGGTCTTGTTTCCAGAAATATCACCTCCCCAGAAGCAAACCAGAGTTTTTTTTTGTTTGTTTGTTTGTTTGTTTGTTTGTTTGTTTTTTGAGAGGGAGTCTCGCTCTGTTGCCCAGGCTGGAGTGCAGTGGCGCGATCTCAGCTCACTGCAAGCTCTGCCTCCTGGGTTCTCGCCATTCTCCTGCCTCTGCCTCCCGAGTAGCTGGGACTATAGGCGCCCGCCACCACAGCCGGCTAATTTTTTGTATTTTTAGTGGAGATGGGGTTTCACCATGTTAGCCAGGATGTTCTCAATCTCCTGACCTCATGATCCACCCACCTGAGCCTCCCAAAGTGCTGGGATTACAGGCGTGAGCCACCGCACCCGGCAGACTTCTTAAGCAGATACCCCAAACTTCAACTGAATTTTTTTGGTCGTCGGGTCTAGGGCTGAAATTTCATTCTTAGAATAGATAATCCTCTTTGAGCCAGCATTTCTGAACATCCTTGTGTGAGGCGTTGTTTACCTTTGTGATTTATTGTAAAGGTGTTTAAGTCTTGGTGATGTACTTTTTAAGTCTTGGTAATGTACTTTACTTTTTTTTTTTGAGACAGGGTTTTGCTCTTGTTGCCCAGGCTGGAGTGCAGTGGCGTGATCTTGGCTCACTGCAACCTCCACCTCCTGGGTTCAAGCAGTTCTCCTGCCTCAGCCTCCTTAGCAGCTGGGATTACAGGCATGTGCCACCATGCCTAACCAACGTTTTTTTTTTTTTTTTTTTTTGAGATGGAGTCTCGTTCTGTCACCCAGGCTGGAGTGCAGTGGCGTGATCTCGGCACACTGCACGCTCCGCCTCCCGGGTTCACACTATTCTCCTGCCTCAGCTTCCCAAGTAGCTGAGACTACAGGCGCTCGCCACCATGCCCGGCAAATTTTATTTTTGTATTTTTAGTAGAGACAGGGTTTCACCGTGTAGGCCAGGATGGTCTCGATCTCCTGACCTCATGATCTGCCCGCCTCGGCCTCCCAAAGTGTTGGGACGGAATCTCCCTCTGTCATCCAGGCTGGAGTGCGGTGGCAGGATCTCGGCTCACTGCAAGCTCCGCCTCCTGGGTTCACGCCATTCTGCTGCAACCTCCTGAGTAGCTATGACTACAGGCGCCCGCCACCACGACTGGCTAATTTTTTTTGTATTTTAGTGGAGACGGGGTTTCACCGTGTTAGCCAGGATGGTCTCGATCTGACCACGTGATCCGCCCATCTCAGCCTCCCAAAGTGCTGGGATTTACAGGCCTGAGCCACTGCGCCGGGCCTAATTTTGTATTTTTAATAGAGACAGGGTTTCACTATGTTGGCCAGGATGGTCTCAATCTCTTGACCTCATGATCCACCTGCCTCGGCCTCCCAAAATGTTGGGATTACAGGCATAAGCCACTGTGCCTGGCCTTATACTTTTTATATATAGTATATGTTGGAAAAATGTGAAGAGAATCATTTCTAACTAATGAATCATCTAAAATTTGTTCTTGTTTTTAAATATTAGTAGTAAAATAAATTGAAACACAGTTTTGATATTTTAAAAGGAAGATAACCATGGAGAAATGTGACATCTAATTCTATAAGTTCTATAAGAAGGGTTGGCCGGGTGCGGTGACTCACACCTGTAATCCCAGCACTTTGGGAGGCCAAGGTGGGCAGATCACCTAAGGTCAGGAGTTCAAGACAAGTCTGACCAACATGGAGAAACCCTGTCTCTACTAAAAATACAACATTAGCTGGGCATGGTGGTGCATGCCTGTAATCTCAGCTACTTAGGAGGCTGAGGCAGGAGAATCACTTCAACCCAGGAGGCGGAGGTTGCGGTGAACCGAGATCATTCCACTGCACTCCAGCCTGGGCAACAAGAGCGAAACTCTGTCTCTAAATAAATAAATAAATAAATAAAAAGAAGGATTTAGCCCAGGCGCAGTGACTCACGCCTGTAATCCCAACTCTTTGGGAGGCCGAGGCAAGCAAATCACTTGAGGTCAGGAGTTCAAGACCAGCCTGGCCAAGATGGTGAAACCCTATCTCCACTAAAAATACAAATATTAGCTGGGCATGGTGGTGTGGCACCTTTAATCCCAGCTACTCGGGGGGCTGACACAAGAATCACTTGAACCCAGGAGGTGGTGGTTGGAGGTTGCAGTGAGCCAAGATCATGCTACTGCACTCTAGCCTGGCCAACAAAGGAAGACTACATCTCAAAAAAAAAAAAAAAAGAAAAGAAAAAAGAAAGGTTTGCTATCATTTTTATCTACCATTTTCTTGTGTGGTATAAACTGACACTTGGATTAGATTATAAAAATTCACACTATGGGCTGGGCATGGTGACTCATGCCTATAATCCCAGTACTTTGGGACACCAAGGCAGGAGGATCCCTTGAGCCCAGAAATTTGAGGTTGCAGTGAGCTATGATCACTGCACTGTACTCCAGACTGGGTGACAGAGCAAGACCCCATCTCTAAAACGGGAAGATTAAAAGAAAAAAAAAAAGTTCATTAATTAACTTGGTAATAAATCCATTACATGTTAACATAAAACTTTTTTTTTTTTTGAGATGGAGTCTCGCTCTGTCGCCCAGGCTGGAGTGCAGTGGTGTAATCTCGACTCACCGCAACCTTCACCTTCCAGATTCAAGCAATTTCCCTGTCTCAGCCTCCCAAGTGGCTGGGATTACAGGTACACACCACCACGCCTGACTAATTTTTTTGTATTTTTAGTAGAGATGGAGTTTCACCATGTTGGCCAGAATGGTCTCGAACTCCTGATCTCAGGCAATCCACCTGTCTCGGCCTCCCAAAGTGCTGGGATTACAGGCATGAGCCACCACACCTGGCCAACATAAAACATTTTTATAAAAAATACATATTCAGACTGGGTGTGGTGGCTCATGCCTGTAATCCCAGCACTTTGGGAGGCTGAGGCCAGTAGATCACTTGAGGTCAGGAGATTGATACCAGCCTAGACAACGTGGTGAAACCCCCATCTCTACTAAAAATACAAAAATTAGCCGGGCATGGTGGTGCACACCTGTAATCCCAGCTACTTGGGAGGCTCAGGCACAAGAATCACTTAAACACCAGAGGCAGAGGTTGCAGTGAACCGAGATTGTGTCACTGCCCTCCAACCTGGGCAACAGAGCAGTGAGACCCTGTCTCAAAAAAACCCAAAAAACAAACAAACAAACTGTATATATATATATCTTCAAAGTTTAAAAATGGTGCAAAGAAGAGCATTGTTTTATATTTTTTTCAACTGTCTTTAACTTCTGGCTTAATAGAAGACAGCTGCATTCTCATTTTTTCTTTTTAGACGGTATCTCGCTCTATCACCCAGGCTGGAGTGCAGTGGCGTGACCTCGGCTTACTGCAACCTCTGCCTCCTGGGTTCAAGCAATTCTTCCACCTCAGCCTCCTGAGTAGCTGGGACTACAGGCATGCACCACCACGCCCAGCTAATTTTTTTGTTTGTTTTTTTTTTTTTTTTTTTTTTTTGAGACGGAGTCTCGCTCTGTCACCCAGGCTGGAGTGCTGTGGCCGGATCTCAGCTCACTGCAAGCTCCGCCTCCCGGGTTCACGCCATTCTCCTGCCTCAGCCTCCCGAGTAGCTGGGACTACAGGCGCCACCACCTCGCCCGGCTAGGTTTTTGTAGTTTTTTTTTAGTAGAGACGGGGTTTCACGGTGTTAGCCAGGATGGTCTCGATCTCCTGACCTCGTGATCCACCCGTCTCGGCCTCCCAAAATGCTGGGATTACAGGCTTGAGCCACCGCGCCTGGCCTATTTTTTTTTGTATTTTTTGTAAAGACAGAGTTTCACCATGTTGGCCAGGCTGCTCTTGAACTCCTGACCTTAGGTGATCTGCCCACCTCAGTCTCCCAAAGTGCTAGGTTTACAGGCGTGAGCCACTGCACCCAGCTGACAGCTGCATTCTTACATCTACTTCATTCTGTCTGTTACAATATGTACTTGTAGAAGGAAAGAGTATTAAATAACTTTTTCCAGTAGCAATGAGTATTCTTCTTTGATACTACACAAAAATTTGACAAGTGGTAATTTCTTTTTTCTTTTCTTTTTTTTTTGAGACGGAGTCTCACCCTGTTGCCCAGACTGGAGTGCAGTGGTGCGATATCGGCTCACCACAACCTCCGCCTCCTTGGTTCAAGTGATTCTCCTGCCTCAGCCTCCCAAGTAACTGGGGCTACAGGCATGTGCCACCATGCCCAGCTAATTTTTGTACTTTTAGTAGAGACGGGGTTTCACCATGTTGGCCAGGCTGATCTTGAACTCCTGACCTCAGATGATCCGCCCACTTTGGCCTCCCAAAGTGCTGGGATTACATGTGTAAGCCACAGCGTCCGGCTGACAAATGGTAATTTCTTTTTTTTTTTGAGATGGAGTCTCGCTCTGTTGCCCAGGCTGGATTGTGGTAGTGCGATCTGGGCTCACTTCATGCTCCGCCTGCCGAGTGCATGCGATTCTCTTGCCTCAGCCTCCCGAGTAGTTAGGACTACAGGTGTCCGCCACCACACCTGGCTAATTTTTTTCTTTCTTTCTTTTTTTTTTTTTTGTATTTTTAGTAGAGACGCAATTCCACCGTGTTAACCAGGGTGGTCTCGATCTCCTAACCTTGTGATCCGCCCACCTTGGCCTCCCAAAGTGCTGGGATTACAGGCATGAGCCACCGCGCCAGGCCAACAAGTGGTAATTTCTTAAAAGTTAGTTGCATGGGCCGGGCGCGGTGGCTCAAGCCTGTAATCCCAGCACTTTGGGAGGCCGAGACGGGCAGATCACAAGGTCAGGAGATCGAGACCATCTTGGCGAACACAGTGAAACCCCGTCTCTACTAAAAATACAAAAAACTAGCCGGGCGAGGTGGCGGGTGCCTGTAGTCCCAGCTACTTGGGAGGCTGAGGCAGGAGAATGGTGGGAACCCGGGAGGCAGAGCTTGCAGTGAGCTGAGATCCGGCCACTGCACTCCAGCCGGGGCGACAGAGCAAGACTCCGCCTCAAAAAAAAAAAAAAAAAAAAAAAAAGTTAGTTGCACGAAGGCAGGAGGATTGCTTGAGGCCAGGAGTTTGAGACCAGCCTGGGCAATGTAACAAAACAGCACCTCTACAAAAAACTAAAGAATTAGGCACGGTTGTGCGCACCTGTAGTCCTAGCTACTCAAGAGGCTGAGGACGGAAGATTGCTTGAGCCCAGGAGTTCAAGGCTGCAGTGAGCTATGATCATACCACTGCAGTCTAGCCTGGGCAACAGAAAAAGACCCTGTCTCAAAAAAAAAAAAAAAAAAAAAAAGAAAAAGTTAGTTGCAATGAGGAATTTGAAATCACATCAGTGAATTTTTGTATTCTGTGACCTTAAAACCATTGATCTTTCACTTTGAATTGTTTTACCTGTGCATGACTTTATAACATCAAACACTGGTCATTTGGGAAGTATTGGTTCGGCCGGGCACGGTAGCTCAAGCACTTTGGGAGGCCGAGACGGGTGGATCACGAGGTCAGGAGATCGAGACCATCCTGGCTAACACGGTGAAACCCCGTCTCTACTAAAAAATACAAAAAACTAGCTGGGCAAGGTGGCGGGCGCCTGTAGTCCCAGCTACTCAGGAGGCTGAGGCAGGAGAATGGCGTGAACCCAGGAGGCGGAGCTTGCAGTGAGCTGAGATCCGGCCACTGCACTCCAGCCTGGGCGACAGAGCGAGACTCCGTCTCAAAAAAAAAAAAAAAAGTATTGGTTCACCAAATTGTATAGGTCATCTAAATATTTATGCATTTTATTATACAATATCAAAAAATCACATTCATTAATATTACCACTTATTTCATCAGAAAAGTCTTTAACGTAAGTTATCAAGTTGATGGCAGTGGTTATAGATTTTCCAAAATTCTAATTTTTGCTTGAAAGCTCAAATTGTAATTGATAATTGGCAATAAATACTGTCAGTTGGCTGGGCGCGGTGGCTCCCGCCTGTAATTCCAGCACTTTGGGAGGCCGAGGCAGGCAGATCACCTGAGGTCAGGAGTTTGAGAACAGCCTGGCCAACATGGCGAAACCCCATCTCTACTAAAAGTACAGAAAAATTAGTCAGACGTGGTGGCGCATGCCTGTAATCCTGGCTACTCGGAAGGCTGAGACAGAGAGTTGCTTGAACCTGGGCGGTGGAGGTTGGCAGTGAGCCGAGATCTCGCCACTGCACTCTGGCCTGGGCAACAAGAGCGAGGCTCCATCTCAAAAAATAATAATAAAAAATAAATGAATAAAATAAAAAATGAACAAAGTGAGCTGCCACTCTCTTTGTGCCACTCACTTTTGTGGTGGCTCGCGCCTGTAATCCCAGCACTTTGGGAAGCCAAGGTGGGCAGATCACCTGAAGTCAGGAGTTCGAGACCAGCCTGGCCAGCATCTCTCTACTAAAAATACAAAAATTAGCTGGGCATGGTGGTGGGTGCCTGTAATTGTGGATACTTGGGAGGCAGAGGCAGGAGAATCACTTGTACCTGGGAGGCAGAGGTTGCAGTGAGCCGAGATCACACCATTGCACTCCAGCCTGAGTGACAAGAGCAAAACTCTATCTCAAAAATAAAATAATAATAAAATAAAATGATGTTCCATGATAAAAGCAGTTATTTATTTTATTTTATTTTATTTTTTTGAGATGGAGTCTCGCTCAGTCGCCCAGGCTGGAGTGCAGTGGCGCAATCTCGGCTCGCTGCAAGCTCCGCCTCCAGGGTTCACAGCATTCTCCTGCCTCAGCCTCCCGAGTTGCTGGGACTATAGGCGTCTGCCACCACGCCTGGCTAATTTTTTTTTTTTTTTTTTTTTTTGGATTTTCAGTAGAGACAGGGTTTCACCGTGTTAGCCAGGATGGTCTCGATCTCCTGACCTGGTGATCTGCCTGCCTGGACCTGCCAAAGTGTTGGGATTACAGGCATGAGCCACCGTGCCTGGCCAAAAGCAGTTATTTTAGCTTGCAACTTAATCATGTCGTGCTTTTTCTCAAGAAAACCATCATGTTTCAGTAAGCAGCAGAAGTAATTTAAGTCAGCTAGGCACAGTGGCTCACACCTGTAATCCCAACACTTTGGGGTTCTATTGCTATGGAAAGATCATGCAGAATGGTGGGTACAGTATAATTGTCATTTGAGCAAAAGGGTAGAGAAGAGTCCGGGTGTGATGGCTCATGCCTGTAATCCTAACACTTTGGGGTCCCAAGGTAGGTCGATCGCTTGAGCCCAGCAGTTTGAGACCAGCCTGAGTAATATTGTGAATCCCCATCTCTATAAAAAATACAAAAATTAGCTGGGCATGGTGGTGTGTGCTTGTAGTCCCAGCTACTTGGGAAGCTGAGATGGGAGGATCCCATGAGCCCAGGAGGTCAGGACTGCAGTGAGCTGTGATTGTGCCCACTGCACTCCAGCCTGGGTGACAGTGAAACCATGTCTCAAAAAAAAAAAAAAAAAAGTGCTTTATGTATACTTCCCATTTTGTAACACATAAATTATAAACACATATATTCAGGTGTTGAGATTTAATAAAATTAATAAGTTTTACTGTGTCATCCAGGACACTCCTAAGTAGAACTGGCAATTTTCCCTTGAGATTACATGGCAGTGAAGAATACAATAACCAGTAGCACAGTCTGATTCATGCTAAGGCACCAGCAGTTATAACCACTGTTTAATTTGTACCGTCAGTGCTAATGTAAACATGGAAAAAGAAAAAAGGCAAATAATGTTTTTGTATTATAATAAAAATAGTTCTGACCTCATAGATCCCTAAAAGGGTATCAGGGACCACCAGGGGTCCACAAACCATACTTTTTGAACTACTGGCCTAAGCAGATCAGTGTTTAACCAATAAAGGCTTGTTCTTAAATTTTTTCTTTTTTTTTTTTTTAAGTCAAGATCTGGCTGTATCACCCAGGCTAGAGTGCAGTGGTGCAATCTCAGCTTGCTGCAACCTCCATCTCCTGAGCTGAAGTTATCCTCCCATCTTAGCCTCCCGATTAGCTGAGATTATAGGCATGCACCACCATGCCCAGTTAATTTTTATCTTTTTAAAAATTATTATTTTATTTTTTCGAGATAGCGTCTCGCTCTGTCGCCCAGACTGGAGTGCAGTGGCGCAATCTCGGCTCATTGCAACCTCCGCCTCCCAGGTTCAAGCAATTGTCCTGCCTCAGTCTCCCAAGTAGCTGGGACTACAGACGTGTGCTACCACACCCGGCTAATTTTTGTATTTTTAGTAGAGACGGGGTTTCACTCTGTTGGCCAGGCTGGTCTCAAACTCCTGACCTCAGGTGATCTGCCTGCCTCAGCCTCCCAAAGTGCTGGGACTACAGGCTCGAGCCACCGCGCCCAGCCAATTTTTGTATTTTTTGTGAGACGGTTTCACCATTTTGCCTAGGCTGGTCTCAAACTTGTGAGCTCAAGTAATCCTTCTACCTCGACCTCCTAAAGTGCTGGGATTACAGTCCCAAGCCACTGCACCCCTCTTTGTCTCCTTAAATTTTAAGCATGATTATATCATTACTGCATCTTAACCTAGTTTTTATCTTCTGACTATGGTGTAATAGTTTGGGCTGGGTGCGGTGGCTCACGCCTGTAATCCCAACACTTTGGGAGGCTGAGGCGGGTGGATCACTTGAGGTCAGGAGTTCGAGACCAGCCTGGCCAACATGGTGAAACCCCGTCTCTACTAAAAATACAAAAATTAGCCGGGCATGGTGGCGGGTGCCTGCAATCCCAGCTACTCAGGAGGCTGAAGCAAGAGAATTGCTTGAACCCGGGAGGCGGAGGTTGCACTGAGTCGAGGTCACACCACTGCACTCCAGCCTGAGCAATACAGTGAGACTCAGTCTCAAAAAACAAAACAAAACAAAAAAAAAAGAGAGAGTGATACAGTTTTATTTGGAAACCTTGATGTGTCCTATTTCAGTGTGCCTACAAACCTCCAGAGAGAGCAGTTAGTTGCTAATAAGGGCTCTCATAATTTCCATCAAGCAGTAGTTTCACAGGTGGGCATCCATCTTGCTCCCTTCCTGGAAATCAAACTACATAATTTATTATTTTGTATTATGTTCCTTAAAATAATATTGTACCTTTCTTCATTTCAGGGGAATGAAATGGTGTTTTATCGATTCCTTAAACTAGAAAGGTCGTAGTGTGTTGCAGATATTTCCAGAGTATTTCTGGGGATTGAAAGTGATAGAACTATGTATAAGGGCTTGAAACATTCCCAACTATTTTATTGCTTGTGTTAGATGAGGTAGAAAGGAAGTGACCTACCAGTCAACTTGAGATGTATATTACATACATTCAAATATAAGAAGTCTTCTAAAAAAATGTATTGGCAGCTTTCCTTATGTTTGAGTTATAGCTACCTGAAAACTTTTGTTCCTATGCATAAAGATGTCTTTGGTGGACTTGGGAAAGAGGTTGCTAGAGGCAGCAAGAAAAGGCCAAGATGATGAAGTGAGAACATTGATGGCAAACGGCGCCCCATTCACCACAGACTGGGTAAGCTTAGAGGAAAGGTCTCTTAATTATTTCCAATGTATGCTTTACCAACCTTTTTCTTAAAGGCTAACAGACTTTATTGGTTTTTCTTCACTCCCTTTCTACCTCATATCCCTTTCAAGAGTTTTATTTTCTTTGTCTTATCTGAATATGTGGTTTTCTTTTTCTTTTAGTTTTCCAAATTGAGAGTCTCCTGTGGATATATAGGTGATAATTGTAAGGTATTATATACTTGTGATTTTCTATAATTTTTTTAGAGTATTTTCTAAAGGTTTAACTGTCTCTGGAGTGTACTTGCATTATAGACTTCTGTAATTAGGTAGAAATTAAATAAAATCAATATAATAAGAATGAATTTCTAGACTAATAAACTTCTTGTTTCCTTTTTTGTAATATGCCCTGGTTAATATGAAATTGTCTAGGCTGAGCGTGGTGGCTCACAACTGTAATCCCAGCACTTTGGGAGTCCAAGGCGGGCAGATCACCTGAGGTCAGGAGTTCGAGACTAGCCTGCTAACATGGTGAAACCCTGTTTCAACTAAAAATACAAAAAATTAGCCAGGCATGGTGGTGCATGCCTGTAATCCCAGCTATTTGGGAGGCTGAGGCAGGAGAATCGCGTGAACTCGGGAGGTGGGGGTTGCAGTGAGCTGAGATTGTGCCATTGCACTCCAGCTTGGAAACTCCGTCTCAAAAAAAAAAAAAAAAGTCATCTAGCTGTTCTGTTTCCTTTACCACTGTTAAAAAACATTAAAGGCTGGGCACAGTGGCTCACACCTGTAATCCCAGTACTTTGGGAGGACGAGGTGGGCAGATCATGAGGTCAGGAGATCGAGACCATCCTGGCTAACAGGGTGAAACCCTGTCTCTACTAAAAATACAAAAAAATTAGCCGTGCGTTGTGGCGGGTGCCTGTAGTCCCAGCTACTTGGGAGGCTGAGGCAGGAGAATGGCGTGAACCTGGGAGGCGGAGGTTGCAGTGAGCCAAGATCGCGCCACTGCACTCCAGCCTGGGAGACAGCGAGACTCCGTCTCAAAAAAAAAAAAAAAACATTAGAGAGGAAGGTGTAATTTAGCCTTAACCATCTTGGAGACCAAAGAGCTTCAGAAGAAACGGGTCCGGGTTATAATGTGGGCTTTCTTAGCAGTCACAGATTTTGTATGCATTGCCAAATTTTAACAATTTCAATGAATGAATGACCTCTATTCTGGAGTGATTGAGAGGCCAACAGATTCTTAGCACTTCACAAAAAGAAAGAAAAGGAAACCCATGATAATAGCATTTCTATAAATAGACCTGGAAAGAACAATGTGAATTAAATTCAGTCAGGCAGAGAGGCTGAAAATATGAAAAAGCAAAGAATAAACTAAACAGGCTTAAAATAAAGAGCATAACAAAAAGAAGGGAATAGATCTCTGGCCAAAGTGGATGATGATAGATAACTCTTACAAGATTTACACTGGGATGACAGACTTACTTATTGCTGTTGATACATCATTGCTAAATTTTTATTGCCTCTTCATCTCATCATCATTCGTTTTGCCCTGCTTTACTGTAGCAAAAAACTTTTCTTCCAATCAGTCAAATTTGTACCTCAAATTCCACAGGTAACTTTCTAGTCTCTACCCTTTTTCTTTTTTAAAATTTACTTTATTTATTTATTTATCACGGGATAAGGTCTCTCTATGTTGCCCAGGCTGGTCTTGATCTCTTGGGCTCAAGCAGTCCTCCTGTCTTGACCTCCCAAAGTGCTGGGATTGCAGGCATGAGCCACCACATCCACCCTGATCCCTTTTTTTTTTTTTTTTTTTAACCTTCTAAATGCTGCGTAAAGTCACGTCCTTAGGGAACCTTACTTGATAAATCCACCTGACATAAGCCATTATACTTAGCACTTAATTGGTGGTCTATTTATTTGTCCATTAGCATGTTAATTTTTTTTTTTTTTTTTTGAGATGGAGTTTCCCTCTGTCGCCCAGGCTGGAGTGCAGTGGCACAATCTCAGGTCACTGCAACCCTCTGCCTCCCAGGTTCGAAGCAATTCTCCCTGCCTCAGCCTCCTGAGTAGCTGGGGTTACAGGTGCCCACCACCATGCCTGGCTAACTTTTTTTGTATTTTTTAGTAGAGATGGGGTTTCACCATGTTGGCCAGGCGGGTCTTGAACTCCTGACCTCAGGTGATCGGCCCACCTTGGCCTCCCAAAGTGCTGGGATTACAGGTGTGAGCCAGTGCACCCAGCCCCTTGCCTTTAATTTGTAATTTTAACCATTTTTTCAGTTTTATCTGCCCAACCAGATTCTCTCTTGAAGGACAAGAACCATACTTTGTTCATTTGTATCTCTCCAGTAATGATCTAGGACTCTGCACACAGTGATTATTCAATGAGTATTATTTTTCCACAGCTTGGAACATCACCCCTCCACCTTGCAGCTCAGTATGGTCATTATTCCACAGCAGAAGTACTCCTTCGAGCAGGTGTTAGCAGGGATGCCCGGACTAAAGTAGACAGGACCCCCTTGCACATGGCTGCTGCAGATGGACATGCACACATCGTGGAACTGCTCGTTCGGGTAAAGCAAGAATAGTGGCAAGGTTATGTTGTAAAAAAGACATCCACTTTCCTGTTTTCTTAAATGGGTACTAGGAAATGACTTGGGAAGGATTAAGTTTAGGACAGTTAATAGCATTAAGTTGCATCTGCAAGAGTCTTCATGGCAGGCCAGGTGCATGTAATCCCAGCACTTTGGGAGGCTGAGACGGGTGGATCACAAGGTCAGGAGTTCGAGACTGGCCAGACCAACATGGTGAAACCCCATTGCTACTAAAAAAAAACAAAAAAATTTAGCAGGACATGGTGGCGCGTGACTGTAATTCCAGCTACTCAGGAAGCTGAGGCAAGAGAATCACTTGAACCCAGGAGGTGGAGGTGTGGTGAGCCAAGATTGCGCCACTGCACTCCAGTCTGGATGACAGAGCAAGAATCTGTCTCAAAAAAAAAAAAAAAAAAAAAAAAAGCCTTCATGTCTATGAGGAGTCTGTTTTCTTATTTATTTATTTTGTTTTGTTTTGTTTTTGAGATGGAGTCTTGCTCTTGTTGCTTAGACTGGAGTGCAGTGGCACGATCTCTGCTCACCACAACCTCTGCCTCCCGGGTTGAAGTGATTCTCCTGCCTCAGCTCCCAAGTAGCTGGGATTACAGGCGCCTGCCACTATGCCCAGCCAATTTTTCTATTTTTAGTAGAGACAGGGTTTCACCGTGTTGCCCAGGCTGGTCTCAAACTCCTGACCTCCTGACGTGAGCCACCATGCCTATTTTCTAATTTATTAAAACAATTTTTTTTTTTTTTTTTGAGATGAACTCTTGGCCAGGCACAATGGCTCACTCCTGTAATCCCAGCACTTTAGGAGGCCAAGGCAGGCGGATCATCTGAGGTCAGGAGTTCGAGACCAGCCTGGCCAACATGGTGAACCCCATCTCTACTAAAAATACAAAAATTAGCCAGGCGTGGTGGCAGGCGCCTGTAATCCCAGCTACTCAGGAGACTGAGGCAAGAGAATTGCTTGAACCCAGGAGGCGGAGGTTGCAGTGAGCCAAGATCACACCATCGCACTCCAGCCTGGGGTACAAGAGCAAGACTTCATCTCAAAAAAAACAAAAAAATTTAGCAGGACATGGTGGCGCGTGACTGTAATTCCAGCTACTCAGGAAGCTGAGGCAAGAGAATCACTTGAACCCAGGAGGTGGAGGTGTGGTGAGCCAAGATTGCGCCACTGCACTCCAGTCTGGATGACAGAGCAAGAATCTGTCTCAAAAAAAAAAAAAAAAAAAAAAGAGCCTTCATGTCTATGAGGAGTCTGTTTTCTTATTTATTTATTTTGTTTTGTTTTGTTTTTGAGATGGAGTCTTGCTCTTGTTGCTTAGACTGGAGTGCAGTGGCACGATCTCTGCTCACCACAACCTCTGCCTCCCGGTTGAAGTGATTCTCCTGCCTCAGGCTCCCAAGTAGCTGGGATTACAGGCGCCTGCCACTATGCCCAGCCAAGCCAATTTTTCTATTTTTAGTAGAGACAGGGTTTCACCGTGTTGCCCAGGCTGGTCTCAAACTCCTGACCTCCTGACGTGAGCCACCATGCTATTTTCTAATTTATTAAAACAATTTTTTTTTTTTTTTTTTGAGATGAACTCTTGGCCAGGCACAATGGCTCACTCCTGTAATCCCAGCACTTTAGGAGGCCAAGGCAGGCGGATCATCTGAGGTCAGGAGTTCGAGACCAGCCTGGCCAACATGGTGAAACCCCATCTCTACTAAAAATACAAAAATTAGCCAGGCGTGGTGGCAGGCGCCTGTAATCCCAGCTACTCAGGAGACTGAGGCAAGAGAATTGCTTGAACCCAGGAGGCGGAGGTTGCAGTGAGCCAAGATCACACCATCGCACTCCAGCCTGGGGTACAAGAGCAAGACTTCATCTCAAAAAAAACAAAAAAATTTAGCAGGACATGGTGGCGCGTGACTGTAATTCCAGCTACTCAGGAAGCTGAGGCAAGAGAATCACTTGAACCCAGGAGGTGGAGGTGTGGTGAGCCAAGATTGCGCCACTGCACTCCAGTCTGGATGACAGAGCAAGAATCTGTCTCAAAAAAAAAAAAAAAAAAAAAAGAGCCTTCATGTCTATGAGGAGTCTGTTTTCTTATTTATTTATTTTGTTTTGTTTTGTTTTTGAGATGGAGTCTGCTCTTGTTGCTTAGACTGGAGTGCAGTGGCACGATCTCTGCTCACCACAACCTCTGCCTCCCGGGTTGAAGTGATTCTCCTGCCTCAGGCTCCCAAGTAGCTGGGATTACAGGCGCCTGCCACTATGCCCAGCCAATTTTTCTATTTTTAGTAGAGACAGGGTTTCACCGTGTTGCCCAGGCTGGTCTCAAACTCCTGACCTCCTGACGTGAGCCACCATGCCTATTTTCTAATTTATTAAAACAATTTTTTTTTTTTTTTGAGATGAACTCTTGGCCAGGCACAATGGCTCACTCCTGTAATCCCAGCACTTTAGGAGGCCAAGGCAGGCGGATCATCTGAGGTCAGGAGTTCGAGACCAGCCTGGCCAACATGGTGAAACCCCATCTCTACTAAAAATACAAAAATTAGCCAGGCGTGGTGGCAGGCGCCTGTAATCCCAGCTACTCAGGAGACTGAGGCAAGAGAATTGCTTGAACCCAGGAGGCGGAGGTTGCAGTGAGCCAAGATCACACCATCGCACTCCAGCCTGGGGTACAAGAGCAAGACTTCATCTCAAAAAAAACAAAAAAAAGAGATCAAGTCTCACACTGTCACCAGGCTGGAGTGCAGTGGCGCAATCTTGGCTCATTGTAACCTCCGACTCCTGGGTTCAAGTGATTCTCCTACCTCAGCCTCCAAAGTAGCTGGGATTACAGGTGCCTGCCACCATGCTCAGATATTTTTTTTTGTATTTTTAGTAGAGATAGGGTTTCACTCTGTTGGCCAGGCTGGTCTCAAACTCCTGACCTTATGATCTGCCTGCCTCAGACTCCCAAAGTGCGGGAATTATAGGTGTGAGCCACCGTGCCTGGCCCTAAAACAATTTTTTAAATTTGAGACAGGGTTTCACTCTTTTGCACTGGCTGGAGAGCAGTGCCATTATCATGGCTCACTGCAGCTTTCAACACCTGGGTTCAAGCAATCCTACTGCCTCAGCCTCCAAAGTAGCTAGGAGGACTACAGGCATCCAGCACCACGCCCAGCTAATTTATTTTTGTTTTTATTTTTTGTAGAGAATAGGATCTCGTATTGCCCAGCCCAGGCTGGCCTTGAACTCCTGGCCTCAAACAATTCTCCTACATCAGCCTCCCAACACTGGGATTACAGGTGTGCGGTTACTGTGCTTAGCCAGTTTTTAAAAATTTTTTTTCTTTTTTTTCTTTTTTTTTTTTGAGACGGAGTCTCGCTCTGTTGCCAGGCTGGAGTGCAGTGGCGCAATACTAGCTCACTGCAGCCTCTGCCTCCCAGGTGCAAGTGATTCTCCTGCCTCAGCCTCCCGAGTAGCTGGGACTACAGGCGTGCTCCACCATGCCCAGCTAATTTTTGTTTTTGTTTTTTAGTTTTTTTTGAGACGGAGTCTCGCGCTGTCTCCCTGGCTGGAGGGCAGTGGCGCGATCTCGGCTCACTGCAAGCTCCGCCTCCCGGGTTCCCGCCATTCTCCTGCCTCAGCCTCCCGAGTAGCTGGGACTACAGGCCCCCGCAACCGCGCCCAGCTAATTTTTTGTATTTTTAGCAGAGACGGGGTTTCACCGTGGTCTGGATCTCCTGACCTTGTGATCCGCCCGCCTTGGCCTCCCAAAGTGCTGGGATTACAGGCATGAGCCACCGCGCCCGGCCAATTTTTGTATTTTTAGTAGAGATGGAGTTTCACCATGTTGGCCAGGATGGTCTCCATCCTTTGACCTTGTGATCTGCCCGCCTCGGCCTCCCAAAGTGCTGGGATTATAGGCATGAGCCACCGCACCCGACCATTTTTTAAAATCATATTAAAAAAAAAAAAAATTACAGATGAGGTCTCACTACGTTGACCAGGCTGGTCTCAGACTCCTGGCCTCAAGTGATCCTTCCATCCTCAACCTTCCAAAGTGCTGAGATTATAGGCGTGAGCCATTGCTCCCAGCCTAGTTTTCCAATTTATTATTATTATTATTATTATTAGTCTTTTTTTTTTTGGAGACAGGGGTCTCACTCTGTCACCCAGGCTGGAATGCGGTGGTATGATTTCGGCTCACTGCAGCCTCCACCGCCCAGGCTCAAGAGATCTACCCACTTCACCCTCCCCTTTAGCTGGGACTACAGGCACGTACTACCACTCCCGGCTAATGTTTTGAATTTTTTGTAGAGGCATGTTTTTTTCACCATATTCCCCAAGCTCATCTTGAACTCCTGAGTTCCAGGATTTTTTCAAGGCTAAACAGACTTACTGATTTTTCTTCTTTCCCTTTCTGAAGGTATTCTCTGCACTTATGCCTATTTATTCAGGCACTTGGCTCTCTATTAATAAATGCAACAAAAATCTGTTCCTTCCCTCTTTGTCTTCCATCTGTTTAATTTCCCAATGATGTCCTTAGAGGACCCACTCGTTGAAAGTATTATGTCTGTCAGCATTTAGGAGAATTTGAGAAATGTTTTTCCCTTTGATATTCCTTAAATGTGATCTAGATTTGAGTACATAGTATCTATGGAAATCCTCTGTATTTGATGATGGGATGTTGCACCTGTGTTCCTATAACCACTGTTGAAAAAAATGCTTTTCTGTGACAGAATGGTGCAGATGTGAATGCCAAGGACATGCTGAAGATGACAGCTTTGCACTGGGCCACAGAGCGCCACCATCGAGATGTTGTAGAGTTACTTATCAAATATGGAGCTGATGTCCATGCTTTCAGCAAATTTGATAAATCTGCCTTTGACATAGCTCTGGAGAAAAACAATGCTGAGATTTTGGTCATCCTCCAGGTGTGGTTCTTTTTATACTCTCCAGAGTATACGTCAATTGAAGTTAAGGATTTTTTTGTGGGAGTTGAATCAAAACTGAATTTTCCCTATCTTATTAAAATAGCATTTCTAATATGTCTCAATCTTGTGACTCAGTGTCACTATATATATAATATATATTATATATAGCATAAACATAACCTATATATATTATATACATTAATAGGATACTGCGCCTGGCTGTGTCCCATTAATTTCTGTTTCCCACCCCCCACTCTGAGATGGAGTCTCACTTTGTCGCCCAGGCTGGAGTGCAATGACACGATCTCGGCTCACTGCTCGGATTCAAGTGATTCTTCCTCCTCAGCCTCCCGAGTAGCTGGGATTACAGGCACCTGCCATCATGCCCAGCTGATTTTTGTATTTTTGTAGAGATGGGTTTCACCATGTTGGCCAGGCTGGTCTTGAACTCCTGACCTCAGGTGATCCGCCTGCCTCGGCCTCCCAAAGTGCTGGGATTACAGGCATGAGCAACTGTGCCCGGCCTGCCCATTAATTTCTTTTTTTTTTTTTTTTTTTTGAGACGGAGTCTTGCTCTTTCGTCCGGGCTGGAGTGCAGTGGCCGGATCTCAGCTCACTGCAAGCTCCGCCTCCCGGTTTTACGCCATTCTCCTGCCTCAGCCTCCGGAGTAGCTGGGACTACAGGCGCCCGCCACCTCGCCCGGCTAGGTTTTTTTTTTTTTTGTGTTTTTAGTAGAGACGGGGTTTCACCGTGTTAGCCAGGATGGTCTCGATCTCCTGACCTCGTGATCCGCCGTCTCGGCCTCCCAAAGTGCTGGATTACAGGCTTGAGCCACTGCGCCCGGCCCTGCCCATTAATTTCTTAAGCCAGCACTGTATATCAGGGAACAATAGGACAGGGGATATAAAAATTAACAGGACATGGGCCAGGCGTGGTTGCTCATGCCTGTAATCCCAGCACTTTGGGAGGCCGAGGCAGATGGATCACCTGAGGTCAGGAGTTCGAGACCAGCCTGGCCAATATGGCGAAACCCCGTTTCTACTAAAAATGCAAAACAAATTAGCCGGGCATGGTGGTATGTGCCTGTAATCCCAGCTACTTGGGAGGCCAAAGCAGGAGAATCGCTTGAACCTGGGAGGCAGAGGTTGCAGTGAGCCAAGATCACGCCACTGCATTCGAGCCTGGGCGACAAGCAGGATTCCATCTCAAAAAAAAAATTAATATGACATGAAGTGTTCAAAGCATGATAAAAGACAGGAAATAAAATATTATAATATTGCGTGATAGGCCGGGCGCGTTGGCTCAAGCCTGTAATCCCAGCACTTTGGGAGGCCGAGACGGGCGGATCACGAGATCAGGAGATCAAGACCATCCTGGCTAACGTGGTGAAACCCCGTCTCTACTAAAAAATACAAAAAACTAGCCGGGCGAGGTGGCGGGCGTCTGTAGTCCCAGCTACACGGGAGGCTGATGCAGGAGAATGGCGTAAACCCGGGAGGCGGAGCTTGCAGTGAGCTGAGATCCGGCCACTGCACTCCAGCCTGGGTGACAGAGCGAGACTCAGTCTCAAAAAAAAAAAAAAAAATTGCATGATAAATAGATATCTAGTAAGTGCTATGGGAGCACAAAGGAGGGAATAGTAGGTTTTAAACGGAATATTGAAGTAGGCAGAGAAGTGAGAAAACTATATTCTAGGCTAGAATAAGAGCAAATCAAAGACACAGAGGTGTGAAAGAACATGGAATGTTCAAGAAAAAGTAGTTGAGTTATGAGAGAATGGGCAAAGGAAGCAGAATTTGGGAGTGGCAGATGCTAAGCTTGAAAGTTAGGCTGGATTCCAGGCCGGGAGCGTCGGTGGCTCAAGCCTGTAATCCTAGCACTTTGGGAGGCCGAGACGGCGGATACGAGGTCAGGAGATCGAGACCATCCTGACTAACACGGTGAAACCCTGTCTCTACTAAAAACTACAAAACTAGCCGGGCGAGGTGGCGGCGCCTGTAGTCCCAAACTCGGGAGGCTGAGGCAGAGAATGGCGTGAACCCGGAGGCTAGCTTGCAGTGAGCTGAATCCGGCCACAGCACTCCAGCCTGGGGAAAGCGCGAGACTCCGTCTCAAAAAAAAAAAAAAAAAAAAAAAAAAAAAAAAAAAAAAAGAAAGTTAGGCTGGATTCTGAATGTAGGGATGCTTTACAGCATGTGAAGGAGTTTGAACTGTTATGTGAGTGATGGATTTGGATAGAAGTTTTTAAATAGAGGACTGATATGATTAAATTTGTTTTAAAAAGATGATGTGACACACAGATGAGAGAGAGACACTTAATGCTAAATAACTATATGGTGACTTTTATTAGGCCAGGCAAGGGCCAATGAGAAATTGAACCAAGGAAGTGCTACTATTTCAGCATGTAGCAGTACTACTCTTCCCTCCTGTGTGCTCCCATAGCACTTACTAGATGTCTGTTTATCATGTAATATTATAATATTTTATTTCCTATCTTTAATTTTATCATGCTGTGAGCACTTCATGTCCTAGTGGAGGATAAAGGAAAAGGGCAAATTCAAGAAGGAATTTAGGCCAGGCATGGTAGCTCACACCTGAAATCCTAGCACTTTGGGAGGCCGAGGCGGGTGAATCACCTGAGGTCAGGAGTTCAAGCCCAGTCTGGCCAACATGGTGAAACCTCACCTTTACTAAAAATACAAAAATTAGCTGGTTTGGTGGTGGGTGCCTGTAATCCCAGCTACTTGGGAGATGGAGGCAGGAGGTTGAACTTGGGAGGTGGAGGTTGTAGTGAGCTGAGATCATGCCATTGTACTCAAGCCTGGGAGACAGAGTGAGACTCTCAAAAAAAACCACGAAGGGGCCGGGCGCGGTGGCTCAAGCCTGTAATCCCAGCACTTTGGGAGGCCGAGACGGGCGGATCACTAGGTCAGGAAATTGAGACCATCCTGGCTAACAATGTGAAACCCTGTCTCTACTAAAAAATACAAAAAACTAGCCGGGCAAGGTGGCGGGCGCCTGTAGTCCCAGCTACTCGGGAGGTTGAGGCAGGAGAATGGCATAAACCCGGAAGGCGGAGCTTGCAGTGAGCTGAGATCCGGCCACTGCACTCCAGCCTGGGTGACAGAGCCAGACTCCGTCTCAAAAAAAAAAAAAAAAACAACCAAGAAGGAATCTGACAATATCCAAAGAATGGATAACCTGTTTCAATTGAAGCTCTTAGTCAAGGGGCTAATTATATATGAAAAATAGTCATTTCTGGCTGGGCATGGTGGCTCATACCTATAATCCTAACACTTTGGGAGGCCAAGGAAGGTGGATTGCCTGAGCTCAGGAGTTCAAGGCCAGCCTGGGCAACTTGATGAAACCCTGTCTCTACTAAAATACAAAAGAAATTAGCCAGGCGTGGCAATGTACGCCTGTAGTCCCAGCTACTTGGGAGGCTGAGGCAGGAACCGTGGAGGTGGAGGTTGCATCACTGCACTGCAGCCTGGGTGACAGAGCAGGACTCCGTCTCCAAAAAAAAAAAAAAAAAAGGGAAAGGGAAGAAGAAAGCAAGCAAGCCATTTCTGCTGCATTTGCAGTATTTTTTTTTTCTAACTGCAGGTGGTCTATAGACTGGTTAGCCCCTTCACCTTTCAATTCTTTGTTAAAGCCCTTTCATAACTGGACTTTTAAAAGTAGTGATTATGTTTGCAGAAAATTGCTTCTGAAAGTAATAAAATAAAGATAAGCTACTTTTCACCATAATTGAACAGATATCCCTGGAAGCAAAAGTACAGCATACGGAGCGAGACTTTAAAATCTGGCACTTATTTGCTTGTTATATATTCTCTTAGGAATTTCTTCAGTGGCAGAATGGAACAAGTGGTTGGATAAAACTCTAGAGAATATTGTTCTCTGTAGATACTCTGCGGGAATCTCTTGCTAGCACACTGACTTGTAGATAATCACAAAATATTAGTGCTGGAAATTACTTTTTATTATTTATTTTTATTTTTTTTTTTTTATTTTTGAGATTGAGTCTCACTCTGTTGCCCAGGCTGGAGTGCAGTGATGTGAGTTTTAGCCAGGATGGTCTCAATCTCCTGACCTTGTGATCCACCCACTTCGGCCTCCCAAAGTGCTGGGATTACAGGCGTGAGCCACCGCGCCCAGCTGGAAATACTTTTTAGACTATTCAGATCAACTCCTTTCTTTTTTTTTTTTTTTTTTTCTCTGAGACGGAGTCTGGCTCTGTCGCCCAGGCTGGAGTGCAGTGGCCGGATCTCAGTTCACTGCAAGCTCCGCCTCCCGGGTTCACGCCATTCTCCTGCCTCAGCCTCCCGTAGCTGGGACTACAGGCGCACGCCACCTCGCCCAGCTAGTTTTTTGTATTTTTTAGTAGAGACGGAGTTTCACAGTGTTAGCCAGGATGGTCTCGATCTCCTGACCTCGTGATGCCCGTCTCGGCCTCCAAAGTGCTAGGATTACAGGCTTGAGCCACCGCGCCCGGCTCTTTTTTTTTTTTTTTTTGAGACGGAGTCTCACTCTGTCGCCCAGGCTGGAGTGCAGTGGCCGGATCTCAGCTCACTGCAAGCTCCGCCTCCCGGGTTCACGCCATTCTCCTGCCTCAGCCTCCCTAGTAGCTGGGACTACAGGCGCCCGCCACCTCGCCCGGCTAGTTTTTTGTATTTTTTAGTAGAGACGGGGTTTCACCGTGTAGGCCAGGATGGTCTCGATCTCCTGACCTTGTGATCCGCCCGCCTCAGCCTCCCAAGGTGCTGGGATTACAGGCTTGAGCCACCGTGCCCGGCCTTTCTTTTTTCTTTTTTTGAGACGGAGTCTCACTCTGTCACCCAGGCTGGAGTATAATGACGCTATTTTGGCTCACTGCAGTCTCGGCCTCCTGGGTTCAAGCAATTCTCCTGCCTCAGCCTCCCGAGTAGCTGGGATTACAAGCACCCGCCACCACGCCCAGCTGATACTTTTGTATTTAGTAGAGACAGGGTTTCACCATGTTGGCCAGGCTGGTCTCAAACTCCTGACCTCAAGTGATCCACCCGCCTCAGCCTCCCAAAGTGGTGAGATTACAGGCATGAGCCACTGCACCTGGCCTGACTCCCTCATTTTTCAAATGAAAAAAACAAGATTCATAGAGGTTAAATGAATTGTCTAGAATTTTTTGCAAATAATACACCTTTGCTTTCCTGAAGTAGAAACAAGCTTTGGAAAGCAACCTAGGGCCGGGCGCGGTGGCTCAAGCCTGTAATCCCAGCACTTTGGGAGGCCGAGACGGGCGGATCACGAGGTCAGGAGATCGAGACCATCCTGGCTAATACGGTGAAACCCATCTTACTAAAAATACAAAAAAAAACTAGCCGGGCGACGAGGCGGGCGCCTGTATCCCAGCTACTCGGGAGGCTGAGACAGGAGAATGGCGTGAACCCAGGAGGCGGAGCTTGCAGTGAGCTGAGAGCCGGCCACTGCACTCCAGCCTGGGCGGCAGAGCAAGACTCCGTCTCAAAAAAAAAAAAAAAAGAAAGCAACCTAACAACTCTGTTGGCCTGGTCTGAAAAAAAGGTAGTCTTAATGAGAACTCTGATCTCCGGTGGGAGATTGTATATGGGAACTAGTTATGATTGATAGAGCATTAGGGTGGGAGTGGAATATGCTGTTCAGTAACTGTGTAACTAAAGCTAATAAGTATTCTTGGGCTGGGCATGGTGGCTCATGCCTGTAATCCTACCACTTTAGGAGGCCAAGGCGGGCGATTTGCCTGAGCCCAGGAGTCCTGGACCAACTTGGGCAACATGGCAAAACCCCGTATCTACTAAAAATACAAAAAATTAGCTGGGCATAGTGGCACGTGCCTGTAATCCCAGCTGCTTGGGAGGCTGAGGCATTCGAATTGCCTGAACCCAGGAAGCGGAGGTTGCAGTGAGCCGAGATCATGCCACTGCACTCCAGCCTGGTCAACAGAGTGAGGCTGTCTCAAAAAAAAAAAAAAAAAACAGGAAAGAAAGAAAGAAGAAAGAAGAAAGAAGAGAGAGAGAGAGAGAGAGAGAGAGAGAGAGAGAGAGAGAGAGAGAGAGAGAGAGAGAGAGAGAGAGAGAGAGAAGAAAGAAGAAAGAAAAAAGAAGAAAAGAAAGGAAAAAAAAAAAAGAAAGAAAGAAAGAAAGAAAGAAAAAAGAAAGAAAAGCTAATAAGTGTTCTGACTGAAATATCCTGCCTTGTTTGGTAGGAAGCAATGCAGAATCAGGTGAATGTTAATCCAGAGAGAGCCAACCCTGTGACTGACCCTGTGACTATGGCTGCTCCATTCATCTTCACATCGGGAGAGGTTGTTAACCTCGCAAGCCTTGTTTCTTCAGCCAACACCAAAACAACCTCAGGTAATGTTCTGATAACATGAAATTTATTTTAGACTCAAAAATGAACAAAACCCTAGGTTTTCCAAGAGATGAATGGATAGCCTTTCTAATACTCTATAATTAAAATATTGCCAAAGCAGAAGATTTGTAATAGATTTTAAAGCTAAGGTACTTATTCTTTCTGGGGAAGGGAAAAATCATACATAGGGTTACAAAGGAATACTTATTGTGTTAAAAGTAGAATATTCTGGCTTGGGCACAGTGGCTCATATCTGTAATCCCAATGCTTTGGGAGGCCAAGGTGGGAAGATTGCTTGAGGCCACTCTGGTCTGGGCAACATAGAGAGACCCCATCCTCTACTAAAAATAAATTAGGTGGGCATGGTGATGCATACCTGTAGTCCCAGCTACTCAGGAGGCTGACATGGGAGGATCTTGTGAGCTCAGGAGTTGGACTTACTGTGAGTTATGATTGTGCCACTGCACTCTGGCCTGGGTGACACAGCAAGACCCTGTCTCTAAAAATAAAGGAAAATATTCTATAGATTAATCTATTGAAGGGTTATGCCTAGACCAGAAATGAAAATATGAAGGTGCCTTGACATGATACTGATAAGGGAAATAAACATTAATAGTTTAAAGCAGTAACAAAGCAGAATAAACATAAGTGGCTTTTGGAGTACTGATATAAAAGAGGTAAATGTGATTATCTGAATAAAGTATAAGAGTCTGGATTTGTTCTTGAGTGCATATATAAAAAGAAAATAGCAGAGAAAACTACTTGTTGTTGATCTTTTGAAACCTGTATGTTTTTGACTCGGCATGGTGCCTCTTGCCTGTAGTCCCAGCACTTTGGGAGGCCAAGGCGGGTGGATCACCTGAGGTCAGAAGTTTAAGACCATCCTGGTCAACATGATGGAAGCCCATCTCTACTAAATATACAAAAATTAGCCGGATGTGGTGGTGGGTGCCTGTAATCCCAGCTACTTGGGAGGCTGAGGCAGGAGAATCGCTTGAACCTGGGAAGGAGGAGGTTGTGGTGAGCCAAGATCGCGCCATTGCACTCCAGCCTGGGCAACAAGAGTGAAATTTCATCTCAAAAAAACAAACAAAAAAAGAAACCTGTATGTTTTCAACAAAACCATCTATCTAAATAAGAATGAATGAGTTTATTTTCAGCATCTCCTTTTTTTTTCCTCCGAGGCAGAGTCTAGCTCTGTGTCCCAGGCTGGAGTGCAGTGGCATAATCTTGGCTTACTTCAACCTCTGCCTCTCGGGTTCAAGTGATTCTCCTGCCTCAGCCTCCTGAGTAGCTGGTCCTACAGGCGCATGCCACCACGCCCGGCTAATTTTTGTATTTTTACTAGAGACGGGGTTTCACCGTGTTAGCCAGGATAGTCTCGATCTCCTAACCTCGTGATCTACCCGCCTCAGCCTCCCAAAGTGCTGGGATTACAGGCATGAGCCACCGCCCCCAGCCTTTCAGTCAGCATCTCCTCTTACAGATATTTGTTTTACAATGAAATAACTTGTGTCCTCATTTAAATACATTTTCCAATTGGCTATTGGTTTCTTTTTCTGTTTCTTTTATTTGAAATAACAGTATCCTCAGTTAAGTTTGTATAATGTCAAAGGAAAGATCTTGACTAAGCTATTGATATTGAGAGGTAGTGTGGTTAAAAGAGAAGAAACAACGTATGTGATATACGTGGAATTTTGGAATCAGAATTGTGCTCAAATAATTATTGGTTGATTAGCTGCTTGACCCTAGGAAAACTTCGTACTTTTCTGTGCCTTGTTTACTTATCAGTAACATTGGGATATAATAATATCTACTTTATGAGGTTGTTGTGAGAGTTTGAGAATTTGTATTTGAAGGTCCATTTGATACTAGGATTTCAATAGCTATTAAATGAAAACATAATTTCTTAGCAAAGTTTGACCCCAACATGCCCACCAGGGGGCAATAGTGATCTTCATTTTATAGCCTATCAACAGTTATTTAAAATAATTTTGCATTCACCTGGATGATACAAAAACTTTACATTAAATTTATATATACATGTAATCAGAACATTCACGATCTTTTGGATTCATATTGGTTCAGTCACACTGATTAAAACAACTTTTTTTTGGAGACAGAGTCTCACTCTGTCGCCCAGGCTGGAGTGCAGTAGCCCAATCTCGGCTCACTACAACCTCCACCTCCTGGGTTCAAGCAATTCTTCTGCCTCAGCCTCCTGAGTAACTGGGACTACAGGCGCCTACCACCATACCCAGCTAATTTTTGTATTTGTAGTAGAGACGGGGTTTCACCATATTGGCCAGGCTGGTCTCGAACTCCTGACCTTGTGATCCACCTCTCTCAGCCTCACAAAGTGCTAGGATTACAGGCGTGAGCCACCGTGCCTGGCCAAAACAACTAGTTTACAGTCCAAAATTATTTTGTAGCCAATAAAGTTATATGCTCACGAACATGTGAAAAGAGCTAGAGTTGGTCTTTTTTTTTTTTTTTTTTGAGACGGAGTCTCGCTCTGTCGCCCAGGCTGTAGTGCAGTGGTGCGATCTTGACTCACTGCAACCTCCACCTCCCAGATTAAAATGATTCTCCTGCCTTAGCCTCCCGAGTAGCTAGGACGACAGGTGCCCACCACCACACCTGGTGAATTTTTGTATTTTTAGTAGAGATGAGGTTTCACCATGTTGGCCAGGCTGGTCTCAAACTCCTGACCTTGTGAACCACCCACCTCGACCACCCAAAGTGCTGGGATTACAGGCGTGAACTACTGCGCCCAGTTGAGTTGGTCTTTAGTCTAACTAATGAAATTCTCCGGACACAGATCTGGAATGATAAGCAAAGCATATTTTGGATAGAGATTCTTTGCTTTGATTCCCATGTGCCAATATCATGTTTGTCATGTAGCTTTTGGCAGACCTACTCGACTTTCTTTCCTCTTTATGTGGATAACTGCAAATTGAAATTCCTAAACTATCATATAATAGAGCTGACTGCCCCAATATCATCTTATAAAGCAGTTCTACCTAGCTATCCCTCTTTAGCTGATTAGTCTACCCAGTGCTTAATTGGTGCAGATAAAGGAAAGGAGAACATTTATAAGACAAATTCAGGTCTTATAAGTATTAGTCAACTGCTTTAAAGGATATTCTTTTCTGAAGTGGTGAGTGGGCTTCTTGTTTCCCATCATCCAATAATACTTTTAATAACTGAAGGAGCTTTCATTCTAGTGTATAGAATGCAGGCTGCCCCAATTAAAAATAAATTTTAAAGCCTTAGACTTTTTTTAAGATTTTGTTTTTTAGATTTAGATTTTTAAAAAGATTTTTTTGTTTTTGTTTGAGACAGAGTCTCACTCTGTCACCCAGACTGGAGTGCAGTGGCTCAGTCTCGGCTCACTGCAACCTCCAACCTCCACTTGCAGGGTTCAAGTGATTCTCATGCCTCAGCCTCCTGAGTAGCTGGGATTACAGGCCCATGTCCAGCTTTTTTTTTTTTTTTCTTTTTTTCTAAGATGGAGTCTTGCTGTTGCTCCCAGCTACTCGGGAAGCTGAGGCAGGCGAATTGCTTGAACCCGGGAGGTGGAGGTTGCAGTGAGCCAAGATTGCGCCATTGTGCAATGGAGTGCAATGGCCTGATCTTGGCTCACTGCAACCTCCGCCTCCCGAGTTCAAGCGATTCGCCTGCCTCCACCTCCCAAAGTGCTGGGATTGCAGGTGTGAGCCACCACGCCTGGCGTTAAAAAATCTTAATTGCTTCCTTCTCCTCAACATAAAACCCAATATTAAATGAAGTAAAATGTGCATGGATGCTGTAGATTTTGGAAAGAAAAAGGCATATCAGTGAAACGCTTGTTACTTATTCAGAAGTTTATATAAGTAAACTATTTATTTATTTTATTTTATTTTATTTTATTTTTTTATTATACTTTAAGTTCTAGGGTACATGTGCATAACGTGCAGGTTTGTTACATATGTATACTTATGCCATGTTGGTGTGCTGCACCCATCAACTCGTCAGCACCCATCAATTCATCATTTATAGCATGTATAACTCCCCAATGCAATCCCTCCCTCCTCCCCCCAAGTAAACTCTTTAGATCAGGATTTAGGAGGGTTGTGCTGGCCAGGCTGGTCTTGAACTCCTGATGTCAAGCGATCCACCCCACCTTGGCCTCCCAAAGTGCTGGGATTACAAGCATGAGCCACCACACCCGACCTATTTATATTTAATTTGGAATGCATCTCATGATTGTGCAGAAACAGGAAATTCATCTTTATAACTTTATCCTGATTAATGTTTAAATTACTCTGCCTTCCCAAATCCCTGCAGTTTGATGGTGGCACTGATGATGACTGATATCCTTAGTAATAAGTAGAAATTTTTGTTTTTTTTGAGACAGGGTCTCACTCTGTCCCCCAGGCTGCAGCGCACTGGCATGATCTTGGCTCACTGTAACCTCTACCTCCCAGACTCAAGTGATCCTCCTGCCTCAGCCTCCCAAGTAGCTGGGACTATAGGCTTGTACCACCATGCCTCGCTAAGAGACGGTTTCGTCATGTTGTGCAGGTTTGTCTTGAATTCCTGGACTCAAGCAATTGTTCTGCCTTGGCTTCCCAAAGTGCTAGGATCACAGGCATGACCCACCATGCCTGGCCATGAATGGAAAATTTGAAAACAAACTGCAATCCAGATTTTGGTATCAAAAATACCTACTAAAGGCCGGGCGCGGTGGCTCACGGCTATAATCCTAGCACTCTAGGAGGCCTAGGTGGGCAGATTGCCTGAGCTCAGGAGTTCGAGACTAGCCTGGGCAACATGGTGAAACCCTATCTTTACTAAGAATACAAAAATTAGCCGGGCATGATGGGGCATGCCACCTACTAAATACCTACTAAAATGATAATCCTATGATACTTTCAGTTAATTCTTTATATAAATATATAAAATACATAAATATGTAATACATATGTATATCTCATATAAATCTTTTTTTAAAAATCCTTTAAAAAAATCAGCTGGGCCGGGCGCGGTGGCTCAAGCCTGTAATCCCAGCACTTTGGGAGGCCGAGACAGGCGGATCACAAGGTCAGGAGATCGAGACCATCCTGGCTAACCCAGTGAAACCCCGTCTCTACTAAAGAATACAAAAAACTAGCCGGGCGACGAGGCGGGCGCCTGTAGTCCCAGCTACTTGGGAGGCGGAGGCAGGAGAATGGCGTGAACCTGGGAGGCGGAGCTTGCAGTGAGCTGAGATCCGGCCACCACACTCCAGCCTGGGCGACAGAGCCAGACTCCGTCTCAAAAAAAAAAAAAAATCAGCTGAAGTTGGGATCACCTGAAGTCAGGAGTTCAAGACCAGCCTACTAACATGGAGAAACCCCATCTCCACTAAAAAATACAGAATTAGCAGGGTGTGGTGGCACATGCCTATAATCCCAGCTACTCGGGAGGCTGAGGCAGGAGAATCGCTTGAACCCAGGAGACGGGGGTTGCAGTGAGCTGAGATCATGCCATCGCACTCCAGCCTGGGCAACAAGAGCAAAACTCCATCTCAAAAAAAAAAAAAAAAAAGTCCAGGCACACTGGCTCACGCCTGTAATCCCAGCACTTTGGGAGGCTGAGGCAGGCAGATCGCAAGGTCAAGAAATCGAGACCATCCTGGCCAACATGGTGAAACCCTGCCTCAATACAAAAATTAGGTGGGTGTGGTGGCATGCGCCTGTACACCCAGCTATTTGGGACTACTGAGGCAGGAGAATTGCTTGAACCAGGAGGCGGAGGTTGCAGTGAGCTGAGATACGCCACTGTGCTCCAGCCTGATGACAGAGCGAGACTCTGCCTCAAAAAAAAAAAAAAAAGAAAGAAAGAAAAATAAAGATTTTTGAATAATGAAGTACTCTATTTTCCTATGATTCACTAGAATAAGTCTAAGGAAACAATTTGCACTATTGGTTTTCAGTTTCAACTGTATATGTCAGAATACTCTACCTGATTTTTTTTTTTTTTCAATTGAGACGGAGTTTTGCTGTGTCATTCAGGATGGAGTGCAGTGGTGTGATCTCAGCTCACTGCAACTTCGGCTGCCCAGGTTCAAACAATTATTGTGCGTTAGCCTCCCGAGTACCTGGGACTACAGGCACGTGCCACCATGCCTGGGTAATATTTTTGAATTTTTAGTAGAGACGGAGTTTCACCATGTTGCCCAGGCCTGTCTCAAACCCCTAACCTCAGGTGATCCACCAACCTTGGCCTCCCAAAGTGCTGGGATTACAGGCATGAGCCACTGCGCCCAGCCCTAAACCTGATTTTTCATAAGTGTTCTTTCTTAATTTTGCTATTGAGGTGTAATTGGTTGAGTTGTTCTGTTTGAGTAAAAGGAAGAGCACCCTCAGATTGGAATCATCATGTGCTTATAATGCGGCTGGGTCTGGTGACTCACACCTGCAATCCCAGTACTTTGGGTGGCTGAGGCGGGTGGATCACCTGAGGTCAGAAGTTCAAGAGCAGCCTGGCTAACATGGAGAAACCCCATCTCTACTAAAAATACAAAAATTAGCCGGGCGTGCTGGCGGGCACCTGTAATCCCCACTACTCGGGAGGCTGAGGCAGGAGAATCGCTTGATCCCTGGAGGCAGAGATTGCAGTAAGCCAAGATTGAGCCACTGCACTGCAGCCTAGGTGACAGAGCAAGACTCTGTCTCAAAAAAAAAAGGATAAAATGCTTTTCTCATGAAGCAGTTCTACCTAGGTATTTACCAATTTACCATTAGCTGGGTGGCCTATCTGATGCTTGGCCTACTTGAACTTTTAATTATAGGAGCTTTGTAATTTTTTTTTTCTGTGATAAAATAAAAGCAGCCTTTTCTAAAAAAAAAAAAAAAATTTTTTTTAAATTGTGGCGGGTGTGATGGCTCACGCGGTGGATCACCTGAGGTCAGAAGTTCAAGACCAGCCTGACCAATGTGGAGAAACCCTGTCTCTACTAAAAATACAAAATTACCCAGGTATGGTGGCTCATGCCTGTAATCCCACCTACTAAGGGAGGCTGAGGCAGGAGAATTGTTTGAACCTGGGAGGTGGAGGTTGTGGTGAGCTGAGATTGCATCATTGCACTCCAGCCTGGGTAAGAAGAGTGAAACTCCATCCCAAAAAAAAAAATTGCTTGTCCTGTGTTTCATTTTAGAGGAGGATTTGTGAGGTTTTGTTTTTTTGTTGTTGTTGTTGTTGAGATGGAGTCTTGCTCTGTTGCCCAGGCTGGAGTGCAGTGGCTGCATCTTGGCTCACTGTAAGCTCCTGCTCCCGGGTTCACACCATTCTCCTGTCTCAGCCTCCAGAGTAGCTGCGACTACAGGCACCCACCAACCACGCCCAGCTCATTTTTTGTATTTTTAGTAGAGACGGGGTTTCACCATGTTAGCCAGGCTGGTCTGGAACTCCTGACCTCGTGATCCGCCTGCCTTGGCCTCCCAAAGTGCTGGGATTACAGGCGTGAGCCACTGCGCCTGGCCTGTGAGTTCTTATATCAGTATTTGGTATGAAATGTTGAGTGATGAGAAAAGCATGAACTACGAAGGAAAATTTGGGAATAGGCTAAGAAGGAACATTTTTTTTTTTTTTTTTTTTTTTTGACACGGAGTCTTGCTCTGTCGCCCGGGCTGGAGTGCAGTGGCCGGATCTCAGCTCACTGCAAGCTCCGCCTCCCGGGTTTACGCCATTCTCCTGCCTCAGCCTCCCGAGTAGCTGGGACTACAGGCGCCAGCCACCTCGCCTGGCTAGCTTTTTGTATTTTTTTAGTAGAGACGGGGTTTCACCGTGTTAGCCAGGATGGTCTCAAACTCCTGACCTCGTGATCCGCCCGTCTCGGCCTCCCAAAGTGCTGGGATTACAGGCTTGAGCCACCGCGCCCGGCCTTTTTTTTTTTTTTTTTTGAGACGGAGTCTCGCTCTGTGGCCCAGCCTGGAGTGCAGTGGCCGGATCTCAGCTCACTGCAAGCTCCGCCTCCTGGGTTTATGCCATTCTCCTGCCACAGCCTCCCGAGTAGCGGGACTACAGGCGCTCGCCACCTCGCCTGGCTATTTTTTTGTATTTTTTAGTAGAGACGGGGTTTCACTGGGTTAGCCAGGATGGTCTTGATCTCCTGACCTCGTGATCCTCCCGTCTCGGCCTCCCAAAGTGCTGGGATTACAGGCTTGAGCCACCGCACCCGGCCAAGAAGGAAAATTTGAGAATAGGCTGTAGTATAGAGTAATTTGATACACATAGGGTACTTCTGGAGGTCAAGCATGGTATACTACTTAGACCATTTGGTTCCCTGGGTATTTTATGAGAGCATTAGGATAAAATTGTTCCACTGAGTATGTGTAGAGGGAAAGAAAAAAGAATAACATTGGGATATCCTCACTAACTCCATCCCCATCCCCACTCCCATAGTAATCATCCTAAAGCTTTAATTAAAATGGTTTCTGGGCCGGGCGTGGTGGCTCACATCTGTCATCCCAGCACTTTGGGAAGCTGAGGCGGGCGGATCATGAGGTCAGGAGTTCAAGACCAGCCTGGCCAAGATGGTGAAACTCAGTCTCTACTAAAAATACAAAAATTAACCAGGCGTGGTGGCACACACTTGTAGTCCCCAGCTACTGGGGAGGCTGAGGCAGTGAACTGCTTGAACCCGGGAGGCGAAGTTTGCAGTAAGCCAAGATCACGCCATTGCACTTCAGCCTGGATGATAGAGCGAGACTTAAATAATAAAAATAACGAAAGAAAATAACAAAACAAAATAAAACAAAATCTTAAAATAACAAAAGAAAATGGTTTCTAAGGCCGGCACGGTGACTCACTCCTGTAATCCCAACACTTTGGGAGGCTGAGGCAAGTGGATCACTTAAGGTCAGGAGTTCAGGCCGGGCGCGGTGGCTCAAGCCTGTAATCCCAGCACTTTGGGAGGCCGAGACGGGCGGATCACGAGGTCAGCAGATCGAGACCATCCTGGCTAACACTGTGAAACCCCGTCTCTACTAAAAAAAAATACAAAAAACTAGCCGGGCGACGTGGCGGGCGCCTATAGTCCCAGCTACTCGGGAGGCTGAGGCAGGAGAATGGCGTAAACCCAGAAGGCGGAGCTTGCAGTGAGCTGAGATCCGGCCACTGCACTCCAGCCCGGGCGACAGAGCGAGACTCCGCCTCAAAAAAAAAAAAAAAAAAAAAAAAAGGTCAGGAGTTCGAGACCAGCCTGGCCAGTGTGACACAACCCTGTCTCTACTGAAAATATAAAAAAAATTAGCCAAGCGTGGTGGCAGAAGCCTGTAATCCCAGTTACTCAGGAGGTTGAGGCAGGAGAATCGCTTGAATCTGAGAGGCGGAAGTTGCAGTGAGCTGAGATCGCGCTACTGCACTCCAGCCTGGGCAACAGAATGAGACTGTCTTGAAAAAAAAAATGGTTTGCAGCTTGAAGATGAATTACTTACTATGCAAGTAATTTATCTTTTTAAGGAAAATCTGCTGAAGTTTAAATGCATAAACTAGTTAGATTACCAAATCACATCAGAAAGGATCCTCTGCTCTGTAGAAGGATTTTCTTTAAAGAATATTAAATAAGAACACTTGGCCACAGGGCAGGGAACATCACACACTAGGGCCTGTCGTGGGTTTGGGGGAGGGAGGAGGGATGGCATTAAGAGAAATACCTATTGTAAATGACAAGTTAATGGGTGCAGCACACCACCATGGCACATGTATATCTATGTAACAAACCTGCACATTGTGCACATGTACCCTAGAACTTAAAGTATAATAAAAAGAAAAAGAAAAAGAAAAAAAAACAAGAATGTTAAATAGGAGTTTCCTTAAGTATTTTGCAGATAACTAATTTCTTTTTTTCTTTTAATTAAAAAAATGACAATAATAGAGATGAGGTCTTGCTGTGTTGCCCAGGCTGGTCTCAAAGTACTGGGCTCAAGCAATTCTCCTACCTCGGTCTCCCAAAGTGCAGGGACTACAGTTGTGAGCCACCCTGCCTGGTCTGATAACTGACTTTTTTTTTTTTTTTTTTTTTTTAAGACAGAGTCTCACTCTGTCACCCAGGCTAGAGTGCAGTAGCACAATCTCAGCTCACTGCAACCTCTGCCTCCTGGGTTCAAGCGCTTCTCCGCCTCAGCCTCCTGAGTAGCTGGGACTACAGGTGTGCGCCACCACACCCAGCTATTTTTTTTTTGCATTTTGTAGTAGAGACAGGGTTTAACCATGTTGACCAGGCTGGTCTCAAACTCCTGACCTCAGGTGATCTGCCCGCCTTGGCCTCCCAAAGTGCTGGGATTACAGGCATGAGCCACTGCAGCTGGCCCTGACTTCTTGAAAGAAGAAAAACTGGAAATAATATTTAAGCATAGGTAATGGGAAAACAAAAATTAAGAGTAGGCTGGGCACGGTGACTCATGCCTATAATCCCAGCACTTTGGGAGACTGAGGCAGGCAGATAGCTTGAACTCACGAGTTCGAGAGCAGCCTGGGCAGCATGGTGAAAGCTGGTCTGTACAAAAAATACAAAAAAAAAAAAAAAAATTAGCCAGGCATGGTGATGCACGACTGTAGTCCCAGCTACTTGGAAGGCTGAGGTGGGAGGACAGCTTGGGCCTGGGAGGCAGAGGTTGCAGTGAGCCAAGATTGTATCACTGCACTCCAGCCTGGGCAATAATGCCAGACTTTGTCTTGAAAAAAAAAAAAAAATTAAGAGTACATTTAAAAAGAAAATATATTGCTTGGTGTGCTGGCTCACGCCTGTAATCCCAGCACTTTGGGAGGCCGAGGCGGGCAGATCACTTGAGGTCAGGAGTTCCAGACCAGCCTGGCTAACATGGTGAAACCCCATTTTACTAAAAATACAAAAATTAGCTGGGCATGGTGGCACGCATCTGTGGTCCCAGCTACTTGGGAGGCTGAGGCAGGAGAATGGCTTGAACCCGGGAGGCAGAAGTTGCAGTGAGCTGAGATCGTGCCATTGCACTCCAGTCTGGGCAACAAGAACAAAACTCTGTCTCAAAAAAAAAAAAAAAAAAAAGAATACAGGAATAGCCAATAGTGGGTGCAGCCACTTCTTCTATACTAACAAAGCTTAATGTCATGTCAGCTGACAAGAAATGTTTATAGGGTCCAGCCCCAGCATCACCAGGCAGGACAAAGAAGGGTAGATTTGGAACTGAGAGGCAATACATTTGTAACTGGCATAATAGGTATCTCTGAAATTATAGGGAAAGAAATAGGGAAATATAATTCATTTTATAATACTGTTAAGTAATACTTTTTTTTTTTTTTTTTTTGAGACGGAGTCTCGCTCTGTCGCCCAGGCTGGAGTGCAGTGGCCGGATCTCAGCTCACTGCAAGCTCCGCCTCCCGGGTTTACGCCATTCTCCTGCCTCAGCCTCCTGAGTAGCTGGGACTACAGGCGCCCGCCACCTCGCCCGGCTAGTTTTTTTGTATTTTTTAGTAGAGACGGGGTTTCACCGTGTTAGCCAGGATGGTCTCGATCTCCTGACCTTGTGATCCGCCCGTCTCGGCCTCCCAAAGTGCTGGGATTACAGGCTTGAGCCATCGCGCCCAGCCAAGTAATACTTTTTTTCCCCAACAAGGAAATATCTACAGTTAGAGTAATACTTTTGGTTCATAAAGTTAGGCATGTCTGTTGCCAGATCTAGTGCGCTTCCCTCTTACAACTTAGCTATGAGAATAGCACATAGATGTAAGAGAAGGTTATGAACAAAGTCTTTCTAAAAGTACATCTTGGCCGGACACAGTGGCTCATACCTGTAATCCCAGCACTTTGGGAGGCTGAGGCAGGCAGATCACCTGAAATCAGGAGTTCAAGACTAGCAACATGGTGAGATCCTGTCTCTACTAAAAGTACAAAAATTTAGCTGGGCGTGGTGGTGCACGCCTGTAATCCCAGCTACTCAGGAGGCTGAGATAGGAGAAGCGCTTGAATCTGGGAGTTGGAGGTTGCAATGAGCAGAGACCGTGCCACTGCACTCTAGCCTGGGACACAGAGCAAGACTCCATCTCAAAAAATAAATAAAAAATAAAAGTATATCTTGACATAACTAAAGTATTTTTAGCATGTAGTGTTTTTAGCATTAATCTATTGTACTACCCTTTGACATTCAATATATGAAACTTTATTTATTTATTTATTTATTTATTTTTTTTTTTTGAGACGGAGTCTCGCAGTCGCCCAGGCTGGAGTGCAGTGGCCGGATCTCAGCTCACTGCAAGCTCCGCCTCCCGGGTTTACGCCATTCTCCTGCCTCAGCCTCCCGAGTAGCTGGGACTACAGGCGCCCGCCAACTCGCCCGGCTAGTTTTTTTTCTATTTTTTAGTAGAGACGGGGTTTCGCCGTGTTAGCCAGGATGGTCTCGATCTCCTGACCTCGCGATCCACCCGTCTCGGCCTCCCAAAGTGCTGGGATTACAGGCTTGAGCCACCGCGCCCGGCCTATTTATTTATTTATTGAGATGGACTCTTGCTGTGTCGCCCAAGCTGAAGTGCAGTGGTGCGATCTCGGCTCACTGCAAGCTCCGCCTCCCAGGTTCATGCCATTCTCCTGCCTCAGCCTCCCAAGTGGCTGGGACTGCAGGTGCCCACCACCACGCCCAGCTAATTTTTTGTATTTTTAGTAGAGATGGAGTTTCACCGTGTTAGCCAGGATGGTCTCGATCTCCTGACCTCGTGATCCACCTGCCTTGGCCTCCCAGAGTGCTAGGATTATAGGCGTGAAGCATGCCCGGCCCTCCAAGTATACTAATTTAATCCACTTTAAAGGAAAAACTTTTTAAACCTTAAAAGAATTTTAACACTGATATAATTGGCTTATATCAGTTTGAGTTAGAGAACAAGATTGAGGACGTTAGAGTGAAGAGCTGAGGTTTTGATTTAATAAGCTGTTTTTAATTTGCCTCAAGTTTTCCTATACATTGGACTTCATTTGTCTTTCTTACTGAAATAGGTGACCCCCATACCTCAATAGTACAGTTTCCAAATTCTACCACCTCAGTGCTGGCTACCCTTGCAGCTCTTGCTGAGGCATCTGTCCCCCTCTCCAACTCACACAGAGCCACAGGTAGGTAAGGGATAGGCTGCTGGGTGAATCACCACTTTTTCTTTTGTTTTTAAGTCTCCAGCAGATTTAATTTGCATGAAATATTATTAAAGAATTGCATTTAATTAGAGGCAGCTAAGGAAAAGGGATGTAGCATCATTGAACATCAGAAAGAAAAATTGCCAGGTGATATAATCAGACAGCTGAATAATATGAGAGAATGACTAAATTACTCCTTTGTGTTTTTACAGTTTGAAGTTTGTTTTCCCTGACTCTAGTTACTTCACATTGAAATGTCTATTCTCATATTAGCAGATTTTTTTGGAGATACTCTATGTTATGTTTTGACTGATGCTATCATAGAATGATTCAAAATAGCAGCCCAGATATCTTATATTAAAGTATCAAAATACATGAGACTGGTACCTTTTTCATTGTCATATCCTTTGTACTTCATGGCTTGCTTTTATTTTCATTGGAGATGTTATTTTGGCATTTCCAAAGGAGTTGGGCAAATATAGGGTATGTATTGCCTTTCTGATATTTAAAACAAAATAGTTTTCAAGTCATTTAGCCAGAGCTAGTGGTCTGTCAGGGAAAGACTTAAGGCTTCATATAGGTAGGGGCATATAGTCACAGGTAGGGCTCAGTAGACATTTAGAAATCTTTCTAGAACCCTCTGGCCATCTGCTCCATCATATATGAAAGCAGAATGTTCTGATTTCTTTCTGCCATGACATTTGGGTGGTAAGAACATTCTTCCAATTCCAATCCTATTTTTCTGAATGGGTATAATCATAAAGATCTCTACTCAGATTTATATGAGGGAACAACATAGCAAAGGGAAAAGCAGTGTATTAAACTTGTCCTTGCTATTCTTTTGGTTTGCTCTTTGATCTTGGATAAATCGCTTCTCCAGGTTCTAGTTTCCTCATCTTTGGCATGGTACTTGGATTAGGTTATCTATCCAGGACCTTTCAACTTTAATATTTAACTGTTCTTTGTTTCTTTTTTTTTTTTTTTGAGACAGAGTCTTGCTCTGTCGCCCGGGCTGGAGTGCAGTGGCGGGATCTCAGCTCACTGCAAGCTCCGCCTCCTGGGTTCATGCCATTCTCCTGCCTCAGCCTCCCGAGTAGCTGGGACTACAGGCGCCCGCCACCTCGGCCGGCTAGTTTTTTGTATTTTTAGTAGAGACGGGGTTTCACCGTGTTAGCCAGGATGGTCTCGATCTCCTGACCTCGTGATCCGCCCGTCTCGGCCTCCCAAAGTGCTGGGATTACAGGCTTGAGCCACCGCACCCGGCCATTGTTCTTTGTTTCTAAGAGGTGGGAATCCTTTGTTTCCATTGAACTACCTAGATGTGTTTCATGTGGATGGTTGATACCCCACTTATTACTGCAAAGTTCTATCTGTGACTCACTCTTTCTTTTCTTTTCCTTCCTTCCTTTCTTCCTTCCTTCCTTCCTTTTTTTTCTTTCTTTCTTCCTTCCTTCCTTTCTTTCTTTTTTCTTTTTTGAGACGGAGTCTCGCTCTGTCACCCAGGCTGGAGTGCAGTGGCGCGATCTCTGCTCACTGCAAGCTCCGTCTCCCGGGTTCCCACCATTCTTCTGCCTCAGCCTCCCGAGTAGCTGGGACTACAGGTGCCTGCCACCTCACCCGGCTATTTTTTCCTATTTTTAGTAGAGACGGGGTTTCAGCGTATTAGCCAGGATGGTCTCGATCTCCTGACCTCGTGATCTGCCCGCCTCGGCCTCCCAAAGTGCTGGGATTACAGGCGGAGCCACCTCTTTCTTTCTTTCTTTTCTTTCTTTTCTTTTTCTTTCTTTCTTTCTTCTTTCTTTCTTTCTTTCTTTCTTTCTTTCTTTCTCTCTCTCTCTTTCTCTCTCTCTCTCTTTCTTTCTCTCTTTCTTTCTTTCACAGAGTCTCATTCTGTCACCCAGGCTGGGGTGCAGTGGCATGATCTTGGCTTACTGCAATCTCTGCCTCCGGGGTTCAAGCAATTCTCCTGCCTCAGCCTCCCAAGTAGCTGGGATTACAGGTGCCCAGGACCACGCTCAGCTAATTTGTGTATTTTTTGTAGAGACGGGGTTTTGCCATGTTGGCCAGGCTGGTCTCAAACTACTGACCTTGGTGATCTGCCCACCTCGGCCTCCGAAAGTGCTGGGATTACAAGTGTGAGCCACCACCCCTGGCTCTGTGACACTTTACATAGAGAAATTCCATAGTGGTAGGAACTGTTTCCTCTAATAGTGCTTAGTTTATTGGGATATTGACTAATCAAACTGAAAATCTCGATTCAGCATAATACACGTAACACTCATAGAATGCCTGGCACATAAGTGTTGGCTATTTTATATATATGTTTGGGGTTTCTTTTGATAGAGACAGGATCTTATTCTGTTATTCTGTCACCCAGGCTAGAGTGCAGTGGCACAATCAGAGTTCACTGCAGCTTGAACTTCTAGGTTCAAGTGATCCTCCCACGTCAGCCTCCTGAATAGCAAGGACTAAAGGTGCATGCCACCACGCTCAGTTAATTTTTCAAATTTGGTGGGAGGTGGTTTCACTGCTCAGGCTAGTCTTCAACTCACAGCCTCAAGCAATCCTCCTGCCTTGGCCTCCCAAAGTGCTGGGATTATGAGCATGAGCCACCATACCCAGCCAGCTATTATTCTTGATATCAGATGAGAAAAGCCACCTAACATTTTTGTCTATCAGACTTCAATATTTTGACTACTTCACGTATTATTCTGTTAATTCACTTTTTTTTTTTTTTTTTTTTTTTTTGAGACAGAGTCTCGCTCTGTCGCCCAAGCTGGAGTGCAGTGGCCGGATCTCAGCTCACTGAAAGCTCCGCCTCCCGGGTTCACACCATTCTCCTGCCTCAGCCTCCCGAGTAGCTGGGACTACAGGCGCCCGCCACCTCGCCCAGCTAGTTTTTTGTACTTTTTAGTAGAGACGGGGTTTCACCGTGTTAGCCAGGATGGTCTCGATCTCCTGACCTTGTGATCCGCCCGTCTCGGCCTCCCAAAGTGCTGGGATTACAGGCTTGAGCCACTGCGCCCAGCCGTTAATTCACTATTAAATATTCCCATTTACTCTGATTTATGGTTATTTTAGACTTTTTTTTTTTTGAGACGGAATCTCGCTCTTGTCACCCAGGCTGGAGTGCAATGGCACTATCTCAGTATCTTGGCTCACTGCAACCTCCACCTCCCGGGTTCAAGCAATTCTCCTGCCTCAGCCTCCCAAGTAACTGGGATTACAGGTGCCTACCACCATGCCCAGCTAATTTTTGTATTTTTAGTAGAGATAGGGTTTCACCATGTTGGCCAGGCTGGTCTCGAACCCCTGACCTCAGGTGATCTGCCTACCTCGGCTTCCCAAAGTGCTGGGATTACAGGCGTGAGCCACCATGCCCAGCCATTTTAGACTTTCAAGATACTTCCTGAAGAAAAAAAAGGGTTCCAACATCAAATATGTTGGGGAAACAGCATATCTGGTTTTTTTGTTTGTTTTTTGAGACAGAGTCTCGCTCTGTTGCCCAGGCTGGAGTGCAGTGGCTCCATCTCGGCTCACTACATCCTCCGCCTCCCAGGCTCAAGAGATTCTCGTGCCTCAGCCTCCAAAGTAGCTGGGACTACAGGCGCATGCCACCATACCTGACTAATTTTTGTACTTTTAGTAGAGACAGGGTTTTGCCATGTTGGCCAGGCTGGTCTCTAACTCCTGGCCTCAAGTGATTCGCCCATCTTGGCCTCCCAAAGTGCTGGGATTATAGGCATGAGCCACCATGCCCAGCCGAAACAGAGTATCTTATACCCTGTTGGAGAATCACACCCTGCTGGAGAATCACAATGTTTATTAGCCTACTGAAGTCTCTGATACTCCTACAAAACAAAAAGTTTAAGCATATTTAAACCAGAATTTTGAAAACATATTTATACATAGAACCCATCTTTAGTGAAAGTTACTAATACAATGAACACATTTTATAAAATACTGTTCTAATGCATTCTCTATTTTCTTTTCTCCTCTGACTTAGCATTGTTCACAAAACCTTTTGCGAACTGTTGAATCTCACTTTTTTTTTTTTTTTTTTGAAATTTTCCTCTCCCTGAATGTTGTCAGGTTCAAGGAGGTTGAAATTGCTATACGCCTATTTTTTTAAAAAGCTGAAATTTTAAATTTGCTTTTGTCATCTCTAGCCAATTCAGAGGAAATTATAGAGGGAAATTCCGTTGACTCATCAATCCAGCAAGTAATGGGGAGTGGAGGCCAGAGGGTCATCACCATAGTAACTGATGGAGTCCCTCTGGGTAATATCCAAACTTCAATCCCTACTGGAGGCATTGGCCAGCCATTTATTGTAACTATGCAAGATGGACAGCAAGGTGAGTTATTTCTTGTAGACAATTGTTTATTAAAAGATATTTTAGATACTCCATACTCACCTAAACATGAGGCATTAAAACAAATAGACTGCCAGATGCAAGTTGGGGCAAAGAAGCTCTGAAAAAGAAAAAGAAACAGAACCAGACTGGCAAAAGCTAATTGCCTAATATGTATAAACTCTGTAGTAAAAAACAGTTGATCTGGTGGAAAATATAACAAGTAGACCGGGCGTGGTGGCTCACGCCTATAATCCCAGCACTTTGGGAGGCCGAGGCAGGTGGATCGTGAGGTCAGGAGATCAAGACCATCCTGGCTAATATGGTGAAACCCTGTCTCTACTAAAAAATACAAAAAAAAAAAAATTAGCCATGTGTGACGGCGGACGCCTGTAGTCCCAGCTACTGGAGAGCCTGAGGTGGGAGAATGGCGTGAACCCAGGAGGCAGAGCTTGCAGTGAGCTGAGATCGCGCCACTGCACTCCAGCCTGGGTGACAGAGCAAGACTCCGTCTCAAAAAATAATAATAATAATAATAATAATAATAATAATATGAACCAGTAGTTCACAGAAAAAAATGTACTGATGGCTCTTAAAAATATGAAAATAGCCGGGTGAGGCGGATCACGGCTGTATGTAATCCCAGCACTTTGGGAGGCTGAGGCAAGAGGATCACTTGAGATCAGGAGTTCAAGACCAGCCTGGCCAAAATAGCAAAACTCCATCCCTACTAAAAATACAAAAATTAGCCGAGCATGGTGGCACACACCTGTAGTTCCAGCTACTCAGGAGGCTGAAGTGGGAGGATCACTTGAGCCCAGGAGGTTGAGGCTGTAGAGAGCCGTGATTGTGCCACTGCATACCAGCCTGGATAACAGAGTGAGTCTCCGTCTTAAAAAAAAAAAAAAAAGAAAGAAAGAAAGAGAAAATATATTCAACCTACTTCATTCATAACAAGAGAAGTGCAAATAAATACTGTACTGAGATACCATTATAACACTATGTTGTTAAAGGCGTAGGGAAACAAGCACTCTTATAAATCACTTGTGAGAGTGCAAATTAATGGATCCTCTAAAAAGGATATGGGTAGTATCTGTAGATACTAAAGATGTACGTAAAGATGTACCTTTGGGTTTTTTGTTTGCTTGTTTGTTTGAGATGGAGTCCCTCTCTGTTGCACAGACTGGAGTGCAGTGGCAGGATCTTGGCTCACTGCAACCTCCACCTCCCTGGTTCAAGCAATTCTTGTGCCTCAGCCTCCTGAGTAGCTGGGACTATAGACGCACACCACCACATCCAGTTACTTTTTGTGTATTTTTAGTAGAGACAGGGTTTCACCATGTTAGCCAGGCTGGTCTTGAACTCCAGACCTCAAGTGATCCTTCCACCTCAGCCTCCCAAAGTGCTAGGATTATAGACATGAGCCATCACACCCAGTCAAGATGTACCTTTTGGTTAAACAGTTCTTTTTTCTTTTGTGTGTGTGTAACTGGGTCTTGTTCTGTCACCCAGGCTTGTGTGCAGTGGTGCAATCATGGGTCACTGCAGCCTCAACCTCCTGGGCTCAAGCTATCCTCCTGCCTCAGCCTCCTGAGTAACTGGGGCTACAGTTCCACACCACCATGCCCAGCTATATTCAGACTGAGGCTATACATTAGTATACTGAGGCATAACATTAGTTGCTTTCAGGGAGGGCAACTGGGTACTAAGGATGAGTGGGAGGCTTTTCAGTGTATATGCTTTTATAGCCTTGATGTTTTTAATCATTTAATGTATCAGTTATTCAAAAAAGACATAATTAAAATTTTTTGAAAAGAGGAAGCCCATCGTTACAACTCCATACCTTAAAAATACTGGAGATTGGCCAGGCACAATGGCTCATATATGTAATCCTGTAATCCTAGCACTTTGGGAGACTAAGGCAAGAGGATTGCTTGAGGCCAAGAGTTCCAGATCAGCTGGGGCAACATAGCAAGTCCCCCCATCTCTACACAATTAAAAAAAAAAATAGCCTGGTTGATAGCACGTCCTTATAGTCCCAACTACTCAGGAGGTTTTGGCAGGAGGATCACTTGAGCCCAGGAGCTCAAGGTTGCAGTATGCTACCATGATCATGCCACTGCACTCCAGCCTGGGCATAATCATGCAACTGCACTCTAGCCTGAGCAACAGAGCAAAACATTGTCTCTAAAAAATAAAAATGTATATTGGAGGTTGAAAAGAAGGGTACTGGTATAATTTCCTTTCTTTTTTTTTTTTTTTTTTTGAGATGGAGTCTTGCTCTGTCGCCCAGGCTGGAGTGCAGTGGCTGGATCTCGGCTCACTGCAAGCTCCACCTCCCAGGTTCACGCCATTCTACTGCCTCAGCCTCCCGAGCAGCTGGGACTACAGGCACCCAACACCATGCCCGGCTAATGTTTTTTGCATTTTTTTAGTAGAGACGGGGTTTCACCGTGTTAGCCAGGATGGTCTCGATCTCCTGACCTCGTGATCCGCCCGTCTCAGCCTCCCAAAGTGCTGGGATTACAGGCTTGAGCCACCGTGCCCGGCAATTTCCTTTCTTAATGTCGCTAAAATTTTGACTTGGCTTAAATGATTGTGGGGATTTGTAATTTTTTTTTTTTTTTTTGAGACAGAATCTCACTCTGTCACCCAGGCTGGAGTGCAGTGGCACAATCTCGGCAATCTCGGCTCACTGCAACCTCCACCTGCTGGGTTCAAGCGATTCTCCTGCCTCATCCTTCTGAGTAGCTGGGATTACATGCATGTGCCACTATGCCCAGCTAATTTTTTTGTATTTTTAGCAGAGACAGGTTTCACCATGTTGGTCAGCCTGTTATTGAACTCCTGACCTCGTGATCCACCCGCCTCGGCCTCCCAAACTGCTGGAATTACAAGCGTAAGCCACCAAGCCCGGCCTATAGTTTTTGCTTGTTTGTTTGTTTTTAGATAGGATCTCCCTTTGTTGCCCAGGCTAGAGTGCAGTGGCATGGTTATGGCTCACTGCAGCCTCGACTTCCCAAGCAACCCTTTCACCTCAGCCTCCCAAGTAGCTGGGACTACAGGCATGCACCACCACGCCTGGCTAATTATTTTTTATTTTTATTTTTAGACAGGGACTCAGTCTGTCACCCAGGCTGGAGTGCAGTGGTGTGATCTCAGCTCACTGCAATCTCCGCCTTCCAGGTTCAAGCGATTCTACTGCCTCAGCCACCAGAGTAGCTGGGATTATAGTCATGTGCCACCATGCCCGGCTAATTTTTGGGGGGTTTTTTTTTTTTTTTTTTTTTGTAGAGACAGAGTTTCTCCATGTTGGCCAGGCTGGTCACGAATTCCTGAACTCAAGTGATCTGCCTGCCTTGGCCTCCCAAAGTGCTAGGATTACAGGTGTGAGCCACCATGCCTGGCCTTTTTTTATTTTTTGTACAGACTGGATCTTACTATGTTGCCCATGCTAGGATTTATAATTTTTTAATTATTTGAACTGATGGATCAGTAAGTATGGGAAGATAAGAATTAAACTTATTATAGGCCGGGCGCGGTGGCTCAAGCCTGTAATACCAACACTTTGGGAGGCCGAGACGGGCGGATCACGAGGTCAGGAGATCAAGACCATCCTGGCTAACACGGTGAAACCCCGTCTCTACTAAAAATACAAAAACTAGCCGGGCGACGTGGCGGGCGCCTGTAGTCCCAGCTACTCGGGAGGCTGAGGCAGGAGAATGGCGTAAACCTGGGAGGCGGAGCTTACAGTGAGCTGAGATCTGGCCACTGCACTCCAGCCTGGGCGACAGAGCGAGACTCCGCCTCAAAAAAAAAAAAAAAAAAAAAGAATTAAACTTATTATAATCCAAACTTTGGTATCATAAATTCTAATTTATGCATTGCTGATATTTTTGTGAACATAGTTATCATTTTAAGTTTTTAGGGCTCATTGGGTAGGTGAGAGACTCTGCTTATAATGGAACTAAATAAATGAAAACTGAGTTATTTTGGAGAAAAAGAAGAGAATTGAGGTTTTACATAAATAAACTATACTACTTTTTTATTTTTATTTTTTAAATTTATTTATTTATTTATTTATTTAGAGGTGCAATCTCAGCTCCCTGCAGCCTCAACCTCCTAGGCTCAAGCAGTCCTCCCATCTCATCATCCCAAGTAGCTAGGACCACAGGTGCAAACCACCACAGCCAGCTAATTTTTTACTTTTTCATAGAGACAAGGTCTTCCTATGAAACCCAGCCTGGCCTCAAACTCCTGGGCTCAAGCAATCCTCCTACCTTGGCTTCCTAAAGTTCTAGGATTACAGGTGTGAGCTACTGTGCTTAGCCTACACTACTTTTTACAAATATGCTTAAGGCCCAAAGAAGGAAAACAGATTTTGTGAGTTATCTGCAGAAAAATTTAAATCCCAGACTAAACTTCCATTTCTACTCAACATATATCTAAGCTGCTTTCCACTGCCATCAGTTGATGAGTTTATAAAGAAATACAGGCCGGGCACGGTGGCTCAAGCCTGTAATCCCAGCACTTTGGGAGGCCGAGACGGGCGGATCACGAGGTCAGGAGATCGAGACCATCCTGGCCTACACGGTGAAACCCCGTCTCTACTAAAAAATACAAAAAACTAGCTGGGCGAGGTGGCAGGCGCCTGTAGTCCCAGCTACTCGGGAGGCTGAGGCAGGAGAATGGCATAAACCCGGGAGGCGGAGCTTGCAGTGAACTGAGATCTGGTCACTGCACTCCAGCCTGGGCGACAGAGTGAGACTCCGTCTCAAAAAAAAAGAAAGAAAGAAATACAAACCTATTTTTAAATCTGCCAAACCAAATGATTAGGTAAATCTTGTTTTTTGTTTTTGTTTTTAAATTTTTGTCCGGACACGGTAGCTCATGCCTGTAATCCCAACACTTTGGGAGACCGAGGTGGGAGGAGCGCTTGAGGTCGGGATTTCAAGACCAGCTTGCCAACATGGTGAAACCCCGGGTCTACTAAAAAAATACAAATATTAGCCGGATGTGGAGGTCCCAGACTGGAGTGCAGTGGCATGATCATAACTCACTGCAGCCTTGACATTCAGGGCTCAAGTGATCCTCCTGCTACAGCTCCCCAAATTTTTTCTTTTCTTTTTTTTTTTGAGACGGAGTCTTGCTCTGTCACCCGGGCTAGAGTACAGTGGTGCAATGTCAGCTCACTGCAACCTCCACCTCATGGGTTCAAGCAATTATCCTGCCTCAGCCTCCTGAGTAGCTGGGATTACAGGCTCCCGCCACCACCCCGGCTAATTTTGTTTGTTTGTTTGTTTGTTTGTTTTTTGAGATGGAGTCTCCCTCTGTCACCCAGGCTGGAGTGCAGTGGCGTGATCTTGGCTCAGTGCAAGCTCTGCCTCCTGGGTTCATGCCATTCTCCTGCCTCAGCCTCCCAAGTAGCTGGGACTACAGGCGTCTGCCACCATGCCCAGCTAATTCTTTTTTGTATTTTTAGTAGAGACGGGGTTTCACCGTGGTCTCGATCTCCTGATCGTGTGATCCGCCCACCTCGGCCTCCCAAAGTGCTGGGATTACAGGCATGAGCAACCGTGCCCGGCTTTTAATTTTCATATATGAAGAGCTAACATGGTTTTTAACTGGGTGCATGCCTTGGATAATCCATTCAAAAGCGATCACTTAGTCCAGTTTAATGAAACATATATCCTTCGTGTACTGCTGGAAAGGCTGGTGGTATATATTGAGGCCATATTTCCAGATCAGACTGTGCTGGTTTTTTGTTGTTGTTGTTGTTGTTTGAGATGGAGTCTCACTCTGTCACCCAGGCTGGAGTGCAATGGTGTGGTCTCAGCTCACTGCAACCTCTGCCTCCCGGGTCAAGCAATTCTCCTGCCTCAGCCTCCCAAGTAGCTAGGATTACAGGTGTTCCCTAGCACGACCAGCTAATTTTTTGTATTTTTAGTAGAGATGGGGTTTCACCATGTTGGTCAGGCTGGTCTCGAACTCCTGACCTTGTGATCTGCCCACCTCGGCCTCCCAAAGTGCGGAGATTACTGGTGTGAGCCACCGCGCCCAGCCGACTATGCTGGTTTGAGCAGATATGACAAGAGCAAGAACCCTGGCTGAATTTTTGTGGGTGGCTCCAGTAGAGCTGCTGGTAACCCATCTTGCTCTTAAGAGTACAATGAGGTAAAAGGAAGGAGTTCCCGAATTTTTTTTGTTTTTTTTTTCTTTGAGACAGAGTCTCTCTCTGTCACCAGGCTAGAGTGCAGTGGCGTGGTCTCAGCTCACTGCAATCTCTGCCTCCCAGGTTCAAGCAATTCCTCTGCCTCAGCCTCCTGAGTAGCTGGGACCACAGGTGTGCACCACCACACCCGGCTAATTTAAAAAAAAATTTTTTTGTATTTTAGTAGAGACAGGGTTTCACCATGTTGGCCAAGATGGTCTTGATCTCTTGACCTCGTGATCCGCCCACCTCAGCCTGCCAAAGTGTTGGAATTACAGGCATGAGTCACTGTGCCCAGCCCCTGAATTATTTTTAATAGAAATGAGGTCTTGCTAAGCTTCCCAGGCTGGTCTCAGACTCCTAGACTCAAGCGATCCTCCCACTTTGGCCTCCCAAAATGCTGTGATTACAGGCATGAGCCACCGTGTCTGGCCAAATCTTCTGTTTTAAAATAATCGTAATATATCCTAAAACCTAAATATAATTTTTAACTTTTTATTTTTAGATCATTAAAGATTCAGTACAGTTCTAAGAAATAATACAGAGAAATCCCCTATTTCTGGGATTACAGGCACATGCCACCATGCCCACCTAATTTTTTGCATTTTTAGTAGAGATGGGGTTTTGCCATGTTGGCCAAGCTGTTCTCAACTGACCGTAGGTGATCTGCCCGCCCACTTTGGCCTCCCAAAGTGCTGGGATTACAGGCATGAGCCACTGCACCCATCCTCTACTTTGTCATTTCAAGAATGTTATATAAGTGGAATCATACAGTATATATGATTTTGAGACTGGCTTTTTTCCTCTCAGTGTAATTCCCTGGATACCCATCCAAGTTGTTTGAATCAGTAGTTCATTCCTTCTTATTGCTGAGTATTATTCTATGATATGGATTTACCACAGTTTGTTTAACCATTTCCCCAATGAAGGACATTTAAGTTGCTTCCACTATCAGCTATCTAAAAATAAAACTGGCTGGGCACGGTGGCTCACGCCTATAATCCCAGCACTTTGGGAGGCCTATGCCAGCAGATAGCTTAAGCCCAGGAGTTTGAAATCAGCCTGGACAACACGACAAAACCCATCTTTAAAAAAAAAATACAAAAAAAAAAAATTAGCCAGGCATGCTGGTGTGTGCCTGTGGTCCCAACTACTTTGAAGGGTCACTGGAGGCCAGGAGGTTGAGGCTGCTGTGAAACATAATTGTGCACTGCACACCAACCTGGGAAACAGAGTAAGACTCTGTCTCATTAAATAAATAAATAAATAAATAAATAAATAAATAAATAAATAAATAAATAAATAAAGCATTATGAACACCATAATTATTTACAGGTTCTTATGGGAGATAAGAAATGGGAAATAGGGTCAGGCTCAGTGGCTCACACCTGTAATCCCAGCACTTTGGGAGGTCCAAGGTGGGCGGATCACAAGGTCAAGAGATCGAGACCATCCTGGCCAATATGGTGAAACCACATCTCTACTAAAAACACAAAAATTAGCTGGACGTGGTGGCATGTGCCTATAGTCCCAGCTACTTGGGAGGCTGAGGAGAATCTCTTGAACCCGGGAGGCGGAGGTTGCAGTGAGCCAAGATCGTGCCACTGCACTCCAGCCTGGAGACACAGCGAGACTCTGTCTCAAAAAAAAAAAAAAAAGAAAAAAGAAATGGGAAATGGGCCAGGCATGGTGGCTCAAGCCTATAATCCCAGCACTTTGGGAGGCAAAGGTGGGTGAATCACTTGAAGTCAGGGGTTTGAGACCAGCCTGCCCAACATGACAAAACCCCATCTCTACTAAAAATACAAAAATTAGGTGTAGTGGCAGGCACCTGTAATCCCAGCTACTCGGGAGGCTGAGGTAGGAGAATGGCTTGAACCTGGGAGGTGGAGGTTGCAGTGAGCTGACATCATGCCACTGCACACCAATCCAGCCTGGGTGGAGCCAGACTGCATCTCAAGAAAAAAAGAGGCCGGGCGCGGTGGCTCAAGCCTGTAATCCCAGCACTTTGGGAGGCCGAGACGGGCGGATCACGAGGTCAGGAGATCGAGACCATCCTGACTAACCGGTGAAACCCCGTCTCTACTAAAAAATACAAAAAAAAACTAGCCGGGCGAGGTGGCGGGCGCCTGTAGTCCCAGCTACTCGGGAGGCTGAGGCAGGAGAATGGCGTGAACCCGGGAGGCGGAGCTTGTAGTGAGCTGAGATCCGGCCACTGCACTCCAGCCTGGGCGACAGAGCGAGACTCCGTCTCAAAAAAAAAAAAAAAAAAAAAAAAAAGAAAAAAAGAAATGGGAAATAAATTTTCTATTCTCTGGGATAAATGCCTGAGAGTACAATTGCTGGGTCATATGGTAAGTATGTGTTTTGTTTTGTTTTTTAAGAAACTGCCAAACTCGGGCAGATCACCTGAGGTTGGGAGTTCGAGACCAGCGTGACCAACATGGAGAAACCCCATCTCTACTAAAAATACAAAATTAGCTGGTTGTGGTGGTGTGTGCCTGTAATCCCAGCTACTCAGGAGGCTGAGGCAGGAGAATCGCTTGAACCGGGGGCAGAGGTTGCAGTGAGCCGAGATCGCGCCATTGCACTCCAGCCCGGACAATAAGAATGAAACTCCATCTCAAAAAAAAAAAAAAAAAAAAAAACCGAAAGAAAGAAAAGAAAGAAACTGGCAAACTATTTTCTTTTTCTTTCTTTCTTTCTTTTTTTCAAATGGAGTTTCACTCTGTCACCCAGGCTGGACTGCAGTGGCACTATCTCAGCTAACTGCAACCTCCTCATACCAGGTTCAAGCGATTCTCCTGCCTCAGCCTCCCGAGTAGCTGGAATTACAGGTCGGTGCCACCACACCCAGCTGATTTTTGTATTTTTAGTAGAGATGGGGTTTCACCATGTTGGCCAGCCAGGCTGGTCTCAAACTCCTGAACTCAGGCAATCCGCCTGCCTCGGCCCCCCAGAGTGCTGGGATTACAGGGCATGAGCCACCACTCCAAGTCGGCCAAGCTATTTTCTAGAGTGGCTTTACCATTTTACATTCCCACCAGCAATTTATGAATAATCCACTTTGTCTACATCCTCTCCAGCATTTGGTATCACTTTTTAAAAAACTTTTAGCCTGGCACGGTGGCTCACACCTGTAATCCCAGCACTTTGGGAGCCGAGACGGGTAGAATATCTGAGGTCAGGAGTTTAAGACCAGTCTGGCTAACATGGAGAAACCCTGTCTCTATTAAAAATACAAAAATTGGCCGGGCACGGTGGCTCAAGCCTGTAATCCCAGCACTTTGGAAGGCCGAGACGGGCGGATCACGAGGTCAGGAGATCGAGACCATCCTGGCTAACACGGTTATACCCCGTCTCTACTCAAAAATACAAAAAAATTAGCCGGGCGAGGTGGCGGGCGCCTGTAGTCCCAGCTACTTGGGAGGCTGAGGCAGGAGAATGGCGTGAACCCCGGAGGCGGAGCTTGCAGTGAGCTGAGATCCGGCCACTGCACTCCAGCATGGGCGACAAAGCAAGACTCCGTCTCAAAAAACAAACAAACAAACAAACAAAAATTAACTGTGTGTGATGGCATGCGCCTGTAGTCCCAGCTACTCAGGAGGCTAAGGCAGAAGAATTGCTTGGCCGGGCGCGGTGACTCAAGCCTGTAATCCCAGCACTTTGGGAGGCCGAGACGGGTGGATCGCGAGGTCAGGAGATCGAGACCATCCTGGCTAACACGGCGAAACCCCGTCTCTACTAAAAAATAGAAAAAACTAGCGGGCGAGTTGGCAGGCGCCTGTAGTCCCAGCTACTCGGGAGGCTGAGGCAGGAGAATGGCGTAAACCCGGGAGGCGGAGCTTGCAGTGAGCTGAGATCCGGCCACTGCACTCCAGCCTGGGCGACTGCGAGACTCCGTCTCAAAAAAAAAAAAAAAAAAAAAAAAAGAATTGCTTGAACCTAGGAGGTGGAGGTTGCAGTGAGCTGAGACTGTGCCACTGCACTCTAGCCTGGCCTATAGAGTGAGACTTCTTCTCAAAAAAAAAAAGAACCGGGCATGGTGGCTCACACCTGTAATCCCAGCACTTTGGGAGGCCGAGGCAGGTGGATCATGTGAGGTCAAGAGTTCAAGACCAGACTGACCAACATGGAGAAACCCCATCTCTACTAAAAATACAAAATTAGCTGGGTGTGGTGGGGCATGCCTGTAATCCCAGCTATTCGGGAGACTGAGGCAGGAGATAGCTTGAACCCAGAAAGCGGAGGTTGCAGTGAGCCGAGATCATGCCATTGTACTCCAGCCTGGGCAACAAGAGCAAAACTCTGTCTCAAAAAAACAAACAAACAAACAAACAAAAACTTTTAGCCATTCTGACAGATGTGTAGTGTGTCATGTGTGTTGTTTATGTGTTGACCCTTCTCTCACTTATCTATGAGAAGATAATTAATTTAGGTACAGATAATTGCTATTGGCTTTTATGAGAGGTCTCAAAAATATATAAAGACTTCAGGCTTTCTTTGGACAGATTATTTCTGCAGGTTTTGTTTGTTTGTTTGTTTGTTTGTTTTAAGGCAGGGTCTCACTCTGTCGCCCAGGCTGGAGTGCAGTGGCGAGTTCTTGGCTCAGTACAGCCTCAACTTCCCAGGCTCAAGTGATCCTCCCACTTCAGCCTTCCAAGTAGCTGGAATTACAGGCATACTCCACCACGCCTGGCTAATTCTTTGTATTTTTTTGCAGAGATAGTGTTTGCCATGTTGCCCAAGCTGGTCTTGAACCCCTGGGCTCAAGTGATCCTCCCACCTTAGCTTCCCCACATGCTAGAATTATAGGTGTGAGCCACCTCGCCTTGCCATTTCTGGGAAAATTAATAAGCTACTTGGCCATAGCTGACCTAGAGTCAGACACCTTCATATAAGAGCCTCAGACTTGGGACTTACTTGCATGGCTTCCAAGCCTGCAAATCTATACCCTTCTTTTTTTGAGCCTTTCTTAGTGCTCTATTAATCTTTTTTGTTTCTCCCTGAAGGGCCATGCCTTACCTGTTGATTATAAACTTCGAAGAGATATTAAAAATAATATATCAAATAATATATTTTATTTTCTCTTTCTTTCTTTTTTTTTTTTTTTGAGACAGAGTCTTGCTCTGTCGCCCAGGCTGGAGTGCAGTGGCCCGAGTAGCTGGGACTATAGGCGCCCGCCACCTCGCCCGGCTAGTTTTTCTGTATTTTTTAGTAGAGACGGGGTTTCACTGTGTTAGCCAGGATGGTCTCGATCTCCTGACCGCGTGATCCAGCCATCTTGGCCTCCCAAAGTGCTGGGATTACAGGCTTGAGCCACAGTGCCTGGCCATTTACTTTCTCTTTCTTTGCTTTTTTGTTGAGATGGGGTCTTGCTGTGTTGCCTAGGCTAGCCTTGAACTCCTGGACTCAAGACGTCCTCCAGTCAGCTGCCTGAGTAGCTAGAACCACAGGCACACACCACTGCACCCAACCTAGAATATATTTTAGTTTATTTTCTTATTAAAAGCAAGCAAAACTTCTTTGTTTTCTTATGCATTCATCACCTTCAATTGGTGTCCTTTGACTTGTAGTTCTAACTGTACCTGCTGGTCAGGTTGCAGAGGAGACTGTAATTAAAGAGGAAGAAGAAGAGAAGTTGCCACTAACAAAGAAACCAAGGATAGGAGAGATGACAAACAGTGTGGAGGAAAGCAAGGTAATGTTTTTAGGAGTGATGAAAAGAATTTAAAGCCAAATTATTAAGGCGTGAACCGTTCTTCATCTTTTTTTTTTTTTTCTTTTTGAGACACAGTCTTGCTCTGTTGCCCAGGCTGGAGTATAGTGGCATGATCTCAACTCACTGCAACCTCCGCCTCCCGGGCTCAAGTGATTCTCATGCCTCAGCTTCCTGAGTAGCTGGGATGACAGGCACCTGCCACCATGCCTGGCTAATTTTTGTATTTTTAGTAGAGACGGGGTTTCACCATGTTGGCCAAATTGGTCTCGAACTCCTGACCTCAGGTAATCTGCCCGTGTCTGCCTCCCAAAGTGCTTGAATTATAGGTGTGAGTCACTGCCTATCTTTTTGTCTACTGTCTGGATAATTTATGATCAGAAATTTACCTGGTGGTGACATGGCTTACTTTTCCAGGAAGGCAATGAAAGAGAGCTACTACAGCAACAACTCCAGGAGGCCAATCGAAGAGCCCAGGAATACCGACACCAGCTCCTAAAGAAAGAGCAGGAAGCAGAACAGTACCGTCTTAAGCTGGAGGCCATAGTCCGACAGCAGCCCAGTGGAGTTGATTTTACCATGGTTGAAGAGGTGGCTGAGGTAAATGCTGTAGTAGTCACAGAGGGGGAGCTGGAAGAGAGAGAGACACAAGTGACTGGGTCCGCAGGGACCACAGAGCCTCACACTAGAGTTTCCATGGAAACTGTTTCATCTTAATATGCAAGGGCCACAATTTGCACTGTGTTCATATTAATCCTCTTTTAAAAAAGAAAATATACAGAAGACAAACATTGCATAAAACCTAAGAGTGTCTTTAAGAAGAAAACTATAGCAGGGTGCAACGCTTGGGCTCAGGAAGGTTCTCTGTGCAATTGAAAAATTCAAAGCCATATTTAGGGAACATTTCTTCTGAGGGGCCAAAAGAATAAGGACCAAATTTCTTAGCTCACATCATTGCTTTAAGCATAGAAGTAAAAGAATATTGCATGCTGTGGGTTGATTTTTTTTTTTTAATACTAACTTTCTCACAGAAGATTTTAAGATAACATTTCTAATATATATGCACCAATATATATGCCTTTAATAATTATACCATCAAGTGACCTGAAAATGCCCCTTAGATTTATGATGCATATCTGTTGGAAAAACTAATTGGGAGGGAGGTTAGACAAGCTTTGGGGAAGAGAAAAGGAATATAGTCCATTTCCAAAGGGGCAGGAACTCCCAACCTTAAGTTAATTTCACTGAAGAGAAGTTTCTTTTTTTTTTTTTTGAGACACGGTCTGACTCTGTCACCCAGGCTAGAGTACAGTGGTACAGTCTTGGCTCACTGCAACCTCCGCCTCTAGGGTCAGCCTCCCAAGTAGCTGGGACGGAAGGCATATGCCACCACATCACTGAAAAGAAATTTTTGATTGTCTGACAGATATGTATCCATTGTGTGTCTGTAGCTCAGATGCTTGTGTAAGAAACTGAAATAAGCTGGGTGTGGTGGCTCACATCTGTAATCCCAACACTTTGGGACGTTGAAATGGGAGAACTGCTTGAGTCCAGGAGTTTGAGATGAGCCTGGGCAACATAGTGAGAAACCTGTGTCTACAAAAAATTTAAAAATTAGCCAAATATGGTGACAGGCACCTATGGTTCCAGCTACTCAGAAGACTGAGGTGGGAGGATCGCTTGGGCCTTGGAGGTCAAAACTGCAGTGAGCCGTGGTTGCACCACTGCTCTCCAGGCCTGAGTGACAGAGCAAGACTGTATCTCAAAGGAAAAAGGAAACTAGGCCAGGCGCGGTGGCTCACACCTGTAATCCCAGCACTTTGAGAGGCGGAGGTGGACGGATCACGAGATGAAGAGATCGAGATCTTCCTAGCCAACATGGTGACACCCCGTCTCTACTAAAAATACAAAAATTACCTGGGTGTAGTGGCACACACCTGTAGCCCCAGCTACTTGGGAGGCTGAGGCAGGAGAATCGCTTGAACCCAGGAGGCAGAGGTTGCAGTGAGCCGAGATCGCACCACCACGCTCCAGCCTGGTGACAGAGCGAGACTCCGTCTCAAAAAAACAAAACAAACCGAAAAAATGGCCGGGCGCGGTGGCTCAAGCCTGTAATCCCAGCACTTCGGGAGGCCGAGACGGGCGGATCACGAGGTCAGGAGATCGAGACCATCCTGGCTAACACGGTGAAACCCCGTCTCTACTAAAAAAATACAAAAAAATTAGCCGGGCGAGGTGGCGGGCGCCTGTAGTCCCAGCTGCTCGGGAGGCTGAGACAGGAGAATGGCGTAAACCCGGGAGGCGGAGCTTGCAGTGAGCTGAGATCCGGCCACAGCACCCCAGCCTGGGCGGCAGAGCGAGACTCCGTCTCAAAAAAAAAAAAAAACCGAAAAAATACAAAACATTAGCTGGCGTGGTGGCACCTGCCTGTAATCCCAGCTACTTGGGAGGCTGAGGCAGGAGAATCGCTTGAACCTGGGAGGCGGAGGTTGCAGTGAGCTGAGATCGCACCAATACCCTCCAGCCTGGGCGACAGAGCCAGACTCTGTCTCAAAAAAAAAAAAAAAAGGAAACTGAAATAGAGTTTTTAAAAACTGGCCGGGCGCGGTGGCTCAAGCCTGTAATCCCAGCACTTTGGGAGGCCGAGACGGGCGGATCACGAGGTCAGGAGATCGAGACCATCCTGGCTAACCGGTGAACCCCGTCTCTACTAAAAAAATACAAAAAAATTAGCCGGGCGAGGTGGCGGGCGCCTGTAGTCCCAGCTGCTCGGGAGGCTGAGACAGGAGAATGGCGTAAACCCGGGAGGCGAGCTTGCAGTGAGCTGAGATCCGGCCACAGCACCCCAGCCTGGGCGGCAGAGCGAGACTCCGTCTCAAAAAAAAAAAAAAAAACCGAAAAAATACAAAACATTAGCTGGGCGTGGTGGCACCTGCCTGTAATCCCAGCTACTTGGGAGGCTGAGGCAGGAGAATCGCTTGAACCTGGGAGGCGGAGGTTGCAGTGAGCTGAGATCGCACCAATACCCTCCAGCCTGGGCGACAGAGCCAGACTCTGTCTCAAAAAAAAAAAAAAAGGAAACTGAAATAGAGTTTTTAAAAACTGGGCCGGGCGCGGTGGCTCAAGCCTGTAATCCCAGCACTTTGGGAGGCCGAGGCAGGCGGATCACAAGGTCAGGAGATCGAGACCATCCTGGTTAACACGGTGAAACCCCGTCTCTACTTAAAAAATACAAAATACTAGCCGGGCGAGGTGGCGGGTGCCTGTAGTCCCAGCTACTTGGGAGGCTGAGGCAGGAGAATGGCGTGAAACCGGGAGGCGGAGCTTGCAGTGAGCTGAGATTGCGCCACTGCACTCCAGCCTGGGCGACAGAGCGAGACTCCGCCTCAAAAAAAAAAAAAAAAAAAAAAACTGAACTGGAAAGCCGAGGCCAGCAGATCACCTGAGGTCGGGAGTTCCAGACCAGCCTGACCAACATGGAGAAACCCTGTCTCTACTAAAAATACAAAATTAGGGCCAGGCCCGGTGGCTCACGCCTGTAATCCCAGCACTTTGGGAGACCGAGGCGGGTGGATCATGATGTCAGGAGTTCAAGACCAGCCTAGCACAGATGGTGAAACCCTACTAAAAATACAAAAATTCACCAGGCGAAGTGGCAGGTGCCTGTAATCCCAGCTACTAGGGAGGCTGATGCAGGAGAATCTCTTGAACCCAGGTGACAGAGGTTGCAGTGATCTAAGATCATGCCACTGCACTCCAGCCTGGGCAATAAAGTGAAACTCCATCTCAAACAAACAAACAAAACAAAACAAAATTAGCCAGGTGTGGTGGCCACATGCCTGTAATCCCAGCTACTTGGGAGGCTGAGGCAGGAGAATTGCTTGAACCCGGAGGCGGCAGTTGCAGTAAGCCAAGATGGCGCCACTGCACTCCAACCTGGGCAACAGGAGTGAAACTCCATTGAAAAAAAACAAAACACTAGAAAGGAAAGAAAACTTGTTTATGTGGGAGGAGTATATATAAAACCAAAATCCAGGCTGTGTTTCCACAGTGCTGGAAAGTGGCCAGAAAAAGGCTTATGGGGGCTTTGAAACTCTGGTCTTGAGATATAAACTTTGCTCTGACTGGATTTTATAAAATTACAGTGAGGAGGGTACTCTCTTGTCAGAACAACTTGTTTCCAAACATTTATTTATGTAATGTCAAGCTCAGTCTCTCTCTTTTTTTTTTTTTGAGACAGAGTCTTGCTTTTGTCACCCAGGCTGGAGTGCAATGGCGTGATCTCAGCTCACTGCAATCTCCGCCTCCCAGGTTCAAGCGATTCTCCTGCCTCAGCCTCCCAAGTAGCTGGGATTACAGGCATGCACCACCATGCCCAGCTAATTTTGTATTTTCCGTAGAGACAGGGTTACTCTATGTTGGTCAGGCTGGTCTGAAACTCCCGGCCTCAGGTGATCCGCGTGCCTCAGCCTCCCAAAGTGCTGAGATTACAGGCATGAGCCACCAAGCCCAGCCTAGACTCTTTAATTTTATCAAACTTTGTTGAATTTTCTAAGTGTCATTTAGGACGTATTATGCTTTTCTGTGGCGCTTATATCTTATCCTCTTATGTGCAACAAAAAGGGGGTTGCAGGTAAATGCTGATGATGTTGTTTAGTTTTATTTCCTTTTGATCTGGCATGAGTAAATTGCTGTTTCCTTAAGCTTGGTCTATTACGGAGCTTTGTGCCTTATAGGGTGCTCAGTGTGTGTTGACAAAGGGAATAAGAACTATCAGTGCCATAAAGGACCAAATATTCTGGCTACTTTGTCTTCTTCCTTTCTCTCCCACTATGCCTACACTTCCTTTGCCCACTTTTGGAAAGTGTTTAACTGCTGGGTTTTTTCTTTTCTTTTCTTTTTTTTTTAAACGGAGTTTCGCTCTTGTTGCCCAGGCTGGAGTGCAATGGCATGATCTCGGCTCACAGCAACCTCTGTCTCCTGGGTTCAAGCGATTCTCCTGTCTCAGCCTCCCGAGTAGCTGGGATTACAGGCATGCGCCACAATGTCTGGCTAATTTTGTATTTTTAGTAGAGACGAAGTTTCTCCATGTTGGTTGGGCTGGTCTTCAACTCCTGACCTCAGGTGATCCGCCCTTCTTGACCTCCCAAAGTGCAGGGATTATAGGTGTGAGCCACCGCACCCGGCCACCTGCTGGGTTTTCTTTGTATGTCAGCATGGAGTTTTTCCCAAAGAAAGGGAATATAGATGGAGAGAGAAAAGTTATGAACAGGTTACATTACAGAGGTTATTGCCTTTGAAACTGGGCCCTCATCATTCTAGACTTGCTTGCTTTGTTATAAATTAGAATAAACCAGAGGGAGATGTACCAAGTAAACATTTGAATGACTGTTTAGAATATGGTTTTCTTAATTAGCAGTCATGGGGAAAACATGCATTTTTAATTTGGAAAAAAACCTGACAGTTAACATGGTTCTGTTTACCTTGATTAGTGAAGTAATTTGCTGGAGTGTTGTCAGAGGAGCAGAATCATTTGGGTCTCAAAATAGACTGAAAACTTAACTCTCAAAACCATATTTAACAAACAGAATTGGTTATTAGAGATTTATAGGCAAAAATATCAGTTTGGAAATTAACCTTGGCTACTGGCCACCTTAGCTAGGTTTTCTCCACAGGTCTGATACTGAACACTTCCCAGATTGGAGAATATTCTGGGCTGTTGGGGATGACAGGGAAATGTGAGAGGGAGTAGCCTAGGTAAGGGTGATGATGAAATTGTTCTATCTACTGTCAAATAATCTTTTCCTGTTTGCAATGTTTTTATTTTTTCTGAGTCCCTTTGGGAACCAGGTGCTAACAAGAAGCTGTTATGTGTGGGATTTCGGAGCCTTACTTTAATGATAGAGGAACCAAGTACCATTTTAGATATCTTTTATTTATGTTCTTGGTGCATATATTGACTTTAATCCCTCTTCCCCCACACCCCGCCCATTAAGGGGGAGGAGGTTAACTCTGCAGATGATATTCAGGCCCGACTAGCTCACTCTCTGGGATAGCTACTGACGAAAGGCAGAGAATGTCCATCTAACATGCCCTTCTGAGTATACAGTCACCACTTTTTGGGGGGAATTTCTTTAGCAGATCTTATTGTTCTTTTCTGCAGAAGCTATCATTCCTACCTCCCCAACCCCCAAAATCTCTAATACAGGCCAAGTCATTTTTTATGATGGGTCTCTGAGACAGGGGAGTTTGTTAGAGGAGAAGCTGGGGTAGAGAGGGAGAGAATGGAGGTATCTGAAAAAATATAAGAAAAAGTCATTCATTTTTATTTACTCAGAACAGTCCTCTTGGCATCCCAGATAAGGGAAATAGGATTTGATCTCCAATTGTATTGCCATGGAGAGAATGGCAGGTGAGGATGCTTTGAAGTAATTAGAAATTAAATATTGAATACATTAATGGCAATACCATTTCATGATTTTGTATGTCTTTCTGGATTAGTCATAGAAGTTGGGGAAATACTGCTTAAATCTTCTGGGTTAGAGGATTCCAACTGGCTTATTGGCAAGGTTGGATTATTAAGAATCAAATAGCAGACAAAAATGGCAGGGCATGGTGGCTCACGCCTGTAATCCCAGCACTTTGGGAGGCTGAGGTGGGTAGATCACTTGAGGTCAGGAGTTCAAGACCAGCCTGGCCAACGTGGCAAAACCACGTCTCTACCAAAAATACAAAAATTAGTTGGGCATGATGACACACGCCTATAGTCCCAGCTACTCTGGAGCTGAAACAGCAGAATAGCTTGAACCCAGAAGGTGGAGTTTACAGTGAGCTGAGATTGTGCCACTGCACTCCAGCCTGGGCAATAAGCGAGACTCTGTCTAAAAAAAAAAAAGAAAAAAGAAAAGAAAAAGGAAAAGCAGAGAAATGGATCAGAGTTGGTGCTTGAGCATGAGAAACTTCAAGCTTAGGATGGTTGTCTACTTTAAAATAAAGCTGCTGGCCAAGCGTGGTGGCTCATGCCTGTAATCCCAGCACTTTGGGAGGCCAAGGCGGGTGGATCACGAGGTCAGGAGATCGAGACCATCTTGGCTAACATGGTGAAACCCCAGCTCTACTAAAAATACAAAAAATTAGCTGGGCGCAGTGGCAGGTGCCTGTAGTCCCAGCTACTTGGGAGGCTGAGGCAGGAGAATGGGGCAAACCGGGAGGCAGAGCTTGCAGTGAGCCGAGATCGCCCCACTGCAACAGATCACCTGGGCAACAGAGCAAGACTCCATCTCAAAAAAATAAATACATAAGTAGAATAAAATAAAATAAAGCTGCTGGCCGGGCACAGTGGCTCATACCTGTAATCCCAGCACTTTGGGAGGCCGAGGCGGGAGGATCACTTGAGGCCAGGCCAACATGGCAAAACCCAGTCTCTACTCAAAATACAAAAATTAGCTGGGGGTGGTGGCGCATCATCATACTGGTGAGAAAAAAAAAGAGGCTGGACGCAGTGGCTCACAAAAAAAAAAAAAAAAAAAAGACAAAAAAGAAATATCACTTTGAGAAATTATTATTATTATTATTATTTTTGGAGACAGAGTCTCTGTTGCCCAGGCTGGAGTGCAGTAGCATGATCTTGGCTTATTGCAATCTCCATGTCCCAGGTTCAAGCGATTCTTCTGCCTCAGCCTCCCGAGTAGCTGGGATTACAGGTGTGCACCACCACTTCCAGCTAATTTTTGTATTTTTAGTAGAGACAGGGTTTGACCATATTGGCCAGGCTGGTCTCGAACTCCTGACCTCATGATCTGCCCTCCTCGGCTTCCCAAAGTGCTGGGATTACAGGTGTGAGCCACCGTGCCCAGCCTCTTTTTTTTTTTTCTCACCAGTATGATGATGACCATTTTAAGAAAGCTTGTGTGGCTCTCTCCTATCATTACAGACCTCCAGAGCTGGAAAATTTGAGGCACTTACTGAACTCTTCCTGAAAGTTTAATATGGAGTGGGAATCAGTTTTTGTCCTAATTATTAGAGAAGGCTTCCTCTTCTCTACTCCTTGTGCAGACCCATCTCTGGATGGCTAGAAAAGGAGCTTCAGAATGGACTATATGTCATGACCACCTGAATGCACTCTAGGCTCTTATCTATCTCTATTTTATGTGGTGACTATTTCCCCCTTCTGAGTAGTACTCTTATTTCCTATGCCTTTTTTTTTTTTTTTTTAAGTCTCTGATGCTGCCCTTTGTAAATTTTTATTTTATTTTTTAGCCTCTTTAGTATTAGGGGGTGAGGTGACATTCCTAGACTCTACAGTAGCAGTTTGGCATGTTAGTGGCAGGAAATTGTGATTCCCTATACCCCCCTCCCCCTACCTTTTCTGCTTTCGTGATTCTATTGTTCCTCTCTCATTGAGGCTTTCCCAGGCACCCGAATTTAGTTAGTAGGTCATTTCTAATCTTTGGGGCTTGTCTTTTCTCTCTCCATTCTCCTCCTTCTCTACCACATATTTTTTGTTTATTCTGAGGTGGTTTGTTTCTGAAAGTTAATCTAGGTCCCCTTCTATATCCTGTGCTTCCTAGTTGGCTTTAGACATCTTGTTATAGCAACAATGATGGTAGCAGCTCTCTCCCTGGCTTTGCCCCACGTGCTGTCCTTCTGTCAAGGCCATTTGTGTGTGTACTGGGGCAGGTGTTTGTTGGGGGGATGTGCCCAGACTATTCTCACAATGTCCTCAGTTTTTCAGGTTGTCTGACAGCTTTATGTACAGCATATTTTTAGAAAAACTTAAATATACTTCTTTATTTAGAATAGGGTTTTATTCTGATGAGCAAGTTTGTGTGTATATGTGTGTATGAGCATTTGTATGTATATATATACTTATACAGATCTATATTATATATACAGTTTTTGTACTATCATTTAAAATAAAAATGTTTCTCAATAAAATGTCAGAGCTGACCATTTCAGGGTGCCATTGAATTTGTTCTCATCTCCTGGGCAAAAATTTGTATCTATTCTCTGATCACAAGTGAACCACAGAGCTCATTTTCCCTGTCCAACTGAGCTAATTGAAGGGGGAGGGGTATAGATCTACTAACTCATGCATGCCCACTGCCTTTTCCTTATCCACCTCTCTCAGCGTGGTATTCTTGACAGGCAGAGCAAGTTGAGGTAAGAAATGAAATGAGAATTAGGAGAGCTTTTGACTGACTTGTTAAGTGTACATTTTCCTTCTTTCTCTCATCCCCCACTCCCTTCCCTAAAAGCAAACAACTAAGGGAGGAGAAAAGTAGCTGAAGAAAATGATTATGTGCCTTGTGTGGGAGTAAAGTCAATGCTGAGATGTATGGGGAAAAACATCAGATTCAGGAGTGCTTGGAAAGAGTAGATTTACTTTGCCAGCTTCTCAGCTATTCTTGGTTAATAGGGTGCTTGCTGCTATCTTAGTCCAAAATCAGCACACATTTATATTTAAAAATAGGAGGGTCAGTCTGGTAGTAGCACAATCCCCATTGATAGCCAGGGGTGAACAAACCAATTTGACTAGCAAGATGGGTGTCCCATCTAGTGTACAGAGTTCTGAAAAGCTGTTTTGTTGGCAAGAAGGATACCTTTCTTTACAAAATTAGCTTTGAGCCTGTCCAAAGTTAAGGACATATAAGCATCTGTGTTCAGCGACTGGAATCTCCAGCAAGTTCTCAAAGTCAATATTTAGGAAATTGGTTACCTACCATGTACTAGGGTATATGCAGATAATTTCTTTTTGGTAAATACATATAGTCAGCAAATCCTGTGCACATATTCAACTAATAGAAGGTAATTCTGGCAGGCACTTAAGCAATATATATAGTCTTGGCTGTGCTGATGGAAAAAAAGGCAGGAACTTGAGGAGCCTTAAGAACCAAAGAACTAAAAATCTTGTTGAATTAAATCCTGGTGAGAGAAATTATCAAGATGGGAAAGTTGGGGGGAACTGGAGAGATAGGAACCTAGAGTTCTCTGATGGGTGATACTTTTTTTTTTTTTTTTGAGATGGAGTCTCACGCTGTTGCCCAGGCTGGAGTGCAGTGGCACAATCTCGGCTCACTGCAGCCTCTGCCTCCCAGGTTCAAGTGATTCTCCTGCCTCAACCTCCCTAGTAACTGGGATTATAGGCATGCACTACTACACCCAGCTAATTTTTGTATGTTTAGTAGAGACGGGGTTTCACCATGTTGTCCAGGCTGGTCTCAAATTCCTGACCTCAGGTGATCCACCCGCATTGGCCTCCCAAAGTGTTGGGATTACAGGCGTGAGCTACTGTGCCTGGCTGGGTGATACTCTTAAATAATGGGAAATATCATGAACTAGGGCAACTTTCCTAAGAGTTCCTTCCTCTGTGAAAAAGAACCCTCTACTCCAAGGAGATCAATAGGTAAAAAATACAGGTGAAGGCTGAAGTGGGAGCAATCTAGTGATAACTACAACTATGTAAGTCTTGTGTAAGACATCTGATAGGTAATAGAGTAAGTTAAGACTACAGGAGACTTCTGAACAAAAGTGTGGGGTTGCAGTCTGCTCCTATAACCAGTCCTAAAGTTTAAGGGTAGTGCTGTAAAGGAAAGGAAAGTTTGAGATAGGGCCCAATATTATAAATAATAACAATAGCCACCATGCTTTAAGATTTTGCTACGGGCCAGGCGCAGTGGCTCAAGCCTGTAATCCCAGCACTTTGGGAGGCCGAGATGGGTGGATCACAAGGTCAGGAGATCAAGACCATCCTGGCTAACACGGTGAAACCCCGTCTCTACTAAAAAATACAAAAAACTAGCCGGGTGAGGTGGCGGGCGCCTGTAGTCCCAGCTACTCGGGAGGTTGAGGCAGGAGAATGGCGTAAACCTGGGAGAAGGAGCTTGCAGTGAGCTGAGATCTGACCACTGCACTCCAGCCTGGGCGACAGAGCGAGACTCCGTCTCAAAAAAAAAAAAAATAGATTTTGCTACATGTATGGCAATGTGCTAAGTACTCTGCATATGCATATAAATACCCATCTTGCAAGGTGGGTATTATCCTCATCATACAGTTGTAAAAATAGGTTGACTTTGCAGAGTCACACACTTGTAAAAATTGTCCTTTTTTTTTTTTTTTTTTTTGAGATAGAGTCTCGCTCTGTCGCCCAGGCTGGAGTGCACTGGCGCAATCTCAGCTCACTGCAAGCTCTACCTCCCAGGTTCACGCCATTCTCCTGCCTCAGCCTCCCAAATAGCTGGGACTACAGGCGCCCAACACCACACCTGGCTAATTTTTTGTATTTTTAGTACAGACCGGGTTTCACTGTGTTAGCCAGGATGGTCTTGATCACCTGACCTCGTGATCCGCCTGTCTTGGCCTCCCAAAGTGCTGGGATTACAGGCGTGAGCCACCGCACCCGGCATTTTTTTTTCTTTTTAAAGACAGGGTCTCACTCTATTGCCCAGGCTGGAGTGCAATGGCATGATCTTTTTTTTTTTTTTTTTGAGGTGGAGTCTCGCTCTGTCGCCGGACTGGAGTGTAGTGGCCGGATCTCAGCTCACTGCAAGCTCCGCCTCCCGGGTTCGCGCCATTCTCCTGCCTCAGCCTCCCGAGTAGCTGGGACTACAGGCGCCCGCCACCTCGCCCAGCTAGTTTTTGTATTTTTAGTAGAGACGGGGTTTCACTGTGTTAGCCAGGATGGTCTCGATCTCCTGACCTCGTGATCCGCCCGTCTCGGCCTCCCAAAGTGCTGGGATTACAGGCTTGAGCCACGGCGCCCGGCCAACAATGGCATGATCTTGACTCACTGCAGCCTCGACCTTCGACCTCCAGGGCTCAAGCAATACTCCTGCCTCAGCCTCCCGAGAAGCTGGGACTACAGGTGCGCACCACCATGCCCGGCTAATTTTTGTATTTTTGGTAGAGATAGGGTTTTGTCATGTTGTCCAGACTGGTCTTGAACTCCTGAGCTCAAGGGACCCACCTGCCTTACCTTCCCAAACTGTTGGGATTACAGGCGTGAGCCATGGCACCCCGGGCTAAAATTGTTCCTTCTAAAATTACAATTTCTGCATTGAGTTAATTAGTATACTTTCCTCTGTGGTTTCCCTTTTGTCAGAATGCTATTTTATTCACTAGCCTTGGGCAGCTTAATTCATCTCAGATTTGCATTTAAGAAACTGAGGGCTAGGCACAGTGGCTCACACCTGTAATCCCAGCACTTTGGGAGGCCGAGGCAGGCAGATCACGAGGTCAGGAGATTGAGACCATCCTGGCTAACATGGTGAAAACCCATCTCTACTAAAAATATAAAAATTAACCGGGCATGGTGGCAGGCGCCTGTAGTCCCAGCTACTCAAGAGGCTGAGGCAGGAGGCAGAGCTTGCAGTGAGCCAAGATTGCGCCACTGCACTCCAGCCTGGGTGACCGAGCGAGACTCCGTCTCAAAAAAAAAAAAAGCTGGCCGGGCGCGGTGGCTCAAGCCTGTAATCCCAGCACTTTGGGAGGCCGAGACGGGCGGATCACGAGGTCAGGAGATCGAGACCATCCTGGCTAACATGGTGAAACCCCGTCTCTACTAAAATACAAAAACTAGCCGGGCGAGGTGGCGGGCGCCTGTAGTCCCAGCTACTCGGAGGCTGAGGCAGGAGAATGGCATAAACCCGGGAGGCGGAGCTTGCAGTGAGCTGAGATCCGGCCACTGCACTCCAGTCTGGGCGACAGAGCGAGACTCCGCCTCAAAAAAAAAAAAAAAAAAAAAAAAAAAAGCTGCCAAACTGGGGCAGATCACCTGTGGTTGGGAGTTCGAAACCAGCCTGGCCAACATAGTGAAACCTCGTCTCTACTGAAAATACAAAAATTAGCCGGGCATGGTGGCACATCCCTGTAATCCCAGCTACTCGGGAGGCTGAGGCGGGAGAATCGCTTGAACCCGGGAGGTGGAGATGGCGCCACTGCACTCCAGCCTGGGCAACAGAGCAAGACTCCGTCTCAAAAAAAAAAATAATAATGAAAGAAACTGAGAAGAAAAATATGATCCAAGCAGCATTTCCTATAAGCTCCCCATAGTAAATTTTGCTCCAAAACTAATTTGGGGGTATCTGCATAGAGTTTCTGGCCAGCAATACTTGAGCAAGAAGAGTAAAAAATAATCTCTCTTGTGGGGAATGAATAGGGTCTTCATCTCTAGGTATGCTGGATGTTTTCTTTCTTTCCTTCCAGATTACACTCCTGTATTCTGTAGCCTGTTCTCTGTCCTAGGAGACTGACCTATATGAACATCAATGGGCTTCCTGTGCTTTGGCATCCAGTTGGATTCAGCCAATAGGGAGCCCTGACAGGAGACTGGGGGAAGAGAAAAGACTGAAGTCAATGTACTGACATCTGCCAGGTGCAGTGGTTCACTCCTGTAATCTCAGCTACTCAGGAAGCGGAGGCACGAAAATCACTTGAACCTGGGAGGCAGAAGTTTTGGTGAGCTGAGATCACACCACTGCACTCCAGCGTGTGACTGTATCTCAAAAAAAAAAAAAGTCACTGCTTCTCTCAAGGCACTATCCCCCTCCAGGACCTAGAAACCAATAACTCCTTTTATCCTTTTAGGCCTAATAGAGTTATTAGCCTCCAGTTACTGACCTATCTATCTTTTGCCCATACCTTTAAAAATAGCCCTTCATTATTTTGAGAATGTTGTTTCCTGTTGAGACCCTGTCCGATACACCTGGTAAAGGTAGGTGATCTTTTAGATTTATAGGCTTCATATTTTATCCATGTACTTGAACCTTACTCTCATACATATAACCTTATATTCTTATGAGCCAACAGTTCTGAAGGGTCAACTGCTGGATTAAGTAGCAGAGAGTGACACATACCTGTGTGGTTCTCATGGATGGGACAGTGACATCAAGGAGTTAAAAACCTGAGAGACAGTAATAGCTCAGGCCCTTGTGACTTAGCCCCCAAAGAACCCAAGATGCTGAACAGATTTTCAAGCTCTGTGGCTGTGGAACTTTCTGTGTTTCAAGTCCCCAAAGCCTTACACAAACTGATGGAATCTGACTGCTGGGGCCCTGGTTTCTCCATAACCTCCCAGGATGCCTCTGAGAAATCAGCTTAGAAATCCCTGAGGATGATGATTCTATCCTCCTGTTGGCACATTCTGGTTTCCTAAAGACAAAAACTGAGCTAACAGTATGATTAAAAAAAAAAAAAGTATTAGATTTATTGAGGTCATATTTATCCTTCTATGGTCAGGGATCATTTATTTGAATTCATCCTCCTAATTTATTATTCACTACTCTCTATCAGGGAGAGGTATCTGTATTAATGAACTGCATATTTGGAGTTCTCACAAAGCACTTAATTTAAATATATATATTCATATGGCACTTTACAAATCCCTGTTGCCATATGTTCTTTCCATTCCTTACCAAAAAAACAGCCTCAAAGAGGTTGGTTGAATTGCCAAGGTCACATAGAAAACAAGCGGTAGAGACCCAGGACTGTTGCTCTCACTGCAACATAGTTACTTCTGTTAGCTCTGAGAGTTCAGTTTAGATACTCTTTGGCTAAAGAAGTCACCATAGTGATAAATACTAATAAATGAACATACTTTATAATTAAACTACAACCAGGACTTTAACCTATAAATTACTGCTGCCTGCAAAGAATTACAAGATTAAATTTCCATTGTATGTATCTCTCTTTTAGGTCTATATGTAAACCTTAGGATCATTTACCCTTTTTGTTTGTGACCACCTTCAAGGCAAGAACTATATTTGAGTTTTGTCCCTCAGAGGACTGTGAAAGACTGCAGCCTTGAAATTTTTCCTTGTCCTTGCTTTAAAATCTCGGTTTGAGGCCGGGCGCGGTGGCTCAAGCCTGTAATCCCAGCACTTTGGGAGGCCGAGACGGGCGGATCACGAGGTCAGGAGATCGAGACCATCCTGGCTAACACTGTGAAACCCCGTCTCTACTAAAAAATAGAAAAAAATAGCCGGGCGAGGTGGCGGGCGCCTGTAGTCCCAGCTACTCGGGAGGCTGAGGCAGGAGAATGGCGGTAAACCCGGGAGGCGGAGCTTGCAGTGAGCTGAGATCCGGCCACTGCACTCCAGGCCGGGCGACAGAGCGAGACTCCGTCTCAAAAAAAAAAAAAATAAAAAAAAAATAAAATCTCGGTTTGAAGAGGATAATGAAGTCAAGTGACTGAATTCTCTACTCCTTCCTTGCTTGCTTTCCTCCAGTATCTAGGAAACTAGCACTGGCCCCGAGGCACCTTGGTTTAAGTAAGGCACCCCATACGGGAAAAACTGAGACCTAAAGGACCACTTCAACCTGGTGAAACAAGCGCCAAGCAAAAAGAGGTCAGACTCTGGAGGACAACCAAATTTGGCCAGACAAGCTTAACTGAAATGGGAGTAATGTTCAGAGAGCATAAAAAAAAAAAAAAAAAAAAAAAAAAAAAACCTGAGGGTAAAATCTATAGATGAAAAGCATAAGGATACAAAGGGAAAGAGATTGCCTAGTGAAAACAGATCGCAAAGTTAGGAATAGGAATAGCTTATGCGCTAGTCTGAAGAAATTACTATCTCACAAGATACCACCATGCCTTTGCCTTTAGAAAGCGTTTTCACATTCTAGTACTTGAGCTTCTCAAACCCATTTTTCAGATGAACAAATGGAGGCTCCGGGCGAAGTTTTGACCAGTCATGATCACAAATAATAAAGCGCGGAACTAGAAACAACTTCATGTTTCTTCCATCAAATTGTTCTCAGCAGTTTCCCGCCAAGGACATTTAGGTGGTAAACGGGAAGGGGACTGGTGAGGCTTCCTTAGCAGCAAGGGTTGGCTCGGCCCCCAGGCGGCGCCAGCGGGAGAATGTGGGGCTCGAACTGGGCGGACATTGCAGCCAATGAGGGTGAAAAACCCCATTTGTAAATTCGCATCAGCTTGGCCGGGCACTTTGGCTCACGCCTGTAATCCCATCACTTTGGGAGGCCGAGGCGGGCGGATCACGAGGTCTAGGAGTTCAAGACCAGCCTGACCAACATTATGAAACCCCGTTTCTACTAAAAATACAAAAATTACCGGACGTGGTGATGCATGTCTGAAATCTCTGCTACTTGGGAGGCTGAGGCACGAGAAATGCTTGAGCCTGGGAGACGGAGGTTGCAGTGAGCCGAGATCAGGCCTCTGCACTCCAGCCTGGGTGACAGAACAAGACCCTGTCTCCAAAAAAAAAAAAAATTCGCACCAGCTGCCTCCTGTGTTAGGGCTTAAGCGTCGTTAGCGCGAGGGTGGTGGGCGGTGCAGGTGGTCCTGTCCTGTTCGTCCCTCTCATTGGTGTCGGGGATAATGGACAGATATCCGCAGCCAGTCCCAACCGGAGCAAAGGGAGCATCACGACAGCCACACGCTACCTGGTCCTGAGCGCGCGGAGCTCGAGCGCGGCAGCGGCTTCTTTGGGGGTGGCTAAGTGTGCGTGTGACGCCGCGCGCGCTCTCGTCCCCGGTCCAGCTCTCCGCGGGGGCCTCGCCTTAGGGAAGAGCTGGGGGCAGACCCTTGCCTCTGACAGGGCCGAATCCTTTGCTGTTTTTTTGCAGCCTACCCCTCATGCGACCCAAAATCTTCCAGCCAAATTCTCCTCAGGACAAGATTTTCTGATATGGAACTTCAAGTAACGTACGCTGTAGCTTCATTTTATTTCTCAAAAAATTCCCTCCGCCTCCCCATCCCATAGACTAGGCCTTTAAGAAAGTTCCTCTTACCTCGATCCGGAAATGAGCTCCGAGGGCCTTCCCCAGCCCCAACTAAACTTTACGGGGTCTCCTGGGCCCTGGCTCACCTCGACACCATTAGTTCGCTCGTCTCCTTTAGGAAACCTTTCCAGACTCCCCCCGCGGCGAGACCGCAGCCATCCCCTTACCCGGGAGAGCCCAGGGCCCAGATAAAGGCAGAGGGCGAGGGCGCCCAGAGCGAGCCGACCGACTGCCGCCCTCCCCTGCCCGAGTAAAGTCAGGCAGCGGCTGCGGACACGGCTGTATTGGGAAGCGGAGGCTCCTACACAGTAGGAGAGGCACGTCCCAGACCCGGGAGGCCCGAGGACTCTGGACACAGCGCGCGCGGCCCGCCCGGGGCCCAGTCTGTGCGGGAGCCCCGAGGGGCGAGTTAAGGCAGCTTGGCTGGAAGGGAGCGGGGAGTGGGAGTCCGCCAGCTCCCCCCGAAATGCTGGCTCACTGAGGGGACGGGCTTCTCACCTCCCACTCCTCTCTCGAGGACAGGGGGAAAGACAGTCAATAAATAAACCCGAGGCGAAAAGGGGCCTCGGGAGACTCTTCGAGTCGGGAAGGCTGGAGGTGCGGGGCGAGGGGGCGGTGAGACGTCCTGAAGAGCGTCCAGCTCGCGGCCGAAAGGACTCGGGCGCCCCCCACGCTGGAGGCTGTGGGCTGCTCCCTTTAAAAGTTGAAACGGCCGCCGTTCGGGACGGCCTGGCGGGAGGAGGGCCCGACGAAGGGAGGCTTCGGGGACAACTGGGGCTTCTCGATGTCCACCCTCTTCAGGGCGCGGCCCCGGTAGCCCTCCGGCCGGCCCGGGTACAAGAGGTGCCTCCCGGGACCCCCGGAGTACCTGGAGGGACCTCCCGAGGGGACTCGAGTGAGCAGGGCAGGGGGGGCCCGGTGGCCGGAGAAAGGTAACCTCCGGCCTCCGCCGACGCCCAGCCGGGGAGCGGGGGCGGAGAGCGCGGGCCGGGCGGGGGCAGAGGCGCACCTGCCCTCGGGGGGCACGTCCAGCCTCAGCGGCGGGGCGCACTCGTGGGACCTGGGGCTGGGGCAGCCCAAGAGGGAGGGGGCGGGCTCTGGCGGAAGCATCCGCGAGGTTAAAGGGGCGGGGGGCTCGGCCCCCTTTCTGGGAGGCTGCGGGCCGTGCAGGTAGCGCAGCAGTTCCTCCAGAGTGGTGACTTCCACGGCCTGCCCGGGACAGCCGGGCGGCGGCGGCCTCACCAGCACGCGGGGCGCAGGCCCGCCCGCCGCGTGCCCGCCCCGTGAGCGGCCCGGGCCCTCCTTGGCGTTGTTCCTGTTCTGGTTCCACTCCCAGGGGTCCCCGGCGGCCCGGAGGTGCTTGACCGGCAGCTCCGGCGTGGACTCGGGGGTGGGCAGGCAGGCCAGCTCCGGCGGGGGCACGCCCTCCGGAGGCGGCAGGAAGGTGGTGTAGAGCTGCGGCGTCTGCACCGCGTCCCCGTCCTTGGACGGCGGCGGGGGCTCTGGGCCCCCACCGTGGAGCCGGGCCAAACTGCGGAGGGAGAGAGGGCGCGGGAGCCCCGGAGTCTCGATGTCCTTGCCCCGACGTCGGTGGGCGCGGCGACAAGCACAGGAGACCAGGAAGCCAGAGACTGAGGCGCCCAGGGCAAAAGCTGCGGCCACACTGGCCAGGAGGAGTGGGATGGGGACGGAGCGGGAGGCCGAGGCTGGGGGCAGGTCCCGGCGCACGCCTGCCGACCGAGAGGGAGGAGGGAGGCTCAGCCAAGGGGAGGCGGTGCGGGGCACCTAGGCCCAGAGGCGCCGGCAGTTCCCAGGCCTGACATCATCATCCCTCCCGCTGCTACTCAGCCTCACTCCCACAGCCTTCACCATCCTCAGGATTCACCTCCCCTGACCCCTCAGCATACAGCCCACGCACTACCCCTCACACTCAGGCCAGAGCTCGGGCCTAGGGATTCCCCATCCCACTTCTGGCCTCTGTAGCCATGCCAAGAGCAACTGCCAAAAACTGCTCGTGCAGGAGGACTTGGGGCTGGGATGCCCAGTTCTGGGGAGGGGAGGCTCCAAACAGGCGTTAGTGAGCACCAAACACCAGTCAGTGAGGGGCTTAGAACGCTCCGAGAATCAGCAGCCCCACACTTCACTCCTGTCCCTCCCAAGTAGCCCTCTTACCCCGAGTGTGAGCTCCAAGAGTGGAAGACTGGGGCCGGGGGTGGGCATCACTGGGGGGACTGGGGGTCCCAGGGGAAGGGCCAGGACCCGGAAGCACTGGTGGCAAAGACCAGGTCAGAGCCAGTGAGGCTCCTAATCTCTACCCCTGACACCCTTCCAGGGGTCCTTCCTCCCTCCTGTGGAACGCCAGCCTCTAGTTTCTTCTGGGCCTGGGGGAGGGCTCAATCATGCAGGACATTGATTTATTTGTTCAAAAAGTACCCTATTGTGTGCCAAGTACTGAGCTACATGCTGGGTATCTGGAGGATGCCGACCTTCTTCCCATACTCCCAGGGTATTCAGAATGCTGCTCTGCTGCTACCACAGGACATACACTCAGGTATGTGGGCTGAGCAAGGGAAGGTGAAGTTGGGACAAGAGGACTCACCATAAGCAGAATCCCCAGGGCCAGACTGACTTCCAGTAGCTCCGTCTATGAAGAAGGGAGAGGGTGAAGATGTGGGGAAGGAGAAGCTTCATGAAGAACTGATGGGGTGACTGTGCCACAGAAGGAAAGAAGGACAAAAGCCCAAGCCTGGGATGGTGTCTGTGGCCATTGTGGCCATGTGCAGCTTTGGCGGCAACCACAGCCGCCTCTTCTGTTTACCTTGGCAGTCACCATGCTCCATGGATTCCTGGTTGCCAGCCTGATCCACATCAGTCCTAGGAGGAAAACGAAGTGGCTCTAGAATTCTGCACCTTGTCCCACTCTGGCCCTCAGCTCTTAGTGGTGGGGAATTTTATGCTCGGGAAGCCCAAGGACCTGTCACTTACCTACCAGGTCCCCTGATATCCACACAGCCCCTGGAGCTATGCCATCCACAGTATGGGTCCTGAGAAGCCAAACAGCTCCTAGGGAAAACAGGTGTGTGAGGCTGTATCCCCTTCTACTCCAGTCATTTTCCATTCTGCTGCCTCTTTCCACCCTGGCTTACAGGAGTCTCCCAGCCTCATTCTCTCCAGTCCACCTCAGTCTCTCCACACCCTGGTTGCTGCCCACCTTCAGAATGCTTGAGGTACCTACGCACCCCGCAGCCATCCCCTGTGTTTCCCTGCCACCCCAAAGACCTTCGTTTCTGTGCTCTTGCTGGCCCGGGGAGCTTGCCCACACAGGGCCTGGCCTCAGGCCCCTCTCACCTCTGACAGGCCCCATGCCGGGCACACCGGCTGAGAGGGAGGTAGACAATACAGCCAGAAAAAGCCACAAAGAGCCTGTGACCCTCAGTGTCCAGCTCCAGCCCTATGATCCGTCGTGCTGTTTGGGCTGCCCGCTTCCCACTGCACCTAGGGTGAGGCCAAAAGGAACCAGAGATGGACAGATGAGGCTACCTTTTCCCTGCATGAGTGGAAGAACAGAAAGTGGGGAGGCGCACAAGCAACTGAGCATAACCCATGGAACTGCCCTGCCCTACCACACTGTCCAGTCTTCTCGCCAAGCCTCTCTAACCCAGAGCTCCCACCCTGCAAAAGCCAATGTTTTTGATGTTTCCAACCTATTCCCACATCTGCCGCTGCTACCTCCCATCCCATCCCTGCTCTGCAGGGAGCCTCCCCTCCAAAGGCCTCACCGGGCAGGGCTGTAGGCATCAATCTCTTCCAGGAGGATGGGCTCAGGTCCCCCGGATCGCCCACCTGGGGGCAGCACCTTCAGCACTGTCCCATCGTTGGAGCCAAGGAACATGACTGTGATGTTACTGTGAGGACCAGCCATGCCATCCACAGCTACTTGGGTCAGTAGGGCCCTGGAGGAAAGGGCCTCAGGTCAGGGAACCTGTCTAGTGGAAGCCTGAGCATTTCAAGGAGAGCCCAGCTGTCCTGGTAGCTGTGCCTGTGCCCTTCCCCCAGGCCCCAGGATTCCCTTCTTAGCTCTCCCTTCTACTTTCACAAGTTCTTCCTCTCGCCAATGTGGTTTACCTTATTGGGTCAAAGAAAGAGGAGGGTGGCTGAGAATGGGGGCAGTGGTCAGTGTTTTTCAGCACCATACCTGCTAGTGAGAGTGAGTAGAGGCTGATGGGTGGCAGGTGGTACAGCGGGGTCCAGCAGCGGGTGAGCCTTGATGAAGGTCAGGACATCATCAGGGAGGTCTCGAGAAGAGGAGAACAAGGCAGCTCCCCCTACTCCTGCACAGGATCCTGGCCTGGTGGGTGAATGGGAAGGGGCTACCTTGGGACTGGGAGCTGGAGCTCAGTTAACCTCTGTGCCCCCTACTGCTCCCAAACCTGACTGGAAAGCCTTGCTCCCCCTCCACACAGACACTCACAGCACTGCTCCCCTTCCCTGCCGCAGCTCTTTGGCCCCGCTGCCACCCCGCTATAGCTTCTCACCTTGAGGCCTTAGACATCTCACTCACTCCTCACAATCCCATCTTGGGGGCAGATGCTGCTTGCTTATGCCCCCACAAAAGCCATTTTCCATCCTGGGTACCTGGGTGAGGGGACCCTGTCCTCAGACACAGGAGTCCAGGCCCCATCCAGACTCCTCTGCTCCTTGAACTTGCCCTCAAATCCACGCTCAATCTCATCCAGGTAGAAGGCGCAGACGGCAGAGCCAGGGATGCTGGAGGAGCCAGAAAAGATGCAGGATAGGTGTTGAAAGGAACTGCACAACTTCCCCCAGGAAGAAGTGGTGGCACCCTTCACACCACGTTAGGAGGTAGAGACTGAGGCAGTGAGGCAGCCACTGGGTGCCACACTAGGAGAAAAAATGGTGGGCGACACAGCAAAGTGGCTTTGCTCCGAGGTTCCCTTAACTGCCCCCATCAGTAGGCTGTGAAAGGGGAGTTTGGAGGCTGGTGAGGCAGGGGACAGATTGGGTCACACTAGTCAGCCTAGTACCAACCTATTGGTCTGGGTGGTGAAGACCCCAAAGAGAGCAGAGCGGCCATGCAGGTTCACAGGCCCAGTCAAGGCCTGTAAAACGTCAAAATAGAAAGTAGAGTCCCCAGGGACAGAGCAGTTGAGCCGCAGCTTCAGGAAGGATGTCCAGTGGCGGTCCAAGGCCCGAGGCGAGCCACCCATGTCACGTTTACATACTCGGGCTACGCGGGAGAACTGCACCTAGGGGAGGAGAGTGGAGTAGACAATGGTGAGACAGACCCACAGGGCCAGCTGCGTGCAAGGAGTGTAGTGAGTTAAGAGCACCAAGGGGCCGGGCGTGGTGGCTCACGCCTGTAATCCCAACACTTTGGGAGACTGAGGTGGGTGGATCACGAGGTCAGGAGATCGAGACCATCCTGGCTAACACAGTGAAACCCCATCTCTACTCAAAATACAAAAAAATTAGCCGGGCATGGTGGCGGGCACCTGTAGTCCCAGCTACTCGGGAGACTGAGGCAGGAGAATGGCGTGAACCCAGGAGGCGGAGCTTGCAGTAAGCCCAGATCATGCCACTGCACTCCAGCCTGGGTGACAGAGCAGGACTCTGTCTCAAAAAAAAAAAAAGCACCAAGGGAGCAATGTGAGGGGCACAGTGAATGAAGGGTGTGGCATGGTAGGACAATTTGGGTCAAGGGTGAGGGATAAGCAGGATGTGGGGGCAGACGGCTCAGGGCTATTCCAAGTTGAGGGGTGAGAGTCCAGAGAATTGCTTTGTGGAGATTATGGTCAGGAGCTCTCTTCCCACTCAGACTGGCTTCTCAGGATCCAGTAGAACCCTCCAGCTACCCACCCTGATGCCCACCTCCTTACCCTCCCCAGCCGAGCATCCTCCACAGAGACCTCGCGGAAGAAGAAGTAGACATGGTCTCCATGCTCCAAGGCATGGACAAAGTGTGGCTCTAAGATGGGGAATGACAGGAAAGGGTATAGAAGAGTATCTGTACCTGCTCAGAAGCTCCTGGCCCCACATCACTCTCCCCATTGCATACGTACACATTACCACACCATCTGCCTGCTCCCCACCACAGTCCTCCCCGCCAGGAACAGTCTCCTTTCCCCAGGCCCGCCCTGACCTCGGAGCCACTTGGAGTCGTACTTGGCGGAGCGGAGTGGGGGCTGGGGCCCAAGGCTTCTGTAAACTACAGCATCACTGGCCTGGAAATCCGCAGCTGTGGCTGAGTATAGGCTGCCCTCTGGAGGGATGGATGGAGTGGGGTCAGGGGAGGGCTTAGGGATCTGTATCCTGCCTCTTCTAGGGCCTCCCGCACCCCTACCTAGGCCTGGCCCTGGCCCCTACCTCAACCCTCCACTCAGGGGAATGGGGAAAAGACCCACTGGGAGAGGAGCTAAGGCAGGAGTTCCCTCCAGCCACATGCTTTCTTCTCACATGCCCGGCTGCCCACCTGCAAAGACGGCCACGTTGGACTGGGTGGCATCAAAGGGGCATCGAGCCTGCCCACTCAGTTCCTCACCCTCCTGCTGCAGCGAAGTTATCTGGGGACAGAGGGAGCAGATGCCTAGAATCTTCAGGGTCTTGGAGTCTGGCTCCACAGCCTATTCCCTCCTGTCCTGTTGCCTCCTCCCCAGCCCCTCTGGACCCTTGAATTCTGGGCACTCCCATTCCCCTACCCCAGTTCCTGGTCCTTTCCCATCAAACCAATTGCCCATCTTGGGGTTCCCCCAACTCCCATCCTAACCCCCACCCTGTCTGTTGTACCCCATAGCTGCGGCACACAGGACTGAATGAGTTCGTTCCACAGGCAAGGAGCGTCTGGGAGTCCCAGGGAACAAGAACACGAATATAGTTGTAGCACTCGTCCTAGAGAACCCAAAATTCTAGGTCAGTGACAGAGGGTCCTGGGACTGAGACCAGGAGGTAATAGAAAGGTGGGCTTACAGGGCGGGCGTGGTGGCTCACGCCTGTAATCCTAGCACTTTGGGAGGCCAAGGTGGGCAGATTGCCTGAGCTTAGGAGTTCAAGACCAGCCTGGGCAACACGGTGAAACCCCGTTTCTACTAAAATACAAAAAATTAGCCAGGCGTGGCAATGTGCGCCTGTAATCCCAGCTACTTGGGAGGCTGAGGCAGGAGAATCACTTGAACCACAGAGGCGGAGGTTGCAGTGAGACAAGATCCTGCCATTGCACTCCAGCCTGGGCGGCAGACTGAGACTCCGTCTCAAAAAAAAAAAAAAGAAAGAAAGGTGGGCTACTCCTCTTGAGCACAACAGAGCAATGTGAGATAAAGTCCCAAGTAAGCTGTTTGCTGGCCCTCTGGCCTTAGGCAAATCCTTTGGCCTCTCTGAGCCTCACTTTTCTTTTCTGTGAGGCATGAAAGATAAACTGAAAATCGGGAATTCTCTTTCCTTCCTATTTTCCCCTGTGGCCTGGTATAGAAAAAGTGTGAAGGAAATTTGGCATAGTAGAGGACCAGTTGGACAGGGACTAGGGGCAGAGTAATCCTCTCCTTCCCTCCACATTCTTGTCTCACTCCTTACCGTCAGCTTTCCCCGTACAGCACAGTTCTCCACATCTTGGCTTCTCCATGTTAGATACTAAAGGGAGACGTTGAAGAGGGAAAATCATGGGGCAACTGGGTTCCCTCCTGACATTATGGCTCCTTTTGGATTCTTCTTCCCACCCACCTGACCCCCATTAGACCTTTCCCAGCCTCATCTCCATGTCTGCACCTCTTCCCACACAGCCCCTCACCTTATTGGGCACCAGCCCTTCCCCTTCTTCTTGGGCTTGAAGATCGAAGGAGAAAACGTGATCCCTGAAGGGGTAGGTAAGTAGGGATCAAAGCCTAGTCAAGGCACCCCAGCTGAGCTCCTTAGCCCCCACCTTACCCACAGTCAGCTGTTCAGGGACAAACAGTGCAGACCTTCTGCCCCTCCCCTCCCCACTTCCTCCATGCCTTGGCATTTGTGCTCTGGGTCCAAGCATGTCCACGCCCCGTGGCTTGTGCACCTGCATGTGTCCCCTGCAAGATGCTGCAGTGGCCATGCAGGTCCCATGTCTGCCCAGGAGCATGCATGTCTGCCCCACAACTGTGCCACGGCCAGTTTACCGGGCAGCCACTAGCAAGGTCCGGTTCAAGGTCAGGAATCTCTGAAAGTCCAGCCCAAGTTCTGCAGCCACAGCATCATCCTCCAGGCCCCGAAACCAGGATAATGGGGAAAAACCTAGAGGACACAGAGAGGTAGGGTGCTGAGGGCCAGCCAGGATACCACAAATTCCCCAACACCCTCTCCAACCAGATGAAACCCAGCAGCGGACACAGTGGATGTGTGAGGTTAGAGTGCCCAAAAGCTATTCTTAATACCAATAACACTGAGTACTTAATCTCTGCCAAATACAGTGTTAGCACTTCACATGCATTGTCTCATTTAACACATGGTCTATGAGGTAGCTTTGGCCCCATTTTACAGATGAGGAGCCTGAGGCTAAAAGTCATTTAGGAATTTGCTCATTTAGCTCGGAAGTGGCAGATATCAGGATTCAGATCCAGGTCTGTCTGCCTCCAGAGTTGAGCCTAGTCCCTTCTTGGAACTGCCTTACGGCTAGCAATTTCCTTTCACTCCCACTTTGTGCACTGTCCCACTGGAGCATTTATTCATTCCGTTTTCCCAGCCCTCTGCACCCTCCCCTCAAGGCTCTTCACAGGCCACCTCTGCCCTCCAAGGTTTCTGCCTCCTCTGACCACCTCACCTCCAGCATCCATCTCGCCTGATCATGGTGGAAATCACAGTCATCAGTGGTCAAAGGATAGCCAGAGTTCAGGGATAAATGATTTAACATTTACAATGTGCTTGGCCGGGCGCGGTGGCTCACACCTGTAATCCCAGCATTTTGGGAGGTCAAGGCGGGTGGATCACAAGGTCAGGAGATCGAGACCATCCTGGCTAACACGGTAAAACCCCGTCTCTACTAAAAGTACAAAAAATAGCCGGGCATGGTGGCGGGTGCCTATAGTCCTAGCTACTCGGCAGGCTGAGGGAGGAGAATGGCATGAACCCAGGAGGCGGAGCTTGCAGGGAGCCGAGATCGCACCACTGCACTCCAGCCTGGGCAACAGTGCAAGACTCCGTCTCAAAAAAAAAAAAAAAAAATTTATAATGTGCTTGGAGTTGCTTCTAGCACATAGGAGTGTTTGCTATTCTTTTTTTTTTTTTTTTTTTTTTTTTTTTGAGACGGAGTCTTGCTCTGTCACCCAGGCTGGAGTGCAGTGGCCGGATCTCAGCTCACTGCAAGCTCCGCCTCCCGGATTCATGCCATTCTCCTGCCTCAGCCTCCCGAGTAGCTGGGACTACAGGCGCCCGCCACCTCGCCCGGCTAGTTTTTTGTATTTTTTAGTAGAGACGGGGTTTCACCATGTTAGCCAGGATGGTCTCGATCTCCTGACCTCGTGATCCGCCCGTCTCGGCCTCCCAAAGTGCTGGGATTACAGGCTTGAGCCACCGCGCCCGGCCTTGCTATTCTTATATATCCCTCAACAATTACTCCCAGTAACCCAACTGCAATTCCTCCGTCCTTAAAATTACTCTAAATCCTACAAATATAACAGGAACTGCAAATAGATAAAGGTTCTTCTCAGAAAAAGTGGGTTTATGCTTTCTATCATGGTGGGCTTATTGGTGGTACCAGTGGTAGACAGGTGGGTAAGAGGTGCTGGGAACCACTGAACTAGTATTAGGCCTTCTCTATGTAGCTAAGAATAACAGCAAACACATATAAAGCATTTATTTGTGCCATACCGTGTTCTCAGCACTTTACATGTATAACCTCATTTAATCCCTAAATAATTCCATGAGGTAGAAGACTGTTTTGTTTTTTGTTTTTTGAGATGGAGCTTCACTCTCGTTGCCCAAACTGGAGTGCCATGGTGCAATCTCGGCTCACTGCAACCTCCACCTCCTGGGTTCAAGCTATTCTCCCACCTTAGCCTCCCGAGTAGCTGGGGTTACAGGCGCACGCTACCAAGCCCGGCTAATTTTTTGTATTTTTAGTAGAAACGGGGTTCCACCATGTTAGTCAGCCAGGTCTCCGACTCCTGACCTCAGGTGATCCACCCGTCTTGGCCTCCCAAAGTGCTGGGATTACAGGCGTGAGCCACCGTGCCTGGCGACTTTTTTTTTTTTTTATCTGCCTTTTTTTTTTTTTTTTAAAGAGATGGGGTGGGGGTTAGGGGGTGGGAGGACTCTGGTTGTGTTGCTCAGGCTGGACTGCAGTGGCTAATCACAGGCACCATCACAGAGCACTACATCCTGGGCTTAAGTGATCTTCCTGCCTCAGCCTCCTGAGTACCCACCACTGGCTCAGAATGCTATTATATTCATTTTACAGCTGAGGAGACTGAGACAAAGAAAGGTTAAGTAACTTAATCAAGGTCATACAGCTAGTGAGCAGCTTAGCAGGGATTCAGACCTGCTAAGGTTTGGTCTAGCTGAGAGTCCACGCTCTTAACGTCCACACGATGCTGCCTGTAAGTGAAGAAACCAGGCCCAGGAATGAGAAGCAGCTGGCAGGAGGTGTCAGCTCACTCTACCTGTTTGCTTCCTTTTGCTGGTCTGGCTGTCAGCTTCCTTGAGGCTGGGAGCCTGCTTGCATCTTGCCTCCCACACAGGGGGGGTCTCAGTCTCTAACTGTTCACAGAGATGGGGCAAGGTAGGTACTGGGCACTCACCTTGAAGGTCAGAGATCAACAGAGGGAGGGGGTCCTGGGGAAAGGCAGCCTGAGTATGGGGAAGTGAGAGCAGCAGCAGCAGCAGCAGCAAGGGCATGAAGTGGGGGGCACGGGGCATCCTGTGTGGGGCAGCTCAGGCCCCAGGGGGTGCCCCCTCACCCATATGCCGGCCCTGAAAGGGGAGACAGGGAAAAGTGGGGGAGGAGCCAAGTTCCCTCTCCCCTGACACAAGCCAGCAGGCTCCTCTGCTGGTCTATCCCCAGAAGACCCTGTGGGGTGGGGGAAAAGAACCCTCTCTCCAGCACTGCCCCAGTCCCAGCCAGCTGTCATTGTCACTCAAGGTCCTTCCCTCTCCAACTGGCCCAAACTGGCTGCTGTGAGGCCTGCATGCATGACCCCAGGTAAGGACAGGACACACCCGCCCCTGCCCCTCAGCCTTCTCACTCAGCTTTTCCTCTTCTCTCCTGACTGGGTCTGGGACATTCAGTAGGTGACACCTCCTGGCCCCCCTCTTGCTAACCCCTTCTCAGCTATAATTAGAGACTGAAGCCTTAAAATTATAAATAGTGACTCCTTGGCACTGGGAGGAGGAAGAGAGCACCATGTCTGACTCCCCCTCCCTCCCAGACACCCCACGGCACTCTGGGAGCAATGCAGGCACTGCGCCTAGGCGGGGGCAGCTGTGTGGCTGCCACTGTCCTTTCGAGAGTTGAGGAAGATAAGAGTTGGGGGAAGCAGCCTAGAGGTCACTGTCCTGGTCTAAGCTCAAGCTCCGGGGGCCCTTTTCACTGCTAGGGAAGAAACTGAGTAGGGAGGAGAGTTGGTGGGGGGGACCGTCTTCACCAAAAATGAATGTGCATCAAAGCCAGATCAGAGGCTAAATTTAGCTCTGGCTGCAGCTGTCTGCCCGACCACTGTGCCACCCCCTCCAGGCTCTCTAGCCCCCTGCTCCTTCCCTGGCTTCTAAGAACCAGTGCATGTACTTGAGTGGGGAAAAGCAGACCCACCCCCTGTGAGAAACCAGGGGTACAAGGGACTAGTGAAGCAAAATGGCTAAACGTGCTCCTCTTTCCCTTCCTTCCCTCATCCGCTGCCTCTGAAATTAAAATATAAATAATTCAGTGATAGGCAGGTAATTGTAGCCCAAAGTCCAGGAAAAGATGGATATGGTGGAAGAGATGGTGAGACAGGTCTTCCACCCATCAGCCTCCCTCAGCCAAATGACCCTGTCTGGGGCCCACAGTAGGAGGTACATACCAGCTTCCTGCTTTCCCCTAAAATTGAAGTGAGGGGCTTGGTTGGCTCCAAAAATCAGGTCAAGAAGGGTGAGAATCCTCTCTTTTGTGAACAGATAACTTTCCTTTACCAATCCTTAGTTGCCCATCCCACCGTGTCCCCTAAAACAGACCCTAAGCTTCCATGCCAAGCCCCCTTCCATCTCCCCAGTAATTCTACACTTGGAGCCAGGACCCAAGTGTCCCCCCACCCCCAATCCAGCATCACTGGTGGGGAGGCTGACGTCAGGTGGGGTCCCAAGAGAGCTGGAGGAGGAAAGAGAGTAGGAACACCTAATGATGACCCCCCCCTTCCCCAGGGGCAGAGTAGCAGCTAGCTAACGACCCTCTGGTGTTGAAAGGCTGGGCCTTCCTCCCTCCCCTGACAGGTTTCCGGATACTGTTGTTCCCAGGGGAAGAGAAAGGAAGAGAAAGGGACATAGCTTGTCTCTGTCCTCCCCAACCTGCTCTTCCCACCACCCCCCTGCCTCCAAGTTGCCCTGAGCAACTGGTATCTTCACCCTGGAAACAACTTTGGTCTCTGGCAAGTGGGGAGGAGAGCCAGCCCCTCTTCTTGCTCCCTGCTCATGCCTGCTTCCACCCTGTGCCCTCAGGAGTTGCTGCCCTTTCCTTACCTGGGGTGGTGACTCCTTTGGGGGCTTGAGTGGGATAGGAAACCTCTGACCTGATGGAAGACAGGACAAAGGAGGGAAGAGACTGTGTTACACTCCCCTTACCACATCCCTTACAAGTAAATGTAAAAATTCAAGAAAAGTCTGCTGAGGCTTGGGTAGGGGAGATGCTGCCTTGAAAATGGGAGGAAGCTGATGACACTTCTTAATAGTTTGGTTACAAAGGTGCTGGTAGCTTCATGCCCAGAGATGTAGGGGAAGGGGATGGCCCCTTTCTAGAAACTCCTAGAACTACCTTGGCAAAGGGGGTCACTGGGAGAGTTTGTGGGGCATGGCGACCACTCCCATGTTAAAGCCCTCAGAATCCAACAGCCTTCTTAGCAAAAGCGCCTTAGCTAGGGACAATAGAGGCTAATTTGCATCTCATTTACATGCTCTTCATTTCCAGGCAAAATGATCTGATAGCAAGCACCCTCGGCCCTTTCCTTCCTCCCTGAGAGAGCAGGCTGTGCCTCCCTTCCACCCACTCTATACACACACACACACACACACACACACTCACACCCCACTTTAGGCTGGATTAGTCCAGCCTCTAAAAACGCTTGGCTGGCCTTTGCCTTGGTCCTCTAGACTCAACTATGATACATCTTTAAGAGGGCTTCTTGTAGCTGTTTTTGGGGAGCAGCATCTGGTCGGCTCCTCAACTCCTGGCCTGCAGAAAAGATCACTCTGCCCTGGAAGAATCCGAGCTGCTTCACACCCCCCATCTGAAGCACATGGGAGAGACCTGGCTGACTCCCCTTTCCAGATCCTCCCCTTGCTGGGAAGAGGAAACAGCCCTTCTCTCTCCTGGCCCCGAAGCCACCTCTGGGGAGTGATTGGGGTCATAGCCAGAGTCTACCAGAGCTGTGGAAGGGATGGAGAAGGGGAGACTGGGCTGGGGACAATAGCAGGAAGCCTTTGGGCTGGTCGCCCGCCCCAGTCCACCTTCCTCAGAGGGAGCAGGGTCGCGCCAAGGAGCCTGTGGAACCAGAGCCTTCCTTTCTCCAAGCCATTTCCCCCACTCTTAGCCCTTAGCCCCACACTCAGCACCTACCCTCCTTCCCACCCAACCCCCAACCAGGACAATCCAGGTGTCTAGAGCCTCCAAAGAGGTGGGCCTAGGGCCAGGGGCTCGACGTGTCTCCCCCTCACTGGATCCGGGGCTCCGAGGAGGGGCCGGTAGCAGAGTCTGGGCCGGGACCGGGTCCCAGAGCCACGTTAGCGGGAGGAGGGGCTGGAGGGGCCTGCAGGCGCAGACGGAGAGGGGATGGGAGCGGGGGTTGGGGAGCGGAGGCGGGTCTCCCAGGCCAGGGAAACAGGGCCAGAGGCTGAGAACCGACGAGGGCGGGCCTGAGGCCGGCGCTGAGTGGGGTCCGTGGGCTTAGGAGGCAGTTGCCAGCTCAGATATCCTCCTTGGGAGACCTCAGTCTAACAAAGCCCCCGGCCGAGCGGGCTGAAGGAAGGAGATAGGCGCTGGGACCGAGGTTGCTCGGGGACCCCATTCGCCGCCTCTTTGCACGAGCCAACCCTTCAGAGGGTGCTCAGATTCCGGCTTGCACAAGGACAGAGGAGCACCCGTGACACAAAGTCCAGAACGATGCGTCCCTCTTCCCATCCCTTCAGGGACGTCAGGAGGGTCTAGTTCTCCGCGGGTCTCGGATCTCTAGTTTCCCTGCCGGGAAAGCAAGGGGCCAGGTTTTCCACCCTCTCTACGGTGCGCGCCTCAAATAATCCCTTTTCGCGCTTCCCAATCCAGCTGTATGCGACTTGAAGAAAGCCCAGTTGAATGAGGTGCCCAGACTCTGCTCCCACCAGTACAGTTACGGGACTCGGCTACCGTGCCTCCTTCTTCCCTGCACCCCAATTTCGTTGACCCTCTCCGTCAGCCAGGCACACTGGGCGCCGACACCCTCCCTGGTCCCCTGGCGCTTCAGAAGCTTGGCCCCGGCCGACCGCGCCCTCCTGCTCCCTCCCCGCCTCTCCGCAGCCCCTTCCCTGCCCCGGGTACTTGCTCCAGGATTCGGGTCAGCGTGATGGAGATCGCCGCGGACGGCCAGCGGCCACGCGCTGCGCTGAGTTCGCAGTCCGTGGTTGCACTCAGGCGAGATGCGATGAGGGTCCGAATTGGATGGCGCTCGAATTTGGGGTCCAGGGCGCTGTGGGGAGAGCCCTGGGTCCGAGTCCAGCCGCGGATCCGCGGAAGAAAACAATGCGACCGCCCGGGGCTCTGGGCTCGGCCCCAGTGGCCCCGCCCGCCTCCCAGCCGGGCCCACCTCCTGCCCGCCTTTGGGTCGCCGCGACTAATCCTGCCCTTGGAGGGCGGCTAGACACCGCCTTCTCGTCACCTCTCCGCCAATAGTGCCGCCCGGGGAGGGGCGCCAGGAGCACCGTCCACCAAGAGGGCCAGGCCGGGAGGCTGAACTGGAGACCAGAGACAGACGCGAGATGGAGAGACCCACGGACAGTCACTGACGCCGGGCAGAGGAAGAAATACATACAGAAGCAGAGATCGGCTAGCACAGGAGAAGCTCTGGGGAGAAATTTCACAAGAGAGGAAGAGGAGCTGGGAGAAGAAAGAGACAGGAAACCTTGGAGCCTTGGTGGGGCTGGGCTGGGTTGTCAGAGCCTGCGCGATCCGTCCTCCCTTCCCCTCCTATACGGTTAGGGCGACCCTGCTTCCGAGGGAGCCTCCTGCATCTCCCTGACTCTGCCCCCAACTCTCCGTTGCTCCTCTCAATGCTTTTTCCCTCTGTCTCCTTATTTCTCCCCGTAGGCCTCCTCTGGTTCGTCCTGACCCCGATAAGGAGGCCTAGCAAGCGCGTGGGGGCTGGAGGCCTGGGAAAGGAAAGGAAGGTATCAGCAGGAGGTTTCCCTTGTTTCCATGATCTCCTCCCCTCCCACCTCTACAAAGCAGCATGAGTTTGGGCCACTATGGCAAGAACTAGCTAGCAGTCAGGCTGTTGGGTAATGGAAGAGGGCAGGTGAGAGAGGCTGAAGGCAAAACAGATGTGGAAATCAAGACTAATTGACTCAGAGAAAGACACAGAGTAGCAAATCTAAGACCTGAGAAAGCCTTACTGAGAAAGCAAATCTAAGACCCACACAGCCTTACTGCCCCCAGATATATGTCCCACCTTTCTCAGAGGACCCTGACATCCCTCCAAACAGCAGAACTGCCCCTTCTCCCTCCCCACCCTTCATAAAGCCCCTGGGAATGTCAGTGAGGAGGAAGAATAAAGCTACTACAGACAGGATTGCTTGGTACCTTGCTTGGTATTGCCTGGTAGGATTCTTCTCTATGTGGGGCTGGGACAAAAGACATTCTCAAAATTCTCCAGGAAAGTGGGTGGCCTGGGAGACACTGGCATTCTCAGATAGTTTTATCTGACTGAACACTTCTACCCACATCTTGGACTCTGGACTAGAGGAAAGGAGGGGAAAAGGGTTTGCCACTTTTAGGCCAGCCTTAACTGGACTGTGATCAGGGAGGGGAGCATCGACAACTAGGCTAAGCCCCACAATGAGTACACAAGAGACCTAAAAAGAGACCTAAACATACACACACATGTGCACACACATATATACACACACACAGAGAGAGAAAGAGAAGACAGAGACAGAGACAGAGATTTAAAGCCAGGTGAAACAGTAGGATGAACAGTAACTCAGTAAAGTCAGATCTAAAACAATAGAAGAAGATAAACCGGGACAATATCTACACAGGATTAACTGTGGAGAGATCGTGGGCCCAAGGCAATTCAGCAAACTGTCAGACAGTTGGGGTTGTTTTAAAGGCTGGAAAGAAATTTTGAGAGAAAGACATCTCAAAATATAGAGGCACTGAGAGGTTAAAAGAAATCTCCCCAGCTCCTAGCACAGGGTTTAGGTACTCAGATACATGCTTATTGAATAGATTAGTGGGTGGGGATTAGGGTGTAATTCATTTAAAGTTTTGGGACCCAGCTCAAATCTCAGTTCAGTAAGTATTAAACACTTACTTGAGACACAATCTACTGCACAATCCACTGCACAATCTACTGGGTTGTGGTCCCAGACTTTAAGAAAATGATAATATATTTGAATTAAAATAAGATTTACATGTACTAAACTATTAAAAAGCAACACCAAGTCTCAAAAGAAAAGCTACATTGAACATAAATTTCCAAATGTGCAAAGAAGACAATAAATTTTCTCCAAAGATTGCAAAGAAAGACGTTGGATACATTTTATCATGGAGGACAGGAAAACTTTGGTGGGAGTTGGCTTGGTGCAAAAGAAGAAAATGTTACCGAGGGACACAGCTTCAGCAAAAGCTTTTACTTGATGAACAAGGAGCCTGCAGCATGGATAACAAAAAGGTCCTGTGAGGCTGGTATGTGGGAAAGGCACTAGTTAGGAGCAAGGAGAGGGAAAAGGGGAAGACAAATTACAGAAGGCCTGGAATGCCTCAGTGAACTGGTTAAAATCATCTGACAGGAGTAGGACGTCATTTTGAATTCTTGAAAAAGGGTGCCACTTGTCTTTTTCTTTTCTTTTTTTTTTTTTTAAGCAAGAAGACAGAGACCTACTAGCAAGAAAATAGGTCTAGGCCGGGCGCGGTGGCTCAAGCCTGTAATCCCAGCACTTTGGGAGGCCGAGACGGGCGGATCACGAGGTCAGGAGATCGAGACCATCCTGACTAACACAGTGAAACCCCGTCTCTACTAAAAAATACAAAAAAAACTAGCCGGGCGAGGTGGCGGGCGCCTGTAGTCCCAGCTACTCGGGAGGCTGAGGCAGGAGAATGGCGTGAACCCGGGAGGCGGAGCTTGCAGTGAGCTGAGATCCGGCCACTGCACTCCAGCCTGGGCGACAGAGCGAGACTCCGTCTCAAAAAAAAAAAAAAAAAAAAAAAAAAAAGAAAATAGGTCTAAAGCTGAGGGGAGAGGGACAATCAGACAAAGGTGATGGGAACAGGTTTAGAAAGAAATAAATGAATCTGAGAGCTATTTCGAGGGACAAATCAAAATGACTCTCTTGGCTGGGCGAGGTGGCTCACCCCTGTAATCCCAGCACTTTGGGAGGCCAAGGTAGGCAGGTCACCTGAGGTCAGGAGTTTTGAGACCAGCCTGGTCAACATGGAGAAACTCCAGCTCTGCTAAAAATACAAAAAAATTAGCTGGGCATGGTGATGGGCATCTGCAATCCCAGCTACTCAGGAGGCTGAGGCAGGGGAATTGCTCGAACCCGGGAGACGGGAGATTGCAGTGAGCCGAGATGGTGCCACTGCACTCCAGCCTGGGTGGCACAGAGAGAAACTCTGTTAAAACAAAACAAAACAAAACCCTCTCTTCCTACTCCCTTAGTGTTTTGAAGAAAATCACACAGTCCTGGCCGGGTGCAGTGACTCACGCCTGTAATCCTAGCACTTTAGGAGACCGAGGCGGGTGGATTGCCTGAGCTCAGGAGTTTGAGACCAGCCTGGGCAACGACGGTGAAACCCTGTCTCTACTAAAATACAAAAAATTAGCCAGGCATGGCGGCATGCGCCTGTAGTCCCACCTACTTGGGAGGCTGAGGCAGGAGAATCGCTTGAACCCAGGAGGCCGAGGTTGCAGTAAGCCGAGATTGCACCACTGCACTCCAACCTGGGCAACAGAGTGAGACTCTGTCTCAAAAAAAGAAAATCACATGTCCCACAGATTGGATTGGAAAAGCACTCTCTTCTAGTCCCCAGGGAGCTATTTCAAACTTCCTCCTTTTTTTGCAAGTTCCTTTCCTTACCATTTCCTTGTTCATCTCAGGAAAACCCTTTTCCATCTTCAGAGAAAATAGAGATAATAAAGTGAGGATTCCACCAACTTTTTGCTCCCTACAGGTATACTTAGCTGCATCATCATGCCTCTCTCATCCTAGCGAATGCCATCTGTATCTCCTGTTGAAGGTTCACCTATGACTTTACTAGAAGTTCTATGCAGTCCCTGGTTCTCTATCTTGCTCAACACTGTATCCTTTCCTTGTAGCATAGTGCCTGCACACAGAAGGTATTAACTTTAAAAAAAAAAAAAAAAAAAAAAAAGAGGCAGGGTCTCATTGTGTTGCCCAGGCTGGTCTTGAACTCCTAGGCTCAAGGGATCCTCCCGTCTCAGCCTCCCAAACTGCTAGGATTACCGACGTCAGCCACCATCCTTAACCTGTCCTTTTCTACTGATATTTTCCCCTTAGCATATACACATGCTCAAGTAATTCCCATGATTAAAAGGAAAACGTTCCAAACTTTCTCTTGATCCTTGTCTGCACTCAGTCATCACTCAATTTCTCTCTTCTCTTCATAGCTAAGCTTCTAGAGTTACCTATACTTGCTATATCCATTTTCATGATTCTCATTCTCAATCATTTTAGTTTTTGCCCCCATCAGTACACCGAGATTGCTCTCATTAAGGCCACCAGTTACCTCCTGGTCACATTCGATGAACAACTCTTCAGTCTTTATCCTTTTGCCCTCTCTGTGCCATTTGACCCTGTTGACTCCCCGTTCCTTGAAATGTTTTCTTCTTTTGGCTCCTGAGGTCCTTCTTTCTCTTGACAGAGACTAGGGACTTAATAAATATACACTTTTAACGAATGGATAGTTTCACTTCTATTAATATGTCTTTTTTTTTTTTTTGAGACAGTCTCACTCTGACGCCCCAGGCTGGAGTACAGTGGCAAAATCTTGGCTCACTGACTGCAACCTCAGACCCCTGGGTTCAAGCCCTTCTCTGTCTCAGCCTCCGGAGTAGCTGGAATTACAGGCAACCACCACCACGCCCAGCTAATTTTTATATTTTTAGTAGAGACAGGGTTTTGCCATGTTGGCCAGGATGGTCTCAAACTCCTGACCTCAAGCGATCTGCCCATCTCAGCCTCCAAAGTGTTGGGATTACAGGTGTGAGCCACCACATCCAGCCTAATATAACCTTTCTTAGCCTTCTCTGAACTCTCTTTAAATGCTAGTGTTCCCTACGGTCATGTCCTTAGCCACCTCTTTCTGCTCTACACATTCTCATTGGTCAAGATAATCCAACAATAAGAACAGTTACAAAACCAGCACTTACAATAAACTGTTTTGTTTTTGTTTTTGTTTTGAGATGGAGTCTTGCTCTGTCACCTAGGCTGGAGTGTAGTGGCTCACTTGGCTCACTGCAAGACTGTAAGCTCCGCCTCCTGGGTTCATGCATTCTCCTGCCTCAGCCTCCTGAGTAGCTGGGACTACAGGCACCTGCCACCACACCCGGCTAAATTTTTTTTTTTTTTTCATTTTTAGTAGAGATGGGGTTTCACCATGTTAGCCAGGATGGTCTCGATCTCCTGACCTCATGATCCGCCCACCTCGGCCTCCCAAAATGCTGGGATTACAGGCATGAGCCACCGCACCCTGCCACAATAAACTGTTTATATGCTGCTTACCATAAAATCTAGGTGTTCAACTCAGGTCTTTCTCCTGAGTTCTCATGTATACAATTGCTTATTGGATACTTCATTAGGATTTTTCATGTTTACCACTTACTCTAAAGACAGGAAGTGGCCAGTTGCAGGGGCTCACACATGTAATCCCAGCACTTTGGGAGGCCGAGGTGGGCAGATCACCTAAGGTTGGGAGTTCAAGACCAGCCTGACCAACATGGAGAAACCCCATCTCTACTAAAAATACAAAATAAGCGGGGCATGGTGGCAGGCACCTGTAGTCCCAGCTACTCAGGAGGCTGAGACAGGAGAATCGCTTGAACCCGGGAGGTGGAGGTTGCGGTGAGGCAAGATCGCACCATTGCACTCCAGCCTGGGCAACAAGAGCAAAACTCCATCTTTAAAAAAGAAAAAAAAAAAAAAAACCAGGAAGCTTGTCTTTTATCTTTCTATCTCCAGCACTTATCATAATGCCTGGCATACAGTAAGTAGAGGAAGAAATAAATGCATCAAAGATTAAAAACAAACAAACATCCTGTGGCTCAGAGGAAAAACAACAACAACAACAAAAAAAAACAAGCTGGGTACGGTGGCTCACTTCTGTAATCCCAGCACTTTGGGAGGCCAAGGCAGGCGGATGATGAGGTCAGGAGATCAAGACAGTCCTGGCTAACATGGTGAAAGCCCATCTCACGCCTGGGCGCGGTGGCTCAAGCCTGTAATCCCAGCACTTTGGGAGGCCGAGACGGGCGGATCACGAGGTCAGGAGATCGAGACCATCCTGGCTAAGGTGAAACCCCCGTCTCTACTAAAAACTACAAAAAAAAAAAAACTAGCCGGGGGAGGTGGCGGTGCCTGTAGTCCCAGCTACCCGGGAGGCTGAGGCAGGAGAATGGCGTGAAACCGGGAGGCGGAGCTTGCAGTGAGCTGAGATTCGGCTACAGCACTCCAGCCTGGGTGACAGAGCGAGACTCCGTCTCAAAAAAAAAAAAAAAAAAAAGAAACCCCATCTGGATTAAAAATACAAAAAATTAGCTGGGAGTGGTAGCACGCACCTGTAATCCCAGCTACTCAGAAGGCTGAGGCAGGAGAATCGCTTGAACCTGGGAGGCAGAGGTTGCAATGAGCCGAGATCGTGCCACTGCACTCCAGCCTGGGTGACAGAGTGAGACCCCATCTCAAAAAAAAAATAAATAAAAATAGGATGGGCGCAGTGGCTCACGCCTGTAATCCCAGCACTTTGGGAGGCCAAGCCGGGCGAATCATGAGGTCAGGAGTTCAAGACCAGCCTGGCCAACATAGTGAAACCCAGTCTCTACTAAAAATACAAAAATTAGCCGGGCGTGCGGGCACGCACCTGTAATCCCAGCTACTCGGGAGGCTGAGGCAGGAGAATCACTTGAACCGGGGAGGCAGAGGTTGCAGTAAGCGGAGATCACACCACTGCACCTCAGCCTGGGCGACAGTGCGAGACTCCGTCTCATAAGTAAATAAATAAATAAATACCCAAAACAAAAAAAGAGTAAAAGCTGTGAACTATCTCCAGCTATGTCAGGCTGACTTACTTGACTGCTTTAAATCACACTAAACTTACTCTTTCTGAACTGATAGGAGAGTACTGATCTTAACCATGGTAAAACCTCAACTAAAACAAACATAGGACTGTACCATCCTGAATACTTTTCCAAATAACTGAAGTTTATCCAATTAAGTGCAAAATATCTTCATTTTGCTTCAAAGTAGAAATTGCTCAAAAAAGTACTATTCATTTCCTGTAGATTATACAGTGGAAAGAGCACCATTGAAAGTCAGTGAGACTTAGCTAGATTCATCTCTGGAGTATGGCTTTGGATAAACTACTTATCTCTAAGTCTGACTCTGTCTTCTGTAAGTGGACATACTACCTTCCTGCCTACTTCTTAGGATCCAATAAGATACTGTAGGTGAAATGTTTTGCAAATTCAAAAGTGTTTTGCACATTTAAGATACCATTGTTTGGCCAGGGTGCACAGTGACTTACTCCTGTAATCTCAGCACTTTGGGAGATTGAGGCAGGAGGTCTGTTTGAGTCCACAAGTTTGAGTCTGCAGTGAGCAATGACTGAGCCACTGTTCTCCAGCCTGGGCAAGATAGCAAGACCCTGTCTTTAAAAAAAATTTGTGGCCGGGCGCAGTGGCTCATGCCTGTAATCCCAGCACTTTGGAAGGTCGAGGTGGGTGGATCACAGTTCGAGACCAGCCTGGCCAATATGGTGAAACTCCGTCTCTACCAAAAATACAAAAATATTAGCCAGGCGTGGTGGCACATGCCTGTAATCCCAGCTACTCGGGAGGCTGAGTCAGAAGAATTGTTTGAATCTGGGAGGTGGAAGTTGCAGTGAGCTGAGATCGCGCCACTGCACTCCAGCCTGGGTGACAGAGCGAGACTCCATCTCAAAGAAAAGAAAAAAAAATGTTTTTGGCCAGGTGCGATGGCTCACGCCTGTAATCTCAGCAGTTTGGGAGGCTGAAGTGGGTGGATCACAAGGTGAGGAGTTCAAGACCAGCCTGGCCAAGATGGTAGAAACCCCGTCTCTACTAAAAATACAAAAATTAGCCAGGCATGGCAGTGGGTGCTTGAAATCCCAGCTAGTCAGGAGCCTGAGGCAGAGAATCTGTTGAACCTGGGAGGCAGACGTTGCAGTGAGCTAAGATCGCACCACTGCACTCCACCCCGGGCAAAGAAGTGAGACTCTGTCTCAATGGAAAAAAAAAAAAAAAGAGAGAGAGAGAAAATAAAAGACCTCCCCAAGAATGAAGTAAATGAACATTATAACATGTGACTCCTATGTTACTACCATTTTCCCCTCATATCCTGGTTTTGGGTATGTTTTGAGTTTATTCTTTCAGCACATATTTATTGAGCACAGTATGTGCCAAGCACTATGCAGACACTAAAACATAATCTGAGCTCAGTGGGTAGACAGTTAATACAATCACAAATTACAGATGGGTGCTATGGCTCGTGCCTGTAATCCCAGCACTTTGGGAGGCCAAGACGGGCAGATAGCTTGAGGCCAGGATTTCGAGACCAGCCTGGCCAACATGGCGAAACCCTGTCTCTACTAAAAATTCAAAAATTAGCCAGGTGTGGTGGCGGTGTAATCCCAGCTACCAGGGAGGCTGAAGCAGGAGAATCACTTGAATCTGAAAGGCAGAGGCTGCAGTGAGCTGAAATCGCGTCACTGCACTCCAGCCTGGGTGACAGGGACAGAGCAAGACTCTGAGAAAGAAAGAAAAGAAAGAAAGAGAGACAGAGAGGGAGAGAGGGAGGGAGGGAGGGAGGGAGGAAGGAAGGAAGGAAGGAAGGAAGGAAGGAAGGAAGGGGAGTTTGAAACTGGAGAGGAAAACAGGTGAAGACTAGGTAGCAGAATTCTGAATCCAGAAGTTATTATTGTATTTGTATCTTCTTATATTTTTATTCCCTTTATTCTTTTTCTTTTCATTTCTTTTTTCTTTTCTTTTTTTTTTTTTTTTTGGAGACAGAGTCACTCTATCACCAGGCTGGAGTGCAGTGGCGCTATCTCGGCTCACTACAACCTCTGTCTCCCTGGTTCAAGTGAATCTCCTGCCTCAGCTTCCCGAGTAGCTGGGACTACAGGCGCATGCCACCATGCTCAGCTAATTTTTGTATTTTTAGTAGAGACAGGGTTTCACCATGTTAGCCAGGATGGTCTTGATCTCCTGACCTCAGGTGATCCACCCACCTTGGCTTCTCAAAGTGTTGGGATTACAGGCATGAGCCACCGCGCCCAGCTGAGACAGGGTTTCACCACGTTGGCCAGGCTGATCTCAAACTCCTGACCTCAGGTGATCCACTCACCTTGGCTTCCCAAAGTGTTGGGATTACAGGCGTGAGCTACCACGCCCGGCCTGGAGCAACTTTTTGAAAGCTTGCTGTGATCTGATCTTTTTCCTTCTTCACTTCTCTCTCAAACAACCTACATTCCAGACATATATCACCACTTCCTGAGAATGTCCTGTATTATGTTTTTTTTCCTGTATGTGCTTATGCCGTCTCCATCATCTGGGACTTCTTCCCCATCTCTGGCTATTAAGTAGTTGAATCTGGCCGGGCGCGGTGGCTCAAGCCTGTAATCCCAGCACTTTGGGAGGCCGAGACGGGCGGATCACGAGGTCAGGAGATCGAGACCATCCTGGCTAACACGGTGAAACCCCGTCTCTACTAAAAATACAAAAAAAACTAGCCGGGCGAGGTGGCAGGCGCCTGTAGTCCCAGCTACTGGGGAGGCTGAGGCCGGAGAATGGCGTAAACCTGGGAGGCGGAGCTTGCAGTGAGCTGCGATCCGGCCACTGCACTCCAGTCCGGGCGACAGAGCGAGACTCCGCCTCAAAAAAAAAAAAAAAAAAAGAAAAAGTAGTTGAATCTATCTTTCCAAGCCCTATCATAATTAAGCTTTCAAAATTATTTAAATCCCCATTAAGTTAATGGCATTGTTTGACTAGTATTACTGTTATTTACGCTTAATGTTATCTCCCTGTCCAGATTCCCTGTAAGATTCTTGATGGCAAGTGTTTTTGTCTCATTCAACAACTGTGACTTCCAGCATGGGTACAGTGGCTCACACCTGTAATCCCAACACTTTGGGAGGCCAAGGTGGGAGGATTGCTTGAGCCTAGAAGTTCAGCCCGGGCAACAGAGTGAGACCCTCCTCTCTACAAAAAAAAAAGGAAGGCCTGGTGGTGTGCACTTCTGGTCCCAGCTACTAGGGAGGCTGAAGTAGGAAGATCTCTTGAGCTCAGGAGGTCAAGGCTGCAGTCAGCTGTGATGATGCCACTGCACTCCAGCCTGGGCAACAGAGCAAGACCCTATCTCAAAAGCAAAACAACAAACAAACAAACAAAACTCAATTGTGACTGCTCCTCATTTTGTATCCCTTTAGCAGCTACAAAGCTCACCCTGCGGCGTGCAGTGGCTCACACCTGTAATCTCAGCACTCTGGGAGGCCAAGGTGGATCACCTGAGGTCAGGAGTTTGAGACCATCCTGGCCAACATGGTGAAACCCTGTCTCTACTAAAAATACAAAACAAGCCGGGCATGGTGGCACATGCCTGTAATCTCAGCTACTTGGGAGGCTGAGGCAGGAGAATCACTTGAACTTGGGAAGCAGAGGTCGCAGTGAGCCGAGATCACGCCTTTGCACTCCACCCTGGGCTACAAGAGCAAAACTCCATCTCAAAAAAAAAAAAAAAAAGCAACTCAGTAGGCTTGTTCCTCTAGGCTAGTGATTCAGTGCTGTGCTGGCACCTGCTGGTCACCTGTGGTGCAGCAGCCCTGGTCCAGCACCCTCCTCCCTTCAGTATTAAGAGTTGTGACAGTCTGCGCCCTTACCTAGCAATCACTGGAATAATATATTAAATACTCGCCCTACAGCACCACCTTTCAATCTGCAGAACTTTTCCCACTAGTTTCCTACCCCAGAAATTTGGACTTTACATCCTTCCCAGAAATATAAGGCAGAAATATAAGGACAGGATCTCCAGGAACTGGGCAGCAAGAAAAGAAAGAAGCAATTTGAGAGTTGAGGATGCAAATCCCTTTTCCCCCTTCAAAGAATCAAGACTGTTTCCAACAGAATTCCACTCTTTTTGACCTTTGTCTTATTTCTAGGTTGCTCTTGGGCCAGAGGCCTTCTTGGAGACAGTAGTGATGAACCGGAGGTTGAGCAGAGTAGGTAGGCGGGGCTCAAGGGGTGGGGCCAAGCCAAAGGGCTCTCATACTAAGTGAAGCTTCTCCATTCTGTAAGCTTTCCCGGAACATCCAAGGCAAGACTGGCACCCAGCACAGCAGGTGAGGGACCGGCAGTGACAGAATGGTAGACTTTAGGGGGAATGGCGGCAGAGGAGTCTCCAGCTCTTTCAGTCTTAGCTTTTCATATTGTGAAACTCTTGCTTGTACAATTCTTGGGTCCTTTGTAGAGCTTCACTTAGTTTTTCTGGTGGCAAGGCAGCCTCTGAAAGACCTGGTTTTGGATGCAGTGGGGGCAGGGCTGAGGGATGCAGGTGGATCCATATCTGTATGGATGTGTGTGAAATGCAAGGAAGTCTTAGGAGACAACGAGATAGACGGATAAGGGCCAGAGGGAGAGTATGGCCAGGCCAGAGAGGATTATAGGGAGGACCCAGACAAGAGAAAAAGGGAGACTGAAATAGGGAGAGAGGGAGAGGACACTGGAACAAATGTGAGGCGGCAATGGGGGCACTGGAGAGCTGGGTAACAGGAAGGCCAAGGAGGAAGGAAGGCTCGCATGGAGCAATCTCCTCTTCCGGCTGGGGAACGTGGTCCAGAAAGCCCCAAGGCAAGCTGGGAGCAAAGCAAGGTTCAGGTTTCCACTGGAAGGATTCAGCTGGGGAAGAAACCCCCTCAGTCCCCACCTCCCCTGCCTCTTCAGACTCCCATTTTGGTTTGGGGGAGAGGGCGAGGCTGCTCCTCACTGCGGTCACAGCCACATCCTGCAGAGCAGGGGAGGGGGAAGTAAGAAGCAAAACAATCAGAAGAACCACAGGCGAAGACCACGGGGAGAGAACCCTGGACACATGGAGCTGATATGCCGCCAAGAAGGTCGTGAGTTCAGTGTAGCAGAAGGCTCAGACCTTCAGGACTGCCTGCCCTTCTTGAGGTGCTGATTTATTGTGCTTCCTCAGTTGGCTTTAACCATACTGAGAGCATTCCGGGGAAGGAGGTTTCTCTGGATTATTTGGTTTGAAGCCCATCTTTACCATTTACTAGTGACTCTGGCCAAATTGCTAAATTTCTCTTAGCTTCAGTTTTCTCACTGCAAAATGGGAATACCTACCTTAACCTTATACAGGATTGGGAAGACTAAGATGACTGACATAAAGCACTTGGCACATAGTAGGTTCTCAGTAAACGTTAGTTATTACTCCTATTAGGATTCCTGGGATGCTTATGCTTCTTACTTTAAAGAAAGTACAGTGAAATAGCTGCCACTGGCTTTGGGGGCCAAAAAATGAGTTGTGTTTGATCTTGGGTAAATTATTTAATGTAAGTATCATTTGCTCAGCTGTAAAACAAGCTATACCTATACCAATACCACAACAAAACAAGCTATACCTAAAACAAGCTATACCTATACCACACAGACATATGGCACAGAGTCAGTGTCCAAAAATGGCAGCTGTAAGAATTCTGTCAGGCTGGGCGTGGTGGCTCACACCTATATTCCCAGCACTTGGGGAGGTCGAGGTGGGTGGATCACGAGGTCAGGAGATCAAGACCAGCCTGGCCAACACGGTGAAACCCTATCTCTACTAAAAAATACAAAAATTAGCCGGGCATGGTGGTGGGTGCCTGTAATCCCAACTACTTGGGAGGCTGAGGCAGGAGAATCGCTTGAACCCGGGAGGTAGAGGTTGCAGTGAACAGAGATCGCACCCCTGCACTCCAGCCTGGGTGACAAAGCAAGACTCCGTCTCAAAAAAAAGAATTATCTGTCAGGTAAGCCCTGTCTTCACTGCAGCAGCAACAGCCTACTTCCCCTTGAGATATAACTTGTGCTAGGCTAGCCTCCCATGTGCCCACATTCCTCCAGCCGGAGCTATCGCCACTCCCATGGGCTGTTTTGGAGTCAAGATTTGCTACAGCACTAAGTGGAAAAAGCAGGAGAAAGGCATAGAGGACTGAGGGGCCCCAGGGGGCAGGGAGGATGACAAAAAAAGATGATGATGACATGGAAACTAAAGAAGCAACAGAAAGGGGAAAAGTCATTTCTCTCTTTCTAAGGAAACCTGTGGCCTTTCTTCTAGTGACTGACCACATACCCCACTCTCCAGGACCCATGGAGTCCTTCAGCTCAAAGAGTCTGGCACTGCAAGCAGAGAAGAAGCTACTGAGTAAGATGGCGGGTCGGTCTGTGGCTCATCTCTTCATAGATGAGACAAGCAGTGAGGTGCTAGATGAGCTCTACCGTGTGTCCAAGGAGTACACGCACAGCCGGCCCCAGGCCCAGCGCGTGATCAAGGACCTGATCAAAGTGGCTGTCAAGGTGGCTGTACTGCACCGCAATGGCTCTTTTGGCCCCAGTGAGCTGGCCCTGGCTACCCGCTTTCGCCAGAAGCTGCGGCAGGGTGCCATGACGGCACTTAGCTTTGGCGAGGTAGACTTCACCTTCGAGGCTGCTGTTCTGGCTGGCCTGCTGACCGAGTGCCGGGATGTGCTGCTGGAGTTGGTGGAACACCACCTCACGCCCAAGTCACATGGCCGCATCCGCCACGTGTTTGATCACTTCTCTGACCCAGGTCTGCTCACAGCCCTCTATGGGCCTGACTTCACTCAGCACCTTGGCAAGATCTGTGACGGGCTCAGGAAGCTACTAGATGAAGGGAAGCTCTGAGAGCCCTGAGTCTAGCACATTCCACTTTGACAAAATGGCTGACTGAGAAAACACAGATAATGAGCTTCCTAACCCTGCTCAGCTGCCACTAACGCTTTTCAATCTTCAGGCTTCATTCCTTCCCAAGAGTGCTTCTGACTCTGAGACCAGCCCATCCCCAAACAGCTGGTGGAGAAGGAGCAATGCTGAGGGGTGAGGCCTCTCTCCCACTCCAGCCCCAGGACAGGAAACAGAACTGCCTGAAAAAGGTGAAGTGAAACTTGGATCTCTATTTCTCCCATAAGGGACTTCTGAAACAGGGAAGCCCCCTCCCATGTGAACCAAGGAAAGAAGGCACAGCCCAGAGAACCCCTTTGGGGACACTAAAGACAGAAGAGGGGAAGGTGGCCCTTAGAAACAGAGCTTGGACAGATGCCAGAGGCTCTGTTCCAGAGTGCAGGAGGAAGGGGCTAGGGCAGGGGAGATTCTCACAGGGGAAATAAAACTACTAGAATATGCACAGGGCTCAATGTTTAATCTGTCCAGCTTCGTATACCTTATAGTCATCACAGAAGAAAGGAGGTATATAAACACCACTTCTCTCACCTTTCATCATTTCCAAACAGGAGACTGAGGGAGATTTCCATTATTATTGAGGTTCCCTTACCTACTTCTGTTTGAGAAACAAACAAAACTGTACCATAGATCAGTGCTACAAATCGCAAATAAATATGCAGTGAGGAGGAAGGCATAGAGAGAGAGGGTCTGGAGGGGAGGGGGTGTAACAAAGAGACTCTCACAACTGGCTTCCTCTTCAAACCCCAAGGAAAGCCTCCTTCCATCTGTTCCCCTCACCACAGGCTGAGCAGAACAGGTCAGAAGGGTGAACTGGTAGAATGGAGGGTTCAGGTCCCTACAGTGCTGCTTTTTCTCAGGGTCAAGAATTGTGAAAAAGTTACAGGGAATTGGTTAGTCAAGACTGAGCCCATTCAACAGGAATGGGGTACCAAAAAAAAAAAAAAAATACGCAGTTCAAATCTGTCCCTTTAAGATTGGAGAAAAGGCCAGCAGTCATCCATTCTCTGTGGTAGGCTAGGTCACCGACTGCCTCATCCTCAATCACATGTCTGGCCAACAAGGTGGGGAAGGTGGAGAACCAGCACTCACTGGCTCACTGTTCCCGGGTTCTCTTCACCCCAGGGCTATAGAAATTCCATTTTTTAGCTAAGAGTGGGAAGGAATAAAATATAGCAAATAAATATTACTTCAGTATTAGCACCAAATAAATTATGTCACATAGGTGGAGATGAGGAAGAAGCTGAGGGGGAGTCTCTGCTTCCCTGTTCTAAGGCCAGGGAATGGTAAAAAGGATAGGAAAGGCAACAGGGATATAAAAAGAGCCTTTTGAGTCTAAAGGACTCAACTCTAGATTCAGCCCAAGAACTGGGAAAGGTCCAGTTCCCATTCCCTAATCTTGCCAATAAAACTGCCCCAGGCCAAGGAATTTTTGGCAGACAAGGAGGCTGGGGAAGATGGCTGGAGTGGAGGGAGGCAGGCTAGTAAGCCATGTTCTTGAGCCTCACCTCAGGCTCTTCTCCCCCTGAAGTTTCTCCTTCAACATCTTGCTTCTCTCAGTCAGTTCTGGGGACATCAGAGTTTGAAGATTTCATCCTCCTGGTCCCGTAGTGTCCGGGTCCGAGAGGTACGGGTCAGCGGCACGGGACCTAGGACTGCTCGTTGCTGCGTCCGAGGGGAGCTCAGGTGGAGACCTCCATCCTCCCCAGGTACCCTGCAAGTGAGGAAAGGGGGGAAAGAGTGACAGATCAAGGGAAGAACCTCACAATGGGCTAAGTGAGAGGTACATGGAAAGCTGTCTTCTAATACATAAGCTGGTTGCTTCAAGACAGTCTCAATACCTTCTAGATAAATCCTAACCCTAATGCTCCTTCATGGATGACCAGAGCAGTAAAAATAGTTAACTGTCGGCTGGGTGCGGTGGCTCACGCCTATAATCCCAGCACTTTGGGGGCTGAGGCGGGCAGATCATGAGGTCAGGAGATCGAGACCATCCTAGCTAACACAATGAAACCCTGTCTCTACTAAAAATACAAAAAATCAGCCCGGCGTGGTGGCGGGCGCCTGTAGTCCCAGCTACTCGGGAGGCTGAGGCAGGAGAATGGCGTGAACCTGGGAGGCGGAGCTTGCGCCACTGCACTTTAGCCTGGGCAACACAGCGAGACCCCATCTCAAAAAAAAAAAAAAGTCAACTGTCTGACTCCAATAAGAACACAGAACCCAGTTTCCCACTGCCTCTACCTGTGTCAGCAGGCATCGTCTCTGCTCATTGCTTTGGGGCCATATGGGGGAAGGTATCACCTTCCCTCTGTTGGCACTGCGCTTACTTACTTGTGTTTGTGGTTAGGTAAGATAGGAAGAATGGAGGAGTCTAGGGAGGAACTTATAAGGAACCATTCAACACTCACCCACTTTCCCCTTTTTTCAGCTTCTGGGCAGCAGCCTTCTTGGACAGGCTGATCTGTGAATCAAGCTTCTTAAGGAAATCAGAGGCAGAGAGGTCATGGATGGGTGTGGGGGTTTCCTGGCCAGGTGTGGGGAAGACTTCACCATTGGCACGTCCTGCTCCTGTCTCTTGTTTCTTCCTCTCAGTTGAGTGTGGCCAAACTTCATCGTTACTTGGGTGTACTTCTTCCTCTCCATCTTTCTCTTCCTCAGAATCCAAACCATTGAACAGGTCTCTGGGCTCTGTCAGGATGGGGATGTAGAGGGTTTTCTTCAGGAAGATGGAGTCATTAGTATAAAGGCGGTTTGCACGTTTAATCTGTTCCATCTTAAAAAAAAAAAAAAAAGAGTCAACAAAATTAAGGACAGTAATAATGATCAATCTTATATTGCATCTCGAGCTTTTTAAAGTGACTGCACAGAGTCTTCTTTGATTCCATAACAACCAAGCTAAAGTACAAAGGGCTGACATTATTTCTACTTTATAGATGAGTGGTTTTCACACTTTTTGGTCTTAGGGCCCCCTTACATTTTAAAAACTTATTGTGCAAGCTGGGCACAATGTCTGATGCCTGTAATTCCAGCTACTCAGGAGGCTGAGGCGGAAGGACAGCTTGAGCCCAGGAATTAGACTCCAGCCTGAGCAATATAGTGAGACCCCATTTCTAAAAAAAATAAATAAAATAAAAATAAATGAATAAATAAATAAAAATGAAGGAACTGAGGCTCAGAGAGGTTAAGCTACTTGCCTGAAATTATCTATCAAGTTAATGACACAGCTAGAACGACAATCCTGGGTCTTTTTTTTTTTTTTTTTTTTTGAGACGGAGTCTCGCTCTGTCCCCGGGCTGGAGTGCAGTGGCCAGATCTCAGCTCACTGCAAGCTCCGCCTCCCGGGTTTACGCCATTCTCCTGCCTCAGCCTCCGGAGTAGCTGGGACTACAGGCGCCAGCCACCTCGCCCGGCTAGTTTTTTTGTATTTTTTTTAGTAGAGACGAGGTTTCACCGTGTTAGCCAGGATGGTCTCGATCTCCTGACCTCGTGATCCGCCCGTCTCGGCCTCCCAAAGTGCTGGGATTACAGGCTTGAGCCACCGCGCCCGGCAATCCTGGGTCTTTTCACTGCTTCTGGGGAAGGTTTTCACACTATACTATTAACAATGTCAGTAGGCCGGGCGCGGTGGCTCAAGCCTGTAATCCCAGCACTTTGGGAGGCCGAGACGGGCGGATCACGAGGTCAGGAGATCGAGACCATCCTGGCTAACACGGTGAAACCCCGTCTCTACTAAAAATACAAAAACTAGCCGGGCGAGATGGCGGGCGCCTGTAGTCCCAGCTACTCGGGAGGCTGAGGCAGGAGAATGGCGTAAACCCGGGAGGCGGAGCTTGCAGTGAGCTGAGATCCGGCCACTGCACTCCAGCCTGGGCGACAGAGTGAGACTCCGCCTCAAAAAAAAAAAAAAAAAAAAAAACAATGTCAGTAATAAATACTTATTTTGACCGATCTATTCATCACTGGACCTAGTGACTGGCATCACCATCTATCTGCCTGGCCTTCCAAGGTAGAAACATCAATGTCATCCTTAACTAATACTTGCCTTTCATCACCATACCAAGTGGTCAACAAAACTGCTTCAAAAATCTCTCTCACGTCTGGTCTCATCTTCAGGCCTACTGCCAAAGATTTAAAATAGACCCGAAGTATTTCTCATCTGGGGTTATTGCATCAGTTTAACTGGCCTTCCTCGCTCTATTTCTACTCATCCTCCTCTTGGCATCTATCTTTCTAAAAAAATAAATCTGATTAACCCACTACCCTGCTTACAAACCTCCTATGGGCTCCTCATTGGCTAAAGATAAAAACCAAATTAGCATTCAAGGGCTTTCTCAGTCCAGCTCCCAAAGGAAATGTCTAGATTAATCTCCCTTTGCCACCTCTACATTTTGCTATCCTGAACCTTTTATTTTTCTTTGAACATTCCATGATCTTTTTCACACTTTATTCATGCTGTTACTTCTGCCTGAAATGCTCCTGCCCCTCTACTATCCCATTCTCTGCCTGGAAAACTTCTATTCATCAACTACCACTCCTTTTGTGTTACTTTCTTCAGGGCTCCTGATGCATACTGTAAATATTGCTATAATAATATATAACCCTACTATAATATTATTCACCTCTTTAAATATTTGCTTTGCCTAAACCCTATGAGTTCTTTAAAGGCAAGGATTGTGACTTGCCGTCTCTGTATCTCCAGGCAGTCGTTAGCATCCTACAGACCTTGACACATAGCAGGGGCTCATGAATGCTTTATTTAAAAATTATTAATTATAATTATCTAATATTATAATAATTAGATAATGAAATATAGAAACTACAGATATAGTATATTAGTATTTTTTTCTTTTTCTTTTTTTTTTTTTTTTTTTTTTTGAGACGGAGTCTCGCTCTGTTGCCCAGGCTGGAGCGCCGTGGCCGGATCTCAGCTCACTGCAAGCTCCGCCTCCCGGGTTCACGCCATTCTCCTGCCTCAGCCTCCTGAGTAGCTGGGACTACAGGCGCCCGCCACCTCGCCCGGCTAGTTTTTTTGTATTTATTTTTAGTAGAGACGGGGTTTCACCGTGTTAGCCAGGATGGTCTCGATCTCCTGACCTTGTGATCCGCCCGTCTCGGCCTCCCAAAGTGCTGGGATTATAGGCTTGAGCCACCGCGCCCGGCCTAGTATTTTTTTTCTTCTTTTTTTTTTTTTGGAGACAAGGTCTCACTCTGTTGCCCAGCCTGGAGTGTAGTGGCACAATCTCAGTTCACTGCAACCTCCGCCTCCCAGGCTCAAGTGATCCTCCGCCTCAGCCTCCCCAGTAGTTGGGATTACAGGCACATGCCATCACGCCCAGCTAATTTTTGTATTTGTTGTAGAGATGGGGTTTCACCACATTGCCCAGGCTGGTCCTATACTCCTGAGCCCAAGCAATCCACCCGCCTCAGCCTCCCTAAGTGCCGGGATTACAGCACAGGCATGAGCCACCACGCCTGGCCCACCCCAGCCCCTTTCCAACTAAAATTTAATCTTTCTGATTTCCTATCCTTTTTTTTTTTTTTTTTGAGACAGAGTCTCGCTCTGTTGCCCAGACTGGAGTGCTGGAGTGCAGTGGTGCGATCTCAGCTCATCACAACCTTCACCTCCCAGGTTCAAGCAATTCTTCTGCCTCAGCCTCCTGAGTAGCTGGGATTTCAGGCAAGCACCACCAATCCCAGGTTCAAGCAATTCTTCTGCCTCAGCCTCCTGAGTAGCTGGGATTTCAGGCAAGCACCACCACGCCCGGATAATTTTTGTGTTTTTAGTTGAGACAGTGTTTTGCCATGTTAGCCAGACTGGTCTCATACTCATAACCTTAGGTGATCCACTTGCCTCGGCCTCCCACAATGCTAGGATTACAGGGGTGAGCCACCATGCCTGGCCCTGATTCTTTGCTAATACCTTTACAAATTCACCACATTCTGTCACTTGTAATCATTATTTGTGTACCTGTTCATTTCTCATTAGGCCATAAATTACATGAGGACAGCAACCATACAGTTTTTCTATCTCCCAGAAAAGTTATCACAGTGCTTTAAGTACAGCAAGCATAAAAATGTTGGCTAAATTCAACATTTGCTTGAGTGAGATGGAACAAGAAAACAGGGGTGGGGGTAGGGGGAGTAACCTCATCAACTTCAATGCTACACATTTTTACATCTATCCGATTTCCCCCATGCATGACCTGAAATACTTGGTGTAGAGTACCTGTTTTGTGCTAGGGAAGGCGCCTTACTAGAAAGAAGGCAGAGCATTGAGGAGGAACCAAGAGCAAGGAGAGGTAGGCACTTTAGGAACTGAGAACTAAAAATAAGCTCTCCATTATTTGCTGTAAACGTTTAATCACTCTCAACGTAAAATTTTCTGTGTGGTTAATAGAGTCAGACAGACTTGTTTGAATCCCAAATCTGACACTCATTATTTGACCTTAGTCAAAATGGTTAACCAATCCAAGTCTCAGTTTCTTCATCTGCCAAAAGGCAACAATAAATGTATACTTGATACGGACGTGAAGGCAAAATGAGCTAACGTATGTGAAGCCCCTAGCACAGTGTCTGGCATGATAAAATAGGAGCTGTTCCTCTCCATTGGAATAGTAGGGCAGGACTTGTCCCAACTAGGCAGTGCAACACTGTGATGGGAAAACAAAGATAAAGGCAGAACAGAGTTCAACACATTAGGAACATTTCAGGGGAGGTTACCTAGAAGGGCCACTACATTCTTCTCAGGACTAAATCCCTCCTGACTGTTGTCTGCACCCCAATCCTGGAAAACTCACCGTCACCCCATATTTGAGTGCTAGTCCAGCCAGGGTGTCTCCGGGCTCCAACTGATGCTCCAGGCGTCTTTCCCTCACTGGGGAGCAGGCTGATTGCACCAGGCTTCCATATGAACGAGCCCGGCTCCCGTGAAGCAGTCCTGACCCCCCTGGCGGGGGCTGTCTAGACGGGGAAGCCATCTCTTCACCCTGCCGACAGCTAGGTTGCAACTTGGGGAGGCCCGACCGAGACTGCGAGTGACAGGCCTGAAGTCTGGGAATGGATATTCAGGGGATTCCTTTCCCCTTCTCTCTTCCTCTGTGTCCCCGCCTCCCCAGCACTACGCCACCTGCCCCCTCCCGGTTTCTCCTCCCTCCAAGTCCTTATCCACAAATCTGTCCCTTGAGTATTCAGTCCCTCCCTGATTCGCCCCTAAGCACCCCTCCGACTTTGAACTCCCCCACAACTCCTCGCTACATTGATCTCTGACCTTTGAACTCTAGAAATAATCCTCAACACTCTTTCCTCAGTTTGCCCCCAAGTAGCCTGGCCTCAGGGCGCTCCCACATCCCAGCTCCGCCCGGTCCCGGGGTTTGTTTGCTAGAGCCAGGAACAAATCAGGCCCACCCCAGGTGAACTGTCGCCGCAGACGAAGAGCGTGAGGATTGCGAGATTTTGTAGTACACCTTTCACTCAGAGATCCTCAAAGGTCCGCTCCGCATCAGATAGGTCACACCCTCAAATTTCGGCTCCACATCTAGGTTCTTGTCCCTCCAAACGCCTCAGATCCACCAAGATGCAAGGGCCTGGATCCAGCTGAGCGGCAAGGTCTTTGAGAAAAGACTTCATTTCCCAAAAGGCTTCGCGTGTGCGGAGTCGCACGGCACCATAGGAAATGCAGTTCCCTCCACGCGCCAGAGAGTGGATATCCGGATGGCGCAATGCATGCGTGGAAGTGCCTCCCCGGAAGTACGGAGGCCGACAGGAAGAGAAAGAAAAAGAGAAGGCGCTGTCCCGCTCTTGCTACGGTGGCCTGGAGGAGTGGCGAAACCGGAACAAGAGAATTTATCACTTCTGGGACTCACAGTCGTGATGTCTTTCAAGAGAGAAGGAGACGATTGGAGTCAACTCAATGTGCTCAAAGTAAGCGTGAGCGGAGAGGATCTGCATCCTCTTCAGTCGCTCTCTGAAGGTTGGGAGGGAGCTTTGTTTCATTGCTCTGGCAACAACTCGGGGGTGAAGGAAAGAACCAGGCGACTTAGAGCTGTGTAGTGACTCCTTTTTCGGTCTATGATCACTGTTCTCCCCAGGGTCCTTATTCCGTTTGACTCCTCATTTCTGTCATTTCACTTCCATCCCTGTCTCCTATCCCGCTGATCCCGTCCGGATTTCTTCCCTTACTCCCTGCAGAAAAGAAGAGTCGGGGACCTCCTAGCCAGTTACATCCCAGAGGATGAGGCGCTGATGCTTCGGGATGGACGGTAAGAGCGACGAGTGGCTCAAGCCTGAGGGTTTTACGGTTAGAGGCTCAACAGACTTTTTTTTTTTTTTTTTTTCTTTGAGACGGAGGTCTCGCTGTGTTGCCCAGGCTGTCCTTGAACTCCAGGGCTCAAGTGATCCTGCCTCCTCAGCGTCGCCATTAGCTGGGATTACAGGCGCACGCCACCACGCCCGGCTTCAAAAAACTTTTGTTATTAATTAGGACAGCAGGAGTATCTAGGATTCTTTGGCGGCCAGCGAGGACTGGAAGAAGTGGAGATTGGGTCACCAGGGAGTTGGGTTTTGCAAAGACTGCTAGGACAGGGTGGGGCTTACGGCAGGGACAGGCCCAACCCTCTTCCCCTGGACCAGTTATCCTCTTCTCTACCCCTGCTCAGCTTTGCTTGTGCCATCTGCCCCCATCGACCGGTACTGGACACCCTGGCCATGCTGACTGCCCACCGTGCAGGCAAGAAACATCTGTCCAGTAAGTTCGGGGGAAGCTAGGGGATGGGGAATAAAACCTCGAAATCTCTGCACACCAGTCTTGGTGCTATGCTTTTAATTCTGTTTCCCTTTCTCTTCAGGCTTGCAGCTTTTCTATGGCAAGAAGCAGCCGGGAAAGGAAAGGAAGCAGAATTCAAGACATCAGAATGAATTGAGGAGGGAAGAAACCAAAGCTGAGGTAATCAGAGAGTGGAGAGTGTGTTCTAGGCAAGACCCTGCTGCACACACCAGGCTGGAAGGGCAGAGGGCTGAAGGCTCTGACTCTGTCTCCCATCTTCTTACCAGGCTCCTCTGCTAACCCAGACACGACTTATCACCCAGAGTGCTCTGCACAGAGCTCCCCACTATAACAGTTGCTGCCGCCGGAAGTACAGGTATGGGAGGGGAAATCCAGAGGTAGGAAGGCTCAGAAGGAGACAGAGGGCTCTAAAAGTGTTTTCCAGTCTGTATTCTGAGGAATACTAGCGTTCTGGAGATGTTACTTAGTGTTTCAAGAAAAGGAGAATTTTGGCCGGGCACGGTGGCTCACACTGGTAATCCCAGCACTTTTGGAGGCTTAGGCGGGTGGATCACTTGAGGTCAGGAGTTCAAGACCAGCCTGGCCAACATGCTGAAACCCCGTCTCTACCAAAAATATAAAAAATTAGCTGGATGTGTGGTGTGTGCCTGTAATCCCAGCCACTCAAGAGGCTGAGGTGGAAGAATTGTTTCAATCCGTGAGACAGAGGTTGCTGTGAGCCAGGATCATACCACTTCACTCCAGCCTAGGTGACAGAGTGAGACTCCATCTCAAAAGAAGAAGAAAAGAAGAATTTTGTGATTTTTAAATAAAGTTTGGGAAATGGCACTTTGTAATTCTACTTGAAGAGTAACAGTTTTAAAAGCTATACAAAGTCTTTTTATTTTTATTTTTATTTTTATTTTTTTGAGATGGAGTCTCGCTCTGTCGCCCAGGCTGGAGTGCAGTGGCCAGATCTCGGCTCACTGCAAGCTCCGCCTCCCGGGTTTACGCCATTCTCCTGCCTCAGCCTCCCAAATAGCTGGGACTACAGGCGACCGCCACCTTGCCCGGCTAGTTTTTTGTATTTTTTTTTTTTTTAGTAAAGACAGGGTTTCACCATGTTAGCCAGGATGGTCTCGATCTCCTGACCTCGTGATCCACCCATCTCGGCCTCCCAAAGTGCTGGGATTATAGGCTTGAGCCACCATGCCCGGCCACAAAGTCTTAAGAATTAAAAAAAACGTACTAATATCTTGAAAAATATAGTTTAAGAAACACTGTTTTAAGAGGTTGGGAGTCATAGGAGAGTTGGCCCTTTCCCTTACTGCTTTTACAAACTATTCTTCTCTACCTAGACCAGAAGCCCCTGGTCCCTCTGTCTCCCTTTCCCCTGTGCCACCCTCAGAGGTCGAACTCCAAAGCGAAAAGATCAGTAGGGAACCTGAACCTGGGGCTGGTCCACAGGCCGAGGAGTCAGCAACTGTCTCAGCTCCTGCACGCATGAGCCCCACAAGAAGACGAGCCTTGGACCATTATCTCACCCTTCGAAGGTGAGTGTGCCTAATCAGTTTCCTCAGATTTTCTTTCTCTCTGACCCTTCTTGTTTCAAAGCTTTTTTTTTTTTTTTTTTGAGACAGAGTCTCGCTCTGTCACCAGGCTGGAGTGCAGTGGTGTGATCTCATCTCAGCTCACTGCAACCTCTGCCTCCCAGGTTCAAGCGATTCCCCTGCCTCAGCCTCTCGAGTAGCTGGGATTACAAGCATGTGCCACCATGCCCGGCTTATTTTTTGTGTTTTGGTAGAGGCGGGGTTTCACTATGTTGGTGAGGATGGTCTCAGTCTCCTGACCTTGTGATCCACCCACCTCGGCCTCCCAAAGTGCTGGGATTACAGGCAAGAGCCACCGTGCCCGCCCCGTTTTTGTTTTTGTTTTGAGGCAGAGTTTTGTGTGTTCCCCAGGCTGGAGTGCAATGACACAATCTCGGCTCACCGCAACCTCCGCCTCCGGGGTTCAAGCGATTCTCTTGCCTCAGCCTCCCGAGTAGCTGGGATTATAGGCATGCCCAGCTAATTTTGTATTTTTAGTAGAGACGGGATTTCTCCATGTTGATCAGGCTGGTCTTGAACTCCCGACCTCAGGTGATCCACCTGCCTTGGCCTCCCAAAATGCTGGGATTACAGGCGTGAGCCACCATACCCGGCCTCCTATTGTTGTTTTTTATCTTTGCTTTCATTTTGTTTTAGCCACCCAACTTACATGGCTCTCAATTTTTTCTCACCACTAACTTTTTTTTTTTGGTAGAGACAGGGTTTCACCATGTTGGTCATGCTGGTCTTGAACTCCTGACCTCAAGTGATCCACCCACCTTGGCCTCCCAAAATGCTGGGATTACAGGTGTGAGCTCACCACTAACTTCTTAATAAGCCTCTTTCCTGATCGATGCTATTTTCTCTGATGTTTCCAGTTCAGGATGGATCCCAGATGGACGAGGTCGATGGGTAAAAGATGAAAATGTTGAGTTTGACTCTGATGAGGAGGAACCACCTGATCTCCCCTTGGACTGACACCCTTTTCCCATTCATTCACAAATACACTACAATGGGTGCTAAGAACTTAACTTTCCTTAAGTCTGGTTCCTTGTTGGATCTCAGGATTTCAGATCTGTTAATTCTCAATCCAACTACTCCTTTCCTGCAACATACACAGCTCTCCATACCTCTTTTTTTTTTTTTTTTTTTTTGAGGCGGAGTCTTGCTCTGTCACCAGGCTGGAGTGCAGTGGCCCAATCTCGGCTCACTGCAAGCTCTGCCTCCCAGGTTCACGCCATTCTCCTGCCTTAGCCCCCCGAGTAGCTGGGACTACAGGCGCGCACCACCACACCCGGCTAATTTTTTGTATTTTTAGTACAAATGGGGTTTCTTTTTTTTTTTTTTTTTTTTTTTGAGGCGGAGTCTCGCTCTGTCGCCCAGACTGGAGTGCAGTGGCGCAATCTCGGCTCACTGCAAGCTCCGCCTCCCGGTTCACGCCATTCTCCTGCCTCAGCCTCCCGAGTAGCTGGGACTACAGGCGCCCGCCACCTCGCCCGGCTAGTTTTTTTTTTTTGTATTTTTAGTAGAGACGGGGTTTCACCATGTTAGCCAGGATGGTCTCGATCTCCTGACCTCGTGATCCGCCCGTCTCGGCCTCCCAAAGTGCTGGGATTACAGGCTTGAGCCACCGCGCCCGGCCCAGATGGGGTTTCACTGTGTTAGCCAGGATGGTCTCGATCTCCTGACCTTGTGATACGCCCGCCTCGGCCTCCCAAAGTGCTGGGATTACAGGCGTGAGCCACCGCGCCCAGCCACAGCTCTCCATACTTCTAACCCCTCCCCCACCTTCTACCAAAGCCATGCCAAGCGTCAGCTGCATCAGCCTGGTGCCCTATTAATAAGACTGTCAAAAAGAGGTCTTTGCCCTTCATGTTGTCTGCCTCCTTCTCCACTACCGCTCAAAGTCCTTTCCCCCTTAAAACCACATGAGGACTGTGGGTAGGCACTGGAGGGACCTGGCTACATCTGGAAACAGGGCTGCGGCTAAGTTCCCTGTGAAAGTAGAAGAGTTGAAAGGTGTTGGCAGGGTTATGGGGAACACCAAGGGAGGGAGCTCCCCCACCTCCTCCTAGTAACCTGAACCTCTCTGCCTGCTGATCCCCAGAGTATAAATAATCCCCTGGTGAACTGGCAGTAACCCTTGGGGGTTAGCGCCAAGATTCTCACCCCAAAGTCCAAGGAAGGAGGCAGGCAAAATGGATATAAGGGCTTTTATTTACAGGAAAGGAGGACAGATGAGAATTTAAGTGTCTAGTGCTCCCAGCTCTAGTTGGTAAAGGGAAATGCAGTATTATCTCTTCTTTTGTTGGCGACCTGTAAAGGAGGAATATTATAAGTGTTTGTTCCAGCTCCTGTTTTCTGCAAAGGCACTCTTCTTCTCCTTTCCAGTCCCTTAGCCAAACTCATAAATTGGTAGTGTTTTAGGCCACCTTACAGGCCCATCCCACATTAACAAAATAAAACAAGAAACCACACCACAAATAAAATTACAATACCTCTAAACAAGTATTGTTATCTCCAGTATCCTTTCTACCTCTCTACTCGTCCATATTTGGGGCAGGGGGAGTTTTGTGTCTACTTTCTGATCACTTTTGGGATTTGAATTTCTCATGTGAATAGCTCTTTGGTAGCACCCTGGGCTATTAGTCATTAGGTCTGCTTTCAGGAGGATCCACCAATTTCTGCACTTCCCTGCCCACTCCACACATCATGTCTGCAGTTACTCACGTAGTTCATTGTTTCGGGTCATGGCCTGCGCTGCCCGAGCTCGTGGCCCCTGCTGCGTGAAGTGGTAGCCAAAGCGGACAATAGAGGGACACTGCTCTAGCACGGTGGCCATCTCCATCTCCACTGCATCACCAGGCCACTGGCGCTGGGGGAGGGAGAGGCAAAAGCTGACAGTCACCCTCTCTGGGCTGTTTACCATCCCAGACCACAGATCCCTTTGGGAGGTCAAAGAAGCTTGTTTCTCCACAGTGGTTGAAGAGAGATGCTGACTTGGCTTCCCTCATAGAGATAATGAAGAGGAGAATTCAAACAAGATTAAATAAGATAGCTGCCCCAGTGGCTGGCTCAGGGAGGAGATTCAATGAGACTGAATGCTAACATCAGGGGAAGGGAAGGCTGACCTGATTGTCTACACGGAGCTCAGTGAGTGTGGCATTTTCCCGAACTGCCTTCAGCACAGCCATGAGTCCTGTGCTGCTAATGAAGTTGGATTCGATGTTTAGGCTCTGGAGGCTACGATTCTCACGCAACATATCAGCCACTGCCTGGGTAGTAGGGACTTGGGTTAGGATTAGGGAACAGTTTCACAGATGACTGAGGAAAGAAAGAACAGGAGCAAGAGGGAAACACAGCTCTTTGAGAAGAGTCCTTGAGGAGCTATAAATGGAGCTAGAGGGATACAGAAAGCAGGGCGGATAGCAGGGGAGAGCAGGGAGATGAATGTGCAGTAGGACTGGGGGTGTTAGAGAGGGTTGAGAGTTATGAACCATGGCACTGAAGGTAGGAGTCTCCATGAGGGCTGCCCTAAGAAGGCATGATGAGAATAGCACTCCCTAGCAAAACCCTTTATGACAGCCATGCAAGGGGTGCATGTAAGATGTGGAAGAGGGCTGGGGATGTTGACTAGCCTTACATTGGCGATGGGGTCACCACTCCTCGTGGCTACCAGACTGAAGCTCCGCACATAGGTATTTGCCTTCATTGCCTCACACAGCTCACTTAGCATGGGTATTGGGATGTCCTACCAGAGGAGAATAGGAGATGGTGGGCTAAGGGACTCTTGGATGTCAGTGGTTATCCAGAGTTACGGTTTGGAGGATTCAAGTCAAATACCTGTATATTATTCAGGTTCACCTCCTCCAGCTCTTTGTCATTGCTTCGGACCCTCTTTAGTATCTCCTCTATGTTTGTGGGATTTGGGGGTTCATCCGGCACTGGCTTATACTTGTCAGGCTGTACCACACCTGGTGAGTGAGGGCAGGAAGGGAACCCAACATGTTCCCCACAATCTCCTCCCCACTGGTTTTTTCGCTCTATCCATCTAGGCTGGAATGCAGTGGCACAATCTCAGTTCACAGCAGCCTTGAGGGTTCAAGCAGTTCTTGTGCCTCAGCTTCCCAAGTATAATAGCTGGGATTACAGGTGTGCACCCGGCTAATTTTAGTATTTTTAGTAGAGACACCATGTTGGCCAGGCTGGTCTCGAACTCGTGACCTCAAGTGATCCACCCTCCTCAGCCTCACGAAATGCTGGGATTACAGGCATAAGCCACCACGCCTGGCACTCCACAGGTTTTCTTATCACTCATGCAGCATGTTCTCTCCTGGAATCATCAGTTTCACCCTTTTCTACCTTCTCCCAGACACTAGGACTGCCTGCCCAGAGCACTGGAGACCATGCTCCCCAAACACACTCACTACTAATGCCTTCGGTATTGCAGATTTCTCCGCTGCAGAGGGCATCATAGTATTGCTTGTTGCTCATCAGTGTGTACATGTCCAGAATTGCTGGAGAGGGTAAGCAGAGGGGTCACAGGGAATGAGAAGGAACCTGTTCCAAGCCTCCCTCCTACCTCTTTCTGAATCTGCTGCATTTTTAAAGCCTGACCACTTACACTTTGTCAAAGAAGTTCCCTACCCTCTCTCAGCCCCAGGGGTCCTTTCCATAAACTTCTTAAGGCAGTAGTTTCTAAAACATTGAGAAAGGGCTAAGGGAAGGTCCCTTATGAGCCACTAGAGGGTAAGGGAGTCTGTAGCGACTCTCCTCTTTCAGCCAGAATGGTTCCACTTTTTTTGTTTTGTTCCGTTTTGTTTCGTTTCGTTTTGTTTTTTGAGACAGTCTCGCTCTGTCCCCCAGGCTGGAGTGCAGTGGTGTGATCTCGGTTCACTGCCACCTCCACCTCCCGGGTTCAAGCAATTACAGGCGCACGTCGCCACGCCTGGCTAATTTTTTGTATTTTAATAGAGACGGGGTTTCACTGTGTTGCCCAGGTTGGTCTTGAACTCCCGAGCTCAGGCAATCTGCCCACCTCGTCCTCCCAAGTGCTGAGGTTACAGGTGTGAGCCACCGTGCCCAACCCAATGGTTCCACTTTTATTTGCTTCTACAATCCCTGTAAAATTGCTCTTGAGGTGTTATTAAATTTAAAAATGAATAAATATATAAACAAAGAAGAAAAGCTTGAAACTACTGCTTGAGGCTTTCTTAGACATCCACATTCTGGTTGAGGGCCTTCCTCACTAATCCCATGTCATGACTAGGATCCACCTGCCCCTGATCCTCTCACCTTCAACTTCCCACAGCTACCCACCTGCGATGTCACACATTTCAGCATCTGTGGCATGTGCCAGTGCCTCCTCCAGCTCGGGCTCCAGGGTGATCTGCTCCTCTGCTGGAATTTCCCTCTTGGGCTGAATATAGGGTTTCCCTGATGGGGAGATGAAGGATGGTTCAGGTAGAGGTAATTTCTCCCAAGATCCTGGCCTCCAGGTTTCTTTCCTTCTCCGGGAGGTAGAATGCTGGGTCACGAGGGGACACTGGAAAGCCTGAATGCTCTACAAGCTCAGGACTCCTAGTCCCCTGATCTCTCAAGAACTAAAGAGTGCAAGCTGGCATTTAAGTGTCAGGGCATCTGAGTCCCTAGGCAACTAGGAGCTGGAAGGTGAGAGGAAAGCTGGAGTGGGGGACAAGTGAGAGACAGCATAGCCACTTGGGTTCTACGAGGAGGCATGGATGTCAGGGTCCCCATACCCTTCTTCTCGCCTGTGAAGGGCACCAAGTCATCACGCTCTTTGACTTCTAGTGCCTGCTGCTCCAAGTACTGCAAAAGGGCCTCTCGGTCCAGTGGCCCCGTTGGGCTCTTCTTTGTCTGGTCACGTTGTCTCAGTCCAGCTGGCAGGAGCATGTTCTTAGGGATGAGTTTTGGGGAGCAAGTCAGACCTCCCCTCTGACCTAGGTACTGCTAGGGCTCCCTAAAACATCTCCAGACACCTTTCCCCTGGCCTTCTTAGGCCCCTAGGTCCTGTAGCAAACCCTGTTCTCAGCCACCCAGAGCCCAACACCATTCCCAAATGCCTGGGACTGCCCCTGGTTCCCTGTGCTGGAGCCCCTACCTCAGGGTCCATCTCCTGTAGCTCGCAGTCCAGCTGCTCTAGCTCCTCGGGGCTCAAGGTCCTTAGGATCTCATCTTCATCTATGTCTCTGTATTTCTCCAGTTCCTTCTGATATGATGACATGGTGGCCCCCACCCCCTCCCCACTGTGTGGCACTCACAGAGCCTGGGGAACATGGAACAAAAGGATGGACAATGGTAAGATGGACAGGGGCACAGCAGGGACACAGAGACCAGCCAGGGGGCAGAACATTGAATTGAATTTCTTGGAGATTAGAAATCTAGTTGAAGATGGGAAGTTGGGGAAGATTAGGTTGTTTAGAGTTAGAACTAGAGTCTCCTTTCTGCTTCCCCAGCTTCCAGCCACCCTGGATGAGGATCCCAGACATCTAAGCTGAGTTTGTCTTCCCATGGTATGACAGAGAAATCCTGGCAGCACCCTCCCCGATAACCTCACTCGTCAGTGCCTTTGCCCTAACACAGCTGCTGGAAGCCCTGCCAACACAGCTGGTCCCATGCCAGTTCTTGTTGAAAGGGGGCGAGGGGTGGGGGAATAGAGAGTTTCAGGGAAATTTCTCTCCTCCTCATAATCAGGCTTTTTCCTAAACTGGATTTAAAAAAGCAAGGAAAATGGGGTGTAAAGGGAAGAGACAGTCTCTTACCCCATCCTCATTTCCCTTTTATTGTGGGGCATCAAGATTTCATTTTCTGTGTTTGCTAAAATTTTAAATCTTAAGGGAAAACAAGGGCTCGGAGCTGTTGGGGGACTTCCAGGTTGGGGGAAGGGTAGTAAGGCCTCTGGAGAAAGGACTGAGTCCCCATAATCTGTCCCTTGCTTTGGACAGGAAGGTGACACTAGACCAATAGGTGTAAATGGAGTAAAGTTTCTTTAAAAACAGTGGGAATATTAAACTCACACAATTTTGTACAATATAAGATACACACAAGGAGCTATACATACACACCATGCTGAATATGGAAGATCCAGAAAGTATGTGAGACACTCACATCGACAATGTAAACTATACACAGTTAAGGGGTAGGACGGCACAATGGCAAAAATATACAGAGTAAGAGACAGGGACACACTCCACATCATTCCACATAGGAGCCACTCTTCTCCCCCCACCTCCCACCGGGCTCTCATCCATAAGCCCCCTGTCTCCCCCACCTACCAGTCCTGGTGGCCACCTCCCTCCTCACCTCCCCTGTGTCAGTAGGTCTGTCTGTTCTACTAGAGCACCGTCCCAGCAGCAGGAGGAGCCCAGTGCCGGGGGAGAGGGTGGGGGAACAGTGAGCTCAGCATTTTATTATTTTAGCTCTGGCCAGGTGGGGGGTAGTGGGAGATCACATATACACAGCCCCCATACCCTGCCCAGCCCTGAGAGCCTCTAGTGGTCATTAAGAGCCATAGCATCTCCTCCACTTCACCTCATACAAGCCCCAGTCCGAGACATCGGAGTTCGACTAGAATCAGCCAGTTCCTTCTCATTTGGTGCCTGTTGTATTCAAAACAGTGAGTGTAAAGTGATATGAAGGTCAATATAAGGATGTGTTTTGGTGTGCAATTTTCAGATGTTTATAATTTAGCTGGAGGAATGAATACAATTTAGAAAGGACAGCTCATAATAAATGCTATCAAATAAAGACCCAAATATATTCAGGTATTTATAAATACTTCTTGCTCCCAAACCTAGACTGGACACCAGACAAAAGGGATCTTTCTATTTTATTGGATTAAAAAACAATGAAACCTGTAAGAACTAGGGGAAAAGGAGAAAGAAATAGAGAAAAGATAGGGCAAAGATCAGAGGTGACAAAGGGGAGAAGCAGGGTGAGGAGATGGAACAGCAAGAGCCCCAATCAGGGCAGGAAAGAAGTTTCTGAGGACTAGACGTCTCTTCATTTAATGACAATTTTCTGGCGCAAGGCTCGGGGCCCAGAGCCAGGGAGGGGCTCAGGAGGTGGCGGGCCGGGGCCCAGGGCTGAGGCAGTGGGCGGCAGTCCATGAGCAGTAATGTACTTCTTGTAGGCCTCACGAATGATCTTGAAGGCTCGAGCAGTGGCGTAGGGTATGTCTGTAACAGGGTCCCGGTATAGGGCTGGACGATGGGTCACTGGACAGACCTCCCGAACAGGGACTTTTGGGGGCCGCCCTTGGGGGAACCATTCCTCGAAAGTTGCATCATCACTAAAAGTGATGAAGGTACGTGAGCAGCGAGCAGGGGCGTTGACGGGTCCCGTCCCAGCGTGAGGAGTCAATGCAGACGCTGAGGGAGCAGGATCAAGTCTGAAGACAAAAGACAAAAAAACACAAAAGAGCTGAGGAGAGAAGATAACGGATATAGAAAGAAGGAAATCAGGCTGGGTGCAGTGGCTCACGCCTGTAATCCCAGCACTTTGAAAGGCCAAGGCAGGCAGATGACGAGGTCAGGAGTTCGAGACCAGCCTGGCCAACACGGTGAAACCCCGTCTCTACTAAAAATACAAAAATTAGCCGGGCGTGGTGCCGGGCGCCTATAATCCCAGCTACTCAGGAGGTTGAGGCAGGAGAATTGCTTGAAGCCAGGAGGCAGAGGATGCAGTGAGCTGAGATCGTGCCATTACGCTCCAGCCTGGGTGACAGAGGGAGACTCCATCTCAAAAAAAAAAAAGAAAAAAGAAAAGAAAGAAGGAAACCAGAGATGAGGAAAGAGAAAAAGGAGGCAGGGTGTTGGGAACATTCTGAGGAACCTACTAAGTGATTGATGGGAAAAAAAACTAAGCTAGAAGGAAAAACAGGAAAGAGAAGAGAGAAGCTAAAATAAAAAGGAATAAGAAAGAAATAGGCCGGGCGCGGTGGCTCAAGCCTGTAATCCCAGCACTTTGGGAGGCCGAGACGGGCGGATCACGAGGTCAGGAGATCGAGACCATCCTGGCTAACAAGGTGAAACCCCGTCTCTACTAAAAATACAAAAACTAGCCGGGCGAGGTGGCAGGCGCCTGTAGTCCCAGCTACTCGGGAGGCTGAGGCAGGAGAATGGCGTAAACCTGAGAGACGGAGCTTGCAGTGAGCTGAGATCCGGCCACTGCACTCCAGTCCGGGCGACAGAGCGAGACTCCGCCTCAAAAAAAAAAAAAAAAAAAAAAAAAAGAAATAAGCTGGGCTGAGTGCGGCAGCTCACACCTATAACCCCAGCATTTTAGGAAGATGAGGCGGGAGGATTACTTTAACCCAGGAGTCTGGGCAACACAGCGAAACCCTGTCTCTACAAAAAATACAAAAATTAGCGTGTGTGGCTGTACTCCCAGCTACCTGGGAGGCTAAGGTGAGAGGATTGCTTCAGCACAGGAGGTGGCGGTTGCAGTGAGCCAAGCCTGCACCACTGCATTCCAGCCTGGGTGACAGAGCGACACCCTGCCTCAAAAAAAAAAAAAAAAAAAGAGAAAATGAGCTGAAGGGAGTGAGGAATCTGAAAGAAATCTCCAAGTGTTAAGGAGAGCTGTGTGAGACAAGCAAGCAAAATGGGGCTAAGAGAACACGAGCTGAACACACAATCTCTTTTCTTGAGATTCACTCACCCTTCTATGTCAATATTCTCTTCCTTGGGACCTGGCTCCCCAACAAGTGGCACTGTCACTGAATGATAGGTGATTATGGGCCCAGGGCACTTCCGCTTCTTATGAACCTGCTTCTTTTTGTCAGCCTCGAGCCGCTCATATGTCTCTTTAGGGTCAAAGGAAGAAATGAGGGGATGATCAGAATGCCCCTTTTTCCCACACCCCAGTTCTGTCCCACGATCTCTCAATTATCTTCCTGGCTATCTAGTCACTGCCAACTACCAGAGAGAACTATGGAAATCCCCTAAGGCCCTCTGGCACCTCCCATTTTGTAAGTTTTCTGCTTATAAGTTTTTTCTTGACATCCTCTCTGTTAATTTCTCAAGTACATCTGGGCCCTCTATACTGCCTCAGAGTTGGAAGGTACGCTTTGATGAAGAGCTTATTTGCTTTCCCAGATACCAAAATCTCTTCTACAAATGCCCTGTCAATTCACTCCCACAGTTGGGTGTGCTGGCACATGCCTGCTATCCCAGCTACTTGGGAGGCAGAGGTGGAAGGATCGCTTGAGCCTGGGAGGCGGAGGCTGCAGTGAGCTGAGATGGCACCACTGCACTCCAGCCTAGGCAACAGAGTGAGATCCTATCTCCAAAAAAAAAATTAATAAAGTAGGAAATTATATTTAACTATAGAGATTTCTGGTCGCTCTAAAACAAGAAAATCTGGCCACCCTGGGTCTGTATTCTTACAGGGAAGCAATTAGCTGAGCTGAGTTACTGTTCCTCCTTTCAGGCACTCCTCTCCAGTTCACCACCATCCCTCTGGCTGGCTGCACACTTCATGTTACCTGCCTGGTCTCTGTGACACTGCTCTGTGGCAATGCACTATTGGTATATATGTCTCCTCCTAAAGGGCAGTGACTATAACTCATATTGCCCAAATATTATCAGGGTGATACAGCATTCTGCACATTACAGGCACTCATTAAATATTTGTTAATGAATAAATGAATTGAGGCTGGGCACAGTGGCTCACACCTGTAATCCCAGCACTTTGGGAGGCTGAGGTGGGTGGATCAGCTGAAGGTCAGGAGTTTGAGACCAGCCTGACCAACATGGTGAAACCCCGTCTCTACTAAAAATACAAAAACTATCCGGGCGTGCTGGCACATGACTGCAATCCCAGCTACTTGGGAGGCTGAGACAGAAGAATTGCTTGAACCTGGGAGGCAGAGGTTGAAGTGAGATTGCACTATTGTACTCCAACATGGGCAACAAGTGCAAAACTCTGTCTCAAAAAAATAATAATAATTGTAAAAATTTAAAAAAAAACGAGCCGGACATGGTGGCTCACACCTGTAATCCCAGCACTCTGGGAGGCCAAGGTGTGTAGATTATGAGGTCAGGAGATCAAGACCATTCTGGCCAACATAGTGAAACTTCATCTCTACTAAAAATACAAAAAATTAGCTGGGCGTGGTGGCGCACACCTGTAGTCGCAGCTACTCTTGAGGCTTAAGCAGGAGAATCGCTTGAACCCAGGAGGCAGAGGTTGCAGTGAGCCGAGATCGTGCCACTGCACTCCAGCACAGGCAACAGAGTGAGACTCTGTCTCAAAAAAAATTTAAAAAAAAAAAAAAAAAAAAAAAGAGGCTAGGTGCAGTGGCTCACGCCTGTAATCCCAGCACTTTGGGAGGCCGAGGCAGATGATCACGAGGTCAGGAGATAGAGACCATCCAGGCTAACGTGCTGAAACTCCGTCTCTACTAAAAATACAAAAAATTAGCCAGGCGTGGTGACAGGCGCCTGTAGTCCCTGCTACTAGGGAGGCTGGGGCAGGAGAATGGTGTGAACCCATGAGGCGGAGCTTGCAGTGAGCTAAGATTGCGCCACTGCACTCCAGCCTGGGTGACACAGCGAGACTCTGTCTCAAAAAAGGACCACCAGGTGTGGTGGCTCACGCCTGTAATCCCAGTACTTTGGGAGGCTGACGTGGGCAGAGCACCTGAGGTCAGGAGTTCAAGACCAGCCTGACCAACATGGGGAAACTCCGTCTCTACTAAAAATACCAAATGTACTGGACGTGGTGGTAGCCTGTAATCCCAGCTACTGGGAAGCTGAAGCAGGAGAATTGCTTGAATCCGGGAGGCGGAGGTTGCGGTGAGACAAGGTCACTCCATTACACTCTAGCCTGGGAAACAAGAGTGAAACTCTGTCTCTAAAAAAAAAAAACGAAAAAAAATGAATCAAAATATTCCTTGTCGCCTTCCTCTGAATGAACTCCAGATTTCTGTGTCCTTAAATATGGTTACTATTAACACAATCCTTTAAAGTCTGACCATAAAAGAGTACTCTGGAGGTTGGGCGTGGTGGCTCACGCCTGTAATTACAGCACTTTGGGAGGCCTAGGAGGGTGGATCACCTGAGGTCAGGAGTTTGAGACAGACCTGGCCAACATGGTGAGACCCTGTCTCTACTAATAATACAAAAATTAGCTGGGCGTGGTGGCTTGGGCCTGTAATCCCAGCTACTTGGGAGGCTGAGGCAGGAGAATCACTTGAACCTGGGAGGCGGAGGTTGCAGTGAGCTGAAATTATGCCATTGCACTCCAGCCTGGGCGAAAGAGTGAGACTCCATCTCAAAAAAAAAAGAGTACTCTGGAAACCTTTCCAATGACTGAACCTCTCTTGCACTTGAACTGTTTGATAATACTGCTTTCTTTCCCTTTAGCCAAGCTTCCAACCCCTCTACTTTCTTTTTTTCTTTTTGAGACAGAGTCTTGCTCTGTCACCAGGCTGGAGTGCAGTGGCGCGATCACAGCTCCCTGCAACCTCCCCCTCCCAGGTTCAAGCAATTCTCCTGCCTCAGCCTCCTGAGTAGCAAGGACTACAGGTACGCGCCACCACGCCCAGCTAATTTTTGTATTTTTAGTAGAGACGGGGTTTCACCATGTTGGCCAGGATGGTCTCAATCTCTTGACCTCGTGATCCGCCTGCCTCAGGCTCCCAAAGTGCTGGGATTACAGGCGTGAGCCACCACACCCAGCCCAACCCCTCTACTTTCAAACACTTGCCTACATCCTCTGGAACTCACGCTCTGTAATCTGCCAACTCATCCATATCCTCGAGCTCCTCACTCAGCATTCCTTCCATGATTTGCCTTACCAGAAACCTGGTCATTCACTGAGGCCACCACTCCTCTCTGCAGCCCTCTGGTGGAGGTTGCTCATTCTCTTCATCCCTACAGGATATACCCATGTCCTACTGGGTCCCACCCTGTAGCTTTCAGATCACTACTTTTCTGCCTACAAGCAAACTCCCTTCTCTTTTGAGACCTGTGTCAAGAGTCTAGATTAACTTCTGTCCTTCCTAGTCATGGTCACTCCCTCCCTCACTGAAGACTTTGGCAGTGGTTTCCACTCTTTGTCTCTACCCCAATTCCTATCATCTTAGGGTCACCCTGGTGACTTCGAAGTGCTCATGGGTAGCCCCTTCAACACTGCATGGCCACAATTTATCACGTCATCTCTAACAACCTTCTTTTCCTTGTCACTTTACTTTTATTTCTTTTCGAGTCTCATTCTCTTGCCCAGGCTGGAGTGCAGTGACGAAATCTCCACTCACTGCAACCTCCGCCTCCCGGGTTCAAGTGATTCTCCTCAGTGATTCTCAGCCCCCCGAGTAGCCAGGACAACAGGTGCGCACCACCAGACCGGGCTAATTTTTTGTAAGTTTAGTAGAGATGGGGTTTCACCATGTTGGCCAGGCTGGTCTCAAACTCCTTACCCCATGATCCATCCGCCTCGGCCTCCCAAAGTGCTGGGATTAGAGGTGTGAGCCATTGTGCCAGGCCACATTTTCCTTTTTAAATCATGCTTAGGTTGCTCACTGTATTATTTCAATCACTTCAGTCACTCTCCTGTCAATAATTCCCTTGCCCTGATCTGGACTGCTGAGTGCTACTGGAGAAAAATAACAGCACAGACTGCAACCACCATAAATTCATTCATGGTCCTAGCCTTCAGCAGGTCCCTCAATACTGCTCGCTATCCCACATCAATAACTATTTCAAATGCTCCTCAGTCTCATCAAGCTTCCAGCTGTATCCTTAATGTTTGACAGATGGCGCCGCATAATGAAGAAGACATCAGGTTAGAACCACTGCGGTGCCCTCCCTTTGGATTACAAATCTACAATTGTAAGCCACATTTTAAAATAGAAACAGGGTCTCACTATGTTGCCCAGGCTGGTCTTGAACTCCTGGGCTCAAGCAATCCTCCTTCCTTGGCCTCCCAAATTGCTGGGATTACAGGCATGAGCCACTGCACTCGGCTAAGCCACACTTTATTTCTTTCTTTCTTTTTTTTTTTTTTTTGAGACCGAGTTTTGCTCTTGTTACCCAGGCTAGAGTGCAATGGCACGATCTCGGCTCACCGCAACCTCTGCCTCCCGGGTTCAAGTGATTCTCCTGCCTTAACCTCCCAAGTAGCTGGGATTACAGGCGTGTGCCACCACACTTTCTTTCTCCCTTCCCCCATCTGAGGCCAATTCCTCCACCATGCTGCTCTATCTTCCAGCCTTGCCTCCCATCTCCAAAAACCTACACTATTAATAACCTTTCTTTCTTCTCTTTCTTTAAATTCAGTTGTTTCTCATGAAAGATATAGTTTCTAATATCTTCGAATAAAATAAAAACAACTTTACCTTAATCTCAGACCCCTCTGTAGCTTCTATTCCCTCTTCTACCCTTCACAGCCAAGCTTGCAAAGTTTTGCTCCCCAATATACTTCGATATGGCTTGGTCCCCAATAAGTGCTAAGGTCATGTCTGACCTCTATCTCACCAAAACCAATGGGCACTTCTCAGTTCTACTAATCATCATCTCAGCAGCAATCAGTAGTCACTCTCTCGAGGCATTCTCTTTCCTGGCATTTTTAACACAAACTCTCCTGGGTTTCTCCAACTCGTTGGTCACTTCCAGGCTCTTTTCAAAGCTCCTCCTTTTGTATGAAACTAACACAGTTTAGTGTCTGCAGGACCCTATCAGGCCTCTGTTTTCTCACTCTGTTTTCTCCCTACATGCTCAGATGCACTCCAATATTGTTAATTACCATCCATATTCTAAAGACTTCTGAATTTATATTTTCAGCCCAGATCTCTTATTGGAACACCAGATTTGCATATTTAACTGACCTCTCATCACTGCATGAATTGCTCACAAACTCCTTAAATTCAACATGTTCAAAAATAAATTTATTTTTTCCCCACTGAACTTGCTCCTCCTTCAGGATCTCCTAAGCCAGTTACTGACATGGAAAACTTAGGAGTCACTCTCCTTACAGTAGTCCAAACCAATCATCGTGGACAAAGGATGCAGACTGTAACTACAGTAACATCAAGGTGACCTTGTTGCTTGTGAGCCACCACACCCATGCCCAGCAGTTATCTAAATTTCACAACTATTATTAATCTGGAATGGGATGGGTCCCAGATATTCCAGGTAAATAATCTCCCACTTCTGGGAAATTACATCTGGCTTATGCATATTCGATTATATACGGTTGGCCAAAAAGAAAAAAAAAAAGAGACAGAGAGAGAACAAAAATAAAAAGGAGATTCAGGAAAAGAAAAATGGCCAGGCACGGTGGCTCACGCCTATAATTCTAGCACTTTGGGAGGCTGAGGCAGGCAGATCATGAGATCAGGAGATAGAGACCATCCTGGCTAACACAATGAAACCCTGTCTGTACTAAAAATACAAAAAATTAGCCAGACGTGGGGGCATGCACCTGTAGTCCCAACTACTCGGGGGGCTGAGGCAGGAGAATCGCTTGAAGCCGGGAGGCGGAGGTTGCAGTGAGCCAAGATTGCGCCACTGCACTCCAGCCTGGGTGACAGAGAGAGACTCCGTATCAAAAACAAAAAAAGAGAAAGAAAACATATTAAATACTGTAGGTGATTCCACATGCTATTTCACCCAGAAAGTATGTACCAGGAGGTATGACTCTGCTGGTCCCTCAATTTCTCATGTACCTTTCATGATATGAGACTCTTATACTCTATAAAGAAGTATATATTTTTGTATAATATACTACTACTGTACATGGTTCTATGCCTATAAACTGAAGAGGTTTTTTTTTTTTTTTTTTTTTTTGAGACGGAGTCTCGCTCTGCCGCCCAGGCTGGAGTGCAGTGGCTGGGTCTCAGCTCACTGCAAGCTCCGCCTCCTGGGTTTACGCCATTCTCCTGCCTCAGCCTCCCAAGCAGCTGGGACTACAGGCGCCCGCCATGTCGCCCGGCTAGTTTTTTGTATTTTTAGTAGAGACGGGGTTTCACCATGTTAGCCAGGATGGTCTCGATCTCCTGACCTCGTGATCCGCCCGTCTCGGCCTCCCAAAGTGCTGGGATTACAGGCTTGAGCCACCGCGCCTGGCCGGCTTTTTTTTTTTTTTTGAGACAGAGTCTCGCTCTGTCGCCCAGGCTGGAGTGCAGTGGCGCGATCTCGGCTCACTGCAAGCTCCGCCTCCCAGGTTCTCGCCATTCTCCTGCCTCAGCCTCCCGAGTAGCTGGGACTACAGGCGCCCGCCACCGCGCCCGGCTAATTTTTTTGTATTTTTAGTAGAGACAGGGGTTTCACCATGTTAGGCAGGATAGTCTCGATCTTCTGACCTCGTGATCCGCCCACCTCGGCCTCCCAAAGTGCTGGGATTACAGGTGTGAGCCACCGCGCCCGGCCGAGGTTTTTCTTTTTTGGAGTATCGCTCTGTAGCCCTAGCTGGAGTGCAAGGGTATGATCTCAGCTTACTGCAACTTCCATCCACCTCCCAGGTTCAAATGATTCTCCTGCCTCAGCCTCCCAAGTACCTGGGATTACAGACATGTGCCACCATGCCCAGCTAATTTTTGTATTTTTAGTAGAGACAGGGTTTCACCATGTTGGCCAGGCTGGTCTGGAACTCCCAACTGCAGGTGATCCACCCATCTTGGCCTCCCAAAGTGCTGGGATTACAGGTATGAGCCACCACGCTTGGCCCAAACTGAAGAGATTTTTAAAGCAATACCATAAAATAAAGAGATTTTTAAAGCAATTTATCTCATGAAGGACTAATCTGCTGACTTTACATTCTCATGATTATCATTAAAGTCAACATTATCACCCCCTGCTTTTTTTTAAAGAGATGGGGTCTCACTATGTTGTCCAGGCTGGTTGTGAACTCCTGACCTTAAGGGATCCTCCTGCCTAAATTCCCTGAGTCATTAGGTGTACACCCTATTTTATAAACAAGAAAAGCAAAATGTGAATAAGTAATTTACCTACAGTCTTAAAGCAAGTGAATAGCAGAACCAGGATTTGACCTCAGTTCTATACAACTCTTATTTTACACCAAAGTACCTTAGCTTGTTCTTCAGAGTGCTCATAACTGCCTAGACCTTTGCACCTAATCATCTACTCTCTGCCATTTCTTCCTTCTGATTCTCTCATCCCAAATTTCCATCTCTCCAATTCTTTGGTTCTCCAGGTCTCATGGTTTTTCTCATGCCCCTCAGCCCCTATACCCACTTTTTCTGAAACCACAGACTGACCCAGTGAACGTAAATTAAGCTCTTCTGTGATCTTGGCTTCCCGGAGCAGCTCCTCCTGGGTTAGTGGCCGCTCACAGTGGGGCCCCTTTCGCCGTCTTGACTGGCCCTGCCTCTCCTGTACCCGAAGGAACGTTTGTCGTGTATGCTCAGCTGTAGACTGACGCATGGACTTACGACCTGAAAGAGAGTGAGATAAGAAGAAATCTGAATTTACGTCCACCTATTTTATTATTTATTTATTTATTATTATTATTTTTGAGACTGAGTCTTGCTCTGTCGCACAGGCTGGAGTGCAGTGGCACGATCTTGGCTCACTGCAAGCTCTGCCTCCCGGGTTCACGCCATTCTCCTGCCTCAGCCTCCCGAGTAGCTGGGACTACAGGCGCCCGCCACCACACCCGGCTAATTTTTTGTATTTTTAGTAGAGATGGAGTTTCACCGTGTTAGCCAGGATGGTCTCGATCTCCTGACCTCGTGATCTGCCCGCCTTGGCCTCCCAAAGTGCTGAGATTACAGGCGTGAGCCACCGCACCCGGCCCCCACGTCCACCTATTTTATTTATTTATTTTTAAATTTTGTGTTTGGAAATAATTTCCTTTTTTTTTTTGAGACAGAGTCTCGCTCTGTCACCCAGTCTGGAGTGCAGTGGCACAATCTCAGCTCACTGCAAGCTCCGCCTCCCAGGTTCACGCCATTCTCCTGCCTCAGCCTCCCAAGTAGCTGGGATTACAGGCACCCACCACCATGCCCGGCTAATTTTTTCGTGTTTTTAGTAGAGACGGGGTTTCACTGTGTTAGCCAGGATGGTCTCGATCTCCTGACCTCGTGATCTGCCCGCCTTGGCCTCCCAAAGTGCTGGCATTATAGGCGTGAGCCACTGCGCCCGGCCAGAAATAATTTCTTTTCTTTTTTTTTTTTTTTTTGAGACAGAATCTCGCTCTGTTGCCCAGGTTGGAGTGCGGTGGCATGATCTCGGCTCACTCCAACCTTTGCCTCCCGGGTTCAAACGATTCTCCTGCCTCAGATTCCCGAGCAGCTGGGACTACAGGTACATGCCGCCACGTCCAGCTAATTTTTTGTATTTGTAGTAGAGATGGGGTTTCACCATGTTAGCCAGGATGGTCTCAAACTCCTGACCTCAAGATCCACCTGCCTCGGCCTCCCAAAATGCTGGGATTACAGGCGTGAGCCACCGTGCCTGGCCTTAAAATAATTTCAGACCTACAAAGTTGCAAGAATAGTACAAGGAATACTCATGTATCTTTTACCCCATCACCTATTGGTAATATTTTGGCCCTTTTGCATTTTGTATGTGTGCTTTTTTTCTGAATGATCTAAATTAGATAACTAAAGTTGTAAACATCATGGCCTTTATCCCTAAATATTTCAGTGTGTATTTCCTAAGAATGAGGATTTTCCTATCCATAGTAAGTTATCAACATCAGTAAATTTTTTTCTTTTTATTTTATTTTTTTTGAGACAGTTTTGCTCTTGTTGCCCAGGCTGGAGTGCAATGGCGTGGTCTTGGCTCACTGTAACCCCTGCCTCCCAGGTTCAAGCAATTCTCCTGACTCAGCCTCCCAAGTAGCTGGGATTACAGGGGCCCACCATCACACCTGGCTAATTTTTGTATTTTTAGTAGAGATGGAATTTCACCATCTTGGCCAGGTTGGTCTTGAACTCCTGACCTCAGGTGATGCGCCCGCCTTGGCCTCCCAAAGTGATGGGATTACAGGCGTGAGCCACTGCACCCGGCAATATCAGTAAATTTAACACTGATATGATACTTTATCATCATATTCCAATTTTCCCAATTGACCCAAATATCCCTACTCACTGTCAGAGCCGTCATCTTGTAGTTCTAGTGGCAATAGTGCCTTCTCTTCTCGGGCCTTTTGAGAGCTACCAGCTGGGGTGTTGACCTTTCGAGGCCTCAAGCTCTTGAGAGGCTCCTGAGGACAGATTGGAATCAGATACCGGGGAACAGAAGAAGTAAGGAGAAATATGAGGATCTCAATGAGAGAAAACTAGCATTGCCAGAAATGGAAGTGGCAAAGGGAGTACTGGGACCTGATGAAAGAGGGAATAGGAATTGAGGAAATTCAAGACAACTAGGACTCCTCCTGTACCTTATAGGCCTTGGTGACTACTCGGCGCTTCCTTCTCGGCTCTTCTGCTTCTCCATCACTGGATGGTTCATCCCCTTCATCAATATCAAAGTCAGAGTCCACTTCGTCCTCTGTATCTGACTGGTCCCCTTGATACTCATCATCTCCGGATTCCTAAGGACACAGGGAGATGAGGGTTGGCTGGCAATGGAAGCCTTAATGACCCTTCAGGGGGAAGAGAATCTCTCAACTTTCTTGATGAAGGTTGCCCTACTCTCCTTCCTAATCCAGCCCTTCATTTTCCTCAAGCAAGAAAACTTTCTTTTTTTTTGCGATGAAGTCTCACTCTGTTGCCAGGTTAGAGGGCAGTGGCACAATCTTGGCTCACTGCAGCCTCCGCCTCCCAGGTTCAAACCATTCTTCTGCCTCAGCCTCCCGAATAGCTGGGACTACAGGTGTCTGCCACCTCACCCGGCTAGTTTTTTTTTTTTTTGTATTTTTTTTAGTAGAGATGGGGTTTCACCGTGTTAGCCAGGATGGTCTCGATCTCCTGACCTTGTGATCCGCCCATCTCGGCCTCCCAAAGTGCTGGGATTACAGGCTTGAGCCACCGCGCCCAGCTGAAAACTTTCTAGCTAATGGCCTTTGGCTGCAGTACCACCTCCTTCCAACATTAATTGATAGCCCTTTACCTGCAACACACTGTGTTAAGTACTGGGAAACAAAAGGATATGGTTTGGTCTCTACCTTCAGGGGCTTACAGTAAAGGGGATAACATAATCTTACTTATTTTTTTTTTTTTTGAGATGTGGGTCTTGGCCAGGCACGGTGGCTCATGCCTGTAATCCCAGCATTTTGGGAGGCTGAGGTGGGCAGATCACTTGAGGCCAAGAGTTCGAGACCAGCCTGGCCAACATGGTGAAACCGTCTCTACTAAAAATACAAAAATTAGCTGGGCATGGTGATGCACACCTGTAGTCCCAGCTACTTGGGAGGCTGAGGCAGGAGAATCACTTGAACCCAGGAGGCACAGGTTGCAGTGAGCTGAGATAGTGCCACTGCACTCCAGCCGGGGCGACAGGGCGAGACACCATCTCAAAAAAAAAAAAAAGCATGAAGAGGAGTTAAACTATGGTTCAAAACACTGTTAGTATTTAGACAGTCAAGAGGGAAGAAGGAATCATGGGCAGATGAAATAGCAGAAACAAAGGCGCAGAAATGGTAATGTGTACAGCATGTTTATGGAATAAGGATTTATTTTTTATTTTTTATTTTTATTTTTTTTTTTTGAGATGGAGTCTTGCTCTGTCGCCCGGTCTGGAGTGCAGTGGCCGGATCTCAGCTCACTGCAAGCTCCGCCTCCCGGGTTTACGCCATTCTCCTGACTCAGCCTCCCGAGTAGCTGGGACCACAGGCGCCCGCCACCTCGCCCGGCTAGTTTTTTGTATTTTTAGTAGAGACGGGGTTTCACCGTGTTAGCCAGGATGGTCTCGATCTCCTGACCTCGTGATCCGCCCGTCTCGGCCTCCCAAAGTGCTGGGATTACAGGCTTGAGCCACCGCGCCCGGCCTGGAATAAGGATTTAGATCTAAGTAAAACTTTTCTCTGTCAAGAAACCTTGTTAGCCAACTACGTTTCGCTCCAGCACTGCCTCCTTCCAACACTGATTGCACTGTAGGACTATATGATTTGAAAAGAAGGTTGCGGCCGGGCACAGTGGCTCATGCCTGTAATCCCTGCACTTTGGGAGGCCGAGGCGGGGGGGGGGGGGTGGATCATGAGGTCAGGAGATCGAGACCATCCTGGCTAACACGGTGAAACCCCGTCTCTACTAAAAATAGAAAAAATTAGCCGAGCATGGTGGCAGATGCCTGTAGTCCCAGCTACTCAGGAGGCTGAGGCAGGAGAATGGCGTGAACCCGGGAGGTGGAGCTTGCAGTGAGCCGATATCGCGCCACTACACTCCAGCCTGGGCGGCAGAGCGAGACTCCGTCTCAAAAAAAAAAAAGAAAAAAAGAAAAGAAGTTTGCATTCTTGCATTCCATTTATGAAGAAACTTAAATGTCACACTAATAAACACAATTTTAACCTGCAGACCAATAATTCTCAATCCCCTCCATTTCCTTATTTGTCCGACCATTGATAGTCATTGTTGATGTAAACTAAAGTTACTGAGAGAAATATGTGTCGTTCCTCAGGTGTGTTGGGACAGAAAAACAGCTGAGTACTGCTACTATGGATAACGGAGAGCCACCGAAGATATAGGGGAGGGGTAACAGTATGTACAAGGGGTATTTCAGAAAGCTCTGGAGGCAGTTAGATGGCCTGGAGTAGAGAATGTGAAGTACAGCCTAGACCTGAGGTGATACTGTTTAGGGCTAGAATGGCAGCCATATTAGAAAGAAAAGGGAAAAAAGTCAGTTGAGGGAGAGGGAGTCAACTGGGCTGGGTGACAGCTCACACGTGGCTCTCTCTTCAATCAGTGATACAGACTAAAGGGCTAATCTTGGTACACATGATGCCAAAGCAAGCAAGTAACACAGATGGTTGACCCTCCAAGCCAGCCAGAGTTCAATTTTGCACTGATGACCATCATTTCCTCCCAATTGATGCCTGTAAAAGACAGCCTGGGAACACATTAATCCCCTCAGCCTTAATCTGGTATTAAGCCATATCATCAGAGGGTAGTAGATCAACCACACATTAGCTTAGTGCCCAATCAAAATACTTGCACTAAATTACTACCATTCCTTTGGCTTTTATTGAGTCATTAATAGACATCACTAGATAAGAGAATGTTTGTATATCATCTATGAAAACCGTTACTTTTTATAATATAAGGATATAATGATAAATGCTCCCTAGGATTTAAGACTGAATAAGTTTGTCTCTCTTGAAGAACTTGTATGCTTCTTTCTTACTAAAAAAAGAAATACAAGGTTTCGCTACCAGGAAGCTCACAGCTAAATTTAATATCAATTGCTATTACCATTTTAGCAGAGGTTCCTGGTACAATTACTTCTGATCTGTCTCTATTTTTACCGTTCCTACTTTTTGTTTATATTGTAAGCCTCCTTAAATCCTTGTTGGAAGCATGAAGGGTACATATTAAATAACGAGTCGTAAAATGACAGAAATAGGAAAATGGCCTTAGAGGAGGGATGAGAAAGTTCTATTTTAAACTAGTTGGTCAGGGCTTTGTCAGTAATGACTCAGTGATGTGGGTTGTTTTGTTTTTGTTTTTTTTTTTAAACGGAGTCTCGCTCTGTCGCCCAGGCTGGGGTGCAGTGGAGTGATCCACTGCAACCTCCGCCTCCCAGGTTCAAGCAATTCTCCTGCCTCAGCCTCCTAAGTAGCTGGGATTACAGGCGCGTGCCACCATGCCCAGCTAATTTTTTTGTATGTTTAGTAGAGACGGGGTTTCACTGTGTTGGTCAGGCTGCTCTCGAACTCCTGACCTTGTGATCCACCTGCCTCAGCCTCCCAAAGTGCTGGGATTACAGGCGTGAGCCACCACACCCAGCCCCTAAGTCCTGTGGGTTCTATTCCTTAATTTCTCTTGAATCTTTCTGTTTCTCTACTGCCATGCCGCCTTCAAGCCATTCTCATTACAGAGTAAGTAATCTTTCTTTTTTTTTTTTTTTTTTTTTGAGGCAGAGTCTCACTCTGTCGCCCGGACTGGAGTGCAGTGGCCAGATCTCAGCTCACTGCAAGCTCCGCCTCCCGGGTTTACGCCATTCTCCTGCCTCAGCCTCCTGAGTAGCTGGGACTACAGGCGCCCGCCACCTTGCCCGGCTCGTTTTTGTATTTTTAGTAGAGATGGGGTTTCACCGTGTTAGCCAGGATGGTCTCGATCTCCTGACCTCGTGATCCGCCCATCTCGGCCTCCCAAAGTGCTGGGATTACAGGCTTGAGCCATCGCGCCCGGCCGTAAGTAATCTTTCTAAAGTACAAATTTTATCGTGGAACTCTGATGACTCTTTTCAGTCCTCTGGATGAACAGCAAAACTCCTTAACATGGCTCACAAGGCCCTAAATGATCTGGCCCATGCCTACTCCCTCCAGGCTTATCAATCTTTAGTCTCCTTCATGCTCTGGAGAATGAAAGTAGACTTGCAGGTCCTAGACCAGGATCTCAATGTCTTTACATACTCTCCCCGACCCGCTCTGTGGACTAACCTTTCTCCTTATCTCACTTTTCATCAAGCTAAGGTCTACTTTTCAAACTGTCCTCAGCTTAAACATCATCCCTCCAGGGATGCCTATCCTGATCAACAGCTTCGGTTCAGATGTATTACCTTAACAGTCTCTCTTATATCTTACACCTTGTTTTAGTCCTTATCACACATTTTGTTTGTTTTTGAGACGGAGTCCTGCTCTGTCGCCCAGGCTGGAGTGCAGTGGTATGATTTCGGCTCACTGCAACCTCCTCCTCCCGGGTTCAAGCAATTCTCTGCCTCAGCCTCCTGAGTAGCTGGACTATAGGCTCACACCACCACGCCTGGCTAATTTTTGTATTTTTAGTAGAGACTGGGGTTTTACCATGTTGGCCAGGATGGTCTTGATCTCCTGACCTTGTGATCCACCTGCCTCGGCCTTCCAAAGTGCTGGGACTACATGCGTGAGCCACCGTGCCCTTCCTATCACACAGTATTTTAACTGTTAACCCAGCCAGTTACCCCACTGGGGCATGGAGTATGTAAGGACAGAGCACTGTTTTTAATATTCTCGGTTTCCCTAGAGCCCAATACAACCTATCACCAATGGCATGCACTGGGTACTCAACACATTTAAGAAACGGGTAGATTCAACTAATAAAAATTTAGCGGCCGGGCGCGGTGGCTCAAGCCTGTAATCCCAGCACTTTGGGAGGCCGAGACGGGCGGATCACGAGGTCAGGAGATCGAGACCATCCTGGCTAACACGGTGAAACCCCGTCTCTACTAAAAATACAAAAACTAGCCGGGCGAGGTGGCAGGCGCCTGTAGTCCCAGCTACTTGGGAGGCTGAGTCAGGAGAATGGCGTAAACCCGGGAGGCGGAGCTTGCAGTGAGCTGAGATCCGGCCACTACACTCCAGTCCGGGCGACAAAGCGAGACTCCGCCTCAAAAAAAAAAAAAAATTTAGCAAGGGGCAGCCCAGTCCGGACACCTCACACATAATGTTGAACAAAAAAGACCATCCCTAACTTTATACAGTTTACAATGCAATAGGAAAGCATAAGCAAGTAAGCAAACCGAATCTAATTACAAACTGAAATATGTTCTGTGGGAGAAATAAATGGGGACACTTGTTAGGATAGTCAAGGAAGGATTATCTTCCTGAGAAAACATACACATTGAGACCTGAAAGCTGAAAAAGGAGTGGGCTAATCTCCTCTACTTTTGGAGCAGTTCCTTTCCATGTCTCAGATGAATAATCCGGCAGTGGGCCAACGAGTATACACCAAGCGACTGACTACTACCATCTGTGTGCCTCGCGTATGCTGGAGGTCAGAAGTACAGTGAGAGATGGAACCACGCAAGTACGCGGTAGGTTTCTGCCGTTCTCTGGAGTGCCTCCGCAAAGCTTCTCCGTCTCATGCCCCTTTGACCCCATCCAGAGATCTCCCTTCTAGGACTCCACACTATCCGTTCCCCTGCCCCGCCCCCCGGCTCCGATTCACCGCACCCATCTCGAGTATCAGCTCCCAGAGTTCCGCTCTATTCCCCGCCCTCTTCTTCTTTGTCCGGAGATCCTCCCTCCAGGGCTCCTCTTCGTTTCCTCCCCTCCCTTTTCCCAGGCCCGGATCTTGCCTCTGTGAAACCCCCATAAGTCGTCTGGTAGAACTCATCTTCCTCCTCTGCCTCCAGAAGCCCAGAAAGACGGTTCCCAGCGGTCTTCCGGGGTGCCCGGCCCCCAGCCAAACTCATACCGCCTACCGAGACTGCTCCGCCACCTGCAGCCCCTCACCAGCTCGCTTCTGGGAGCTCGACGCTCGACACCACTACCTGCGGGTGGACACTAGCGGCGGAAGTCGGACGTTGACAGGCAGAAGTCGGACGTTTACAGGCAGAAGTAACAGAGTGTCGAGAGACTCATAGTCCCACCCTCTAAATTCTCTTTATTGTTCAGCCTCTCCTACTCCTGCGCGGAGCCTCTAGGCCGCTTGCGCTAGTACCCAGCGATCTGCCTTGCTCAATGAGTCCACTTGGTGGCACGACGACCCCCATAAACCTAAATCTACACATTTTCTTTTATTTATTTTTATTTTTAATTTATATATATATATATACATATATATATATACACACACACACATATATATTTTTTTCGTAGGGACGGAGTCTCGCTCTGTCGCCAGACTGGAGTGCAGTGGCATGATCTCGGCTCACTGCAACCTCCCTCTTCCCGGCTGAATCGATTCTCCCCAAGTAGCTGGGATTACAGGCGCCCGCCACCATGCCCAGCTAATTTTTGTATTTTTAGTAGAGACGGCTTTCACCATGTTGGCCAGGCTGGTCTCAAACTCCTAACCTCAGGTGAACCGCCCGCTTCGGCCTCCCAAAGTGCTGGGATTACAGGCGTGAGCCACCGCGCCGGGCTCACATTTTCTTTTAGAAGAGGTCATTCTCTCCGGTCCAGTCCGTTTTCCACACTGCTGCCAGTAGGAAACTTTCAAACTTTCTAAAAACCCAGATTTTGCCACTCCTCTCCTTGACATTTTTTAATGGCTCCACATCGTCTACAAGATAAAGTCCAAAATCCTTGAGAAAGAAAGCATAATATTATGGTTAAAAACACAGCCATAGACATTTATCCGAAGGAAAGGACATAATTCAACCTAAGGAAGCTGATTTAGGAAAAAAAAGGAAATCAGTATTTCCAAGAGATGTCTGCACTCCATATTTATGCACCCCCAAATTTAATGCAGCACTGCTTACAGTAACCAAAATAGGAAATCAATCTAGGTGTCCAACAACAGATGAATAAAGGAAATGGGGTGTATATACACAAAGGAATACTATTTAGCCATTAAAAGGAACAAAATCCTGTCATTTGCAGCAACATGGATGGAATTGGAGGACATGTTAACTGACTTAAGCCACAAACAGAAAGTTAAACACTACATGTTCTCACTCATATGTGGACGCTTTAAAAAAATTGATTTCATAGAAGTAAAAAATAGAACAGATGATACTGGGGGCTGGGAAGAGCAGGGGGAAGGAAGGGACAGGGAAAGTTTTGTTAAAAGACACAAAATTGTGGCTCACACCTGTAATCCCATCACTTTGGGAAGCCGAGGGTGTGGATCATGAGGTCAGGAGTTCACGACCAGCCTGGCCAAGATGGTGAAACCCCATCTCCACTAAAAATACAAAAATTAACTGGTCATGGTGGTGGGCACCTGTAATCCCCAGCTACTTGGGAGGCTGAGGCAGAGAATTGCTTGAACTCCGGAGGCGGAGGTTGCAGTGAGCCAAGATCGCACCATTTGCACTCCAGCCTGGGAAACAGAGCGAGACTCTGTCTCAAAAAAAAAAACCAAAAAAAAAAAAAAAGACAAAATTGGGCTCACGCCTAGTAATCCCAGCACTTCGGGAGGCTTAGGCAGGCAGATCACTAGGTCAAGAGATTATGACCATCCTGGCCAACATGGTGAAACCCCGTCTCTACTACAAACAAAAATTAACTGGGTGTGGTGGCGCACACCTGCAGTCCTAGCTACTCGGGAAGCTGAGGCAGGAGAATCGCTTGAACCCGGGAGGCAGAGGTTGCAGTGAGCTGAAATCGTGCCACTACGCCCCAGCCTGGCAACAGAGCAAGACTCCATCTGAAAAGAAAAAAAAAAAAAAGACACAAAATTACAATTTTTTTTGAGACGGGGTCTCTGTTGCCCAGGCTGGAGTGCAGCAGCAGGATCATGGCTCGCTGCCTCCTTGACCTCCTGGGCTCAAGCTGTCCTCCCACCTTGGCCTCCGAAAGTGAGAGGTTTACAAAGTGAGCTGATTAAAGCCGTGAGCCACCACACCGGCCCCAAATTACATTTGTTTGTTCGTTTGTTCATTTGTTTGTTTGAGATAGGATCTCACTCTGTCGCCCAGGCTGGAGTGCAGTGATGCAATCACTGCTCACTGCAGTCTCAACCTCCTGGGTTCAAGTGATCATCCCACCTCAGCCTCCCAGGTAACTGGAACTACAGGTTCACGTCACCACACCCGGCTAATTTTTTGTACTTTTTGTGAAGATGAGATTTCACTATGTTGCCCACAGTGGTCACCTGGGCTCAAGTGATCCCCACTCCTCAGCCTCTCAATGTGCTGGGATTACAGACCTGAGCCACCTCGCTTGGCTCCAAATTACATTTAGACAGGAGGAATAAATTCTAGCGTTCTTGGCCAGGTGTGGTGGCTCATGCCTGTAATCCCAACACTTTGGGAGGCTGAAGTGGGCAGATCATCTGAGATCAGGAGTTTGAGACTAGCCTGGCAAAACCCCATCTCTACTAAAAATACAAAACTTAGCCAGGCGTGTTGGTGGGTGCCTGTAATTCCACCTACTCAGGAGGCAGAGGCAGGAGAATCACTTGAACCCCAGAGGCAGAGGTTTCAGTGAGCCAAGATCACGCCATTGCACTCCAGCCTGGGCAATAAGAGTGAGACTCCATCTCAAAAAAAAAAAAATTCTAGTGTTCCATACCACTAGGGGATGACTATAATTAACAATAATATATAGTGTCAAACAGCTAGAAGAAGGATATTAAATGTTTGTGTTGGAAACAAATAAATGATACATTTGTGAGGCCAGGCACTAGGGCTCACGCCTGTCATCTCAGCACTTTGGGAGGCTGAGGTGGGCAGATTATTCCAGGTCGGTAGTTCAAGACAAGCCTGACTGACATGGTGAAACCTCGTCTCTACTAAAAAGTACAAAAATTGGCCAGGAGTGGTGGCAGGTGCCTTTAGTCCCAGCTACTTAGGAGGCTGAGGCATGAGAATCGCTTGAAACCAGGAGGTAGAGGTTGTAGTGAGCTGACATTGTACCACTGCACTATAGCTTGGATGACAAAGCGAGACACCATCTCAAAATAATAAATAAATAAATAAATGATACATTTTTTAGATATAATGTAAAAATATCATCTAAATAATTAGCATATGCTAATTATCCTGATCTGATCACTATATATTTTATGTATTGAAACATCACTATGTACCCCATAAATATGTACAATTATGTGTCAATTAAAAATTAAAATAAAATAAAACAACAAAAAGAGAACACAGCTTTAGAGTCAGCCAGACTTGAATTTGAGTGTGAGCTTTAAGGTCTTTTAGCTGTATGACTTTGGACAAGTTGCTTTACTTCTCTGAATCTCAGTTTTCTCATCTACAAAGTGGGACTGATAACAATACCTATCTTTTAAGGTTGTAGAAGATTAAGAGATATAATTCTTGGCCAGGCGCCCTGGCTGACACCTATAATCCCAGCACTTTGGGAGGCCGAGGCGGGTGGATCACAAGGTCAGTAGTTCAAGACCAGCATGGCCAATATGGTGAAAGCCTGTCTCTACTGAAAATATAAAAATTAGCCGGGCGTGGTGGCAGGCGCCTGTCGTCCCAGCTACTTGAGAGGCTGAGGCAGGAGAATCGCTTGAACCCGGGAGACAGAGGTTGCAGTGAGCCAAGATCGTACCCCTGTACCCCTGGGCGACAGAGCAAGATTCCATCTCAAAAAAAAAAAAAAAAAAGACAGAGAGAGATAATTCTTGTAAACTGCTTAGCACAATGTTTAGTAAGTGCATAGTAAATTTCAGTATGTGGTAACTACTACATGGCATTCAGTATTCAGATCCTTCATAATTTAGCCTCTCCCTGTCTTTCTAGTCACACCTTCTGCCACATCACTACTCCAGCATCACTCCCCCAACACCCAATTCTCTGTCATGCCTCTAGGCCTTTCTTTCTCCTTAGAATCCTTTTCCTTTCTTGTCTAATTTTATGGGATAGTGGAGTCTTCTTGAACACCCATTCCTCTCTTTCCAGGCACAATTTGTATAACTGTGGAGATGATGCCTTCTGTAGTCTCTGGAATAGTTCCAATCTCAAATATTGTCTGTGGTAAAGACTCTGTTCCCATTTTTTATTCTGAAAATATGGTTATCAAACCAAATCACTTATACAAAGTTTATGATGGCACCTATTACACTGTATTCTAGTGATTCACATGTCTGTTCCCTTCATTAGTCTGTGATCTTTTTGAGGGCAGGGGCTTAATCTTTTCCTTTTTTTAATTAAAAAAAATTTTTTGGGCCGGGTGCGGTGGCTCAAGCCTGTAATCCCAGCACTTTGGGAGGCCGAGACGGGCGGATCACGAGGTCAGGAGATCGAGACCATCCTGGCTAACACTGTGAAACCCCGTCTCTACTAAAAACTACAAAAAACTAGCCGGGTGAGGTGGCCACGCCTGTAGTCCCAGCTACCCGGGAGGCTGAGGCAGGAGAATGGTGTGAACCCGGGAGGCGGAGCTTGCAGTGAGCTGAGATCCAGCCACAGCACTCCAGCCTGGGTGACAGAGCAAGACTCCATCTCAAAAAAAAAAAAAAAAAAAAATTTTTTTTGGAGACATGGTTTTGCTCTGTCACCCAGGCTGGAGAGAAGTGATGCAATTTTAGCTCACTGCAGCCTAGACCTCCCAAGGATCAAGTGATCCACCCACCTCAGTTTCGTGAGTAGCTGCGACTATAGGCGCGCGCCACCATGCTCAGCTAATTTTTGTACTTTTTGTAGAGATGGAATTTTTGTTATGTTGCCCAGGCTGGTCTTGAACTCCTGAACTCAAGCAATCTGCCTGCCTCAGCTCCCAAAGTGTTGGGATTACAGGAGTGAGCCATCCTGCCTGATGATGGGCTTAATCTTCATCTATGTATACCAGGAACTCTAATAGAGCCTGGGACGTAGCTTGGGCTAAATAATGTTAATTGAGCAAATTAATGAATGAATGATTAATTGAATAAGCCATCCTCTTATTGTAGAATCCTTTCCTTGCTCTTGCTAGTCCCCACCCCTTCATTCTAATCTTAGAAACTGTTCTGGCCAGGCGCGGTATCTCACACCTGTAATCCCAGCACTTTGGGAGGCCGAGGCAGGCAGATCACGAGGTCAGGAGATCGAGACCATCCTGGCTGACACGGCGAAACCCTGTCTCTACTAAAAATATAAAAAATTAGCCAGATGTGGTGGCACGTGCCTATAATCCCAGCTACTTGGGAGGCTGATGCAGGAGAATCGCTTGAACCCAGGAGGTGGAGGTTGCAGTGAGCCAAGATCACGCCACTGTACTCTAGCCTGGGCAACAGAGGGAGACTCTGTCTCAAAAAAATAATAAATAAATAAATAAAATAAAGAAAATGTTCTAAGATATGAAGGAAACTTTAATAAAGATGTGGGTGTGCACTCACATGTACTGAAGTCTGTACCTGTGGCCCTACTTTGAGGTCATTGGATTGTACCCCCTTTCCCAAAGCATGTATTGGTGAACTCCCTTTTCTGTTTCCTTGGGGGCACTAAGCCAACATGTCCTGCTCTGCCCCTGTTTCCACACCCTGTCACGTCACCACAGTTCTACTATGCCAGGAATGTTACTGGAGAGGAGTGGTTTCATGACTCAGAGGACACCCCAGGGACTTAGTGGAAGTGGGGGCGCCCCAGGGACCGAGTGGGAGTTGATGAAATTAAAAATAAAAACAGTGGTAGTTGGTGAAAATAAAAACTAAAAATATAAAAAATTTGCTGGGCGTGGTGGTGTGTGCCTGTAGTCCCAGCAACTCGGGAGGCTGAGGCAGGAGAAACGCTTGAACCCGGAAGGTGGAGGTTGCAGTAAGCCGAGCACCACTGCACTTCAGCCTGGGCGACAGAGCCAGACTGTCTCAAAAAATAAATAAAATAAAATAAAATAAAATTCACAGATTAGCCCACAGGGAGAAGATTCCTCTGTTTGACTGCGTTGGTCATTCTGGGATTTATTAGTCTGTTTCCAATTTTAAAATCAACACCAGCCGATTTCTGAAGTAACTCAGGAAATGGTAGCAACCCTATGCCTTTCAGGAAAAGAAGGATAATTTATTCAACAAATATTTATTTATTGAATACCTATGAGCCAAATCCTGTGCTAGACCGTGTGCCCCTCACCAGTTCCTGTCCTGTTTAGTTGAGTGGAGGGTATAGGTATAGTCAGTTATAAAATACTTCAACACTACAAAATTCCACTGCTGTGGAATTACAAACAAGATTTTGTCTACTTTCGGTGCCCAAAGGAAGACGAATAATCCAGCAGGTGGCAGCAGGGAAACAATTATTTTAGATCTTCGTAAGGGAGGAGTAGAAAGCTGCCGTAAATGCCTGGGGATTTATTTTTTGTTTTTTTTGAGGCGGAGTTTCGCACTTGTTGCCCAAGCTGGAGTGCAATGGCGCCATCTCGGCTCACCGCAACGTCTGCCTCCCAGGTTCAAGCAATTCTCCTGCCTCAGCCTCCTGGGTAGCGAGTAGTTGGGATTACAGGCAAGCTCCACCACGCCTGGGTAATTTTGTATTTTTAGTAGAGACGGGGTTTCTCCTTGTTGATCAGGCTGGTGTTGAATTCCCGACCTCAGGTGATCCGTCCGCCTCAGCCTCCCAAAGTGCTGGGATTACAGGTGTGAAGCCACTGCGCCCGGCCTTTTTTTTTTTTTTTTTTTGAGACTGAGTTTCGCTCTTCTTGCCCAGGCTCGAGTGCAATGGCGCGATCTCGGCTCGCTGCAACCTCGACCTTCTGGGTTCAAGCGATTCTCCTGCCTCAGCCTCCCGAGTAGCTGGGATTACAGGCGCCCGCCACCATGCCCAGCTAATTTTTTGTATTTTTAGTAGAGACGGGATTTCACCATGTTAGCCAGGCTGGTCTCGTACTCCTGAGCTCAGATGATCCACCCGCCTTGGCCTCCCAAAGTGCTGAGATTTCAGGCGTGAGCCACGCGCCCGGCCTGCATGGTGATATTCTGTGGATGTTCGGGTCCTAGCTTACTTTATGAGGACCCACAAGACATCTGGAAAGAGGATAATCAGGCCATTCTGGGGGTTACAAAACCTGTTTTTTGTTTGTTTGTTTGTTTGTTTTTGAGACGGAGTCTGGCTCTGTCGCCCAGGCTGGAGTGCGGTGGCCGGATCTCAGCTCACTGCAAGCTCCGCCTCCCAGGTTCACGCCATTCTCCTGCCTCCGCCTCCCAAGTAGCTGGGACTACAGGCGCCCGCCTCGTCGCCCGGCTAGTTTTTTGTATTCTTTTTTTTTTTTTTTTTTTGAGACGGAGTCTTGCTCTGCCGCCCAGGCTGGAGTGCAGTGGCCGGCTCTCAGCTCACTGCAAGCTCCGCCTCCCGGGTTCACGCCATTCTCCTGTCTCAGCCTCCCGAGTAGCTAGGACTACAGGTGCCCGCCTCGTCGCCCGGCTAGTTTTTTGTATTTTTTTTAGTAGAGACGGGGTTTCACCGTATTAGCCAGGATGGTCTCGATCTCCTGACCTCGTGATCCGCCCGTCTCGGCCTCCCAAAGTGCTGGGATTACAGGCTTGAGCCACCGCGCCCGGCCTGTTTGTTTGTTTTTTGAGACAGAGTTTCGCTCTGTCGCCCAGGCTGGAGAACAGTGGCGCGATCTCCGCTCACTGCAAGCTCCGCCTTCCAGGTTCACGCCATTCTCCTGCCTCAGCCTCCCGAGCAGCTGGGACTACAGGCGCCCGCCACCGCGCCCGGCTAATTTTTTGTATTTTAGTAGAGACGGGGTTTCACCGTGTTAGCCAGGATGGTCTCGATCTCCTGACCTCGTGATCCACCCGCCTCAGCCTCCCAAAGTGCTGGGATTACAGGCGTGAGCCACCGCGCCAGGCCACAAAACCTATTTTAATGGAGTTCTTTCACGGGCTATGAATTTGAGAGGATCTATCTAACCAACCCTTGCCCCGAATGTCTTCCCATTTCTCTTCATTTATTCATTCCACAGATAATTATGGAGCCCCTACTATGTACAAAGTCACGGGAGGAGCTGGAGATACAAGAGTGAACCAAACACAGTCCTTGCTCACCAGAAGTTTTACAGTCTGTTCAGAGAGACAAGTCTTCCCACCAGGGTTCATAGCCTACGGGGTACTTTGTTAAAAACGAGCAAGGTGGCCGGGCGCGGTGGCTCAAGCCTCTAATCCCAGCACTTTGGGAGGCCGAGACGGGTGGATCACGAGGTCAGAAGATCGAGACCATCCTGGCTAACACGGTGAAACCCCGTCTCTACTAAAAAATACAAAAAAACCAGCCGGGCGAGGTGGCGGGCGCCTGTAGTCCCAGCTACCTGGGACGCTGAGGCAGGAGAATGGCGTAAACCCAGGAGGCGGAGCTTGCAGTGAGCTGAGATCCCGCCACTGCACTCCAGCCTGGGCGGCAGAGCGAGACTCTGTCTCAAAAAAAAAAAAAAGAGCAAGGTTACTACGAAAACTAAAATGGGAGAAATTTTTCTGTGTATCTCCATGCCCTTTGGAGCACAGATAATTGACAGTTGGAGGCTAAAGGGCTTGGGTCCCAGGAAGGTTGTGATAAGTCCCTGATTGCCTCCCGTGCCCTTTTTTGACAGGTCTTCACTGATTCATGCATCAAATATTTGCTAAACTCCGTCACTGTGCCTAGCTTTGTGCTTGAGGCAAACAAAACACACATCTCTTTCGAATGCCATTCAGAGGAAGGTAAGACAGGCACGCACGTTTAACTAAATAGTAAACAGAGTAGTAAAACAGGAAAAAGACTAAGAAGAGTTCTTGGTGGCATTAAATGTTTTGTGATATTCGACACCTTAACGTCTCTGACTTGACACCAGTACACACGCAGAGAGTTCTTTCCTGGGTTAGGAATTTCAGAGGACTTGGCTGACCGACTCTTGTCCCGAGTTCAGATCACTCAGCCCAGTCCTAGCAAAAAACTGAACCTAACAGAATCTGCCGAGCCACCATAGGAAAGGTCGGCCAAACCGCGCGCGCACATCTTCCACCCGTAGACTCGTCAGGGCGTGAGGACCCACCTCACGTGACCATTAGCAGCCTCCCGATTGGTTTTGCTCCTTTTCTCTCCCCAATCAGTGGGCTGATGCACCGAGAAGGTCGGGCGCATGCGCAGTGCTCGGATTTTGCTTGGCTGCCCGGAGTGAAGCGAACGGGTTGGGCGATAAACAGGCCGTGGCTAGGGAGGACGAATAGGGGGGCGTTCGCTCCTCTTGGACTTTTCATGCCTCGTTTTTTTTTCCAGATGTGGCTTGGTCTGGACGCAAGGTCCCAGCAGCCAGCTTAAGCTTACTCTTTTGTGAAAGAGGAAAGTATCTCCTATGGAAAGCAGTTAAACTTGTGGAGGGAGTGCGAGACGTGAGTTCTCCCCCATGCCAGGCGAATGGTGTGGCCTTGAGCTGGTCCAGGAGCCGGCTCTACGTGTCTGAGGGAGGCCCCAGAGGGGGCGGGGAGGTGGCCCTGAGAACACGGGTTCTGTAAAGAGACGTTGGGAAGATTCGATTCCGAGAAGAGGAAGCGCCGGATTGAAAGAGAGCCAGGCCTCTGAGTGGGAGGGGGCTGCTAAGATGGCGTCGGCCTCCTCCGGGCCGTCGTCTTCGGTCGGTTTTTCATCCTTTGATCCCGCGGTCCCTTCCTGTACCTCGTCCTCAGGTAAGCCGGACAGGGCGTGGGTAGGGAGCTGGTGAGGAATATGGGATGGGAGGAAGAACGAGACCTAAGAGGGTACCTGTAGCTGGGAATGTCCTAGGGGTTACCGGTAAGCGGGGGCGAACGGGGCTTTCAGATAGGAATTTCCGAGCGGGCAGGAGGAGTTTGAGGAAAAGATAAGTTTGATTAAGAAGTTGTCGAAAACGTTGGTTGTCTTTGAGAAGGAGAGATGGAGATTGAAGGTGGGGGTAGGTGGCCGGGCGCGGTGGCTCGCGCCTGTAATCTCAGCTCTTTGGGAGCCCGAGGCGGTTGGATCATTTGAGGTCAGAAGTTCGAGACGAGCCTGGCCAACGTAGTGAAACCTCGTCTCTACTAAAAATACAAAAATTAGCCGGGCAGTAGTGGCGTGCGCCTGTAATCCCAGCTACTCGAGAGGCTGAGGCGGGAGAATCCCTTGAGCCTGGGAGGCAGAAGTTGCGGTGAGCCGAGATTGGGCCACTGCTCTCCAGTCTGGGGGAGAGAGTGAGACCCAGTCTCAAAAAAAAAAAAAAAAAAAAAGGGGGTAGGAAACAAGAGAAACGGAAGGGAATAGAGAAACTTAAGAAAGTAAATGGAGGCCTAAGAAGTAGAGAGGAACTACTTAGTGGGAGAGGCAGGTAGAATCTAAGTTGATTGTGGGCTAATTGGATGAAAATGTTGAAGAGAAGCCATGGGACTTAAAAGATATTTAAGAGTTATTGGACGCTTTCGATTTCTGGAGAGGTAGGGAATCGTGAATTTTGTTGCGGTGGCTGGGAGTTGTTGAAGCCATCTTTTCCGTCAGATACTCCCCTAATGTGTCACCCCTTCTCACTTCGCACCCCCACCCTTAGGCGCGCACAGGCACACAGACACACATACACATTTTCTCAGACTAACTCCTTTGGTAATTCCCAACTCTAAACTGCCCAACTTTGGGAAGGAATGGAAATTTTGAAGAGAGCCTAAGGAATGTAGGAAATTAAGGTCAAAGACCTTAAAAACAGATGGGAAAGATGGAATGGAGTCTTGAATTGCAGTAGAGACTGCGAGAAGTGATGTTTTGGAAATTAGGCCTGAGAAGAAAGATGGGCGCAGGGTGACTGTAAGTGTTGTGGGGGAGTATTGCATAATAGAAAATGGACTGGAAGAATGCTTAGGCTGTATCAGGAGATTGGAATTTGGAGAATGGAGCCAGGTTAATGTAGAGAGTTCAGTGTATTAATAGTTAGAAACGAATGAAGATTGAGGGAGGGCTGAGGAGGCTCACAAGGAAAGCAATAGATTGTGTGTAGGAGAGAAAGTGTGTGTGTGGGGGGGTGGGGGGCGGGAGATGAGTCAGAAACTGAGCGCTTCCAACAGAAGTGTCTGATGTTTCACGGTAACTGCTGCTTTTACACTGTGAATAGACGCTGGCAGATGTTGGATGCTTTGCTTGAGATTTTGGTATTTCCTCAGGCCTGGTATTGCGTTTTTGCTATTTAGAATTTGCTGAATAGGATTCCTTCCACCTTTCACATTCCAGCTCAGATGCTGGAATATCTAGTCACACATATCTTCTTTGTAAGCTGCAGTTTTATTTGTGTATCTCTATTTTTAGTTTGTTGAGAGGGGATTTTTTTACCTTTCCTATAAAAGTATTAGGGAACCAGAACAACTCATGCTGCATTATAAGCATGAAATAGGATAAAGTAAAAGTGACAGCGTTTTTATTTTTAATAGAGTAGCTCCTTAATTTGAAACCTGTTCCCCCTCTAATCCCCAACCCAGAAAGAAGAAAGGTTATGTATGGTCCGTAAACAAACTTCTCAACTATTTTTTTTTTGAAACGGAGTCTCGCTATGTCGCCCAGGCTGGAGTGCAGTGGCCGGATCTCAGCTCACTGCAAGCTCTGCCTCCCGGGTTTACGCCATTCTCCTGCCTCAGCCTCCTGAGTAGCTGGGACTACAGGCGCCCGCCACCTCGCCCGGCTAGTTTTTTTGTATTTTTTAGTAGAGACGGGGTTTCACCATGTTAGCCAGGATGGTCTCGATCTCCTGACCTCGTGATCCGCCCGTCTCGGCCTCCCAAAGTGCTGGGATTACAGGCTTGAGCCACCGCGCCCGGCACTTCTCAACTATTAAGTCAGGTGTTTGCTCTGTACTGTTTGATATTTTGTAGGTCTTTATGTTTTCTGTCAGATGCTCTCGCTAACAGTTAATAATACAAATTGTATAATTTTTTTTTTTTTTTTTTTGGAGACAGAGTATTGTTTTGTCACCCAGGCTGGAGTGCAGTGGTGCCATCTTGGCTTACTGCAGCCTCTGCCTCCCAGGTTCGAATGAGTCTCCTGACTCAGCCTCCCAAGTAACTGGGAATACAGGCATGTGCCATCAAGCCTGGCTATTTTTTTTTTGTTTGTATTTTTAGTAGAGATGGGGTTTCATCATGTCAGCCAGCGTGGTCTCAAACTCCTGACCTCAAGTAATCCGCCCACTTCAGCCTCCCAAAATGCTGGGATTACAGGTGTATTGCAAGGTCAGGAATTCAAGACCAGCTTGGCCAACATGGTGAAACCCCATCTCTACTATAAAAATACAAAAAAATTAGCCAGGCATATTGGCGCAGGCCTGTAATCCCAGCTACTTAGGAGGCTGAGTCAGGAGAATTGCTTGAACCCAGGAGGCAGAGGTTGCAGTGAGCTGAGATCACACCACTGCACTCCAGTCTGGGCAACAGAGCAAGACTCTGTCTCAAAAAAAAAAGCAAAAAGTGGCTACATTTCACACTGTTGATGGACCATAGAAAAATTATAATGGTCTTCTCCAAATCCAAACATGGTAATTGCTCCAATAGCAAAAGTAGTTAAACATCTCTTAAAGCTTATGATTTGCTTTATCCTGTGTATTTCACTTGTCAGCAGTATGAAAGACTGGCTCTGGATTAATTGTGAAACTATCTAGACAGAGGTTTAATATTGGTGGGGAACAAACTCTCTTAAATAACCTCTCCTTCCCAATTTAAATGCCAGAAGATTTGGAGTGCCTAAAATTATGAGTGGTTTATCGAAAACTGTCAATCTGTCCTTGGCTATGACATTTTTGTTTTATATCCATTTTCAGCATTGTCAGAGAACTTGTCCTTTAGGATTTCAGAGTTTCACCAGAATTTAAGTGGAGTTCAGCTAAACAGCTAAGAACAATAGATGGTTTTAGGATGGTTGACACACACACTTGTTGAATTTCTACAGGGCTAGCCTTCTAGCCTTTAACAATTTAGGAAATCATAAACCATCATTTGTTCCTGCCAACTTTCTAATTTCTCTGGTACCATGCAGACAGAGAAACACTCTGTTCCAATCACAAATAAAATCTTTTTTCTTTTTTTTGAGGTGGACTCTTGCTCTTGTCACCCAGGCTGGAGTGCAGTGGGGTGATCTTGGCTCACTGTAACCTCAGCCTCCTGGGTTCAAGCAAGTCTCCTGCTCAGCCTCCCAAGTAACAGATTATAGGTACCCGCCACCACATCAGCTAATTTTAGTAGAGACGGGGTTTCAGCATGTTGGCCAGGCTGGTGTCGAACTTCTGACCTCTGGTGATCCACCCGTCTCGGCATCCCATAGTGCTGGGATTACAGACATGAACCACCATGCCTGGCCAGTAAAGTCTTTTTTTGTTTTGAGAGAAAGTCTCCCTCTCTCGCCCAGGCTGGAGTGCAGTGGGGCAATCTTGGCTCACTGCAGCCTCAGCCTCCTGAGTTCAAGCGATTCTCCCGCCTCAGCTTCCCAAGTAACTGAGATTACAGGCACCCGCCATGACGTCCGGCTAATTTTTGTATTCTAGTAGAGTTGGGGTTTCACCATGTTAATCAGGCTGGTCTCGAACTCCTGACCTTAGGTTATCCTCTCACCTTGGCCTCGCAAAGTGCTGGGGTACAGGCTTTAGCCGCCGCCCCTGGCGGTGCTTTTTGCCCTTTTTAAACCACCATGAGGAGAGTAAAGAATTTCTGTCTTGGAGGCTTGATTTGAAGTTAGTGGTTGGGTTAGAAGGGATAGGATACTAAGGTATACACTGCTTCTATGAAATAAGAGTTGTGGAGTGAAATCATGTGTGACTTCCTTAAGGAAAAGCACTTGAGATTGGGTACGGTGGCTCACACCTATAATCCCAGCACTTTGGGAGGCCAAGGCGGGTGGATCAGCTGAGGTCAGGAGTTTGAGACCAGCCTAGCCAACGTGGTGAAACCCTCCCTACTAAAAATACAAAAATTAGCTGGGTGTGGTGGCAGGTGCCTGTAATCCCAGCTACTCAGAAGGCTGAGGCAGGAGAATTGCTTGAACCCAGGAGGTGGAGGTTGCAGTGAGCTGAGATTGCGCCACTGTACTCCATCCTGGAGGCAGAGTGAGACTCCGTCTCAAAAAAAAAAAGAGAGAGAAAAAAGAAAAGCACTTGAAACCCTAGATAATCATGAGCTGTAGTTCCTTTTGCTTCAGACTAGAACATTTTTTTTTTTTTTTTTTTTTTTTTTTTTTTGAGACGGAGTCTCGCTCTGTCGCCCAGGCTGGAGTGCTGTGGCCGGATCTCGGCTCACTGCAAGCTCCGCCTCCCGGGTTCACGCCATTCTCCTGCCTCAGCCTCCCAAGTAGCTGGGATTATAGGCACCCACCACCACGCCCGGCTAATTTTCTTTTTGTATTTTTAGTAGAGACGGGCTTTCACCACGTTGGCCAGGCTGGTCTGGAACTCCTGAGCTCAAGTGATCCACCCACCTCAGCCTCCCAAAGTGCCAGGATTACAGGCGTGAGCCACCATTCCCAGACTGTTGATGTTTTTTTGATCTGTGTTCTTTTGTGTACAGTGTAAGCCATTTGTGGGCTGATTTCTTTCCCAATTCTTTCTCTCAGTGAAAAGTAAAGCAGTTTAGATCATGTTGAATGAGAAACTGAAATTTAGAAACGTAAACATAGGACACAATGTCAGAATATCACCAGGTGCCATTTTGGTTGATATTTTATAAGTAGGGAGGTGTTTTTCTGTTTACTCTTTATAGGGATTTTGACATCCTCCACCGCTTTTTCCTTTTGTCACCTTGGTATATTCTGCCAGAAAACTGGTATCAGAATGTCATTGCTTCTGATCGATTTATTTCTGCCATGACTGCTGAAGCCCATTGTCAAGTATAATTAACTAGTCTAATAGGTATCCAGTTTCTGATATTAATTGATAATGTGTACTTACATGTTAGTGTTGAATATCAGAATTGTATGTTTTGCTTGTTAATGTTGGTGGGCTTTTTTAGGTTGATTTAAAACTCTTCTGATTAGGCTGGGCGCGGTGGCTCAAGCCTGTAATCCCAGCATTTTGGGAGGTCGAGGCGGGCGGATCACGAGGTCAGGAGATTGAGACCATCCTGGCTAACATGGTGAAACCCCGTCTCTACTAAAAAAAAATACAAAAAACTAGCTGGGCGAGGTGGCGGGTGCCTGTAGTCCCAGCTACTCCAGAGGCTGAGGCAGGAGAATGGCGTAAACCCGGGAGGCGGAGCTTGCAGTGAGCTGAGATCTGGCCACTGCACTCCAGCCTGGGTGGCAGAGCGAGACTCCGTCTCAAAAAAAAAAAACAAAAAAACTCTTCTGATTAATACCTTTGCTCAAATATATGCTACCTAATAGCTATTAAATATTTTATTTGCCTGTTTTTCTTTGATAATAAAGTGGAAACTATAGCCTTTGAAGTGAACAACAGAGATAATACCAGGACAGCCAGCAAACTGGGGAGAGGGAAGGTGGTAATTTTATCCTTTAAATTGTTCTCTCCTAGAATTTTATTTATTTTTTTGAAACAGAGTCTTGCTCTGTCGCCCAGGCTACAGACCAGCATAGAGCAGTGGTGTGATCTTGGCTCACTGCAGCCCTCGCCTCCCAGGTTCAAGCGATTCTCCTGCCTCAGCCTCCTGGGTCACTAGGATCACAGGCGTACGCCACTACGCCCAGAAAATTTTTGTATTTTTAGTAGAGAGGGTTTCCCCATGTTGGCCAGGCTGGCCTTGAACTCCTGGCCTCAAGCGATCCTCCTGCCTCGGCCTCCCAAAGTTCTGAGATTACAGACGTGAGCCACTGCCCAGCCTCTCTCCTAGAACTTTGGAGTATTCTTTTTTTTTTTTTTGAGGCGGAGTCTCGCTTTGTCGCCCGGACTGGAGTGCAGTGGCCGGATCTCAGCTCACTGCAAGCTCCACCTCCCGGGTTTATGCCATTCTCCTGCCTCAGCCTCCCAAGTAGCTGGGACTACAGGCGCCCGCCACCTCGCCCGGCTAGTTTTTTGTATTTTTAGTAGAGACGGGGTTTCACCATGCTAGCCAGGATGGTCTCGATCTCCTGACCTCGTGATCCGCCCGTCTCGGCCTCCCAAAGTGCTGGGATTACAGGCTTGAGCCACCGCGCCCGGCCTCTTTTTTTTTTTTTTTTTTTTTGAGACGGAGTCTTGCTCTGTCTCCCAGGCTGGAGTGCAGTGGCCGGGGCTCAGTTCACTGCAAGCTCCGCCTCCCAGGTTTACGCCATTCTCCTGCCTCAGCCTCCCGAGTAGCTGGGACTACAGACGCCCGCCACCTCGCCCGGCTAGTTTTTTGTATTTTTAGTAGAGACGGGGTTTCACCGTGTTAGCCAGGATGGTCTCGATCTCCTGACCTCATGATCCGCCCGTCTCGGCCTCCCAAAGTGCTGGGATTACAGGCTTGAGCCACCGCGCCCGGCCTGGAATATTCTTACTTGACATAAAGAAGGGAACAAGAGCCGGGCGTGGTGACTCATGCCTGTAATGCCAGCACTTTGGGAGGCCAAGGCAGGTGGATTACCTGAGGTCAGGAGTTCCAGACCAGCTTGGCGAAACCCTATCTCTACAAAAATTACAAAAATTAGTGGGGTGTGGTGGTGTGCTCATGTAATCCCAGGTACTAGGGAGGCTGAGTCAAGAGAATCACTTGAACTCGGGAGGCGGAGGTTGCAGTGAGCTTAGATTGCACTACTGCACTGCAGCCAGGACAACAGAGCAAGACTCTGTCTCAGAAAAAAGAAAAGGGAACAAGAAAACGAAAGTTAATCAGTTTATTTTTCCCTATTCTTTTTTTTTGCTGGGTTTCCTTGATCAAGGACAAAAGTATACTTCAAGAATATATACTGTTTCCTGATGGCCAGGTAGAGAGGGAATCTTTGTTTTTCTGAGCTCCAGACCCAGCCCAGAGAGACTGAATGAAACACCACCGATAGTGTTTCCTAGAGGAAACCCTAAGAAGCCCGTTTCCCCTATTGCACCTCACTTCTCTGCCCTTTTCCATCTAAATAGAGTGTTTAATTTCCACATGTTTATCCTGTTTTGTTCATATCTCTTATAAACTTTTATTCCGTTACTGTTTTCTTTTTTTTTTTTTTTTTTTTTTGTTGAGACGGAGTCTCGCTGTGTCGCCCAGGCTGGAGTGCAGTGGCGGATCTCAGCTCACTGCAAGCTCCGCCTCCCGGGTTTACGCCATTCTCTCGCCTCAGCCTCCCGAGTAGCTGGGACTACAGGCGCCCGCCATCTCGCCCGGCTAATTTTTTGTATTTTTTTTTTTTAGTAGAGACGGGGTTTCACCGTGTTAGCCAGGATGGTCTCGATCTCCTGACCTCGTGATCCGCCCGTCTCGGCCTCCCAAAGTGCTGGGATTACAGGCTTGAGCCACCGCGCCCGGCCTCCGTTACTGTTTTCTATTTGAAGTGAACTTTTTTCCCTCAACTGCTCCATCTTGTTAAACTGTCTCCATTTTTCTTTATCTTCTTGTGAAATTTCAGTCTGTTTATTTGTAATAGTTGTATTCAGTATGTATTAATTTACAAATATCTAATTCCTGAAAAGTCTCTCTGTTGGAATCTGAGGAAGACATTGGCAAAAAGAGAGGAAGGTAGGTCTGTTGTAGGGAGTTCAGCATATTCTTATTATTTACCTTGTATACTTAACTGAGCAATATGGAAGTAATCCAGAATAAGCTATCCGAAAAGATTAGAGATGTTGGTTGGGGGTGGGCAAAGGGGAGGTGAGCAAAGGAAGTTGGCGGGAGGAAATGGAAAGAGGGTTTTTTGTTCTTTTTTGTTTGTTTTTAGGATATTTAATTATAGTATATTAACCCTTTTTTTTTTTTCAAGATGGAGTTTCACTCTTTTGCCTAGGCTGGAGTGCAGAGGCGGGATCTCAGCTCTCTGCAACCTCCACCTCCTGGGTTGAAGTGATTCACCAGCCTTAGCCTCCCAAGTAGCTGGGGATACAAGCGCGTGCCACAACATCTGGCTAATTTTTGTATTTTTAGTAGAGACGGGGTTTCACCATGTTGGCCAGGCTGGTCTTGAACTCCTGACCTAAGGTGATCCGCCCACCTCAGCCTCCCAAAGTGCTGAGATTATAGGCGTGAGCCACCATGCCAGCTATTTTTGTATTTTTAGTAGAAACGGGGTTTCACCATGTTGGCCAGGCTGGTCTCGAACTTCTGACCTCAGGCAACCCTCACTGCAACCTTTGCCTCCTGGGTTCAAGCGATTCTCCTGTCTCAGCCTCCCTAGTAGCTGGGATTACAGGTACATGCCAACATGCCTAGCTAATTTTTGTATTTTTAGTAGACACGAGGTTTCACCATGTAGGCCAGGCTGGTCTTTAACTCCTGACCACAAGTGATCTGCCCGTCTTGGCCTCCCAAAGTGCTGGGATTACAGGCGTGAGCCACCGTGCCTAGTCTGAAATATGTTCTTTTTTTTTTTTTTTTTGAGACAGCGTCTCGCTGTGTGGCCCAGGCTGCAGTGCAGTGGCCGGATCTCAGCTCACTGCAAGCTCCGCCTCCCGAGTAGCTGGGACTACAGGTGCCTGCTACCTCGCCCAGCTCGTTTTTTGTATTTTTTTTTAGTAGAGACGGGTTCACCATGTTCGCCAGGCTGGTCTCGATCTCCTGACCTTGTGATCCACCCGTCTCGGCCTCTCAAAGTGCTGGGATTACAGGCTTGAGCCACCGCGCCCAGCCAAATATGTTGATGTTAACCCAGCAAAATTCATTGCTTTTTCAAGATAGATAGAACCAGATTTGGAAATAGAATTGGTAGGTGGCTATCTGCCAAAAATTTCAGGTGCCTCTTGGCCATGGGTAGCTTATTCAGGAAACCCAAGTCTTTTAAGGAAGGACTTGGATTTTTTTCATAATTTCAAAGAACGTTTTTGTGCCAAGGGATACAAATTTGAGGTCTGAGAACCGTGAAACTTGTTTTGTAGGACTAGAAGCAAAAGTTGACTAGAGGGAAATGTAGAGTTATTTTAATTTAACCGCCTCATTTTCCAAATTGGGAAACTGTGGTAAAGATGTTGCATAAAGGCTATATATTACCAAGATTTTTTTTTTTTTTTTGAGATGGAGTCTTGCTCTGTCCCTCAGGCTGGAGTGCAGTGGCGTGATCTCAGCTCACTGCGACCTCCATCTCCCGGGTTCAAGTGATTCTGCTGCCTCAGCCTCCTGAGTAGCTGGGATTACAGGCGCACACCACCACGCCTGGCTACTTTTTGTATTTTTAGTGGAGACAGGGTTTCACCATGTTGGCCAGGCTGGTCTCGAACTCCTGACCTTGTAATCCACCTACCTCAGCCTCCCAAAGTGCTAGGTTGATTACAGGCATGAGGCACCGTGCCAGGCCATCAAGATTAATCTTTTTTTTTTTTTTTTGAGACAGAATTTCACTCTTGTTGCCCAGTCTGGAGTGCAGTGGTTCGATCTTGGCTCACTGCATCCTCCTCCTCCTGAGTTCAAGTGATTCTCCTGCCTCCCTAGTAGCTGGGATTATAGGCACGCGCCACCATGCCTGGCTAATTTTTGTATTTTTAATAGAGATGGGGTTTCTCCATGTTGGGTCAGGCTCTTCTTGAACTCCTGACTTCAGGTGATCCACCCGCTTCAGCCTCCCAAAGTGCTGGGATTACAGGTATGAGCCACCGTGCCTGGCCGGCTCATTCTTCGATACACTGCTTTTAGTTGGCTATTAGCTGAGGTGACCCCAGGACTGATAGATCAAATTGCTTTCAAACTTTTGTTTCTAGGCGCATCCTTGCACTTCTGACTCTTTCGTAGAGGAGGCTTAGGAAAAATTTACACCAGCTAAGAAACAGAATTTAGCTTTTCTCTGAGATGTGTCTTGGTTTTCTCTTCTTCTTTTTTTTTTTTTTTTTTTTTTTTGAGATGGAGTCTCACTGTGTCGCCTAGGCTGGAGTGCTGCAGTGGTGCAGTCTTGGCTCACTGCAAGCTCCACCTCCCGCTTTCAAGAGATTCCCCTGCCTCAGCCTCCTGAGTATCTGGGATAACAGGCACATACCACCATGCCCGGCTAATTTTTGTATTTTTAGTAGAGATGGGGTTTCACCATGTTAGCCTGGATGGTCTTGATCTCCTGACCACGTGATCTGCCCGCCTCGGCCTCCCAGAGTGCTGAGATTACAGGTGTGAGCCACCACGCCCGGCTGACTTGGTTTTAATTGGCTTGATCCAGTCATTATTGAGGATGTTGTGATGGTACACTTTTTTTTTTTAAGCACACTTCCTTAGAGCTGTGTGTTCAGCAGTACTTCTCGGGAGGCAGGTTGACATTTCAAGAGTATTTTCAATTGAAGAATAATTTGTGTCTCCCACCTGCAGGCGTACAGAGTGTCTTTCAGTATTGCAAGTTAACTAGGATCAGAGAGATTGCCTCAGATAGTCCAGCAAATGACTGGGTAGATTTTGTTTTTGTTCTATTATGTTGGAAGGGGTTTTGCTTTCTTTTCCCCCAGACCAACACAAAGTCTTGCTCTGTTGCCCAGGCTGGAGTGCAGTGGCATGATCCCATCTCACTGCAGCCTCTGCCTCCTGGGTTCAAGTAATTCTGCCTCAGCCTTTCTAGTAGCTGGGATTACAGGCACACACCACCATGCCTGGCTAATTTTTTTCTTTTTTCGAGATGGAGTTTTGCTCTTGTTGCCCAGGCTGGAGTGCAATGGCATGATCTCAGCTCACCGCAACCTCTGCCTCCCAGGTTCAAGTGATTCTCCTGCCTCAGCCTCCTGAATAGCTGGGATTACAGGTATGCACCACCATGCCTGGCTAATTTTGTATTTTTAGTAGAGACGGGGTTTCTCCATGTTGGTCAGGCTGGTCTCGAACTCCTGACCTCAGGTGATCCGCCCACCTCAGCCTCCCAAAGTGCTGGGATTACAGGCGTGAACCACCATGCCCAGCCTGTATTATTAGTAGAAACAAGGTTTCACCATGTTGGGCAGGCTGGTCTTGAACTCCTAACCTCGTGATCTGCCTGCCTCAGCCTTCCAAAGTGCTGCAGTTACAGGCGTGAGCCATCGCAACTGGCCTGCATTTTTTTTTCTTTCTTTTTTCTGAGATGGAGTCTTGCTCTGTTGCCCAGGCTGATTGATGTGCAGTGGCGTGATCTCAGCTCACTGCAATCTCTGCATCCTGAATTCAGGAGATTCTTGTGCCTCTGCCTCCCAAGTAGCTGGGATTATGGGCGTCTGCCACCATGTCTGGCTAGTTTTTGTATTTTTAGTAGAGATGGGGTTTTGCCATGTTAGCCAGGTTGGTCTTGAACTCCTGACCTCAGGTGATCTGCCTGCTTCCACCTCCCAAAGTGCTGGGATTACAGGTGTGAGCCACTGCGTCTGGCCCCTACCCCGCTTTTTTTTTTCTCGAGACTGGATCTCACTCTGTCACCCAGGGTGGTGTACAATGGCATGATGATAGCTCACTGTAGCCTCAAACTCCTAGCTCAAGTGATCCTCCCACCTCAGCCTACTCAGGATTACAGGCATGGGCCACCACACTGCTATTTTTTTTTTTTTTAAGCGGAGATAGTCTCACCATATTGCCCAGTCTGATCTCAAACTCCTGGCCTAAAGCGATCCTCCTGCCTCAGCCTCCCAAAGTGCTGGAATTACAGGCATGAGTCACCCTGCTTGGTGTAGCTCTCCATCTTTATCAACCAAGAGTTCACTGAGAGTTAGCATTTTAATTCCAAAAAAGCTGCTTATCTTTTTGTGCTCTATGTAGGAACTATTGACATACATATCTATTTTTTGAGATGGAGTCTTGCTCTGTTGCCCAGGCTGGAGTGTAGTGGCACAATCTGGGCTCACTGCGTACCTCCTGTCTCCTGGGTTCAAATGATTTTCCTGCCTCAGCCTTCCAAATAGTTGGGATTACAGGCATGTGCCACCATGCCCGGCTAATTTTTTTGTAGTTTAGTAGAGATGGGTTTCACCATGTTGACTAAGCTGGTTTCGAACTCCTGACCTCAGATGATCTATCCGCCTCTGCCTCCCAAAGTGCTGGGATTACAGTCATGAGCCACTGTGCCCGGCCTTATTGACATATTTATGTAGTAGTGTTGGTAGGTAATTAAATTGGACCTTAGGGATTGTTTCCCTATGACCTGTTTGGGCAACACTCCAGTTGTCTGAGGAATGCATATCCGGCTAGCCTCTAGCATCCCCAAATTATATGTGTGTTTCAAACATTAAAGTCAGTCACACACTGCTTGTTGGTTTCTCATCAGTAGATGATGTCATTGCATCTCTGACAGAAATGCTTCTGCTCTGAAAGTGCAGGGAGAGGCTGTGCTATTAAGGCCAACTCTGTTTTGTTCCACACACTAGGGTGAGGGGAACTCATTTCAGAACTATTTGGCTGAGCACAGTGGTTTACACCTGTAGTCCCAGCACTTTGGGGGGCTGAGGCAGGCAGATTGCTTGAGCTCAGGAGTGTGAAACCAGCCTGGGTAACACAGTAAAACCCTGTCTCTACAAAAAATATAAAAATTAGCTGGGCATGGTGGTGTGTGCCTGTAGTCCCAGCTACTCTGGAGTCTGAGGGGAGAATCACTTGAACCTGAGAAGTTGAGGCTGCAGTAAGCTGTGTTCCTACCACTGCCCTCCAGCCTGGGTGACAGAGTGAGACTTTGTCTCAAGACCATAAAAACCCCAAAAAACTTAAAAAGATATTTTGTTGGCCAGGCCCAGTGGCTCACGCCTGTAATCCCAGCACTTTGGGAGGCTGAGGCGGGCACATCATGAGGTCAGGAGATCGAGACCATCCTGGCTAACACGGTGAAACCCCCTCTCCGCCGGGTGTGGGTGGTGGCAGGCGCCTGTAGTCCCAGCTACTCCCAGCTACTCGGGAGGCTGAGGCACGAGATTGGTGTGAACCTGGGAGGCGGAGCTTGCAGTGAGCCAAGATCGCCCCACTGCACTGCAGCCTGGGCGACAGAGCAAGACTCTCTCAATAAAGAAAAAAAGAAAAAAAGGCTGGGCGCCGTGTAATCCCAGCACTTTGGGAGGACGAAGCCTGCAGATCATGAGGTCAGGAGATCCAGACCATCCTGCTAACATGGTGAAACCCCGTCTCCACCAAAAATAAAAAATAAAAAAAAAAAAATTAGCCAGGCGTGGTGGCGGGCGCCTGTAGTCCCAGCTACTCGGGAGGCTGAGGCGGGGGAATGGCGTAAACCCGGGAGGCGGAGCCTGCAGCGAGCTGAGATCATGCCACCGCACTCCAGCCTGGGCGACAGAGTGAGACTCCATCTCAAAAAAAAAAGAGAAAAAAGAAAAAAAAGAGATAACGTGAACAAAATATCTTTTTCTGCTCCCACACCTGGCTAATTTTTTGTTTTTAGTAGAGACGGGGTTTCACCGTGTTAGCCAGGATGGTCTCGATCTCCTGACTTTGTGATCTGCCTGCTTTGGCCTCCCAGAGTGCTGGGATTACAGGCGTGAGCCACCGGGCCCAGCTGACTTTGCCTTTTTTTTTTGAGACGGAGTCTGGCTGTGTGGCCCAGGCTGGAGTGCAGTGGTGGATCTCAGCTCACTGCAAGCTCTGCCTCCCAGGTTCATGCCATTCTCCTGCCTTAACCTCTGGAGTAGCTGGGACTACAGATGCCCGCCACCATGCCGGCTTTTTTTTTTTTTTTTTTTTAGTAGAGACGGGGTTTCACCATGTTACCCAGGATGGTCTGGATCTCATGACCTCGTGATCCACCCGCTTCGGCCTCCCAAAGTGCTGGGATTACAGGTGTGAGCCACCGCGCCTGGCCTGCTTTTTTTAAAAAAATAAAATTTGTATTTTTTTGTGGTAGTGCTCCTTGTGGAGCAGGGCTACCTTATAGGCAATGTGTCCGGAGTAGCCTGGACATTGTATTTAGCAGGAATTGACTGGATTGTTTTCACTTTGGCTTTTGACTTGACTGGTTCTGCTGTTCTGGAATTATTTTAGTAACATTAATGATTTCCTGGCCCGGCGCGGTGGCTCAAGCCTGTAATCCCAGCACTTTGGGAGGCCAAGACGGGCGGATCACGAGGTCAGGAGATCGAGACCATCCGGGCTAACACGGTGAAACCCCGTCTCTACTAAAAATACAAAAAAACTAGCCGGGCGAGGTGGCGGGCGCCTGTAGTCCCAGCTACTCCGGAGGCTGAGGCAGGAGAATGGCGGAAACCCGGGAGGCAGAGCTTGCAGTGAGCTGAGATCCGGCAACTGCACTCCAGCCCGGGCGACAGAGCAAGACTCCGTCTCAAAAAAAAAAAAAAATGATTTCCTAGCTTATTTTCATAATTTAGAAGCTAGTTCTTTAATATTTTTGAAGTCTTGGCATCCAGGAGATATGCTGAAATTGGGAATCCCTGTTTTATAGGAGACTGTTGATGTTTGAGGGATATGGTTCCCTTTTTAAGAGAGAATCTCTTTATTGTGCTGATACAGGTATGTTTCAGGTTGTATAGGCATCTGAAAGTAATGTGTAGTTGAGAAAGAGGATATGAGAACATAAGACTTATTTTTAGCTTAGAATCATTAGCAACATTTCTGGCATTTTCTTTTCATATTTTTTCTTGTTCCTTATCTTTACAGTAGCATAACATGATTGTAATGAGCTTGAGTTAATGTATGTGTGGGGAGTGTGGTGGTTTGTATGTGTGGTGGTTTGAGTAGTGGTTTACTGGGAAAAATGGGTTATTAAGCAAAGAAAATGATAGTAAAGCCATTCCTTTTCTTTGTTAAATTATGTAATATACACATTAAAATATTTGTGTAGTTTATATAGGTAAGGAAAAATATAAATTTAAAGTTATAAAATAAGCCTATTTCCACTATCAGGAAATGGTCATCTTTTAACATTTTGGTATGTAATTGTGTGCACCTTTTCTGTGTGTATAAATACATGTGAATTTGTAGATAAATGTTTTATAAAAACTTGTATTATGCTATATAATTTTTTTCCGCTCAATATATTGACATCCATAAATATATGTAAAAATAATGGTTATATAGTGTTCCATTTTATGACTGCACCATGATATATATTATGTTCCCTATTGTTCATTTAGATTCTTTGCAATAATGGAATCTGTGCAATTCTAGTTATATATACACTGCTCTAATCCTTGTATATCCTTGTATATACATCTTTGTTGGCTTTACTAATTACTTAGGATAACTTGGTACTTCTTGGTCAGATTGTCCATAATGATTTGTTTTTTTGTTTTTTGTTTTTTTTTTTTGAAACGGAGTCTGGCTCTGTCGCCCAGGCTGGAGTGCAGTGGCCGGATCTCCGCTCACTGCAAGCTCCGCCTCCTGGGTTCACGCCATTCTTCTGCCTCCGCCTCCGGAGTAGCTGGGACTACAGGCGCCCGCCACGTCGCCCGTCTAGTTTTTTGTATTTTTTTAGTAGAGACGGGGTTTCACCGTGTTAGCCCGGATGGTCTCGATCTCCTGACCTCATGATCCGCCCGTCTCGGCCTCCCAAAGTGATGGGATTACAGGCTTGAGCCACCGCGCCCGGCCAGATTGTCCATAATGATTTTTAAGGCTTTTTGTTTTGTTTTGTTTTGTTTTGTTTTGTTTTTTGAGACAGAGTTTCACTGTGTCGCCCAGGCTAGAGTGCAGTGATCCCATCTCGGCTCACTGCAGTCTCTGCCACTCAGGATCAAGCGATTCTCATGCCTCAGCATCCCTGGTAGCTGGGATTACAGGTGCTTGCCACGAGGCCCAGCTAATTTTTGTATTTTTAGTAGAGATGAGGTTTTGCCGTGTTGGGCAGGCTGGTCTTGAACTCCTGACCTCAAGTGATCCACCTGCCTCAGCCTCCCAAAGTGCTGGGATTACAGGCGTGAGCCACCGCACTCTGCCGACTTTTTGCAAGTTAGTACCAAATTGCCCTCAAGGAGCGGAAGACCCTGAAAACAAAATCTACCTTGTGACTCTCGCCCAGGCTGGAGCACAATGGTGTGATCTCAGCTCACTGCAACCTCTGCCTCCTGGGCTGAAGCCATCGTCCCACCTCAGCCTTCTGAGTAGCGCCACCACATCTGGCTAAATTTTTGTATTTTTAGTGGAGACCAGTTTTTGCCGTGTTGGGCAGGCTGGTCTTGAACTCCTGACCTCAAGTGATCCACCTGCCTCAGCCTCCCAAAGTGCTGGGATTACAGGCGTGAGCCACCGCACTCTGCCGACTTTTTGCAAGTTAGTACCAAATTGCCCTCAAGGAGCGGAAGACCCTGAAAACAAAATCTACCTTGTGACTCTCGCCCAGGCTGGAGCACAATGGTGTGATCTCAGCTCACTGCAACCTCTGCCTCCTGGGCTGAAGCCATCGTCCCACCTCAGCCTTCTGAGTAGCGCCACCACATCTGGCTAAATTTTTGTATTTTTAGTGGAGACCAGTTTTTGCCACGTAGCCCAGGCTGGTCTCGAACTTCTGGCCTCAAGTGATCCGCCTGATTTAGCCTCCCAAAGTGCTGGGATTACAGACATGAACCACCACGCCCAGCCTGTGCATTCTTTTTCTTTTTCTTTTTTGTTTTTTTTTGAGACGGAGTCTCGCTCTGTGGCCCAGGTTGGAGTGTAGTGGCGCGATCTCAGCTCACTGCAAGCACCGCCTCGCGGGTTCCCGATCGCTCACTGCAAGCTCCGCCTCCCAGGTTCCCGCCATTCTCCCGCCTCAGCCTCTGAGTAGCTGGGACTACAGGCGCCGCTGCCAGGCCCGGCTAGTTTTTTTTTTTTTTTTTTTTTTGTATTTTTAGTAGTGACGGGGTTTCACCGTGTTAGCCAGGATGCTCTCCATCTCCTGACCTCGTGATCCACCCGCCTCGGCCTCCCAAAGTGCTGGGATTACGGGCTTGAGCCACCGCGCCCGGCCTCTTTTTCTTTTTCTTTTTTCCTGAGACGGAGTTTTGCTCTTGTTACCCAGGCTGGAGTGCAATGGCACGATCTCGGCTCACTGTAACCTCTGCCTCCCATGTTCAAGTGATTCTCCTGCCTCAGCCTCCTGAGAAGCTGGGATTACGGGTGCTTGCCATCGTGCCCGGCTAATTTTTGTATTTTCAGTAGAGACGGGTTTTCACCATGTTGACCAGGAGGCTGGTCTTGTGAACTCTTGACCTCAGGTGATCTCCTCGCCTCCCAAAGTGCTGGGATTATAGGTGTGAGCCACTGCGCCCGGCATTCTTTTTTAAAAGGTAAGAGTCTGGCTGCAGAGGAACCTTTATACCTGAAATGTTTTGCTGTCTGAATTCACTCCAGAGTGAAATGACTTGAAGTACAAGTTTTGTGACTACTCCTAGAATTTTTGTGTCAGAGGCTTCTCCTTCTGCCGTTTTTTGAACATTTTCCTAGAATTACAAAAAAATCATTCCACATTTCACAGTATGTTGCTAGGAATCTGACCAGGTCCAGTTCATAATTTTTTTTTTTTTTTTTTTGAGGCGGAGTCTCGCTCTGTTGCCCGGACTGGAGTGCAGTGCCGGATCTCAGCTCACTGCAAGCTCCCCCTCCCGGGTTTACGCCATTCTCCAGCCTCAGCCTCCCGAGTAGCTGGGACTACAGTCGCCTGCCATCTCGCCCGGCTAGTTTTTGTATTTTTAGTAGAGACGGGGTTTCACCGTGTTAGCCAGGATGGTCTCGATCTCCTGACCTCGCGATCCGCCCGTCTCGGCCTCCCAAAGTGCTGGGATTACAGGCTTGAGCCACCGCGCCCGGCCCAGTTCATAATTTTAAACTTTAGAGTTTTAAAAACATGTATGCTTATGCTTTAAGCAAGTAGAACCCCAGGAGTAAGTGATAACTTTCTGTTTTTCCTCATTAGGTTTCAACTTTCTGTGCTGTGGGGTCAGCCATAAGAGAGGTAGATTTGATGTGTATCTGTGCTAAAGAAGCATGAGCTCCTTACAGTAACTAGCAGCCAACTCCTCTTCCCCATAACATTTGCAGACTTCTTGGAGTGGTAGTTCTTGGTCTTCTAAGAAGGCTGTGGATGCCTTACAAGCATTATTTGACTCTAGCTCCCATATCTCACTGCCCTCTCCAAAAAAGATGTTTTCCTTACCTGGAACTATCTTTTCTTAGAATTCTTCAGTATATTATGAATCAGTGACTACCTTTTCTCTCCCTTGAAATTTTCCTGTAACTTCATGTTCATTTCCTTTTGTTTCAGTAAACCTGTCTCAACTCTTTTCCTTTTCTCTTTCTGTTGTACCTCTCATTTCCCCTGACCGTTCCTGTTCTGTAGATGGTATTTCATAATTCACAGTGATAATAATTGCTAGAATTTATAGGCATTTATTATAGATTAAGTAGAGCATTTATTATAGATTAAGCCTATATGTAACTTGTTTAATTCTCATAACAACCTTATGAGGTACATGTTGTTTCTTCCACATTTTGTAGATAAGGTAGCCAGTCTGCTCTAGAGAAATTTTAACCAACCTACCCAAGGTTACCTACTTAGTAAATGTTTTTTTTTTTTTTTGAGACAACATTTTGCTCCGTCACCCGGGCTAGAGTGCAGTGCTGTGATCTCAGCTTACTGCGACCTCTGCTTCCTGGGTTCAAGCAATTCTTGTGCCTTAGCTTCCAGAGTAGCTGTGACTACAGGTGAGTGCCACCATGCCCAGCTAATTTTTGGTAGAGACGGGATTCCTCCATGTTGGCCAGGCTGGTCTTGAACTCTTGGCCTCAAGCGACTCACCCACTAGGCCTCCCAAAGTGCTGGGATTACAGGCTTGAGCCATTGTGCACAGCTGTAAATGTTAAATCTAATATTCAAACCTAGCAAACCTAGGTGTTCTGATTTCTTTTTGTTTCTTCTTCTTTTTTTTTTTTTTCCCTGGGCTATAGATTTTCAGGTGTTCTGATTTCAGAGCCTGCATTCCTACCCACTGTGCTGCTGCTCCCCTCACTAATTTGAAAGTCTGTGTGTGAACTAACTTTACTTAAAACCGGGTTAAATATATGTTGTTACTGTCTGAACCAAGAGTCCTTGGGTTGAAGGACAGGGTAGTACAGAAGGGAACTTCTCCTTCTGACTTTAGCCTTCCTAAATCAACAAAATTCTGAGCTCTTTTGTGTACAGTAGGTGGAATTATTGTTCATTCTTTCAGAAGCATTTTTATTTTATTAATGTATTAATTTATTTATGTATTTTGAGACAGGGTCTTATTCTGTCACCCAAGCTGGAGTGCAGTGGCACAATCATAGCTCACTGCAGCCTTGACCTCCCAGGCCCAAGCCATCTTCCCACCTCAACCTCACAAGTAGCTGGGGCTACAGATGTTTACCACCATGTCCAGCTAATTATCTTTTCTTTCTCTTTTTCTTCTTCTTCTTTTTTTTTTTTTTGAGATGGAGTCTTGCTCTGTTGCCCAGGCTGGAGTGCAGTGTCATGATCTTAGCTCACTGCAACCTCCACCTCCTGGGTTCAAGCGATTCTCCTGCCCCAGACTTGCAAGTAGCTGGGATTACAGACACATGCCACCACGTCTGGCTAATTTTTGTATTTATAGAGATGAGGTTTCAGCATGTTGGCCAGGCTGGTCTTGAATTCTTGGCCTCAGGTGATCCACTGCCCACTTTGGCCTCCCCAAGTGGTGGGATTACAGGCGTGAGCCACCGCACCTGGCAGTGTTAAAATTGTTAATGTCTTGTTACACAGTCAAAAAGGTATTTTCTATGCTACTGAGGACCTTAACATCTATAAAACTGTGAAACTGCACTTTCAAGTATCAGACTCGAAAGTTTCTGCTCCTCTAGAATACTGGCATTGCCTAATTCAGAACAAAGGTAATCTCACTGAAAGAAAGGTACTTTCATATTCTTTTTGCAAATGATGTTGATGAATGTTGCTAGAGGAACAGTGTTGTTAATTTCCTTGAGAGGACCTGAAGGAGGACAACTATACTCTTAATCCTATCAGTGAAAATGAAACATTTCCTTGTCTCAAGGAAAAGGAAGGGGTACCTTGAGTGCAGTGCTGTGATATATATGTGTTCATGTTGTCCATTAGCAAATCTGAGATTTGTTTAGTTTGTTAGAGCATTCTAGTTCCATTGGTGCTTTATTGTTCCAGCTGCTTTCTAGGCGGCCAGGAAATTAAAAACCAAAGATGAGGCCGGGCTCAGTGGCTCACACCTGTAATCCCAGCACTTTGGGAGGTCAAGGCGGGTGGATCACAAGGTCAAGAGATCTAGATCATCCTGGCCAATATGGTGAAATCCCGTCTCGACTGAAAATACAAAAATTAGCTGGGCGTGGTGGTGCACACCTGTAGTCCCAGCTACTTGTAAGGCTGAGGCAGGAGAATCGCTTGAACCTGGGAGGTGGAGGTCGCAGTGAGCTGAGATCGTGCTGCTGCACTCCAGCCTGGCACCAGAGTGAGACTCAAAAAAAAAAGCCAAAGATGATTCAGAAGAAAGTTTTGAATTAGGGATCATGAATGTGGGTTCTAGTTTTGGCTCTTACCACTGCCTATGCTTTGATTTTGAGCCCATTCCTTAACCTCTTCCTCTGTGTTTTTATAATGAAAGGGATTAGGCTAAAAGACTAACAATCTCTTTCTGAATGATTTTGTTCTAATATAAGTAGTTATTGACTTGTAATAAGTGGTTTTAGCTTGAAAATTGGAAAGTAGGCTAGGCACAATGGCTCAAGCCTGTAATCCCAGCACTTTGGGAGGCTGAGGTGGGCAGATCACTTGAGGTCAGGAGTTCGAGACCAGGCTGGCCAACATGGCAAAACCCTGTCTCTACTAAAAATACAAAAATTAGCTGGGTGTGGTGGTGCACACCCGTAATCCCAGCTACTTGGGAGGCCGAGACAGGAGAATCACTTGAGCCCAGGAGGCAGAGGTTTCAGTGAGCTGAGATCACACCAATGCACTCCAGCCTGGATGACAGAGCAAGACTCTCATCTCAAAAAGAAAAAGAAGGGCTGAGTGCAGTGGCTCACGCCTGTAATCCCAGCATTCTGGGAGGCCGAGGCGGGCAGATCACTTGCAGTCAGGAGTTCGAGACCAGCCTGACCGACATGGTGAAACCCCATCTCTACAAAAAATACCAAAAAAATTAGCCGGGCATTGTGGTACATGCCTATAATCCCAGCTACTCAGGAGGCTGAGGCAGGAGAATCGCTTGAATCTGGGAGGCGGAGGTTGTGGTGAGCTGAGATTGCACCATTGCACTCCAGTCTGGGCGACAAGAGTGAAACTCCATCTTAAAAAAAACAAAGAAACAAAATTGGAAAGTAGGCCTTGTGTTGTGGCTCATGCTTCTAATCCCAGTACTTTGGGAGGCTGAGGTGGGAGGATCGCTTGAGCCCAGGCATTCAAGACCAGCTTGGGCAACATAGCTGAACCCTGTCTTTACATATTCTTTCCTTTTTTTTTTTTTCTTTTTCCCCGAGATGGGGGTCTTCCTATGTTGCCCAGGCTGGTCTCGAACCCCTGGGCTCAATTTAATCCGCCCATCTTGGCCTCCCAAAGTACTGGGATTGTAGATGTGAGCCACTGTGCTCAATGCCTGTCTCTGTTTTTATTTATTTTGTGTTTTGAGACAGAGTGTCGCTCTGTTGCCCAGGCTGGAGTGCAGTTGCAGGATCTCTGCTCATTGCGATCTCCGCCTCCCAGGTTCAAGCGATTCTCCTGCCTCAGCCTCCTGAGTAACTAGAACTACAGGTGGGTGTCATCATGCCCGGCTACTTTCTTGTATTTTTAGTAGAGACGGGGTTTCACCTTGCTAGCCAGGATGATCTCGATCTCCTGACCCTGTTATCTGCCTGCCTTGGCCTTCCCAAGTGCTGGTATTACAGGCATGAGCCACCGTGCCTGGCTTGCCTGTCTCTTTAAAAAAAAGTCAGCTCAGATCAAGAAGTTTGATTATCCAGACTTGTTTTATTTTCTTCTGTGGTATTTTTTTCCTTTACTTACATTATAAAATCATCAGATGCACGTGAAGTAGAGAGAATAGTGTAATGAACTTCCATGTACTTATCACCTAGCTTTTTTTTTTTTTTTAAAGACAGGGTTTTGCTCTTTCGCCCAGGCGGGAGTGTGATGGTGTGGTGTGATCTCGGCTTACTGCAACCTCCTTTCCCTGGGTTCAAGCGATTCTCCTGCCTCAGCCTCCAAGTATTTGGGATTACAGGCGCCCACCACCTTGCCCAGCCAATTTTTTTGTGTTTTTAGTAGAGATGGGGTTTCACCATGTTGGCGATTCTGGTCTCGAGCTCCTGACCTCAGGTAATCCACCTGCCTTGGCCTTCCAAAGTGCTGGGATTACAGGCGTGAGCCACTGTGCCCGGCCTATCACCTAACTTTGATAGCAGCATTTTGCCAATCTTCTTACATCTGTACTTCATTTTTCAACCTCTACCTCCCTGGAATATTTTAAAGCAAGCCCAGTCCTCATGGGATTTCATTCCTAAATACTTCAGGACGTATTAATACACTTAAGGAATCTTTTAGAGGTAAGGATGGGAGAGTGTAATGTAACTACAATAGTAGTGTCGCATCTATAAAATTAATATTTAACTTTTCTTCTCAAGGCTCTTTTCTCAGAAATGTCTTTTTACGGTTTACTTTTTTCTAATCAGCACTCAAACAGGTTTCGCACATTATATTTGGTTATTTCTCTCTGAAATCCTTAATTAAAATAGTTTCCAAACCCTGTAGTATTTTTTGAGGGACAAATGAGATGTATTTGTAAGTTTCCAAAGTGTTTATACAAACATAAGTTGTTCGGTCATAGGAGAGAAATAACGTTTCTAAAAATATATCAGCATTGCAGTTTAGTGTTAATAGTCAGCATTAAAGAGAAATGAGAGAATGTGGAGATGCCTGAGTGATGGAGAAAAAAGCAGGAATAATTTGGCATTGAACTGAGGCTGAGATATATTAAAATTGAGCCAGTGTAGAGAAGCTGGCCTAGGACCTTCTCTGTAGCATTTATAGCCAAGCTATCAGCATTTATAGCCAAGCTATCACCTATATACCCACCCTTGGGTAATAGGTTCTCCTCTCTTATAGTACATGCCACACTTCCAAGTGTGTACTGATGATAATAAAGACATTCAAATAATGCCCTTCGAGAGTTTTGCCTTAGATGGGGGGATGCAGGTCTCAAGATTCTCAGACAAAATATTTTCTTCTAGGGAAGAATAAACTTTAATGCTATCTCTCTACCCAAAATGATAATGATATATATAAATCATGTATGGACTACAAAATGATAATGTATACCTACAGTATTTTTCACAAAGACACTAGAAAACATTTTCTGTTGAACAGTATTCTGGTTTTATCCATAGGGATGAATCTCATTCTCTTTAAAAATTGTTTGCCTAACAGCCAGGTGCAGTGGTGCAGGCTGATAGTCCAGCGACTCAGGAGGCTGAGGTGGGAGGATCACTTGAATCCAGGAGTTTGAGACCAGCCTGGACAACATAGTGAGACCTCCTATCTACAAAAAAGAATAATAGCAAAAAAAGCAAAATCAGCTGGGCATGGTGGTATACACCTGTAGTCCCAACTACTCAGGTGGCTGAGGTGGGAGCATCACTTGAGCCTAGAAGGTAGGGGCTGCAGTGAGCAGAGAGATTGCACTGCTCTACTCCAGCCAGGGTGACATTGTGAGACCGTGTCTCAAAGGAAAAAATATATATATATATTTATATATATATGTGTGTGTGTATATATATATATATTTTTTCCTTTTTTTGGATATAAAATAGGTATGATATTTTTCTCTTCTGTTCCTTGGTAGGTTGGATCTCTGATATGTGCCACAGGGGCAAAACTTTAGGCAAGGAAGAGAGTAGTAGGTGTTGTGTCCTGATTCTGCTCCTCTCTTTGTCACTTGGTCTGAGTATTATTACTTAGACTCTGTGATAGCATCATCATTCTGCGTGCTCTTGGAATTAGTCCCAGTTTTGCAGTCGCAGATAGCTAAGCAGTTGGCACCAAAATTCCATGGAGCGACATCTTCTCATCTTTATTCTAGGTACTTTGCAAGAGTGTAGCAGCCCTAGAGCTACATGTTTGTGTGATAAAACTAGGAAAGGTAGCAAGGCAGAACTTTTTAGGGAGTAAGAAAGCTTCAAAGCCACTCTACATTGAAATTACTTATCTGCTTTTTTTCCCTTGTTTAACTTTATTCAGTGACTTTTTGCATACAGAGGAGCCTACTTTCTGGGTGGTAACTACCAGACTAGAAGCAGATGCTGGCTATTGGTTCTGCCTGGTCTCTTCTAAATCCTTTCCTCTGGGTTAAAAGAGGAGAGGATAGGCCAGGCGCTGACCAAAGACTCTAGAATCAGCATTTTTATTCTCAACTGAAAGCATGCAGGGTACCTCACTGAGAATCAGATTCCGTAGTTGCTATTGTGCACAAGCATGTGGGTATGTTGCGGGAGGGGGCAGCTGAGGGTTTTGGCAGGAACCGTGATCTTTGAGATGATGATTAGAATTTCATGAAGGTCTACGTAAATTGAAAATTAAACCTTGCTGTGAGCCTAACTTTGCTTTTGTGGGCACGGTGGCTGACGCCTGTAATCCCAGCACTTTGGAGGCCAAGGCAGGTGGATCATGAGGTCAGGAGTTCAAGACCAGCCTGGCCAAGTTGGTGAAACCCTATCTCTTCTAAAAAATACAAAAATTGGCCATGCGCAGTGACTCACACCTGTAATCCCAACACTTTGGGAGGCCGAGGCGGGTGGATCACCTGAGGTGAGGAGTTCGAGACCAGCCTGGCCAATGTGGTGAAACCCCATCTCTGCTAAAATACAAAAATCAGCCAGGCGTGTGGTGGGCACCTGTAATCCCAGCTACTCGTGAGGTTGAGGCAGGAGAATCGCTTGAACCCGGGAGAAGGAGGTTGCAGTGAGCCAAGATCGCACCATTGCACTCCAGCCTGGGTGAGGAGCAAAACTTCGTCTCAAAAAGAAAAAAAAAGGCCCGGTGTGGTGGCTTACGCCTGTAATTCCAGCACTTTGGGAGGCTGAGGCAGGCGGATCACGAGGTCAGCAGATCGAGACCATCCTGGCTAACACGGTGAAACCCTGTCTCTACTAAAAATACAAAAAATTAGCCAGACGTGATGGCACACGCCTGTAATCCCAGCTACTCAGGAGGTTGAGGCAGGAGAATCACTTGAACGAACCCAGGAGGTGGAGGTCACAGTGAGCCGAGATCGTGCCATTGCACTCCAACCTGGGCGACAGAGCGAGACTCTGTCTCAAACAAACAAACAAACAAAAACGGACGGCAGAGCAAGACTCCATCTAAAAAATAAAAATAAAAATAAAGGGACAGGTGTGGTGGCTCATGCTTGTAATCCTAGCACTTTGGGAGGCTGAGGTGGATGGATCACTTGAGGTCAGGAGTTTGAGACCAGCCCGGCCAACATGGTGAAACCCCGCCTCCACTAAAAACACAAAAATTAGCTGGATGTGGTGGGAGGCACCTGTAATCCCAGCTACTCGGGAGGCTGAGGCAGGAGAATCACTTGCAGTGAGCTGAGGTCATGCCACTACACTCCAGCTTGGGCGATAGAGTGGGACTCCATCTCAAAAGAGAGAAAAAAAAGTGATTATTTCCCAGAGGAAATATGAATATTTGAGTAAGAAAGAGGGCTAGAATAAAAATGGAATATGCACAAGGCCTATGTGAGTATGGAGAAGGAGAGAGGGACATATAAAATTGCTATCCAAAAGGATCTGGTATCACTGAGCAAGAGGCAGGAGTTTATACTCATGTTTAGTTTGACTCAAACTCTGATGCCTTCAGTGTGCTTGATAGAGATGTGAGTGTGTGATACACTCTCATGATGGTGTGTGTGTGTTTTTTTTTTTTTTCCTAACAGCATCTGGAATCAAGAGACCCGTGGCACCTGAGGTGAGTTTCATATTGATACAATGGTTACTAAAACTTTAATTCTGAGATAGAAGGAACCTGTTTATGACATTTTTATTTTTTATCTACTTAGGTCTCGGAAGCTAAACAGGATTCTTACCTCTCATTGGTAGGCTAGAAATTAGGCAACTCAACTTTTATTGTAGTTTATTTTAAATATTAACAATATCTCACATTTATTGAGTATTTTTAATGTACCAAATGCAACCTGTACCAAAAAGTAAATACGGTACCTAAGTGCCCTTTAAGATATTCTTACTTAATCCTGCAAACAACTACAGTGAGGCAAATACTGTTACCTGTTTTACAGATGAAGAAAGTGAGGATTACATAGTTATTAAGTGAGATTAGTAAAGCTGGGATTCAAACCCAGGCAGTCTGACACTAAAGCTCACTTTCTTAGTTTTGCTGTTATAGCCTCCTGATTGCATACCTTCGGTGAATATGAAGAACTTCTTTGAGATATGCAGAAACTATTAGTTTCCCAGGTTTCTCTTTTTTGTCCAGAATATCGTCAATTTGCTCAACTTTCTTCCCATGGAGTATTTCCTAACTCTCTTCTCACTTCTTGCCTCTCCCCTGGGTTTTGTGAAATGGGCCTCAGAATGCAGGCCCTTTTGACCTGGGACTTGAAGCTTTCTCTCAGAACATCTTCCAGCATCTGTCAGGTGATATACTGAGAGTTTTCTGGTACTAAGGGCCTTGGCTGAAAGAATAGAACTTGAATATCACGTCTTAAGATTGGGACATCCAGCCAGTCACGGTAGCTCATGCTTGTAATCCTAACACTTGGGGAGGCTGACGTGGGAGGATTGCTTGAGGCCAGGAGATCGAGACAGGCCTTTGCAACATAGTGAGACCCTGGTTCTACAAAAAATAAAACATTAGCCAGGTGCACACCATAGTCCCAGCTACTTGGGATTGCTTGAGCCCAGGAGGTTGAGGCTGCAGTGAGCCATTATCACACCACTGCCCTCTAGCCTGGGTGACAGAGACAAGACCCTATCTCAAAAAAAACCTGTGACATCCTGTTTCCACTAGTCTCTCAGTCTTCTGGCTTATTAACTTAATGCGTATTGATATCATGAAGAGGAATTTCATGTCTGTTGCTCTGGCATCTTGGCTCTTAGGGATAACGTTCTAGCTTTCTAGACTGCTGTACTGGTTTACTCCTGTCTTCTTTCTTGCCTGGTTTTTTTTTTTTTTTTTTGAGATGGAGTCTTGCTCTGTTGCCCAGTGTGGAGTACAGTGGCTGGGCTCGATCTTGGCTCACTGTGTCCTTCACCTCCCAGGTTTAGGCAATTCTCCTGCCTCAGCCTCTCAAGCAGCTGGGATTACAAGTGCACGCTACCATGCTCGCCTAATTTTTGTATTTTTAGTAGAGACAGGGTTTCACCCTGTTGACCAGGCTGGTTTTGAACTCCTGACCTCAGGTGATCCCACCTGCCTTGGCCTCCCAATGTGCTGGGATCATAGGTGTGAGCCACTGCACCTGGCCTCTTTTCTTTTTTTTGTTGAGACAGAGTCGAACCCTGTTGCCCAGGCTGGAGTGCAGTAGTGTGATCTTGACTCACTGCAACCTCTGCCTCCTGGATTCAAGTGATTCTCCCGCCTCAGCCTCCTGAGTAGCTGGGATTACAGACGCATGCCACCGTATCAGGCAAATTTTTTATATTTTAGTTGGAGATTCACCATGTTACCCAGTCTGGTCTCAAACTGCTAGGTTGAAATGATCCTCCCCACTTGGCCTTCTGAGTAGCTGAGATTACAGCACCCAGCTATGTTTCTTTCCTTTTTTTTTTTTTTTTTGAGAGAGTCTCGCTCTGTCACCCAGGCTGGAGTGTAGTGGTGCAATCTCACTGCAACCTCCCCCTCCCAGTTTCAAGCAATTCTCTGTCTCACCCTCCTGAGTAGCTGGGATTACAGGTGCCCACTACCGTGCCTGGGTAATTTTTGTGTTTTTAGTAGAGACAGGGGTTTCGCCATCTTGGCCAGGCTGATCTTGAACTCCTGACCTCGTGATCCACCCGCCTCAGCCTCCCAAAGTGCTAGGATTACAGGCGTGAGCCACCGTGCCCGGCCATCACCTGGCTATGTTTCTGCTGGTATTTAGAAATACTCACCTTTGGTTGGGTGCAGTAGCTCACACCTGTGCAGAGTCTCAAAAAAATAAAGAATAAAAATATTCACTTTTATTTTCTGTGTCTTCTGAGGACCAAAGGGAAAATATGTGTCCTTTGGAGTTTTCTTCTGTGGTATTTTAGCCACTTAATTCATTGGGAACCAACATTATAGCTGTATATTTGTGTGGGATAGATCTTCTGAAGGTTTTGTAAAATGTTTTTAATCTAGAAAGAGTATATTGTTTCAGTTTATTTTGATGCATCATTGTGGTAGCTATTTGGTATCTTACATGGGAATTTGTATTATAATCTTGACTCTTCTTCTAGGTGCCTTATGCCTCTGGCATGCCCATCAAGAAAATAGGCCATCGAAGTGTTGATTCCTCAGGAGAGACAACATACAAAAAGGTATGTCTGGATGGAACCTTCTCATCTTACTCCAGGAGCTCAGCAGCTTACTCTGGGAACTCAGTTTCCTTGAAATTACTCTCTACCTACTGACTGTCCTGTTTCTTGGTATCCTAAGCTTTTGCGCATAATACAGCTTAGACTTTAGAATTTATTTCTCAAAGGGTAAATTGCCTCCTTTTTGTATATGAATGTTTAAATGAGGCCGGGCGCGGTGGCTCAAGCCTGTAATCCCAGCACTTTGGGAGGCCGAGACGGGTGGATCACGAGGTCAGGAGATCGAGACCATCCTGGCTAATACGGTGAAACCCTGTCTCTACTTAAAAAAATACAAAAAACTAGCCGGGCGACGAGGCGGGCGCCTATAGTCCCAGCTACTCGGGAGGCTGAGGCAGGAGAATGGCGTAAACCCGGGAGGCGGAGCTTGCAGTGAGCTGAGATCCGGCCACTGCACTCCAGCCTGGGTGGCAGAGCAAGACTCCGTCTCAAAAAAAAAAAAAAAAAAAAAAAGAAGAATGTTTAAATGAGAATTTTTTTGGCTGGGCATGGTGCCCCAGGCCTGTAATCCCAGCACTTTGGGAACCCGAGGCAGGCAGATCATTTTAGGCCAGGAGTTCAAGACCAGCTTGGCCAATATGATGAAACTGCCTCTACTAAAAATACAAAAATTAGCCGGGTGGCATACGCTTGTGGTCCCAGCTACTCGGGATGTTGAGGCAGGAGAATCGCTTGAACCTGCGAGGTGGAGGTTGCAGTGAGGTCAGATTGTGCCACTGCACTCCAGTCTTGGTGACAGAACGAGACTCCATCTCAAAAAAAAAAAAAAAAAGAATTTTTTAGTGAACAAATCTGGCTTTGGTTGCTATTTTACTGAGCTGAAGAAACTGGGTTTCCCTGTTAGGTATAAATATGTAAGAAGAACATGAAAACCATTCTTATCTTACCATAGGGAGCCATGTCTCTCACAGTCTTTCTTTTTCTCCATTGCTGGATATATATCAATAGAGGGCCAGGTCCCAGCCCAGCCTGTTTATACAAATACAGGCAATAGGTCAGATTTCTTTTCCTCTTTAATTTTTTTTAGAGCCAGGGTGTCAATCTGTCACCCAGGCTGGATTGCAGTGGCATGATCACAGGCAGGTAGCGGGAGGCTACTGTAACCTCCGACTCCTGGGCTCAAGTGATCTTCCTGCCTCAACCTCCTGAGTAGCTGGGACTAAAGGTGCATACCACCGCATGTGGCTAATAAAAAATTAGTTTTATGAGATGATCTCACTGTGTCGCACACACTGGTGTCAAACTCCTGCCCTCAAGCATTCCTCCTGCCTAAACCTTCCAAAGTGCTGGAGTCACAGGGGTGATTGACTGTGTTTCGCCCCCTTTTTTTCCCCACAAAGACAGTCATTTAGCTGGCGAATAGTACCTAGAACATCTGCTTTTTTGAGCTCTGAATATCAAATGGACTGGAAAGGAGCAGTAATAGTGAAAAAGTGGAGAGTGAGCTGGTGAAGGGAAAACAGAAGCATCCTGGATCCTTGAGGGATCCAGATTCTTGAGTTCTGGACTAATTTGCAGATGGTTTAGGCTTCCTGGGGGACAGTGTTCAGTCTCCCATTTAGCAACTGTAGTTTGTCTAATATGGGGTGTGAAGATTTCTTGGAGATATATTTCTGGTCTATGTAAATTTTGTGTTCGTTCTCTATTTCATTGTCCCAAGTAGCAGAGGTGAACTGACTCATTCTCAGTCAAGGACCTGACAGTCCCCAGAATGGGCTCTGAGGCTCATGCCAATTACTTTTACTGAGCTCTTCATTTAAAAATTTTAAGAAATGGGATCTTGCATTTGGGAGGCCGAGGCAGGTGGATCACCTGAGGTAAGGAGTCCAAGACCATCCTGACCAACATGGCAAAGCCCTGTCTCTACTAAAAATACAAAAATTAGCCGGGCATGATGGTGGGCATCTGTAATCCCAGCTACTTGGGATGCTGAGACCTGAGAATAGCTTGAACCCGGGACGTGGAGGTTGCAGTGAGCCACGGTTGCACCATTGTGCTCTAGCTTGGGCAACAGAGCGAGACTGTCTCAAAAAAAAAAAAAGAGAAATGGGATCTTGCTCTGTTGCCCAGACTGGAATACAGTGAGTGCGTTGATGGCTCACTGCAGCCTTGAACTCCTGGGCTCAAGCCATCCTCCTACCTTAGCCTCCAGAGTAACTGGGACTACAGGCCTCAGCCACCACATCTGGCTTATTTAGCTTTTTTATTTTATTTTATTTTTTTCTAGGGAGTTTTGCTCTTGCTGCCCAGGGTGGAGTGCAATGGCACTGTCTCCACTCACCACAACCTCCACCTTCTGGGTTCAAGTGATTCTCCTGCCTCAGCCTCCCAAGTAACTGGGATTACAGGCATGCACCACCATGCCTGGCTAATTTTGTATTTTTAGTAGAGATAGGGTTTCTCTGTGTTGGTCAGGCTGGTCTTGAACTCCTGACCTCAGGTGATCTGCCTATCTCAGCCTCCCCAAGTGCTGGGATTACAGGCATGAGTCACAGCACTCGACCATTTAGCTCTTTTTGTTTTTTGTTTTTTGTTTTTTTTGAGATGGAGTGTTGCTCTGTCGCCCAGGCTGGAGTGCAGTGGCACAATCTCGGCTCACTGCAAGCTCCACCTCCCGGGTCACGCCGTTCTCCTGCCTCAGCCTCCCCAGCAGCTGGGAGTACAGGCGCCCACCACCATGCCCGGTTAATTTTTTTTTTGTATTTTAGTAGAGACAGGGTTTCACCATGTTAGCCAGGATGGTCTCGATCTCCTGACCTCGTGATCCGCCTGTCTTGGCCTCCCAAAGTGCTGGGATTACAGGCGTGAGCCACCGCGCCCAGCCAGCTCTTTTTATATGTTGAATAGTGAAATAAAAAGATGAGTTTCTATTCTAACTGGGGAGGCAGACACTTAAAAACAATAGTAATTATTTTCCTTTGACCTATTTGTACATTAAGAAAACTATTTGTAGGCTGGGCGCGGTGGCTCACGCCTATAATCCCAGCACTTTGGGAGGCCGATGCAGGCAGATCACGAGGTCAGGAGATCAAGACCATCTTGGCTAAGATGGTGAAACCCTGTCTCTACTAAAAATACAAAATATTAGCTGGGCGTGATGGCAGGCGCCTGGTGTCCCACCAGCTACTAGGGAGGCTGAGGCAGGAGAATGGTGTCAACCTGGGAGGCGGAGCTTGCAGTGAACCGAGATCACGCCACTGTACTCCAGGCTGGGCGACAGAGCAAGACTCCGTCTCAAAAAAAAAAAAAAAAAACCAAAACTAGTTGTAATTTAATGCCCATTGAGGACCAAGTAGAAATATAAGTAATGTCTGGTAGAGGTTGGGGATGAGGCAAACAGAGCAAAGCTGTCTAATCAAAGTTTCTGCGATGATTAAAATGTGCTGTATCTGTGCTATCTAATATGGTAGCTAAAAGCCACACTTGTAAGACTGAGGAAATGAAGTTTTAAATTTAAATTAACTTAAATTTAAATGGCCATGTGTACCTGGTGGCTACTGTTATCAGACAGCAAAGATCTAGATGATGCGATACTTTCCCATGGGCTTGGAATCCTGGATTGTAAGAGTGGGGCTCTTGTATTTGTGTTTTGACCATAGTTTGGTAATTCTAAATCTGAATACTGCTCTCAGAAATAATTTGTCTTTCATGCTTTCTTCTTCAGTTAGGAGCTCTTTTACCACACTGTTGTCCTTTTGTTTGAGACAGAGTCTTGCTGTGTCACCCAGGCTGGAATATAGTGGTGTGATCTTGGCTCACTGCAGCCTCCACCTCCCAGCTTCAAGCAATTCTCCTGTCTCAGCCTTCCGAGTAGCCGGGACTACAGGTGCATACCACCTCACCCAGCTAATTTTTGTGTCTTTAGTAGAGACAGGGTTTTACCATGTTGGCCAGGCTGTTCTTGAACTCTTGGCCTAAAGTGATCTGCCCACCTCCGTCTCCCAAAGTGCTCGTATTAGAGGCGTGAGCCACCGCACCCACCCCACCTTTTTGTCCTTGAGTCACTAGTCAGGCTCTTCCTTAGAGGACTGAAGTTTCTGCCACCAGCCAGTCAGATCAGAATATTAGTTAATTTTAGGGCTGGGCATGGTGGCTCATGCCCGTAATCCCAGAGCTTTGGGAGGCCTAGGCAGGTGGATCACCTGAGGTCAGGAGTTTGAGACCAGGCTGACCAACATAGTGAAACCCCATCTCTACTAAAAATATAAAGAATAAGTAAGGCATCATGGTGCATGCCTGTAATCTCAGCTACTTGGGAGGCTGAGGCATGAGAATCGCTTGAACTGGGGAGGCAAAGTTTGCAGTGAGCCGAGATGACGCTGCTGTACTCCATTCCAGCTTGGGTGACAGAGCGAGACTCATTCTCAAAGAAAACAAAAAACAAAAAAAACAGGAATATTGGTTAATTTTAGTTACATTCTATATCAGATGAAGGAAATGTTTAGAGGGCTCCAGATACACTCTGGGGGCAGAAACCTTAGGAGTGAGAACTAAGAATGTTCTGTCAATACTATGTGTCTTCCAAATACAGATAAGGAACTCTTGTTTAGGCGGGCCAACAGGAGCACCTTGCCTAGCTGAGGCTGGCTCAGAGAGTCCAGCTTTGCTATTCTGTATCCTCACTGTCCTTCCAATCTTTACTAAGCTTAATTGCAGAGTACAGCATAGGGATGGGGAAACTGGATTGTCCCAGTTTTATCTGAACTATTGCTCAGACTAAAGGACATTTTTTAAAAGTGTTTCTTCTAGCTTCTCCCTTCTGAATTTTTATTGTTATGGTCCTACTTATAGTAGGAATTTTCTTCTAATTTCTCTTGTTTCTCAGACAACCTCATCAGCCTTGAAAGGTGCCATCCAGTTAGGCATTACCCACACTGTGGGGAGCCTGAGTACCAAACCAGAGCGTGATGTCCTCATGCAAGATTTCTACGTGGTGGAGAGTATCTTCTTCCCCAGGTACAGGGTTTAATGTTCAGGAGTATGTCCTGGAAATGTGGCCTTTTCAAATCAGCCCAGGGCAGTTTTAGGGGTTCAGGTCTGACAGTTTAGGCATGTGTCCAATTCTTAACCTGGTTATAATCAGGGTGATGTAGGACTAGAGAGTTCGGAGAGCAGATGCTATCCTCTAGATGTTTCCATTAGCCTCTGTCCTATGGATTGACCTGTAAAAAAAAACCTCATGCATTGGATAGGAGGCAGTGTGACTCCTTCTTATTCTTGTGTCTTGCTGTCCATGCCGTGCCATTGTCTCACTAAGTGACTCATCTAAGGGCCCTGATTCTCTTAGGAGGAATGTATTCCCCCACTCCCCCCACCATGAGGTGACTCTTGAGTGTCTTCGCAAGGTAGATTTTCTGGATGATAGGACTGGCAAGTTATGGCTACCTCTGTTTAACCCCACAGTGAAGGGAGCAACCTGACCCCTGCTCATCACTACAATGACTTTCGTTTCAAGACCTATGCACCTGTTGCCTTCCGCTACTTCCGGGAGCTATTTGGTATCCGGCCCGATGATTACTTGGTAAGCATCTGGATATCAGGACCCTGTGACTCCAGTATCAGAGGGATATTCCCAAAGGAAGGCCCCTTTTTTCCACAGTCTTGCTCTGGTTTTTATTTAGAAAAGAATTGCATCTGTAGATGATTTTTGTGTTGGGCAAGGCCCTGATGTGTCTAAATCTCTTAGTTCTTCTCTGTTTGCCCCAGTATTCACTCTGCAGTGAGCCGCTGATTGAACTCTGCAGCTCTGGAGCTAGTGGTTCCCTTTTCTATGTGTCCAGTGACGATGAGTTCATTATTAAGACAGTCCAACATAAAGAGGCGGAGTTTCTGCAGAAGCTGCTTCCAGGATACTACATGGTAAGGGAGAGAGAATCACCGTCCACCTGTGCTGCCCACTTCTGGGCAGGACTAGGCAGGCTGTCTTCAGCAGGGTAAAACTGTGTCAGCACTTCTATCTCAAGAGCGTAGTACAGGCCGGGTGCAGTGGCTCACGCCTGTAATCCCAGCACTTTGGGAGGCCGAGGCAGGCAGATCATGAGGTCAGGAGATCAAGACCATCCTGGCTAACATGGTGAAACCTCGTCTCTACTAAAAATACAAAAAATTAGCCAGGCGTGGTGGCGGGGGCCTGTAGTCCCAGCTACTGGGGAGGCTGAGGCAGGAGAATGGCATGAACCCGGGAGGCAGAGGTTGCAGTGAGCCAAGATTGTGCCACTGCACTCCAGCCTGGGTAACAGAGCAAGACTCTGTCTCAAAAAAAAAAAAAAAAAAGAGTGTAGTTCAGTTTTGTGCTTTTCACCCCATTTCTTTTGCCTTTCTATGGTAAAAGAGGTTTTGTTTATCTATTCTATTTTAAGTGTTGCCAATCTCCCAGGCTCAAGTGATCCTCCCACCTCAGCCTCCCACGTAGTTGGGACTAAAGACACGCACCACCACACTTGGCTAATTTTTGTAAACTTATTTTATTTTTTCGTGACAGAGTCTCGCTCTGTCATCCAGGCTGGAGTACAGTGGTGCAATCTTGGCTCACTGCAACCTCCACCTCCTGGGTTCAAGCAATTCTCCTGCCTCAGCCTCCTGAGTAGCTGGAATTACAGGCATGTGCCACCACACCAAGCTCATTTTTTATTTTTTAGTAGATACAGGGTTTCACCATGTTGATCAGGCTGGTCTCGAACTCCTGACCTCGTGATCCGCCTGCCTCGGCCTCCCGAAGTGCTAGGATTACAGGCATGAGCCACTGTGGCCGGCCTAATTTTTATACATTTTTAGTAGGGATGAGGTCTTGCTATGTTGCCCACGCTGATCTCAAATTCTTGAGCTCAAGTGATCCTCCTTTTGGCCTCCCAAAGTACTGGGATTATAGGCATGAGCTATTGCACCTGGCTGTTTTCGTCTTCTGTTCTTAGTTCAGCTTCTAGTTTGGGGAGCGAAGTAGGTTATTTCCCTTGATAATACTCTCTGCAGCCTTACTGTGACTGATTGCTATTGGAGGTTCTGGAGAAGTTAGGTAACTCTCCTTACCTGCCTTACTACCCTCAGGAATATACTATACCCAGGGCAGAGGGTGTCGTTTTCTCTCAGATCTCTCTGAAGAAATATATCCATCTTACATTGGTATCCTGACTGATTTCTGTATTGAAGAGTCTGTGGCACAACTTGATGGTGAACTTATCATTGAAATAGATGTATAGGGAAATTTAAAGCATATATGATGTAGGTTTACGGGCAGACAGATTGTGTCTGAATCTCATATAGGAGATAATGGGAGGATGGGTGGTAACTTTTGCCCTCAAGTTTCACTGAAAATCAGCTAAGTTGTTCTCCTACTTCTGTTTACTTTTGTGTTCTCAGAACCTCAACCAGAACCCTCGGACTTTGCTGCCTAAATTCTATGGACTGTACTGTGTGCAGGCAGGTGGCAAGAACATTCGAATTGTGGTGATGAACAATCTTTTACCAAGATCGGTAAAAATGCATATCAAATATGACCTCAAAGGCTCAACCTACAAACGGCGGGCTTCCCAGAAAGAGCGAGAGAAGCCTCTTCCCACATTTAAAGACCTAGACTTCTTACAAGACATCCCTGATGGTCTTTTTTTGGATGCTGACATGTACAATGCTCTCTGTAAGACCCTGCAGCGTGACTGTTTGGTGAGTTTGTTATTTTGACACCAAAAAATCTGAGTTACTAAAACAGCTTGATTGTTCTTAGGCATTAAGTTTGTGGGAGATGGGACTCTGTTCCTTAGCACTGTATGTCCTGGGCTGTATTTAAAATAACTTTTAATTAGTTCATTGCTATTCCTTTACAGTTTTACTTTCTCCCCATTTATCCTCCCACAGTGGGATTTATTTCCTTCTCTAGCTAGCCTGGGCCTCATAGTCAAATGTTCTGCTTATTTTCACACCAGCATCATCCTTCCTCAGATTTTGGTCCTGGCTGCCAAATCCAAATTTATATTTTGGAAGCTGAGTGCTGCTGAAGAATATTATACAAGCATGTATACTGGCATCTCTACAGATTTATGATGTCCAACCCCACTTGGGCTTTCAATATCGTTCTTCAGTCCATTTGCTGTTGCTCTCAATAGGGATTTCACATGTTTGGCACTTAACCATTTCTGACTGTCATCTCCCTAGCTTTGTTTCTTAAGAAGCTACCTTAACTTTTTATCCTATTTCATCCTCTCATGCTGCCCCTGTCATTAACAGATAAATGTATCTACGTTTTACTTTATTTTTTATTTTTTGAGACGAGTTTCACTCTTGTCGCCCAAGTTGGAGTGCAATGGCATGATCTCGGCTCACTGCAATTTCCGTCTCCCAGGTTCAAGCGATTCTCTTGCCTCAGCCTCCCAAGTAGCTGGGATTACAGGTGCCTATCACCATGCCTGGCTAGTTTTTGTATTTTTCGTAGAGACAGGGTTTCACCATGTTGGCCCTGCTGGTTTTGAACTCCTGACCTCGAGTGATCTGCCTGCCTTCGCCTCCCAAAGTGCTAGGATTACAGGTGTGAGCCAGCGCACCCAGCCTAGATATCACTCTTGACCTCTGTACTCTTCTATCATGTGAACACTTCCCGGTGTTGCACATATTAAACTGTACTGTGTTTATTTTACATTTGTATCCCTTTCTAAATGTATAATGTCCTTGAGGACAGAAACTCTCTCTTTAATATCTTTATATCTCTGTAAGGAGGCAAGTACACTGTACATGGTGGGGACTCAGTAAATGTTTAACTCAATTGAAGCTAGTCATACAAGGTCCTACCACAGATCTGTTCTGTCACAAAGTGTACTTTACCACAACCTCATTGTGGAATCTTCACAGCACAAATACATACTCCTTGTTCTCTCGAGAAGGTAGTGTTCTCTTCATGGAGACATACATGGAAAGAACAAAGACGATCTTGTGGGCTAGGCAGTGGGACTTGGAAAAATTATGTGTACTCAAATGAGAGAAAGCTAAGGGTATGTAAATAAAGACTAACCAGGCTGGGCGTAGTGGCTAACGCCTGTAATCCCAGCACTTTGGGAGGCTGAGGCAGGCAGATCACCGTGTCAGGCGTTCGAGACCAGCCTGGCCAACATGGTGAAACCCCAACTCTACTAAAAATACAAAAATTAGCTGGATGTGGTGACACGTGCCTGTAATCCCAGCTATTTGGGAGGCTGAGGCAGGAGAATCGCTTGAACCAGGAGTTGGAGGTTGCAGTGAGCCGAGATCGCACCATTGTACTCCAGCCTGGCGACAGAGCAAGACTTAGTCTCCAAAAAAAAAAAAAGGGTGGGGGCATAAAATAAAATAAATAAATAAATAAAATCTAGCCAGAGGAGGTTAACATACTTTTCTCCAGGGAAAAAAGTAGGAAGAGGCAAAAGATAATCCTGTGTTTAGCCTTACAGGTTCACTGTAAGACTAAATTAAATAATTACATCATGAAAGCTGTCAAGCCAGGCATGGTGGTTCATACCAATAGTCCCAGCACTTTGGAAGGCTGAGATAGGCAGGTCCCTTGAGTCTAGAAATTAGAGACCAGCTGGGCAGCATGGTGAAACCCTGTCTCTACGAAAATAAAAAATTAACCAGGTGTAGTGGTGTGTGCCTGTAGTCCCAGCTACTTGGGAGGCTGAGATAGGTGGATCCTTTGAGCCTGGGAGGTTGCAGCTACAGTGAGCCGAGATCACATCACTGTACTGTAGCTTGGGTGACAGATTGAGACCCTTTCTCAAAAAAAACAAAAAAATGGTGAGATCCTACAAAATATTTTTATTTCCCCCAAGGCTCAGATCATGTTTTTTCCTTCCGTTAGGTGCTGCAGAGCTTCAAGATAATGGATTATAGCCTCTTGATGTCAATCCATAATATAGATCATGCACAACGAGAGCCCTTAAGCAGCGAAACACAGTACTCAGTTGACACTCGAAGACCGGCCCCCCAGAAGGCTCTGTATTCCACAGCCATGGAATCCATCCAGGGAGAGGCTCGACGGGGTGGCACCATGGAGACTGATGACCAGTGAGTGGGCTCAGGGCCACTAGGGAGGAGAGCATAGGCCCACGAAACTTTTTCTTTTTCTTTTTCTTTTTTTTTAGTTTCATTCTTGTTCAGGGTGATGTGCAATGGCACGATCTCGGCCTACTGCTACCTCCACCTCCTGGGTTCAAGCGATTCTCCTGCTTCAGCCTCCTGAGTAGCTGTGATTGTAGGCGCCCACCACCACAACCAGCTAATTTTTTGTATTTTTAGTAGAGACGAGGTTTCATCACGTTGGCCAAGCTAGTCTATGAACTCCTGACCTCAGGTGATCCACCCACCTTGGCCTCCCAAAGTGCTGGGATTACAAGCGTGAGCCATCATGCCCTGCCACAGCACTTTTTCTTTAGGAAGGGACCCAGCTTCTGGAAAGGAGTAGCCTTGACTCAGCAGTTGGATCAGTAACATTAATGTTTATAGAAGTATAGAGTGAGTTTGAATGAGCTTTTTTTTTTTTTTTTTTTTGAGACGGAGTCTTGCTCTGTCGCCGGGGCTGGAGTGCAGTGGCCGGATCTCAGCTCACTGCAAGCTCCGCCTCCCGGGTTCACGCCATTCTCCTGCCTCAGCCTCCCGAGTAGCTGGGACTACAGACGCCCGCCACCTCGCCCGGCTAGTTTTTTGTATTTTTTAGTAGAGACGGGGTTTCACAGTGTTCACCAGGATGGTCTCGATCTCCTGACCTCGTGATCCACCCGCCTCGGCCTCCCAAAGTGCTGGGATTACAGGCTTGAGCCACCGCGCCCGGCCTGAATGAGCTTTCTTAATGTAAAAGGAAAAGAAGATTAATTTTGGGTTTATAATGTATGTGGGAAGGAGAGCTATTCAAGAATTAAAGACTTAAAAAATTATAGTCTTAGATGCGTGTCTGCAAATTATATTAGAACTTTATTATCGTTTTTTAATCTTCTCTTTTTGTTAGTAATATATTAGAACTTAATGAAAAATAATTAATGGTCTGGGCACAGTGGCTCATGCCAGTAATCCCAGCACTTTGGGAAGCTGAGGCAGGTGGATCACTTGAGTCCAGGAGTTTGAGATCAGCCTGACCATCATGATGAGACCTCATCACTACAAAAAATCAAAAATTACCCAAGTGTGGTGGTGAACACCTGTGGTCCCACCTACTCAGGAGGCTGATGAGGCAGAAGAATTGCTTGAGCCCAGGATGTCAAGGCTGCAGTGAGCCACTGTACATGCCACTGCACTCCAGCCTGGGCAAAGAGAATGAGACCCACCCTGTCTCAAAAAAAAAAAAAAAATTATTATAGACTTCTTTGTGGAAGGCATCCTTCTTCATCATGGATCTATCTAGTAAGTGTAATTACTGAAATACCACAAATATCTTAGATTGTTTATTTTTTTAAGATATCCAGCCGGGCGCGGTGGCTCAAGCCTGTAATCCCAGCACTTTGGGAGGCCGAGACGGGCGGATCACAAGGTCAGGAGATCGAGACCATCCTGGCTAATACGGTGAAACCCCGTCTCTACTAAAAAATACAAAAAACTAGCCAGGCGAGGTGGCAGGTGCCTGTAGTCCCAGCTACTCGGGAGGCTGAGGCAGGAGAATGGCGTGAACCCGGGAGGCAGAGCTTGCAGTGAGCTGAGATCCGGCCACTGCACTCCAGCCCGGGGAAAGAGTGAGACTCCGTCTCAAAAAAAAAAAAAAAGATATCCTGTAACATGACTGTCAAGAAGAGTGTCTTAGTGGGCATAAATTAAGATAGCAAAAGTACTAAAGTTGAGTTAATTAGGAGAGCATTCCCAAAATTGCTGAGTAGTGGAATTTTAGATTCTCTTTTTTTTTTTTTTTTTGAGGCGGAGTCTCGCTCTGTCGCCCAGACTGGAGTGCAGTGGCGCAATCTCGGCTCACTGCAAGCTCCGCCTCCCGGGTTCCCGCCATTCTCCTGCCTCAGCCTCCCGAGTAGCTGGGACTACAGGCGCCCACCACCTCGCCCGGCTAGTTTTTTGTATTTTTAGTAGAGACGGGGTTTCACCGTGTTAGCCAGGATGGTCTCGATCTCCTGACCTCGTGATCCGCCCGTCTCGGCCTCCCAAAGTGCTGGGATTACAGGCTTGAGCCACCGCGCCCGGCCGAATTTTAGATTCTCTTTGGTGGAATCAGAGTGGAAGAGGTAGGCAAGGAGATTTGGAGAAAACTAGATTATAATACATACTCTAGAGAGTTCCTGGGGTTAGAGAAAGGATCTCATTTTCTACTGTTTTTTTAATATATTTTTTTCTCTTTTTGTTTTCTTGATCACTTATTGTCTGATCTCCTGGTTTATGGAGGATGAGGCAGTTATGTTTAGGTTTCACTTCCCTGTCCTGATCTGACTAAACTAGCCAACAGATTTTCTCACCCTTTCCTTTTTGCCTTTTCCAGTATGGGTGGCATCCCTGCCCGGAATAGTAAAGGGGAAAGGCTTCTGCTTTATATTGGCATCATTGACATTCTGCAGTCTTACAGGTGAGGAGCATATGGATCCCAAATTAAGAGAGGGTGGATACAGATAACCACTCATGTTTCTCTTTTAGATGGGTTTGTTGCCAAGTTCTTCCAGAAGCAAGAATAGTGAGTTGCAGTCTGGTTACTTACTTCATTAGTTTTCAGATGGTTTATTTCCTTGATTTTGCCTCTTTCCCTGGCCTTTATAACCCTCCCTTCCCCATCTCCCCAGACATAATGTATACCTTCTGTGGAAAGCTGAGTCAGTCTTGGAAGCACCGGGGTGGAATATGCCATCTGTCTGGCTCTTTGCAAAAACCTATGAGATGAGTCATGCTCCACATTGGGATACAGCTCGAAATGTTGCCCTTTTCCATGGAGGAAAAACAGGAGGGTCACTGTGTTCTGTAAAAAGTATCAGCCTGTGGAACTAAGAGGCAATGAAGTGATGATCAGGGAGGAGCTAGAAATGTTAGACCCGGGTTTTGTTCCTGTAAGGTTTTAAGTACTAATGAGGACTGGACAGTACTTGGTTTGTTGGTTCAGTATTATCATCCAGTTTTAACTACCCTTTGCAGTCTTGCCCATCTGTTCCTTCAGCTCTCCTTTTATAATAAATATTCATGTTCCTGATTTGCCAGGGACATAAATTGACCTTTTCCCATGGGGGAATAATTGACTTACCTAGAAACAACATTGGTCTCCATGATGAACCATCACTGCTATGTCTGTTCTTGGGAAAACCAGTGTACTAGTAGATGTGCTTTCTCAGCTTCTGTCTTTTCAAGGTTTTCTATTAGCCCTTTAACCCCCTAAAATATAAAGTTACTAAGATCATTTATTGAAAAATGACATGAGGAGGTGATGTACATTTTTCTTGCAGGTTTGTTAAGAAGTTGGAGCACTCTTGGAAAGCCCTGGTACATGATGGGGTAAGTAGCAATACTAGAGGCTCTCTTACCCACTTCTGCCTCCATCACTTCTGATTGGCCTCCTCGGTTTCTTGCAATTTTTTCTTTTTTTTTTTTTTGAGACAGGGTCTTAACTCTGGCACCCAGGCTGGAGTGCAGTGGCGTGATCTCGCTCACTGCAACCTCCGTCTCCCAGTTTCAAGTGATTTTCCTGCCTCAGCTTCCCGAGTAGCTGGGACTACAGGCACACGCCACCATGCCCAGCTAATTTTTGTACTTTTAGTAGAGACGGGGTTCCACCATGTTGGCCAGGCAGGTCTCAAACTCTTGACCCCAAAGTGATCTGCCCACCTTGGCCTCCCAAAGTGCTGGGTTGAGACGGAGTCTCGCTCTGTCACTCAGGCTGGAGTGCAGTAACATGATCTCAGCTCACTTGAACCTCCACCTCCCAGGTTCAAGCGATTCTCATGCCTCAGCCTCCCATGTAGCTGGGATTACAGGTACCCGGCCACCGATGCCTGACTAATTTTTGTATTTTTAGTAGAGATGAGGTTTTGCCATGTTGAACAGGCTAGTCTCGAACTCCTGACCTCAGGTGATCCGCCCACCTCGGCCTCCCAAAGTGCTAGGATTACAGGCGTGAGCCACCATGCCCGGCCTTTTCCATTTATTTCATTTGTGGGTTTTAGCCTTCTGCTAGGGGCTCAGTCTGGGGGAAGATGGCACTTGGACTACAGGTCCTCTTGCTGGGCCTCCCTCTAACTCTATAGCCTTTCTTCTGCTCTGCAGGACACTGTCTCAGTGCATCGCCCAGGCTTCTACGCTGAACGGTTCCAGCGCTTCATGTGCAACACAGTATTTAAGAAGATTCCCTGTAAGTGGTTTCTACCAAGTGACTGCCTACTCCTGCCCAGTTGGCAACTCCTACCTCTGGTAGGGAGCTGCCAACGCCAGAGGCCTCTCCTCCCACCTACATCCCATGAGAGCCATTTCTTATCCTTTGTGTTAGTCAGTCTGTCACAGTCGTTTCCAAGTTGCTGTTTCCCCCTTGGTTCTTCCTGCGTATGTCAATGAGGTGAGGGCCATTTCTGGGGAACTGGGATTTACAAAAAAAAAAAAAAAAAGTGTAGTTGTGGATGTAGGATCCATGCCACAGAGATAGGCAGAGCCAGACTTTTATGTACAGAGATAAACAATGAGGTTACCATTGCGTATCTCTGTTTTATCTTCTACTCTATCTCAAGTGGTTAGAGAAGCATTTACTGATTTCTGCTTAGCACATGTTATTAGTCTCTTTCCTCAACTTTCTTGTTTAGAAAGTGCCAATGTTCTTTTTTTGCAAATCTTCCATGCTGCTACCACAGCAAATTCTAACTTCTCTTTCCCTTCTTCTCCTATTAGGCATCATTAGTCACATGGCAAGGGAGAGGGGACCTAGGCATGCCAGATAGTCTTAAGGGATATGGAAAAACCAGGCTGGGTGCAGTGTCTCACACCTATAATCCCAGCACTTTGGGAGACTTAAGCAGGAGGATCACTTAAGCCCGGGAGTTTGGAACCAGCCTGGGCAACATGATGAGACCTCATCTCTACAAAAAATTTTAAAAAGATAAGGAAAAAAATCATTTCAATCTTTACAAAATGATAAATATACAAGGTCAGTTATTTAGTGCTGGGCACATACGTGCTAAGAAGATGTAGAGTGAAAGAGTTACCTTTCTTTTTTTTTTTTTTTTTTTTTTGAGGCGGAGTCTCGCTCTGTCGCCCGGACTGGAGTGCAGTGGCCGGATCTCAGCTCACTGCAAGCTCCGCCTCCCGGGTTTCCGCCATTCTCCTGCCTCAGCCTCCCAAGTAGCTGGGACTACAGGCGCCCGCCACCTCGCCCGGCTAGTTTTTGTATTTTTAGTAGAGACGGGGTTTCACCGTATTAGCCAGGATGGTCTCGATCTCCTGACCTCGTGATCCGCCCGTCTCGGCCTCCCAAAGTGCTGGGATTACAGGCTTGAGCCACCGCGCCCGGCCAAGAGTTACCTTTCTTGACCGGGCATGGTGGCTCATGCCTGTAATCCCAGCACTTTGGGAGACCAAAGCAGGTGAATCACCTGAGGTCAGGAATTCGAGAAGTCTGACCAACATGTTGAAACCCCATCTCTACTAAAAATATGAACATTAGCGGGGTGGTGGTGCGCACTTATAATCTCAGCTACTCAGGAGGCTGAGGCAGGAGAATCACTTAAACCCGGGAGGAAGAGGTTGCAGTGAGCTGAAATAGGGCCATTGCACTCCAGCCTGGGTGACAGGAGAGAAACTTCATCTCAAAAAAAGTTATCTTTCTCAGGTTTTACTATAGGATACTATTAAAGGAAAAGGGAGGCCAGGCGCAGTGCTGTAATCCCAGCACTTTGGGAGGCCGAGGTGGGCGGATCACGAGGTTAGGAGATCGAGACCATCCTGGTAACATGGTGAAACCCCGTCTCTACTAAAAATACAAAAAAAAATTAGCCTGGCATGGTGGTGGGCGCCTGTAGTCCCAGCTACTTGGGAGGCTGAGGCAGGAAAATGGCCTGAACCCAGGAGGCGAAGCTTGCAGTGAGCCGAGATCTCGCCACTGCACTCCAGCCTGGATGACAGAGTGAGACTCCATCTCAAAAAAAAAAAAAGGAAAAGAAAAAGTGGGCGGGGGCAGTGGCACACATCTGTAATCCCAGCACTTTGGGAGGCAGAGGTGGGTAGACCACCTGAGGTCAGGAGTTCGAGACCAGCCTGACCAACATGGTGAAACCCCGTCTCTACTAAAAATATAAAATTAGCTAAGCATAGTGGCGCATGCCTGTAATCCTAGCTACTCAGGAGGCTGAGGCATGAGAATCACTTGAACCCTGGAGGCGGAGGTTGCAGTGAGCCAAGATCGCGCCATTGCACTCCAGCATAGGCAAACGAGCAAAACTCCATCTCAAAAAAAAGGAATTATGCATTAGGGTACATTTCATCTGATGGAAGTAGAGCAGCTGTCAAGGCTCCATGTTGGAGGGGTAGGTGTGGATATGTTTCCTTTCCTCTAGGTTTTATGCCTCTTGGAAAGTGAAGTGAGCTAACACCTTGTTCTCTGAATAGTAATTCATAGAGCCCATCTTTGTTGACATTAGCCTTTTCACTTTTCAGACCAACTTTGGGTATATATTGGGGATACTAGCAATTTACTTGTATGGATGTCTTGGTAGTGGTTGCTAAGTAGGCTCTCTCTTTCCCTTTTTAAGTGAAGCCTTCTCCTTCCAAAAAGTTTCGGTCTGGCTCATCTTTCTCTCGGCGAGTAGGCTCCAGTGGCAACTCCTGCATTACTTACCAGCCATCGGTCTCTGGGGAACACAAGGCACAAGTGACGACAAAGGCGGAAGTGGAGCCAGGTCAGCACTATGGCTGGGGTCTCCATGTGATTGGGTACTCCGTCCCTTCCTTCTGAGCCTTTACCTTGTCCGGCTAGGACCTCTGCTCCCATTTCTATCCAGGAAGCCAAGCTGCTACATAGTTTTCCTTGTATTTACCATACCCTATCTTCTCTTTCTTTTTTCTAGGCGTTCACCTTGGTCGTCCTGATGTTTTACCTCAGACTCCACCTTTGGAGGAAATCAGTGAGGGCTCACCTATTCCTGACCCCAGTTTCTCACCTATAGTTGGAGAGACTTTGCAAATGCTAACTACAAGGTTTGTTTATTGGCCCCTTTCTCCATATAATCTTCTCTTTTCAAGTCCTTGGAAACCTCTATAATATGATTGCATCGTAATAAATTACCCCAAAGATTAATGGCTTAAAATAACAAACATATATCATACTTTCTGTGGGTCAGGAATCCAGGCCCAGCTTAGCTGGGTCCTCTGGCTCAAGATTTCTCATGAGGTGGCATTTAAGCTGTTGGCCAGGGCTGGGGTCTCATCTGAAGGCTCAAATAGGAGAATCTGCTTCTAAGCTTATTTATGTGGTTACGGGTAGGATTCTGTTCCTTGTGGGTTGCTGAACTGAAGGCCTTAGTTCCTTGCTGCCTGTTGTCTGGGGGCTTCCCTCAGTTATTTGCTACATGGACTTCTCCATAGGACAGCTCAGAACATGGCACCTGGCCTATCTGACAGTGAACAAGAGAGTATGTGCCTATGCAGAAACTGTAGCCTCTTATAACTTAATCTCAGAATTGACATTCTACTACTTGTGCTATATTCTGTTCACTAAATGCAGCCCACACTCAAGAGGAAGGGATTCACACCCATAGGTGTGAATACCAGGAGGCGCAGGGATCATTGCGAGCCATCTTAGAAACTGCTTGTCATAGTCTGCCCTCTGGTCTCCAGTAATTTACATACCTCCATGTCCAAAATAAACTGACCCCTTCCAGGATCTCCAGAACTCTCATGCCATTGTAACGTTAGCTCAAAGTCCAGAGTTTTATTACTTAAATTAGGTCCAGGTTTGGATGAGCACCCCAGGTATAGTTCTTTAAGCACAGCTCCTTAAGTACAGTTCTTCTCAATCTGTGAACTTGTGGAACTAAAGAGACAGTTATTCCTTCCCCTTATACCTAGCATACAGTGGTGAGACAGGCATTAGATAACCAATATACACATTTCTGTACGTAAAAGGGGAGAATGGGAGGCACAAAAAGGAGTCATTGATTTTATTAGCTGTTCCAAAATCCAGGAAATGTTGGAGTTTCTTTTATTAGGCCTCAAAGCAGAATAATTCTCCATGGTTCTTGGCTCTACCCTCTAGACTCTTGGTTTTGTCTTCTGAGTCTTCCTTTTTCATCAAAGGTAGAGTGTGTTTTTACCTGAGTTCTTTTCTCAGTCTGCTTCTTTCCAGTAGAATTTTGGGGGAACTAGTGGTCTCTTTATTTTGTACTGTTTCTGTCTTTTTTATCCAAGGTGGCAGTGTTTCTACTGATACAGAAGATTTTGTGGGCCTCCTGTGATTCTCCTTGGGATTTACTCCATTAGACAAAAGCCACACTCATAAATATCTTCTTCATGAGACCTAAGCTTCTTACAGACCCTGCTTTTCGGTTGAAAGGATCTGTGAAACAATCTTTTGAACAGCCTTTTGTATGATTGAATAGCACAATCAGCCCTCCATATCCACAGGTTCCACATCCCAGATTCAACCAACTGTGGACTGAAAATACTTGAGAGCCTGGTGTGGTGGCTTATGCCTATAATCCCACCATTTGGGAGGCTGAGGTGGGAGGATTGCTTGAGGCAGTTTGAGACCAACCTGGTCAATAAAATGAGACCCCCGTCCCTTAAAAAAAAAAAAGAAGAAAAAGAAAGAAAAAATAATAAAAAAAAAAAATTCTGAAAATGTTATGTTGTTGCTGACATGTACTGTACAGTTAGGCCTACAGTGGTTGTGTCTGTATTTAACATGTACAGAATTTTCTTGTCATTATTCCCTGAACAATACAATATAACAGCTATTTACATAGCATTTACATTGCATTAGTTATAAATAATCTAGGAATGATTTAAAGTATATGGAGGGCCAGGCATGATGGCTCACACCTGTAATCCCAACACTTGTGGGAGATAGAGGCGGCCAGATTACTTGAGCCCAGGAGTTTCAGATCAGCCTGAGCAACATGGCGAAATCCCGTCACTACCAAAAATATAAAAAAATTAGCTAGGCGTGGTGGTATGTGCCTGTAGTCCCAGTTACTCAGGAGGCTGAGGCAGGAGGATCGCTTGAACCCAGGAGGCAGAGGTTGCAGTGACCCGAAATCGTGCCGCTGGACTCCAGCCTGGGTGACAGAGCAAGACCCTTTCTCAAAAAAATAAATAAATAAAAATAAAGTATATGAAGGATGTGCATAAGTTATATGCAATCTATGTAAGAGACTTGTGCTTGTGTATTTTGATATTCAAGGAGAGGTCCTGGAACCAGTTCCCCACAGATACTGAGGGCTGACATTACTCTGAACCAATACCTTTTGTTTTTCTGAGGTCTTAATGAAATGTTTCACAGTCACGTTTGGCTTCATCTTTAGACCACATTTTCTTGGCAGTGCCCTGGAGCTTATCCTTACTCAAAAGCCTTTTTCGTTTTTTTGGGTAGACATGATGTCTCACTGTGTTAACCAGGCTGGTCTTAAACAGTCCTCCTCCCTCTGCCTCCTAAAGTGAGCCACAGTATGTGGCCTGTCATTTCTTAATTTTAGCATTGGCCGGGCGCGGTGGCTCAAGCCTGTAATCCCAGCACTTTGGGAGGCCGAGACGGGCGGATCACGAGGTCAGGAGATCGAGACCATCCTGGCTAACACGGTGAAACCCCGTCTCTACTAAAAATACAAAAAATTAGCCGGGCGAGGTGGCGGGCGCCTGTAGTCCCAGCTACTCGGGAGGCTGAGGCAGGAGAATGGCGTGAACCCGGGAGGCGGAGCTTGCAGTGAGCTGAGATCCGGCCACTGCACTCCAGTCCGGGCGACAGAGCGAGACTCCGCCTCAAAAAAAAAAAAAAAAAAAAATTTTAGCATCGTTTGCTCTCTGGAGAGGCTTAGAATTTTCAAAACCTATCAAGTTCTGGCATGTTTGTTTAATAGTCCTTCCCATAATTTCTTTCTCTTCTCTTACATTTTACTATAAGCATCAAGAGAAAACCAGGTGGCACCTTCAGGACTTGGCTTGGAAATCTCCTTAGCTAGATTGTCCAATTCTTCAGGCACATATTCTACTTTTCACATAATCACAAATCACATTGTTGCTAACTTTATGCTGCTACCTTACTAGGATCTCCTTTCCTTCAATTTCCAATAAAATTTTTCTCAGTTTAAGCCCTCACTGGTAACCCCATTTAAGTCCAAAATTCTATAAACAGCATATTCAGGACACTAACTTTTCACTAAAATGCTCCTCGAAGCCACCCCCAATGTTTTGTTTTTGTTTTTTGAGATGGAGTCTCACTCTGTTGCCCGGGCTGGAGTTCAGTGGCACAATCTTGGCTCACTGCAATCTCCGCTGACAGGGTCTCCCTCTGTCACCCAGGCTAGAATGTAGTGGCACTATCTTGGTTTATTGCAACTTCCACCTCCCAGGTTCAAGCGATTCTCCTACCTCAGCCTCCCGAGTACCTGGGATTATAAGCATGCACCATTAGGCCTGGCTAATTTTTGTATTTTTGATAGAGACGGGGTTTTGCCATGTTGCTCAGGCTGGTCTTGAGCTCGTGGCCTCAGGTGATCTGCCTGCCTCAGGCTCCCAAAGTGCTGAGATTGCAGGCATGAACCACCGCACCGGGCCACCACCCCCAAATTTTAGATTTTTGTTACAGCAGCACCTCAATTTCAGGTACAAAAATCTGTATTATCTATTATTGTGTAACAAATTACCCCCCAAACTTAGCTGTCAAAAACAAACATTTGTTATCTCAGTCCGAGTGTGGTGGCTCACACCTGTAATCCTAGCACTTTGGGAGGCCAAGGAGGGCGGATCACCTGAGGCCAGGAGTTCGAGACCAGCCTGGCCAACATGGTGAAACCCCGTCTCTACTAAAAATGTAAAAATTAGCCAGGCGTGGTGATGCGTGCCTATAATCCCAGATACTCAGGAGGCTGAGGTGAGGGAATTGCTTGAACCTGGGAGGCAGAGGTTGCAGTGAGCCATGATTGTGCCACTGCACTTCAGCCTGGACAACAGTGAGATCCATCTCAAAAAAAAAGAAAGCAAAAATTTGTTATCCCAGTTTCTGTACCTTAGCTGGATGCCTTTGGCTCGGGTTCTCTCTGGAGATTACAGTCAAGCTATTAATCCAAAAGCTTATCTGAGTGAAGATCAGGTTCTCAGCTCACTTATATGGTTGTTGGCAGTATTCAGTTCCTTTGTCACATCGCCCTCTCCATAGCCAGCTCTTAGCATAGGAGCTGAATTTCCTCAGAGCAGGCAAGCAGGGGCTAGAGCATGAGTCCAGGAAGAAGCTATGGTATTTTTATAATCTAATCTCCAAATTGACATTCCATCTCCTGTGCCGCATTCTGTTCACGAGAAGAGAATCACTAAGTGCAGCCTACACTCAAGAGGGGAGAGAATTACACAATGGCATGGATCTCAGGAGGCAGGGATCATTGGGGGGAATCTTAGAGGGTACCTACCACATCTGGAGATTGAAACAGAAGAGGGCAGGTACTGGGAAATGTTTTATAGTATTCAAGAAGCCAAATATAGTTAATTAAAACAGTGTGCTTTGCCGGGCTTGGTGGCTCACGCCTGTAATCCCAGCACTTTGGGAGGCCGAGGTGGGTGGATCACAAGGTCAGGAGATCGAGACCATCTTGGCTAACATGGTGAAACCCCGACTCTATTAAAAATACAAAAAAAAATTAGCTGGGTGTGGTGGTGGACGCCTGTGGTCCCAGCTACTCAGGAGGCTGAGGCAGGAGAATGGCGTGAACCTGGGAGGCGGAGCTTGCAGTGAGCAGAGATGGCGCCACTGCACTCCAGCCTGGGTGACAAAGTGAGACTGTCTCAAAAAAATAAGTAAATAAAACAGTATGCTTCAAAATCTAGTAGCTTTTTAGCCTCTTCTTTCCAAATTCTAAATTGATTCTGAAGTGAAAATTAGAGAAGCAGTATAAGATTTAAGAGGGGAGTCCTTTGTTATTGTCTTCTAATTCTTTTTCTCTGTGCTTCTGTTTTTTTCGCCTATTAGTACAACCTTGGAAAAGCTTGAAGTTGCAGAGTCAGAGTTCACCCATGTGAGTGTCTGGGATGTGTGGGAGGTGAACATTTTGCAGGGTATAAAGAGGGTCACTGGGCCGGGCGCGGTGGCTCAAGCCTGTAATCCCAGCACTTTGGGAGGCCGAGACGGGCGGATCACGAGGTCAGGAGATCGAGACCATCCTGGCTAACACTGTGAAACCCCGTCTCTACTAAAAAATACAAAAAACTAGCCGGGCGACGTGGCGGGCGCCTATAGTCCCAGCTACTCGGGAGGCTGAGGCAGGAGAATGTCGTGAACCCGGAAGGCGGAGCTTGCAGTGAGCTGAGATCCGGCCACTGCACTCCAGCCCGGGCGACAGAGCGAGACTCCGTCTCAAAAAAAAAAAAAAAAAGAGGGTCACTGATGGCCTGGAGCAGGAAGTTAATTGGCAAGATTAGAGGATCTGGGTACCTCCTAAATCTTGTTTTTTATTTTTTATTTTGTTTTTATTTTTTATTTATATATTTTTTTGAGATGGAGTCTCACTCTGTTGCCCAGGCTGGAGTGCAATGGTGCAATCTTGGCTCACTGCAACCTCCGCCTCCTGGGTTCAAGCAGTTCTCCTGCCTCAGCCTCCCGAGTAGCTGGGACTACAGGCCTACGCCACCATGCCTGGCTAATTTTTGTATTTTTTAGTAGGGGCAGGGTTTCACCATATTGGACAGTCTGGTCTCGAACTTCTGATGTTGTGATCTGCCTGCCTTGGTCTCTCAAAGTGCTGGGATTACAGATGTGAGCCATTGCACCCAGCCATCGTGTTTGTTTTGTTTTTGTTTTTGAGACTGAGTCTCGCTCTGTCCCCCAGGCTGGAGTGCAGTGGCCTCTCAAAGTGCTGGGATTACAGGCATGAGCTACCGTGCTCGGCCGCCATCTTGTTTTTTAAAAAAAATCTTCTGTACCTGATACTTGGAGGCTGAAGCTGAAATAGAAACTTCTTAACGCTTGAATTCCATCCCTGCTTAATCTCATACTCCACATCCTTAACTTTACACTCTCCTTTTACAGTAAGCGCAAAGCCTCAGAAGACCTGGAACAAGATTCTGCCATCTCTGTGATCCCAAGATGTGTCAGCCCTTGCCCCAGCAATGCTGAATTTTCTTCTACTTGGTCATCAAAAAAGGAGTGTAATAGAAGCGAGGGGAGTTCCTCCTCCATCTTCTTGCTGAAGAAGAACCTCCTCTCCTTCCCCTTCCTCATGAATGGGCATTAGTGCCTCAGACAGTTGAGGACCGAAGCATCCCCTCCACTCCAGAGTTGGCTGGTACGGATTTTCAACTGGCTAACCCTTGGCCTCCACAATTGAATTTTTTTCAGACCCCCCATTCTTCATGCTGGAAATGGGATTGCTGTACTTGGCAGTTTTCTTTCCCCTCATCTTTGACCAGGAACTGGACTCTTAGTTTCCTCAGGACAGAATAGCTGGCACATTATCTCCACCTTAGTTATTTCTCCCTGATCCCTGGAAGAATACCCCTGTAATCTCTGTAAAGGTTTTTGGGGGGATAAGGGAGTTTAACCACCTCCCAGCTTTCTTCTTTTTTTTTTTTCCTGAAAAAAGGAAAAAGCGCACAGCACACAGTTTCAAGCCAGCTTCAGATCAAAACTCCAGAAGTGTTGACAAGATGCCTATTCGTAGGGTTCCCTCAGAAGAGCCATGGTGTTTGTGAAGAGAAGAGTAGTGATTGCTCAGCCAGAAGCAGCTCCTTTGTTTTTTTTTTTTTTTTTTTTTTTGAGACGGAGTCTTGCTCTGTCACCCAGGCTGGAGTGCAGTGGCCGGATCTCAGCTCACTGCAAGCTCTGCCTCCCGGGTTCACGCCATTCTCCTGCCTCAGCCTCCCGAGTAGCTGGGACTATAGGCGCCCAAGTAGCTGGGACTACAGGCGCCCACCACCTCACCTGGTTAGTTTTTTTGTATGTTTTTAGTAGAGACGGGGTTTCACCGCATTAGCCAGGATGGTCTCGATCTCCTGACCTCGTGATCCGCCCGTCTCGGCTTCCCAAAGTGCTGGGATTACAGGCTTGAGCCACCGTGCCGGGCCTAGCAGCTCCTCTTTAAGCTCCTCCTTTCTTGATGAATTTCTTAAGGCTGAAGGAATGGAGAGTGGGACATGGGGTAATCTTTACCCCTTTTGTTAAAACAGGAGGCAGCCATGGGCTGGGAGATTATAGCCCTTCCTAGGCAGGATCCTGTTCACTGCCAGGCTATAATAATTATTACTGTTTTGCAATTTGAAATATATTCTGGTTGATTTTTTAAATGTGAAGACTTACTAAGTGAATTTTAGGTCATTCTCCAAAGGAGATTTTTTTGCTCTTCTCATCTTTTCCAACAGTGTTCTCCTGTTTGTGGAGCTAAGGTAAAGAGGGGACACCTCTCTTATCAGGCAGTCCGTATCTATGAGACCAGTAATATTTTCTTAAACTCATGGGGAGACAGCAGATTCTTGCCTTGGTGAGGTCATTGCTGTACCATATGTCCTACCCCCCTGTCTTCATGCAGGGAAGTTGGAAATGGGGGCTACATATACCCTCTCCTCCCCATCTACAAGAGTTGTGGTTTTCCATCTGATTCTTCCACTCTTGTCAGGGGAAGAAGGGGGCCTGGTATCTCAGGCAGATTGTTGAATTCTTGTTCTATCCCTTCTCTGTCCCACCCTGCCTTGATAATATGTTAGCCCATACCCCAAATAACTGTCTATATTAGACACCCCCGGCCATTTTCTGGCTGCCTGTCTTTGCTGCCATGTTCTTTTTTACAAGAAGGAAAGAATTCTTGCTATTTTTTTTTCATAATTTACTATTTATGATGTATTTAAGTGTTTTATTAAGGACACAGTTCTGTTAGGGGTGGGAGGGAATATTTGAGGGAGGGCTGGGTCTTAGGGAAAGGAATGGGGGATCAACATTTTTATGAAGTGTCACTATTTGCCTCTACTTTGTATTGTTCAGAAATGGCAAATACAATATAAAAGTGATACATGGTTTTAATGTAATAAACTTTAATCGGTTATTTAGATCTCTTATTTCTTCTGATTCTTTTTCATATACCATCTGCTCACCCTCCTACTCCACCACCCAGGCTCAGTTTTGTTCGTGTTGCCCTAAACAAAGGCTGCATACTTTCCAGCTTGCAACACTGCAGCTTCACTCTTAAGGCTTTATGTCCGTATGTCCTTTTCCTCAGCAACCCCATTGTCTTCACAAGGAAAAGCAGTGAATGAATATGAGGGGAATTACTGTAGGTCTCTTGCCTAGGTTGCAACCCAGTTTAACAGGGATTTGGAGATTCAAAACTCATTTTACTCAGGTTTAACAAGAAAGGAGAGGGACAGTGGGAAAGGTAAGTTTGAGGTTGCTGGCCTTAGTGATTCCCTCCCTTTCATTCCCTTGACCTGGCCCTAGGGTGTCACTCTTAGAAGGTCATAGAGATTGCTTTCTTTAGCTGTTTTCTTTTGTGAAGTTGAGCTGAGGTTCCTTTACTTTGATGGGAAACTAGACAAAAATGTAGGGGCGGGCCAGGCGTCGTGGCTCACACCTGTAATCCCAGCACTTTGGGAAACGGAGGTGGGTGGATCACCTGAGGTCAAGAGTTCGAGACCAGCCCAGCCAACATGGCAGAACCCTGTCTATTGAAAATGAAAATTAGCAGGGGATGGTGGCGTGTGCCGTAGTCCAAGCTACTTTGGAGGTCAAGGCTGGAGAATTGCTTGAACCTGGGAGTCAGAGGTTGCAGTGAACAAAGATCGCGCCACTGCATTACAGCCTAGGCGACAGAGTGAGACTCTTGTCTCAAAAAAAAAAAAAAGTAGGGGCGGTGAAGCTCATTCTGAGGCATGAAGATAGGGAACCTTTGGAGAGAAGCAGTTAAGCAAACACAGCTGCTTTTCATACCACTATTCCGTATCTTGATAAGGTCATTCTGCAAATATTTATAGAGCAGCTAATGAGCAATGCATGGAGTAGTTGGAGATCAAAGAAATAATTGTCCTTCAAGCGTTTCTAGTTTCCAGGAGGAACACAAATACACAAAAACAATGTATTATATGTGAGACAGCTACTTAAGCTGTCTGAAGGTGGCACAGAACATAAAGGGGAAAAATTAACAGTTATGTGGGATAAAAGTGTTAGAGAATGTTTCACTTCCAGCACGAAAATGGCCTGTTTTTGAGAACAAGGAAGAGATCATGGTGAGAATATTGGAATAGGTATAGTTAGAGGCAACATTGGGAACCGTGAAATATTTTTTGCCCCTAATAGGATGCGATACAAAATAATTGAGAGACTAACAAAGTTGCATCAGAATTAATAGAGGATTGGCAGGGTCCAGTGGCTCACATCTGTAATCCCAGCACTTTGGGAGGCCAAGGCAGGTGGATCACTTGAGGCCAAGAGTCAAAGAGCAGCCCGGTCAACAATGTGAAACCCCATCTCTACTAAAAATACAAAAATTAGGCCAGGCGTGGTGGCTCACACTCGTAATCCCAGCACTTTGGGATGACAAGGCAAGCAGATCACCTGGGGTTGGGAGTCCGACCAACATGGAGAACCAACATGACCAACATGGAGAAAACCCATCTTTACTAAAAATACAAAAAATTGGCCAGGCGCGGTGGCTCAAGCCTGTAATCCCAGCACTTTGGGAGGCCGAGACGGGCGGATCACGAGGTCAGGAGATCGAGACCATCCTGGCTAATGCGGTGAAACCCCGTCTCTACTAAAAAATACAAAAAAACTAGCCGGGCGAGGTGGCGGGCGCCTGTAGTCCCAGCTACTCGGAGGCTGAGGCAGGAGAATGGCGTGAACCCGGGAGGCGGAGCTTGCAGTGAGCTGAGATCCGGCCACTGCACTCCAGCCCGGGCGACAGAGCGAGACTCCCTCTCAAAAAACAAAAAAAAAACCCAAAAAGTTAGCCGGGCGTGGTGAGTGCACGCCTGTAATCCCAGCTACTTAGGATGCTGAGGCAAGACAATCGCTTGAACCTGAGAGGCAGAGGTTGCGGTGAGCCAAGATCGAGCCATTGTACTCCAGCCTGGGCAACAAGAGCCAAACTCCTTCTCAAAAAAAAAAAAAAAAAAAAATTAGCCAGGCATGGTGGCGGGCACCTGTAATCCCAGCCACTTGGGAGGCTGAGACAGGAGAATCACTTGAACCTGGGAGGCAGAGGTTGCAGTGGCTGAGATTGCACCATTCATTGCATTCCACCCTGGCAACAGAGTGACACTCTGTCTCCAAAAAAAAAAAAAAAAAGGGAAAAGCACGTACTTGGATTGGAAGAGGAATGGGGATTCTCAAAGTTTCTTTTTCTTTCTTTCTTTTTTTTTTGATACAGAGTTTCACCATGTTTGCCAGATTCGTCTCAAACTCCTGGCCTCAAGTGATTTGCCCACCTTGGCCTCCCAAAGTGCTAGGATTTCAGGCGTGAGCCACCGTACCCAGCCCAGATTCTCAAAGTTTTGAATTTGATTTTCCCACAGCCCCAGCCAGTCCTCCTTTTGTCTGAAGAAGGAGAAAACTTTTTTCCCTAATAGAAATTGGAGGTTAACATGTTTTAGGCATAAATGTTCTGCTTCCCTGACCTTGTCACTCAGAGTGTACTCAACTACTGAGTGGGGTGGTGTAGATAATCCTCTTATGATCAGAGGGTCCCTCTAGCGGTGAGCAGCGACTAGTGCTTATTCTCTAGCTATATCCTCTAATTTATATTCAGATACAAGTAGGGTCTATTAGTATAAAACTTCTAACTAAAAGAGAAATTAAAATCATAGGATAATAAAGTTGGAAATCGTCATCTGGTCTGACATTTTACTCTTAAGCATGTCAATCTCAGCTATTCTGAAAAGTATTCAGAGATGAAGTCTCATTCTTTATTAGTTTTTCTTTTTTTGAGACAGAGTTTCACTCTTGTCACCCAGGCTGGAGTACAATAGCACGATCTTGGCTCACTGCAACCTTCGCCTTCCGGATTCAAGTGATTCTCCTGCTTCAGCCTCCAGAGTAGCTGGGACTATAGGCACCCGCCACAACACCTGGCTAATTTTTGTATTTTTAGTAGGAAGGGGTTTCACCATGTTGGCCAATATCTTCTCGATCTCCTGAATTCGTGATCCGTCTGCCTCGGCCTCCCAAAGTGCTGGGATTGCCCAGCCTTGGTTTTCTTTTTTAGAGTCTTGTTCTATCACCCAGAGCAATCCCAGCTCACTGCAGCCTTGACCTTCTGGGCTCAGGCGACTCTCCTACCTTAACCTCTCAAGTAGCTGGGACTACAGCACCATCACAACCAGCTAATTTTTGTATTTTTTTGTTGGGACGGGGGTATCCAGGCTAATCTCGAACTCCCGACCTCAAGTGATCTGCCCACCTTGGCCTCTCAAAGTGCTGGTATTACAGGTGTGAGCCACCATGCCCAGCTGGCCTTTATTTTTCATTATGGAAATTTCCAAACCAAAAGTAGAGTAGTATGGTGAACCACTGTGTACACATAACCCAGCTTCAATAATTATCAACATAAAAGGCCAGTGTGGCCGGGTGCAGTGGCTCAAGTCTGTAATCCCAGCTTTTGGAGGCTGAGATGGGAGGCCTGGAGTTTGAGGTTGCAGTGAGCTATGTATGATTGCACCACTGCTGCATTCCAGCCCAGTGAGACCTTGTCTCTTTTGTTTTATTTAACACCCTGTCTCAAAAAACAAAACAATTTGTTTCTTCCAAAGGATTAAATCCCAAACTTCATATACTTTTTTATCTATGAATATAACATATAACCCTTAATAAAGATTCCTTTTATAATGGTGACAACTTTAACACCATTATCATGCCTAAAAAATTATTTAATATCAAATATCCATCTGATGTGATGGCTCACACCTGTAATCCCAACACTTTGAGCCTTTTTTTTTTTCAGAGATGGGGTCTCACTATATTACCTATGCTGGTCTCAAACTCCTGTGCTCAAACCATCCTCTCACATCAAAAAATTAAAAACAAATTAGCCAGGCTTGGTGGCATGCACCTATAGCCCCAGCTACTCAGGAGGCTGAGGCAGGAGGATTGCTTGAACCCTGGAGGTGGAGATTGCAGTGAGCTGAGATCAGGCCACTGCACTCCAGTCTGGGTGAAAGAGCAACACCCTGTCTCAAACAATAAAATTTTGTAGAGACAGAGTCTGGCTGTGTTGTCCAGGCTGGCCTCAAACTCCTAGCCTGAGTTGATCCTCCTGCCTGGGCCTCCCAAAACGCTGGCAGTATAAAACCTAAGCCATTGCATCAGGCCTTAAATTAATTTTTTGATTAACAAACCAAAATGGTTTAGTGGTTTGTTCTTTGGGAGATTAATATTTAATTGAGTTGTCAAATCTTTTCTGGGCTCTCTACTGGGCTTAGGGAATTGTAAAGATTAAGACACGTTGCTGGCCAGGTGTGGTGGCTCACGCCTGTAATCCCAGCACTTTGGGAAGCTGAGGCGGGTGGATCAACTGAGGTCAAGAGATCGAAACCAGCCTGGCCAACATGGTGAAACCCCATCTCTACTAAAAATACAAAATTCGCCGGTCATGGTGTCACGCCCTTGTAGTCCCAGCTACCTGGGGGGCTGAGGCGGGAGAATCGCTGGAACCCAGGAGGCAGAGGTTGCAGTGAGCCTAGATCGAGACACTGCACTCTAGTCTGGGTGACAGAGCGAGACTCCTTCATCTCAAAAAAAAAAAAAAAAAAGACATGTTGCCTACCCTTAGTTAAATGGGGGAGGAGATAAATATACAAATACATTCAATTCAAGGGTATAAGGGCTTGTTGAATTAAAATTCTACAGGGAACTGAGGGCTGTAGAAAGTCGTTAGTGATCTCTACACTGTTTTTTTTTTTTTTTTTTTTTTTTTGAGACGGAGTCTCACTCTGTCCCCCAGGCTGGAATGCAGTGGCGTGATCTCTGCTCACTGCAATCTCTGCCTCCCGGGTTCAAGCGATTCTCCTACCTCAGCCTCCAGAGTAGCTGGGATTACAGGCGTCCGCCACCACCCCCAGCTAGTTTTTTTTTTTTTTTTTAAGATGGGGTCTCACTCTGTTGCCCACGCTTGAGTGCAGTGGTGCAATCTCGGCTCACTGCAACCTCCGTCTCCCGGGTTCAAGTAATTCTCCTGCCTCAGCCTCCCGAGTAGCTGGGATTACAGGCGTGCGCCACCATGCCCGGCTAATTTTTTGTATTTTTAGTAGATACAGGGTTTCACCATGCTGGTCAGGCTGGTCTCGAACTCCCGACTTCGTGATCCGCCCGCCTTGGCCTCCCAAAGTGCTAGGATAACAGGCGTGAGCCACCGCGCTCGGCCGATCCCGGCACCTTTTTAATATGACGAAGCTGGAACCGACACAGCACTTTCAAAGGTTCCTCCATAGCTCCTCTGAGATCCGGCCAGCGGGAAACCCCAACTAACTGCAATGGCAGGGAAAGTAGAGGCTAGATCCTGTTTTTTGTGTTACCGCAATTCCCTTCAACTACCCACAAGAAGCCCATTTGTTTGGCGGCGCCTACAACTCCCAGAACGCAACACGGGGGACGGAGGCGGAAGCTGCTGGCCAAGCCGAGGTCTGTTATTGGTGAAGAGCGATGGGCCAATTGGAGGAGTTGTTATTAGGCCGTCTCGGAGAACCGGTCGGGAGGGAGGAAGGTGGCAAGATGGTGTTGGAAAGCACTATGGTGTGGTGAGGAGCTACCTCGGGGCAGGAGGGGCACAGCTGGGTCCCGGGCGCGTGTGGCGCCAAGGCAGGGCGGGCCTGGGGTGGGGGGCCGGGGACTCATGGGCGAGAGGCGGCCCTGGGCCAGGAGGTTAGGAGCCCGCTGGAGTCCCTGAGTCATCTCGGGGCCGTGGAGTGGCAGACAGTCCCTGGTTACCCCTCTCACCCCCAGGGGGACGGTCATTGACTGGTCATTCCTGCTGCCTTTCTCTGTTCTAGCGCCGTCTTCTCTAAAGCAGCCCGGGTCTGTCCTTAGCCACAGTTCTGCTTCTCGGACTCATCGTAATAGTTTTCTGCCCTCCTTCGCAAAATAATGTTTATTAGGAAAATAGATTATTAATCCCTTCCTCTCCCCATTCCCTCGTCTCTAACTTCATTACCTTTCCCTGTGTCATCTTCAAAGGTACCATTTACAGATTGCTTTTTATGTATCAGTCATTTTGTTTATCTCACTTAAACCTCACAACCACACCTGAAGGTAAATTATCTCTCCATTTTACGGTTCAGGATACCGAGTCTCAGCGATTTTAAGTGATTTGTCCAAAATCACACAGCTGGTTAAGTGGTGGAGTCAGGATTTAAACCCAGGGCTGTCTGACACAAAGGCTTTATCCGGTGAGGTAGCTGTCTTCGCCAGTCTCAGGCTTGGGCTGAGTACCTATCAGGAGTCATATTAGATGGGGAGCACATAAATTTTTGCAGGATTTAAAGAGTTCCTTCTACCTGTAATCATTGAATGTAATACAGAATAGTTGACGAACACAAATCACCAATTGGGTGAGACAGACACCTATGAGATTTCGTCTTTTTAGTTTTTGGGGGGAGCATAGCGTTGCCAGGTAACGTACAGGATGCCCAGTGAAATTTGAATTTCAGATAAACGATGAATAATGTTTTTTTGAGACGGTCTCGCTCTGTCGCCCGAACTGGAGTGCAGTGGCCCAGTCCGGCTCACTGCAGCCTCCGCCTCCTGGGTTCAAGTGATTCTCAATGATTGAACTAATTTACACTTGCACCAACGGTATACCAGTGTTCTCTTTTCTCTCAACCTTGCCAGCTTCTGTTATTTTTTGACTTTTTAGGTTAGCCATTCTGACTGGTGTTAGGTGGTATCTCATTGTGGTTTTGATTTATTTGCATTTCTCTAATGATCAGTGATACTGAGGTTTTTTTCATATGCTTGTTGGCCGTATAGTATGTCTTCTTTTGAAAAGTGGCCAGGCGCGCTGGCTCAGGTCTGTAATCCCAGCACTTTGGAAGGCCGAAGTGGGTGTATCACCTGAGGTCAGGAGTTCCTGACTAGCCTGGCCAACATGGTGAAACCCTGTTTTTACTAAAAATACAAAATTTAGCCAGGCGCGGTGGTGGGCGCCTGCAGTCCCAGCTACTCTGGAGGCTGAGGTGGGAGAATCGTTTGAACCCCAGAGGTGGAGGTTGCACTGAGCCGAGATGGTGCCACCACACTCCAGCCTGGGCGACTGAGTGAGACTCCCTCTCAAATAAATAAATAAATATAAAGTATCTGATGTCTGTTTATGTCCTTTGCCCACTTTTTTTTTCCTTTTTGAGATGGAGTTTTGCCCTTCTTGCCCAGGTTGAATGCAGTGGTGCCATCTCAGCTCACTGCAACCTCCGCCTCCTGGGTTCAAGTGATTCTCCTGCCTCAGCCTCCTGAGTAACTGGGATTACAGGTGTCCACCACCACGCCCAGCTAATTTTTTGTATTTTTAGTAGAGATGGGATTTCATTATGTTGGCCAGGCTGGTCTCAAACTCTTGAGCTCAGATGATCCACCCGCCTCAGCCTCCCAAAGTTCAGGGAATATAGGTGTTGAGCCACCATGCCTGGCTCCTTTGCCCACTTTTTTTTTTTTGCTCTTACTGCCCAGGCTGGAGTGCAATGGCATAATCTCGGCTCACTGCAACCTTCGGCTCACCGCAACCTCCACCTCCCGGGTTCAAGCGATTCTCATGCCTTAGCCTCCCAAGTAGCTGGGATTACAGGCATGTGCCACCACACCCAGCTAATTTTGTGTTTTTAGTAGAGACAGGGTTTCTCCATGTTGGTCAGGCTGGTCTCAAACTCCCGACCTCAGGTGATCCACCCGCCTCAGCCTACCAAAGTGCTGGGATTACAGGCATGAGCTACTGTGCCCGGCCCATCTTCCAGGATTTTTATAGTTTTGAGTTTTACAGTAATTCTTTAATCCATCTTCAGTTAATTTTTGTGTATTGTGTAAGAAAGGGGTCCATCTTCAGTCTTCTGCATATGGCTTGCCAGTTATCCCAGCACCAGTTATTGAATAGGGACTCTTTCTCCTCACTGCTTTTGTCAGCTTTGTCCAAGAGCAGATGGTCATAGGTGTGCAGCCTTATTTCTAGACTCTCTATTCTGTCCCATTGGTTTCTGTGCCTGTTTTTGTACCAATACCGTGTGGTTTTGGTTATTGTAGTCCTGTAGTAGTAGTTTGAAGTTGGGTAAAGTTGCCTCCAGCTTTGTTCTTTTAGCTTAGGATTGCCTTGACTTTTCCGGCTCTTTGTTGGTTCCATATGAATTTTCAAATAGTTTTTTCTAGTTCTTTGAAGAATGTCCTTGGTAGTTTGATAGGAGTAGCATTGAATCTGTAAATTGCTTTGGGCAGTATGGCTTATTTATTTATTTATTTATTTATAAGACAGAGTCTTGTTCTGTCGCCCAGGCTGGAGTGCAGTGGTGTGATCTCAGCTCACTGCAACCTCCGCCTCCCAGGTTCAAGTGATTATTGTGCCTCAGCCTTCCAAGTAGCTAGGATTCCAAGCACCTGCCACCATACCTGGCTTATTTTTTGTATTTTTAGCAAAGATGGGGTTTGGCCATGTTGGCCAGGCTGGTCTTGAGCTCCTGGCCTGAAGTGATCTGCCCACCTCAGCCTCCCAAAGTGCTTGAATTACAGGTGTGAGCCACCATGCCTGGCAGTATGGCCATTTTAATGATACTGATTCTTCCTATTCATGAGCGTGGGATGTTTTTCCACTTGTTTGTATCTTCTTTATTTGAGCAGTATTTTGTAATTCTCATTGTAGAGATCTTTTATCTCCCTGGTTAGTTGTATTCCTAGGTTTTTTTTTTTTTGTATGTTTGTTTTGTTTTGTTTGTTTTTCTGAGATGGAGTCTCGCTCTTGTTGCCCAGGCTGGAGTGCAGTGGTGCCATCTTGGCTCACTGCAACCTCCGCCTCCCGGGTTCAAGCGATTCTCCTGTCCCAGCCTCCCGAGTAGCTGGGATTACAGGTGCCTGCCACCATGCCCGGGTAATTTTTTTTCTGTATTTTTAGTAGAGATGGGGTTTCATCATATTGGTCAGGCTGATCTCGAACACCTGACCTCAGGTGATCCGCCCGCCTCAGCCTCTCAGAGTGCTGAGATTACAGGCGTGAGCCACCGCGTCCAGCCAAGATATTTTATTATTTTTGTGGCAGTATGCACATAGTTCTTTTTTTTTTTTGAGACGGAGTCTCGCTCTTGTTGCCCAGGCTGCAGTGCAATGGCACGATCTTGGCTCACCGCAGCCTCCACCTCCCAGGTTCAAGCGATTCTCCTGCCTCACCCTCCCTAGTAGCTGGGATTACAGGCATGTGCCACCATGCCCCGCTAATTTTTTTTTTTTTTTGAGACGGAGTCTCGCTCTGTCGCCCAGGCTGGAGTGCAGTGGCCGGATCTCAGCTCACTGCAAGCTCCGCCTCCCGGGTTCCCGCCATTCTCCTGCCTCAGCCTCCCAAGTAGCTGGGACTACAGGCGCCCGCCAACGCACCTGGCTAGTTTTTTGTATTTTTTTAGTAGAGACGGGGTTTCACCGTATTAGCCAGGATGGTCTCGATCTCCTGACCTCGTGATCCGCCCATCTCGGCCTCCCAAAGTGCTGGGATTACAGGCTTGAGCCACCGCGCCCGGCCTAATTTTGTATTTTTAATAGAGACAGGGTTGCTCCATGTTGGTCAGACTGGTCTCGAACTCCTGACCTGGTGATCCGCCCTTCTCAGCCTTCCAAAGTGCTGGAGTTACAGGCGTGAGTCACCACTCCCGGCAGTATGCACATAGTTCTTGGCCCCATGTGGGGCATCATGGGGAACCTGCTGTTGATGTGACTGCCCTACACATGTGCCATTGTATTACCCTTTTTGAGTGTGCTTTTTTTTTGGGAGACAGGGTCTCATTCTGTCACCTAGGGTGGAGTGCAGTGGTGTGATCTTGACTCACTGCAACCTCGACCTCCTGGGCTCAATTGATCCTCCTGCCTCAGCCTCCTGAATAGCTGGGGCTATAGGCACACACCACCATGCCCAGCTAATTTTTGTATTTTTTGTAGAGAGAGGGTTTTGCCATATTGATTAGGCTGGTCTTGAATTCTTGGGTGGCTCAGGAGAGCCTGCCTCCTTGGCCTCCCTAAGTGCTGGGATTATAGGCATGAGCCATCACACTCAGCCTGTATTCTCTTTTAAAATAAAGATTTTGGCGGTAATCCCAGCTACTTAGGAGGCTGAGGCAGGAGGAGGGGTTAAGCCCAGGAGTTTGAGGTTACAGTGAGCTGTGATTTCACCACTGCTCTCCAGCCTGGGTGACAGAGCAAGATCCTGTCTCAAAAAATATGTGAAATGGCCAGGTGTGGTGGCTCACACCTGTAATCCCAGCACTTTGACAGGCTGAGGCGGGCGGATCATCTGAGGTCAGGAGCTCAAAACCAACCTGGCCAACATGGTGAAACCCTGTCTCTACTGAAAATACAAAAATTAGCCAGTGTGGTGACGCATGCCTGTGGTCCCAGCTACTCGAGAGGCTGAAGTGGGAAGATCTATTGAGCCTGGAAGGTTGAGGCTACAGTGAGCTATGACTGTGTTTGAACCTGTGCCTGCGCTTGAAACTGTGCCTCAACACTATCCTAGACAGGTTGAGTATTCCCTATCTGAAATGGCTAGGACCAGATGTGTTTCGGATTTTGGATTTTTGTCAGATTTTGGAATATTTACATTATATTTAACCAGGGGAGTATTCCTAATCTGGAGATCTGAAGTGCTCCAGTGATAATTTCCTTTGAACATCATGTCAGCACTCAAAAACTTTCTGATTTGGGGCATTTTGGATCTCAGTAATTTCTGATTAGGTGTACTCAACCTGTATTCCCTTTTCTATTAATACTTGTTTTTCAGTACCTTCTTAATTACCTCTCTTTACCATTTTTGATTTATTGCCAGACAAAGCATACTAAAGAAAAAAAATTGCCCCAAGCTCCAATTTTTCTTGCCGATAGAAATGAGATGTCTTGGCCAGGTGCTGTGGCTCACACCTGTAATCCCAGCACTTTGGGAGGCCAAGGCAGGCGGACTGCATGAGTCTAGGAGTTTGTGACTAGCCTGGGCAACAAAGTGAGCATCTCTGTAAAATGAAAAATAAATGAAAATTTTTTTTTGTAGAGACCGGGTTTCCCTGTGTTGTCCAGGCTGTTCTCCAACTCCTGGACTCAAGCGATTCTCCTTTCTCGGCCTCCCAAAGTGCTGGGATTACAGACGTGAGCCACCATGCCCAGCCTAAAAAATAGAGAAAATTTTAAAAAGAAGAAATGAAGGCCAGGTGCAGTGGCTCACACCTATAATCCCAGTACTTTGATAGGTTGACATGGGTGGATCATCTGAGGTCGGGAGTTCGAGACCAGCCTGACCAACATGGAGAAACCCTGCCTCTACTAAAAATACAAAATTAGCGGGGCGTGGTGGTGCATGCCTGTTATCCCAGCTACTTGGGAGGCTGAGGGAGGAGAATTGCTTGAACCTTGGAGGCGGAGGTTGCGGTGAGCCGAGATTGTGCCATTGCACTCCAGCCTGGGCAACAAGAGTGAAACTCTGTCTCAAAAAAGAAAGAAAGAAAAAAAAAAGAAAGAAATGAGGTATCTCATCTAGGGCACTGCTTCCGTCCATTAGCACAGGTAGAACCTTAACTATTAGAGCTCTTAGGGACCTCAGAGGTCATCAAGAATTGATCCTTATAGGAGCTTATATAACTGCATCACTTATCTGCCTTCTTTTGGTCTTTGAGAAACTTGAGATTATATTTCACATTATCTGGATCCTTTTAGATCATGAAAAGTTGCAGGGATCTAAGGTGAGACTTCAGATCCACAAAACCTCATTTTTACCATTCACTTCAGCTGTTGAAGCTGTTAAGCATTTAATGAGATGATTGGATTGTACTTTTCTGCACTCAGTGCTGCCAAGTGTGTTATTTTTTTTTTTTTTTTTTTTTTTTTTTTTTTTTTTTTGAGACGGAGTCTCGTTCTGTCGCCCGGGCTGGAGTGCAGTGGCCAGATCTCAGCTCACTGCAAGCTCCGCCCCCCGGGTTCACGCCATTCTCCTGCCTCAGCCTCCCGAGTAGCTGGGACTACAGGCGCCCGCCACCTCGCCCGGCTAGTTTTTTGTATTTTTTTGTAGAGACGGGGTTTCACCGTATTAGCCAGGATGGTCTCGATCTCCTGATCTCGTGATCCACCCGTCTCGGCCTCCCAAAGTGCTGGGATTACAGGCTTGAGCCACCGCGCCCGGCCCCAAGTGTGTTATTTTATAGACTTTTTTTTTTTTTAGGTAGTGGCACGATCTCAGTTCAGTGCAACCTCCACCTCTCGGGTTCAAGTGATTCTTCTGCCTCAGTTACCCGAGTAGCTGGGATTACAGGCGCCCGCCACCACCCCTGGCTAATTTTTATATTTTTTAGTAGAGACAGAGTTTCACCATGTTTGCCAGTCTGGTCTCAAACTCCTGAGCTCAAGTGATCTGCCTGCCTGGGCCCCCCAAAGTGCTGGGATTACAGGTGTGAGCCACCACGCCTGGCCCTATTTTATAGATTTTTTTTTTTTTTTTTTTTGACGGAGTCTCACTTTGTCGCCCAGGCTGGAGGGCAGTGGCGTGATCTCAACTCACTGCAACTTGAGTGAGGCCAATTGCTTGGCCTCCCGGGTTCAAGCAATTCTCCTGCCTCAGCCTCCTGAGTAGCTGGGATTACAAGTGTGTACCACCACGCCTCGCTAATTATTGTATTTTTAGTAGAGACGGGGTTTCACGATGTTAGCCAACACTGGACTCTAACTCCTGACTTCAAGTGATATACCCACCTCCACCTCCCAAAGTGCTGGGATTGCAGGCATAAGCCACCATGCCCAGCCTATTTTATAGATTTTTTTTTCTTTTTTTTTTGAGACGAAGTTTTGCTTTTGTTGCCCAGGCTACAGTGCAATGGCGTGATCACCGCAACCTCCACCTTCTGGGTTCAGGCGATTCTCCTGTCTCAGCCTCCCGAGTAGGTGGGATTACAGGCGTGTGCCACCATGCCCAGCTAATTTTTAATTTTTAGTAGAGACAGGGTTTCTACATGTTGGTCAGGCTGGTCTTGAGCTCCTGACCTCAGGTGATCTGCCCGCCTCGGCCTCCCAAAGTGCTGGTATTACAGACGTGAGCCACCACGCGCAACTATAGATATTTTTAAGTTACCTTCTTCATTTCCTATATTTGGATTACTGCCATTTAATGGGAGGGTTAAATTATCCATGACAAAGCTTAGTAGCACTTAAGTCCAGCTTATAAGAAGGTGCTGGCCGGGCGCGGTGGCTCAAGCCTGTAATCCCAGCACTTTGGGAGGCCGAGATGGGCGGATCACGAGGTCAGCAGATCGAGACCATCCTGGCTAACACGGTGAAACCCCATTTCTTCTAAAAAAAATACAAAAAATTAGCCGGGCGAGATGGCGGGCGCCTGTAGTCCCAGCTACTCGGGAGGCTGAGGCAGGAGAATGGCGTAAACCCGGGAGGCGGAGCTTGCAGTGAGCCGAGATCGCGCCACTGCACTCCAGCCTGGGTGACAGAGCGAGACTCCGTCTCAAAAAAAAAAAAAATACAAAAAATTAGCCGGGCGTGGTGTCGGGCGCCTGTAGTCCCAGCTACTTGGGAGGCTGAGGCAGGAGAATGGCGTAAACCCGGGAGGCGGAGGTTGCAGTGAGCCGAGATCCGGCCACTGCACTCCAGCCTGGGCGACAGAGCGAGACTCCGTCTCAAAAAAAAAAAGAAGGTGCTGTGGTTCATCAGTAGATCACCACCTTTGGAGCTCATCAGAATCACTTTGTAAAGATTTAAAAATTTTTTTGGCTGGGCACAGGTGAAACAGGTGATTATCTGAAACACAGATAACAGGTGGCTCATACCTGTTATCCCAGCACTTGGGGAGGTAGAGGCAGGAGGACCAATTGAGCTCAGAAGTTCAAGACCAGCTTGGGCAACATATTTAGACCCCTGTCTCTACAAAACAATTTAAAAGGTAGCTGGGCATGGTGGCTCGCACCTATAATCCCAGCTACTTGGGAGGCTGAGGTGAGAGGATCACTTGAGCCCAGGAGGTGGACGCTGCAGTGAGCCATGAGTGCACCACTCTACTCCGCCTGAGTGACAGAGCAAGACCCTGCCTCAAAAAAAAAAAAAATTCCTCATTGGTTATTCTGAGTCAATAAATGTGGGCTAAGGCTTGATCATCTGTATATTTAAAAAAGGAAAAAAAAGCTACAGGTGATTCTATGAAGACTGAGAGCTGCTGCTATAGGGGGCCCCTGGAACTGGAGAGAAGGTTTTGGAGAATTTCTACATTTCTTCTCTCTTGTCCTTCAACCCTAATCTGACAGTGTGGACAACAGTGAGTATATGCGGAATGGAGACTTCCTACCTACCCGGCTGCAGGCCCAGCAGGACGCTGTCAACATAGTTTGTCATTCAAAGACTCGCAGCAACCCTGAGAACAACGTGGGCCTTATCACACTGGCTAAGTATGAGGGACAGAGGAGGAGGGGACTCAGTAGGTGGATGGTGGTTACATGCTACTCTTCTGTAGATTCCTTGAGGCTGCTTTTGCCCATCACCTTCCTAGATGGCCTTCTTCACTTTTTAGTGTAAATGTTAATAGCAACTTGTTTTTTGTATTAACCTGCTTGGTTTAATTTAATTTAATACAGTACAGAAGCTAAATCTCCTGGGGTGAAATTTCTGTTTCTTTTTATTGTTTATTGGGCAGGGCTAGGGTAAGGGGTGAAATTTCATAATATATTTTAAAGTCAGTGAAAAGTGATTTTGGGCTGTGCGCAGTGGCTCATGCCTGTAATCCCAGGAGTTTGAGACCAGCCTGGGTAACGGCAAAACCCTGTCTCTACTAAAAATACAAAAATTAGCCAGGCGTGGTGGTGGGTAGCTGTAATCCCAGCTACTCAGGAGCCTGAGGCAGGAGAATCGCTTGAACCCAGGAGGCGGAGGTTGCAGTGAGCGTGGGCGACAGAATGAGACTCCATCTCAAAAAAAAAAAAAGAGAAAAAAGAAATTTTTGGATCAGAGCCCCTAGGCATATATCACACATCCTTTTACCCTAAAAGTGTTTTGTTTTAGGAATTGATAATTCTTAAATGAGTAGCGTCCCACTTCAGTGTACATACTGTTAGCTGGGAAAATGGGTCTGGAGGTGGAGAAGACAGGAGAGATACAAAGTAGCATCGTTATTTTGGTGGATTCTCAGGGCCCTGTGAGCCTTTAAAAGGAGTTAGGGGAAAACATTTGGAAGTAGAGGGCAGGTTTCTTACAAAGCCAACCACTTAATTATTTCTGTGCTTGGTTTCCATTAAATACTAGATGTTTGATTAAGAAGAATAGAGGCCAAGCACAGTGGCTCACACCTGTAATCCCTGCATTCTGGAAGGCCAAGGCGGATGGATCACTTGAGGTCAGGAGTTCGAGACCAGCCTGGCCAACATGGCAAAACCCTGTCTCTACTACAAATACAAAAATTAGCTGGGCATGGTGGTGCACATCTGTAATCCGAGCTATTCAGGAGACTGAGGCAGGAGAATCGCTTGAACCCAGGAGGCGGAGATTGCAGTGAGCCAAGATTGTGCCACTGCACTCCAGCCTAGGTGACAGAGCAAGACTTTGTCTCAAAAAATAAAAAAGAAGAATAGAGATTACAGTTAGAATAGAAATAGTGGTTATTATCCAGGTCTCTAAAGAAAACTCAGACACAGTTTAGAGGTACTTATGCTGACCTGAACTCACTGAAATGCTTTTCCTACATCCCAGTGACTGTGAAGTGCTGACCACACTCACCCCAGACACTGGCCGTATCCTGTCCAAGCTGCACACTGTCCAACCCAAGGGCAAGATCACCTTCTGCACTGGCATCCGCGTGGCTCATGTGAGTCCTACTGGGTTCCCTGGACTGTTTCTCCCTGCTCTGAGGTCCTGCCTCCATCATACTCATTTCTCCCCTGGATTCCTGAGCTAGGACCAGAGCAAGAGAAAGTTAACTTGGCATAGAAAGGATATGGGGGATGAGTCAAGGGTAGTTGAGGGTTGTGAAGGGAAAATTCCCTAGAACTGAGAATTAAGGCTGGGTGTGGTAGCTCACGCTTGTAATCCCAGCAGTTTGGGAGGCCAAGGGAGGAGGATTGCTGAAGGCCAGCAGTTTAAGACCTGGCCACATAGCGAGACCGTGTTTCTCTCTTTTTTTTTTTTTTTTTAAAAAAAAAAAAAAAAGGCTGGGCACGGTGGCTCACACTTGTAATCCCAGCACTTTGGGAGGGTCACCTGAGGTCAGGAGTTTGAGACCAGTCTGCCCAATGTGGTAAAACTCCATCTTTACTAAAAATATAAAAATTAGCCAGTACTCGGGAGGCTGAGGCAGGATAATCACTGGAACCCAGGAGGTGGAGGTTGCAGTGAGCCGAGATCGTGCCATTGCACTCCAGCCTGGGTGACAGAGCGAGACTCCATCTCAAAAAAAAAGAGAATTAACCTCCCTTCTTTATGCACAGAGTCATAGCAAAAAGGGAGGAATTGGGGGTGTTAAATCTTATGTGAGCGTGATGGTAGATGGTATACTTGAGGTAGAAAGAAACTAAGAAAAACGGAACCGAGTGACAGAGGAAAGAGCTGAGTGATTTCTCTGATTGACTCTGAGAACTTCCTCTCCCTTTACAAGCTGGCTCTGAAGCACCGACAGGGCAAGAATCACAAGATGCGCATCATTGCCTTTGTGGGAAGCCCCGTGGAGGACAATGAGAAGGATGTGAGTCCAAGTGGCAGCTGGGGAATGTGGGCAGCCAGTGTTTGGGACTGAGGTCTTTCATCCCTCAGGAGAACCTGGCAGAGGCATCAGGCTCATCACTTTGGGGAAAGGTGAATGTGGAGAATTCAGTTTTTCTGTTGTAGGACCTTGGGGAGGTCAATAGAGTTCTGTATGCTTTTATGTGGCAGGTCCTTTCCCCCCTCGAGTATGGAACAGATTTCTTGATTTTTCTCCCCTTCTTCCCAGCTGGTGAAACTGGCTAAACGCCTCAAGAAGGAGAAAGTAAATGTTGACATTATCAATTTTGGGGAAGAGGTGAGTAGGGACTGATTGGAGGGCATTGACTTAATTTGGTTATAAACAGAATTGTCCTTAACCCTGAGGAGTGCGGGCACTGGAGCAGAGTAGTATGGAAATGGCAAAGAACAGGGAGCAAGGCCTGAAGGAGGGCATCCTGTGTTCTTTCCTCACCAGGAGGTGAACACAGAAAAGCTGACAGCCTTTGTAAACACGTTGAATGGCAAAGATGGAACCGGTTCTCATCTGGTGACAGTGCCTCCTGGGCCCAGCTTGGCTGATGCTCTCATCAGTTCTCCGATTTTGGCTGGCGAAGGTGGTGCCATGCTGGGTCTTGGTGCCAGTGACTTTGAATTTGGAGTAGATCCCAGTGCTGATCCTGAGCTGGCCTTGGTGAGCAAATGTTGACCCCAGGTAGAGCCCCAAGGCCCTTTTTTGTTCTTTTCTGGCACACACATCACAGAGCTTCTACTAGGCTGAACAGTCCTAGACACTCCCAGTAACTCATATTCCAAGACCTCCTTTTGCCCCCTCTTCCCTATACTTCTGTCTGATCTCTAGGAGCACCAATGTCAGACGCTTTCTTGTTCACTCCTTCTAATGAAAACCAAGGCTTCTCCCAAGTCCTTTTTAATCCCATACCACTGCTTATCCCTCCAGCTTCTCTGTGTGATAAACCAGAAGCTGCCCCTTTATGTTCCTTTCCTACACCCCAACTGGCTTTCCCAGCTCCCTGTAGGAGTGAGGACAGGGGAGCCCTGATTGTACCCTGCTCTTCACCAGGCCCTTCGTGTATCTATGGAAGAGCAGCGGCAGCGGCAGGAGGAGGAGGCCCGGCGGGCAGCTGCAGCTTCTGCTGCTGAGGCTGGGATTGCTACGACTGGGACTGAAGGTGAAAGAGGTGGAATCTGAAGTCCTGGGACTGTGGGATGCTAAACATTGAAAGCTGGGTGTAGGCACTGCAGGGAGAGTGTAGAGGTCTGACAGAGTAGGAATATGTGGGAGGGCCGGGCTAAGGGAATGGCTTTGGAGGCTGGCCTGTGTGGATATGGCATCAGTTCTACCCTGCTCCTCTTTTCCTTTTCCCAGACTCAGATGATGCCCTGCTGAAGATGACCATCAGCCAGCAAGAGTTTGGCCGCACTGGGCTTCCTGACCTAAGCAGTATGACTGAGGAAGAGCAGATTGCTTATGCCATGCAGATGTCCCTGCAGGGAGCAGGTGAGCCAGAGCCTGGGGGGTGCCTAGGCAGAGGGCTGGGATGAAGAAGTGTAACTGAACAGAGTGACCTCTCTTCCTCAGAGTTTGGCCAGGCGGAATCAGCAGACATTGATGCCAGCTCAGCCATGGACACATCTGAGCCAGCCAAGGTGAGACCCAAACCTGCCCCCCCGTCAGGTTTAAAGTCTTTGAATTTAGATCCTCATCCCTCTGAGGCTGGGAGCATTTCTACCATAGCTAAGTCCTTTGAGGAGCAGAGGGAAACACATGGATATGCCTTTCTTACATGTAAACCTTGCTAAGGTAGCAATGCTAGTGGGCAAAGTTGGAGAAATGTCCTCATGTTCTGTAATTTTCCTTCCTTGCTGGTGGGAGCAGCCTGGGCAGTTCTCCAGGATGTCTACCCAGGAGGGAGAAAAGAGGGTCTGGGAAAAAGAAAAAGGAGAACTGGGTGTCTTGAGAGCAGGAAACCTGAGTGTGATGGAATCTGTTTTTCTCCTGAGAGCTCAATTAACAGAGTTCTCAGCAGGCGCCTCCTCTATTTGGTCAGTAATAACTGTTTGCATTCATGCCATATAAAGGATTTTGCTGATTTGTCCTTTCCTTACCTCGGCCAGAGGTGCCCGAATCCCCACACAGTCAGAAGGCAGGGGAGCTCCAGCAGTGGCATGCTCCTGTCCTTCACACCTGCTTACTCCCTGCTGCTCCACACCCTCCCCTGAGCTCACACTGCCTGTTTGCAGGAGGAGGATGATTACGACGTGATGCAGGACCCCGAGTTCCTTCAGAGTGTCCTAGAGAACCTCCCAGGTGTGGACCCCAACAATGAAGCCATTCGAAATGCTATGGGCTCCCTGGCCTCCCAGGCCACCAAGGATGGCAAGAAGGACAAGAAAGAGGAAGACAAGAAGTGAGACTGGAGGGAAAGGGTGGCTGAGCCTGCTCAGGGGACTGCATGGGAAGCACGGAATATAGGGTTAGATGTGTGTTACCTGTAACCATTACAGCCTAAATAAAGCTTGGCAACTTTTTTTCCTTTCTTGCTTCAAATAGTGATGGTTTTGAGTCTCAGAGAGGGGAGGAGCACCTGGCCTAAAGGAGAGCCTTCCTTGTTGAGTTCTCCATGTCTCTCTTTCCACCTGTCTGGGCCTCCTAATGTGCCGGGATTACAGGCCCAGGAGCCATGTTTCCATTTCTTTTTTTTTTTTGGAGACGGAGTCTCGCTCTGTCGCCCAGGCTGGAGTGCAGTGGCACGATCTCAGCTCACTGCAAGCTCCGCCTCCCGGGTTTACGCCATTCTACTGCCTCAGCCTCCCAAGTAGCTGGGACTACAGGCGCCCACCACCTCGCCCAGCTAGTTTTTTGTATTTTTTTTTTTTTAATAGAGACGAGGTTTCACCATGTTAGCCAGGATGGTCTTGATCTCCTGACCTTGTGATCTGCCTGTCTCGGCCTCCCAAAGTGCTGGGATTACAGGCTTGAGCCACCGCGCCCGGCCCATGTTTCCATTTCTAATGAACGAAGACCTTGTTTAAACCACCTTCTTGCCAATAACTTTTACTCTGCACTCTGACACAGCTGAACCCCAAGCGTGGAATGGTACTCAACCTTTTCAGTTTTTTCTTGTGTACTTCTAAGGTTCAGCAAGTTTAGGTTATTTGGCCAAGGATATTTAGCTAACGGAGAGGTAGAACCAGGATCAAAATCCAGACTTGTCTCAGACTTGTCTCACCAGTTGAGTCACCACCAAACAGTAGTTTCCCATTGCTCGCTGCCTTCAGTGACCCTGGTCAGCCCTGCAAGTCAGTTCCTTGTAGCAACTACTATACCTTCCTCTACTCCCCCATTACTCTCAACAGAAGCCTGACATCTTTACAGAGTCAAGGCCTTGAGGCAGGAAGCTCTGGCTCCCTCCCTCCCACCAGCACATCCCTGCATCAGTTATGCTGTTTCCCGAATATCTGCTGTCCTAAACACCCTCCTGGCGTTTTCCTCTCAGTGTACACGCATCAAATCCACACTATAAGTAACCTTACCTTGAGACTTTATATCATACTGTTTAAATATTTCACAAGGAACATCTATTCCCTTTATAATTTTTAAGTATTTTTTTTTTGGCTGGGTGTGGTGGCTCACGCCTGTAATCCCAGCACTTTGGGAGGCCAAGGTGGGCAGATCACAATGTCAGGAGTTCAAGACCAGTCTGACCAATATGGTGAAACTGTCTCTACTAAAAATACAAAAAAAAAAAAATTAGCCGGGCATGGTGGCACACGCCTGTAATCCCAGCTACTCAGGAGGCTGAGGCAGGAGAATTGCTTGAACCCGGGAGGTGGAGGTTGCAGTGAGCCGAGATCGTGCCACTGCATTCCAGCCTGGGTGACGGAGACTCTTGTCTCAAAAAAAAAAGTATATATTTTTTAAATTTTAAAGTCTGTGCTCTGTCACCCAGGCTGGGGTGCAGTGGTGTGATCATAGTTCACTGTAGCCTTAACCTCCTAGCCTAAAGGATCCTCCTGCCTCAGTCTCCTGCGTAGCTGGGACTAAGGCACACACTACCACACCCAGCTAATTTTTTTTTTTTTTTTGAGATGGAGTCTCACACTGTCGCCCAGGCTAGAGTGCAGTGGCACTGTCTTGGCTCACTGCAACCTCTGCCTCCCAGGCTCAAGCGATTCTCATGCCTCAGCCTCCCAAGTAGCTGGGACTATAGGTGTGTACCACCATGTCAGGCTAATTTTTAATTTTTTTATAGAGATGGGGTCTGTTTCCCAGGTTGGTCTTGAACTCCTGGGCTCAAGTGATCCTCCCACATTGGCCTCCCAAAGTGCTGGGATTATAGGTATGAGCCACCGTGCCTGGCCTATACAGTTTTAAAAGTTAGATTTGTAATAAAAATTGGTAGGGTCCTACTCCAACCCTCTGCAGTCTTGAGGCCTACTCCCAGAAGTAATTTAACTTCTTTAGCTAGCTCTTCCTGTACTTACTTCCTTATTCCCAAAGAATGAACTTATATGGCTATTTCTTAATTTTTCCATTTTAGCCATTATCTATACTATTTACTATAGAATATTATAATTTATTTTTTGTTGTTTTTGAGGCAGAGTTTCGCTCTTGTTGCCCAGGCTGGAGTGCAATGGCACGATCTCTGCTCACTGCAACCTCCACCTCCCGGGTTCAAGCGATTCTGCTGCCTCAGCCTCCCAAGTAGCTGGGATTACAGGCATGTGCCACCATGCCCGTCTAATTTTTGTATTTTTAGTAGAGACGGGGTTTCACCATCTTGGCCAGGCTGGTCTTGAACTCCTGACCTTGTGATCTGCCTGCCTTGGCCTCCTGAAGTGCTGGGATTACAATGCCTGACTAATTTTTATATTTTTTTTTGTAGAGACGGGGTTTCGCCAGGTTACCTACACTGGTCTCAAACTCGTGAGCTTAAACAGTCTGCCCACCTCAGCCTCCCAAAGTGCTGGAATTACAGGCGTGAACCACCACACCCAGCATTGTTTTTGTTTTTATTCTTTTACTGTCAGAAATAGAAACCTCCTCTCAAATTGGTCAAATACAGTAGGTAACCTGTTAACCTCATGTGATGGCCTCCTGAGCTTGCTCCAATGTGGATTGGTTGTCCTAAACCTGCTGCAAAGTTGCAGTTCTGGCCCTTCCCTACACCTTCATCCTGGGAATCACTTATTTTCCTGGATGCCATGTTTTGGTTTTCCTTTGTTTCATCCTCTGTTTTAGCAGAATTTGTCATCCAGTAGCTTCCTGAGAAAGGCACACAGCAAGTTTATTTTGTGTATGTGTGAAAACATCTTGGCAGAGTATAGAATTCTACATTTAAAATAATGTTTCTTTAGATTTTGAAGGCATTGCCTCATTGTTTTCCGTTTTCTTTTTGTTTGTTTTTATTTTTCTCAATGTTTCAGCATCCAGAGGAATCTTGTTTGTTGGTGTTGAGACAGGATCTCACTTTGTCATTCAGGCTGCAATGCAGTGGCAGGAACACGGCTCAGGCTGACTTGCCGCCGCTACCTCCAAGGCTCAAGCAATCCTCTTGCCTCACTATCTCAACTATCTGGGACTACAGGTGCATGCCACAATGCCCATCTGGATTTTGTATTTTTTGTAGAGATGGGGTTTCACCACATTGCCCAGGCTGGTCTGGAACTCCTAACCCTAAGTGATCCGCTCACCTCAGCCTCCCAAAGTGCTGGGATTACAGGCGTGCGCCACCTCTCCCATGGCCTGTATTCTAGTTTTCAGGGGGTATTATTAAGAAACTAGGGCTGGGTGTGGTAGCTCATGCTTGTAATCCCACACTTTGGGAGGCTGAGGCGGGAGGATCACTTGAGCCCAGGAGTTCAAGAACAGCCTGGGGAACATGGCAAGACCCCATTCCCCCACATTTTCTTAATTAAAAACAAAAAACAAATTAGCTGGTTGTGGTGCAGTGCACCTATAGTTCTAGCTACTCATGAGGCTGAGGTGGGAGTATCACTTGAGCTCAGGGGTCCAGGCTGCAATGAGCAGTGATCACGTTACTGTACTCTAGCCTGGGCAACAGAGCAAGACTGTCCCAAAAAACAAAAAAAGCATCCTGTTTTTGTATCATGGGTGCAGTATCTTCTCTTGTATACATATATTTTTTTGATACAGAGTCTCATTCTGTCGCCCAGGCTGGAGTTCAGTGGCATGATCTCAGCTTACTGCAACCTCTGCCTCCTGGGTTCAAGTGATTCTCCTGCCTCAGCCTCCCGAGTAGCTGGGATTACAGGCATATGCCACCATACCTGGCTAATTTTTGTATTTTTAGTATAGACAGAGTTTCACCATCTTGACCAAGTTGGTCTTGAACTCCTGACTTCATGATCTACACCTGCCTCGGCCTCCCAAAGTGCTGGGATTGCAGGCGTGAGCCACCGCGCCTGGCCAATCTTAATTTCTACGGATAGTAATTGCAGTTTTAGGGTATTTTCTTCTGGTCCCTTCATTATCTGTTACTCTCTGGGCTCCTCCTCTTTTGGCTTCTTTTATGTTGGAGACTGCCTTCAGCTCTCAGATGATTCTTGGCTGTCTGTCCCCATTTAAGAGAGAGCTGCCTGGAAACTCCATGGATGGGGTGCGCAGAGACTGTCATATGTGGGCTTCCCTGGGAGTAAGGACGGAGAGAGCAGCCTTTGAGTTCCTGTCGGCTTCTCCTGAGTCAGTCATCTCCAAAAAGGAATTTTCCAGTCCTCCTTCCCCTGCTTTCAGAGGACCAAGGACTTTTCTGTGTTTGAGCCTTTCGGTTCTAAGACTGATTATTTTGTTCTTTGTTGGCTCTTCACTCCCTACATTATGAGCAGAATGGAAAAATCCCCAAACTTAAGTCAGTTATCTTGCACATCTGGCTTTCCATTTATCAAACTAAATATCTCATTTGCTATAGTCTTTTCTTTGTCCTTGTGCTTTTTCATGTCTTAGTTTTTGTTTACTTATTTTTATTTATTTATTTTTTTGAGACGGAGTCTCGCTCTGTCGCCCAGGCTGGAGTGCAGTGGTTCGATCTCAGATCACTACAAGCTCTGCCTCCCGGGTTCACGCCATTTTCCTGCCTCATTCTCCCAAGTAGCTGGGACTACAGGTGCCCACCACTACGCCCGGCTAATTTTTTGTATTTTTAGTAAAGACGGGGTTTCACCATGTTAGCCAGGATGGTCTTGATCTCCTGACCTCATGATCCTTGGCCTCCCAAAGTGCTGGGATGACAGGCGTGAGACACTACGCCCGGATATTTTTTGAGACAGGGTCTCACTTTGTTGCCCAGGCTGCAGATCAGTTGTGCCATCATGGCTCACTGCAGCCCTGGCCTCCCAGGCTCAGGTGCTCCTCCCACCTTAGCCTCCCTAGTAGCTGGGACTATGGGCACGTGCCACCATGCCTGGCCCTTTTCACTTCTTTACTCTTATTTTGATGTGATTTCTAGGGTGAGCCGAGATAAGCTCAATTCACGACATATAACTAGAAACTCTTCCTTAAGTTCAATTACCTAATTCCTCTAACTCATAAGGTGGTTGTGAAAATTAAAGGTGGTGATGGGGCCGGGCGCGGTGGCTCAAGCCTGTAATCCCAGCACTTTGGGAGGCCGAGACGGGCGGATCACGAGGTCAGGAGATAGAGACCATCCTGGCTAACATGGTGAAACCCCGTCTATACTAAAAAAAAATACAAAAACTAGCCGGGCGAGGTGGCGGGCGCCTGTAGTCCCAGCTACTCGGGAGGCTGAGGCAGGAGAATGGCGTAAACCCGGGAGGCGGAGCTTGCAGTGAGCTGAGATCCGGCCACTGCACTCCAGCCCCGGCGACAGAGCGAGACTCCGCTTCAAAAAAAAAAAAAGAAAATTAAAGGTGCTTATGTGTGTGTAACAAGATGGTGAAAGGTTTTTCTGGTTGTGTTGGAGTTTGAGCTGAGTCTTTTTTTTTTTGAGACGGAGTCTCACTCTGTCGCCGGGGCTGGAGTGCAGTGGCCGGATCTCAGCTCACTGCAAGCTCTGCCTCCCGGGTTCACGCCATTCTCCTGCCTCAGCCTCCCGAGTAGCTGGGACTACAGGCGCCCGCCACCTCGCCCGGCTAGTTTTTTGTATTTTTTAGTAGAGACGGGGTTTCACAGTGTTAGCCAGGATGGTCTCGATCTCCTGACCTCGTGATCCGCCCATCTCGGCCTCCCAAAGTGCTGGGATTACAGGCTTGAGCCACCGCGCCCCGCCTGAGCTGAGTCTTAAGGACAGAAGTGCACACATAAGTGTATTTTTTAGTAGAGATGGGGTTTCACCATGTCAGGCTGGTCTCAAACTCCTGACCTCAGGTGATCCACCTGCCTCGGCCTCCCAAAGTGCTGGGATTACAGGCATGAGCCACTGCGCCCAGCCCTCCTTTTCTTTTGAGACAGGGTCTCATTCTGTCACCCAGGCTAGAGTGCAGTGGTGTGATCCTGGCTCACTGCAACTTCTGCCTTGTGGGCTCAAGTGATCCTCCCACTTCAGCCTCCTGAATAGCTGGGACCACAGACAGGTGCCACCACACCCAGCTAATTTTTGTATTTTTTGTAGAGATGGGGTTTGCTATGTTGCCCAGGCTGGTCTCAAACCCCTGGGTTCAAGCAATCCGCCTGCCTCGACCTCCCAGAGTTCTGGGATTACAGGCGTGGGCCACTACATCCAGCCTTAACTGCTTTCTAAGGCAAAATAGGGAACTATCTGACTAAGTGCTTCGCAGGTACTAAGTGTTACCAGCTTTCCAGCCTGTACTGGGTATATCATTCCTGATAACTGCCTAACCCACTTTTTCTAAGCCAATGCCAGATTTTATTTATTTTTGTTTGTGTTTGGTTTTGTTTTTGAGACAGGGTCTCACTTTGTTGCCCAGGCTGGAAGGCAGTAGCGCAATCTCGGCTTACTGCAGCCTCCGCCTCCTGGTTTCAAATGATCCTCCTGCCTCAGCCACCTGAGTAGCATGTGACACCATGCCCAGCTAATTTTTGTATTTTTAGTAGAGACGGGGTTTTGCCGTGTTGCCCCAGCTGGTCTCAAACTCCTGAGCTCAAAGCTCAAAGCAAACTCCTGAGCTCAAAGCACCTCGGCCTCCCAAAGTGCTGGGATTATAGATTACAGTCATGAGCCATATGCCCAACCCCTATTTTATTTTATTTTTTGAGATAGGGTCTCACTCTGTCCCCAGGGCTGGAGTGCAGTGGCATGATCACAGCTTACCGCAACCTTGACCTCCCAGGTTTAAGCAATCCTCCCACCTCAGCCTCCCAAGTAGCTGAGACCTACAGGCAGGCACCACCATGCCCAGCTTATTTATTTATTCATTCATTCATTCCATGAACCAGCTAATTTATTTATTTTTAATTAATTATTTATTTTGAGACAGAGTCTCCTCTGTTGCCCAGGCTGGAGTGCAGTAGTTCGATCTCGGCTCACTGCAACCTCTGCCTCCCAGGTTCAAGCAATTCTCCCTGCCTCAGCCTCCCGAGTAGCCAGATTACAGGTGCCTGCCACTACGCCCGGCTAATTTTTGTATTTTTTAGTAGAGACAGGATTTTGCCATGCTGGCCGGGCTGGTCTTAGATACTCTTACTTGACTACTTACTTGCAGTACTAATTATGAATCGACTTGGAATTGCATTTATGTTTGTAACAGAGACTAGAAGTAACAGAGACTTAAACAAGATGGAAGTTAATTTTTCTTTCAAGGTAATGAAATCTGGATGCAGGCAGTCCAGGGCTCATCTAGTGTCCCCAGGAATTCATCAGGTTCCCAGGCTGCTTTGCATCCTTGAAGACCTCTGTTTTTCTCCCTGCTCTGCCATCCTTAAAGGCCTGTGTTTGGCCGGGCACAGTGGCTCATGCTAGTCCTAGCTACTTGGAAGGTTGAGGTGGGAGGATCTGGGAGGATCCCTTGAGCCTGGGAGGTTGAGGCTGCAGTGAGCCTCGAACGTGCTGCTGCATTCCAGCCTGGGTGACACAGTGAGAACCTGCCTCAGAAAAAAAATGCTTTGGCTTTCTCAATTTGCCTGAAAAATCACAAGATCACAAGATCCTTTAACCATCAGCCCTGTGTTCTAGACAGGAAATAAATAGGAAGGGGAGAGGAGAAAATGTAGTCCCTGTACATTTGGCGCCCGGCCAAAGTGCACCCTATCTAAAAAAAAAAAAAAAAAAAGTGTGAGGGGGCCAGGTGCAGTGGCTCATGATTATAATCCCAGCACTTTGGGAGGCTGAGGCCGGTGGATCATGAGGTCCAGATCAAGACCATCCTGGCCAACATGGTGAAACCCCATCTCTACTAAAAATACAAAAATCAGCTGGGTGTGGTGGCATGTGCCTGTAGTCCCAGCTACCCGGGAGGCTGAGGCAGGAGAATCACTTGAACTGAAGAGGTGGAGGTTGCAGTGAGCCCAGATGGTGCCACTGCACTCCAGCCTGGTGACAGAGTGAGACTCTGTCTCAAAAAAAAAAAAAGTTTGAAGCTGAATTATTAACATACAGGTTTAATTACTGTATCTTCCTAGTGAATGGAAACATAACAATGTAGTAACTCTTCATGACTAGTTAATACTTTTAGTCTTAAATTTTATTTAATCTAATATTAACACAGCTACACCAACTCTGTTTTGTGGTTAGTGTTTCCCTGGCGTATATGTTTTTCTATTCTTTTACTTTTAACCCCTCTAGTTATTTTTCTTTTTTCTTTTCTTTTTTTTTTTTTTGAGACAGAGTCTCACTCTATCACCCAGGCTGGAATGCAGTGGCACGATCTTGGCTCACTGCAGCCTCTGCCTCCCGGGTTCAAGTGATTCTCCTGCCTCAGCCTCCTGAGTAGCTGGGATTACAGCTCTGAGTAGCTGGGATTACAGGCGCCTGCCACCGCACCCTGCTAATTTTGTATTTTTAGTAAAGACAGGATTTCACCATGGTAGCCAGGCTGATCTCGAACTCCTCAGCAGATCCGCCTGCCTCGGCCTCCCAAAGCACTGGGATTACAGGTGTGAGCCACTGCACCCGGCCAAGCCTCCAGTTTTCTTTGAGAATGTTATTCTAGCCCACCCCGCGCGGCTAATTTTTGTATTTTTTAGTAGAGATGGGGTTTCACTATGTTGTTCAGGTGGGTCTCGAACTCCTGACCTCAAGTAATCCGCCCAACTCGGCCTCCCAAACTGTTGGGATTACGGGTGTGAGCCAACACGCCTGGCCAGATATTATCACTAGTATCTCATATAAGCAATGTTGATTTAGCTTTACCCACAAATCTGCTAATCTTTTTCTCACCAATTATTGCTTCACAAACCATTCTGGGATAATTTTTATTTTTCTGGAAGTAAATCCTATTTTTTTTTTTTTTGAGACAGAGTCTCTGTCACCCAAGCTAGAGTGCAGTGGAATAATCTTGGCTCATTGCAACCTGCAACCTCTGCCTCCTGGGTTCAAGTGATTCTGCTGTCTCAGTATCCTGAGTAGCTGGAACTACAGGTGTGCACCACCACACCCAGCTAATTTTTTTGTATTTTTAGTAGAGATGGGTTTCACCATGTTGGCCAGGCTGGTCTCGAGCTTCTGGCCTCAAGTGATCCGCCTGCCTCAGCCTCCCCAAAGTGCTGGGATTATAGGCATGAGCCACCACACCTGGCCTAAATCCTATAGTTCTTTTAGTGAAGATATGTTGGTAGTCAACTTTCTCAGTTTTTGTTTGTGTAAAATGTCCTTGTTTCATCTTCATACATAAATATATTAGATATAGAAATTTGAATCTATGAATATATTCTCCCAGCACATTGATGATATAATTCTACTGTTGGGTTTTCACTGTTGCTGTACAGAAGTCAGGTATCAATCTAATTGCTATTTTTACTTTTATTTTTATTTTTTTGAGATGGAGTCTCTCTGTCACCCAGGCTGGAGTACAGTGGTGTGATCTTGGCTCACTGCAACCTCCATCTCCTGGGTTCAAGTGATTCTCATGCCTCAGCCTCCCAAGTAGCTGGGACTATAGGCACGTGCCACCATGCCCAGCCTCTAATTGCTATTTCTTTGTAAGTCTTTTTTTTTTCCCTGAGCTGACAGATGATTATAGTATCTTTGTTTCTGATATTCTACACTTTCAATTTAATGTGTCTGGGTATAGATTTATTTTCATATGTCATGCTTGGGATTTGTTGGGATTCCTGAAACTGAGGACTAATGTCTCATCAATTTCATAGTACTATTAGCCACTAACTCTTTTTTGAGAGTTGGGGTCTTGCTCTATTGCCCAGGCTGGAGTGCAGTGATGCAATCATGCTTACTGCAGCCTCCAACTCCTGGACTCAAGCAATCCTTCCCACTTCAGCCTCTCGAGTAGCTGAGATTACAAGCACATTGCACCGTGCTTTGCCTTTTTTTCTTTTGAAGTGATGTCAAACTTACATAAAAGTTGCAAGTATAGTCCAAAAGACTTTTTTCCCCCTGAATCATCTGAGGGTAAGTTGCCAACTTAATTGCTCATTATCCCTGAATACTTTAGTATACATTTCCTAGAAAAAAAAGACATTCCATTACATAACTAGAAGACAATCACACAAATCAGAAAATTAGCACTGTTATATTACTACCATCTAATCCTCAGATTTATCAACTAGCCCAATAATGGCATTTATAGCAAAGAAAGAAAAAAAATACAGTTTAGAATCTCATGTTGCATTTAACTGTCACATCTTTCTAAATTCCTTTAACCCAGAAAAGTTCCTGATCTTTCCTTGATTTTTATGACCCTGACACTTTATTTATTTTTATTTTATTTTATTTTATGTTATTTTTTTTGAGATGGAGTCTCTCTCTGTCGCCCAGCTGGAGTGCAGTGGCCGGATCTCAGCTCACTGCAAGCTCCGCCTCCTGGGTTTACGCCATTCTCCTGCCTCAGCCCCCCGAGTAGCTGGGACTATAGGCGCCCGCCACCACGCCCGGCTAGTTTTTTGTATTTTTTTTAGTATGGACGAGGTTTCACCGTGTTAGCCAGGTTGGTCTAGCTCTCCTGACCTCGTGATCCGCCCGTCTCGGCCTCCCAAAGCGTTGGGATTACAGGCTTGAGCCACTGCGCCCGGCCTATTTTATTTATTTATTCATTTATTTTTTGAGACGGAGTCTCACTCTGTCGCCCAGGCTGGAGTGCAGTGGCCGGATCTCAGCTCACTGCAAGCTCCGCCTCCTGGGTTCACACCATTCTCCTGCCTCAGCCTCCCGAGTAACTGGGACTACAGAGGACCGCCACCATGCCCGGCTAAGTTTTTTGTATTTTTAGTAGAGATGGGGTTTTACTGTGTTAGCCAGGATGGTCTCGATCTCCTGACCTTGTGATCCGCAAGCCTCGACCTCCCAAAGTGCTAGGATTACAGGCATGAGCCACTGCACCCGGCCTATTTATTTATTTTTGAGACAGTCTTGCTCTGTTGCCCAGGCTTGAGTGCAGTGGCACCATCTTGGCTCACTGCAACCTCCATCTCCTGGGTTCAAGTGATTCTCCTGCCTCAGCCTCCTGAGTAGCTGGGATTACAGGCACCTGCCACCATGTCCAGCTATCTTCTGTATTTTTAGTAGAGTCAGGGTTTCACCATATTGTCCAGGCTGGTCTCGAACTGCTGACCTCAGGTGATCTGCTCGCTTTGGCCTCCTAAAGTGCTGGGATTACAGGCGTGAGCCACTGTGCCCGGCCAGACCCTGACACTTTAGAACATTACAGTCCAGTTATTTATTTATTTTTTTTTATTTTGTTTTATGACGGAGTCCCGCTCTATTGCCCAGGCTGGAGTGTAGTGGCGTGGTCTTGGCTCACTGCAAACTGACTCCTGGGTTCATGCGATTCTCCTGCCTCAGCCTTCTGAGTAGCTGGGAATACAGGTGCCCGCCACCATGCCTGGCTAATTTTTGTATTTTTAGTACAGCCAGGGTTTCACTATGTTGGCCAGGCTGGTCTCAAACTCCTGACCTCAAGTGATCCGCCTGCCTTGGACTCCTAGAGTGCTGGGATTACAGGTATAAACCTGTAAAATAACTGGCCCCAGACAGTTATTTTGAATTGCCTCTTAATCTGGATTTGTCTGATGTCGGATTCAGGTTATGCATCATTGGCAGGGATAGCACAGTGATGGTGTTATTCTCATTGTGCTGTATCAGATAGCACACGGTTTTAATTTGTTCCATTTTTTCATAATAATAAGGGGTGAGTGGGCAGGGTACAGATAAAATAATATTGGCCCTGATTTGATAATTGCTGGAGCTGGCTGATGATTACCTAGAGGCTCATACTTTTCTGTTTACTTTTATGTGTTTGAAATTTTTCAGAATATTGAAATATTTTTTAAAATCTGAAGCAAAGATATTTAAAATATTTTATCTAGCATATTAAGGCACACTGGTACCATGTGGGATTTCAGTATTGTTCCATTTACTATAATGCTGGGAAGGGATGATCTTCAAATTTAAAAAATATATGTATGCAGTCTAGGCTCAACCCATAGGTCCACAGTTTGTAGTTTTTGTCCTAGAAAATGAAAGAGTATGGGCTGGGCACAGTGGCTCATGCCTGTAATCCTAGTGCTTTGGGAGGCTGAGGCAGGAGGATAGCTTAAGCCCAGGAGTTTGAGATAGCCTGGGCAACATAAGGAGACCTTGTCTCTACAAACTATATATATACACATATATATTTTAATTAGTCAGATGTGGTCACACACACTCCTATAGTCCCAGCTACTCAGAAGGCTGAGCGGGATAATTGCTTGAGTCCAGGAGTTCAAGGTTACAGTGAGCTATGATGACACCACTGAACTCCAGCCTGGGTGACACAGCAAGACCCTGTTTGTTAAATAAATTGAATAAATAGGCCAGGTGGGCTGGGTGTGGTGTCTCATGCCTGTATTCCCAGCACTTTGGGAGGCCAAGGTGGGTGGATCACCTGAGGTCAGACCAACCTGACCAACACAGTGAAACCCCATCTCTACCAAAAATACAAAATTAGCTGGGCATCATGTCGCACACCTGTAGTCCCAGCTACTTGGGAGGCTGAGGCAGGAGAATCGCTTGAACCTGGGAAGCTGAGGTTGCAGTTAGCCAAGATCGCACCACTGTACTCCAGCCTGGGCAACAAGAGTGAAACTCCATCTCAAAATAAATAAATAAATAAGTAAATAAATAAATAAATAAATAGGGTAGATGTGGTGGCTCACACCTGTAATTCCAGCACTTTGGGAGGCTGTTGTGGGAGGATCACTTGAACCCAGGAGATCGAGAGCAACCTGGGCAACATAGTGGGACCCTATCTCTACCAAAAATAAAAAAATTAGCTGGGCATGGTGGTGCATGCCTGTAATCCCAGCTATTCGGGAGGTTGACGTGGGAGGATCACATGAGCCAAGGAGCTCAAGGCTGCAGTAAGCCGAGACTGCACCACTGCACTCCAGCCTGGATGGTAGAGTGAGACCCTCTCAAAAAAAAGAAAGCCAGGCCCTCCCATGGTGGCTCACGCCTGTAATCTCGGTACTTTGGGTGGCCGAGGTAGGCAGATCACGAGGTCAGGAGTTCGAGACCAGCCTGGCCAGTATGGTAAACTCCGCCTTTACTAAAAACACACATAAAAAATCAGCCAGCCATGGCAGTGGGCGCCTGTAATCCCAGCTACTCTGGAGGCTGAGGCAGGAGAATCGCTGGAACCCGAGAGGTGGAGGTTGCAGTGAGCTGAGACTGTGCCATTGCACTCCAGCCTGAGTGAGAGTGAGACTAATAATAAGAAACAGTCACGGCTCTCCTTGCTCGATTACTTTCTACAGGAACATGGCGGTTACACCACTGAGGCATTCCTCAGTGCCCAGCAAAATTTTGTGCAAAGTTGTGCTGGGTACTGCTTGGTCTGCTACCTGCTGCAAGTCAAGGACAGGTAGGTGACTTCTGCTGCTCATCCTAACATTTCTCCAGGGTTCTCTCCATCCCTTCGTGTGTAGTTCTCAATTACTTATTACTGCCCTCCATGGCAAAGATGTGAAAAATGAAACAATATATTTTAAGCAAAGACAGGTTTGTGAAGACTATAATAATAATAATAATAACAATCAAGAATGAGGATAGGAGTAGTATAGGACAGAGTGGGGTGAGGCAGAAGATGGCTGCAACAAGGAAAGGTGGTGGGTGCTATTAACAGAAGGTGCTGCACCATTAATCTGGGGGTCTGTGTGTCTGTGTGTGCATCTCCAAAGATTCCTCCTACTAGCCAGGCGCAGTGCCTCACATCTGCAGCCCCAGCTACTTGGGAGGCTGAGGTGGGTGGATCACTTGAGCCCAGAAGGTTGAGGCTGCAGTGAGCCGTGATTGCCCCACTGCACTCCAGCCTGGGTGACAGAGCAAGACCTTGTTTAAAAAAAAAAAAAAAAAAGTGTGTGAATGTGTGTGTGCGTGTGTGTATATATATATTCCTCTTACCCTTTCCCAGGCAACGGTTACCACAATTCTGCTACTATCACCATTGATTTACTTTGCCTGTTCTTGAACTTTATTTTTTATTTTTGTTTTATTTTTTGAGACGGAGTCTTGCTCTGTCGCCCAGGCTGGAGTGCAGTGGCACGATCTCAGCTCACTGCAACCTCTGTCACCCAGGTTCAAGCGATTCTCCTGCCTCAGCCTCCCAAGTAGCTGCGATTACAGGTGCATGCCACCACGCCTGGCTAATTTTTGTGTTGTTAGTAGAGATGGGGTTTCAGCATCTTGGCCAGGCTGGTCTTGAACTCCTGACTTTGTGATCCACCTGTCTCAGCCTCCCAAAGTGCTGGGATTACAGGTGTGAGCCACCACGCCTGGCTTGAACTTTATATAAATGGAATCATACTATATATATATATAGTGTATACACACACACACACACATACACACATATATATAAATGGAATCATACTCTCTATATATATGAAGTTCAAGAATTTTATTTTTATTATTTTTTTTTGAGTCAGAGTGTCACTCTTGTTGCCCAGGCTGGAGTGCAATGGCACAATCTTGGCTCACTGCAACCTCCGCCTCCCAGGTTCAAGTGATTCTCCTACCTCAGCCTCCCTAGTGGCTGGGATTACAGGCACATGCTACCATGCCCAGCTAAGTTTTGTAGTTTTAGTAGAGACAGAGTTTCTCCATGTTGGTCAGGCTAGTCTCGAACTCCTGACCTCAGGTGATTCGCCTGCCTCGGCCTCCCAAAGTGCTGGGATTACAGGTGTGAGCCACTGCACCCAGCCCATTCCTGTTGATTTAAATATCCAGGTAAATGAGTCTTCCAGGCCACTGGCCTCTCAGTCTCTTGATCTCCCCTCCTAGTCCATTCCTCTCTCCTGAATGCCTATTTCCTACCTTTTTTCTCCTCAAACTCCTAGTTTCTTCATCATCCTCACTCTTAGAGGGTGATCTTGATTTTTTATTCTTATAGAGTTTGACAACACGGGCTCTTTCTTATACCACTGGACAACAGAAACAACAAAGAGATATCCCACAGCTCCCCAGCTCTCTCGACCCATGCCCGCTCACTCTGCCTTCTCTCCCAATTATTATTCGGGAACTGTTCCTGCCCCTATGTAAGGCAATTCCTCTGTTTGTGAACTTGACCCTCTCGCTCACCTTCTGAAGAACATGGCTCCAGGAACTTTCCTTATCACTCTGCTACTTCAGTTTTTCCTGTCTACAGGATCCTCCCCACCCGTGTACTAACATACAACTTCTTCATCTTCAAATAGTCCTTTCCTTGGGTCAGTAGAACCTGGTGAGAAAAAGAGATAACTATTAAAAGAAATAGTCCTTTCTTGGTCACTCTTTTTCCTCTAGTTACCATCTTTCTTCTCCTTCCTTCCTTTGAAAGAGTTTTATGGTGGCTTTTCTTTTTTCCTCCTCCATTCTTTTGAACCCATTCCATGCAGGCTTTTGTCCCCACCAGTCCATCAACTCTCTCCTTATCATGATCACTGGTGACCTCCATTATGCTTAAATCCATTGGTCAATTCTCAGGTTTCATCCTATTTGATATTTTAGTGGCATCTGACTATCATTCTCTCTTCCTCTTTCTTGAGATACTTTTTAAATTTAGCTTGAAGGTTACAACATTCTCCTGGTTCCCTCCTTCCTCTTTGCTGTTCTTCTCATCTCCTTGACCTTTTAACTTTGGAGTTTCCCATGCCTCAGTCCTCCCTTGGTGATCTCATCCATTCTGACCTGGGTTTTAAATACTATCTATAAGCTGATGACACCTACATTTGTATCTCCACTTGGATGTGTAATACCTCAACATGACTAAAACTGAGCTACCGACCGAACCCCTAAAACCTGCTTCTCCTGTAGTCTTCTCAGCTCAAGAAATGGGGCAATATCATGCTTCTACTTCCTCAGCCTCCAAGCTTTGGAGTCTTTTCTTTCTCTCACACCCCACTTTCAACCCTTTTAAAACGTAAGTCAGGCCACCATGTCATCTGTCTCCTTTTGATGGCTTCCTATCCCACTCTGAGAAAAAGCGAAAGAATTTCCCATAGCTTCCAAAGCATCCCATGACCCAACTCACTCCTCCCTCCCACTCTGGAACACACTCCCCACCTGAGGACCTTGTACTTGTTCTTTCTTCCTGGAATGTTCTTGTCCCAGATAGCTGCATGGCTCACTCCCTCATCTCCTTCAGACCTTTACTTAACCACCATCTTCTCGGAAAGGCCTTCATTGTCCACCCTATCTAAAATTGCAACCCTCCCACACTTACTGTCATCCTTCCCTGTTTTTTTTTTTTTTGAGACGGAGTCTTGCTCTGTGCCCAGGCTGTAGTGCAGTGGCGCAATCTCTGTTCACTGCAACTTCTGCCTCCCGGGTTCAAGCAATTCTCCTGCCTCAGCCTCCCAAGTAGCTGGGAGACTATAGGTGTGTGCCACCATGCCCAGCTAATTTTTTGTATTTTTAATAGAGACGGGGTTTCACCGTGTTAGCCAGGATGGTCTCGATCTCCTGACCTCGTGATTCACCCGCCTCGGCCTCCCAAAGTGCTGGGATTACAGGTGTGAGCCACTGCACCTAGCCGCCTGCTTTCTTTTTTGATTGTTTCTGTTTTTAAATTAATACTTTATTTTTTACAGCATTTTTAGGTTTGCAGAAAAACTGAGCAGAAAATGGGAGTTCCCACATATCCTCTCTCCAGTTTCCCGTTGTTATTATTTTGAGACAAGGTCTTGGTCTTTTGCCCAGGCTGAAGTGCAGTGGTGTGACTATACCTCACTACAACCTTGACCTCCAGGGCTCAGGTGATTCTCCCTCCTCAGCCTCCCAAATAGCTGGGACCACAGGCGTGCACCACCATGCCACACTTAAAAAAAGTTTTTTTGTAGAGATGCGGTCTCTCCATGTTTTTCAGGTTACTCTATTATTCATTAATATCTTGCATTAGTGTGGTACATTTGTTACAATTGATGAACCAATATGGATACATTATTATTAAGAGACAGGGTCTCACTTTGTTGCCCAGGCTGGAGTGCGGCAGCAGGATCATAGCTCACTGCAGCCTCAAACTTCTGGGCTCAAGGGACTCTCCCGCTTCAGCCTCTTGAGTAGGACTACAGATGTGCACCACTGTACTCCGCTAATTTTTCTAATTTTGTTGTTGATCCTCCCACTTTGGCCTCCCAAAGTTCAGGTATTACATGTGTGAGCCACCACGCTCACAGGGTTCAGTCTTTGTGTTGTACATTCCATGGCTTTTGACAAATGAATAATGCCATGTATCCACTATTATAGTATCATACAGAATAGTTTCAGTGTCCTTAGAGTCTCCTGTGCTCCATTTATTCATCTCTCTCCCTCCACCTGAACCCTCGGCAACCAACCACTGATTTTTTTTTTTTTTTTTTTTGAGACGGAGTCTCGCTCTATTGCCCAGGCTGGAGTGCAGTGGCCGGATCTCAGCTCACTGCAAGCTCCGCCTCCCGGGTTTACGCCATTCTCCTGCCTCAGCCTCCTGAGTAGCTGGGACTACAGGCACCTGCCACCTTGCCCGGCTAGTTTTTTGTATTGTTTTTTTTTTTTTGAGATGGAGTTTCGCTCTGTCGCCCGGGCTGGAGTGCAGTGGCCAGATCTCGGCTCACTGCAAGCTCCACCTCCCAGGTTCACGCCATTCTCCTGCCTCAGCCTCCCGAGTAGCTGGGACTACAGGCGCCCGCCACCTCGCCCGGCTAGTTTTTTGTATTTTTTAGTAGAGACGGGGTTTACACCGTGTTAGCCAGGATGGTCTCGATCTCCTGACCTCGTGATCCACCCGTCTCGGCCTCCCAAAGTGATCTTTTTACTCTCTCTAGTTTTGCCTTTTCTAGAATGTCACATAGTTGGAATCATACAGCATGCAGCCTTTTCAGATTGGTTTCTTCATTTATTCACGTGCATTGAAGATTCCTCTGTCTTTGCATGGCTTGATAGCTCTATTTTATTCCTTGGCAGCTATCATTTCTAATATTTATTGTCTTCTCTTTAAGAATGTGTGTTTCATGACAGGGCTTCTTGTCTGCTTTGTTCACTGCTGCATCGCCAGTACCTGGAATAGTACCTCCTTCCATGGTTGTGCTAAGGATTACATGAATTATTAATGATATACATAAAGTTTTTCTTTGTGTGTGTGTGTTTTTGAGACAGGGTCTCGCTCTGTCTCCCAGGTTGGAGTGCAGTGGTGCGATCCCAGCTCACTGCAGCTTTGACTTCCTAGGCTCAAGCGATCCTTCCATCCCAGCCTCCCCAGCAGCTGGGATCACAGTCGCCTGCCAACATCCCTGGCTAATTTTTTTTTTCCAAATATTTTGTAGAGGCAGAGTCCTGCTATGTTTCATAGGCTGGTCTCGAACTCCAGGGCTCAAGCGAGCTACCCACCTAGACTTCTCAAAGTGCTGGGATTACAGGCGTGAGTCCCCCATAATATTATGTGTATATGAGTAGTAACTGTTATTCCGTATAGGGAGACCAGAAGAGGAAGTGGAAATGGAATGCTGGTTGCTTACATAGGGACCCTTAAATAGTCCTCAGAGAAGGAAGAGCACCTGAGCTGGAGTGACTGTGAGCAAATGCAGGCGTACCGAGCACACAGGATGTAAGGCTCCAGGAGGAAAGGCACACTAATCCCAACTGCCAATTACTTTACAAAGCACGTTTACATTCTAAAATCATTTAATCCTCACAAAAATAATATTGTCAGGTGGTATTATAATCCCCGTTTTACCCATGAGAAAACAGGATCTGGGAGGTTGAGCGACTTGCCCATTGCCATCATAGGGCAAGTGGTGGCTCCAGGATTCCCATCCATAAGTTTTGACTCATACTTCAAAGGAGCTCGGAAACTGCCCGGGCGCGACGGGGAGTCCTGGTTCCGGTGTCCTGGGACTCCTGGGCAGGGTAACAAAACCACTTTTAAAAACCCTGCCTGGCGCGGTGGGTCACACCTGTAATCCCAGCACTTTGGGAGGCTGAGGCGGGTGGATCATTTGAGGTCAGGAGTTCGAGACCAGCCTGGCCAATATGGTGAAACACCGTCTCTACTAAAAATACAAAAATGGCCGGGCGCGGTGGCTCAGACCTGTAATCTCAGCACTTTGGGAGGCCTAGGAGGGCAGAGCACGAGGTCAGGAGATCGAGACCATCCCGGTGAACATGGTGAAACCCCGTCTCTACTAAAAATACAAAAAATTAGCTGGGCGAGGTGGCGGGGGCCTGTAGTCCCAGCTACTCGGGAGGCTGAGGCAGGAGAATGCCGTGAACGCGGGAGGCTGAGCTTGCAGTGAGCAGAGATCGTGCCATCACACTCCAGCTTGGGCGACAGAGCGAGACTCCCTCTCAGAAAAAAAAAAAAAAAAAAAAAAAAAAATTAGCTGAGCGGGTAGTGTCTGTCGCACACCTGTAATCCCAGCTAGTCGGGAGGCCGAGGCTGGAGAATCGCTTGAGCCTGGGAGGTGGAGGTTGCAGTGAGCCGAGGTCCCGCCACTGCACTCCAGTCTAGACTACAGAATGAGGCTCTGTTTGAAAAAACAAAAAACAAAAAACAAAAAAAACTTCGCCAAGGTAGGGAGCAGTGGCTCACGTCTGAAGGATCGCTTGAGACCAGCCTGGGCAACATGGCAAAACCCTGTCTCTACAAAAAATTAAAAAAATAGCGGGGCGTGTTGGCTGTCTCTTGTAGTCCCAGCTACTCAGGAGGCTGAGGCGGGAGGATCACTGGAGCCTGGGAGGTTGAGGCTGCAGTCAGCCGTGATCGCACTACTGCACTCCCACCCGGACAACAGAGTAAGAAGACTGCCTCAAAAAAACTATTAAAAAAAAAAAAACACCATGCAGTTAACGAGCGGCTGCGTGCGCGAGGTGGCACACTGGGCTTGCAGACGAATTCTGCCAGTTAGTGCTATTAGAACATTAAAGAGATTCATTTTCCGAGCGACTCCTCCCTTTCCCCCGCCTGCAGGGGGCGTGGCAACAAAGCGCGGGAAAACTCGACCTTGACCCCACCCCCCCACTCCTTGCTGGGGCCGGGGAAAGGGGGGGGTTCTTAAATGGGAAATGGAGCTGGGGGGGGGGGGGGGTCCCTCCAGCCCATACTTAGGAAGCCTATCAGTTGCCCCTTTAAGGCCTCTTTGGAAATGGCCCAGGACACGCCAGCACTCCTAACGTCGCCTCCCCCGCTTCCGGTCCGCGAGCACTTCCCAACCTTTAGGTACCGATTCCTTCCACGCTGGGAATCCCGTGCCCCGTCCACGCCCTCCCGCAGAGGGAAGAGCGAGGGGTTACGCTCTAGCCCAGGAGCTGGCCCGTGCGAGGACCCCATCCATCAGATTATATGGCGATTTAGACGGTGGGAAGACAGCGAGGAAATGGTCAGCGGATGACGTAATGTTTGGGGTGGCGTCCCATTCTGTGACTTCTGCCCGGCATTAGTGACACGGATTTAGCTTGAAACAGCGCAAAAGGACCTACACTTCCGTCCTGCACTCCGACTCAGTGCGGTTCTGCTTAAAGCGCCCACCACACAGAAGCTGGATTCCTTCGATTCGCGAAAGTGAACTGCAGCTTCAAGCTTCGAGCGGCCAATAGGGAGCGAGGGGCGGAGACGCACCTGGGCGCTCCCCTCTCCAGTAGGAAAGCCGGGAAGCAGGCTGGCTTCTTTCTAAGCGACAGTGGCGGAGGCCAATCCTTTCCGTGACTTGCAGATGGGGCAGACGGACCCTTCCGCAGCCAATGGGGAGAGGTATCTTCAGAGGGCCTCGGCCCCTTGCCCAATGAGCATAAGAGGACTGTGCGGAGCTAGTTCCGAGCGGCAGTACTTAGGGCCAACCCAGTGCGGGGCTGGGAGGGGCGCAGGGCTGAGCGAAGGGGGCAAGGGCCAATGGCGAGTGCGAAAGCGGGCAGCCCAGACCCGGAGCGCGGAGGGAGGAGAGGGAGGGGGGAGGCTGAACCGGAGAGAAGCAGGAAGTAGCGGCGGCCGCGGGGAGGGCGGCGGTGGCGGCGGCGGCTGGAGTAGGGTAGAGACTGCCGGATCTCGGCCCGCACCAGGAGCGGAACAAGTAAGGGTGCCTGGGGTAAATACCCGCCCTTGGCTCCGCCCCCGGGGGGGGCGGGTAAATACCCCCGCCCCTCCCCCACTTGGTCAACTACCCCCTTCTCCGCGCCGCCCCCTGGGGCGGCTTCTAGGAGGGCCCAGACACCGCCTCCATCCATTGGGGCGGACGGGCAAAACTCCAGGCCTGTTGAAAGCACAGCCCCTAGCCGGGTAAACCCTCAGGAAGGTCGAGAACCCCAAGTCCTGGCGCCCCCACCTCGAGAGGCACCCGAAGTGCGGCCCGGAGATTGGAGGCTGCGGGATGTCGCGACCTAAAATGGTGTCCGTTCCCGGGGATGGGGGCGGGGGGACTGGGCCAGGCCGGAGCGGAACCTGCAGCCCGACTGGGCGCGGGTCAGCGTCCGGGCCCGGGCAAGACTCAGGCTTGCGCCCCTGGCCCCATGTGCACCCTCCGATCAGTCTCCAGTCTCTAGCGAGCCTCCGGGAGTCCGCGGCGGAAGGAGCCTTCGCTGCGCCCGGAGGCGAGGGGACGAGGTCCGAGTTGGGACGGACTCCGGCTAGAGAGCTGAGAGTCGCGCAGAGACCGCCCCCTCTCTCCTCGCGTCTTTCCCGGCTCCCCACCCCATCCTGTGTAGTCCTGGGTCCCCAGGTGCTGCGCAGCAGGTACCAAAGGGCCTGGCCTGGCTGAGGCCCGGCCTTCGCTTCGCACGCCGGTGCGAGTGAGAGAAGCGCCGCGCGCCTCAGTTTCCCTTGTAGTTTCTCTTGTGTACACCCCGCCCCCTCCTCGCAACCCAGGACTTGCTCCCCGCGCCGGCCCTCGGCAGATGGCAGGGACTTAATTCCGCCCGCTGCCCAGCTTGGCTGCAACCTAATCGCCGCCAGCCCCTCGCCCTCCTCTGCGCTGCAGGCCTTGGGCCCGGGCAAAGGGCAGTGGAGCCCCCACTCGACCTGGGTCTGTTCAGCCTTTTCCTGTTCAGCCTCTTTGGCTTTTGGGGAAGCACAGAGGGAAAGGGGGCGGGGGAGATAGAAGCCCTAGAGACGGGGCTCAGCAGTCGCAGGAAGGCCTGATCTTCCTTGGCCTTGAGCTCGGCGACTTGCTTGGTCGACTGCTCTGAGTGGGTGGCCATCGGATGACCTCTAAGTCACTGGGACTCCCAAGAGGGAGGTGGCTGGCGGCGGGGGGGCGTGCGGCTGAGTTCGCAGGTGTTTTCTAGTCTTCGCTGGTCTTCGCTGTACCAGTCCACTTTTCTGAGTACCTGAATGGAAGGTAGCTCAGGCCTCTGATCAGGAGGGAGCCAGGCTTAGGAGCCAGGCCCATAGAGACAAGGGGTTTTGTTTAAACCCAGAGTCTGCAGAATTAAATAGGGTGGGAGTGAGAGAAGGACTCCCCCTTTGTCTGGTTGGTATCCTTTGCCCCCACCCCCACCTTAGTCCCAGGAATCCCAGCTGCCACATGCTGCGACTGTCTCTAGTTACAGTATGAAGGCTGGAGAGAAGTGGGAGAACTGGCTTCGAGAAATGGCCTGCAACCTGGGCACGGAATGGATAGGGATAGATTCTTTAGTTGCTTCTTCGTAGATACAGAAACACTCATGGGGAGACACTGGTAGGGGACAGACCTGGGTCTCCCACAAACTCTGAGCTGGCCTGCTTGTTCGATGAGTGCCACAGAATTTTTGTGGGATTTTTAATTTTATGTTTTGCACTTGTCTAGGTTGAGGTTAGGTGAAACTTCCTGGGCTACTGTTGCCACAGGAAAATGGAAAGGGTGAGGAGTTTAAGTTAGGGAATGGAATGGGGTGAGGAGCTCGGAGCAGAAATGATGGGTGAGGGGTGAGGGAGCCTGGCTTTTCCCCACTGTAGCAGCTGTGCTGGATAAGTGTGTACCCTGGGAGTTTTAGCCTCGAGAGAGCAAGATGGGGAGGGATGGCGAAGGAAGGGCTGGCTAGGGGAGGGCCAGGCACTCTGGGGAAGGTAGTGAGCGAGCAGCAGGTGTTTGTGACAGGAGAAGCCTAGGCTGGGGCCCTTGTGACCAGGCTGCCATCACCATTTTCCCCTCTGTCTCTTCTCTTTGTCTCTTTCTGTTCCTGTGTCTTATTTTTTCCATCTTGGTCTCTTGGGTAATTTCCTTAAGTCCTTTTCTCCCTGCTGACCAAGCTAGATCTCCAGGTGCCAGTGAGGGCCCCAGGTGCCCTAGACTTGATCCTGCATGACCCCTGACTCTTGCCTTTGACCCCAACCCTAGAGTTCCAGGGGTTATTCCTTTCCAGCTTCTCCTTGACCTGACATGTCCTTGCTTGGTGCATCTGGAATAGTAAATCGTATTCTCGGTGTGATTCTTACATTAGCAATTTCGTATCGTGCTCAGAATAACCCTGTGATATATAGATCACTTGTGCTTTCTGTCTTGTCTTTTCTTTTTCTTCTTTTTTTTTGAGACAGGGTCTCACTCTGTCACCCGGGCTGGAGTGCAGTGGCGTGATCATGGCCCATCACAGCCTCGACCTCCTGGGCTCAGGGGATCCTCCCACGTCAGCTGGGAGGCATAGCTGGGAATACAGGCATGTGCCATCATGCCTGGGGAGTTTCACCATGTTGCCCAGGGTGGTCTTGAACTCCTGGGCCCAAGTGATTGACCTCCCAAAGTGCTGGGATTACAGGTGTGAGCCACCACACCCGGCCATTCGTGTCCTCTTTCAAACAGCAAAAGTAAGGCACTGAAGAAACTTGCTTGTACTGCAGGCCCCTGATAAAGCTGAATGAGGATCATTTCTTAAGTCTTGGCTTACAGCCTTGCCCCTTTGTACACATAGCCTTTCAAATCTCTGTGGACCCCAGAAGATCCATGAAGAATATGAATTGATTCCATGCGGACATGAATGAGCCCTTAAACCTAGAGGATCATGTACATCATCCTCCTTAATAATAGTATCGATTATTTGGTTCTGTGCTGGGCACAGGAGGGGATGAGCTGGTTTCCACCAGGATGCTCACTGAGCTCTATTACCCTTCCCTGTTCCTGTATTTCTTCTTCTTCTTTTTTTTTTCCCCTGAGATGGAGTCTTGCTCTGTCGCCCAGGCTGGAGTGCAGTGGCAAAATCTCGGCTCACTGCAAGCTCCACCTCCCGGGTTCAAGCAATTCTTTTGCCTCAGCCTCCCAAGTAGCTGGGACTATAGGTGAGTGCTGCCACGCCCAGCTACTTTTTGTATTTTTAGTAGCCACGGGGTTTCACCAACTTGGCCAGGATGGTCTTGATCTCCTGACCTCGTGATCCGCCCGCCTCTGCCTCCCAAAGTGCTGGGATTACAGGTGTCAGCCACTGTGCCTGGCCGCCTGTATTTCTTTTTGAGACAGGGTCTTACTCTGTCCAGGCTGACGTGCAGTGGCATGATCTTGGCTCACTGCAACCTCAACCTCATGGGTTCAAGTGATTCTTCCACCTCAGCTTCCTGAGTAGTTGCTATTACAGGCATGTGCCACCACACCTGTCTAGTTTTTTGTATTTTTAGTAGAGACAGGGTTTCACCATGTTGGCCAGGCTGGTCTCAAACTCCTGACCTCAAGTGATCCACTTGCCTCAGTCTCCCAAAACATTGGGACTACAAGCATGAGCCACTGCACCTGGCCCCTTCCCTGTATTTCTGAGAACTCTCTTTTCTCCTGGTTTCTCTGGATTTTGGAGCCTGCCAGGGTATGGACACTAACCTTCTTCTGATTTTAGGGTTTGGCAAACCTAGCAGCTCTGTAGGATTCATGCTGTGGTGGAGGTGTACCTAAGTTGGAGTGCATATGGGTTCTGAGAGAGGATAAATATGGAGATGCTGAGGAAAGAGCTCCAGGATCTCTCTTCCAGACATCTCAGTTTCTCCTTATTCCTGTTTTCATCAGGTCTGGGACCTGCCGATATGGGGGACATGAAGACCCCTGATTTTGATGACCTCCTTGCTGCCTTTGACATCCCTGACATTGATGCGAATGAAGCCATCCATTCTGGGCCAGAAGAAAATGAGGGGCCAGGAGGCCCAGGGAAGCCAGAACCAGGTGTGGGAAGTGAATCTGGAGACACAGCAGCAGCCTCAGCTGGGGATGATCCTGGAGTTCCAGCCCAGGCCTCTGATCATGGCCTGCCACCGCCAGACATTTCTGTAGTCAGTGTCATTGTCAAGAACACTGTGTGTCCTGAGCAGTCTGAGGCCCTGGCTGGAGGCTCAGCAGGGGACGGGGCCCGGGCTGCTGGGGTAACTAAGGAAGGGCCTGTGGGGCCTCATCGAATGCAGAATGGTTTTGGGGGCCCTGAACCTCCCCTCCCAGAAACCCCCCACTCTCCTGCTCCTCCCAGTGGGGGCACCTGGAAAGAAAAAGGCATGGAAGGCAAAACTCCCTTGGACCTCTTTGCTCATTTTGGCCCTGAGCCAGGGGACCACCAGGATCCCCTGCCTCCCTCTGCACCCTCTCCCCCTCAGGAGGGGGCTATGACCCCACCTTCTTTCCCCTCTTCCTTTGAGCTGGCCCAGGAGAATGGCCCAGGCATGCAGCCACCTGTTTCTTCCCCACCGTTGGGGCCCTTGAAGCAGGAGAGCTGCAGCCCCCATCAACCCCAGGGCCTAGCCCCACAAGGCTCAGGCTCCAGCCCTGAGGCCACGGACATCCCTGCCAGTGCCTCGCCTCCCCGAGTTGCTGGGGTGCCCTTCTTCAAGCAGTCTCCAGGGCACCAGAGCCCTCTTGCCTCCCCCAAAGTGCCCGTCTGTCAGCCCTTGAAGGAAGATGATGATGAGGGGCCAGTGGACAAGTCTTCCCCAGGAAGTCCCCAGAGTCCCTCTAGTGGAGCTGAGGCTGCAGATGAGGACAGCAATGACTCCCCTGCCTCCAGCTCCTCTAGGCCTCTTAAGGTGCGGATCAAGACCATTAAAACATCCTGCGGGAATATCACAAGGACTGTAACTCGGGTCCCCTCAGATCCTGATCCACCTGCCCCCTTGGCTGAGGGGGCCTTCTTGGCTGAGGCTAGCCTCTTGAAGCTATCCCCTGCAACACCTACTTCTGAGGGTCCAAAGGTGGTGAGCGTACAGTTGGGTGATGGTACAAGGCTGAAAGGCACTGTGCTGCCTGTGGCCACCATCCAGAATGCCAGTACTGCCATGCTGATGGCAGCCAGTGTGGCCCGCAAAGCTGTGGTGCTGCCTGGGGGGACTGCCACCAGCCCTAAGATGATTGCTAAGAATGTGCTAGGCCTGGTACCCCAAGCCCTGCCTAAGGCTGAGGGGCGGGCAGGGCTGGGGACTGGGGGACAGAAGGTGAATGGTGCCTCAGTGGTGATGGTGCAACCTTCAAAGACAGCTACTGGGCCGAGTACAGGGGGCGGCACAGTGATCTCACGGACCCAGTCCAGCCTGGTGGAGGCCTTCAACAAGATCCTCAACAGCAAGAACCTGCTCCCTGCCTATAGGCCAAACCTGAGCCCACCAGCTGAGGCTGGGCTGGCCCTGCCTCCCACCGGCTACCGCTGCCTGGAGTGTGGGGATGCCTTCTCGTTGGAGAAGAGCCTGGCACGGCACTATGACCGCCGGAGCATGCGCATCGAGGTCACCTGCAACCACTGCGCCCGCCGCCTGGTCTTCTTCAACAAGTGCAGTCTGCTCCTGCATGCACGTGAACACAAGGACAAGGGGCTCGTTATGCAGTGCTCACATTTGGTCATGAGGCCCGTAGCCCTTGACCAGATGGTGGGGCAGCCGGACATCACACCCCTGCTGCCTGTAGCTGTCCCACCTGTCTCTGGACCTCTGGTCTTGCCTGCCTTGGGCAAGGGTGAGGGGGCCATCACCTCCTCTGCCATTACTACAATTGCTGCTGAGGCCCCTGTCCTGCCACTCTCCACTGAGCCGCCTACTGCCCCTGCCACCTCTGCTTACACGTGCTTTCGCTGCCTGGAGTGCAAGGAGCAGTGCCGGGACAAGGCTGGCATGGCAGCTCACTTCCAGCAGCTCGGCCCCCCTGCCCCTGGGGCCACCAGCAATGTGAGTCACCTTTCACAGCCCTTCTGTGGGGACAGGATCTAGGAAGGCGTTGGGGGCTTGGTTAGAAGTAATAGAGACAAGACACTCTTCACCGACTTTCCTTGTTTAACCCACTCGACAGGTGTGCCCAACCTGCCCCATGATGCTCCCCAATCGCTGCAGCTTCAGCGCCCACCAGCGCATGCATAAGAATCGACCCCCCCACGTCTGTCCTGAGTGTGGGGGCAACTTCCTGCAAGCCAATTTTCAGACCCATCTCCGGGAGGCCTGTCTGCACGTCTCTCGCCGTGTGGGATACAGGTGCCTCGGACCTTCCTCCATAGAACTGGAGGGTTTTGTGTGTCCTAGCCTCAGCCTCAGATGGCCTTTCAAGATGCCCCACCTTCCCCACTGTATCCCTCAGCCCTGTTGTTTTGGCAGACTCAACCCTGAGATAGTACATCCTGCTTTCCCGTCGTCCCCCATGGAGATGGGGGGAAGCAGGGCCGCCTCTGGAGCTCCAGCTGTCCCTCGGCAGCCTCCCTTGGGGAATGGCCTCTGCACCTCTCTCATTTCTCCACCCTGCTCATGCTCCACTACTGATTTCCTTCTTGTAGTCTACCCAGTCCCAGAGAATAAATGTGTGGTCCCAGGTTGGGCATGGAGATGCCTCCCACCTCACCACAGGGCCTCCTGCTTCCTCCCTAGGTGCCCCAGCTGTTCAGTTGTGTTTGGGGGTGTGAACTCCATCAAGTCCCACATCCAGACGTCGCACTGCGAGGTTTTCCACAAGTGCCCCATCTGCCCCATGGCCTTCAAGTCTGGGCCCAGCGCCCATGCCCACCTCTACTCCCAGCATCCCAGCTTCCAAACTCAGCAGGCCAAGTGAGGCCCCGGGGGAGGGATGGGCCGGGCCAGGGAGGCAGGGCTGGTGGGGTGCAGGAGGGGAGGGGCTGCACCCGTCCCTGCCTGATGTCTGCATTGTCCTCACCTCAGGCTGATCTACAAGTGCGCCATGTGTGACACAGTCTTCACTCACAAACCCCTCCTCTCCTCACACTTCGACCAGCACTTGCTGCCCCAGCGTGTCAGTGTCTTTAAGTGCCCGTCTTGTCCTCTGCTTTTTGCCCAAAAAAGGACCATGCTGGAACATCTCAAGGTACAGGAGCAGAGGGATGGGGGATGGGTGCTTAGCTGCACTGACCTGGGACTGGGGCTACATACTTCAGAAGTGGGGGGCTTTGGCACAGCCGGGCCTTCCCCACAGCAACCTCCCTTGTCTCTTCTCACAGAACACCCATCAGTCTGGGCGCTTGGAGGAGACTACTGGGAAAGGGTCCGGGGGTGCCCTGCTGACCCCCAAGACTGAGCCTGAGGAGCTGGCTGTTTCTCAGGGAGGGGCAGCCCCTGCTACTGAGGAGTCGTCTTCATCTTCAGAAGAGGAGGAAGTACCCAGCTCCCCTGAGCCCCCCCGTCCAGCCAAACGGCCTCGGCGGGAACTAGGGAGCAAAGGCCTCAAGGGTGGCGGTGGGGGGCCTGGAGGCTGGACCTGTGGCCTGTGTCACTCCTGGTTCCCTGAGCGTGACGAATATGTGGCCCACATGAAGAAGGAGCATGGCAAGGTGAGTGAGCCCCAAGGGAGTACCATGAGCTGGGGGCAGCATTGGGACTGCCAGTGTGACAGCGGGGACGGGATCTTGGAGCCTGGCTCTGACATCTACCCATGCTCTCCTAGTCAGTGAAAAAGTTTCCCTGTCGCCTTTGTGAGCGCTCCTTCTGCTCCGCCCCCAGCCTGAGGCGTCATGTCAGGGTCAATCACGAGGGCATCAAGCGAGTGTACCCCTGCAGGTAAGTCTTGCTCCCCGCTTTCTCTCCCTGCCCAGCACGTGACTCTCCCCGTATGCCAGAGTACCTTTGCACCTGCGACGTGTCTAAGTGGCCTGATGGTTGGGGTCTCCCTCTGCTCCAGCAGCCCCCTCATCAGGAGCAAGGGCCTTGGCCTTCGGGCTGTGCCCCTGCTGCCATCCTGTCCTCTCCCATTTCAGGTATTGCACAGAGGGAAAACGCACCTTCAGCAGCCGCCTGATCCTGGAGAAACATGTCCAGGTCCGGCACGGCTTGCAGCTTGGGGCCCAGTCCCCTGGCCGGGGGACCACTTTGGCTCGGGGTTCCAGTGCCAGAGCCCAGGTAGGCAGAGGCCCAGCCTGCTGTGCTAGGGCTTTGAGTGGGAAACTGGAAGGTAGAGACTGTGGCCTCAGGAAGCGAGCGTGGGGGTGCCAAGGACAGTGGGGATGGTGGTAAGGCCCAGTTTCTTCCACTTTTCTTAAGGGGCCAGGTCGGAAACGCCGCCAGTCTTCTGACTCTTGCAGTGAGGAGCCTGACAGCACGACACCGCCAGCCAAGTCCCTCAGGGGCGGACCTGGATCTGGAGGCCATGGCCCCCTGCGCTACCGGAGCAGCGGCTCCACAGAACAGAGCCTCATGGTGGGGTTGAGGGTGGAAGATGGTGCCCAGCAGTGCCTCGACTGTGGCTTATGCTTTGCCTCCCCTGGCTCCCTGAGCCGTCACCGTTTCATCAGCCACAAGAAGAGACGGGGTGTGGGTAAAGCCAGTGCCCTGGGGCTGGGGGATGGGGAGGAAGAGGCCCCTCCATCAAGGTCTGACCCCGATGGTGGAGACTCACCCCTGCCTGCCTCTGGAGGCCCACTGACCTGTAAGGTCTGTGGCAAGAGCTGCGACAGCCCTCTCAACCTCAAGACCCACTTCCGCACGCATGGCATGGCGTTCATCAGGGCTCGGCAGGGGGCTATTGGGGATAACTAGGCCCAAGCCTGGGACTGACCAGCCCCTTCCTCTTGGAGCCTGGTTTTCCCTGCTGCTGCCTGATCCCCTGGCTGGGGAGTTTCATTAACATTAACATTTTGTTAATTCCGCTCTCAAACCTGAAGAAAAGCTTTTGAGGATTATTCTAGTTATTTGCAACCTCCCTTTGGGTTTGGCCCTGGAGTCCTAGTAGAGTGGACCCTCCATTCCTCTTTTCTGAGCCCAACACTAATTACGCTCCTGCTGCAGAACCCCCAGTGTGGGCTTGGGGGTGGGAGGATGGGACTTAGGTATTCCTGCTAGACAGGTTCAGGGAAGGACTGATGGGGGTGTCATGGATGGACACATCCCTCCACAATTCCTTCAGGCATGGACTGGAAATTTCCTCCTCTGGGCCAGGCCCTACCCTAGTGCCCCCTCCCCCCCAACTCACTGGCACTCAAGCCCCCTACCCCTGCAGTGCCTTTCACTTCTTTTTTTCCCCAGAAATCCAGGGGGGTGGTTGGTGGGGATGAGTCCTGTCAAGGGGGCCACAGGAGAGGAGGGGACAGGCTCTCAGGAATCCTTTATTCTTGTAGTAATAATACTAACAGTGGGGGAACTAGGGAGAAAACCAGACCATTAAAACTGTTTTTGGTCTAATCTCCATTCAGGCCTCTCTTTTTCTGTGACTTGGACAATGTGAACTTGAAGCGGGTGAGAGAACATGGAAGGCCCTTTCTTCTCAGGGAAGAGGTGGTGGTGACCAAGACAGGCAGGGAAAAAGCAGACCTCTTTCTGTGTGGTGCCTTTTGTATCTTGGACACTGAGGCATCTGTTCATACCTCATCACCCATCTACCCCCAAAAAACCTGGAAATGACACAAGTGGCTAACTAAGGACTTTATTTCAAACAAAAATTAAAAATAAAAAATTGAGAGCTCTTTTCCCTGGGTTTGGGGAAGGAGTCAGGGTAGGGAATTCCCCATGGCTAGGCCAGAACCCTCAGAACACTGGAGGGCTGTGGGAATTCCCTTCCTTGCCCATAATGGGGAACCTCAGCAAGTGCAGGGCCCACGCAGCGCCCGCCAGCAAGGGGAGCTCAGGCCAGGGGTCGGTCCCTGGGAGGGGTAGAGCTGGGCAGCAGCATGGCCAGTGGCCAACCACAGGATCAAGTCCTAAGTACCGAGAACCTACTCTTCCCCGCTTCCTGGGCCCCAGAACAGAATAAGAGGATGGCCTGTGGAAAGAACCTCTCAAACCCCTATAAGGAGAAGAAAGGCCCCGGCATCCCTCACATTCGTCGCCTCTGTTTTCTGGAGGGCAGTGAGTCCTGGAGTCTGTCCGGTGGTAATACTGACACAGAGCAGGAGGGGCAGGGAAGCCCCAGCAAGTCTGGACCCCACAGCTGGCTCTCCCACCCCCTGGCAAGCTCCCGCAGTTACCACATGATCCTTCGTGTTTCTTGCCTTCCATTTCCCTTGGTTGGATGGTTGGGTAGGTGGGGTTTCCTGGTTTGGGGTTACTCAGACAAGGGCCCTCTAGGGAGGGTGCCCCGGACCCCCCAGCACTCCTGGGCTGAGGAGCGTGTCACATGATGCCGTTGGTGAGGTACTGGAAGCCGTCATAGAGTTTGGTGGTGATAGACCGCATACTGCCATCCACCATCTGCTCCACCAGCAGCTGCAGCTGCTCCTCAGTCATGCTCATGTGGAACCTCTCTTTGAGGTTTCGAATGGTGCTGGAGCCATGGAAGCAAGGAAGCTGAGAACCTGGGGGAAGCAGTGGGGGTTCAGGGTCATGGATGGACAAGAGGGAGGGGCAGTGGTGCCAGCCACAGCAAATAGAGCTGGGGCATCTGAAGTGCCCTTTCCCTCCCACCTCAGGTCCTTGATGGTGTGGGTACAGTTTTGCTTGGGCAGAGAGCAGGAACCGACAGGATCCCTCATCATCCCACACCTAAGCCCCTCTGTGGGTGAGGGCATGTGGGCAGAGGAGGGAAGGGGACCAACACCACATCTCCCTCAGTAAGGGTGGAGGGGCCCAGAGGGCAGGCTGGGAGGAGGCTGAAGGGAGTGGGCCCTGAGCTGGGCACTTATCTGGTTGCAGACCTCTGCCTATGCTACGTCTGACACTCACAGATGACCTGGGCCACCGTCATCATGGGGCCAGATGGGGATGATCCTGAGCAACGGCGACAACCTGTGGGGTAGGGTCAGGAATGGGGAGGGGGGAGACTGGCAGCTCAGACCTGGTATACACCTGGAGCCTTGAGGAGGGGGATGAGGACAGAAGGGGGTCCTGAGCAAAAGACTAGATGGCAAGACTGTAGTGGAAGGAGATAACGATGAGAGGGGAAGTACTTCTCAGAGCTGAACAGTGGCAGAAAACAGGGCAATCAGAGGTCACAGTGGAATGGAGAAGAGAGATGGAAGGAGACTGAGAAACTCAAGAGCTGGACAGGGGTGGGGAGGTGAGGAGGGACCAGGAGGCTGTAAATGAGCCTGTTTTCTCCCTAAAAATGCCGAGGAGGCGGGTGCTGCTATTCCCTTCCCCAACCTCCTGGACTTAGCCTTACCAGGGTCAGGAGGAATGTCCTAAAAGAGAAACAAGGCACTGGACCAGAGCTAGGAACCCTCTGGGAACCCCCCTCCCTCAACCCGAGTCTTGGGGTGGGATCAGCTTTCTTATGCTCCAGGGCTCCGACTTAAAGGGGAAGCCTGAGGCACTATGGCACCGACCTCACCCCAGCCCCACCTTGCTGCATGATCTCCACGATCTGCACCACCTTGTCCATGTGTTTCCGAGCGGCAATCAGCCCTTGCAGCATCAGCATCTTATAGTAGTTGAACATGTCGCCATCCAGGCCGCCCATCACCTGGAAAGGGAAGAAAGTGTTGTGTGCACAAGGGGACTTACACCAGGGATGGTCCCTGTCCTCACTGGCCTACCAGAACTACTCCTCCTCTTGGGGCCCTGTTATTTCCTCCCTTATCAGGCAGGAAGCTCCCAGGAACTCCTGCCTCACCCCTAATTACTGCCTGTTCTGTTCATCCCTAATTTGCAGGGAGCCCATCAGCTCCCCCTCCCATGACAGAGAAAGAATACAATGACCCCAGAGGCACCTCTCCTTCTTGACTCACATCCACAAACTCTGTGGTCAGCTTAAAGGCTGATGTCTCAAAGCCCAGATTTCGGGGTGAGCTGGAGAGGATGAAGCCAAAGTCGATGTGGATGATGTGTCCTTCTGCGTCCAAAAGGATGTTCCCATTGTGTCTGAGGAGGGGGAATACACGAGAGGAAGAGGCAGTAGTAAGTCTGACTGAGGCTGGAACCTCAAGCAGCAGTACACTGGCCACATGACACCAGGCAGGGGGGTCCCCTGCCATGTTTCCTGCTGCCTGTAACTCCAATCTCCTGTCCAGTTTCCTAGGACCTAAAGCTATCAGTGGAAAGAAAGGAAATCAGAAAAGAAAACTGCTAACAAAGGCTATGCAGTCTGAAATTACTATTAATAATTTAATAAAAATAGTTTAAGATTCTCCCAATTTCCCAGAAATTGCACTTCTGGCACCCAAACTATCCCAATCTAGTAGATAATCCAGAAGCAAGGAAAGGGGGCCTCTGAGGCTCCAGCCAGCTGTCACAGAGGCCAAGTACGCTATCCAGGGGAAGCTCCACTCAGAGCCTGTTTACCTGTGGGTTATTTGTAACTCCTGTCAGCCCACTGCAGATCAGTGGCCTCACCAGAAGGGAGCAACAACAGAGGCAAGCGGGCTGAGTGGAGCTGAAAGGTAAAATAGAGTGGGGGCTTCAAGGGGTAAGTTTTAAATCACTTACGTAAAAAGTCTCAGGAGGCAGTACTACAGGGCAGCTGCAGAAGAGTTAAAGGGAGATAAATTCCAGGTCTTTGTGATTCCCACATGAATGGCCAGTAGCAGAAGGAACAATTAACATGCTAAGCATGTGAGGCCTGGTCTATTCAACATAACCGGCCTCCTCAGTGTCAACAGAGGCTTTGTTAGGCTAAGAGCTCATGGTCTGAGGGCCACCTTCTCTGGGGTTGGTTTGGCCAAAAAAGCAGGGACAAAAGGAGAATCTACTCCCACCTGAGTTCTTCCCCTCTCTGGGAAAACACTAAAGATTTAGCAATCCACGCACAATCTTGTGAGCCAGAATGGTTCTAGGAGTTGTCATGATTCAACCTCACATTTTACAGGTGAAGAAACAGAGGCTCTGAGAGAGGAAGTGCTTTACTTGCCCAAGGTCCCAAACCCTCTCTTTTCACTACCATAGTTAGCTCCAGCTGGAAAGCTGCTTAGGACTACTTCTGAAGTAGTTAAAGAGATCCTAAAGCCTGACTCCAGTATGGCGCATCATTCATTGTTGCCACTTCTTTCCAGTGGTTGATTCCATTCATGGCTTGACTATATTCTTTTTTGAGGTACTATGCACGGCTTACCAGCTACCTGCCCGCCTCTATCCCTCCTTTTTTAGAGGATGGACTCTCATCTTCCAAACATACTAGTTTTCTAAAGGAAAGCCCTGGGGCCTGACTAGTGCCAGCTTCCCTGCCACCCATTTACTCAATCCCAGGACTGAGCTCTAGGCTCCCTGGGCCCTGAGTTCAAAATCCTGACACTTCGAGATAGTCTGAAGCTTGCAATCAAATTCCTTATAATTACATTCTTGGCTGGGCACAGTGGCTCATGCCTGTAATCCCAGCACTTTGGAGGCTAAGGCAGGTGGATCACCTGAGGTCAGGAGTTTGAGACCAGCCTGGCCAACATGTTGAAACCCTGAAACCCCGTCTCTAATAAAAATACAAAAATTAGCTGGGTGTGGTGGCACATGCCTGTAATCCCAGCTAATCAGGAGGCTGAGGTGGGAGAATCACCTGAACCCTGGGAGGCTGAGGTTGCAGTGAGCCGAGATCACGCCACTGCACTCCAGCACAACAGCCTGGACAACTCCGTCTCACAAAAAAAAAAAAAAATTACATTCTCCTATAGCTCTCAAATGCAGAGCCTGGGTCCATTTGTAGGGCTGGCAGGGTGGAATGAGCACAGAGTCTAATAGCTACCTGACTATTTCCCTCATGAGGAAACACGTATCTGACAGGGTTTTCATCTGGTTTAAATATAAGAATGTCAGGCCATGGCAGAACTTAATAGATACTAGATTTCCTTTTTTTTGAAACAGAGTCTCACTCTGTCGCCCAGGCTGGAGTACAGTGGTGCGATCTTGGCCCACTGCAACCTCCACTTCCTGGGTTCAAGTGATTCTCCTGCCTCAGCCTCCCGAGTAGCTGAGAATACAGGCGCCTGCCACCACACCCGGCTAATTTTTTATTTTTAGTAGAGATGGGGTTTCATGGTGTTGGTCGTGTTGGTCTTGAACTCCTGACCTCAGCTGATTCGCCCACCTCGGCCTCCCAAAGTGCTGAGATTACAGGCGTGAGCCACCACGCCCAGCCTAAGACTAATTTTTACTTTTATTTTTTGAGATAGAGTCTCGGTGTCACCCAGGCTGTTGTGCAGTGGCGCAATCTTGTCTCAATGCAACCTCCATCTCCTGGGTTCCAGCAATTGTCCTGCTTCAGCCTCCCGAGTGGCTGGGATTAGAGGCATGCGCCACCACGCCTGGCGAATATTTGGTATTTTTAGTAGAGATGGGGTTTTGCCATGTTGGTCAGGCTGGTCTTAAACTACTGACCTCAAGTGATTCACCTGCCTCAGGCTCCCAAAGTGTTGGGATTACAGGCATGAGCCATTGCATCCGGACTAGATGCTAGATTTCTAATAAACTGCTCTGTTAGCTAGCTAGCTAGCTAGCTAGTTATTTTGGTATTTTTAGACAGGGTCTCGCTCTGTTGCCCTTAACCTCCTGCTCAAGTGATCCTCCCACCTCAGCCTCTGAAGCAGCTGGGACCACAGCTGTATCCCACCATGCTCGGCTAATTTTTGTTTATTTTTTTGTAAAGACAGGATCTCATTAGGTTGCCTAGGCTGGTCTTGAATTCCTGGGCTCAAGCGATCCTCCTGCCTCGGCCTTGTTAGCTAGATCTTCTTTTTTTTTGAGACTCGCCCTGTTGCCCGGACTTAAGTACTGTGGCATGATCTTGGCTCACTGCAATCTCTGCCTCCTGGGTTCAAGCAATTCTCCTGCCTCACCTCCCGAGTAGCTGGGATTACAGGTGTGTATCACCAAGCCCAGTTTATTTATATATATACTTTTTTTTGAGTTTGAGTTTCACCCTTGTCGCCCAGCCTGGAGTGCAATGGCGCCATCTCGGCTCATTGCAACCTCTGCCTCCCGGGTTCAAGTGATTCTCCTGCTCAGCCTCCCAAGTAGCTGGGATTACAGGCGCCTGCCAGCATGCCCAGCTGATTTTTTTTTTGTATTTTTAGTAGAGACGGGGTTTCACCATGTTGGCCAGGCTGGTCTCGAACTCCTGACCTCACGTGATCCGCCCACCTCAGCCTCCTAAAGTGCTGGGATTATAGGTATGAGCCACCACACCTAGCCATTGTTAGCTAGATTTTTTTTTTTTTTTTTTTTGAGACGGAGTCTCGCTCCGTCACCCAGGCTGGAGTGCAGTGGCCGGATCTCAGCTCACTGCAAGCTCCGCCTCCTGGGTTTACGCCATTCTCCTGCCTCAGCCTCCCGAGTAGCTGGGACTACAGGCGCCCACCACCTCGCCCAGCTAGTTTTTTGTATTTTTTAGTAGAGACGGGGTTTCACCGTGTTAGCCAGGATGGCCTCGATCTCCTGACCTCGTGATCCGCCCGTCTCGGCCTCCCAAAGTGCTGGGATTACAGGCTTGAGCCACCGCGCCTGGCCTGTTAGCTACATCTTAATGGGCCACCATGTTACTGGAAACCCCAGCAGCACCGGCCACTGTATTTCCGCCTTCCCAGTACAGCTGCCCTATGCCGAGGCAGAAACGGAACTTGTGGGGGCATTCAGGGTCACTGTTGGGAGAAACTCTGAGAAGGCAGGGCCTAGGTGGTGTAATTATCTCTGTACATTATCTGCCTCACCTACATGTGTAGTTAGGTTTCATCAAGGTCATGTGATATTGAAAAAAAATGACAGCTCTGGGCAAAACAACAGACACTTAAAAGCTGTGGAAATCATATGCTGGAATAAGAAGTGAGAAGAGTTCATGGCTGAGAGTTTCCACTTAATCTCCATCATGTTTCTCCTTTCTGCTCTCAGTCACTAACCACTACCCTTAGTGCCAGGCCCTATTATCTCTCGCTTTGTTGCTAAACGCCCAATTACATCCACCTTCACCCACCATGCCACAGGGCATTTACTCAACACAGACTGAATCATGTCATTCCTCTGCCTGCAAAATAAAACACCTAAGCTTCACAATGAAGGCCCTTCTTCAACTGGCCTCAATTTACCTGCCTGATGGTACCACCTCCTATTCCATTGCCATGCAGTGCAGTCTGTGCTTTAATCACATTCAATTATTTCTTCTAGCTGGGATGTACCTTCTCTGCAGCTTCCTCTGTCATCATTCTCCCTTGTTCTTGAAGACCCTGCTCACTCAAACCCTTAGTCCTCCCATAAATCCTTCATTTCTTTGCCCTTTTACCCTAGTTCTTATTAGTCTGCCTCCTGACTTAATGTCATGTGAACACATCTGTCTCTGCTTAAAATATATTGTTCCATTTTTCACATCTTTGCCATGGAGGGCAGTGATAAGTAATTGAGAACTACACACGAAGGGATGGAGAGAACCCTGGAGAAATGTTAGGATGAGCAGAAGTCACCTACCTGTCCTTGACTTGCAGCAGGTAGCAGACCAAGCAGTACCCAGCACAACTTTGCACAAAATTTCGCTGGGCACTGAGGAATGCCTCAGTGGTGTAACTGCCATGCTCCTGTAGAAAGTAATCGAGCAAGGAGAGCTGTGACTGTTTCTTCACCTGATGGATGGACACAGCGTTGACCACTGGTTCAATCATGCCACTATCAGCCGAAATCACAAGAATCTTGTATGGCTTGATCCAAAGGGGCACTCGCTCCTGTTCCCAAATGGACTGTGAGGAGACATGGAGGATACAGGACTCTTATCTTTCTCCAAACTAGAGAAGGAGGCTAAAACACCTCCCTTTCTCTAACCTCTCTCCTTGCTGGCACTGGATTCCAAGCCATCAAGTGAGTAAGACTCACTTAACCCAGTAAGAATCAGGAAGTTTTGAAAGGAAGTCTAGGGCCTGACAAAGTCAGGAAACTACACTTAGGTATGTGGGAAAAGGTATCACATAAGTAGAAAGTCCAAGAGAGGCAGGGAGAACAGGGAACTTCACTATCCCCTCTCAAGCAGGGAGAATGGGAGCTGTAAGTTCAAATAATAAGAAAAAAGAGGCCAGGTGCGGTGGCTTATGCTTGTAATCCCAGCACTCTGGGAGACCAAGGAGGGTGGATCACCTGAGGTCAGGAGTTTAAGACCACCCTGGCCAACCTCAGTAGAGAGTGAAACCTTGTCTCTACTAAAAATACAGAAATTAGCCAGGCGTGGTGGTGCATGCCTGTAATCCCAGCTACTCAGGAGAATCGCTTGAACCCAGGAGGTGGAGGTTGCAGTGAGCCAAGATTGCACCACTACCCTCCAGCCTGGGCGACAAAGCGAGACTCACTAAAAAGAAGAAAAAAAAAAAAAAAAAAAAAAAAGGATTTAGGTCCAGAGAAGACTTCTCTGGAAAATGAAAATATTTATATGGTATAAAGAACAGTATTTAGGCCGGGCGCGGTGGCTCAAGCCTGTAATCCCAGCACTTTGGGAGGCCGAGACGGGCGGATCATGAGGTCAGGAGTTTGAGACCATCCTGGCTAACACGGTGAAACCCCGTCTCTACTGAAAAATACAAAAAGCTAGCCGGGCGAGGTGGCGGGCGCCTGTAGTCCCAGCTACTCGGGAGGCTGAGGCAGGAGAATGGCGTAAACCCGGGAGGCGGAGCTTGCAGTGAGCTGAGATCCGGCCACTGCACTCCAGCCTGGGCGACAGAGCAAGACTCCGTCTCAAAAAAAAAAAAAAAAGAACAGTATTAAACAAATTAAGTGGCTTGCAGGTGACTAACCCAGGGGGATCAGAAAATCAATATTTCAGCACACTATAACCTACCTGCTACAGACCATTTGGGAAGTTTTTATGTTGTTTGTTTTTTAAAGGGGGAGGACCAAATTATTATTATTTAAAAATGTGGGCTGGTCATGGTGGCTCACGCCTGTAATCCCAGCACTTTGGGAGGCCGAGGCGGGTGGATCACGAGGTCAGGAGATCAAGACCATCCTGGCTAACACAGTGAAACCCCGTCTCTACTAAAAATACAAAAAATTAGCTGGGCATGGTGGTGGGTGCCTGTAGTCCCAGCTACTCGGGAGGCTGAGGCAGGAGAATGGCGTGAACCCGGGAGGCGGAGCTTGCAGTGAGCTGAGATCCGGCCACTGCACTCCAGCCTGGGCGACAGAGCGAGACTCCGTCTCAAAAAAAAAAAAAAAAAAAAAAAATAGAAATCAATTTAGAGAAATGAACCCCATGTTTACAATGATTGTGCCACAGATTTAAACTTCAGTAGTGCATTAGTAAACTTCACATTTAGATCTTCAGTTTGAGATCTGATAGCATTTCTTGAAAAAATCTCAGTGTCTTGTATAAATAAATTGGTCTTCCATGTGTCTTAGCACACACTTAACACTAGGAGAAGGTGGGTCACTAAACTTTGCCTTAGCAAAATTTTTTGCCTTAGCAAAAAAAAGTGAGTTTCTGGCTCACTTCAGTTAGAGATGCTGATTTCTTCGGCCAGTCGTGGTGGCTCACACCTGTAATCCCAGTACTTTGGGAGACAGATGGGCAGATCACCTGAGGTTGGGAGTTCGAGACCAGCCTGGCTCACATGGAGAAACCCTATGTCTACTAAAAATACAAAATTAGCCGGGTGTGGTAGTGCATCCCTATAATCCCAGCTACTTGGGAAGGCTGAGGCAGGAGAATTGCTTGAACCTGGGAGGCAGAGGTTGCGAGATCGCGCCATTGCACTCCAGTCTGGACAACAAGAGCAAAACCCCATCTCAAAAAAAAAAGAAATGCTGATTTCTTCAAATGCATATTTTTCTTAGAGACAGGGTCTTACTATGTTGATCAGGCTGGAGTGCAGTGGCTATTCAGTCTCGATCCTTTTACTGATCAGCACAGGAGTCCTGACCTGCTCCATTTCCAACCTGGGCCAGTTCACCCCTCCCTTAGGCAACCTGGTGGTCCCGTTCCCAGGAGGTCACCATATTGATGACGAACTTAGCGCGGAAACCCAATTGGCATAGCGGACTATAGCCCAGAACTCCTGGGCTCAAGACATCCTCCCGCCTCAGCCTCCTGACTAGCTGAGATTACAGGCCCATGCCAGGGTGCCAGCCCATCTTGGAAGTTTTGATCTAAAAGGCAAACGCAGCACTCTAAAGTTCAGACTTGGAACAGGGCAGGTTGCAGGTCACAAAAGGGCCAAAAGAGGCCGCTGTGGAGTTGTTCCTATGGCTATTCTTCCCAGGGGAAAGTTGCACTAGCTTTTCTTTACTCTGCTTTTGTTTTAGACCTGGGCAGGAAGGTGGTCCCCAGCAGAATAATCTGTGTAGTCACCTCAGGTTAGCTGGAGTTGGGCTGAGTTCCCCTCCTCTCTCCTTTTTTTTTTTTTTTTTGACAGAGTCTTGCTCTGTCGCCCAGGCTAGATTGCAGTGGCGCGATCCTGGCTCACTGCAACCTCCACCTCCTGGGTTCAAGTGATTCTCCTGCCTCAGCCTCCTGAGTAGCTGGGATTACAGGCACCTGTCACTGTGCCCAGCTAATTTTTGTATTTTTAGTAGAGACAAGGTTTCACCATCTTGGCCAGGCTGATCTTGAACTCCTGACCTAGTGATCCAACTGCCTCGGCCTCCCAAAGTGCTGGGATTACAGCCACTGTGCCTGGCCTCTCCTTCTCTTCTCTTACCTGCAGTTGCTTCAACACCTGAAAGGCCAGAAGCTCTTGCCGAAGGTCATCCCCACACTTGACAATGACTGACAGGAGCCGCCAATTGGGGAGATGGCCATAGGGGGAGCCCTCTCTGATCCGCCTGTGAAGAGAGAAGTAAAGGGTGTCAAAGGTTGATGCCACAGTGAGGACAAGAGACATAGCTTCCACAAAAAATCCCAAGCAAATGCCCCATAGGGCAAGGACCCAGACAGCCTGTGAGTCTGACAGATTTTTTTGGAGGCTGATGGACAATAAAGTTGGTACAGTGAGCCCCTGCAACTGCCTCTGAGCTTTGAGAGGTGTTCAGAGACCCACACCGAACTCACCGTACTTTCTCCTGCCAGGGCTCTTTGAGAGCAACTGCAGAAGGATCTTCTGGGTCTCGTTTGAAGGCTGTTGGGGTATGAGCCAGCTGTTCCGAAAGGCGCCGGCTGTCAGGAAGAAAATACATCATTTGCTTGGAGGAGCGACCCACAAGCCCCATGCCCAGTCTATACTGACATTTCCTGCACTGTCTCCTGGATTCTGGGCACACGAAGATAGGAACCCAGGCTGAACGGGACTCATGGAAGAAAACATAACCAGTGACACCTTTTTGCTAACTTAGTGATTGTAGTCATGTTAAAATTAAGATTACCAGGCTCTCCATATTCCTCTACCAAGACTGATTCAGAATGGGTGTCTCTAGAATCTGCATTTTTTTTTTTTTTTTTTTTGATAGAGTTTCGCTCTGTCTCCCAGGCTGGAGTGCAATGGCGTGATCTCAGCTCACTGCAAGCTCCGCCTCCCAGGTTCATGTCATTCTCCTGCCTCAGCCTCCCAAGTAGCTGGGACTACAGGCGCCCGCCACCACACCCGGCTAAATTTTTTTTTGTATTTTTTTAGTAGAGACGGGGTTGCACGTGTTAGCCAGGAGTCTCGATCTCCTGACCTTGTGATCCACCCACCGCGGCCTCCCAAATGTTGGTATTACAGGTGTGAGCCACCGCACCTGGCCTAGAATCTGCATTTTCAACAAGGCCTCCTTCCTCCCTCTGGATTCTGACAAACAGTTGCTTTGAGACCCCACTTTGAGACACACTGCTCGAACTCCTTCCTGGGGTGCTTTTTTTTTTGAGATGGAGTCTCGCTCTGTTGCCCAGGCTGGAGTGCAGTGGTGTGATCATGGCTCACTGCCAGCTCCGCCTCCTGGGTTCATGTCATTCTCCTGCCTCAGCCTCCCGAGTAGCTGGGACTACAGGCGTCCGCCACCACGCCCGGCTAATTTTTTTGTATTTTTAATAGAGGCAATGTGATCTGGCCATACCGGATGTCCCCTGCTGCAATGAACACAGGCTCCTTGCTCTCCTGGCTAGTGATGCTGTCCACAGAGAACTGGGAGATGTTGTCACAGCTGTTGGTATGCACTTCGGGGAGCTGGAGATAGCAGGGGAGTGCTGGTCAGAAGTGCTAAGTATAGGTCTCCTGTCTTTCCCCTCCTGCTTGCTTGCTATCACTGCAGCATGCTCATCCCTCCCTTTCAAACTCTGCTTATACACCATGTTGATTACTTGGACCCCAGGCTGCCCAGAGCAGCATTTCTCAACATGTGAACTACCTGTATCAGAATTACCCAGAATGCAGACTCCCAGGCCCCACCATCAATCTGAATTAGAATTACTGGGAATGGGATCTGAAAGTCTGAATTTTTAACAAGTTCTCCAGAAGACTTCCAATGCACTGAAGTTTGCAAACCCCTGCCAGGACCATCATAGGAGCTCAAAATTTCAGCCTCACTGAGAACCCCTCAAGGCTAGGGATGTGTTCTCCCCTAGAGTCCAAAGCAGACCCTCCGCAGACTAGCTTCTGACAGTTTTTCTTCAATCTAAGTCATTCAATCTTATCTTCTCATCTCTCTCTAACTACAGAATATTCTACCAGACCCCAAGGCCCATGTCAAGTCTCTTCTCTCCTTTATACCAGAGAATTTCTTCTCAACTCCATTTGTCACCTAGTACACACTGCTTTGTTGTATATCTAAATTTTTTTTTCTTAAATGTCTAATTTCTCCAATTGGACTGTAAGCTCAAAGGCAGAGATTCTGTCTTTTGGCAGAGTGAAACCTGGCTGTGGGGTTTTTTTTTTTTTTTGAGATGGAGTCTCGCTCTGTCGCCCAGGCTGGAGTACAGTGGTTGGATCTCAGCTCACTGCAAGCTCCGCCTCCCGGGTTCACGCCATTCTCCTGCCTCAGCCTCCCGAGCAGCTGGGACTATAGGTGCCTGCCACCTCGCCCTGCTAGTTTTTTGTATTTTTTTTTTTTTTTTTTTTAGTAGAGATGGGTTTTCACCATGTTAGCCAGGATGGTCTCGATCTCCTGACCTCGTGATCCGCCCGTCTCGGCCTCCCAAAGTGCTGGGATTACAGGCTTGAGCCACTGCGCCGGGTGTTTTTTTTTTTTTTTTTTTTTTAAGATGGAGTTTCGCTCTTGTTGCCCAGGCTGGAGTGCAATGGTGCAATCCTGGCTCACGGCGACCTCCATCTCCCGGGTACAAGTGGTGATTCTCCTGCCTCAGCCTTCCGAGTAGCTGGGATTACAGGTGTGCGCCACCATGCCTGGCTAATTTTTTGTATTTTTAGTAGGAATGGGGTTTTACCATGTTAGCCAGGCTGGTCTTGAACTCCTGACCTCAGGTGATCCGCCCACCTCAGCCTCCCAAAGTCCTGGAATCACAGGTGTGAGCCACCACGCCTGACCCTGGCTGTGTTTTTGGTTTGTTTTGTTTTAAGACAGGGTCTCACTCTGTCGGCCAGGCTGAAGTGCAATGCTGTGATCTTGGCTCTCTGCAGCCTCCGCTTCCCAGATTCAAGTGATTCTTGTGCTTCAGCCTCCCAAGTAGCTGGGATTACAGGTATGCTCCACCACACCCGGCCTTTTTTTTTTTCTTTCGAGACGGAATTTTGCTTGTCACCCAGGATGAAGTGCAGTGGCGTGATCTTGGTTCACTGCAATCTCTGCCTCCTGGGTTGAAGCAATTCTACTCCCTCAGCCTCCCGATTAGCTGAAATTACAGGCACATGCCACCACACCTGGCTAATTTTTGTATTTTTAGTGGAGATGGGGTTTCACCATGTTGGCCACACAGGTCTCGAACTCCTGACCTCAGATGATCCACTCGTCTCGTCCTCCCAAAGTGCTGGGATTACAGACGTGCGCCACTATACCTGGCATAATTTTTCTATTTTTAGTAGAGATGGAGTTTCACTTTGTTGGCCAGGCTGGTCTTGAAATCCTGACCTCCAGTGATCCACCCACCTCGGCCTCCCAAAGTGTTGTGATTACAGGTGTAAGCCACCGCACCTGGCCAGCTGTGTTAATAGCTCTACATAAAATTCTGCTCTGGCTCTTCATGCCCCAGAATAAAGTCCAAGTTTCTTTCCCCAGCTTACAGGGTCCTTCCTGTAGCCTGGTCCATGCCCACGTGTCCAGTCTTATTCTTCACCACTTCTTACCCCACACCTGCACATCACAGCCAGACAAAATTTCTTTCAGTTCCTATAATGGCCCAAGCTCCCTTTTGTCTTCTGGCCTTTGTACGCAGTGTTCCCTCTGTCCAGCAGTCTTTGCCCAGCTAATTCCTACCCATGCTTCCAGCCTCAGCTGAGAGATTATTTCCTCCAGGAAATCTCTTGTGATGCCTGCCCTAAGTCTGGTGCTCCTATAATGTCCTATCCTTTCCACCATGACCTGGCTCTCAGCACACTACAACTACTTGCTTACTGGCCTTGTTCTCTTTCCAGTTAGGTCATAAACCCCTTGTAGGCAGGGGCCAAGTATTGTTCACTAGCACATAGCACTCAGGTCCGGCACATAGAAGGCCCTCAATAAATATTTCTTGAATGAATTAATGTATGACTTCTCATCCTCTGTTATTCTATGACAATTTTATATAGGTGTTCAATAAATATTTTCATTAAATTTCCCTCACTCCCCTTGGCCTAGAAGTTCCTCTTTACATTTAAATCTGAATTCTTTCACCAGGAAAACGAGCTCCACCTGAATCTATTCCAGACTAGAGTTGTTCAGAGCTTTCTCCCTCTTACCTCTCACTACCTACACCACTCATTTGGGTACTTGCCTTACCCTGCCTTGGGGTATGCTGCCTTGTTTCCAACATAGTGACAGCTCCTGGAGAAAGCTCCTGTGCCCCAGCATTACCTCCTTGAAGCTTCCTCACCTCCACTTGCAGCTCGCCTATGTCATCCACCGACCAGGCCTCATCATCGTTGTCATAGTTGGGCACAGTGCTGAAGCTGCCAGCTCGCTGCTCATGGGTAATACCACATTCGGGCAAGTTCTCTACGGACCTCGTACTCCGAATTCGGTTCTCAGGGATTCGGGCAGGGACACTGGTGGTGTCAAAGTTTTCACATTCAAGGACTTCCACATAAATCAGGTAGGGAGCCTAGGGGAAGAGTGAGAACAGTATTTGCAACTTACTTCCACCACTCACCCCCAAATCTCAACTCCGTTAGCAAGGTTCTTCCTGCCGGCCTTTCTCCTAGTTCCAGCCTTCATCCAATAGTCCCCTGAAACTACGAACAAATGTTTCAACTGAGCTCCAAAATGTACAGATGATGCATTTGGGCCAAACCACTCTAGACTATTAATTACAGCCTGTAAGGGAGGCCTAGATGCCTCTGTGGGCTTGTCCTGAAGACAGGGCCCAGGGAGCTACAGTGGACAAAAAGACTGGGACAAAGCTGGGTACTGTCCCAAGGAGCATCCCAAACTTCAATATTTCCTTTGAAAGAAAAATATGGGCCAGGCACGGTGGCTCATGCCTGTAATCCCAGCACTTTGGGAAGACGAGGCGGGTGGATCATGAGGTCAGGAGTTCAAGACCAGCCTGGCCAAGATGGTGAAACCCCGTCTCTACTAAAACTACAGAAAGTAGCCAGGCACGGTGGCAGGCGCCTGTAATCCCAGCTACTCAGGAGGCTGAAGCAGGAGAATCACTTGAACCTAGGTGACAGAGGTTGCAGTAAGCCAAGATTGCGCCATTGCACTCCAGCCTCAGTGACAGAGTGAGACTCCGTCTCAAACAAAAAAGAAGAAGAATCTGAACCATGAATATCATGAATATTCCAGTCAGCATACACATTCAGCTAATTCTCTCCAGTGTGAATTGGGCATCCTTCTCTCCTTCTGTCTGCTCACTCTGATCAGAAAAGGTCTTAGAAACAAAATATTTCTCTATGCTTATGGTTGCTGTATCTGCAAAGCTCAAGAGTTATAGAAGGGCTGGAGAAGAGCTACCAAAATGACCATAAGGTGTGGTGAAGAACAATTCTCCTAAGATATAGCAAGAAGGAAGCTAAAAAGATTATGTTTCTTTGGTCCAGAAAAACAAAGCCCAAAACAAAGGAGGGCTCTCAAAATCACAATCGCACCGAGACAGGGTCATGGTCGACATACGCATCATGAACTATGACGGGAGACTAGGATGTTGGTGGGGGCATCACTGGTCATACACACAAACCCTGAACAACCATGGGTGAAGAGTCACATCCAGGGTAGGGGTTTGGGCCAGAACCCATCTACCTTGTCCTTGGAGTTGAGGACAACAGCCTGTGTGTGGGGTACACGGACCACGTGGTGGTCAAAGCCAGCAGTGGGCAGCCAGACTCGGGCAGGGAGCTTATGGTTGAGCAGGGAGAGCTCTGAGATCAGCCTCTGTGTCTTCTGCTCTTTGGTGGGGAGTGTGGCCAGCCGCTTGCCGATCGCCATCAGGGACTTGATGAATTCTCTCTCAGGAGCCAGTCGAACAGGCTACAGGGGTTTGGGGTAAGACAAAAGATAGTGAAGAAACCATATAATACAATGGCCCACCCACTCAGTCACTCCTGGCCATGCAGGCCGGGGACCCCAGTATCTGGAGAACTTCAAGAAAGGAACTGCTTTTTAGTCTTAGTAGGCGCTTCCACCCACCCTTCACAGCTTGAATTGAGAATAGCCAGCACATTCCTTCCCTATAGGCTATCCTTGAGGGTAAGGGAGGCCATGAGTCCAGGTAACTAGGATGCACCCCTCTTCTCTTGAACTTGGGTTCCTTAAGGACTGTACCAAGGCTTCAGAGTGAGCAGGGGGACAACATCTGGATAGGTTAGCCAGGGACACAGACAGAAGAGCTGCTTACATCTGAATTGTTTCACCCTTCTCAAGAACAGGGTTGTCCCTCTCCCCATCTGGATCCCTGGGCTAGATCTCTGCCGAGGGGCTCTGCCAAGTCCCGCAAGGCTAGAGAAGGGAGCCCCACATCAATATTTCCACTTTCAAAGAGGGAAGATGCTCGTCATTCAAATTACTTCTGTTGATTTCCATGGTATCCCCCGTCCGTCCCACAATCTCTTACAAGGCGTCAATGCACATGCAGGGGATGGAAAGAGTATGAGCTGATGAGCAGAATTTGCATTAATCAAGGAGAAAGAAAAAGCAGATGGAAGGAGGCAGGTGGATGGAGAAAGCAACAGCTCCTTTTAGCCCTTGATGATGGCCCTGAAGGCCTGTCTCTTTTAGTGACACCTCTTTGGGTCCTCTTCCCCTACCTCTCAGTGACTAGGTTCCCCATATGAATTCCCTGCTGTGAGTTTGGCTCCTTGTGCTGGGCAATTCAGTCATCCTCAGAACGAGCAAGGTTGGTCTGGGAAGTAAGGTGCAGGTGGGGAAAAAGAGGGACTCAGCTAGACATGAAGAAGGGCTCTCTTTCCAGTCTAAGCCCTTCTACTGTAAGGGGCATTTTATCAAGATAGCCACCCAACTCCCTATCCCATCTCCCCTCAGCTGGATAAGAACAATCTCTCCTCCTCTTGTAGAAACAGCATGTGACTCACCAAGCCTTTCTCTCCCTTTCCTTGTGTCTTGCTTAGTTTCTGGATTGAGAATTTCTATCCTTGCTCCCTCGCACTCTAAAAGAGCTTCTTTTGAAAACTGGGGAGTATCAGGTCTACCTCTCCATGTGCAACAGTGCCAGGATTCAAAGGAAAAGCTCAGCGTGGCCTTTGCCTCTTGGGAGATGACTCAGAGTGCCACATAGGGAATGAAAGAGGATGTCTGAATCCTTCAGGAATGCTTTAGGTGACATTGTTGGAAAGAGAAAAAGAAAAGGAAAACAATGGAATTGGGTTTCTAAGGTCCCTGAAAATATCCTGGGGGTAAAAGAGAAAGAAAATAAGAGGAAATTTGAAGACTCACTTCTTCCTTCATCTGAATCCACTCAGATGGCAACTGATCTCTGTCCCAAGAACCCTCTACCCCAAACCAATTCATAATCATCTTAGATTAGAAAAGGCAGAATTCCTTCCCATTCTCAAATCAGCATTTGGGTTAGGGGCCCCTAAGTTATGTGAGCATGTTGGAAATGTGACCCCAGGCCTCAAGAGAGAGGCTCTGCCACGTGGGAGGAGATAGGAATCATGACTGAAAGGGGATTAGCACAGAACAGAGAAAACTGATTTGATAGACAAATCAAATAGAAAATATTAAAAAAATCATCCAAACTCCCAGAGGTCCTGCATTTCCTCTCACGTCTTTGCCCAGCAACAAGGTCCAAGACTCTGCGGGACCAAAGGGTCATGGGTTAGTCCAGAGGGTACAAGAAAGGAGAGGGGATTATGGAACATCCTGGGCAGTGAGCTGGAAAAAGGGAAGAACTCAGACCTGGAAAAAATGTGGTTGAAGTTAAAAAAGAAAACCAGTTGTGGGGAGGCAAAACTTTCCTTCAAGCCAAGTCCTATTTGTTTTTGGAGTCAGCTCACCAGCACAGGGCCTAACATTTAGAAGATTATTAATAAATATTTCATAATCTGATGGCAGAAGCCATGGGGAAAGGGTTCTGGGTGGGAGAAACAGGATCCTGGGGGTTTCTGCTAGGCAGTTTTTGGCTCCAATCCAGGAGTGAATTCTACCTCTCTCCCAGCTGTTTGCTCCAGACACTCAGGAGCTGGGGCCTGAGCAGCACTATATTCCAGCTGTCTCTGAGAGAAGGATCAGCTGAGCCTGGGCTCAGGATTTCCACCACAAAGGTCAGGGAGAGCAGATCTGGGAGGTCTGGAAGGGAGGAGCTGATCTCCCAGGAAGAAAAGGGGCATTTTAACTTCAGCCTTGGCCTGGGGGCTCAGAAGACCTGGGGACGGAGAGGAAATGCAGCCATTGGGGGAGCCTGCCACCCAGTCCCAGCCTGACCCCACTTACGGAACTGAATGAATTATCAATACTCTCGGTGCTGGAGGAGAGCTCCTGGGAAAGGGCCAGAGGGCAAAGGGAGAAGGAGGGGGTGGGAAGGGAGGGGAGAGAGACAAAGGTAAAGAATTTAGCTCCAACTTGGATCGTAACTGCTTCTCTAGTGAAGTTCTACCTTTCTGCTTTAATAAAAGAAAGTCAGCTCAGACATGCTACTTGCCCAGATGCTTGACCACTTGTGGGAGATGCTGGAAGGGCAGCTCAGACTTTAAGGTCAGAAGGACTGAAGAGACAAAGCAGCCTCTGCTTTTCACTTTATTCCCTTCTATTCTCAACTGAGTGGATCTTCCTTCTAGGCCAAAGCTCTAAAGCTGGGTCCCTAGGGCAGTAACTGTACTGCCAAGCTTCCCTGCTCTTTTTTTTTTTACCCACTCACATGCTCTCAACCAAATCCTTCTCCATGGGGATCACCACAGGACTGAACTTAACAAGCTGCATGGCTCCCACACTGGAAATCCCATGTTCCTCCAGCTTTTTGGAAATCTCAGGGAGGAAGAAAAGCTAAACTTTCAGTGGCAGGTATACCTCTTCTCTAATTAGCCTCGTTATCACCCTGGGAAGCTGAATCCCAACCTTGAACCTGTGTGACAAAGAGCATGCTAGACCAATGAGCCCAAAATCTCTGGGCTGGATGCTGATGGGAGAGAAGGATAAATCAATCTCCTATCTACCAAAACTCCTTAGGCTATCCTTAGGCTATCAGGCTATCCACATGACAATCAATATATTACAATTTTTTTATATAAGTTGGGGAGTTAGGTCCTAGCTATATCCATCTAGGCTGGATAGTCAGCTGTCCTATTTCCAGCCCAGAGGATTTATCTAAACATCACCCCATTCCTGTGTCATACGTGTCTGTGTGAAAAACAGGGGAAAGAGATGGTGTCAAACTCTCACTCAGCAGCTCTGAGGAAACACTCATGCACAGGGTTCATCCTGGGTTCTGTCCAACATGGTCTACCAGGGCAGGGAACGAGGCAGCACGTGTGCACAAATCTAGGTTGGGAGGACGTTGGTGTTGGGGGGTTGGACTTAAAAGACAAAGTCCTAAGAGCTCCCAGGGCAGGAGGGCAATGGTCAGTAAGTTTATACTCTGAAATCTGCTGAGTAGATTCAAGCATCCACTTGAACTCAGTTCCATGGTTTCAGTTCTATTCTAGCTGGAGGTCCTATAGTGAGGTCCTTCCTTCAAGAATGTGGGGACTGGAGCACTTTGAGGGAGAAGCCACACTTGGAAACATGCCCCTAAGGCAACAACTCTTCCATTTTGGGTAGAAGATGGTGGGAGAATTAAGGCAGTGAGGATGTCAGAGTCTATTATGACTTAGTGGTTCTATTTCTACCTATGAGCTGGTTGAAGGAACAGCAGGCAGGATATTGGCTCCCCAGCAAAGCTCCAGCTGATTCTCACAGACAGGTCCTGTCTGACTCATTAACAGCCCTGGCGGAAGGGAGGTATATCATGACCTGCTCCTCTCTCCTCCTACTCCCTGGGCTTCAGTCACTCATACTGAGTCAGCTCCAGGGAGTAAAGATGAAGCAAGAAGCTGACATCACACATCAAGCTAGAAGGCCTACTGGGGCTTCTAGTGTGACATGTGGCAGATTTCTCTGTACAAAGGTTGCAGTTCTGAAAAGACAAAGCTAATCTACTAACAGTGTCATTATGTGGGGGAGGGTGTGGTACCTAAATCACTCTCTCCTCTTAGCTCCCCCATTCTATACCAAAATATTTGCCATTTGGTTACAAATGGAAGGGCAAACTGCCTGAGCAGAGTTCCCCAACTAGGCTGACAAAATGGCTTTGAAGAGGCAGGCTTTGAGGAGCAATGGTGGAAAATGTGAAAAATCAGCGCAAAGCCTTCTGACTGTGGGAGACAGTGTAAAGGATTCCTCATAGTAAGAAAGAGAACACTGTGAGAGGTGAGCAGAGAACAGCTCTGCAGGGAGACCATGGGCAGGAAGAGAACTGTACATGCTGACCCTGAGCCTCTTCTTTGAGGCCCGACCTCACCCTTGGGAGCTCCTCTACTGGTGGTGGGAGCACAGTATTAAACTCAGAACCTAAAACGAAGCAAGAGATTGGAAGCAGAGTGTTAGGGTCTACCTAGAGATTCTCCTAAAGTATCTCTACTCAGGCGTTAATTATGTGCCTCATTTCAGTAAGCTGTATATTTCCTGCTTATGGCAGAAAACAACTTTTTCAAGAGAGTCACAAACTAAACAGTTCCCTAGATACTGGGGTTTTCATTATTACTTTACATGTTCCTAGAGGGAAGGATAACATTTTATCCCCCATCCTCCACAGCCTCTAGCACATGGCTTTGCACATTGTACAAGGTCAATAACTACATGTTGAGTGAATGAATGTTACATGAAAGGGAAGAAGGATGAGTAAACGGAAAACCAATTCCTTTGGTATTTAGGGGACAAAGGCCTTGACAGACATATCCTCAAAATGCCAAAGGGGCTGGGTCTAGTCACTCATGCCTGTAATCCCAGTGACTTGGGAGGCTGAGGCGAGAGAATCACTTGAAGCCAGGAGTTTGAGACTAGCTTGGGCAACACAGCAAGACCTCATCTTTACAAAAAAATTTTTTTAATTAGCCAGACGTTGTGGTACACAGCTGTAGTCCCAGGTACTTGGGAGGTTAAGGTGGGAGGACTCCTTGAGCCCAGGAGTTAAAAGCTACAGTGAGTTATGACTGTGCCATTGCACACCAGCCTGGGCAACAGAGCAAGACCCTGTTGCAAGAAAAAGGGCGGACAGACAGATGGACGGGTGGGCGAAAAGAAGGACGGACGGACGGACACACAGAAGGAAGGAAAAGGGTTGGGAGAGACCCCTGTGCTGGAGACTCTAATGCTTAGAAACCTAGTGATATTCATGTTTCTCTCTGTCTCTTTCTTGCTCTTCCATTTTCTGAGGAGCCATAGTGAATTCAGGTATTTCATTCTGTCAGTATCAGATAACACTGGAGTGCCTGGGAACATAGTATCTCCTTCCTTTCCTGGATCTAGTGACCCAAGATAAGGAGTCAGGTTGGAAAGAATGGCAGCTACAGAACCCACCCTAAACGACATAAGTATTCACCTAATACCTGCCTCTCAGTGCCATCCATAATCTTATCCTGGAGTGGGAGTTAGATGCAAGGGAAGAGGGACCAAGGATCAGCAGAGTAAGAAAAGTCCTGAGGCCTCATATTTTCTGGTCCTAAGACGAGCACTACAAAATGGATACAGAGAAAAGCCAAGCCTGACAAGAGGCACCAAGGAATTCACTTCCAGCTGCTCACCCTCTGCTACAGGTTTGACCCCAAGATGAGACAGCTATCCAACCCTTTATGTTCCACCAGAATCTGGATGACTCTTCTTGTTCTGCAGCAACTTCCCTTCATGACCCAGGGCTCTGCTGCCAAGCTCAACCAGAAATGAAAATGATCCATTCTAGCTCTGACAACAGTTTTGGCTTTGCCTGTGCATGGATGTGGAAGCTTACATGGCCATAGCCTGGGCCGTTCTTCCCACATGGCTTCTAACAGCTGGGGACCTCGGGAAGTACATATTGAGAAACAACCAAGGCAGTTCAGCTGAATGATTATGAGCACCAGCTGGAGATTTGAGTCCTGGTCTGACATTCACTAGTTGAGGGACCTTGGGCAAAATATCTAATCTTTCCAAGCCTCAGTTTCCTTGTTGGTAAAATAATACCTGTCTCTCAGCATGGTTGTGAGGATTACATGTAAAGTACTTGGCAAGATGCCTGGCACATAAGTGCTGAATAAATGTTAGCACTTTTAACTTTACCATTATTAAATTATCCTAACAAAATTCCAAATTTCCAGAGAGCAGGCTCTATAGTTTCCCTCCTCTTCCTTGTCTCTAGTCACTCTGACTTCCCTCTATTTGAAAGAAGTCGCATTGTATCAAAAACATGGGTGGGTTATATGTCCCACAGAGGCAGATGCCAGGACCACAGCTATATGCATTTTTCAGAAAGTGCAAATTCCTACTTTTTTTCTCCCTTCTTTTCTAGGCTGGGCTGGAGGCCAGGAGGGAAGCCTGGCCAATGGTGAGTCAGAGAGGAGGACTGGAGCACCATTGTCTGGCTAGGACACCAGGTCACTGACACTTGGTAGTTTACTGGGCAGCTTTCTCTGCTATCTGTCCAGATGTGGAGTGAAGAGTAGGTATAACCTATTCATGTGGCCATCTCTTTCCTGCTCTGTATCCTAAATTATACCTCCAACTGCTGTTGTAACTTCCTCTTCTTCCCAGCCTCCAGGTCCTTGACTAGGTACTAGATTTACTCTATACGAAGAGTGCTTTCTCTTCCCTTTGTGCTTCTCCCAAATGGTATGGGAAAGATACCAGCAAGGCACTCTTTCCCACAAGGAAAGGCAGGCAATAAAGGCATTCTCCAGATACCTCAGTGATAGAGAATGAACCTTACACTTATGTCAACAAAAGGTAGGATCTTCAGGGGGTAGTGAAAAGGGATTAGATTGTGAGTAGGAGTGGCCAGGAGAATGAAGCTGATATTCTATCTAACATCTCCCCTACCCCAGCACACACAAAGACAACAGCGCCTTTTCCTTTCCCACAGATGCTTCTCTGAGAGCTATCTCAAGTCTCAGGTCAGGGTGTGGAGGGCTTCTGCCACAGTTCTCATTAACACAGTAGGTGTTAATGGAATGGCAGTTTGTTTGTTTATTTATCTGAGACGGAGTCTCACTCTGTCGCCCAGGCTGGAGTGCAGTGGCGCGATCTCTGCTCATTGCAACCTCTGCCTCCTGGGTTCAAGTGATTATCCTGTCTCAGTCTCCCAAGTAGCTGGGATTACAGGCACCTGCCACCATGCCTGGCTAATTTTTGTATTTTTAGTAGAGGTGGGATTTTGCCATGTTGGCCAGGCTGGTCTCAAACTCCTGACCTTGTGATCTGCCTGCCTCAGCCTCCCAAAGTGCTGGGATTACAGGCGTGAGCCACTGTGCCTGGCCAGTGCAGTTTAATAAAAATGATTTGGGACACCATCAGGAGCATCAGCCTTACCATTACCTACATGACCTGAGGCAACTCACTTTCTCTCTCTGGGTCTGAGTTCTTCCTTTGTAAACTAAGGCAGTCAAAATACATGAATTCTAAGGTCTTTCCATTTTAACATTCCGTGCTTTTATCAGTGAAATGAAACAGAGGGAGGACAGAAAGAAGAGCATAACCCTGTGTGTATATAGGAGGCATCATGTCTCCATGAAGCCCTGGGCCACCTTTTGTCTCTGGCCCTCCCCAGAATTTTACCTCATCCTCATTCTCCACTTTAGGGTTGCTGGCTGTTCGTTTCAAGTTGCTGCTGAGACTTATGCTGGCAGTGGCATCTGACTTAGAGCGCTGGTGAGTCCTTTTGGAGGGAGAGAGCCCTGTGTCAGGGGCCGGGCTCAAGGAGGGCAGCTCCCTCTTCCTGTGAGCTGGCTTTAGCTCATCTGAGAGGATCAGCTTCCGTAGCTTGGTCCCACGGGAGTGTCGCTGAGTGGAAATGTGCATGTCTGAAGAGTAGGCCCCAAGCAACAGGGCACACTGGAGGGAAAAGTTAATGCTCTGGCGGCAGCGGTGGACTATGTAGGGCTTAATGGCATCACCCACGTCCTCATCCATGTGGATGTACATGTTAAGCAACTGGGGTAGATAGAAGTCCACGTCCTCATTGCGGAAGCAGAAGAGCCGGTTACCGATGTAGGCTTGTACTCCAGGCTCCTTGGAGTTATACAGGTATGAAATGGCCATGGAGATGTCAAACAGTTTTGACTCAAACAGCCTCAGGAGCCAAGACTGTTTAGCTGAGTTGTTCTGCCGCCGTCTTCTTGCTCCTTTGGCTGTGCCTGAGGCCACTGTGGCCCCCATCTCATCTTCCTCCTCCCTGATCTGGGCAGGTGGATCATCTAGGCAACGGATCTCACTGTCCACACCATCCCCATTGACCAACTCCAGTGGGGTGCCTCTGCTAGAGACTGCCACGCCTCCATGCAAAAGCTTGACCTTCTCCAACACCTCCTGGCAGGCCTTCTGGGCCACCTCAGGGTCAATCACTGATAATTCCCCGACCCCCTCCGTGATGACACTTAGCAGGGACCCCCCATTATTCCCTGGTGGGCCAGAAGTGGGCTCAGAAGTTGGCTTCAGGGGGGCAGGCTCCACTACTGTATCTCCCATGGCCACAGCCAGACTTCGAGCTTCCAAGCTACAGGAAGAGGGAGGGAGAAAAGAACAGAAAGGGAGACACATACACACACTGGTTAGTGGTGCCATCCTCAGGTCTTCCCTTTGCTATGACACCTTCCCAGGCACCTCCTCTTTTTGTCTTCCTGGACTCCTTCAAAATCAGATAAGAAGACATCTCCTAGGAAGCTTTCCTGACTATTTCCACTTATGATTACATTACTCATCATTCCTCCTGAACTTAGTTACTCAGCTTAGCCTCTGTTCTTAGCTTATATATGTGAAATGTTGTTTTGTATAGGTTGTATTTATATAGATTTACTAATTCTTTTTTTTTTCTTGAGCCAAGGTCTCGTTCTGTTACCCAGGTTTGAGGGCAGTTGCACAATGTGGGCTCACTGCAACTTTGACCCCTGGGCTCAAGCAAGCCTCCCACCTCAGCCTCCCAAGTAGGTGGGACCACAGGTGCACACCACCATGCTTGGCTTATTTTTAAAATTTTTCATCTTATTGTTTTTGAGACAGGGTCTTGCTCTGCTGCCCAGGCTGGAGTGCAGTGGCATGATCAGAGCTCACTGTAGCCTTGATTTTCTGGGCTCAAGCAACCCTCCCATCTCAGCTTCCCAAGTATCCAGAACTACACACATGTGCCACCATGCCTGCTTAATTTTTAAAATTTTTCTGTAGAGACAAGGTCTCACTATGTTGCCCAGGCTGGTCTTGAACTGAGCTCAAGCAATCCTCCCTCCTCAGCCTCCTAAAGTATTGGAATTACAGGCACAAGCCACCATGCCTGGTGATTTACAGATTCTTTGGGTAGACTGAGAAGCAATTCAGGTGTTATTCCCTTGTTCCCTAACTCTTCAAATACTTTTCTATCCGCTTGCTCTTCCTGTCTCCCTTTAAAAGCCTGCTATAACCTTTTCTTTTCCTCTTTAGACTATATTTCATTACTCATATAACATTCTACACACAGGTCCTGTGCATCTTGAATCTTTATTTTTGTTTTAGAGACAAGTCTTGCTCTGTTGCCCAGGCTGGAGTGCAGTGGCGTGATCACAGCTCACTGTAATCTTGAACTCCTAGGCTCAAGGCATCCTCCTGCCTTAGCCTCCCGAGTAGCTAGGACTACAGGTGTGTGCCATCATGCTCAGCTAATTAAAAAAAAAAATTTTGTGTATAGATGGGGTCTTGCTGTGTTGCCCAGGCTAGCTCTGAACTCCTGGCTTCAAACAATTCTCCCGCCTCAGCCTCCCAAAGCACTAGGATTACAGGCGTGAACCACCATGCCCAGCCATCTTTATTTAATATTAAAATCTTGGCTGGGTGTGGTGGCTCACGCCTGTAATCCCAGCACTTTGGGAGGCCGAGGTGGGCAGATCACGAGGTCAAGAGATCGAGACCATCCTGGCCAACATGGTTAAACCCCATCTCTACAAAAATATAAAAATTAGCCAGGTGTGGTGGTGGGTGCCTATAATCCCAGCTACTGGGGAGGTTGAGGCCAGAGAATCACTTGAACCTGGGAGGTGTAGGTTGCAGTGAGCCGAGACTGCGCCATTGCACTCCAGCCTAGAGACAGAGACCCTGTCTCAAAAAAAAAAAAAAAAAAAAAATTAAAGTCTTTATATATTTTTCTAGTAACAGGTATTTTTTTACCTTCCCTTTTAAACTCAAAGCTCCCAGAAAATAAAGGCCAGCAAATATCATGCCAGGCTTCACTTAGAAGAAGGCAGCTCTGAAACAACTATCATCAAGCCTGAAGAAGCTGTGCCATTTCTCTGGTTGTCTGACATCATGACATCACACCCTCTTTCTCCAGTGCTGTGGCTGCTGACATATAATGGAAAGAGCTCTGGACTTGAAGGCAAATAGGCTGGGGTTCAAAATCCTCATTCAGCCTTTCAGAAATGTGCAACTTATGCAAGCCATGTATCCTCAACTGCAAATTGGGAAAAAACACTTCCTTCTCATTGTTGCTGTGTGGAACAAATACCATCACGTGTACGAAAGAATCTAGCACAGTCTTTGGTACATAATAGTACTCAATAAATGCTAGTTGAGGCTGGGCGCAGTGGCTCATGCCTGTAATCCCAGTACACTGGGTGGCCGAGGTGGGTGGATCACTTGAGGTCAGAAGTTCAAGACCAGCAAGACTCTGTCTCAAAAAAAAAAAAAAAAAAAAGAGAAAAAGAAAAAGAAATGCTAGTTGAATCCTCATCACCTAAAAGGTTACTAACCAGTGTGTATGTAACATAGAACTGATATTGTTCTATAAGGGAAGCGAAGAGTTCCAACTGTTTGAGAATCTTCCAAAAATACTTATGACATTATGACAGCCTTCTCTGCCCCAATACCACTCCCTCCACTGTCATACACACATTCTAACAACTGGAGGGGCTGTGAAAAGGCAAAAAGAAATCAGGCTAGGACTTATAGATCTAGGCCTTCCAAAGAACAGGGAGGAACAAGAGTCACAAAACAAAGAACACCTCCTCTAGAGGAACTGTTGGAAGTTCAGTGAAGGAACACTGCTGACCAAAGCCACTGCTCTCCCAGAGTAATCCTTCAGGGCCTCACCAAATCTGGAATCAGTGCAGAACAGGGGGAAATTTCATCAGATCAACCTGGCTCCAGAATCTGACTATAGCTAACAAAGGACTCAGAGGTCTCTTCACAAAAATGCTAATAGAGTGAGTCTAAGACACACTCAAGAGCATCAGCAAGAGGAAGAATTTTGTAGAGTTGGAATACAGGTAATTTCCAAATATTAGTGACATCACCTTCAACGCTGGTGACGCTGGATGCAAATACTTTGGGTAGGTGGAATAAGGAGGCCTAGAGATTCTTTAGTCCTTCTGGGAGGCAGTTTTCCACCACCACCCTTCCAGCGTCTGTTCTTGTACCTCTGAAATGTTAAGGTTACTTTTTTTTTGAGACAGAGTCTTGCTCTGCCGCCCAGGCTGGAGTGCAGTGGCGCAATCTCGACTCACTGCAAGCTCCGCCTTCTGGGTTCACCCCATTCTCCTGCCTCAGCCTCACAAGTAGCTGGGACTATAGACGCCCGCCTCCACGTCCGGCTAATTTTTTGTATTTTTAGTAGAGGTGGGGTTTCACCGTGTTAGCCAGGATGGTCTTGATCTCCTGACCTCGTGATTCGCCCGCCTCAGCCTCCCAAAGTGCTAGGATTACAGGCGTGAGCCACCGCACCCGGCCCAAGGTTACTTTTCACTGCCCATTATCATATAGTCCAGCTCCCTGCCTCCCAGCAGTCACCACTAAAGTTTTGCAGAAAGATGGATGGGGAACTCTTCTGTTCTCAGAGAACACCAAAAAAGGCTACTTCTGTTTCTTTCTGCCAACTCTGCCAAGCAAGTTCATTCCTGAATTTAATATCCCTGATGTAGCTTGAGCTTGGTATTGGTAAGAAGGTGGCAACTCTTTCACTATGCTCTCTCCCAAAATTAGGTAGTGCCCTGTGAGCAGTAGAACTAGCATGGCTGCCCATGTGGATCTGTCTCTACTCGCAACTGTGAGTTGCACAGCAATAGTAAGAAGGAAGCTTTAATCATTCCCTGCCACGCCTTCGTAGGGCACTCTCATCAGAGGGTCACTGATTCAACTGGGACCACTACTTTTTAGGTCTGCTTAGAAACTCATGTGATAGCCTCGATCATCTTAAACAATCAACTTCTTTTTCTCAGTCTCTATGGTTGGTACATCCTTTCCTCTCCCTCTATTCTACAGACTTTTAAGTCACTGAAAGCTCCTAGAAGTCCACTTTTCAAAATTTTCAGGGGAAATATAGTTCACACATTCTCCCACATATAGTGTCTCAGACCTCACTAGAAAGTTTAGCAGATGCCTGCCTCAATTAACTACGATTGGGATTATTACCAGCACCAGGAAGGCAAATAAGGATAGTATCACCTCTTTTATCTCACAGGCAAAAGAAAAACTCCCAGGGCTCAACTACGAATCACATCACAGTATTCAGAGGATTTTGCTATGAAACAGACTCTCCCTCCCGGCAGCTTCTACTCCTCAGGGAGCCAGACAATGTTGAGAGGTGCAGGAAAAACAGCCTCCTCTCCTATGTAAGCAGCTCTGCCACTAGAAACCACCCAACTGGAGCTGGGCCTCTTCCCTGGCGTCTCAGGAACCCAGGCACTGCCTGCATCTGAAGCAAGTCATATGGAGAAGAAGGTGTTGAAGGGAATAGGGTTAAATTGCTTTAGTTATTTACTATTTTATTACTATTATTTTTATTTTATTTTATTTTATTTTATTTTATTTTGAGACAGAGTCTCACTGTGTTGCCCTGGCTGGAGTGGAGTGCAGTGGCACAATGTCAGCTCACTGCTACCTCCGCCTCCTGCATTCAAGCGATTCTCCTGCCTCAGCCTCCCAAGTAGCTGGGATTACAGGCACCCACCACCATGCCCGGCTAATTTTTGTATTTTTTGTACAGACAGGGTTTCACCATGTTGGCCAAGCCAGTCTCAAACTCCTGACCTCAGGTGATCCGCCTGCCTCGGCCTCCCAAAGTGCTAGGATTACAGATGTGAGCCACCGTGCCTGGCCTTATTTTTATTTTTATTTTTTTTGAGACAGGGTTTCACTCTGCTGCCCAGGCTGGAGTGCAGTGGCATGATCTCAGCTCACTGCAACCTTCACCTCCCAGGCTCAAGCAATTCTCATGCCTTAGCTTGAGTAGCTGGGATTACAGGCATGTACCACCATGACCAGCTAATTTTTTGTATTTTTAGTAGAGATGGGGTTTCACCATGTTGGCCAGGCTGGTCTTGAACTCCTGGCCTCAGACTCCCGAAGTACCCGCCTCGGCCTCCCAAAGTGTTGGGATCACAGGTGTGAGTTCCTGGCCTATTTTTTTTTTTTCGAGACAGGGTCTGGCTCTGTTGCCCAGGGTGTGGTACAGTGGTGAGATCATAGCTCACTGCAGCCTCCACTTCCTGGGCTCAAGTGATCCTTCCACCTCAGCCTCCCAAGTAGCTGGGACTACAGGCATGCACCACCACACCCAGCTAATTTTTGTATTTTTTTGGTAGAGACAAGGTCTCGCCATGTTGGCCAGGCTGGTCTCAAACTCCTGGGCTCAAAGTGATCTTCCCGGCTCAGCCTCCCAAAGTGCTAGGATTATAGGCATGAGCTACCACACCCAGCCTGCTTTAGCAATTTAAATAATAAAAGATGGCCAGTGTGGTGATTCACGCCTATAATCCCAGCACTTTGGGAGGCCAAGGCAGGCGGATCACCTGAGGTCGGGAGTTCCAGACCAGCCTGACCAACGTGGAGAAACCTCGTCTCTACTAAAAATAAAAAATTGACTGGGCTTCGTGGTGCATGCCTGTAATCGCAGCTACTCGGGAGGCTGAGACAGGAGAATCCCTTGAACCTGGGAGGCGAAGGTTGCAGTGAACTGAGATCGCGCCATTGCACTCCAGCCTGAACAACAAGAGCGAAACTGTCTCAAATAATAATAATAATAATAGTAGTGATAATAATAAATAGGCTAGGCACGCGTAATCCCAGCACTTTGGAAGGCCGAGGCGGGTGGATCACAAGGTCAAGAGATCGAGACCATCCTGGTCAATATAGTGAAACCCAATCTCTACTAAAAAGACAAAAATTAGCTGGACGTGGTGGTGCACTCCCATAGTCCCAGCTACTCAGGAGGCTGAGGCAGGAGAATCACTTGAACTTGGGAGGCGGAGGTTGCAGGGAGTCCAATCGTGCCACTGTGTGCTCTCCACCCTGGCAACAGAGCAAGACTCCATCTCAAAAAAAAAAAAAAAATGGGAAAGGGATTCTCCAAAACCAAAATCCAGATATGGTTCTCAACATCAGTTCATTCATTTTCTTTAATTTTTTTTAATTTAAAAAATTGTTTTATAGACACAGGGTCTCGCTCTGTTGCTCAGGCTGGTCCTGAACTCCTTGCCTCAAGCAATCGACCTCCCAAAGTGCTGGGATTACAGGTGTGAGCCACTATGCCCAGCCTGGTTCATTTATTTTTGAATGCCAAGAAAATATGCCTCTGTGGGCAGGACGTGGTAGCTCTCGCCCATAATCCCATCACTTTGGGAGGCCGAGATGGGCAGATCACGAGGTCAGGAGATCGATCCTGGCTAACACGGTGAAACCCTGTCTCTACTAAAAATACAAAAAATTAGCCGGGCTGCTGGTGGGCGCCTGTAGTCCCAGCTACTTGGGAGGCTGAGACAGGAGAACGGTGTGAACCCGGGAGGTGGAGCTTGCAGTGAGCCGAGACTGCGCCACTGCACTCCAGCCTGGGCAACAGAGTGAGACTCTCTCAAAAAAAAAAAAAAAAAAAATGCCTTTCAGGGTAACTGTTATAAAGAAAGTGAAAGGACTAGAAAGCAAAAGAAAAAGTGAAGGAAAAAGTCCTGTATTCAACAGCCTTCCCCTTCTAAGTCAGAGGAATAAGAAAAAGTGACAGAAGACAATCTAAATTTTTAATATTAAATGACTCCTATGGCCTTCAAGGGAGTTCAGACAACTGAGGCTCTACACTTCACACTGGGAACCTAAATTCTCCTTCCAGTTAGAATGGAAGGGAAATGGAAGAGGCCGCCCTTGTTCCACAGCCTAACAGCTGGCCCCTAGGAAAAGGGAGTGGAAGATGGGAAGTGTTGACAACTGACTGAGTTCCACAGCTCCCAACTGGGCAAAGTAGGGAATTCTGGTCTGAGTGACAAGGAATTGTTGCAGGCCAGGCAGAGCAGCAGCTGGAGAAAACAGAAAAGATATACACTTATATCGGTTAACCTAGCTCCCCATTTCCTATCACCTCGAAAGATTCTAGGGAAACAACTTTCTACTGGCCTCCATTGAAGGACTTATAGGATCAGTCTCTGCTAGGACAGAAGGGTAAAGAGCCCCAAATCAATCCCCTCACCCAGTTAATCACCATTCTCTTTTGCAAATCTTTTTCCATGGACTAGATAAATATGGATTGGTTTGAGCCAATTCTGATATTTTTATGTTCTTATATTTTCATATAATGGCTTTAAGAGATCATCTGATATAGTGAGTGCCCTGCTTCCAAGCAGGCAGGCAGGCTCAATTTTCCTCCTTTTAAAGCATCCTTTATTTCCCCACCCCTTGCTTTTTTTTTTTTTTTTTTCCTTTTCTGTTTAAGAGACAAGCTCTTACTCTGTTGCCCAGGTTGGAGTGCAGTGGTGGAGTCATGGCTCACTATATGATTTCTGGTTGGGGATTGCTTCCAAGGAGGAAAGCTTCTTCCTGGCCTCAAGCTATCCCCACCTGGGCCTCCCAAAGTGCTGAGATGACAAGGCATGAGCCACCACAATAGTCTCCGCTATCCATTTTTTATACATCTTATAATCCTCTGAGATGGATCCACAAGAGATGGAAAAACAGGTAAGGAAACCAATATCTGACATTCATTCTACAAGGTGAATTAAGAGAGACTGTCAAAAATTAATGGAAAAGAAAGAGAGGTTCAAATATATTAAATATTATTTAAAGTTACACAGGTGTCCAGTAGAAGAAATAAAAACAATGACATAATTATGTAAATGAGGGGTATATCCTCTAAAGCTAAATCCTTGTTTGTAACAATAAGTAAAGAAATAGAGGAACAAACAGCCAGGCGCAGTGGCTCGTGCCTGTAATCCCAGCACTCTGGGGAGCTGAGGTGGGTGGATCACCTGAGGTCAGCACTTTGTGATCAGCCTGGCTAACACAGTGAAACCCCGTCTCTACTAAAAAATACAAAAAATTAGCCAGGCGTGGTGGTGGGTACCTGTAATCCCAGCTACCTGGGAGGCTGAGGCAGGAGAATCACTTAAACCTGGGAGGCGGAGGTTGCAGTGGGCCGAGATCACTGTAATCCCAGCACTCTGGGAAGCCAGGGCGGGTGGATCAACTGAGGTCAGGAGTTTGTGACAAGCCTGGCCAACATGGTGAAACCCCATCTCTACCAAAAAAGGCAAAAAATTAGCCAGGTGCAGTGGTGGGCACCTGTAATCCCAGCTACTCAGGAGGTTGAGGCAGGAGAATTGCTTGAACCCAAAGGCAGAGGTTGCAGTGAGCCGAGATCCTGCCACTGCACTCTAGCCTGGGCGACAGAGTGAGACTCCATCTCAAAACAAACAAACAAATAAAAACAACAACAAAAAAACAAAGAAACAGAGGAACTAGCATTTTATCTAAAGCTATGGTGACAACCTTCAGAACACTGAGATAATTAAAGAGGTTAACTCTGTGAGAATAGGAGTAGGGATGAACGGAAACAGGACTGTTGTTTTTCTTCATAAACTCTTTGAGTACCATTGGATTTGTTACCAAATGCATGCATTCCTTCAAAAAAATTTTTTTTTGAGATGGAGTCTCGCTTTGTCACCCAGGCTGGAGTGCAGTGGCGCCATCTCAGCTCACTGCAACTTCCGCCTCCCAGGTTCAAGCGATTCTCTGCCTCAGCCTCCTGAGTAGCTGGGATTACAGGCACATGCCACCACACCTGGCTAATTTTTGTATTTTTAGTAGAGACAGAGTTTCACCATGTTGTCTCGAACATGCCAGGCTGGTCTTCAACTCCTGACCTCAAGTGATCTGCCCACCTCGGCCTCCCAAAGTGCTGGGAATACAGGCATGAGCCACGGTGCCAGGCCCAAAAATAATTTTTAAAGAGAGGTTGCTCCTCAAAAGAGACTCCATATCATCTTTGGCTGCCTGTTCTGCTGTTGAGGAGTACCTCCTCAAGTTTTAAGGTCTAATTCAAACCTTCCTTTAAGGATGTCTCAACTCATCTCTCCCCTTTGACCTCAATGGTAAAGGTAGAGATTGAGCGAGCACTCCCTTTTCCTTACAGAAACTCAGGGCCCGGCAGTCAAGCCAGCTCCAGCCCTACCAGGATCCAGGTAAATGCTGACACAAGGCCCCAGAGAGTGTGGGCATTAGAGGAGAGGGCATTCTCAAGCAACTAGCAGGAGGGTAGGGAAGGCAGTGGTCTCATGGTAGTTAAGTCAATATTGATTCAGGCTGAGAACTCTGTGCAGAGCCATGGAGCTGGTATAAGCAGATTCCAGCCGGAGAGCCCAAGCCAGCTCTGGGAGCCACTACTGAAACAGATAGATGGCAAAGAAAGCAGCCTGCGCACTCACCTCTCTCTGAATTGTTCCTCCCTACTGCGGGTCCCAAATACACTTGGACTGGGTCCCCTCTTGTCCCATGCCAATTATTGAAGGGTTCCTCCCAAATCTCTTCCCCAAATCAAGGAATCTCAATTTGCTGCTTTGCATGGTGTTCAGCATTCTCATGGAGTGTGGACCCAACTCTAAGAAGAAAGCAGGGAAACGAGAGGAAATATGATTTCTGGTTGGAGATGCTTCCAAGGAGGAAAGCTGCTTCTCCTTTTTTCTTTTTTTCCCCCCGAGACAGAGTTTCACTCAGTCACCCAGGCTGGAGTGCAGTGGCGTGACCTCGGCTCACTGCAATCTCCGCCTCCTGGATTCAAGTAATTATCCTGCCTCAGGCTCCTGAGTAGCCGGGATTACAGAAGCCCACCACCATGCCTGGCTAATTTTTTGTATTTTTAGTAGAGACGGGGTTTCACCATGTTGGACAGGCTGGTCTCGAACTCCTGACCTCGGGTGATCTGCCTGCCTCAGCCTCCCAAAATGCTGGGACTACAGGCGTGAGCCACTGCGCCCAGCAGGAAAGCTTCTTCTAATAAGGGGAATTATGAGGAGATTGTACCATGGCTAACAACAAGGAAGAGAAAGGAAGTGGGATAAGATGACATAACTACTCCCAAACAGGCCTAGAATCAGAAACTGAATGGAATCTTATGTGCCCTTTCACTATCACAGGCTGAGAGAGACATGACAGCAACTAGTTGCCTAAGTCTCAGTTCACTCCAAGTTCTCTTTTCCAGCCAGTTTCCTCGAAGTGCTTTCCCACAAACATACTTTCCACCTATAGAATCTGGAGTTATGGATCAAGTACATGAGGAACAGCAAAGAAAATCAGCCACTTAATGCACTGGGCGAAAAAGCAAAGCAGATGAAAGAAGCAGGCCTGGAGCTTGTCTTTCAAAATGACTTACACCCCTGGTTGTGGACTAGAAACATCCGACAGAAAGATCAAGGTGAAGGAAAATTCTCTAGGTGACTAAACCACTAATAAATACCTTTTGCCTGAGGAACCCAAAATGTTTTGTAAACAAATAAACCAAATCTGATTTTTTTCCCCCAACCCACGTCCTGCTACCAACTTATTACTGCACTGATGCCTATAGAGAGTGGGCCACTTTCCAAAAGGATCGCTTTAGAGGTCAAGTGAGGAAGTCACATGCTGAACCTAGGAGTCCTGATTCTGAATGTATAAGCTCTTTCCATTGTCTCATGTTCCTTTTTCCAGTCACACCCTTACCCCACTCCAGGCCTGAGTTCTTATGGAACCCCAACCAAAACTATTCTAGTAAACCACAAGAGTAAACTGATTCCTCATGGATCTGGACAGGGGTGGGAAGGCACTCTATTCTGTGATTCCTTTAACAAAAGCCTAAAATTAAATAATCTGAAACAAGATTTCTCACAATCTCATTCAATTTCCACGCAGGCCTGTTCATCCCTCCTAGTGGCTGCTCCGGAGTAGTCAACCAAGTGTAATCTGATAGGGACTTCTTCAAAACTTGCTCCGGCCTTCAGAAACACCCTTCTGTCCTGAACGGCCTGAGGCAGCTGAGGCTCCCCCTGTTCACAACACATTTTTCTTCTTAGTTCAAGGTTTAGTTGATCCTGAAATAAGTGGTATGTGGAGATAAAGAGTGTGACAGAGAACGCAAGAAGACCACGGGAAAAACAGAGCCAAATGTCACAAGGATCAGCAAAATCCTTGAAACTCGAGGGAGGTGTCAAAGTTAGAAATCCTGAATGGGAAGGGCACTGTCAAACCTCTCCCCTACAGACAGAAACCTCTAGAAGGTTGGGTGATTGAGGAGGGACAAAGAGAAGCTAAAGAAAGTTAAGGGTAGGGATCATAATGCATCCCAGAGAAGGGTGAGGACTAGGTTCAAAGTAAGAATATAAATGGTACTTTGGGATTGATGACAAGGGCCCGAGATCCCTTGAGGAGAAGGGAACGGGCAATTCTTGGAAGCCAGGAGCTGGCTGGGTGGGTGGGTGACGGTGAGGTAATGGAATCAGAAGCAGCACAGGAAGACAGGGATACACTCTTTAGCTCAGGGAAATGGGAATCCAGTGCTGGAGTTGCACAGGAACATCGGAAGAAAAGGGCAAACCAGGAAAAGAGATAAAGGTGGAGTCCATGGAATAGGTTTGGGGCAGGGGCAGAGACGACGAGGAAGGACAAGGATGGGCCTATGGGAGTCGTCTGATGTGGAAAGGGTTCATGACTTAAAAAAAGAATAATGCGAGATGTAGGCAACAGGGATAAGAGTAAGGGAAGGGGGAATCCCCGAGGCAGAGGGAGGAGCTAATAGAAGAGGAAGCCAAAAAGCGGAGGAAGACCCCAGGCCTGAGAGGAAAGGGTGGAGAAGGAACCCGGGGTGCAGTTGACACCAGGAGGGCAGTTTCGTAGTCGAACTCAGGTGGAGAAGACTGTGCGGGACAGGGTGGGAGAGCGACCACCCTCCCAACAGGGCAAAGGTGACTCATGGAGGAGGAGTAGCTTACCTCTGGGGGACCCCCGCGGAGGGGGTGCGGGCAGTCGCGGTCGGACTGCCGACACCGCCGCCTCAGCAGCAGCGACCGCTCCCGGGTTCCATTGGCCGCCTGCGCTTCCCTGACAGCGGCCGCAGCGGCTGCACCAGGCCCCGGCTGCGGGGCTGCCCGCGGCGCCGCCTGAGGGGGCCTTCAGGCTGCCACAAGTTCGACCAGGCCACACAACCTCCTCTTCCTTCCTCAGTTCAACGAAGACGAAAAAAATAAAATAAAATAAAATAAAATAAAATAAAATAAAATAAAATTCCCCAGCAGGTCTCGATGTAGTATTCTTCTCCTGAGTCCAAGCCAAGCCCTTCTTTCCAGGTTACGCTTTCCTGCTTCTCCAACGCTCAGGACCCTACCCATCCCATAGTAATCTAAGGAGTCGGATGAGCTGCCCGGAACATGCCTGTTCAGAAATAGAAAAGGGGGCGGGGAAAAGATGTTTGGAAGCTCGCGAGGGAGAGAGGGCGAAGGGAGGAGCTTACGGGTGGGAGGAGGGGACAATCTTTAGGAAGCGGGCCTAAGCGATAGTGTTTGAGAGGCTAAAGAAGCCGAGAGAGAAATAAAATTTGCTGCATAAGTAGGGTGAGCTGGCGGGCGTGGGTGCCCTGTTAGAGAAGTATGGACGTATGCATACTTCCAGAATTATATTAACATGCAAATTATATGTAAATGACCGTTTGAGTAACCAACAAAATTACCGTAATCAATGACTTTTCCCCATCCCCTACGCTACAAGACTCCCCTAGTAAATCAGGCCGTGGGATGGACGCTGGGTTTCCAGAAGGGCGAGCAGGAAGACGGCGGACGGGGAAGAAGTTCTCCCTCACAGCCCTTTTCCTACTCATCTTTGAGGACGATGCGGAGGTTAAACCCCTTAACGTTTCGGGAATGGCGCGGTCCGACCGCGTCAGTCTTTCGCCGTTAGAGAGGCCCGACTCGAGGCCGTGGTTCTGTCTCCGAGGTCACCACCAGCCTGGGCAGCCTGTGACCTCCAGCATCCATACGCCGAGACTTCCTGGGAGGGGCTGGACAGGGCCAGGTTGGGAGAGGTGAATGAAATGACAAAGGCTTGGAGGGCACAATCCCTTCTTCCAAACAAAACGAAGCCATATTAGGCGAAACAAATAAACAAAAACACGCCATGCAAATGGGCCTCTGGTGTTGCTTTTGTGTAATTTTCGTTTGTTTGTTTTGTAAAGACAGGGTCTTGCTATGTTGCCCACGCTGGTCTCGAACTGCTAGCCTCAAGCAATCTGCCGACCTCAGGTACCAAAGTGCTGGGATTATAGGCCTGAGTCACCTCACCCAGCTAGCTTTGTGTATTTTTCGGTTAACATTGTTGATTTAGAGCCCTCTTTGTCCTCAGAACCTCTGTCTCAGCGTCTTTCCTAGGGCTTTACTTAATATTCAATGCCCCTCATTAGGGCCTTACATAATACATTGAGGCTAGTTATTTGAGCCCGGGTCTTGAATGTCATCTTCCCTGCCACTTACAAGCTGTTTGATTTGGAATAACTAATGTAACCTCTTTGAACCTCAGTTTCTATGTCTACAAAGAAGACATATGGATGAAGTAATATTAGCCCATTACAGGGTTTTGTGAGGATCAAGAGAGTACAAGTTGCTACTATACTACTTTATTATTAATTATTGGGACAATCATACAGGATAGATGATGAAAGATTCACTACTACAATGTTTAATTGGAAGGCAGAATAAAGTGTAATGGCTTGAAAATGCCTGTGTAAAACATGCAGAATGTACAACAGAACAAATGGGGTACCTAACCTAATTGTTGAAGGAACATAGTAGAGTTTAAGTTAATTTGGAAGGCCTATATGTGTATGGACACACACACACACACACACACAAACACATCAGTATATGGTGAATGAATGAATGGAAGGCTTCTTAGAAATATTGTGAGTCAGGTCTTAGAATAGATATTGGATATAACCCAGCAAAATAAAAGACGAGTGAGCATTCTGAAAGCAAAAAAATTGTATGTTGAAGAATAGAAATGGGAATTTGTTCATTATCATGAGGAGAGGGCAAGCAGACAAGCTAGGTTAAAGTGGGAGTACAGTATGAAAGATGAACAAAGAATGGGGACAAGAGTGCCAAAGATGGTTTAAATTTGTCGGCTGGGCACAGTGGCTCACACCTCTAATCCCAGCACTTTGGGAGGCTGAGGTGGGCGTACTGCTTGAGCTCAGGGGTTTGAGACCAGCCTGGGCAACATGGTGAAACCACGTCTCTACAAAATATAAAAATTAGACTAGCTAGCATGGTGGCATGCACCTGTAGTCCCAGCTACTTAGGAGGCTGAGGTAGGAGGATCACTTGAGCCTGGGAGACAGAGGCTGCAGTGAGCCGAGATCATGCCACTGCACTCCAGCCTGGACAATGGAGTGAGACCCTGTCTCAAACAAAATAAAAAATTATCGGCCTGGCATGATGGCTCACGCCTGTAATCCCAGCACTGCACTCCAGCCTGAACAATGGAGTGAGACCCTGTCTCAAAAAAAATAAAAAATTATCGGCCTGGCATGGTGGCTCAACACCTGTAATCCCAGCACTTTGGGAAGCCAAGGTGGGTGGATCAACCAAGGTCAGGAGTTTGAGACCAGCCTGACCGACATGGTGAAAACCCATCTCTACTAAAATACAAAAGTTAGCTGGGCATAGTGGTGCATGCCTGTAATCCCAGCTACTCGGGAGGGTGAGGCAGGAGGATCACTTAAACCTGAGAGGCGGAGGTTGCAGTGAGCCAAGACTGCACCATTGCACTCCAGCCTGGGCAACAGAGCGAGACTCCATCTCAAAACAACAACAACAACAACAATTCTCACCACTGGTCTGGAGTGGGGGGAATCAGCAGTCCACGTTAGGCCCACTAGCTCTTGGCCAGTTTCCAATCAGCTGTCCCGCAAATATCATGAGGCGGTGACCCTGCTTTAGCCTAGAGTTTAAAATGTCATGTATCCCCTCAAGGGATAGCTTTCCAAACAGCCACAAGACTAGCCTTTTGAAACACTGTAGAAAGACGTGACAACCTTTTTTATAGTAGGAAGTTTTCTTATTTTCCAATGACAGAAAAAATTTCAGGAACATCTCTGTTCAAATTTGAAGCAGGAACTTTTTATAGCTAGTCAGCTATAGACCACCCCACTAAAAATACACACACAAACATGAGTAGAAGAGTTTAAGTTTCCTATTTATAGCTCTAAGGGTTCATATGTGTAAATTCCTCCCTTCCCTCCCTCCCTCCGTCCTCCCTTCCCTTCCTCCCTCCCTCCCCCTCTCCCTCCCTCCTCTTCCTCCCTCCCTCCCTTCCTTCCCATCCTCCCTCCTTCCTTCCTTTGCAGAGTCTCACTCTGTCACCCAGGCTGGAGTGCAGTGGCGCGATCTTGGCTGAAGGGATCTTCCGCCTCCTGGGTTCAAGTGATTCTCCTGCCTCAGCCTCCCAAGTAGCTGGGATTACAGGCATGCGTCGCCCATGCCCAGCTAATTTTTGTATTTTTAGTAGAGACAGGGTTTCATCATGTTGGCCAGGATTGTCTTGATCTCTTGAATTTGTGATCCACCCGCCTCGGCCTCCCGAAGTGCTGGGATTACAGGCGTGAGCCACTGTGCCAGTCCCATATGTGTAAATTTCTTTGCATCCTTTTATGACTGTCTTTCTGCCTTTTTCTGGAGGTTTTTGTTTGTTTGTTTTGTTTTTTTATCATCTTCTGTTTTTTGTTTTTGTTTTTTTCTGAGACAGGGTCTTGCTTTGTTGCCCAGGCTGGAGTGCAGTGGTGTGATCTCAGCTAACTGCAAACTCTGCCTCCCGAGTTCAAGCGATTATCGTGCCTTAGCCTCCCAAGTAGCTGGGATTACAGGTGCATGCCACCACACCCAGCTAATTTTTATATTTTTAGTAGAGACAGGGTTTCACTATGTTGGCCAGGCTGGTCTCGAGTGATCCGCCCGCCTCGGCCTCCCAAAGTGCTGGGATTACAGATGCACAGCACCACACCCAGCTAATTTTTGTATCTTTAGTAGAGACAGGGTTTCACCATGTTGCCCAGGCTGGTCTCGAACTTCCGACCTCAGATGATCTGCCCACCTTGGCCTCCCAAAATGCTGGGATTATAGGTGTGAGCCACTGTGTCTCTACCAAAAATCACAAAAATTAGCCAGGCGTGGTGGTGTGCATCTGTGGAAAGACTTAGGCAGAAGAATTGCTTGAACCTGGGAGGTGGAGGTTGCAGTGAGTTGCGGTTATGCCACTGCACTCCAGCCTGGGTGACAGAGTAAGACTCTTACACACACACACACACCACACACACACACACACAGATTGAATGCAGAAGCAGATATGAGAACCGTCTGACATGAAAGAAATGTCCCCCTTTAAAAACAATGCCAATTGTCTCACTGATTTTTTTCTTGTTTTGGAAAATATAGTTATTTTTCGAAAATGATTTCGTTAAAATATATATATGTATATATGTATTTTTTTCTTTTTCTTTTTTTTTTAAATTGAGACGGAGTCTCACTCTGTTGCCCAGGCTAGAATGCAGTGGCGCCATCTCAGCTCACTGCCAACTCCATCTCCCGGTTTGGAGCCATTCTCTTGCCTCAGCTTCTTAAGTAGCTGGGATTACAGTCACCCACCACCACACCTGGCTAATTTTTGTATTTTTCGTAGAGACAGTGTTTCACCATGTTGGCCAGGCTGGTCTCAAACTCCTGACCTCAAGTGATCCACCTACCTCATCCTCCCAAAGTGCTGGGATTACAGATGCACAGCACCACACCCAGCTAATTTTTGTATCTTTAGTAGAGACAGGGTTTCACCATGTTGCCCAGGCTGGTCTCGAACTTCCGACCTCAGATGATCTGCCCACCTTGGCCTCCCAAAATGCTGGGATTATAGGTGTGAGCCACTGTGTCTCTACCAAAAATCACAAAAATTAGCCAGGCGTGGTGGTGTGCATCTGTGGAAAGACTTAGGCAGAAGAATTGCTTGAACCTGGGAGGTGGAGGTTGCAGTGAGTTGCGGTTATGCCACTGCACTCCAGCCTGGGTGACAGAGTAAGACTCTTACACACACACACACACACACACACACACACACACAGATTGAATGCAGAAGCAGATATGAGAACCGTCTGACATGAAAGAAATGTCCCCCTTTAAAAACAATGCCAATTGTCTCACTGATTTTTTTCTTGTTTTGGAAAATATAGTTATTTTTCGAAAATGATTTCGTTAAAATATATATATGTATATATGTATTTTTTTCTTTTTCTTTTTTTTTAAATTGAGACGGAGTCTCACTCTGTTGCCCAGGCTAGAATGCAGTGGCGCCATCTCAGCTCACTGCCAACTCCATCTCCCGGTTTGGAGCCATTCTCTTGCCTCAGCTTCTTAAGTAGCTGGGATTACAGTCACCCACCACCACACCTGGCTAATTTTTGTATTTTTCGTAGAGACAGTGTTTCACCATGTTGGCCAGGCTGGTCTCAAACTCCTGACCTCAAGTGATCCACCTACCTCATCCTCCCAAAGTGCTGGGATTATAGGCATGAGCCACCACGCCCGGCCAAAAATGATTTTTTTTTTTTTTTTTTTTTTTGAGGCGGAGTCTCGCTCTGTCGCCCGGACTAGAGTGCAGTGGCCAGATCTCGGCTCACTGCAAGCTCCGCCTCCCGGGTTTACGCCATTCTCCTGCCTCAGCCTCCCCAGTAGCTGGGACTACAGGCGCCCGCCACCTCGCCCGGCTAGTTTTTGTATTTTTAGTAGAGACGGGGTTTCACTGTGTTAGCCAGGATGGTCTCGATCTCCTGACCTTGTGATCCGCCCGTCTCGGCCTCCCAAAGTGCTGGGATTACAGGCTTGAGCCACCGCGCCCGGCCCAAAAATGGTTTTTAAATAAATATTTTGACTAAGTTATGTTTTCCTTCTCCACATTTGTCTTTTTTCTCCTCGGTCTCCTTAGTTGTCAAATTGTAAAACTGAATGCTATTCTTTCCCCTCATGTTAAATTTAAAAGCATAACATTTGTGGCTGGGAATGGTGGCTCATGCCTGTAATCCTAGCACGTTGGGAGGCTGAGGTGGGTGGATCACCTGAGGTCAAGAGTTCAAGACCAGCCTGGCCAACAGGGCAAAACCCTGTCTCTACTTAAAAAAAAAAAAAAAACAAAAATTAGCCAGGCCTGGTGGTGGGTGCCTGTAATCCCAGATACTCAGGAGGCTGAGGCAGGGAGAATTGTTTAAAACCAGGAGGCAGAGGTTGCAGTGAGCCGAGATTGCATCACTGCACTCCAGCCTGGGTGACAGAGGGAGACTCTGAGATTGCATCACTGCACTCCAGCCTGGGTGACAGAGTGAGACTCTGTCTCAAAAAAAAAATTAAATTAAATTAAAAAGCTTAACATTTGTGATATGCTCTAAAATTTCTCACTTCACTGAACCTATTTTTAGAAAATTATCTTTTGATTAAAAAAAAAAAATCACTTACCTCTATGTAAGATCCCAAGGAGCCACTCTAGGTGTAGATGGTTTTGCACTTGGATGGTGGGTGACCCTATGGGAACCTATGCTATCCTGTGTACACACGGAGCCTCTAGCTTTGGTAGGAAGGTATGTATGTTTTGCACATTGAGGTGTGGGGAGGGCAGGAAATTACCAACAGAGTAAGATAATGTCATTTATTTGTCTTGTTTACAAACTGGGGAAAGAAGTTGGCTTATTCAAAAGTCAGTAAAATACGACTCTAGTTATATCTTTTTTTTTTTTTAGGACAGAGTCTCACTCTGTTGCCCAGGCTAGAGTGCAATGGTGCAATCTTGACTCACTGCAACCTCTGCCTCCCAGGTTCAAGCAATTCTCCTGCCTCAGCCTCCCGAGTAGCTGCAATTACAGGCATGAGCCACCACTCCCAGCTAATTTTTGTATTTTTAGTAGAGACAGGGTTTCACCATGTTGGCCAGGCTGGTCTCAAACTCCTGGACTTGAGATCTGCCCGCCTCAGCCTCCCAAAGTGCTGGGATTACAGGTGTGAGCCACCGCGCCTAGCCTCCAGTTATATTTTAAACACCCTTGAGTTAAAGAAACTTTTATAAGAGAGTGAATTTTTTTTCTGAACAATATGTGGATACTTAGATACATAGGCTTTTTTTTCAGGGTAATGAAAAAGAAGCCAGCAGTTATTGCTTGAGCCCCCTGCTGTGTATGAATACAAACATTAACTCATTTATTCCTCATTACAAGCAAATGAAACAGATTTTATTCCATTTTATGGAAACTCAGCTTCAGAATAGTTAAGTCACTGTGGGTTTGTTGTTGTTGAGACAGGGTCTCGCTCTGTCACCTAGGCTGGAATGTAGTGGTGCCATCTCGGCTCACTGCAGCCTTGACCTCCCAGGCTCAAGTGATCCTTCCACCTCAGCCTCCTGAGTAGCTGGAACTACAGGCACACAGCACCATGCCCAGCTAATTTTTTCTATTTTTTTGTAGAGATGAGATCTCGCCATGTTGCTGAGGCTGGTCTCGAACTCCTAGGCTCAAGCAATCTTCTGCCTCACCTCCCAAAGTGCTGGGATTACAGGTGTGAGCCACGCTGTCTGGCCTGATTATTCCAGTAAACAAATGCCTCCCTATGAACTTTTTTATTTTTAGAGATGAGGTCTTGCTCTGTCTATTAAGGCTGGGGTGTAGTGGCACAATCATTGTTCACTTCAGCCTTGAAATCCTGGACTCAGGCAGTCCTCCCACCTCAGCCTCCCAAGTAGCTAGGGCTACAGGTGCATGGCCCGTTGCCTGGCTTTATGAACATTTCTTTTCTTTTTTTTTTTTTTTTTTATTTTGAGACAGGGTCTTGCTCCTTTGTCACCCAGGCTGGAGTGTAGCGGTGCCATCTTGGCTCACTGCAGCCTCTACCTCCTGGGCTCAAGCACTCTCCCTACTTCAGCCTCCCAAGTAGCTGGGTCTACAGGTGCACACCACTATGCCTGGCTAATTTTCTTGTAGAGATGGGGTTTTGCCATGTTGCCCTGGCTGTTCTCAAGCTCCTAGGCTCAAGCAATCCTCCCACCTCAGCCTCCCAAGTAGCTGGAATTACAGGCCTGGCTCCACTGTACCCAGCCTGAGCATTTTTTTTTGAGATAGATTATCCCTCTGTCGCCCAGGCTAGAGTGCAGTGGCGTGATCTCGGCTGACTGTAACCTCCACCTCCCAGGTTGAAGCGATTCTCGTGCCTCAGCCTCCCGAGTAAACTGGGATTACAGGCACACGCCACCATGCCAGGCTAATTTTTCTTTTGTATTTTTAATAGAGGTGAGGTTTTACCATGTTGGCCAGGCTGGTCTTGAACTCCTAACCTCAGGTGATCCACTCGCCTCAGCCTCCCAGAGTGCTGGGATTACAGGTGAGCCACCATGCCCAGCCAACCTGAGCATTTCTTAAGAAATACTGTGAGATATATGTATCTGTATCCAGCCAACTCTCCGTATAAAACGCTGAACAGATTTTTCACATAGGATAGAATCAGCAGGATGTTTCTGGATGAAGAAGTAGTGCTACTGAGAAACCACAACATTAAGTAAAACACTTAGACAAATATACAGTGACATTAATTCCCCCATTTATTATGCTGTGTGAATGTAGCATTTGCTTTAATTTCTGAAGAAGGCTGATTATTAGCTACAAAAATAAATAATAGATTTATTTATTTTATTTATTTTATTTATTTTTTTTTGAGAGCGGAGTCTCGCTGTGTCGCCCAGGCTGGAGTGCAGTGGCGCGATCTCGGCTCACTGCAAGCTCCGCCTCCCGGGTTCCCGCCATTCTCCCGCCTCAGCCTCCGAGTAGCTGGGACTACAGGCGCCCGCCACCGCACCCGGCTAGTTTTTTGTATTTTTTTTTTTAGTAGAGACGGGGTTTCACCGTGTTAGCCAGGATGGTCTCGATCTCCTGACCTCGTGATCCACCCGCCTCGGCCTCCCAAAGTGCTGGGATTACAGGCTTGAGCCACCGCGCCCGGCCTAGATTCATTTATTTAAGGCCATAGACTACACATATAGTGTTTGCCTTGGTTTAATAGCAAAAGGTTATTTCAAATTCTAGCAAATTTATGATAGAACTAAAATGAATGATAGAACTGGAAAAGGTAATGGGAGTGGAGAAAGGGAAATTGTGGAGAAGAAGAAGAGTGAGGAATGGTAGGGAGGAAGTGGCACTCCCCCAAATCTTAGTTTAGGCCTTCATCTAAAAAACTGAAGATTGTTTAAACTACAGAAGAATAACTTGTTTCATTTTTTTTTTATTTTATTTTTATTTATTTATTTTTTTTTTGAGACGGAGTCTCGCTCTGTCGCCCAGGCTGGAGTGCAGTGGCCGGATCTCAGCTCACTGCAAGCTCCGCCTCCCGGGTTCCCGCCATTTTCCTGCCTCAGCCTCCCGAGTAGCTGGGACTACAGGCGCCGCCACCTCGCCCGGCTAGTTTTTTGTATTTTTTTAGTAGAGACGGGGTTTCACCGTGTTCGCCAGGATGGTCTCGATCTCCTGACCTCGTGATCCGCCCGCCTCGGCCTCCCAAAGTGCTGGGATTACAGGCTTGAGCCACCACGCCCGGCCTCATATTTTTAAAATAGGGTGGAAAAGGTTACTTTAAAACCCTGTAACACTCATTAAAATCTCAAAATCATTCAGTGCTGTGATATTCTAAAGTGAATGGATTCATCCTCAATCTCAGTCATGGTAAGAACAATATTTCTTTGGATGCGTCTATCTATTCTATCACCAGTGGTTTATTTTAACATATGCCTGTTACCTCTCATCTGTCTGCATCCTGGTCCAGTCCTTCATCTCCTTCCACATGGATAATGGCAACAGCTGCCTGGCTCATTCCTTTAACTCCAGTTCCTCCATCCTTTAATGCAAACTTCATGCCTTTCATTCATTCATTTACTCAACCAACAGATAACTATAATGGTTGTTTATTCCGTTTATTTTACTTTAATTAATTATTGAGACAGGGTTTTGCTGTGTCACCTAGGCTGTAGTGTAGTGGCACCATCTGGGCTCACTGCAGTCTTTTTTTTTTTGAGATGGAGTTTCACTCTTGTCACCCAGGCTGGAGTACAATGGCGCAATCTCAGCTTACTGCAACCTCCGCCTCCCCCGTTCAAGCGATTCTCCTGCCTCAGCCTCCCGAGTAGCTGTGATTACAGGCGCCCCCCACCAAGCCAGGCTAATTTTTTGTGTGTTTTTAGTAGAGACGGGGTTTCACTATGTTGACCAGGCTGGTCTTGAACTCCTGATCTCAGGTATCCGCCTGCCTTGGCCTCCCAAAGTGCTGGATTACAGGCATGAGCCACTGTGCCCGGCATTTTTTTTTTTTTTTTTTTTTTTTAGACAGAGTCTCGCTCCGTTGCCCCGGCTGAAGTGCAGTGGTGCCATCTGGGCTCAATGCAACCTCAGCCTCCTGGGTTCAAGCTATTCTCAAGCCTCAGCTTCCTGAGTAGCTGGGATTACAGGTGCCTGGCACCACACATGGCTAATTTTTGCATTTTTAGGTTTCACCTTGTTGGTCAGGCTGCTCTCGAACTCTTGACCTCAAGTGATCTGCCTGCCTTGGCCTCCCAAAGTGCTGGGATTAGAGGCATGAGCCACATGCCCGGCCTCACTGAAGTCTTGAACTCCTGGGCACAATTGATCCTCCCACCTCAGCCTCCTGAGTACCTGGGACTATAGGCACATACCACAATGCCTGGCTAATTTTAAAAAGCTTTTTTTGTAGAGGCAGGGTCTCACTATGTTGCTTTAACTCCTGGGTTCAAGTGATTCTCTTGCCTCGGCCTCCCAAAGTACTGGGATTACAGGGATGAACCACCACGCCCAGCCTTCTTCTAGTTTATTTCTATTGTTCATACACATCACATCTGCCTGACAGGTCTCTTTGGGTTGTACTGCCACACCACATCCCTACACTTGTTTTTCCTATAGTGTCTTCTTTTTCGCCTATCCAAGCTCGCTCTTAAGGGCCTAACTCAAACCTGCCTTTTCCATGAAGCATTCACAAATTACTAAACCCAAGATGATGTCTCTGAATTTACAGCTCTTATGCGGTAGAGTATTATGACTTAGTTCTTTTTGTTTTACAATATGTCTTATGTTGTTTTGTCCTTCCTTTGTGAGTTTGACTTGTGCAGCTAACTCCTACTCACATCTACAGGGAAGTCATCTCTGATTCTTGCCTGACACACATGATCTCTCTCTGGGCTCCCTTAGCACTCTGTGCTCACTACTTATATAACTCACAGTGTGCTGTGATCATTTATTTGTCCGTCTCCCCAGCTAGAATGTTTGAAGTTGGGGTCTGCGTAAGCCAACTTCTAACAAATGCCTGACACTTAAAAAACAAGAGGGAAAATATCAAAACCACAGGAAAGGACTCCTACTTCTGGCAGCATGGATAAGAGAAAGGGCTATCCCATTAAAATACAACTAGATTCTAGATAAATCACAGCAAACACACTTTTTGGCACATTGCTGAGTTCATTAGAAAGATAAATCACTAAAAAAAAAAAAAGTACAGGCCAGGCACGGTGGCTCATGCCTGTAATCCCAGCACTTTGGGAGGCCGAGGTGGGCAGATCATGAGGTCAGGAGATCGAGACCATCCTGCCTAACACGGTGAAACCCTGTCTCCACTAAAAATACCAAAAATTAGCTGGGCATGGTGGCAGGCACCTGTAGTCCCAGCTACTCAGAAGACTGAAGCAGGAGAATGGTGTGAACCCAGGAGATGGAGGTTGCAGTGAGCCGACATCGCGCCACTGCACCCCAGCCTGGGTGACAGAGCGAGACTCCACCAAAAAAAAAAATTAAAAAAAAAAGTTGAAACCTATATAAAGGAAGAGCAACATGGAGTAGTAGAAGTAGGTTTGCCCTGAGGACAAATGCCAGTGTCAGCATTGTGATTATAGTCTAAGCCTTGGGCCTAAGCCAAGGGAAGGGAAGAAAAACCTGCAACTCCTGAATTAACCTGGACTCTTGAAGGGGCTAACATAGTTCCAGGTTTATGCAAATGCAAATCTCTCTGGAGGGAAGTATTCCTAATTAAGGTCCTCAGGATTCCCACAGATTAAATTAAACAAAATATGAGTTCAAAACCCCAAAATATAAAATAGGCCAGGCACACTGCCTCACGCCTGTAATCCCAGCACTTTAGGAGGCCGTGGCAGGTGGATCACTTGAGGCCAGAAGTTCAAGGCCAGCCTGGCCAATATTGTGAAACCCTGTCTCTACTAAAAATACAAAAATTAGCCAGGTGTGGTGACGTGTGCCTGTAATCCCAGCTACTTGGGAGGCTGAGGCAGGAGAATCCCTTGAACCCAGGAGGCAGAGGTTGCAGTGGGCTGAGACTGCACCACTGCACTCCAGCATGGGTGACAGAGCGAGACGCCATCTCAAAATAAAAAACCAAAAAACAAAAACCACCAAATATAAAATATACAAGTAAACAAGCTACCATGAGCAGGAGAAAACAAAACAGATTTAGATATCCAAGGTAAGTTACAGAATATAAAATAACAATCCCAACACATTTCAAAGAATTGGTGTCATAGACACTGCATTCTCTGAACACAAATGATTAAGCTAAAAATCAATATCAAAAAGATACAATTTTAAATCTCCAGATATTTGGAAGTTTATAAAACATTTCTAAATAGTTCATGAGTCAGAAAAGTCATAAAGGTAATAAAAAATACAGCACAGAAAAATGTGTGAAATGTAGACAAACAAGTTATTAAAAACTTAAAATAGTAAAAAAGATAGCCTGAAAATTAATTGGCTAAGTGTCAAAATGAGTATGTTATAAAGGAATATAAAATTAAACCTAAAGAAAGCATAAAAAAGATAACTATAGATAATATCCATAATTAAAGAAATGGAAAAAAATACATAAGGGAGAGGATTAACAAAGCTCAAAGTAGCATCTGAAGATACATGGTAAAATAAATTTCTGGTGCAATTGATCAAGACCAAAAAAGGAGGCACACACAAGTAAACAACAGAAATGAAAAGGAAGATATGCTTACCCACAGAGCAGAGATAAAAAAGAAACAAGGCCAAGAGCGGTGGCTCACGCCTGTAATCTCAACACTTTGGGAGGCAAAGGCAGGTGGATCACTTGAGATCAGGAGTTCAAGACCAGCCTGGCCAACATGGTGAAACCTCCTCTCTACTGAAAATACAAGAATTAGCTGGGCCTGGTAGCACACGCCTGTAATCCCAGCTACTCCAGAGGCTGAGACAGGAGAATCGCTTGAACCCGGAAGGCAGAGGTTACAGTGAGCCAAGATCGTGCCACTGCGCTCCAGCCTGGGTAGCAGAGCGAGACTCTGTCTCAAAAAAAAAAAAAAAGAAAAGAAACTAGAATAAATATATGAACTTTGTGTTAAAAAAAAATACATGAAATGCACAAAACCCTAGAATAATACTTTACCTAAGCTGACTCAAGAAGGAATAGAAAGCCCAAATAGTCTATAATTATTAAAGAAATGGAATCAGTAGTTAAAATTATTCCCACAAAGAAACATCAGTCTCAGATAGCTTTACAGGTTTTACCAAACTTTCAAGGAATAATTTGTTTCAATCTGATATAAACTCTTCCAGAGAATAAGACAAGAGGGAACAGTTCCCAACTTAGAGGGTGTATAAACCAAAGGCCCATGGTAGAAGCCTCTTTAAAAATGTTACTGAAAACAAAGGCAGTAACATATACAAGAATGTTCATAGCAGCAGTTTGAAATAGCAAAATACTGAAAACATCCCAAATATCCATTGATAGGTGAATGGATAACTTGTAGTTTATGCACTTGATAAAATATTATGCAGATGAAAATGAATGAATCATAGCTATCTACAACAGCATGAATGAATCTTAGAAACAATGGTCAGTGAGAAAAAGCAAACTGCAGGGGACTATTAGAGTATAATAGGCCGGGCGCGGTGGCTCAAGCCTATAATCCCAGCACTTTGGGAGGCCGAGACGGGCGGATCACGAGGTCAGGAGATCGAGACCATCCTGGCTAACACGGTGAAACCCCATCTCTACTAAAAAATACAAAAAAAAAGCCGGGCGAGGTGGCGCGTGCCTGTAGTCCCAGCTACTCGGGAGGCTGAGGCAGGAGTATGGTGTGAACTCGGGAGGCGGAGCTTGCAGTGAGCTGAGATCCGGCCACTGCACTCCAGCCTGGGCAGCAGAGCGAGACTCCGTCTCAAAAAAAAAAAAAAAAAAGAGTATAACATAGCTGGGCATAGTGGCTCATGCCTGTAATCCCAACACTTTGGGAGTCCAAGGAGGGCAGATGGCTTGAGCCCAGGAGTTCCAGACCAGCCTGGGCAACATGGTGAAACCCCATCTCTACTAAAAATACAAAACTTCAGGCGTGGTGGCGTGCACCTGTAGTCACAGCTACTGGGGAGGGTGAGGTAGGAGGATTGCTTGAGCCCAGGAAGTGGAGGTAGCAGTGAGCCGAGATCACACCACTGCACTACAGTCTGCACGACAGAGCGAGACCGTGTCTCAAAAAAAAAAAAAAAAAAAATTCTGTAAAGCTAAAAAACAAGCAGAATTAAATACATTTTTAAAATTATATATACATATACGGTTTAAAAAAATCTATAGTAGATAATAGACATGAAAATTAAGGACAGTGGTTACCACTAAGAAGAGGCAGGGGACAGGCTAGGGAGGAACACAAACACAATGGTATTTCAAATGTTTTAATGTATGAATTGTGTTATGGGTCATAGGTACTCATTAGTATGCTTCATAATTTATTCACATTAGATATACTCTTTATAGATACCAAATATTACATATTATAATTTCTTTAAATCTGCTCTGGTGGAAATAAATGAACACATGAAGTCTCCCTGAAAGAAAATCAGTGTTTTTGGGGAAGAACCAAGATTCCCTGACAGAAGCTACCCTATGTAGAGGACAAAGTAGGTCTTCAATAAATATTAGTTGGTTTACTGCTTTTCCCAAGGACACATCTGGAGGGTCTGCATTCCTTTCTCATTGGTGCCGCCTGACCACAGAACTAGCTCTTTCCCTGACATCTAACCTAAACCCCCCAGTCCTAAGTCCTGACACGTATGACAAGATGCTGCCACCTGGTGGCTACAGAATAGATTTAATGAAATGGCTAGGAAGTCTTTCATGCTAGCTGGTGGAACTGGCAATAGGGTGAGAGATAGGGAAGCAGGAATGAGGAGAAAACAAAAATTAAGAAACAGGAAAAGGAGCTCCATCTCTAAGATGGAGGTAGAAAAAAAGGGACTATCGTCTAAATGAGACTGGAGAGTCCCTACAGGAAGATGGCTTCCCTCTCCTTCCTTCTGAGACTAGAAACAAGAGGAAAGAGGCTATAGCTTGTATTGAGGGAAATGCAAGACTGAGGAGAAAAAAAAGCAGGTCTAGCTGATCTCAACTTAGCAAGCTAAAATAATAGTAGCCTGGTGTCAGCGGCCACCCAAGCAACTGCATGCTCCTAGTTTCCACATAGGGAATCCATGTGATTTTGGGGAAGCTGACCCCACCCTTTTCCCCAAAGGTGTAGTCCATGGTATAGAATAAGCAAATTAGCATGTACCATCCTCCTGGCCACAATGATTGGTCAGGGGTGGACATGTGACCCAGGCCTAATCAGTGTGAATGTTAGGGCTTTTGCTGAGATTTCTGGTACAAAGATGCCTTCTTTTTCTGATTGGACATAAATGGGGAAACGTGTAATCCCAGGAATGCTAGCAGCCATTAAGTGGCCCAGACTTAAGATGGTCCTACAGAAGATGCAACAGTGAGAAAAAAAATCAGTCCGGTAGAGACACTGAGCTACTGGATCAGGCTTCACCTGGAGCGAGCACTACCTATGGACTTTCCAGTTACATGAACCAATAAACCCTTTTTATTTTACGCCAGTTTGAATTAGGTTTTCTGTGATTTAAAACCAAAAGATCCCTAGCCTATACATTCATCATAGCCCATTCCTACCTTCCCACAGGATAGCACAGGGAATACAGGTAAGGTCACTACAGATTTATTGGTTATACTAAAGCCAAGGGTATCAAGCTGAAAAGGTCACAGGCAGCAACCAGGTACTAAGTAGACTGGGTGACTCAGCTGTCTGTACAGAAGAGAATGGACTTCCTTAGGAAAAGAATAGCCAAATGAGAAGCAAGTGCAGAGAAGGGCCTCTACTAGGCAAAGTTAATGCAGGGATATAAACACTCTTCCCCACAGACCTATATCATGGGGGTGTTGCTTTGGGGTCTTTATGCTCCTGGGATAAGGAATTTTGAAGCACATGCTCCTTTAAGTCTTTATTACGCTGTGGTGCAGTGCCTACCTCTCCCTTTGCCAAAGGAAAAGCCTCCTTTTGGCTTCTGCTGCCTCTGATGACACTCACTTTTGAGGGGACCAAGGGAATTTTATCTTCTGCTTCTTTGGTATGCCGGGAACTGGGGCCCCTTCCTCCTTTGGAAACAGTACCATCTTCCTGACCCTGGGCAAGCACTGCCCTCTTTTCAGCCTCTCCCATTGGCCCTGGCCTTTCTGCCCCTCCAGCTGAGTTGCCTTCCCCTCCTAAGTCCCATGTCTCCCATGGTAACCTTGAGGACTGGGCAGAGTCCATGGCAGCTGCTGACTTCTGAGGGGTAGAATTCCTTTCCCCACTACCACCTGACTTTTTTCGAGGGCGCCCCCGTTTCCTTTTGGCATCACTTGCTGTATCCTCTATATCCTGCTTTGCTGCTTTAGCTGGTGGATCCTGCCCACTGGCCTCACTCACGGGTACTTCAGCTGTCCTCTTGACACCCTTGTCATGTGGTCCTGGGTCACCACCTATGCCTACCTCTCTGTTCTCTGTGCCCCGGGGCTGAGTGAGTCCCCCAGGTGGAGCTCGCCCAGGCCCAGGCCCAGGCCCAGGTCCAGGTCCAGGCAGAGCAGGAACAGTTGGTAAGATCATGTTAATGATGGGTACAGCTGCTGGGGGTGCCCCGGCCCTACTAGAGAGAGGCAGTGTAGCCACTTTCAGGGCACCTGAAGAAAGCCTGGGGGCCAGAATAGGTGGAGAGACTGGGATAGGTGGAATAAGCGAGCGAGGGGCCCGGGGAAGGAGCAGAGGCAGCCGAGCCACTAGGGCGTTAACCTGCAGGTTATTGGCTCCTGGGGCTGAGCTCTCAACTACACTCTTCTTCCGCTCTCCACGTGCGAGAGGGCCAGCCCCAGTTCGGGCTTCCAGATCCTTAGGAGGCTAAAAGGTAAAGAGAGGAACACAGTAAAGTGTGAAGACTGAATACTGGAGAAAACACAGACGCCAGAGGCACAGGAAGTGGAAAAGCATGGGAGCCAATAGGAAAAGGATATACTAAGCCCCCAGCTCAGGACAGCAAAGTCAGGGCCACTGACTTCCTTACCTGGGCCAGTCTCTCCAGCTTCTTGTGGGGTTGTGAACCCTCTGGGTTCTCTACACCATTCTTTGGTTTAGATGACCGTTCCCGAGGTGCATGTTCATCCTCTTCTGCAGAGGTGCCAAAAAGGTAATAGAGTGAAGGTGAGGAAGAAACTGAGGAATAGGGGAGTGAGGCAATTCTGATTCACTGACTGGTAGAGACAGGAAATGGGGTGCTAAAGCATGTCTTAGAAGGGTCTCCAGGAAGAGAGGGCAAATCCAAGGTGTCTCTATTCTGTGTGTGGGAGGGCCACTGAAGCTGCAAGTGGGTCAGGGTTGCTGAGACATAAGGGAGGGTCCACCCACCAGCAAGCCCCATGGCCTTAAGCACATGGGCATGTGCAGATCGGGCAGAGATGAGATGCTGCTGTAGCAGGAAGCGGGCGACCTCAACGATGGAACTGAAGGACCGTTTCAGGATCCGCTCTGCCCAGTCACAGGTCAGGGCACAGGCTGCCTCCACCAGTTCATCTCGAGGTGCTGGGGTTACTTCTGGGCCCATTTCTGGCTGAAGTGGGGAAGGACATGCCCAGTCACACTCCAAATTAAATAACCCTTGTCCCCTCTCTTGAAGTGACCAAAGACTATTGACCAAAGCTGAGACCAGACTGGGGACGGAGTAGCCTCTACCTATCCCACTGCAGAAGCCCACAAGTTCTCTTCATCCTCTCCCTCAGCTACAGGGTTGGCAGAAGGGAACATCATACCTAGACCTCTGCCTTTTATCTGGGAGAGAAGAGTAGAATTGGAGGGTGATTTGGTACTTACACTCTCAGAACCCTTTAGGTCAAGTCCAGGCAGGGGTGGCATAGACACCAAGGTCTTCCTTCGTATGCCACTGTAGCAATATCTGACGCAAGTTAAAGAGCAGCCAACACATGGCGATCTCCAAACCCCTTGAGCAAGTTAAGCTGTTCCACTCCTGGGTCTCCACATCCTAAGTCTTCCTCCCAGGTCCTCCACCCCCAACCTCTCTAGTCAAGGATACTTGGACTGGCCCCGGCCACCAAGCCTTCGAGCTTTGATGTCAGGGAAGATCTCTCTGATGATCTTGCCAAAGTTGGCTGTGCTGAGTGGGCGGCAACAGGCGAGACTCTCACAGTACTTCCTGAGAGAGAGGGGAGCAGAGTGGGAACATACTCAGAGAAGGAGGCCATGGGTAGGCTCGAAGGGTCCCTAGGGATCAAGTGTGAGGAACCCTTTAAGAAGGCAGGCTTTAATCAAGGCAGGAAGCTCTTCATGGGTGAGGGGGTCCTATGCCCACCAATCCACTCACCCCACCACCCACCCTTCCACCCACCGATAGGCATCATAAACACTTTGCTTTGGCAGACAGGTGTCAGTGTGCTCTTCCAGATGGTTGCGGATCCACCTATAGGCATACATGTACTCCTCATTGCTCAGTGTACTTGGCTCTGAGCTACAGAAACAAAAGGAACAAGCATTACTAAGACCCTAACAATTGTCCTGGTTCTTCCCAAACTACCACTTCAGTAGTGCTGGACTAAAGTAGTTCATCCAGAATCTACCTTTCCCTGGTAAACCAAGTCAGGGTGGGGACCTTACCTCTTCATCAAGGATGGCAGTTACGAGTCTTCCTATTTACCTCACCCCTTCCCAGTGAAACTTTTTCTAAGAATCAGAACCTCTGCCATCTAAAACTACCATCAAACCTACCTTTTGTCTCCAGTGCTGGGTCCTGAGGGGAGCTGAAGGTAGAGATACAGCTTGTCATTGTCAGAAAATTTCTGTACATCTTGCTGAGGTAGGACAGAACAGAGGCAGGAGAAATAATAAGGCCAAGAAGGACCCAATGTAGGACCCTCTGATTCCCACCCCAAAGTGTAGCTGACTTAGAGGGTGTCAGACTGAAAAAGGACCTTAGAAATTATTTGACAAGGTTGGGCGCGGTGACTCACGCCTATAATCCCAGCACTTTGGGAGGCCAAGGCGGGCGGTTCACGAGGTCAGGAGATCGAGACCATCCTGGCTAATACAGTGAAATCGCGTCTCTACTAAAAATACAAAAAAAATTAGCCAGGAGTGGTGGCGGGCGCCTGTAGTCCCAGCCACAGGGAAGGCTGAGACAGGAGAATGGCGTGAACCCGAGAGGTGGAGCTTGCAGTGAGCTGAGATCGCACCACTGCACTCCATCCTGGACAACAGAGCAAGACTCCGTCTCGAGAAAAAAAAAAAAAATTATTTGACACTAGGTGCTCTGAGGAGCCCTGTAGGCTACCACAGCGAGGAGGGGAGTAGAGGAGATCAGCTCTGAATTCATCTCTGCTGCGCTTCTACACAAGCGCTCACAGAGATCAAGTGAGAGGCACAAAGTCAAACTGGCAGCAAATTTGCAAAGCCAAGTATCTTCTGACAAGACAGACGACCCTACCTCTCCCACATCAATGTTTTGTTGATGCCCATCATCCTCACATCCTCCTCCCTCAGCATTTCCATCCCTCTATTGCCCTCTTCCCCAACACACTTACCAGGATTCCCTCTACTTTGTTCTGCACGGCCTTGCTGTGGGGAATAGGAGAAAGCTGGAGGTCACACACGAGGTTTTCCCCCTCTCTTTATCTGACTGCTAAGGAGGGAAAAGGGCTGAAATGCCCAGCAGGTGCTCAAGTATTGCTACCATGGCCAAGAATCTCCCTCTGCTCCCATGCCCTTGCTGAGAGGCAGTTCATCTACAGCCAAAGTGAAGTGCTGCAGGGATCTATACTCAGGTCTTGGACAGGATTTGGAGATGTGATCAGTACTTACGAAATGGTACCTCGGAGCCTTTGAAGAAGGGTGGTAGGCTCCCCAGCCTCAGCACCACCTGGAGGGGGCCTTCCCCCAGTCTTGGGGCTCTTAGCATCAGGCTCATCTTCTGCCATCCCGGCATGAGGGCTAGAATTGAGAGGGACAGGCATAAAGATGTAACTCACACTGGCCTTCCCTTCAGCTGAAGGCCCCAGGGCACTCCTCATCTCTTTACCCAGAAAGGCAGAGAAACAGAAACAAAGCCTCCGAATTTCCCCAGTGGTCTTTTTCTCACCACTTGCCTTCTCCGAAAATTAGAAATTATTCCATTACTTCGCCAGGCCCATATATACCCAAAGAGATCTTTGCCATCTCCATTCTATCTGCCCCACCTTTTTGAAGTCTCCTAAATCTGGAAAACTGTAAAGGAAGAGATAGGGAGATTGGGAATCCATGTTAGCAAGAAATTTTCATTTCTGCCTCTGACCCCATACTGCCCTCCTCCCCCTCAAAAACAACAACAGCCACAAAACAAAGTTCTCTAATTCTCAAAAATACTCCTCACCATTGCATATGCTTGGGAGGTCAGAAAGGATACAAACATATTCTGCCTTTCTAGGCTTGGAAAAAAAACTGGGCCCAAGTTCTCATTACTTAATCTCTCCACGACTTCCCCCGCTGCTCCCCCTCCCCACGTCGCCGGTCCCTACGTCATCCCCCACAACAGCCCATCCAGAGGCGCGCCCCCACCTCCTTCCCTTCCCCCTCCATTCAATCCCCGGTTTCTGCAAAGTGGAGGGGGGGTGGGGCGGGGTAGCGGAACTCATGGGCTGGGCGTCAGAAACCCGGCAGGGGAATGGGGTCCCAGATTCCGGGCACGTGCACATGGGTGAAGAAGCTGTTGAAAATACAGCTACAGTCTTTTTCTGCTCTCCTCCCAACTCATCTTGCCCCCTCCCTACCTCTGAACAGTCGCCTTCCAACACAAGCAACAATAAAGGTAAGGGAGAAAGAGAAACTACCTCGTAGCCACCTCCACTCCGGCCCAGCCCCAAGGTCCTGGCCCAGCCGGCTCGTGCGTTGCTTTATTTTCCTTTTTCTGAATGGTTGTAACAGCCGCGATCTGCCTAGATACACGGGCGGCCTGCTCTGTCATTGGTCACTGCTGCCACCCCGGAGACAGAAGGCGCCGGGCTCGTACCGGCGGCCGCTGAAGTCTGCCTGGTAACAGAATCTGATTGGTCAATAGGGGAGGGAAAATCCAAAATTGGTCTTATTTGAGTCAAGAGGGGGAAGTCCGGGTTGGGTTTCGGTTAAAACTGGGGTCCGTTGGGACTGCAGGTCCCAAGAGATTTTTCTCTTAAAGGGACCGCAGGATGAAAGAACGGGTGCTTATCTCCCTTTGGAACTGTCTTTTCTTTTGCCCTCCCCTTTTGTGTTTCAGTTTAATTTACGGTTCTCAGAGCTGCCGGAAGAGAAGAATCAATGGATGATAAAATAACTAGAAAATGATGGGTAGGAGTGATGGAAGTTCGCTGTAAGCTCCTATAACCCCCCATCCATCACAATCACCACATGCCTAACACAACCTGCAGACACACTCACTCTCAACAGACCTGCAGTCTGGGCTCTTTCCTTCTTGATGGAGGCCTCAAAACCTCAGCAGTTGTACCACATTAAACTAAAATGCTTTTTCCCTGTTAGTATTTCTTGGTTTCCCGTGTGTACTTTCCTTCCAAGGAGTTGCAAATGCATTTGCATCCCCATAGTTCTGCAGTCGGTGAACCCTGGAATTTTGATGGACTCCCACGGGAGTGCTGGATGCCAGAGGAACTTTTTACCCTCAGGGAACATTGTACTGAACAGGTTATGGGTTCTTAACCCTCTTCCTTAAGACGTTTTAAGGTTATGAATCAGACGAAAGCAATGGGCCCTCTACCATGAAAAATGCACACACAGACCAAGTTTTGCATCTAATTTCAGAGAGATCATGGACTATCGGTTGAAAGCCTCTTAAATGGATGTATTTTGTTTTGCACAGCGGACATGTTACAACCAAAACTGTATTTGCCGTCCTGACATCTAATACGTTCTCCAGGCTCATCATTAATGTGCTTTTGTAAAGAAGACAGCAGTGCTGCCTGAGCTCATCACCATTGCCCTTTACAGCTTGCCTTTCCCTATTACCAGCTTCTGTGAGTACTGGGGGAAGCCAGGAGATTGTGGAGTTGGGGGAATAAGGATATATTGGCAAGAAGATTTTCTTTTTTCTTTCTTTCTTTTTTATTTCTTTGAGACGGAGTCTCACTCTATCGCCCGAACTGGAGTGCAGTGGTGCGATCTCGGCTCACTGCAATCTCCGCCCTCTGGGTTCAAGCGATTCTCTTGCCTCAGCCCTGAGTAGCTAGAACTACAGGTGCCTGCTACCACGCCCGGCTAATTTTTTTTTTTTTTTTTTTTGAGATAGTCTCACTCTGTTGCCAAGCTGGAGTGCAGTGGCACAGTCTTGGCTCACTGCAGCTTCCACCTCCTGGGTACAAGCGATTCTCCTGCCTCAGCCTCCTGGGTAGCTGGAATTACAGGCACCTGCCACCACGCTGGGCTAATTTTTGTATTTTTAGTAGAAATGGGGTTTCACCATGTTGGCCAGGATGGTCTCGATCTCTTGACCTCATGATCTGCCCGTCTTGGCTTCCCAAAGTGCTGGGATTACAGGTGTGAGCCACGGAGCCTGGCTAATTTTTTGTATTTTTAGTACAGATGGGGTTTCACCATGTTGGCCAGGCTGGTCTCGAACTCCTGACCAGCCAGAGTCAGATTTATTAAGCAACAGAAAAGCTCTCAGCAAAGAGGGGGCCCAAAAGAGGGTTGCCAGCTATGAGGCTGAGTGGAAGGGTGAGGAGGGCGGCTTATGGACTGGGAAGGGGAGGAGTGTGCTGACCGGGCCTGCAGGCTATCTTGGAGAAAGCACCACTCAGAAAGAGGTATGATAGTGTAAAGAACCAATTGGAGGCAGAAGTGACGGCTTGGCTCAACAACTTGGCCTGGAACCAATCAGGGGCTCAACAACTTGGCCTGGAACCAATCACCCTATGTAAATGAAGACTCCCCCTGTGGCCAATCACAGAAAGGTAGGCATATGTAAAATAGGTGAAAACGAAGAGACTAAGGTGTGCCAAAGAGAGAGAAATATGTCCAAAAAAGGAGTGGTATTTGTTCATCTGGGACACTATTACACATTGCCTACTAAGATTGGTAGTGATTTATTTTTTATTTTTTAAGACGGAGTCTTGCTTTGTCACCCAGGCTGGAGTGCAGTGGCACAATCTCTGCTCACTGCAACCTCCACCTCCCGAGTTCAGGCAATACTCCTGCCTCAGCCTCCTGAGTAGCTGGGATTACAGGCTCATGTCACCACACACAGCTAATTTTTTATATTTTTGGTAGAGATGGGATTTCACCATGTTGGCCAGGCTGGTCTCGAACTCCTGACCTCAAGTGATCTGCCCATCTTGGCCTCCCAGAGTGTTGGGATTACAGGCGTAAGTCACCGTGCCTGGACTTCTTTTTTTTTTTTTTCACCACTGAACTCCAGCCTGGGTGACAGTGAGCCTCTGTCTCAAAAATAAATAAACGAACAAACAGCTGAGCACAGTGGCTCATGCCTGTAATCCCAGCACTTTGGGAGGCTGAGGTGGGTGGATCACTTGAGGTCGGGCGTTCAAGACCAGTTTGGCCAATGTGGTGAAACCCTATCTCTACTAAAAATACAAAAATTAGCTGGGCTGTGGTGGCACGTGCCGGTAATCCCAGCTACTTGAGAGGCTGAGGCAGAAGAATCACTTGAACCTGGGAGGCGGAGGTTGCAGTGAGCCTAGATGGTGCCACTGCACTCCAACCTGGGCAGCAGAGTAAGACCCCCTGTCTCAAAAAAAATAAGTAAAAAATAAATACAATACAATACAATAATAAAAAATAGGCCGGGCGCGGTGGCTCAAGCCTGTAATCCCAGCACTTTGGGAGGCCGAGACGGGCGGATCACGAGGTCAGGAGATCGAGACCATCCTGGCTAACACTGTGAAACCCTGTCTCTACTAAAAAAATACAAAAAACTAGCCAGGCGAGGTGGCGGGCGCCTGTAGTCCCAGCTACTCGGGAGGCTGAGGCAGGAGAATGGCGTAAACCTGGGAGGCGGGGCTTGCAGTGAGCTGAGATCCGGCCACTGCACTCCAGCCCGGGCAACAGAGCGAGACTCCGTCTCAAAAAAATAAATAAATAAGTAAACAAAATAAATAAATAATAATACAAAGACAAACTGCAAATTGGGAGAATATATTTTGAAGACATATAACTGACAAAGGATTATTATCTGGAATTTTTGAAGACTTCCTACAAAAGAAGATAACCGCCTGGGCATGGTGGCTCACTTCTGTAATCCTAGCACTTTGGGTGGCTGAGATGGGCAGATCACTTGAGATCAGGAGTTCGAGACCAGCCTGGCCAACATGGTGAAACTCTATCTCCACTTAAAATACAAAAATTAGCATTAGCTGCGCATGGTGGTGCACACCTGTAGTCCCAGCTACTTGGGAGGCTTAAGTAGGAGAATCGCTTGAACCCGGGTTGCAGTGAGCCGAGATTGCACCACTGCACTCCAGCCTGGGCAACGGAGTGAGACTGCCAAAAAAAAAAGAAAAAAGAAAAAAGAAAAAGAAAAAAAGATAACAAACTAGAAAAATGGATGGGAATTTCACAAAAAAGCAGAAATGGCTCATAAACATATGAAAAGTTATTCCCTATATGATAATCAGGAAAATGCAAATTTTAAAAGATACCATTTCACACCCACTAAATTGGCTTTTCTTTTTCTTTTTTTTTTTTTTTTTTTTTTTTTTTTTTTGAGGCGGAGTCTCGCTCTGTCGCCCAGGCTGGAGTGCAGTGGCGCAATCTCGGCTCACTGCAGCCTTGACCTCCTGGGCTCAAACAATCCTCCCACCTCAGCGTCCTGAGTAGCTGGGATTACAGGCACGCCAGCACACCCAACTAATTTTTTTTGTATTTTTTTGTGTAGATGGAGTGTCACCTTGTTGCCCAGGCTGATCTTGAACTCCTGAGCTCCAGCGATCTGCCCACCTTGGCTTCCCAAAGTGTTGGGATTACAGGTGTGAGCCACAGCAAAAGTTTTAACATCTGGCAGTATTGAGGGTTGACATGGTAATGAATCAACAAGAGCTTTCATTCACTGTTGTGGGAGTGTAATTTGGTGTAACTGTTTTGGAAAATAGTTTAATATTACTTGGTGAAGTTGAATATGTGAGTATTTCAATTTACATTTAATATATCAGTAATCACTCTCTTAGACATATGCCCAAAAACACAGGCAGTAAAGTTTATAGTCTCACTGCTTGCATTAGTAAAAACTGGAAATGACCCAATATCCGTCAACCCTAGAATGATAAGTTGTGATATAGTCACTGGATGGAATGTCATAGATCAGTGGAAATTAATGAGCTACAGCCACACATATCCACTGGATGAACTTCAGAAAGTTGAAAAACCAAAACACAGAAGAAAACATACAGTGCAATGCAATTTATAAATATTTAATGTCAGGCAAAACTGAACAATATATTGTTTATGGGTAAATACATATGTGGTAAAAATAATTAATAAAAAGCAATAGAATCATGACCATAAAATTAAGGATAGAAGTTACCTATGGTGAGCAAGGGAAAAGAGGTTTGGGAATGGTTGTTTGGCAGTTAGTAACACCTTACATAGCATCTAATTTAATATGCTTGTTTTCCAATGAATGGCCAGTCATTTCAATATATACTGCCATTTTCTTCTTCTTATAACCGTTTCCTTTTGCAGTTTTATCATATGCTTTTATTGTATACTAACTTTCCTTGTATAGTTGGGTGTATTTCTGGACCTTAGCTTCTCTTTTTAAAAATTTTTAATTTTAGGTTTTTTTTTTTTTTTTTTTTAAGACAGAGTCTCACTCTGTCACCCAGGCTGGAGCGCAGTGGCAGGATGCTAGCTCACTGCAGCCTCAAACTCCTGGGCTCAAGTGATCCTCCCACCTTGGTGACCTGAGTAGCTGAGATTATAGGCACATGTCACCATGTCCAGCTTGTTCTCTTTTGTTGATTCTTTTTGTCTCTTTCTGCACCCATAGCACACTGTTTTAGTTAATGTAATTATATAGTATATTTTGAAATCTAATGCTGAGAGTCTTCTGTTATTGGTTTTATTAATTAAAATAATTATTCCTATGTATGGAAGATTGTATTTTCCAAACGTGGCCACAACGTTTCTGGTTCCATACACTATTTCAGAATCTTACAACTTCCCTGTCAAGAGGTGGAGTCGGCCGAGCATGGTGGCCTGTAATCCTAGCACTTTGGGAGGCCGAGGTGGGCAGATCACTTGAGGTCAGGAGTTCAAGACAAGCTTGGCCAGCAATGATGAAACCCTGTCTCTACTAAAAATAGAAAAAATAGAGAAATTAGGCTGGGTGCAGTGGCTCACACCTGTAATCCCAGAACTTTGGGAGGCTGAGGCAGGTGTACTACCTGAGGTCAGAAGTTTGAGACCAGCCTGGCCAACCTGGAGGAACTCTGTCTCTACTAAAAGTACAAAAAATTAGCTGGACATGGTGGCGGGTGCCTGTAATCCCAGCTACGTGGGAGGATGAGGTGGGAGAATTGCTTGAACCCAGGAGGTGGAGGACGCAGTGAGCCAAGATCATCCCATTGCACTCCAGCCTGGGTGACAGAGTGAGACTCCATCTCAAAAATAAATAGATAGATAGATAAATAGATAGGCACATAAATGAAAGAAATGGAGTCTAGTCCCTGTTTCCTTGAACCTGGGAAGGTCTTTGTGACTGGCTCAGTAATTGGAATGTGGTGGAGGTGATGCTGTGTGACTGCCAAGTGTCGGCTGGAGTAGATGACACGCCTTCACCTTTGCTGCTCTCTCTTGGAACCCAGCTACCATGTTGTGAGGGAGCCAAGCAGCCATATGGAAAGGTCATGTGTAGATATTCTGGCCCCAGCCCCAGCCGAAGGTCCGAGTGACAGCAGCGTGAGTCTCCAAACATGTGAGTGAGTGAGCTATCAGATGATTCTAGCCTCCAGCCTTTAAGCTGCCTCCACTGACACCGAGCAGAGACAAGCTATTCCTGCTGAGCCCTGTCCAAACGACAAATCTGTGGGCAAAAGTGATGTTGTCATTGCTTTAAGCCACTAAGTTTTGGGGTAGTTTGTTACACAGCACTAGGTAACTGGAACACTATACATTCGCATTTCCGGTCTAGTTTTAGAAACAGCTTGTCAAGTTTCATAAAAAATCCTCACCCCTCTGAGGTAACATGTTCTGATAAGTATCCTCTCGTATTCACTTCCATGTCATTGCAAACCGGACCACTTAAATAGAGGTTTTGTTTTGTTTTGTTTTTTGAGATAGAGTCTCACTCTGTTGCTCAGGCTGGAGTGCAGTGATGCAATCTCGGCTCACTGCAACCTCTGCCTCCCAGGTTCAAACGATTCTCCTGCCTCAGCCTCCTGAGTAGCTGGAACTACAGGTGCGCGCCACCATGCCCAGCTAATTTTTGTGTTTTTAGTAGAGATGGGGTTTCACCATGTTGGCCAGGTTGGTCGCAAACTCCAGGCCTCAAGTGATCTGCCCTCCTTGGCCTCCCAAAGTGCTGGGATTATAGGCTTGAGCCACTGTGCCTGGCCTTAAATAGAAGTTTTTGTTGCTATTGTGGTTGAATTTGTTTTTATTTTTATTTTTATTTTTTTTTTGAGACGGAGTTTCGCTCTGTCACCCAGGCTGGAGTGCAGTGGCCGGATCTCAGCTCTCTGCAAGCTCCGCCTCCCGGCGCCTCCCGGCCTTGAATTTGTTTTTAAAACTGGGGATTATACTATAGTTATAGAGTTATTCACACAACTCTACGATTACTTTTTTCCATGAACAATGTGTTGCACACGGCCGGGCGCGGTGGCTCAAGCCTGTAATCCCAGCACTTTGGGAGGCCGAGACGGGCGGATCACGAGGTCAGGAGATCGAGACCATCCTGGCGAACACTGTGAAACCCCGTCTCTACTAAAAAATACAAAAAACTAGCCGGGCGAGGTGGCGGACGCCTGTAGTCCCAGCTACTCGGGAGGCTGAGGCAGGAGAATGGCGTGAACCCGGGAGGCGGAGCTTGCAGTGAGCTGAGATCCGGCCACTGCACTCCAGCCCCGGCGACAGAGAAAGACTCCGTCTCAAAAAAAAAAAAAAAAAAAAAAAAAAACAATGTGTTGCACACATTCCTCTAGGTCAGATAGTATTGAGGGTAGAGAGTCTGCCACACATCAAAATCAGGAAGTCCAAAAAAAAAAGACTTTAAAAGGGCCGGGCGCGGTGGCTCAAGCCTGTAATCCCAGCACTTTGGGAGGCCGAGACGGGCGGATCACGAGGTCAGGAGATCGAGACCATCCTGGCTAATACGGTGAAACCCCGTCTCTACTAAAAAAATACAAAAAACTAGCCGGGCGCGGTGGCGGGCGCCTGTAGTCCCAGCTACTTGGGAGGCTGAGGCAGGAGAATGGCGGGAACCCGGGAGGCGGAGCTTGCAGTGAGCTGAGATCCGGCCACTGCACTCCAGCCTGGGCGACAGAGCCAGACTCCATCTCAAAAAAAAAAAACAAAAAAACAAAAAACAAAAAACAAAAACAAAATCAGGAAGTCAGGGAAGGGACTCCTAAGAGCATGCCAGAGGATGGCACGGAGCAGATATCCAGAGCATGGAGCCAGCTGGTCAAACACTTGGAAGATGAAAGTGGGAGGGCTGGATGCAGGAATGCGAGAAGGAGGACTTCACTAATCCCTGAGATGAGTGCAATTGCCCGATGCTGTCTTTTAGAGACTTACTGGAGAGCAGTGTGTGAGATAATGCTTGAAGGACCAACGATGGGATAGACATCTCCCAATGCTCTCTTATCTCCTTTGTCCTGGTGGACTGGCACTACAGCTTTTCTGAGGGTGTCCTTGAGCTCAACAAACTTTCTAGAACCTTCTACATGACCTTATAAGCCATGGTGTTGGCAGGAGATCTAGGTGATATGGTAGACTTTTCCCACAGCACACTCCCCAGCTTTGCTATTCTTGCTCATCTAGCCTGGTTCTGGGGTGTGGGGTAGAATCTTTGTGAGTGCAGCACAGAGAAGTGGGTGCAGCTACTCAGGAGGCTGAGGCAGGTGGGTGGGTACCCTTTCCACATTGCTGGTGCCTGGGTTGTGTGTTACAGGAGGGCCTCTTGTTTTTGGAGTCTGTTTCGGTGACGTAGGGTTAGACATAATGAGAGGACGCCAAGATCAGGATAAACGTGAATAGGATTTTAAGCTTTTATTATGAAAAAGATTTCTTTCTTTAAAAACATTAATTTTAGGGAGGCCGAGACGGGCGGATCACGAGGTCAGGAGATCGAGACCATCCTGGCTAACACAGTGAAACCCCGTCTCTACTAAAAATACAAAAACTAGCCGGGCGAGGTGGCGGGCGCCTGTAGTCCCAGCTACTCGGGAGGCTGAGGCAGGAGAATGGAGAATGGCGTAAACCCGGGAGGCGGAGCTTGCAGTGAGCTGAGATCCGGCCACTGCACTCCAGTCCGGGCGACAGAGCGAGACTCCGCCTCAAAAAAAAATAAAATAAAATAAAATAAATAAAAAAAAATAAAAACATTAATTTTATTATGTATATTTAAGATAGACATAATGTTACTATAGTGAAGCAAATTAATATATACATCATCTCACACAGTTACTCTTGTTTTTTGTTTTGGGAAGAACAGCTAAAAACTATGAAAAATTTCAAACATGTAAGAGGAGAAGGAAGAATGTAATCAACACCCACATACTGCTTGACCACATCCTGCTTGAATGATCGTCCACATCTGATCATCTTTTTTTTTTTTTTTTTTGAGACAGTCTTGCTCTGTCGCCCAGGCTGGAGTGCAATGACATGATCTCCACTCACTGCAACATCTGCCTCCTGGGTTCAAGGGATTCTCCTGTCTCAGACTCCCTGGTAGCTGGGATTACAGGCATGTGTCACCACACCCGGCTAATTTTTTGTATTTTTAGTAGAGACAGGGTTTTACCATGTTGGCCAGACTGGTCTCGAAATCCTGACCTTGTGATCTGCCCACCTTGGCCTCTCAAAGTGCTGGGATTACAGGTGTAAGCCACAGCGCCCGGCCCCTTTTTACTTTTTCTTTTTTTTTTGAGACGGAGTTTGGCTCTTGTCGCCCAGGCTGGAGTGCAGTGGCGCAGTCTCGGCCTGCAACCTCTGCCTCCTGGGTTCTAGCGATTCTTCTGCTTCAGCCTCCCAGGTAGCTAGGATTATAGGCACACACCACCATGCCTGGCTAATTTTTGTATTTTTAGTAGAGATGGGGTTTCACCATGTTGGTCAGACTGGTCTCAAACTCCTGACCTCGGGTGATCTGCCCACTTGGCCTCCCAAACTGCTAGGATTACAGGCGTGACCCCCTGCGCCTGGCCCTGATCTTTTTTTGTTTTGTTTTGTTTTGTTTTTTTTGAGACAGAGTCTCGCTCTGTTGCCCAGGCTGGAGTGAAGTGATGTGATCTCAGCTCACTGTAACATCAGCCTCCCATGGTCAAGAGATTCTCTTGCTTCAGCCTCCTGAGTAGCTGGGATTACAGGCGTCTACCATGAAGCCCAGCTAATTTTTGTATTTTTAGTAGATACGGGGTTTCACATGTTGGCCAGGCTGGTCTTGAACTCCTGACCTCAGGTGATCTGCCCACTTCAGCCTCCCAAAGTGTTGGGATCACAGGTGTGAGCCACCGCGCCTGGCTGATCATCTTGTTTTATCCATGCCTCCTCACTCCAAGTTACTATAATGCAGACATTCATTATATTGTATCATCTTTAAATACTTAGGTATTTACAGTAAATAATTTAATGTGACTAAAAAACAAAGACTCTCTTTTTAAATTATGCCCAATGCCATTATCACACCTAAAAATAAAAAATTATTTCTCAATATCATTACACATCCAATCACTGTTCATATTTCTCTAGTTTTCTCAAAAACTGTATTTTTCTCTTAATAGGTTCAAATCAGGATCAGCAAAGGTCACACACTGCATTGTATTTGGTTAGATTAATGTGTTTCCCAATTCTTTCTAATCCATAGTCTGTGTCTCTCAATGGGTCTGTTGAGACAGGTCATTTGCTCTATAAGATTTCCCAGGCCGGGCGCGGTGGCTCACGCCTGTAATCCCAGCACTTTGGGAGGCTGAGACGGGTGGATCACGAGGTCAGGGGATCGAGACCATTCTGGCTAACACGGTGAAACCCCGTCCCTACTACGAAATAAAAAAAATTAGCCGGGCACGGTGGCGGACGCCTGTAGTCCCAGCTACTCGCGAGGCTGAGGCAGGTGAATGGTGTGAACCCGGGGGGGCGGAGCTTGCAGTGAGCTGAGATCCGGCCACTGCACTCCAGCCTGGATGACAGAGTGAGACTCCATCTCCAAAAAAAAAAAAAAGATTTCCCACATTCTGCATTTTTATTATTGTATCTTTATAGTGGTGTTTGTTTGTTTGAGACAGAGTCTGGCTCTGTCACCCAGGCTGGAGTTCAGTGGCATGATCACAGCTTACTGCAACCTCCACCTCCTGGATTCAAGCAATTCAAGCAGGATGATGCGTATGTGTATGTGGACGTTTATTACATTCTTCCTTCTCCTCTTGTATGTTTTAATTTTTTCGTAGTTTTTAGCTGCTCTTGCCAAAAAAACAAACAAATGAGTAACTATTTGAGATGATGTGTGCCTGTGGTCCCAGCCTCAGCCTCTGGAGTAGCTGGGACCGCAGGCACATGCCACCATGCCCAGCTAATTTTTGTATCTTTTTGTAGAGAGGGAGTTTTGCCATGTTGGCCAGGCTGGTCTTGAACTCCTGAGTTTAAGTGATCTACCCAGCTTTGTTGCGGGAAGTCAGGGACCCCAAACGAAGGGACCAGCTGAAGCTGCGGCAGAAGCACATAAATTGTGAAGATTTCATGGACATTTATTAGTTCCCAAAATTAATACTTTTATAATTTCTTATACCTGTCTTTACTGTAATCTCTGAACATAAACTGTGAAGATTTCATGGACACTTATCAGTTCCCCAATGAATACCCCTGTGTTTTCCTATGCCTGTCGTTACTTTAATCTCTTAATCCCGTCATCTTCTTTGTAAGCTGAGGAGGACGAAGGTCGCCTCATAACCCTGTGATTGTGTCAACCGCACACATTGTTTGTAGAGCGTGTGTGTTTGAACAACATGAAATCTGGGCATCTTAAAAAAAGAACAGGGTAACAGCGATGTTCAGGGAACAAGAGAGGTAACTTTGAACTGGCCGCTGGTGAGCCGGATGGAACAGAGCTATATTCCTCCTCTTTCGTAAACAAATAGGAGAAATATCGCTGAATTCTTTTTCTCAGCAAGGAACATCCTGAGAAAGAGAATGCGTCCTGAAGGGAGGCCTATAGACGGCCCCTTTTAAGGCATCCCGTCTTTTATGGTTGAAGCTGATGGGATGAAATAAGCCCTGGTCTCCTATGGTGCTCCCAGGCTTACTAGGATGGGAAAATTCCCACCTAATAAATTGTGGTCAGACAGGTTACCTGCTCTCAAACCCTGTTTCCCGATAAGATGTTATCAATGACAATGGGTGCCAAAACTTCATTAGCAATTTTAATTTCTCCTCATCTGGTGGTCCTGTGATTTCACCCTGCCTCCATTTGCTTTGTGATATTTTATTACCTTGTGAAGCATGTGATCTCTGTGACCCACACCCTATTCGTGCACTCCTCTCCTTTTGAAAATCGCTAATAAAAACTTGCTGGTTTTACTTTGGTAGGCCGAGACGGGTGGATCACAAGGTCAGGAGATAGAGACTATCCTGGCTAACCCGGTGAAACCCCGTCTCTACTAAAAAATACAAAAAACTAGCCGGGCCAGGTGGCGGGCGCCTGTAGTCCCAGCTACTCGGGAGGCTGAGGCAGGAGAATGGCGTAAACCCGGGAGGCAGAGCTTGCAGTGAGCTGAGATCCGGCCACTGCACTCCAGCCTGGGCGACAGAGCGAGACTCCGTCTCAAAACAAACAAACAAACATACAAAAAATTGCTGGTTTTACGGCTCGGGGAACATCACGGATCCTGCGGACATGTGATGTCTCCCCCGTACACCCAGCTTTAAATTTCTCTCTCTTATGTTCTTTCCCTTTATTTCTCAACCCAGCCAAGACACTTAGGAAATAGAAAAAAACCCATGTTAAACATCGGGAGTGGGTTCTCCCAATACAACTTGGCCTCCCAAAATGCTGGGACTACAGGCGTTAGTCACCGCACCTGGCCTAACTTGTTCTTCTGTTCCTTGTATCTCCTATAAACTGATGAGAGACCTAGAGGCTTGATCAGACTCTTTTTTTTTTTGAAATGGAGTTTCGCTCTTGTTGTCCAGGCTGGAGTGACTGCGATGGCACGATCTCGGCTCATTGCAACCTCCCGGATTCAAGTGATTCTCCTGCCTCAGTCTCCCAAGTAGCTGGATTACAAGTATGTGCCACCAGGCCTGGCTAATATTTTGTATTTTTAGTAGAGATGGGGTTTCACCATGTTGGCCAGGCTGGTCTTGAACTCCTGACTTCAAGTGATCTGCCTACCTTGGCCTCCCAAAGTGCTGGGATTACAGGCGTGAGCCAACACACCCGGCTCCCTTTTTTTTTTTTTTTTTTGAGACTGAGTCTCACGCTACCACCCAGGCTGGAATGCAGTGACATGACCTCAGCTCAGCAAAACCTCCACCTCCCATGTTCAAGCGATTCTCATGCCTCAGCCTCCCAAGTAGCTGGGACTACAAGTGCACGCCACTATACCTGGCTAATATTTGTATTTTTGGTAGAGATGGAGTTTGCCATGTTGGTGAGGCTGGTCTCGAACTACTGGCCTCAAGTGATCCACACGCCTCCTCCCCCCAAAGTGCTGAGATTACAGGTGTGAGCCACCATGTCCGTCCCTTTTGCTCGTTTTCTAACTGGAGTGTTTGTTTTTTTACTGTTGAGTTTTTAGAGATTTTCATGCATTCTAGATACAAATCTTTCGTCAGATATGGCATGAGTCCTTTAGACACAGCCCCAGTTGTCTTTTTTTTTTTTGAGACAGAGTCTCGCTCTGTTGCCCAGGCTCGAGTGCAATGGCGCGATCTTGGCTCACTGCAAGCTCCACCTCCCAGGTTGGAGTGATTCTCCTGCCTCAGCCTCCTGAGTAGCTGGGATTACAGACGTGTGCTACTTTTTTTATTTTTAATAGAGATGGGGTTTCACCATTTTGGCCAGGCTGGTCTCAAACTCCTGACCTCAGGTGATCGACTCACCTCTGCCTCCCAAAGTGCTGGGATTACAGGCATGAGCCACCACACCTGGCCTGGCCGCTCCAGTTGTCTTCAGTAGTTTCCCTGCCTTCACGTATGGCAATTGCTCTTACCAGAATGAACAAGATGAATGGGATGGAATATTGTTGAGTGGAATTTTAAGCTTTTAGGAAAAGATAGAAATGATGTAGAACTACATTATCCTTTCTCATTCTGAAGAACTTTGGTTATTGAAGAGAACAGGGCAGAGACCAAGGAGAGAAACTTATGGTAAAACCTTGTAAATCCCAAGGCTCCCTGTAACTCCCTACTCATCTTGAGCACTTCCTTTATATCCGTTTATTCATTAAAGCATACTAAGTGCCAACATCCAAGCTAGGTACTGGGAATTAACAGAGAGTTTCAATTCAAAGAGACATGTGTTTATGATGAGGTTAAGTGCAGCAGGCTTTGTGGGTGTTAAGATGGGCCCCTGACCTGGAGGAGCCAGGGAAGGAGGTTTCCCAGAGGACATGAAAATCTGGCTTGGATGGCAGGTGAGGCAGAAGGAGGGAATCGGGACTCCAGTTGAGGTGGACGTCTCAGAGAGCATGTTTAAAGGCCTCAAAGGGAAAGTATGGTGTATTCCTCGGGTGGTGTGACCATACTGGGGGTCCTAGGCTGCTCCAGTGTTTAAAAGAAAGATACCTTTTCAGAAGACTGAAAAGAATGTAAGTCAATACCTGAATGTTGTTTAATATTGTCTAGGTAGAGAATAAAAGAGTCAGTAGAATTACCATTTGGGCTGGGCACGGTGGCTCATGCCTGTAATTCCAGCACTTTGGGAAGCCGAGGTGGGCGGATCTCTTGAGTTCAGGGTTTTGAGACCAGCCTGGCCAATATGGTGAAACCCAGTCTCTACTAAAAATACAAAAATTATCCAGGTGTGGTGGCACATGCCTGCAATCCCAGCTACTTGGGAGGCTGAGACAAAAGAATTGCTTGAACCCAGAAGGCAGATGTTACAGTCAGCCAAGATCGTGCCACTGCACTCCAGCCTGGGTGACAGAGCAAGACTCTATCCAAAATAAAATAAAATAATAATTACCATTTGGCTGCTGTCTCTAAGGGTCCTGAAATTTGTATTAGATTCCTTCTATAAAGAATTGAGCCAGGTGTGATGCTTACGTTAGGCTGCAGCGAGCCGCAGTTGTGCCACTGCATTCCAGCCTGGGCACCAGAGTAAGACCCTGTCTCAAAAAAAAAAAAAAAAGAAAGAAAGAAAAAGAAAAAAAGAATTGAAGCCTGGGCATGGTGGTTCACTTGTGTAATCCCAGAACTTTGCAAGGCTGAGGCAAGATGATCACTTGAGCCCAGGAGTTTGAGACCAACCTGAGCAATATAGGGAAACTTTATCTTGAAGAAGAAGAAAGAAGAAAAGAAAAAGAAGGAGGAGAAGGAGGAAGGAAGGAGAAAAAGAGGAAGAAGGAGAAGAAAGAAGAAGAGGAGGAGGAATAAGAAGGAGGAGGAGGAGGAGAAGAGGAAGAGGTGGAAGAGGAGGAGGAGAAAGAGGAAGAGGCAGAGGGAGAAGAGGAAGAAATGAAGAAGAGGAACAAGAAAGAAGAAGAAGGAGAGGAGGAGGAGGAGCACCTAGCACAGGGAAAGGAGACATCTCTGAGTAAGGTTCTAAAATACCATCTGGGTGAGGAGACGAGAGTGCCATGGCCTGGCCTGTTGGATTGGTTCACCATGGTGTTCCTAGCCCTCCTGTGTGGTAATGTTCCTATATTCTAGGTAGAGGTGACACATTTAACCTCCTGATATGGTTTGGATCTGTGTCTCCATCATATCTCATGCTCAGTGGTAATCCCTAGTGTTGGAGGTGGGGCCTGGTGGGAGGCCTCAAAGGCATTTCAGAGACCTTTGCAGCAGCTCCTCCCATCACAGACCCAGAGGCCTAGGAAGACTGAATGGTTTTGTGGGCCATGTCCAGGGCCCCCCTGCTCTGCACTGCTCCCTGCATTCCAGCTGCTCCAGCTCCAGGCCGTGGCTCAAAGGGGCCCAGGTATAGCTTGGGCCACTGCTCCAGAGAGTGCAAACCTAAGCCTTGGCAGCTTCCACGTGGTGTTAAGCCTGAAGCTGTGCAGAGTGCAAGAGTTGAGGCTTGGGAGCCTCTGCCTAGATTTCAGAGGATGTATGGAGAAGCCTGGACTCCAAGCAGAAGCCTGCTACAGAGGCAGAACACTTATGGAGAACCTCTACTAGGGTGGGGTGGAGGAGAAATGTGGGGTTGGAGCCCCCACACAGAGTCCCCACTGGGGCACTGCCTAGTGGAGCTGTGAGAAGAGGGCCACTGTCTTCCAGACCCCAGAATGGTAGATCCACTGCCAGCTGGCACCCTGCAGCTGGAAAAGCCACAGGCACTCAACACCAGCCCATGAGAGCAGTCATGGGGGCTGAACCCTGCAAACCCACAGGGGCAGAGCCCAAGGCCTTGGGAGCCCACCCCTAGCACCAGTATGCCCTGGATTTGGGACATGGCATCAAAGGAGATTTTTTTGGAGTATTAATATTTAACAACTGCCCTGCTGGGTTTTGGACTTGCACGGGGCCTGAAGCCCTTTCATTTGGCTCATTTCTCCCTTTTGGCATGGGAGTGTTTACCCAATGCCTATACTCCCATGGTATCTTGGGAGTAACTAACTTGTTTTTTATTTTACAGGCTCATAGGTGGAAGGGACTTGCTTTTTCTCAGATGAGACTTTGGGCTTTGGACTTTTAAGTTAATGCTGGAATGAATTAAGACTTTGGGGATTATTGGAAAGGCATGATTGTATTTTGAAAGGTGAAAAGGATGTGAGATTTGGGAGGGGCCAGCAGCAGAATGATATAGTTTGAACCTGTGTCTCCAACAAATCTCATGTCAAATTGTAATTCCCAGTGTTGGAGGTGGTGTCTGGTGGGAGATGACTGGATCATGGGGGATGGGTTTCTCATAAATGGTTTAGCACCACCCCACCTTGGTACTATCCTCGAGATCATGAGTGAGTTCTCCTGAGATCTGATTGTTTAAAAGTGTGTGGCACCTCCCTCTCACTCTCTCTGTCTCTTGCTCCTACTCTGGTTATGTGATGTTTGTGCTCCTCCTTCACTTTCTGCCATGACTGTACGTTTCCTGAGGCCTCCCGAGAAGCTGGGTAGATGCCAGTGTCATGCTTCCTGTAGAGCCTGCAGAACCATGAGCCAATTAAACCTCTTTTCTTTATAAATTACCCAGTCTCAGGTATTTCTTTATAGCAATGCAAGAGCAGCCTAAGAAACCTCCCAACAACTGAGTTCTCCCAGTAGTCTTGCCATCAGTGGAAATTTATTACACTATACAGAACAGGGGTCCTGGGGTCTCCTGTGTGTGAGGGAGCATATTACATTGTCTTGGGAGTGATGGGTGAGATTTTTAGGTTCATTAAAAGAAAGCATGGGTTAAAAAAACAAAACTTCAGAAATACCAATGTACATTCTCTACCCCCAGGTCTCCTTGTGACAATCACCCCTAAAATTTTCAGATTCTGTCTGGCCATAAAAGTGAGATCTTGGCATTATTAGCATCACTGGTGTGAACTAGTTACCATAATCCCCCCAGAGGCCTCTTTAGCCTTTTCTTGTGCAAGATACAAAGCATAGACAGAAGAGGAGACATAGGCCTCGGGCCCCCAAAGACAAGGCCATCTGAAGAACAGGGTCACCAGTTTATTTCTTGGTGCCTCCAAGAGCTCATGGAAAAGCAGCACAGTGAGCAACAAGCAACAGTGGTCAGTAAATGGATACCACTCAACACGTTACCACGGTCTCAGCTTGGCTGTGTGGTACATGCTGCCAAGGGTTGGGTGCCAAGAGAGAGCAGAATGAAGCCAGGTCCCCAAGGAAGTGAGGGCTCAAAATATGGACTGAGGGTGATGAGGGTGGTGTTCAAATCCAGATGTCAGAGCTACAATCGCCCCCAGGGTAGCGGAGTTCATGGGCGAGGGCTGGGCCTAGAGGCTCCTTTCCGAAGTCCACCAGGAAGTTGGGGTTCAACTTCAGCCCTCCTTTTACTGTGTCTACATCAACCTGCAGCATCACAGAGCCTTCCCTGGTGGAAAAGGGGAACGGGGTAAGGGAGAAGTCAGAGGTGGCTGCCCTCTTCCCCTAAGATTTTAGGGGAAGGCTCCTGAGGAACAAGGAATGACCAGGGTTTCGATGGGCCATCTGTGTGGTGGGGTACAGGGGTCTCCCTAAGGAGTCTTCAGAAAGCCAAACAACCCCTCTGAAAGAGGAGGGCTGGGGAGGTGAGCCCATGTGTCTGCTTCTCACCTGATGAGATCAGGGTAAAACTGCTTGTCCCAGGCGCTGTACAGCGATGTGGTCACGTAGAGGCGCTTCCCGTCCAGGCTGAGCTGGATCATCTGAGGGCCTCCAGCCACCCGTTTTCCCTTGGGAAAACCAGGGGTCAGAGCCCAGGGTAACACACAGATCCTAGGCACCACCCCAGGCACCACCCCAACCCCAAGAGCATGCTCAGCTGCTCCCCCACATATTCCTCAAGCTTGGGTCTGAGGGGTCCAGCAAGTAGGGGGAGAGGCTCTTACCTTGACCACCAGGGGCTCTGGCTGGGACTTTAGTTCCTGGTCCTCCAGCACTTGCACGGGGCCTCCCTTAATGATGCTGCCCCCGAGGAAGAGCTGGATGGGGAGGTGCAGAGGATAAGGAGGACCGTAGTGGGAGGCGCACATGTTGTAGGAAGAACAGCTTGCCTGACTGGGATCCCTCTTTCCTTTCAGACATTCTCTGCATGCCCATCCCTGGCCTGGACAATCCTGGGCCTGCGCTGTCCCACCGCCCACATGTCTGCTTTTTCTGCACCTCCCTCATCATCCTCCAGCTGCTTCAGACCATCCACCCCATCCCCAGATTCTCTTATCCTTCCTTCCTTCCTTCCCTTCTGCTCCTCCTGCCAGGGCCCCCACCTGTCCTGTGAGGCGGGGCCTCTGTGGGTCAGAGATGTCATACTGCCTCAGGTCCCCGTGGAGCCAGTTGCTGAAGTAGAGGAAGCGGTCATCCAGGGACAGCAGGATGTCGGTGATCAGGCCTGGGGGTGGGAGCGAGTAGAGCCTTTAAGGACTCTTGTTTCCCAGGCCAAGAATCAACTTTCCCATGCCCTAGGCACTCACCTGGCATTTCGGGCAGCAGCCAGCCCTTCACTTTCTTGGGGGGCACCTGGATCACCTTCTCCACTGACCAAGTACCTCCCTACATTGAGGGGTGGAGGGTTAGGCTAGCAGAGAGGTGAGCCTATCAGAATTGGGGACTGGGGGTTAGATCTGGGTTGCCCAGACCTGGGAGGGAGAGAATAGATGACCGGCCTTCTTGCCACTAGGATCTAACTCCATGCAAGCCCCTTTAGGCAGGGGTTGTGTCTGCTTCATCACTGCATTCCCAGAACATAGCAGTGCCCAGCACAGAAATTCACTGAGTAGTTTTTCAATGAATGAATAAATATGGCCAGTTAGGGTTCAGGCAGAAGTTGGCCTACCACTGAGAGAAGAGAGACAAGGCATGCAGCCTCGTTTTTTTTGTTCCTGGAGATGCCTGGGAGCACCATTACAGAAGCCTGCTTAGGTATAGCTGCTGACAAAACTACTGGAAGGGGAGGGCCAGAGGGCATATGTCACCTCGTTCTTGTAGAAGCGCTGGATGGTGGAGCTGAGTGCGCAGCCCACAAAGCCTTGGGCAGCATCTGGGTTGTGCAGGAAGCGGATCTCCAATGGAATAAGCCCATCTTTTAGAGACAGGGTCTGCACGATCTCATGGCGCTGCCAGTCCCATACATATAAGTGGCTCCCGTACAGCCCTAGGGTGGGAGTGGGGCCGGAGGATAGGCTCAGCATCAGGGGTTGGAAGGCATGGGCAGACAGGCCACCAATCAGGGCAGAAGGTTAAGAAATGGATTGGAGGGATCAGGAGGACGCTTGAGCAATCTGAGCATGCAGTGCATTCTATGCCATCTCCCTCAGATTCTGGGGCTACAGGAGGGAAGTGCAGGGTTGGGAGATTTGGAGCAGAAAGCAAGGGGATGTGGGCCCAAGTCTCCTGCTGGCCCGTGGGGGGATTCTCACCAGCCTCCACATCAGCGGGGTTGAAGCCATCTCGTAAGACATTGGGAGCTGCCCACTCAGTGCTGATCATGACATTGTGTCGAGGCTGGTACCAGAAGTCATAGCCCAATGGCGCAGCGCCCCCAGGTCGCTCCCATGTCCCCTTCACCTCGAATGTCTCCCCATCCAGCAGCACAAAACCCCCTGAACAGGGAAGGAAGTAGGGTGGCAGGTTGAGGCAGTAGAGACACTAACTCTACCCTCCAGCCCTCTCCCCCAGGCATGTCTAAGAGGCTGAAAGCCCATTGCCTCCACCTCCACTGCTGGATTTGCCAGCTCGTTAAATTCAGGCATCCAGGGCTGGGGGCACAGTGGCTCATACCCGTAATCTCAGCACTGTGGGAGGCTGAGGCGGGCAGATCACTTGAGGTCAGGAGTTCAAGAACAGCCTGGCCAACATGATGAAACCCTGTCTCTATCAAAAATACAAAAAATTACCCAGGCATGGTGTCATATGCCTGTAATCCCAGCTACTCAGGAGCTTGAAACAGTGAGGTGGAGGTTGAAGTGAACTGACATCGCGCCACTGCACTCCAGCAGCCTGGGCAACAGAGCGAGACCCCATCTCAAAAAAAAAAAAAAAAAAAGGAAAAGAAAAAGTAAATAAAAAATTCAGACATCCAAAGGGTCTCACCCAGGCATTCAAAGGTGGCCAGGTGGCAGGGGGTGCTTTACCCTAGTGCCCCTGTCTCCTGGCAACTTCATCCCTCTCTCAGACCACAGCAGAAATGTTTCTCCTACGATATCTTCTGGGACTCAGTACCTGGTATTCTGTTGTCCAGCCTCCCAGTTTTGGAGTGGGATTCCTCCCAGAGTCTAAGCTCCATTCTGCTCACTACATTTTTTTTGAGATAAGGTCTCACTCTGACGCCCAAGCTAAAATGCTGTGGTTCAATCACAGCTCATTGCAGCCTCGACCTCTCTGGGCTCAGGTGATCCTCCTACCTCCGCCTCTTGAGAAGTGGGGGTTACAGGCCTGCACCACCACACCCAGCTAATTTGTGTATTTTTAGTGCAGAGTTGCCAGTGCCAACTCTGTATTATCAGCAGACAACACACAGATGGGGTTTCACCATGTTGGCCAGGCTGGTTTGGAATTCCTGAGCTCAGGCGATCCGCTGGCCTCGGCCTCTTGAAGTGCTGGGATTACAGGCGTAAAGCACCACACCTGGCCTGTTTTGACTATAACTTTGTACTGAATTCATCAGTAAAGACTCATCTTAATAGAAATATTCAAAACTGAAGTTACTGGCTAACATTTAAAATACTGACTGGGATCTAGCTCACTGGTTCGCCTTGGAAAGTCATTCCATCCTTCCCCTTCCATTCTGCTCCTCCCACAGAAAAATGCTTCCCACATTTCACAGCTGTGGAAGTTTTCATGAGCGCATATGCTGGCAGGTACCTTTGCCATTGCCCTTGAGGTCTCCCAGGGAGCTGATCATCACCTCCCCGCTGGCCAGGCAGTGGCTGGTGTGGAGAAAGGCCAGTTCGCACTTGGCATGGATGTCCTTGGGCTCAATGACCTGAAAGGGGTGGGGAATGGTGTCAGAATCATACAGGACTGGGAGTCCCTGCTCTTAACCTCCATACTCCCCCTACTTCTATCTGCTGACTCTGTCATCTTTTCCTTCAAAACATGGACACAACTCTCCCTGTGGGAATATGACAAAGATTCAGTCTGGTAACTTCTACAGAGCAGCAAGGGAAAGTCAGAGAGATTGCTAATAACTCCCCAGGCAGAAAGCGCTGATCTTTCCCCATGTGTCCTGAAGGCACACGCAGCCCTGTGAAACCATAAGCTCTTCCAGGGCTGGCCCACACCAGCATTAACTCTGTATTACCAGTAGACAAAACAGTAAGTGCTTGGCACCAAGAATGCACTAAACAAAGTGTTGGGAGGGACTGGAGTTTGTAAGAGAAACCCTGAGCTCCTAACCGCATGGGGGGAATAAATGGCTCCCTCCCTCTCTCAGAGTGAAACAAGAAGCCTCCTCCCTCTTCTCCAGTGCCCTGGTCACCGTGCTGGAGGGTGATGACCCAGAATGCCTGGGTAGACTCTGCTCTGAGGTCCAACCTCCCTCCCTGCTGCCGAGCCAGATCCTGTGTAAGAGCTGGAGTGTGCTGGTTTAGGTCTGGTTTCCTGCCCGTAAGCTGCCTGGGGTGGCAGGTGTCTTACGGTCTACTGAGCTGGCAAGGGCAGAAGACATGCCTTGTGCAGCTTTGGGGCCCGGGGCTCAGAGCCCACGTCCACCACATAGATGCGAGAGGAGATGAGACTGGGCAGCACCAGCTTGGTGCGCGACTTGGTGCTATCACTGAAGCAGCTGCTGCAGGTGTTCCATCCTGAGTGATGCAGCTCATCCTTCAGGTTGGGCATGGGCAGCCGGTGGATGACCTAGGATGCGGGGAGATGGGGTGCTCTTTCAGGCCACACCTCTGTCTGCTTCTGTGGACCTATTTTGGTTTGGAAGCACGGCACAGGCTGGATTTCAGCACTCCCCTTGTCCCAGGTTGAGCCTGCACATCCATACCCAGGGAGGGCCAAGAAGGATGGAGCTGGGAAGGGGGACCTCAGGGCCAGGGAAGAGGGCAGCTACACTCTTTTTTTTTTTTTTTTTTGAGACGGAGTCTCGCTCTGTCGCCCAGGCTGGAGTGTAGTGGCCGGATCTCAGCTCACTGCAAGCTCCGCCTCCCGGGTTTACGCCATTCTCCTGCCTCAGCCTCCTGAGTAGCTGGGACTACAGGCGCCCGCCACCTCGCCCGGCTAGTTTTTTGTATTTTTTAGTAGAGACGGGGTTTCACCGTGTTAGCCAGGAGGGTCTCGATCTCCTGACCTCTTGATCCGCCCGTCTCGGCCTCCCGAAGTGCTGGGATTACAGGCTTGAGCCACCGCGCCCGGCCAAGGCAGCTACACTCTTAAAGTAGCTGGTGCCCAAGCCCTGCCTTACCTGGCAGTACTGGGGAGACTTGGGGTCAACATCCACAGTGGCCAGGTAATCTGGGGCCTCAGTGCCGGTGTTTCGGTAAATGCAGGGCAGGTAGACGATCTCTTCTCTGGGTCCTGCAGGGTAGAAAGCAGGCAGCAGGGACGACAGGGTGGGAAGGAAAGGTAGGGGAAGTGCTGGGTGTGCCAGAGGGTGGGGGCTAAGTCTGAAGTCCCTCCACCCCTAGCTGTGGAATCAGTTGTAGGGCGCTGACTCTCAGACCATGGGCAATTACCTTTCATGGCCTCCAGAGGGGTGGAGTAGCCGGGTCCACAATTCCCACATTTTGCAGCTGTGGAAGCAATGGGGCACATTGGCTGGGCCACGCTCTGGAGGGTGAAGGCTCCCTCCCCACATCCTGCAGCATACATCCCAGTGGGCCACAGCAGTGCGGCTGGCCTAGGTCCCCAATCCAGCCTCATCGCTCTGGCCTGTCCTCTCTGCCCCCTCAAAGCCCTGATGAGGGTGAGGTTGTGCTGGGAAGAGCTGGAGACACATGACCTGAAGGTAGACAGACAGTCCAGCAGGGCCCAGGGAGGGCCGGAGGAGGGCTGATGCAGCTGGGGTCGTGTGGTATAGTGAATATGACACAGACTCAGAGCCCAATCCCAGCCCGCCACTGACTAGCCAGGGGAGCTTGGGCAAAGTACTGAAGCTCCTCGACCTCAATTTCTGCATCCTCTGTAAAATGGAGATGGTAAGAATTCCACAGTGGGCTTTTACAAGAAGTGAACACAAGGATGCAGTTGGTGTGCAGCTCTCTGCTTGTCTGGTCAAAGCTCAGGCACCCCTGGCTATTCTTGGGGAGCCACTCTCAGGGAGAGAGCGTGGCGTCTGCTCAGCTCCCTTCACCAAGATGTTTCTATATCTGGGGGAGGCCAATTCCTGCTTTTCTCTTCCCTGGGTCCTGATCCCAGGCTGCTAGCCAAGGGTTGGATTACATAACTGAGAGTCTGGGGCTAATAGCAGCTGGAAGTCCTCAGGCCGGTTTCTACCCATGGGTGTGCCCCACTTCCTTTATCTGGAAAGTGAGGTGTTTGGCCCAACTCTGGAGAGCCCAGAGGCCTGCCCACCAGAGAGGTAGGGCACCCTGCCACCCTCCCTATCTCTGAAGTCTGGCAAGAGGGGCCACGCTAATCTCCAGGATGGAAGTCAGCAGATGTGCAGCAGGGCTGGGACATCACAGCTGCCAGCACCCCAGCATCAGAATTTGGGGCCTGCTGGGGAGCAGGGGCTAAAGAATAACCCAGAGGGGGCGGCAGGCTGAAAGAAACCCTGGAGTGGCACCCACAGGCCTGGGCCCTGTCTCCTGCTTTGTCCTGTGGCCAATCCAGCCTCTGCCTTCACAGCTGGGCCGCAAGTGAGGAGCCAGGAGTAGGCAGAGTGGCGCAGCCATTGGGGCTTGGGACTCCCACTCGCAGCAGCTAAAGGACTTAGGAAGCTGAGAGGCAGCAACAGCGTTCAGAGTCTGGAAACCTGGTTTCAAGTGCCAGGTTTGATGCCCTGTTTCTCCATTTTCTCCTCTTCGTTTATGAAAAGTGGGCAATAATGATATTCTACCTACTTCTCTAGGTAGATATGGAGGACAAATAAGACAATGTATTTCAAAGTCCCTTCATAGAACTGAATTAGGCCATGTGCGGTGGCTCACGCCCTCCCCCAGAAAATGCTAGAAAACCTGAGGGGGTAGCTGGGGAGGGAGCAGTGGACTCTGCTTCATTGTCCCCAGTCTGCACACCCCTCCCCACCACCCCGCTGCATTTCCCAGCTTAGCCAAACTTTCTGAGGAAGGTGGGCAGAGGCACTGCTGGGAAGTGGGATCCTGGGCCCTGACTTGGCTCCATTCAGCAGAGGCTGGGGCCAGGGCCTTTCTACACCCTGTAATCCCAGCACTTTGGAAGGCTGAGGCAAACAGATTACCTAATGTCAGGAGTTTGAGACCAGCCTCGCCAACATGGCAAAACCCTGTCTCTATTAAAAGTACAAAAATTAACTGGACGTGGTGGCATACACCCGTAATCCCAGCTACTTGGGAGGCTGAGGCAGGAGAATCGCTTGAACCCGGGAGGTGGAGGCTGCAGTGAGCCAAGATCGCACCACTGCACTCCAGTCTGGGCTACAAGAGTGAAATTCTGACTCAAAAAAAAAAAAAAAAAAAGTGAATTACTGTGTAAATATGGGAAGGGCTGTGCCAGAGGACAGGAGAATGCCAGAGAGTGCTTGATGCCCGGAAAGAGGGCTGGAGGTGGGGGCAGGGAGAGAGAGAGAGAGAGATCCAGTTCACAGGAGTTAAGGAGACTGGTTCTGCTACAGAACCTTGCTAAGTCGGGGCTTGGCACCAGATGCCAGGGGGTGGGGAAGGAAGTTGCTGGATACAGAAGGGAAAGGAGATTAAAAAACTCCAAGACATCAAGACAGAGATACAAAAACTACAAAGCCAGGGACAAACAGAGGGAAGTAAAGGTGTAGAGGAGGAGCTGCCCGCTCTGCAGCCTCTGCTCACCCCACATACCACACCCCAGCAACCCCAGCAACCCCAGCCCCAGCATTTCGCAGGGTCAGGCCCAGCATGCCACTGCAGCCCCAGGGAGCATCATTCCTCTTTCTGGGGAATACCCCCCATCTGAAGTATCTCAAGCAAGATCTCAGAGCAGCTTTGGGTTTGGGATGGACCCACGGAAAGCTCAAGTGGGTTTTCCATGCCAGGCTGGCTGCTGGGCATTCTGCCAGTTGAGGAAGAGCCAGCCCCAAGTGGGGAAGGACCTCCCAACCAAACCCCAATTCCTTCTTAGCCTGTCACCCAGGAGCCCACGGATGGAGGAATAGCAGGGCTAAGGGGGATTTAGGGGTGGAGGAGGCATTGAAACAGGTCCCCAGTGAAAGAGCGTGGGGGTCTCTGATTTCCCTCCCAAAGAGCTTTGCTGTGTGGAGTAGCTAGAGAGTGATCTGGGCACAGAAAAGCTTGGACTCCCTACCTCCCTGGAGTGCAAAGTTGGCCCAGGGCTGAAATCAGGATCATCTCTTTTCTATGTGAGGGCCAGGGACCGAGTGGTGTTCTCTAAGAGCACCCCCATCTGATTTTCCCAGCTGCAGAAAGGCACCCTGGCCCCAGCCTCTGCTGAATGGAGCCAAGTCAGGGCCCAGGATCCCATTTCCCAGCAGTGCCTCTGCCCACCTTCCTCAGAAAGGAAATGGCTAGGCTGGGAAATGCAGCGGGGTGGTGGGGGAGGGGTGTGCAGACTGGGGACAATGAAGCAGAGTCCACTGCTCCCTCCCCAGCTACCCCCTCAGGTTTTCTAGCATTTTCTGGGGGAGGGCCTTCCAAATTAGGGGCAGACAGAGCAGGCAATGTGTGATTGGAAGCCCCTCTCCTTACCCATGCTGCCAACTGGTACACTTTGATCCTGGCAGGTTTGCTGTGCTGGTGTTAGAGGCCGCTGTTCCAGGGAAGGAGCAAAGGGAGGGAATTTATACAACCAGCTGGGGGTGGGGCAGGGAAGGAGGAGGGCCCAGGCTGTAGCCCAGAGTGAACTACTCAGGGCAGCTGGCCAGGATACTCTCAAGTGGCCTAGGGCAACTGGTGTTTGAATTATGGGGTGTGCGTGTATGTGTTTAAGTGTGCATGTGTGGGAGCCTGTGCTTGCTTTCTTTCTTTCTTTCTTTTTTTTTTTTTTTTTTTGAGACGGAGTCTCGCTCTGTCGCCCAGGCTGGAGTGCAGTGGCCGGATCTCAGCTCACTGCAAGCTCCGCCTCCCGGGTTCACGCCATTCTCCTGCCTCAGTCTCCCGAGTAGCTGGGACTACAGGCGCCCGCCACCTTGCCCGGCTAGTTTTTTTTTTTGTATTTTTTAGTAGAGACGGGGTTTCACCGTGTTAGCCAGGAGGGTCTCGATCTCCTGACCTCGTGATCTGCCCGTCTCGGCCTCCCAAAGTGCTGAGATTACAGGCTTGAGCCACCGCGCCCGGCCTCTTTCTCTCTTTCTTTCTTTCTTTCTTTCTTTCTTTCTTTCTTTCTTTCTTTCTTTCCTTCTTTCTTTCTTTCTTTCTTTCTTTTCTTTCATACTCTCAAGTGGCCTAGGGCAACTGGTGTTTGAATTATGGGGTGTGCGTGTATGTGTTTAAGTGTGCATGTGTGGGAGCCTCTGCTTGCTTGCTTGCTTGCTTTCTTTCTTTCCTTCTTTCTTTTTTTTTTTTTTTTTTTTGAGACGGAGTCTCGCTCTGCCGCCCAGGCTGGAGTGCAGTGGCCGGGTCTCAGCTCACTGCAAGCTCCGCCTCCTGGGTTTAAGCCATTCTCCTGCCTCAGCCTCCCAAGCAGCTGGGACTACAGGCGCCCGCCATGTCGCCCGGCTAGTTTTTTGTATTTTTTAGTAGAGACGGGGTTTCACCATGTTAGCCAGGATGGTCTTGATCTCCTGACCTCGTGATCCGCCCGTCTCGGCCTCCCAAAGTGCTGGGATTACAGGCTTGAGCCACCGCGCCCGGCCTCTTTCCTTCTTTCTTTCGTCCTTTATTTTGACAGGGTTTCACTCTTGCCCAGGCTGGAGTGCAGTGGCGCGATCTTGGCTCACTGCAGCCTCCGCCTCCTGGGTTCAAGCGATTCTCCTGCCTCATCCTCCCGAGTAACTGGGATTACGGGCACCCACCACCATGCCCAGCAATTTTGTATTTTTAGCAGAGAAGGGATTGCACCATGTTGGCCAGACTGGTCTCAAACTCCTGACCTCAGGTGATCCACCCATGTCAGCCTCCAAAAGTGCTGGGGTTACAGGTGTGAGCTGCCGACCCTGGCCAGCTCGTGCTCTTTAGTGAGTGTGTAGATCTGTGTGTCTGGGCATGTGTGTGTTCCTGTATATGCTGTGTGTTGCCCGTGCATGTACCTGCATGAGTGTGTATCTGTGCCTGTGTGTGAATTTCCACCTGTGCGAATGTGCCTGTGAGTGTGCTTGTGTGTATTTGTGTGTGTGTAAGTGTGTGTGCGCCTCTGTGAGTATGTGCCTGCCAGAGTATCTACGCCTGTGTGGACATGTGCATAAGTGCCTGTGTATGTGTAGCGTGTGGCTATGTGGCTGTGTGTGTGCTTGTGTAAGCCTGCACACGTATGTGCTCCTGTGTCTCCAAATGCTCATCTTTGTATTTGGATCTGTCTCTTGGCATTTAGGGGCACCCGGGACTGTGGGCCTATCTGCTCCTACCTCCATGGCCAGGGTCACCTCTTCCCTAAGATTGCCCTCTTATTCCAGATGTTCATACTCTTTGGATAAAAGCTCTGGGGTGGAGTTTTTATTGGTTAGGAAAAAGAGTAAAGTCTGGGCTTGAGATTGCGAGTAGAGGCCGGGCGTGGTGGCTCAAGCCTGTAATCCCAGCACTTTGGGAGGCCGAGGCGGGTGGATCACGAGGTCAGGAGATCGAGACCCTCCTGGCTAACACGGTGAAACCCCGTTTCTACTAAAAATACAAAAAACTAGCCGGGCGCGGTGGCGGGCGCCTGTAGTCCCAGCTACTCGGAGGCTGAGGCTGGAGAATGGCGGGAACCCGGGAGGCGGAGCTTGCAGTGAGCCGAGATGGCGCCACTGCACTCCAGCCTGGGCGACACAGCGAGACTCCGCTCTCAAAAAAAAAAAAAAAAAAAAAAGAGATTGCGAGTAGAATACAAGGTTTCCAAACCAGAGTGGAGGGAAGGGGAGCAAAATTGGGCCTTGGTGCATTGGGTGTCTGTCTTCCTGGCTCCCATCAGTGAGTGATCATGTGCCCATCAAGGAAGACTCCCTGTGGCTGCCCAGGGCAAGGGTCTTCTCTTGTTTTCTTTTCTTTTCTTTTTTTTTTTTTTCTGAGACACAGTCTCACTCTGTCGCCCAGGCTGGAGTGCAGTGGCCGGATCTCAGCTCATTGCAAGCTCCGCCTCCCGGGTTCATGCCATTCTCCTGCCTCAGCCTCCGGAGTAGCTGGGACTACAAGCGCCCGCCACCTCGCCCGGCTAGTTTTTTTGTATTTTTAGTAGAGATGGGGTTTCACCGTGTTAGCCAGGATGGTCTCGATCTCCTGACCTCGTGATCCGCCCGTCTCGGCCTCCCAAAGTGCTGGGATTACAGGCTTGAGCCACCGCGCCCGGCCCCCACCTTCTCATAAAAAATTATTCAGTCATTAACTAAAAAAAAAAAAAAAAAAAAAAAACACACACAAAGCTGTTATTTTGTTTGTTGTGGTCTGTCATTGACTACCTCTTTCATGCTCCTGAGCTCTGACTTGGCTGGTCTCTGCAGCTCCTCCATGGCACCCCTCACCTCTGCCTGTGGATTTCTCCCTGAACTCTTGCTCTACTGTCAGCAAGGTGGTTGGGGAAGTTGTCCTAATCTGGGTTGCAGATGGAGGCAGTGAAGGTAGAGGGGTGATTCTCCTGCCTCAGCCTCCTGAGTAGCTGGGACTACAGGTGTCCACCACTACACCTGGCTCATTTTTGTATTTTTAGTAGAGACGGGGTTTCACCATGTTGGACAGGCTGGTCTCGAACTCCTGACCTCAGGTGATCCACCCACCTCAGCCTCGCAAAGTGCTAGGATTATAGGCCTGAGACACCGTGCCCAGCTGACCTGGCTAATTTTTAATTTTTTTTAATAGAGATGGGGGTCTCACTATGTTGCCCAGGCTGGTCTCAGACTCTTGGGCTCAAGTGATCTGCCTTGGTCTCCCAAAGTTAATTTTGGATTTTTAAAAAAATAATAAGTACTGCTTTTGTAACTAAAAGCTCAAATAAATATATTAAAAGAAAAACTATAAGGAAGATGAAAGAAAGGATGGAAGGTCACATGCAGTGCAGGTGAGGGCTACAGTGAGGGCCCATGCTGGGGAGAAGGACTAGCCTCAGTCCCTTTTGAGCTATAGCTCTCCCACCCAGCTGCCCGTCCTTTCCTCTGGAAGACACGCATGTGCGTGGCCATTCATTCATTCATTCATTCTTGTAATCTACAAACCTTTCTGGAGCACCTCTTTTGAGCCAGATATAGTAGACAAAGTAGTGAACAGGGCAAAGATGCTACCTTCATAGAGACGACTTTTTAGGGGTGATAACTGATAATCATGCAAATATACAAACAAATAAAATCACTTCAGATAAGTGCTATGAAGGAGTAGGGTAATGTAGGGGTGACTGATGCAGCATTAGGTGGGGTTGCCTGGTATGCATGGGTACAGAATTATATGCAAACAAACAGCATAAAAGAACTAAAACAAACCAAGAAGCACAAAGGTGTGCAAAATGCCTGTAAGGCATAAAGATAGCAGCCTGTGGAGGTCTGAGGCAGGATTGGCTGGACAGGTTGGGGTTTTCACCAGCTAAGTAGAGTTTCGGAGCCCTGTTCTGCTCATTTCTCCTTATATTAACAGGCCAACTCCTCAGGGGTGTGTAGCAGATGTGAAGGGAGTAGCATTTAATGAGAACCTGCTACCAGAGGTGACTGGTGCCAGGCCAGGCCCTACACACTAGCAATTAGCTCAGGTTCTGCCCATGGCACACCTGGAGAGGTTAAATGCCTTTTTCTTTTTCTTTCTTTCCTTTTTTTTGAGACAGAGTCTCGCTCTGTCGCCAGGCTGGAGTGCAGTGGCATGATCTCGGCTCACTGCAACCTCCGCCTTCCAGGTTCCAGCAATTCTCCTGCCTCAGCTTCCTGAGTAGCTGGGAATACAGGTGCACACCACCACACCCAGCTAATTTTTGTATTTTTTAGTAGAGATGGGGTTTCACCATATGGACAGGCTGGTCTCAAACTCCTGTCCTCGTGATCTGCCCGCCTTGGCCTCCCAAAGTGCTGGGATTACAGGCGTGAGCCACCACACCCAGCCTGTAAATGCCTTTTTCTTCGTCTCACATTCAGGAAACAGAGTTTTCCCAATTCACTCCGTTGCCCACACTTAATGCACTGTCTCTGAATGACAGTGAGTTCAAAGCCTGCTGCTCAGGATAATAACGGCTCAAAGAAGAGAAATAATATTTTTTTTTTTTTTTTGAGGCGGAGTCTCGCTCTGTCTCCCGGACTGGAGTGCAGTGGCCGGATCTCAGCTCACTGCAAGCTCCGCCTCCCGGGTTTACGCCATTCTCCTGCCTCAGCTTCCTGAGTAGCTGGGAATACAGGTGCACACCACCACACCCAGCTAATTTTTGTATTTTTAGTAGAAACGGGGTTTCACCGTGTTCGCCAGGATGGTCTCGATCTCCTGACCTCGTGATCCGCCCGTCTCGGCCTCCCAAAGTGCTGGGATTACAGGCTTGAGCCACCGCGCCCGGCCAATTTTTTTTTTTTTTTTTGAGATGGAGTCTCGCTCTGTCACCCAGGCTGGAGTGAAGCGGCACGATCTCGGCTCACTGCAAGCTCCGCCTCCCAGGTTCACGCCATCCTCCTGCCCCAGCCTCTCGAGTAGCTGGGACTACAGGTGCCCGCCACCATGCCTGGCTACTTTTTCATATATATATATTTTTTTGAGACGGAGTCTCGCTCTGTCACCCAGGCTGGAGTGCTGTGGCCGGATCTCAGCTTACTGCAAGCTCCACCTCCCGGGTTCACGCCATTCTCCTGCCTCAGCCTCCCGGGTAGCTGGGACTACAGGCGCTGCCACGTCGCCCAGCTAGTTTTTTGTAGTTTTTAGTAGAGACAGGGTTTCACCGTGTTAGCCAGGATGGTCTCGATCTCCTGACCTCGTGATCCGCCCGTCTCGGCCTCCCAAAGTGCTGGGATTACAGGCTTGAGCCACCGCGCCCGGCACTTTTTCATATTTTTATTAGAGACGGGATTTCACCGTGTTAGCCAGGATGGTCTCGATCTCCTGACCTTGTGATCTGCCCGCCTCAGCCTCCCAAAGTGCTGGGATTACAGGCGTGAGCCACCACACCTGGCTGAAATAATTTTTTTTTTAAACGCCCTCTGCCAGGGCTGTCTATAAAAAGCATGATTTGAGAACCACTTAGAGGACTTTCTCCCCACTGCCAATCCACTCAGAAATGTCCTCCCTTTGGCCTGCCATGGATGCTTGAACCTTCACCAATAGCAGTTTATTTCTTTGTGTTACTACGAGATGACCTCTTCTCACCTCCTGGCTACAGTGAATGTCTCTGGAGTGGTAACACTTTAAGCTCGTAGTACTGCAGCGCCACTCAGTTTTATCAGAAGCATGCCTCCCAGTGGGTAGTGCTGAAGAGTGGCTAGGGGCCTAATCATATCCAGGGAGATGCTAAGGTTGGGGACGGAAGGTGTTTAAAAAGCAAATGTTGTCGTCTTGACTACTTTACCTCTATCACTTAAAGAGAAGGAAGAATAAACCAGTGAGGTGGCTCACACCTGTAATACTAGCACTTTGGGAGACTGAGGCAGGTGGATGCCTTGAGCTCAGGAGTTCCAGACCAGCCTGGGCAACACAGTGAAACACTTTCTCTACAAAAATTACAAAAATGAGCCAGGTATGGTGGTGTGCACCTGTAGTCCCAGCTACTCGGGAGGCTGAGGTGGAGGATCACTTGAGCCTGGGAGGCAGAGGCTGCAGCAAGCTGTGATCGTGCCACTGCACTCCAGCCTGGGTGACAGAGGAAGCTCCATCTAAAAAAAAAAAAAAAAAATTATAAGCCATTTTGTTTCAATTATGCCTCCTAGCCTCCCTCCACCCTGAATTTTTTGAACCATTGCTTTAATGTTTCAGAATATATCTCTTTAAAATAGGAATTCCGGGCCGGGCGCGGTGGCTCAAGCCTGTAATCCCAGCACTTTGGGAGGCCGAGACGGGCGGATCACGAGGTCAGGAGATCGAGACCATCCTGGCTAACCCGGTGAAACCCCGTCTCTACTAAAAAATACAAAAAACTAGCTGGGCGAGGTGGCGGGAGCCTGTAGTCCCAGCTACTCGGGAGGCTGAGGCAGGAGAATGGCGTGAGCCCGGGAGGTGGAGCTTGCAGTGAGCTGAGATCTGGCCACTGCACCCCAGCCTGGGCGACAGAGCGAGACTCTGTCTCAAGAAAAGAAAACAAAAAAGGAATTCCGGATTAGGTATGGTGACTCATTCCTGTAATCCCAGCACTTTGAAAGGCTGAGGCAAGAGGATTGCTTGAGCCAGGGAGTTCAAGACCAGCCTGAGCAACATAGGGAGACTCTGTCTCTATGACAAAAAAATATATATATATATTACCTGTGGTCCCAGCTATTCAGGAGGCTGAGGTGGAAGGATCACTTAAGCCCAGGAGTTTGAGTCCAGGCTGGACAACATAGCAAGATTCTCGTCTCTTAAAAAAAAAAAAAAGGAAAGGAAAGGAAAAAGAAGGGTCTGACTAGAACAGAAATTATGTATCTTGTTACACATTTAATGCACAAGAAGAAAAGGGGAGATGGGTTTGAAAACCAATTATGCAGACTAGAAGAGGTAGCAGCAACTTTGGTTACAAGGACACAGGTGACGCTTGCCATCACCAACCCCCCCCTCCAGCCTTTCTCCTGTGCCAAGCCTGGCTCCAGAAGAGCTGAGACAAGAGCCATAAAATGGCTTTCATGCAATAATCTCCACTTTTACAGAGGCCCACTTGGCTAGCACCCATTCATTTAAGAGTCCCGAGAAGAAAGAATTACATCAGTCTTAGTTAATGGCCCAAATTAAGCCATCAAAACCCCTAGTAAAGCTTCTATTTTGAACATGTTACAATACTTGAAATAAAATTTCCAAAGGAAAATAAAAGCCCTTCCATTCGGGGGTGGGAAGGATCGTTGGTCCCTGGGGTCATATCCCTGAGTCACAGTTTCTCTACTGAGGCTCAGGACGGGCAGAAACAAATCCCCTTCTTTGGGGAGCCCAGGCCTCCACTTTCTCACCTCAGCACCTGAATGCTGCCTGAGAAGAAGGTAGGGGATCCTTCTCCTAGCGTCCCAGAAGGACAGGAGGCCGGAGACTTTGGGCGACATGGCCTCAGGTCTACATGGAATCGGGAGGAGGCCCGGGTAAGGGCTCCACTGCCCATCCTGCATCTGCTGTCTTTGCTGCAATATACCTACGTGGCTGGTTTCCTTTACAGTCTCCCCAGGGTCACGTCCATGTGCAGGAATGCTAAAAGTGCTATGGGATATGGGAGCCCCAGATTTCCTTTCTCATCTTTTCAAAAGGCTGCTCAGAAACCAAAGTTTAAAAAGACTTAAACTGAAAATAATAGCTGTTCCTAATATACAGTGATCTTTAACAAATCAATGGGGAAAAGATAAATTACACAAAGAAAAACATTCCAAGGATATGAAAATGCAATATAAATGGCTAATGACCATAAGAAAACATACCTGGTCTCATTAGCCATTAGAGAAATGCTGGTTAAGGCAACAAAAAGATATGATTTTCAAAAGTAAAAAGACTGATAATATTCAGGATCAGAAGGAGTGTGGGGAAAAGGGCCACTTGTGTATTCTACTGGCAAGACTATAAAATGGTGGAACATTTTTAGATGGAAATTTAGCAACATCTAGCAACATTTTAAATGGAAATCCACTTCTAGTGATCTACTTTATGGAAATCGATAAGTATATAAATGTATATATATAGGATGTTCATTGCAACAATGTTCATAATAGTGAAAGGTTGGAAACAACCAATAGGGGAATGGTGAAAGATATTACAGGACATCCGTAGTACGAAACACCAAGCCCCTTAATGTGTAGTTTTCTATCTACCAACACAGAAGGCTATCAAGAAATACGGTGGAGGGGTGGGGGAAACCAGAAAGTATAATCACATTTTTTAAAAATATTTTTTTTGAGACAAAGAGTCTCACTCTGTCACCCAGGCTGGAGTGCAGTGGTGCCATCTTGGCTCACTGCCACCTCCGCCTCCTGGGTTCAAGCAATTCTCCTGCCTCAGCGTCCCAAGTAGCTGGGATTATAGGTGTGTACCACCATGCCTGGTTAATTTTTTTGTAGTTTTAGTAGAGACGGGGTTTCGCCATGCTGGCCAGGCGGTCTCGATCTGCCTGCCTCAGCCTCTCAAAGTACTGGGATTACAGGGGTGAGCCACTGTGCCCAGCCTCGTTTTAATTAAAACTATGTGAAAATGAAGCTATATAGTTTTAACTAGTTAAATTTATATTTATTTATTTATTTATTTATTCATCCATCTGTATGTTCATAGAAAAGGATTTGGCTTGTGATGCCAGTATTTTGGGAGGCTAAGGTAGGCAGATTGCTTGAGCCCAGGGGTTCGTGACCAGCCTGGACAACATAATGAGATCCCGTCTCTATAAAAAATTAAAACAATTTAGACCTGGCAGGCTCCTGTAGTCCTAGCTTACTTCGGGGGCGGGGAAGGAGTGCTGAGGTGGGAGGATTGTTTAAGCCCTGGAGGTCGAGGCTGCAGTGAGCCGTGATTGCACCACTGCAATCACGGCTAGCCTAGGTGGCAGAGTGAGACCCTGTCTCAAAACAAAAAAAAGTAGGCTGGGCACGGTGGCTCATTCTTGTCATCCCAGGACTTGGGGAGGCCAAGGCGGGCAGATCACAAGGTCAGGAGATTGACACCATCCTGGCTGACAAGGTGAAACCCCATCTCTACTTAAAAGAAAAAAAAATTAGCCAGGCATGGTGGCAGGCACCTGTAGTCCCAGCTACTTGGGAGGCTGAGGCAGGAGAATAGCATGAACCCGGGCGGCGGAGCTTGCAGTGAGCGGAGATTGTGCCACTGCACTCCAGCCTGGGTGACACAGCAGTCTGCTGGAGACGGTGCCAAAGGGCAAACACCGAATCCCAGCAAGCCCAACATGTAATGATGGTTTTGAAAGAAATTCAAACTTGTAAATAAGGAAAGGGGAAATGTAGAGGACTACGTGCTCACAAACAAGACATTCCCGATAAGTCCTGCTCTTGCAAACGAAGCAGGGCGTTCCCAATAAGTCCTGCTCTTGCAAACGAAGCAGGGCGTTCCTTCCCTGCGAACAGGGAGGACAAAGGAGCCAGCTGCAAATGGCAGACCCTGGGGGCTTGTTTATGTGTAAACATCTTGAAAATCCAGAAAGTCAGGGAAAGGTCAGAAAAACAACAATGTGTCTTGTGACTTGGTAACATTCCACAAACGACTGTATAAAATAAAGCGGAGCGTGTCGTTCGGGGCGGCCGCCATGTTTGTCTTGTCTTGTGTTGTCTTGTGTGTTCATTCCTTTGTTTAGGAAACACGCGGACCCCAACAGTAAAGAAAAGAATCTGTAGAGATAAAACTTCCCTTATCATGCCACATGTGCTAACAGTGGTTACCTCAAGAATTGGATCACAGGGAACAATTTTTATTTTTCACATATGTGTCAAATATATATTTTTAAAATTTTTTATTGTTTGGAATACATGTATAAACAATTGAAACAGTGAAAGAATACAGTAGCATAAAAAAAATTGCATTTAGACTTGGGTCCCATCCCCAAGATACTTTATAATATGTATATATATAAAAGTTTACAAAATCTGAAAAAAATCTGAAATCTGAAACACTTCTGGTCTCAAGCATTTTGGATAAGGGATACCCAACCTGTAATAATAAAAAATAACAACAGCTATCATTTATTAAATATGTGGTACTGTTCAAAGCACTTAGGGATAAAGAAAGATAAATGAAACACATCCACCGCATATCAAAGTTTTCCGTGTGCCGGATACTTCTCTGAGCTCTTTGCATGTTCTGCCTTTACTTACACAGGGTTTACAACATCCCTATGAAGTGGATATTTTCATTCCGCCCAATTTACAGATAAGGCAGTTACAGCATAGAAAGAGGAAGTAACTCATGCAAAGTTACACAGCTAGTGAGTGGCAGAGCCCAGGATCTGAAGCTAGGCAGTAGCTTCAAGCTCTGGCCTGGGACCTCTATGCACAGAAGTTCGAAGCCCTTTCAGATAGAATGCTTTTGTGTTTTGTTGCTTGGGTGGCTGGCCAGCACATTCAGCCCTTTCTATATCGGTTGGGAGGCAAAAGGCCAGATACTCACCTTCCTAGGCCTCAGGCCTCCTTGCTGCTAGGAGCAAGCATGTGACTTGGTCTTGGACACAGCCAGGTGTGCCCACCGGGGACTCTGACACAAAGAAGTAGGGAATGGGTTCTGGTTGCTGCAGGGAAGGCTGGTGTGCGGGTGGGTCACCATGCTGCAGAAGCTCCCAGGGTCCAGTGCATGTCGTGGTGCCATGGCAGCACATAGAATTTGAGGGGCAGAGGCAGTGTCCTTTCTGTGGGATCTAGGACAAGAAAGGGCTCTCTGGCTGCAACCACTTCTGCCACTGGGGCCTTATGATCAAGCAGATCCAGTGATGCTTGGTGAGTTGGGGTGATCCATGGGATGAGGCAGGCAAGAGCCAGAAGGAGAGTCCCCAGGGTGACCCCAAAGGATTGAGCCCAGCCCATTTCAGCAAAGAACAGTTTTCTTGAAAAACAGCCTCTTCTGAGCTTCTGGGTCTCAAGAGAAAGCAAACACGAGAGGATGGGACACCAGGTGGCCTTTGACTCAAGCCTCCTTTTCTGACCCACCTAGCCCAGGAACAAGGCCAGGAGCTCCTCATCCTCAAGTAGAACTGGGCTTAGCTTGAAAGGAACCCTGAGAGTGAAGCTGCCAACAGCAGAGAGAAGCTGCGGAGTCACCTGGTTAGCCCTGTCTTGCCAATACCTTCTCCCCTCAGTCCACCCCAAGAGCTTCAGAAGTTATACATGAGGCCGGGCGCGGTGGCTCAAGCCTGTAATCCCAGCACTTTGGGAGGCCGAGACGGGCGGATCACGAGGTCAGGAGATCGAGACCATCCTGGCTAACACGGTGAAACCCCGTCTCTACTAAAAAATACAAAAAAAACTAGCCGGGCGACATGGCGGGCGCCTGTAGTCCCAGCTGCTCGGGAGGCTGAGGCAGGAGAATGGCGTAAACCCAGGAGGCGGAGCTTGCAGTGAGCTGAGACCCGGCCACTGCACTCCAGCCTGGGCGGCAGAGCAAGACTCCGTCTCAAAAAAAAAAAAAAAAAGAAGTTATACATGAAGGCTACGGAGAAGAAAAACATTCTAGGCTGGGTTACAGGTGTCTGGCTCTCCACTGTATACCATCACCAGCCAGAAGTGGTCTATTATTAAGAGATTAATAACACAACAAGAATTTTAGAACCAGACTCTGTGTGAATCCCACTTCTACCAGTTACTAGCTTTATGAATCTGGGCAAATAATTTAACCTCGCTGTACCTCAGTTTCCTCATCTCTAAAAGACAGAAAACGAAATATCTACTCCCTTCATAGGGTGTTTCGAAAATTGCATGATGATATACATAAAGCTCTTAGACAAGCACCCAGAACCTAACATACGCTGTGTTATTGTTGTTGCAGCAATACAGCCCTCTGAGAAAGTTCTAGAGATCTGTTGAACAACAATGTGAAGCACCTAACACTACCGAGCTATACATTTAAAAATGGTTATGATGATAACTTCAATGTTTTGTGTTGTTTTGTTTTGGTTTGGTTTTTGAGTTTCGCTCTTGCTGCCCAGGCTGGGGTGCAATGGCGTGATCTTGGCTCACTGCAACCTCCACCTCCCGGGTTCAAGCGATTCTCCTGCGTCAGCCTCCCAAGTAGCTGGGATTACAGGCTCATGCCACCACGCCTGGCTAATTTTTTGTATTTTTAGTAAAGATGGGGTCTCACCATGTTGGCCAGATGGCTCTTGGACTCCTGACCTCAGGTGATCCACCCGCCTCAGCCTCCCAAAGTGCTGGGATTACAGGCATGAGCCACTGTGCCTGGCTGAAAATGGAAGTTTTTAAACATAGAATTTTCTAATTACGTTTTTCACTTTCAGGCTGGGTGTGGTGGCTCACTCCTGTAATTCCGGTGTTTTGGGATGCCAAGGTCAGTTGCGATCAGGAGTTTGAGACCAGCCTAGGCAACATAGAGAGACCCCATCTCTTTTTTTTTTTTTTTTTTTTTTTTGAGACGGAGTCTCGCTCTGTCGCCCGGGCTGGAGTGCAGTGGCGCGATCTCGGCTCACTGCAAGCTCCGCCTCCCGGGTTCACGCCATTCTCCTGCCTCAGCCTCCCGAGTAGCTGGGACTACAGGCGCCCGCCACCTCGCCGGCTAGTTTTTTTGTATTTTTTAGTAGAGACGGGGTTTCACCGTGTAGACCAGGATGGTCTCGATCTCCTGACCTCGTGATCCACCCGTCTCGGCCTCCCAAAGTGCTGGGATTACAGGCTTGAGCCACCGCGCCCGGCCGAGACCCCATCTCTAAAAAAAAAAAAATCAGGCCGGGCGCGGTGGCTCAAGCCTGTAATCCTAGCACTTTGGGAGGCCGAGACGGGCGGATCACGAAGTCAGGAGATCGAGACCATCCTGACTAACACGGTGAAACCCCGTCTCTACTAAAAACTACAAAAAACTAGCCGGGCGAGGTGGCGGCGCCTGTAGTCCCAGCTACTCGGGAGGCTGAGGCAGGAGAATGGCGTGAACCCGGGAGGCGGAGCTTGCAGTGAGCTGAGATCCGGCCACAGCACTCCAGCCTGGGTGACAGCGCGAGACTCCGTCTCAAAAAAAAAAAAAAAAAAAAATCAGCCAGGCATGGTGGGGCACACCTGTAGTCCTAGCTATTTGGGAGGCTGATGCAGGGGATTCCTTGAGCTCAAGAGTTTGAGGTTACAGTGAGCTGACGGTGCCGCTGCACGTCAGCCTGGGTGACAGAGCAAGACCCTGTCTCTGGAAAAAGAAAGGAAAGAAAATGAGTGGTCTTTTTATTAAATTGCAGATAATTAGAAATGCCTCTTTATTTAAAAAAATAATAATAAAGCCGTTTTGAAAGACGGCCTTAGAAGTTACTGTCATTGCATTGGCCACGTTGCCTTGGAGGAGACACAGTCTGAGGGTCTGCCCTGACTCATGAGCAGGGCCGATGCTTTGCTGCGTGGACAGACTTGGATAGAAAAAAATCAAAAGGCTAGTGAAAGGGGGTTTGGGAAGAAGGCCTGTGAATGGACCTCACAGGAAGAGCCCAGAATGCAAGAATATTTGTGTCTAGCGCGGCCATTCAACCAGCAGGCCCTCTCCCTGGAGGATGCTCGTGACGATGGAGGGTGAGGCGAGCCTGTTCTGTGGACGTCATTGTTTTCTCACTAGGTAGTCCGTGAACAAAGAGGTCGTGGTGGCGAGAGCAGAGGCTGCACATGGCCTTGCCAGCATGGACCTCCTCTTTCTGAGTCAGACTCAGTTGGAGCCACTGCTGAAGACACAGAAGCCACCACAACAGTCCACCACCTGGGGAAGGGTTGTTCCCGCTACTCTCTGCCAACAAAGAGGGAGCAGCAATGCATTCTCTTTCGAAGGCAGTTTCATATTTCTAGGTTTGGATTTGCTTTCTCTGGCCCGATACTGCCACCATCACCATCTACAGACATCCTGGGTGTCTCATACACCATCACAGTGCCCCACACTGAGTTACCACTTCTGACAAAGGGTCTCAGTGTACAGTGAAAGATGGGTAATGATACCCAGCGTGTGAAGAGTCCTGCAGGTGTTAACCCATCTTCACAGCAAACACACAGAGCTAGGCACTATTATCAGCTCCATTCTACAGATAAGGAAACTAAGTCACAGAGAAGTTTCATAAATTGCCTGAAGTCAATTGTGAGTAGTGAGGCCCGTATGTGAACCCAGATACTATGGCTCAGAGTCCATGCTGTGAACCCGTGGGAGTCATGGATCTTACCAAGTACCTCGTCCCTCAGAAGCAGCTGACCTTAGGGAAGACTCAGTTATGGCAAAACCTTCTGAGGTTGGAGTGCTGGCCACAGAATGCAGTTTATGCCCTGAACCTGCAACCGTTCTGCAGCAGCATTTCTCTCTCAGCCGGAATTCATGGTGGGCCCGGGAGCAGAGCCGTGGAAGTGGAAGTGAGGCCTCTCGCGACTGCACCTGATGACTCATTCACAACATTTTCTTTTTTTTTTTTTTTTTTGAGACGGAGTCTCGCTCTGTCGCCCGGGCTGGAGTGCAATGGCCGGATCTCAGCTCACTGCAAGCTCCACCTTCCGGGTTTACGCCATTCTCCTGCCTCAGCCTCCAGAGTAGCTGGGACTACAGGCGCCCGCCACCTCGCCCGGCTAGTTTTTTTTTTTTTTTGTATTTTTTAGTAGAAACGGGGTTTCACCGTGTTAGCCAGGATGGTCTCGATCTCCTGACCTCGTGATCCGCGTTAGCCAGGATGGTCTCGATCTCCTGACCTCGTGATCCTCCCGTCTCGGCCTCCCAAAGTGCTGGGATTATAGGCTTGAGCCACCGCGCCTGGCCGATTCACAACATTTTCACGTGCAGTCCCATGACGCCGAGCTCTGCTAGGTGGGAGGTTTGATGCCCCACAGAGATTTGCTTCCACAAAAATAAGCATTGAACTGGAACCTGGGACAGCTACCTTGCTCTTCTGGGCTCCTTATGCCAATGAGTGAACAGGCAGACAAGGAGGAGAAGATGTGAGCTGTGGTGATCAATCTTGACATCTTGATGATTTACAGGCAAAAGAGTTGCTGTTACACAGCAGGGCCAGGGAGGAGGGTGGGTGGAACCCTGAGCAGCCCCCAGGAATATCTTGTACCACCATGTCCAGTGGTTAAGGTTAACAGAAGATGAAAGCATGAGATAACCAATACTTCAGGTCCTCTAGGAGCGAAGGTTTAGGTCACTCCATGAGGAAAGAATCCCAACCATCTTCAGTCCTGGCTGTGTTAACATAGTGGTTAAGAGGTTGCGCTCTAGGCCGGGCGCGGTGGCTCAAGCCTGTAATCCCAGCACTTTGGGAGGCCGAGACGGGCGGATCACGAGGTCAGGAGATCGAGACCATACTGGCTAACACGGTGAAACCCCATCTCTACTAAAAATACAAAAACTAGCCGGGCGAAGTGGCGGGCGCCTGTAGTCCCAGCTACTCGGAGGCTGAGGCAGGAGAATGGCGTGAACCCGGGAGGCGGAGCTTGCAGTGAGCTGAGATCCGGCCACTGCACTCCAGTCCGGGCGACAGAGCGAGACTCCGCCTCAAAAAAAAAAAAAAAAAAAAAGAGGTTGCGCTCTGGTCCCAGACTGGCTGGGGTTCAAATCTGTGTGCTAACTCTGCTGGCTGTGTGCCTTTCTTTACGTTAGTTTGCACATCTATAAAATCGAGATGATAATAATTAATATCTCAAATGGTAATTTTGAGAATTAAATGAGTTAATACTTCTAAAGCACTTAGAACAAGTTCTGGCATGTAATAAACACTCTATAAATGTCACCTATTATTAAGTCAAAGGAGACAGAAGCAAAAGGGAAAAGTCATAAATACCAGCTATAGCCTCAGGATCAGTTGGGAAAATGAGACTAGGACACACAAAACCCTGTACAGAAATGCTTATGCCAGTTTTATTTGTAATAGCCAAAAACTGGAAAGAAAAACCTCAGATACCCTTCAATGTGTGAATGATTAAATGAACTGTTAAGTCCAGGCCATGGTGTATTACTCACCAATAAAAATGAATGAATGATTGATACATGCAGTGACTTGGCTGAATTGTCAGAGAAGCATGCTGAGTGAAGAAAGTTAATCAAGAGGTTTCATACTGTATGATTCCATCTAAAGAACTTTTTTTTTTGAGACAGTCTTCCTTTGTTGTCCAGGCTGGAGTGCAGTGGCATGATCATGGCTCACTGCAGCTTCAACCTCCAGGGCTCAAGGGATCTTCCCGCTTCAGCCTTTCAAGTAGCTGGGACCACAGGTGAGTGCCACCACACCCAGTTAATGTTTAAAAAAAATTTTTTTGTAGAGATGGTGGCTGGGCATGGTGGTTCACGCCTGTAATCCCAGCACTTTGGGAGGCCGAGACGGGCAGATCACGAGGTCAGGAGATCGAGACCATCCTGGCTAATACGGTGAAACCCCATCTCTACTAAAAAAAAAAAAAATACAAAAAACTAGCCGGGCGAGGTGGCGGGCGCCTGTAGTCCCAGCTACTCTGGAGGCTGAGGCAGGAGAATGGCGGGAACTCGGGAGGCGGAGCTTGCAGTGAGCTGAGATCCGGCCACTGCACTCCAGCCCGGGCGACAGAGCGAGACTCCGTCTCAAAAAAAAAAAAAAAAGAGATGGTGGCTGGGCATGGTGGTTCACGCCTGTAATCCCAGCACTTTGGGAGGCTGAAGCGGCACATAACATAAGGTCAGAAGTTCGAGACCAGCCTGGCCAACATGGTGAAACCCCATCTCTACTAAAAATGCAAAGATTAGCTGGGCATGGTGACGCATGCCTGTAATCCCAGCTACTCAGGAGGCTGAGGCAGGAGAATCGCTTGAACCTAGGAGTTGGAGGTTGCATTGAGTGGAGATCACTCCACTGCACTCCAGTCTGAGTGACAGAGTGTCTCATAAAAAAAATTTTTTTTGGTAGAGTTGGGTTTTTGCCATGTTGCCCAAGCTGGTCTCAAACTTCTGGGCTCAAGTGATCCTCCTACTTCAGCCTCCCAAAGTGCTGGGGTTACATACGTGAGCCACCACACCCAGCCTATAGAACACGGGTCCCTAACCCTTGGGCTGCAGACTACTACTGGCCGTGGCCTGTTAGGAACCAGACTGCATAGCAGGAGGTGAGCCACAGGCAAGCTTTATAGCCTGAGCTTTGCCTCCTGTCAGATCAACTGCCACATGAGATTCTCATAGGAACGCAAACCGTATTGTGAACTGTGCATGCAAGGGATCTTTGTTGTGCACTCCTTATGAGAATCTAATGCCTGATGATCAGAGGTGGAACAGTTTCATCCCAAAACCACACCCCACCCCCCACATCCGTGAAAACATTGTCTTCCATGAAACCCATCCCTGGTGCCAAAAAGGTTGGGGACGATTGCTATAGAACATTTTTGAAATGATAATATTATAAAGATGAAGAACAGACAGTGGTTGCCAGGAGTTAAGAGAGTGTGGGGTTGGGAAGGAAGTGCATGTGGCTGTAAAAGGGATCTTTGTGATGATGGAATTGTTCTATAGCTTGACTGTGCCAATGTCAACATCCTGGTTGTGATAAAGTACTATAGTTCTTCAAGACATTATCAGTTGAGAGAAACTGTGTAAAGGGCAATCTTTCTGTTATTTCTTACAACTTCATGGGAACCTATAATTATCTCAAAATACAAAGTTTAATTTAAAAAAATGAGAATTATTTATTTATTTATTTATTTTCCTCTCCAGAGGAAGTCTCGCTCTGTTGCCCAGGCTGATCTCAGCCTGGGCATGATCTAGGCTCACTGCAACCTCCGCCTCAGGGTTCAAGCAATTCTCCTGGCTCAACCTCCCAAGTAGCTTGGATTACAAGTGCCTGCCACCATGCCTGCCTGGTTAATTTTTTTTGTATTTTTGGTAGACACGGGGTTTCATCATGTTGGCCAGGCTGGTCTCAAACTCCTAAGCTCAGGTGATCTACCCGCCTTGGCTTCCCAAAGTGCTGGGATTACAGGCATGGCCCACCTCACCCAGCCGAGAACAGGAATTTCTACTTATATTTCCTTCCTTACTGTGTTGTGTGTGTTTGTATGTGTGTGTGTTTAATTTGTAGCATTTGCCAGTTTCTGTGGTATAAATACTAAGTAAGCTAACATTGTGATATCACAAAAAATGGAATTGGGAAGGCACAATCAAGATTAACAGGCCAGGGCGCAGTGGCTCAAGCCTGTAATCCTAGCACTTTGGGAGGCCGAGACGGGCGAATCACAAGATCAGGAGATTGAAACCATCCTGGCTAACCCGGTGAAACCCCGTCTCTACTAAAAAATACAAAAAACTAGCCGGGTGAGGTGGCGGGCGCCTATAGTCCCAGCTACTCGGGAGGCTGAGGCAGGAGAATGGTGTGAACCCGAAAGGCGGAGCTTGCAGTGACCTGAGATCCAGCCACTGCACTCCAGTTTGGGTGACAGAGCGAGCCTCCGTCTCAAAAAAAAAAAAAAAAAAAAAGATTAACAAGCCAGTTTAGACCAACACAACTTTTCTGCCCTATTAGTTGGGCACAAGTTAGAAAGGTTGATAGTATCTCCTGTTGGAAAGGTGAGAGAGAAGGGCCCTCATGCATTATTAATGGCATATGCATTGAAGTGCCCCTTATTTGAGGGCAATGCTGTTCATAACTTTAAAAATATGAGATGTCATACTTTTTGACTGAAAATTCAACTCTTGTAGGATTCCATTTTATAGAACTACTTAGGTGCATAAATATACAAAAATAACTGTCATTGCAGCATTATTTGTAACAGTGGAAACAGAAGACTTTTCATTAATAAGAGAATGATTAGGCCAGGTCCAGTGGCTCACACCTGTAATCCCAATATTTTGGGAATCCAAGGCAGGAGGATTGGTTTAGCCCAGGAGTTGGAGACCAGTGTGGGCAACATAACAAGACCTTGTCTCTATTTAAAAAAAAAGAATATTAGTCTGGCTTGGTGGCACACCTGTACTCCCAGCTACTTGGGAGGCTGGGGCAAGGAGGATCGCTTGAACCCGGGAGGTTGAGGCTGCGGTAAGCTGTGATCACACCACTGCACACCAGCCTGGGTGACAGAGCAAAACTCTGTCTCAAAAAAAAAAAAAAAAAAAAGCACTTGGGAGGTCGAGGGAGGTGGATTGCCTGAGCTCAGGAATTTGAGACCAGCCTGGGAAAATGGTGAGACCCCATGTCTGCAAAAGATACAAAAATTAGCTGGGTGGTGGGCACCTGCAGTCCCAGCGACTGGGGAGGCTGAAGTGGGAGGATGGCTTGAGCCTCTGGGAGTTGGAGATTGCAGTAAGCCGCGATCTACCACTGCACTGCAGCATGGCCAACAGAGCCAGACCCTGTCTCAAATATAAAATAAAATAGGCCAGGCGCAGTGGCTCACGCCTGTAATCCCACCACTTTGGGAGGCCGAGGTATGCGGATCACCTGAGTCAGGAGTTTGAGACCAGCCTGACCAACATAAAGAAACCCCGTCTCTACTAAAAAATACAAAATTAGCTGAGCATGGTGGCACATGCCTGTAAATCCCAGATACTTGGGAGGCTGAGGCAGGAGAATTGCTTGAACTTTTGAGGCGAAGGTTGCAATGAGCCACTGCATTCCAGCCTGGGCAACGAGAGCAAAACTGCATCTCAAATATAAATAAATAAATAAATAAATAAATAAATAAAATAAAAATTAGCCAGGCGTGGTGATGCACGCTTGTGGTCTCAGCTACTCGGTAGGCTGAGGCAGGAGGATCACTTCAGCCCAGGAGGTTGAGGCTGCAGTCAGCCGCGGATTGCACCACTACACTCCAGCCTGGGTGACAGAGTGAGACCCTGTCTTAAAAAAAAAAAAAAAAAAAGGTTAAATAGTTCATAATATATCTGTACTGTGGAATATCGTGAAGCAATTACAAGTTAAGTAGACTATACAGGAAAGGAGGGCCAAGACATTTGAGAACAAAAAGCAGGCTGCCAAACTGTATATAACATGATTCCATTCCAAAAAATAAAACAATTCTGTTTGCATGTGGATAAAAACAGTCTAGAAAGACACAACAAGATATAAATGAAGGTTACTTGGGAAAAGAGTGAAGTTGGGTAATGTTTACTTTGTATATTTATTTATTTGAGAAAATTTTGCTCTTGTTGCCCACACTGGAGTGCAATGGTGTTATCTCAGCTCACTGCAACTTCCAACTCCTAGGTTCAAGTGATTCTCCTGCCTCAGCCTACTGAGTAGCTGGGATTACAGTCACCTGCCACCATGCCCAGCTAATTTTTGTATTTTTAGTAGAGATAGGATTTCACCATGTTGGCCAGGCTGGTATCAAACTCCTGATCTCAGGTGATCTGCCTGCCTTGGCCTCCCAAAGTACTGGAATTACAGGCATGAGCCACCACTCCAAGCTTATTATTACTATTATTATTATTATTATTATTATTATTATTTTGAGACAAAGTCTCGCTGTGCAGCCCAGGCTGGAGTGCAGTGGTGCAATCTCGGCTCACTGCAACCTCCACCTTTTGGGTTCAAGCAATTCTCCTGCCTCAGGTTCCCAAATAGCTGGGACTACAGGCACCTGCCACCACGCCTGGCTAATTTTTTTGGGGGGGGGGATTTTTTTTTTTTTTTTTTGAGGCGGAGTCTTGCTCTGTCGCCCGGCCTGGAGCGCAGTGGCCGGATCTCAGCTCACTGCAAGCTCCGCCTCCCGGGTTTACGCCATTCTCCTGCCTCCGCCTCCCGAGTAGCTGGGACTACAGGCGCCCGCCACCTTGCCTGGCTAGTTTTTTTTTGTATTTTTAGTAGAGACGGGGTTTCACCGTGTTAGCCAAGATGGTCTCGATCTCCTGACCTCGTGATCTGCCCGTCTCGGCCTCCCAAAGTGCTGGGGTTACAGGATTACAGGCTTGAGCCACCGCACCTGGCCTTTTTTGGATTTTTAGTAGAGATGGGGTTTCACTATGTTGGCCAGGGTGGTCTTGAACACCTGACCTCGTGATCTGTCCACTTCAGGCTCCCAAAGTACTGGGATTACAGTCATGAGCTACTGCGCCTGGCTGTACCTATTCTTCTTGGGAAGGCTTTCCAGGTATTTGAAGGGACTTGGGTGTTGTCATCTAAGCTGTCTCTACATTAGGCAGCACCCCAAGCCCAGTAATGCTGTGGTCCCTGCAGCCTCATAGAGGACCACCTTGGTGGTCTTGAATAAGAGCCAAAAGAATTCTCTGGACTACCAGGTAGAAATTCCTATTCTCTCCTTGTACTTTCTTCCAAACAAAGTGTTTCTCAAAGTCTCAAAGCCATATGTAGTGGCATAATGACCTTGCCTGTGAAGAACCACTGCTCTCCAGCTTGGGCAACATAGTGAGAATTCATCTGTCAAAAAAAAAAATTACAGTAATGCTAAAATCTAAAATCGTATTATAACCTCTCCCAACCCACCATTTCCCTCTCCAGGGACCAACTTACTCCCTTCCTCCCCTTTCCCCAGGAAAGCCTACTTCCTGCTTTAATTCCATTATAATTGGCAGAGTTCATATTTATTTATTTCTAGACTGAGTCTTGCTCTGTCACCCAGGCTGGAGTGCAGTGGCACGATCTCTGTTCACTGCAAGCTCTGCCTCCCAGGTTCACACCATTCTCCTGCCTCAGCCTCCCGAGTAGCTGGGACTACAGGCGCCCGCCACTATGCCCGGCTATTTTTTGTATTTTTAGTAGAGACGGGGTTTCACCGTGTTAGCCAGGATGGTTTCAATCTCCTGACCTTGTGATCCACCAGCCTTGGCCTCCCAAAGTGCTGGGATTACAGGCATGAGCCACTGCGCCTAGCCACTTTCGTTTATTTTTTACTGCTGGAAAATGTTTCAGAAGTTCCTTCGTTTTTTCCCAGAGTGTCATTATAAGTAAGAGTATACAAAACTCATTTTCAACTGCCACCATGAGCCAATTTTACACATATGCTTGTGCGCGCACGCACACACACACACACACACATCCTTAGTGTTGTTTTGTGTGTTTAAGTTAGCACAAATGGTACCATATCATATATGTCATTCTGTGGTTTATCTGGTTCACTCAACAATGTGTTTGATATATTAGGCTCTTTCCTTTAAGCTACCTTGTAGTACTCTTTTGTAATAATATACTGCATTTTATCTACTCCCCCCCTTGATGAGCATTTAGACTGTTTCTATTTTTTTGCTATTACAAACAATGCTCTGATGAAAATTCTTGAATCTATTTCCTAACGTGTACATGTGAGTGTCTCTATGTTATAGGTTTATTGGGTAATTTAGCATGTATAGTTTTCAGTTTTATTAGGTGCTATCAAGTTGTTTTCCTTTTCTTTTCTTTTTTTTTTTTTTGAGACAAGTTTCACTCTTGTTGCCCAGGCTGGAGTGCAATGGCACAATCTCGGCTCACTGCAACCTCCGCCTCCCAGGTTCAAGTGATTCTTCTGCCTCAGCCTCCTAAGTAGCTGGGATTACAGGCACCCACCATCAAGCCCGGCTAATTTTTGTATTTTTAGTAGAAACGAGATTTCATCATGTTGGCCAGGCTAGTTTTGAATTCCTGACCTCAGGCGATCCGCCTGCCTTGGCCTCCCAAAGTGTTGAGATTATAGGCATGAGCCAGTGCGCAAGGCCTTAAACATTGCTTCAAACCTCAGTGACCTTGCCTAGAGGTGTAAAGCTTGACTCTAATCTACCCTGACTAAAGGACAATGACTCTGGAGCATAATCTTGGCAGGAAGCATGTTAGAACTGCCCTTCTAATTGTGCGTCTCTGATTTTGTTTGATTTAGCACAGATTAGGGAGAAATCTGAATATCCATCATCAGACAGGTTCACTGGTCAGAGAAAGGTGTGGAGGTTGAGCACAAAATTTCCTCTCCCTATTCCAGAACTTGGGAGTTACACAGTTCAGTGAACCCTTGAAGGTGGAACATCAGAGGAACAGAGGGCACAGAACTGGATGTGTAAACTGTTGATCTTCTGGGCATTCCTGGTTGTGAGCTTTCCCAGTATGACAGGTGCTCAGCACGGGGTGGGCCAGGCCTAGTGGTTCAGGGGAATAACGTGTTCTGAACGTGTGTTTATTCTTTTCAACTTTATTATTTTTATTTATTTATTTTTTGAGACAGAGTTTCACTCTGTTGCCAGATTGGAGTGCAGTGGCATGATCTCTGCTCACTGCAACCTCCACCTCTCGGGTTCCAGCGATTCTCCTGCCTCAGCCTCCTGAGTTGCTGGGATTACAAGCGCCCACCACCATGCCCGCTAATTTTTGTATTTTTAATAGAGACGTGTTTGCACCATGTTGGCCAGGATGGTCTCGATCTTTTGACCTCGTGATATGCCCTCCTTGGCCTCCCAAAGTGCTGGGATTAGAGGTGTGAGTCACCACGTCTGGCCTTATTTTTATTCCTTATTTTTGAGACAGAGTCTCGCTCTGCCACCCAGGCTGGAATGCAATGGCACCATCATGGCTCATTGCAGCCTCGGCATCCTGAGTGCAGGCCATCCTCTCACCTCAGTCTCCTGAGCAGCTGGGACTACAGGCGCATACCACCAGGTCTGGCTAATTTAAAATTTTTTTTGTAGCGATAGGGTCCCATTATGTTGGCCTTGAACTTGAACTGCTGGGATCAAGTGAACTGCCAGCCTTGGCTTCAGAAAGTGCTGGGATTATAGGGGTGATTCTATCAGAAAATGCTGTGCCCGACCTTATTTTAAACAATGTCACCACAGGGCTGAGGAAGGAATGAGGACTAGATGAACTAAAATTTCAGAGAGGAGAGAATTTTTCTGAGGTGAGTTGAGTATATGTTTAGGATTGAGTTTAACCTAGACAGAATGCCTCTCCTTGGGAAGACCACCAAAAGTTTCTGGTGGTCATGCAAAGCAACTTGGAAACTTAGGGGGCCTCTAACTATGGCCAGTTTTACCTGTGGAATATTTGCTGAACACTGGGAATGTGCAGGAGCCTGGAGAGTCAGGCTAAAAACTCCTAAAAGGCAGACTGAATCTCCTATGGTCTGTAATTACTGATTTTAAAAAGTAGATCTGCTGAGGCAGAGCAGGGAGAAGAGCCTCAATTACTCAATTGGTCTTCTCCTCCTCAAGATATTTGCCAGATTTTGAGTCTGCATGAAGTAGAAGCCTGGAGACCTAGCTCAATATCATTCCGTATTTCAGGGCAGAGAGGATGAATACCTGTCCAGTTTTCAATCAAAGGTTGTGAGAGGCCGGGTGCAGTAGCTCACACCTCTAATCCCAGCACTTCGGGAGGCTGAGGTGGATGGATGGCATGAGTTCAGGAGTTCGAATCCAGCCTGGGCCACATAGTAAGACCCCCACCTCTTAAAAAAAAAAAAAAGAAAAAGAAAAGAAAAATTAGCCAGGCATGGTGGCACGCACCTGTGGTCCCAGCTACTTGGGAGGCTGAGGTGGGAGGATCACCTGAGCCCAGGAGGTAGAGGTTTCAGTGAGCCATGATTGCACCACTGCACTCTAGTCTGGGTAACAGAGCAAAACAACAATAAAAGGTTGTGAGAAGGGGGGTGAATCAGGCTGAAACAGCAACCCAGTCCTGACACAGTCTAATCCCAGATTGAATTGAAGTGATCAAATCCTTACTCTATCTGCCTACTAGAAAAAAGGGAAAACTCTCTCTGGTAGAAGATAATATGATATGACTCCTCTACATTTACTCATAATTTCTGGCAAACAATACAAAAGTGTAAAACTTGTAAAGAGAAAAGTAAACGTGACCAAACGTGACCAAAATAAAAAAAAAAAAGATAATAGAAGCAGACCAACAGATGATCCAGATATTAGAGTTAGCATTCAAGAATGTAAAATAACTACTATTAATATGTAAGGAAAATAGAGAAAATGATGAATATATAGATTAAAATATGGATCATTTAAACAGATAAATGGAATCTATAAAAAAGTCAAATGAATGTATTAAAACTGAAAAAAATCTGAAATTAAGAACTCAGTGTACAGGTTTAACAGCAGATTGGGTACAGCAGAACATAGGATTAGTGAACTTGAAGACGGATCAGTAGAAAATACTCAAACTGAAGGACAGAGATTAAAAAAAGAGTAAAAAAGAAAAAGAAAGGAGGAAGATTGGGGTAAGCTAAAATATCTAGCATACATACAATTGGAGTCTCAAAAGGAGAGAAGAGAGAATATTGGGCAAAAACAATATTGGAAGAGATAAAAACAGTAGTGCAGCCATGGATAAGCTGGACATGTTTTCTTTCTCATCTTCCTTTTATAGCCTTTGAGGCCAGATAATTTTCCAAACTGATGAAAGATATCAACTCACAGAGTCAAGAAGCTTAGCAAACCCAAGCAGGACAGATACAAACAAAACCATTCCCAAGAATATACTAGTAATACTATTAAACACTGGCCAGGCGTGGTGGCTCACGCTCATAATCCCAGTACTTTGGGAGGCTGAGGCAGGTGGATTACCTGAGGTCAGGAGTTCAAGATAAGCCTGGCCAGCATGGTGAAACCCCATCCCTACTAAAAATACACAAATTAGTCAGTCATGGTGGCATGTGAACCTGTAATCCCAGCTACCTGGGGAGGCTGAGGCAGGAGAATCTCTTTGGAAGTTTGCTTGAACCCGGGAGGCAGAGGTTGCAGTGAGCCAAAATCATGTCATTGCACTCCAGCCTGGGCAACAGAGCAAAACTCCATCTCAAAACAAACACAAAAAAACAAACAAAAGGGCCGGGCGCGGTGGCTCAAGCCTGTAATCCCAGCACTTTGGGAGGCCGAGGCGGGTGGATCACGAGGTCAGGAGATCGAGACCCTCCTGGCTAACACGGTGAAACCCCGTCTCTACTAAAAAATACAAAAAAGTAGCCGGGCGCGGTGGCGGGCGCCTGTAGTCCCAGCTACTCGGAGGCTGAGGCGGGAGAATGGCGGGAACCCGGGAGGCGGAGCTTGTAGTGAGCCGAGATCGCGCCACTGCACTCCAGCCTGGGCGACACAGCGAGACTCCGTCTCAAAACAAACAAACAAACAAACAAACAAACAAACAAACAAAAAACTATTAAACATCTTGAAGTCAGAGGGAAAAAAGCCACATTACCTTCAAAGAAACAACAATATGACTAACAGGTAAATTTTCAACAAAAACAATGGAAGTTGGCTGGGTGCAGTGGCTCACACCTGTAGTCCTAGTACTTTGGGAGATTGAGGCAGGCAGATCACCTGAGGTCAGGAGTTTGAGACCAGTCTGGCCAACATTATGAAAACCCATCTCTACTAAAATTACAAAAATCAGCTAGGCATGGTGGCGCATACCTGTAAACCCAGCTACTTGGGAAGCTGAGGCAGGAGAATTGCTTGAACTCAGGAAGTACAGGTTGCAGTGAGCTGAGATTGCACCACTGCACTCCAGCCTGGGCAACAGAGTAAGACTCTGTCTCAAAAAACAAAACAAAACAAAAAACCAAAAAACAAACAAACAAAAAACCGGTGGCAGCCAGGAGACGATGAAATAACACATTTAAAGTTCCAAAAGAAAGTAACTATCAACCTGTGCCAAAGGATAAATGCTACAAAAATAGAAGTTTAAGAAAAACACTTTTACCAAAACAATCTTGAAGAGGAACAAAGTTATAGGTCTCATATTTCCTGATTTCAAAACTTATGACAAAGCTACATTAATCAAAACAGTGTGGTACTGTCATAAAGATAGATATACTGGCCAGGTGCAGTGGTTCATGCCAGTAATCCCAGCACTCTGGGAAGCCGAGATGGGCAGATCATGAGATCAGGAGATCAAGACCATCCTGGCTAACACGGTGAAACTCCATCTCTACTAAAAAATACAAAAAATTAGCTGGGCGTGGTGGCGGGCGCCTATACTGCCAGCTACTCAGGAGGCTGAGGCAGGAGAATGATGTGAACCCTAGGAGGCAGAACTTGCGGTGAGCTGAGATTGTGCCACTGCACTCAAGCCTGGGCGACAGAGTGAGATTCGGTCTCAAAAAAAAAAAAAAAAAAAAAGACAGACCAATAGAATAGAATAGAGAGCCCAGAAATAAACATTCACATAATGATCAAATGAGTTTTGGGCTTTTTTTTGAGACAGGGTCTCACTCTGTTGCCCAGGCTGGAGCGCAGTGGTGCAATCATAGCTTATCGTGGCCTTAAACTCCTGGGCTCATGCAATCCTCCTACCTCAGCCTCCCAAGTAGCTGGGACTATAGGCACATGCCACCATACCCGGCTAATTTTTAATGTTTTTGTAGATATAGGATCTCAGTATATTGCCCAGGCTGGTCTTGAACTCTTGAGCCCAAGAAATCCTCCTACCTTGGCCTCCCAAAGTGCTGGAAATACAGATGTGAGCCACCACACCCAGCCTCAAATGAGTTTTGGCAAGGGTGCCAAGACCATTCAATGAGGAAAGTAGAGTCTTTTCAACAAACAGTAGTGGGAAAACTGGGTATCCATGTGCAAAAGAATGAAGTTACAGCAATACAAACATTAATTCAAAATGAATCAAAGATTTAAACTAAGAGCTAAAACTGAACTCTTAGAACAGGGGAAAAGCTTCATGACATTGCATTTGGCAATGATTTCTGGAAATGACACCAAAGTCAGGACAAGAAAAGAAAATAAATAGGACTACATCAAAATTAAAAGCTTTTGTGCATCAAAGGACACTTTGCAAGACAGACTCAGTTCCTGCCTTTATGGAACTAGTCTTCCAAGTTATGACGAATGCTATGAGAGGTGTTACAGAATTGAATTACAGAGGATATAAAACTTCAAAAATCCTCAGGGGATCCTCAAGGCAGACCCATATACTAGCGCAGCCATGGATACATTGGATATGTTTTCTTTATCATCTTTCTGTTCTAGTCCCTTGGGACAGACCTTGAGTAAGTCAAGAAAGAATCCTTAACTGTATTGGAGTTGAAGGTTCAAATCCCATTCTCTTAAGAAGTGGAGTAGCGGGCTGAGCGCGTTGGCTCATGCCTGTGATCCCAGCACTTTGGGACCTGAGGTGGGCAGACCACCTGAAGTCAGGAGTTTGAGACCAGCTTGGCCAACATGGTGAAACTCCATCTCTACCAAAAATACAAAAATTAGCCAGGTGCCGGGCGCGGTGGCTCAAGCCTGTAATCCCAGCACTTTGGGAGGCCGAGACGGGCGGATCACAAGGTCAGGAGATCGAGACCATCCTGGCTAACACGGTGAAACCCCGTCTCTACTAAAAATACAAAAAACTAGCCGGGCGAGGTGGCGGCGCCTGTAGTCCCAGCTACTCGGGAGGCTGAGGCAGGAGAATGGCGTGAACCCGGGAGGCGGAGCTTGCAGTGAGCTGAGATCTGGCCACTGCACTCCAGCCTGGGTGACAGAGTGAGACTCCGTCTCAAAAAAAAAAAAAAAATTAGCCAGGCATGGTAGTGGGCGCCTATAATCCCCGCTACTCAGGAGGCGGAGGGAGGAGAATTGCTTGAACCTAGGCGGTGGAGGTTGCAGTGAGCCAAGATGTCTTGTGTCTTGTTCTCACCTTTCGAATATTGCATCATCAGTAGTTAGCAGTTTGCTTTCTCTGACATCCTACTCTCAGGCTGGATGGCTCTGGATCCTCTCATTTAAATAAGTATTTTATATATAGATAAAATATATAGCTATATTACCCCACCGGTAACATAGCTTCTAAAAGCTCAGGGTCACATCCCTGAGGTGATCCTTTCCCGCCTTAAAGTGTCTGCCTGAGAAAACTCAAAAGTTGCCAAAATAAGGGCAGCTTCCTTCCTTCTTTCCCTCCCTCCCTCCCTTCCTTCCTTCCTTTCCTTCCTTCCTTTCTCTCCTTTTTTCTCCTTTCTTCCTTTTTTTCTCTCTCTTTCCTTTCTTTTCTTTTTTTGAGATGGTGTTTCATTAGCTCTGTTGCTCAGGCTGGAGTGTAGTGGCGCAATCTTGTCTCACTGCAACCTCTGTCTCCTGGGTTCAAACAAATCTCTTGCCTCAGTCTCCCAAGTAGCTGGGATTACAGGCGTGTGCCACCACACCTGGCTAATTTTTGTATTTTTTGTAGAGACGGGGTTTTACCACGTTGGCCATGCTGGTCTCGAACCCCTGACCTCAGGTGATCCGCCCATCTAAGCCTCCCAAAGTCCTGGGATTACAGGCATGAACTACCACGCCCAGCCTGAGGTGGGCAGATTTCTTGAGCTCAGGGGTTTGAAACCAGCCTGGGCAACATGGTGAGATCCCCCCCGATCTCTACAAAAAAAAAAAAAAATACAAAAATTAGGCTGGTCATGGTGTCTCACACGTGTAATCCCAGCACTTTGGGAGGCTGGAGTGATAGGATTACCTGAGGTCAGGAGTTCGAGACCAACCTGGCCAATGTGATGAAACCCCGTCTCTATTAAAAATACAAAAAAAAAAAAAATTAGCTGGGCATGGTTGTGCACACCTGTAACCCCAGCTACTGAGGAGGCTGAGGCTGGAGAATCGCTTGAACCAGGGAGGTGGAAGTTGCTGTGAGTTGAGATGGTGCCACTGCACTCCAGCCTGGGCAACAGAGCGAGACTCCCTCTCAAAAAAAGAAACAACAACAACAACAACAACAAAATTTAGCCGGTTGTGGTGCCTGTAGTCCCCAGCTACTCGAGAGGTTGCAGATGGAAGATCACTGGAGCCGGGGAGGCATAGGTCGCAGTGAGCCGAGATCACGCCACTGCACTCCAGCATGGGTGACAGAGCCAGACCTTGTCTCAAAAAACAAACAAAAGACACGTAAGGACAGTGTTGAGGATAGTATCCTCACTAGTCTCTGTGGGAGGATGGAATCCTAACTTCCATAACTGCCAGCTAGCAGACATCACTGACCTAAGCACATTTACATTGACTAATTCTGTAAATGTTCACTTCCCTGACTCTAATGACCCTCTGTCTCACCGTCCCCTAACCTCGTTTTCCCTATGAAATACCCATTACTTGTATACAAATTGCAGTCGAGTTCAGTTCATGCTGAACTCTTTTTCCTTATTGCAGTAGTTACTACTGATTGAAAGCTGTCCTTTCCACTTTATTGTCTGGCTTTGTTTATCTTTGACAAAGTTCACCAATTTGATTCAAGACACTGTTTCCAGCCCCTGCTATGGAGTTACATTGAGAAGGAAACCTCTGGAATTTAGTTTCACCCCTACAGTTTCAGTGGAATTTTTCTGCTTCTTTAGAGGTGCGCAAGGGCCCTTGACAATAAGGAAACTTTCAGACTTGTCCAAGGTCCCACAGAGAGTGCTTGATCCACCCGAGGTATCACACCCCACAGGGTATACACAAGAGTATACATTAATACTTTTTTTTTTTTTTTTGAGACAGGGTCTCACTCTGTTGCCCAGGCTGGAGTGCAGTGGGGCAACCTCAGCTCACTGCAACCTCCCTTGGGTTCAGGCAATTCTCCCACTTCACCCTCCCAAGTAGCTGGAATTACAGGCGTGCACAACCACGCCTGGGTAATTTTTTTTGTTTTTTTTTTGTTTTTTTTTTTTTGAGACAGAGTCTCGCTGTGTCGCCCAGGCTGGAGTGCAGTGGCCGGATCTCAGCTCACTGCAAGCTCCGCCTCCCGGGTTTATGCCATTCTCCTGCCTCAGCCTCCTGAGTAGCTGGGACCACAGGCGCCCGCCACCTCGCCCGGCTAGTTTTTTGTATTTTTTAGTAGAGATGGGGTTTCACCGTGTTAGCCAGGATGGTCTGGATCTCCTGACCTCGTGATCCGCCCGTCTCGGCCTCCCAAAGTGCTGGGATTACAGGCTTGAGCCACCGCGCCCGGCCTGTTTTTGGTTTTTGTAGAGGTGAGGTCTCACCATGTTGCCGAGGCTGGTCTTGAATTCCTGGGTTCAAGTGATTCTCCTGTCTTGGCCTCCCAAAGTTCTGGGATTACAGGCATGAGCCACCCGGTGGCACCGGGCCCTGATTCCTTTTTTATTCTGACTTCAAGATTCAGTTCTACAGTTATCGGCTGTGTGACTGGGTAAATCACTACACCGCAAGCCTTGGTTTCCTATTTACGAAATGGGTCGAATAATGCCTGCCACGTGGGGCTGCTCTGAGGAGTACAGATGTAAGAGATCCCGTGTCCACTGATATTTTCATGTGGGCTTTTTGATAATGATCCAAAAGGAACATGAGAACTGTGATTTCTCGGCCGGGCGAGGCGGCTTACTCCTGTAATCCCAGCACTTTGGGAGTCCGAGGCAGGCGGATCACCTGAGATCCGAAGTTGGAGACCAGCCCGGCCAACATGGTGAAATCCCCTCTCTACTAACAATACAAAAAATTAGCCGGGCGTGGTGGCTCATGCCTGTAATCCCAGCTACTTGGGAGGCTAAGGCACGAGAATCGCTTGAACCTGGGAGGCGGAGGTTGCAGTGAGCCGAGATCGCGCCACTGCACGCCAGCCTGGGGGACAGAGCGAGACTCCGTCTAAAAAAAAAAAAAAATTGTGATCAGCGTCTTTTAAGTGGCCACCTCCCCACCCCACCTTCATGCCTCCCTCCTCCTTGAATCGTGTGTTAGAACGCTGTGATCTGGTCCAAACTCCACGGAGATGCGATGTGAAGCGAAGTTGGGCGATTTCAACTCCCTGTCTCGGTCGCCACCTAGGATTACGGCACGTTCAGCTGCGACCTCATCAACGTGGCTGCTGGAACTCGCCTACAGGAAAAAGAAAGAAGTGACCCTGAAGGATCACTTCCGCTTCCGTTGGCGCAAACGCTTTCATTTTTTTCTGCTACCGTGACTAAGATGGAAGCGTTTTTGGGGTCGCGGTCCGGACTTTGGGCGGGGGGTCCGGCCCCAGGACAGTTTTACCGCATTCCGTCCACTCCCGATTCCTTCATGGATCCAGCGTCTGCACTTTACAGAGGTCCAATCACACGGACCCAGTAAGTTCTCGGCGCTTTCGCTTGCATAGGGGGAGGGACCATGGGGCCTGGTGCTGCCGGCCGGTTTTGAGAGCCCGGGGAGGTGAGGCGGGGACCCCGGGGGGGGGGGGGGCGAACGGCAGGGGAGCTCGGGGCGCAGAGTCCTGGAGAATGCAGAATAATTGGAAGGAATTGTAGAAAATCAGAAGCGGAGCTCAGTGCGCTGAAAGAGGGCGCAGGCCATCCCCCCGCTCAGCTCCCACCGTTCTCACTCTTTAGGAACCCCATGGTGACCGGGACCTCAGTTCTCGGCGTTAAGTTCGAGGGCGGAGTGGTGATTGCCGCAGACATGCTGGGATCCTACGGCTCCTTGGCTCGTTTCCGCAACATATCTCGCATCATGCGAGTCAACAACAGTACCATGCTGGGTGCCTCTGGGGACTATGCTGATTTCCAGTATTTGAAGCAAGTTCTCGGCCAGATGGTGTAAGTCATCCAGAGAACAGGAGAGTGGTTCCCAAGTAGAGAGGGGAGTCCCCTGTTTTTTATTCCCTTCGATGGAATGTGGGGACTTGATGTTGCAGCGGGGGACTGGGACAGTTGTTGGAGGTGGGCGATCTAAGAGTGTTTGCAATAAAGTTTTTGGCATTAGGAGGTGTAAAATGGCGGAAGGTGTGCTTAACTTCTTTTGGGGATGGGTGGAGACCCCGACTTAATTCTCTCCCTTTTCTCACAACCAATTCCTTTTAAGGATTGATGAGGAGCTTCTGGGAGATGGACATAGCTATAGTCCTAGAGCTATTCATTCATGGCTGACCAGGGCCATGTACAGCCGGCGCTCGAAGATGAACCCTTTGTGGAATACCATGGTCATCGGAGGCTATGCTGATGGAGAGAGGTTCATATGAATACAAATAACTTATTTCCTTTACCACCCAACCTAGTACCTGTGTAGTATCTCTTCTGTCTCTTCTCCCCAAGTGAATCCCATTTTAACTCCGACCCCGTGGTCCCCTTCTTCAGCTAAGATGAACCTAAGGTGAAATGAGTTTTGATCCATTGTGTCCTGTTAGCTTCCTCGGTTATGTGGACATGCTTGGTGTAGCCTATGAAGCCCCTTCGCTGGCCACTGGTTATGGTGCATACTTGGCTCAGGTAAGTGGTGAGTCTAGAGGTGGGGAAAAGGGAAGACAAAAGGAAATAGATTAGTGGTTGTCTCCTTTTCTCCTGAAATTCTGATATGAGGGATGGGCTGGGATCCCTATTACTGGGCAGATGGTTTTCTTTGTAGTCTGGGGGCTGTAGGTGTTGACACTGATTCCAGTGACAAGATGGCATGTCTGGGAGTCAGTAGACATGCAAAGAGAGGACACCCTAGAACTTCCTTTTGAAGTGGCTCTTAGCTTATTAGTAAGCAGAGTTCATTCTGGTGAGGCATGAGGCAGAATGTCATCTTTTCACTCTCATGCTTTTTATACCATAGATTTGAGACAACTAGCCAGTTATTCAGCCCAATATCTACCATGGTTTTCCCCAATCTCCCTAGCCTCTGCTGCGAGAAGTTCTGGAGAAGCAGCCAGTGCTAAGCCAGACCGAGGCCCGTAACCTAGTAGAACGCTGCATGCGAGTGCTGTACTACCGAGATGCCCGTTCTTACAACCGGGTGAGGAATGTGCTGGGAACCTAATTGGTGGGCTCTGAATCCTTGCAATCCCTGGGTCTCTATGCTTTGAAGAACAGATTGCCTCACTTGTCTAACTCCTATTTTTACCCTGGGGAAGACCTCCACTTGACCTTTCATTTAAGGACTTAAGGGGTGGGCATTATTGAATGCTCTGCTTTTTTCCAGTTTCAAATCGCCACTGTAACTGAAAAAGGTGTTGAAATAGAGGGACCATTGTCTGCAGAGACCAACTGGGATATTGCCCACATGATCAGGTTAGTAATAGGAAAAAAATTGGTGACAGATTTGGGAGGTCTTTGGCTTACACTAAGTTGGGCTTTTCTGGGGAGACTCACCCAGGAAAATGGGTGGAGAGGGTTTTGGTTGGACGGTACGGCTCTTTTTGGGAATTGATCCCTTTATGCTTCACAATTTTATTATTCTCTCTTCCTTTTTTAGTGGCTTTGAATGAAATACAGATGCATTATCCAGAACTGAAGTTATACCCTACTTTTAACTTTGAACTTGGCTGGTTCAAAGACAAGACTCTTCTTTTGTAAAGTAAATAAATTCTTCAAAATGCTTGCTGAGTGGTTTTTGTCTGACTGGGTCACACCAAGTGCAAAACTGCTGAGTACTGCTATGTGCCATCTCCCTCCTTCGTTGGAGAACCCTTAGGGTCTTGCAGCACATCAAGAATTATCTGCACGATACAGAAAGACACACTAGCATCATTTGGAACTGTATTAGAAGCAGAGCTTCCTGTAGAAGCGACTTAATTTTTGTGTGCTAACTGGCTTTTTGTGTTCAAATTCTCCTCCCAAATCTTCCCCCACTACACTGGATTATCAAAGAATACAGATTTCTTAATGTTGGCTGTGATTTTCATTAAAATACCACTTTAAAGATAATCTAGTAGAGCTGTTCTGCCTCAGGTTACCCTCAAGTCAGCTGGGACATCAGCCATCCCTGGAATGGTTCTAAACCTGAATATTTTAGAGACAAAATACTCATTCTGTTGCCCAGACTGGAGTGCAGTGGCATGATCATAGCTTACGGCAGCCTTGAATTTCTGGGCTCAAGCAACCTCCTGCCTCAGCCTCCCAAGTGCTGGGATTACTGGCATAAGCCATCATGCCCAGTCTGAATTTTTAAAATGAACACTGTAGGTGACTCTGACACATATCCTCTTCAAACTTGAGAAAGAAAATACAGGCAGCAAATTCAAAGTATAGAAATTTAGTGAGAGAACTGAAGGAAAAACCATCCCTCCACTTGCATTGTCCATAACAACAAACTTGTAAAGCAAAAGAAAACAATTGAGCTTTCAACCTGAAACCTCCAAACATTCAGTCTCAACACAGAAAATAGTCAATAAATACATGTTTATTGATTAAACTGAATTATAAAAAACAAAACCAAAAAAAAATTTCCTTCTACTACTAAGCCATGCAGGCAGAGTCCACAAAGACAACTTCCTGGCCAAAACCCAGCTGATCCACTGTTGGTATTATGATCTTAAAAAAAAAAATTACCCATCAAGAAAGTCAATCGTGTGCAGAGGACAGGAACCCCAGCTCTGCTAAGGCTGTGGCTGCTGCAGAAACTACCAGAGTAGGATTAGGTTGTTGTAGATAGAAGTGACCAATCAGTTCTTGAACTTTCTCAAAGGCAAAGGCTGACTTCAAAGTCCATAGTCAATAAAATGGCATCAGGCAAAAAGCCGGGGAAGAGAAGCCCAGATGGATCCTTAGTTGTTTTCAGATGTCAAGGGTTCACAAAGCTGGCCAAGCTGTTTCTGGAAGGGACTTTTCCAGTTCACTATATTATAGTGTGCTGGGGGATGAAAAAACAAACAAAAAAGCAGGGTGCGGTGGGAGAAATGGGTGGTAACAAATGTCACACCTGTACCACCAGGCCCATCACATCTTGAGCATATTTCCCAGTCTGTGAAAGCCTATTAAACAGGGTCACCTAGAAAAAAAACAAGTTTATAAATCCATTTCCCCTCATTTTATTAAATGTTCCACTTATGTACATTTTAAAGACGAACCATTTACAAGCTTGTGCAGGTTGCCTCCTTGGCTCACAGGAGGGGAACATTGTTGTAAAGTCTCAGGATAAACAGAAGACTTGGTTTTTTGCTCCTTTTCTCTGTACGGCACAGTACGTTTTGGTTTAAAATCATGAGTACATACAATTTAAAAAATCCCTCATGCAAATTGTAGAAAAAATTTTTTCCTTGAAGCTGGCAGTGAAAAATAAAGATTCATGTCATTTTCTTTGTGCACACCCCTGTGTGCTTCTTCCTATCAGATTCTTCCCTAAGTATTAAGAGAAATAGGGGAAAGCCACAGAGTACGCGGGATTTCAACAAGTGGTCTGTCTTGTCTTTTTGAAGTTCAACACTTCTTGAACAATTAGCTCCTGACTATAGGACCGGAAATCCCTTAAACAGGCATGTTCGCCATTTAACAGGATGAAGTTCAATAAAGTAGGGACTGCCCCTGGGGGCTTACAGGATGAAGACTCAAACTGGGAATGGCTTCCACCCTAAAACTGTTTGATCACCTCAGTACCTCTTGCTTGCTAGTAACACCTATATGATCCTTTGTCCAGAGTGATGGATGGTGTGAGAACGGGGAAAGGGGCCAAGGATCACAAGTGCAAAAAATATTGTTTATGTCATGTTTTGGAGGGAAAGTGGTGAGGAAAAGACAAATCTATTCATTCTGGATAATTAAAGGTGGTTTCATGCATTTTTAAAGCCACAATTTTATATCTAGGGTTGCTGTAGAAACCAACATCTCTGGAGAGGGAAGGCAAGAAAAGGAGAAGGAAGAGAGAGTTCAGTGGGACTTTTTTTTCCATTTTCATTTTTATATAAAAGTGTTAAGACCACAATGAAAAAAGTTTTTTATCCATATATATAATAAACCAGTTTGTGAGCTACATAATTTGTCTTTCCCACCTTCAGAAATGTTCTCACATTGACAATGATTAGATAGCATCATGCCCAAAGACAATGGCCACACAATAAAACAAAAGAAACCCAGTACTATGATACAATCGAGGTAAAAGGGGAAACAAAAAAATTTAACATTCGCCCACAAATTTTTTTTTCTTTTTCTTAATTTTGTCAGAAAAATACCAAACACAGTGATTTAAATTTAAAAAAAAAAAAAAGTCACAAAAACCTGTTTTTAGCAGAAGTGAATGACCAATGGGCCAGCTCCTTGGCTCAGACATGGTTACTATTGGTTTTCCTAATTAATCCACAAATCCACAGGGAAGTGTAAGTCAACTTCAGGGGGGAGTGGTGGTGTAAAATTAAAAAATATAAACCAAATACCCCACCTGATATGCCCCCTTTTCCCTAAGCCCCTTTACCCTCCCTTACATGTTCCCACCCCCACTCCACACCCCCTCATGACCCCAACACTCAAATCTCCATCAGATCTAGGTCAGCTTCTTCAAAGCCATAGAAAGACTCGGTCTCACTTTCACCCTCAAAGAGCTGGTGAAGGCTTTCAGGCTCAATTGTCTCTTCAGGAGATGATCTGGGTCGTGGAGTGGAAGACTCAGAATGTTCCCCACTCAGCTTCAGTTGCTCCTCTAGGGAGGCAATTAGCTCTTCCTGCATGTCAGCATTTCTTGTAGGTGAGTTAATGTTGCCATCAGGGCCAGGCAGAACACTAGCCACCAGGAAGGAGCGCTGAACTAGCTCTGGACAGTCCCCAATGACACCTAGCACTTCACCCAGCCAGACAAGCACCAGCTGAAGCAGGACATCAGAATCACATGCAGTATCTGCCATTTCCCGAGCCTGTTCCTTCCACTTTTTATGCAGGAAGTTCTTGACAGTTCTTTTGATGCATACATCTAATGGCTGAATTTTGGAGCTACAGCCTGCTGGGACCACTGCAGGCAAAGTGCTAGAGGCACTAAGCATAGCCAGTACCTCTTCTGACAAGTGAGTGCGATGACAGTCCATCACAAGCATGCCTTTGCTGCGCTGGCAAGCTGTGTGCTTCTGCCACACTCGAGTTGACCACAGCTCCATTATCTCATCATCACTGTAGCCACTCTCCTTTGCCTCTAGCAATATGGAATCTGGCATGTTAGCAGGCTGATCCATCTGCCCTCTGTAGAAAACCAGGGTGGGAAGGACAGTGCCATCTGCCAGAATGGCCAGGACTACATCACACCAAGGTTCCCCTGTGCCCACTGTCTGCAGGGCATTCTCCTTTCGGTCATCACTGCTCAGCACCTCTGTATCCAGGAACAAGGATATCTCGTCAATAGCCACAATCATAGACAAGGGTAAGTCCTGGTTGTGAATCTGCCGTTGTACAAATTCAATGAAGAGTCCTGCATTCTCTGCCACATCCTTAGGTAGGGTGTGGGCCACAGCTCGCCGGGCATGGGGAGTCAGGTGGTGCCGCAGCATGAAACGCACAGCCCACTCATAGGAGATCTTAAACCCCCCTTCCAAAGAACGTCCTATTTTGGTGGCCTTCTGGAACAAGGTCTCCTCATTTACAGGTAGCTGTTGTTCACGCTGGGTTAGCACCCACTCAGCCAGTTTCTCTTCTGCCTCAAAGCTTAGATATTTGCCCTCTAGATTCTCCCCCTGGGAGGCCTGGAAACGTCGAAGCCAACGCCGAATACGTCGCTGGGGATTTCGGAAGTGTTCAGCTGCCTGTTCTGTATTGCAGCATAGAGCAAACAGTACTACTCGAAGCTTCTTCACAGACAGCTGCTCCTTTTTGCCAACCCCACTACCACCACCACCTGATGCTGGCTCAGGTTCCTGGGTGACTGGGCTCCCTTCATCCTGATCATCAACATTCAGACATTCAGCTCCCTCTGTAGCCAATGGTGGAAGGGCTAAAGGCTGTGGGTGAGTGGGGGTTGGTGGTGGGGTTGCAGTTGAGGCTGGTGATGGGAGTGCTGGGGCTAAGGGAGTTGGTAGCTCTTCAGGCTCAGCTGGGGTGGCCCCCACAGATTTCACAGTGGCAGCTTTGTTAGTGGGGAAGGAAGGAGGAGGGTACATATTCTTCACGTTCCGGTCATGCACTCGGTCACGAGTCTGGCCATGCCTACAGGGGTGAGGAGCAAAGAGAGGAGGAAAAATCTCAGTTCAACTAGGAAATTGAAATAATAATAAGATAATAATAACAAAGAGTAAACACACTGCAAACCAGAAATTAAATTGTGAGGTGAGTGAGTTTTTGTTACCTTGAGTGAGCTATCCAAGTGAGTCCTATGGAAAATGAAACAATAAAAAAAGTTAGCTCAGTGAAGAAATAAGCCCTACAAAGACAGTGCCCTGGGATTTCAACTTACTACATAAAAATATGCTGTTCACAGTGACCAACTTTCCCTTTTATTTATTTATTTATTTATTTTTTAAATTGAGACGGAGTCTCGCTCTGTCGCCCAGGCTGGAGTGCAGTGGCCGGATCTCAGCTCACTGCAAGCTCCGCCTCCCGGGCTTACGCCATTCTCCTGCCTCAGCCTCCCAAGTAGCTGGGACTACAGGCGCCCGCCACCTCACCCGGCTAGTTTTTTTGTATTTTTTTTAGTAGAGACGGGGTTTCACCGGCTTAGCCAGGATGGTCTCGATCTCCTGACCTCGTGATCTGCCCGTCTCGGCCTCCCAAAGTGCTGGGATTACAGGCTCGAGCCACCGCGCCCAGCCACTTTCCCAGTTTTACACAAACTTTGGGTCGGAAGGTTTCCAATTTGGTACAGTACATCTCAACAGTGAATGAATGAGGCCAGGTAGGCATGCTCCTGATGCATACAGTACGAACCTGTATCTTTTTTCCTCCCCTTGCTCAACTAATCCCCATCTCTCCTCCTTACCCCGTGGCAGGATGCTGCTGGATCTGTGAGAGGGGTTGAATACCAAATGCTTGGCCATAGCATCACCCACAGAGGTGACAAAGGTACATGAAGTGCAGGCCAGCTTGATTCCACTAAAAAAGAGAATCGAGAATATGTAAGAGAAATACAGCAGTGACACTTGAGACCATTAAGCTTTGAGGCTTAAGAAAGAAAAGGAATGCCCTCCCACTTTCTCCTTTTTCTGAAATTAATTCACATAACCATCTCTCCAAATAATGAAAAATCTGAAAATTAATTAATGTAAAAACTTGAAAAATTAAGATGCTGCCAGTAAGTTTTTTCTTACCTCACAGAATTTTTAAACAAAGCCAAATACTTGGGGCTCTTCCGTGGAACATGATTGCTGAGAAAGACAAAGAAGTGGTATGAGTTATGGAGTTCTGGTGGCTAAGCTAGAGATCACCAGCCAGTGACAATCCCCTCAACAAAAGAGACGCTTCTTCAGTGCATCCTCATCTCAACCTAAGCCAGTTTTCCTGTCACCATGCTTCTTAAACTTTAATATGCATACGAGTCACCTGAGGATCTATTAAAATTCACATTCTGATTCAGTAGGCCCAGGGTGGGGCTGAGAGTCAGCATTTCTAACAACCTCCCACCTAATACTACTGCTACTTGGCCCTATGAAATTAGAGCACAGATCATCAAAACCTAAAAAACAAAGCCTCTCACTCTGCTAGGAGAGAACAAATAGCTCTAAGAGTTGAAGGAGGAAACATATTAGGAGCAGGGGAGAAAATGAAATGAGTGCTCAAGAATCTGGCTGGGACCAGGTGCAGTGGCTCACGCCCATAATCCCAGCACTTTACGAGGCTGGGGCGGGTGAATCACCTGAGCTCAGGAGTTTGAGACCAGCCTGGCCAACATGGTGAAACCACATCTCCACTAAAAATACAAAAAAATTAGCCAGGTGTGGTGATGCACACCTGTAATCCCAGCTACTTGGGAGGCTGAAACAGGAGAATCACTTGAACCCAGGAGGCAGAGGTTACAGTGAGCCAGGATTGTGCCATTGCACTCCAGCCTGGGGGACAGAGCGAGACCCTGTCTCCAGAAAAAAAAAGAAGAAAAAAAAGAATCTGAACTCTCAAGCTAAAACACTGGTTAAAAAACAACTTACTTGATCATGTGGTTGGCATAAGCTCGAGAGCAGCAGGTGCTATAGCGACACAGAGAGCAGTGTACGTAAGTAGGGAAATGATTAGGGAAATCTGGGATCTCGAAGCTGCACTCCAGGCATGTCTGCCGGCCCATGACACTCCTGTGGGAAAAAAGAAAGAATTCTCATTACTGCCTCAGGAGTCCCCAAAATGTAGGATTTTCAGACAACAAACCCTGCTAAAAAGCTACCAGATTGCACTGTGTATCAGGAATAATCCTGCCCACCCAGTCCCCACCCGCCCAGCACTTAGAAGAAGGTGCTGACATTTTCCTAACAGCTCTCTTCTGGATGCTGCGCTGGACAGGGGGATAAAGGAAGACAGGCAGAGGGTCCATTGAGGAGGTCAGCGGTGCTGCCTCCTGCAAGGCGCTGGGAGGTGTATCATTAGAGGATACAGGAACAGTTCGTGGCTGCCCTCGGGAAGCCCGGATTGTCACCTGAGAACCAAGGGAAGTAACAATGAGACATAACCCACACTGAATTTCAGAATACTGAAAATCTCTATTCCTCCCTCCCTGAGCCTATAAGACACTGGTAAACTCTTTACCTTGGTGCCTGGTTTCAAGCCCTCCAGCTGCTTGGGTTTACGGAAGGTTTTATGGTGTTGAAGCTTGTGTTCAATTTTGTCCTTGGCAAAGAGAAACTGCAGCCGGCATTTGTTGCAGTGATAAACATTTCTCTTCTGAAGTGGGGGAGGGAAAAAAAGAGACAAAATCCCTTAAAGGTTCCTAATAAATTTTCTTCTTTGAGGAGAAAGCAGATCAATGTCAACCATATCATTCTTCCCACCTTTCTGTTGATAATTTAAGAGAGTAAGAAAGAAATATGCAACATGACCACAAAACCTACCATTGAGAATCATCACCTCCCATGATCTCAAAGAAAGATGGTAGATTCTAGTCCAGGATGACTAAGTTCTCAAATCATCCGTTCCTGACTTGTTTAACAATTTGAATGAGTGATGTAACCTTTATTTTGTATTGTATCTTTACATTGCTGACAACTGGACATTCTCCTGGACATTCTTTTTTTTAAAAAAGGACAATGTACATAGTAAAGTCGTACTTTTTTTTCTGTACTCTTCTAACTTTGCTTTCAACTCCGACACTCAGTTCCCTTCCATACAAACGACTTATTACCAGTTTCCTGAGGATGCTTTCGTGGGCAGTCTACACATGTAACTGTATCACAAATACATTCATATCCAAACATGACCTGCCCCGCCCCCTTTTTTTGACACAGGGTCTCTCTCTGTTGCCCAGGCTGGAATGCAGGGGCATGTTCACAGCTCACTGCACGTCCCAAGTGGCTGGGACTACAGGCATGTGCCACCATGCCCGGCTACTTTTTGTATTTTTTGTAGAGACTGGGTGTCACCATGTTGCCCAGGCTGGTCTTCAACTCTTGGGCTCAAGTGATCTACCCACCTTGGCCTCCCAAAGTGTTGGGATTATAGGCGTGCACCACTGTGACTGGCACCCCCCTTTTCCCTTTCCTTTTTGTAGAAATGTTGTCTCACCATGTTGCCCAGGCTGGACTCCACCTCCTGGGCTCAAGTGATCCTCCCACCTTAGCCCTCTTTTTTTTCTCCTTTTAATACAAATGATAGCACTTATCTTGCTGTTTTCCCACTTAACACATCAATATATACAGATATGTCTCCTGGTGAGACCATTTTGAGGATTCAGTCTGCCTAGTATTGAAGTTCTTCAAAAATAGAACCCATGTCTATGATTTTCTTTAGTAGGATAACAAGTTTAGGCTGAGAGACAATTTCCACGCCCCTATTTGGAAATACAGTTGTGGTAGACGATCAGCAGTCACTACTGTGCAAAGGAGACTATGAGCGTAATAGGGTGCATATGTTTGTGTGCATATGTATGTGACTATTAAGCACACATTCTCCATTTTGAATCCTCTCTTATATACCTTTCACTCTCCTCTAGTGGCTCTCTTCTTGTAGTATTTTAAAACGAAGTCATAGCTTTTCATCTCATAAAGTAAATAAACAAAAGCAACAAGAAATTCTTCTTTGCCACTTCTTCCTCCGGATTTACCTACCCTGGGGGTCCTCCCTTTTTATAAATAAATATCTTTAAATACATCATCTGCATTTCCTTACCTCTCATTCATTTGTTCTGCTGAAATCTAACTTCTACTCTACCAACCAACAAAATGGCTCTCATCAATGTTGCTAAATTAAAGGCCTGTTTCTAAGTCCTTATGTTGCTTGACACCTTCCTGTAACATACGACATTTTGATCACACCCTTTTCTTTAAAACACTTTCTTCTCCCCAGTTTCCTTAATGTCAAGACTCTTCTGGCTTTCCTCCTAGTACTATGGTGGTTGCTCTACAGATAAGAGACTTCAAATATCCTAAGCCTTCTCTTATTCTCAACAGGGTTGGGGGGCCCATGGCATTTAAGTTTAAAATCTATAGGATTATATAACGCTGATACCTAAATATCTTTTCTGCAACCCAGAGTTCTCTCCCAGGCTTCACATCTATTATCCAACAGCTACACTTGACATCCACAGATGCTGCTAACTTACAATATCCAAACTCATGATCTCCCCCCTCACAAATATACTTTCTCTATTGTTTCTATCTCAGCAAATAGTTCCCTCATTCACCCAGCTGCCCAAGACAGAATCTTAGGCACTGTTCTTAACTACTGCATTGCTACCTTCACCTAATCCATCTCTACATCATAAATATCACAAATCTTCTGAATATCTCTCAACTCTACCCTCTTTTTCTTCATTTCAAAAGCCAATAGCCGGTATCCTCTCTCACCTGAACTACTGAAAAAAGCCTTCTACCTAGTTTCCCTAACTGTAGTCTCAATCTCCTTTAATCCATTCTCTGCAGTACAAGCAGTATAAAATCTTTTTTTTTTTTTTTTTGAGACGGAGTCTCACTGTGTCGCCCAGGCTGGAGTGCAGTAGCGCGATCTCAGCTCACTGCAAGGTCCACCTCCCGGGTTCACGCCATTCTCCCACCTCAGCCTCGGAGTAGCCGGGACTACAGGCGCCCGCCATCACGCCCGGCTGTTTTTTTTTTTTTGTATTTTTAGTAGAGACGGGGTTTCACCATGTTAGCCAGGATGGTCTTGATCTCCTGACCTCGTGATCCACCCGCCTCGGCCTCCCAAAGTGCTGGGATTACAGGCTTGAGCCACCACGCCTGGCCACAGTATAAAATCTTAACTAAATCTGAACACATCACTCCAGGGCTTAAAACCCCTTTAATGGCTTCCCAATGACTTCTTTTCATGGCTTAAAAGACCCTCCATGATCTGTCCCTGCCTAACTTCCAACTCCTCTGTCTCTTACACCCTACACTGAATCTCTCTCAATTTCTTGAAACTCCATAATCTTGCTTTGTGCCTTGGGCACACTGTTCTTCACCTTATTTCATCTGGCTCATTCTTATTCATCCCTCAGGTATTGAACAACACTTCTTTCTGGAAGCCTTACTAGGCACCCAGAATAGCTATGTGATTTTCTATATCCTATACTTTCCCCAACACAGTACTCTTCATGTTTTATTGTATTGTTTGCCTTGTTTACCACTACATCTCTAGCATCTAGACTGGTACATGGCACATAAATGAATTCAATCAATTTCTGCAAACATATGCATATTACAATCTCTGCCCAAATTATTTGCCTAGCTCAGCCCTGGCCCCAGCATCCATGTTTAAAAAAAAAATAAAGAGAATATGGGAATTGCTTGGTGCCTAGTACCTGGTGCCTCATGTAATGCTGTTGGAATGCATTGCCATTTTTGAAGACCTTCAGGCAATAAGGGCAGAGCAGATGCCGGGTATCCTCATGGATCATCCGAAAATGCACGTCTACCTCAGAGTAGAGTGAGGAGCGATATTGACACACCTGAGTCACATAAGAGGGAAAATAAGGCTAAGAATGAAGTGAACAACTGAGAGGCCTTAAAAAAAAAAAAAAGGTAGCAACAAAAACTTTTAAATAAAAAAAAAAAGTTTTCCCAAATGCATAGAAATCGAATTATTTTTCTGACTTTGTAATGCTGGGCTATGTCTGTGATAGATTTAGCTATTACTTTAAAAACAGGAAGGGACAGGAAAGTCTAAGAACAATCCATGTTCTATAACTAAGAAAAATAAAGCCTTTTCTGTGAATTTCCAAAGGGCACGTTCAGGAGACAGACACTCCCTTAGAATATGCACATGTTCCCTGGCTAGTCTACTTGTGGACATGTTCTTTTATGTTTTTCTCCTGCATGGAAACCCTGAAGATAAACTGTGTTTACTATTTCTTCTATACCTACTCAGAGTTCCTAAACTGAGTGTATGCAGTAGGTATTCAGCAATATTCATTAGTAGATTCTTTGTGTTCTGCCTGAGAGCAAAATTGCTAAAACTCCCTGGAGAAAAAGGCAATACCTGGCAAACATAAGGCATCTCTCCAGGCTTATGAGTATCCTTCATATGCTGGAGAAATAGTGGCTCACTTTCAAACGCCCACTCACAGATCTTGCACTTGGCTGTAAGAAGAAAAGTAATCAATAAATCCACCTGAAAATAAGACAAAAGTCCTGCTGACTCACAATCTTTATTTTCTCTGACTCCTTTATTTTCATTTTCAACAATCAGTAAATCACAGGTCGCTTCTGTTCTTTCTTTAAATGGCTCCACCTTAACATTTGTGTTGCTGATAATCTTATGTATGTAGCTCAGACTTCTTACCAAAGCTTCGTTCTAGATCTTATCTATAAGACGTTTTAAATTGGTTATTCTATCATCAACTCTAACCTAATTCAGCATCCTTCTGGCTTACCAGTGTTTCCCTTTTTCCTTTCCCCATTTCTTCCTGAGCTCAAAATTTAGGCACTATCTCAGACTCCAAACCCTGTATTCTGTCACCATTATTTCAAACTGCATGTAGGAGCTGTCACTTCTCTATTCTTACAGGCAAAAACTTGGTACTGGTTCATATGATTTCCCACTGCTAATCCGCTGGCCTCCAACACTTCCTACTCTCTTTGAAATTGTCCATTTTGTCAAGCTTATGAGAAAAAATTTTGACAAAGTTTTATGACACAAATTAACAATTCTGTCAACTTATGAGACAATTTTGGGTAATTTCATGTTGGCCAGGCTGGTCTCGAACTCCTGATCTCAGGTGATCAACCTGTCTCAGCCTCCCAAAGTTCTGGGATTACAGGTGTGAGCCACTGTGCTTGGCACACCCCCCCTCTTTTTTTTTTTTTTAAGAGACAGAATCTCACTCTGTTGCCCAGGCTGGAGCATGATCACAGCTCACCGCAGCCTCCTGAGTAGCTAGGACTATCCTTTGAGCTCAACCGAGCCTCCTGTTTCAGCCTCCCAAGTAGCTAGGACTACACTGGTGAACCACCATGTCCGACTAATTAAAACATTTTTTTTTGTAGGTACAGGGTCTTGCCATGTTGCCCAGGCTGGTCTGAAACTCCTGGCCTCAAGCAATCCTTCAGTCAATCCACTTCAGCTTCCCAAAGTGCTAGAATTACAGGTGTGAGCCAGTGTACCAGTAAATTTTGGTAAGATTTTTAACTGCTACATATTTTGAATTATATAGTATAGCAAAAAGACATTATTCACATTTTTCTCACTTTAATTGGAATTAGTTTCAAGTTTTTGCAAATAAAAAAACTGGAAGCTTAAAGCCTTGGGCATTTACTGGACAATGTCTAACCTCCCTCCATCAGCTCCCTACACCCCAGCCAAAGAAATATGAAAAGAGTTGAAATCTTTTTTTTTTTTTTTTAACTACCTAGAACCCTGGATTTTTGTTTTTGTTTTGAGACAGAGTCTCGTTCTGTCTCCCAGGCTAGACTGTAGTGGCTCAATCATGGCTCACTGCAACCCTGACCTCCCAAGCTCAAGCAATCCTCCCATCTCAGCCTCCCACAAGTGCCAGAATTACAGGTATGAGCCACTGTGCCTAGCCAAGTAATTTTTTAAAGTAAAACAAACAAATAAACAAAAGCCAGGGGTTCTTAATCTGGGGTCTATGGAACAGGCCTCTAGGAACCCAGGTATTCTCTGAAATTATTTGCAAAACACTAAAATGTAGATTTTTTTAGGAAGAGGATTCACACATTTCATATTTTTTCTCAAAGAGGTCTGCAACTCCACTTAGAAACACCGTATAGAGGTACACTAGGTGCTATGAGGACATGGATAAATAAGAAATTCTGCATAAAGGAATGAGGGAAAGCTATAATAACATAAAAAGCTGAATTGTCATAGAAGAATGGGGCTCAGCCACCCAGAAGAGAGGACCAAGAGAAAAGCAGGAGGAAAGGCAAGTAGGTATGAAAGTTAACCACATGTTTGGGAAACAGTTAACTAGCAACATGACAATATTATCTCTTTTCCACCCACCCCGATTTGTTTACCTCTTTCAGTTTTTTTTTCTTTTCTAGAACACCTTTAAGCAATCTTTTGTCCAGGCCTTTCTTACTCTGTTTTCCCTGGGCAATCTCATTCAATCTTTCTCCTATAATCTATTTATCAGCTCTATTTTCACAGCTGTCATGCAACATCAATAATAAAAAATACTTATTAAGCAATTTCTAATGTACAAGCATCATGTTAAGATTTACATGGTTGGCTGGGCGCGGTGGCTCATGCCTGTAATCCCAACACTTTGGGGGACCGAGACAGGTGGATCACCTGAAGTTGGGAGTTCAAGACTAGCCTGACCAACATGGAGAAACTCCATCTCTACTAAAAATACAAAATTAGCCGGGAATGGTAACGCATGCCTATAGTCCCAGCTACTTGGGAGGCTGAGGCAAGAGAATTGCCTGAACCCGGTAGGCAGAGGCTGCAGTGAGCCAAGATGGTACCGCTGCACTCCAGCCTGAGCAACAAGAGCAAAACTCCCTTAAAAAAAAAGAAAAAAAAAGATTTACACGTGTTATCTCAAGAAAACTAATGAGGGAGGAACTCAAATAGAAGTGGATTTAAGAAATCTCTGGTAACCTTTGACACATCAGTTCTACAGGGGAAGGCGCTAATACAGAAAAAGATTCAAGAGGGAGAAGGAATTGATTCTCCATAGTGGCTATCCTAACACCATCCCTCTGAGCACCATCACACTCATTCCCTCCTTAACACCTAACACAGTCTCCTACTTTGAGGAATTAGGCATGAATAACTATAACTTCTGCTGCTTGTTTTGCAAACTATGGAAGGATAGATCTTTTATATCTTACTAAGGCTCATCCAACCCCATCATGCCATGTATTCCAAGATTTTTTCAATTTGTTTTCCCTGTCTTGAATCTTCCCCACCCCCGACAGTTTCCGACTCCCAAACATGGTTAAGCTCCCTAAAGCATCCTTCCCTCAATCCTATTTCTTCCTCAGTCTATTATTTCTCCTTTCCACTAATGCAAGATTTTTTGAAAGATTAGAATAACCTACATCTGTTACCTTTAATGAGATGCTCAGGAGGTGGAGGTAACGATGCCAGGAGGAAAAATGTTAGAATATTTGAAGAAATGGGCGTGGTGGCTCACACCTGTAATCCCAGCACTTTGGGAGGCCGAGGCGGGTGGATCATGAGGTCGGGAGATCAAGACCATTCTATCCTGGCTAACATGGTGAAACCCCATCTGTACTAAAAATGCAAAAAAATTAGCCGGGAGTGGTGGCGGGCGCCTGTAGTCCCAGCTACTCGGGAGGCTGAGGCAGGAGAATGGTGTGAACCCAGGAGGCGGAGTTTGTAGTGAGCTGAGATCACGCCACTGAACTCCAGCCTGGGCAAAAGATCAAGACTCCGTCTCAAAAAAAAAAAAAAAAAAAAAGAATATTTGAAGAAATGTACCTTAAAATAGCCACTATGCACTATGGGCTGGGCACGGTGGCTCAAGCCTGTAATCCCAGCACTTTGGGAGGCTAAGACGGGCAGATCACGAGGTCAGGAGATCGAGACCATTCTGGCTAACACGGTGAAACCCCGTCTCTACTAAAAAACACACACACACACACACAAACTAGCCGGGGGAGGTGGTGGGCACCTGTAGTCCCAGCTACTCAGGAGGCTGAGGCAGGAGAATGGCGTAAACCCGGGAGGCGGAGCTTGCCGTGAGCTGAGATCTGGCCACTGCACTCCAGCCTGGGCAACAGAGCAAGACTCTGTCTCAAAAAAAAAAAAAAAAAAGATAGCCACTATGGAAAACAGGAATAATAACTAATAATCTTAACCATTTAGTCCCAAATCTGAGAGTAACAAAAGCTATGCAGCTTCTCTCCTGAAAAATGCACACACACAGGAAAGGTTTCCATGTAATTTTTTTTTTTTTTTTTTGAGACGGAGTCTCGCTCTGTCGCCCAGCCTGGAGTGCAGTGGCCGGATCTCAGCTCACTGCAAGCTCTGCCTCCTGGGTTCACGCCATTCTCCTGTCTCAGCCTCCCGAGCAGCTGGGACTACAGGCGCCCGCCACCTTGCCCGGCTAGTTTTTTGTATTTTTTAGTAGAGACGGGGTTTCACCGTGTTAGCGAGGATGGTCTCGATCTCCTGACCTCGTGATCCGCCCTTCTCGGCCTCCCAAAGTGCTGGGATTACAGGCTTGAGCCACCACGCCCGGCCTCCATGTAATTTCAAGAGGGATTCACAGGACACCTTACCACCAAGCAGGTTAATATTTCTGTATTAGACATAAATATTAAAAGACTATGAATCAGGGCCAGGTGCAATGGCTCACACCTGTAATCTGAGCACTTTGGGAGGCAGAGGCGGGTGGATCATCTGAAGTCAGGAGTTCAAGACCAGCCTGGCCAACATGGTGAAACCCTATTTCTACTAAAAATACAAAAATTAGCCGGGTGTGGTGGTGCACGCCTGTAATCCCAGCTACTTGGGAGGCTGAGGGAGCAGAATTGCTTGAACCTGGGAGGCGGAGGTTGCAGTGAGCTGAGATCACGCCACTGTACTCCAGCCTGGGTGACAAGAGCGAAATTCCATCTCAAAAAAAAAAAAAAGAAAAGAAAAGAAGACTATGAATCAGACAGAGTGTGGAGGCTCACACCTGTAATCCCAGCACTCTGGGAGGCCAAAGCAGGTGGATCACTTGAGGCTAGGAGTTCAAGACCAGCCTGGCCAACATGGTGAAACTCAGTCTCTACTAAAAATACAAAAATTATCTGGGTGGGATGGCGTACGCCTGTAGTCCCAGCTACTTGGAAGGATGAGGCAGGAGAATTGCCCGAACCCAGGAGGTGGAAGTTGCAGTGAGCTGTGATTGCATCACTGCATTCCAGCCTGGGTGACAGAGTGAGGCTCAGTCTCAAAAAAAAAAAAAAAAAGACTATGTATCAGCATTACACAAACTTATGAAAAGAACCCTAGGGCCATACAAGCTCCTTCAAGTCATTGCACTGCTCTGAAACAACTGTGAATAAAAATGTAACGCTATTTTTTTTTTTTTTTTTTTTTTGAGATAGGGTCTCACTCTATCAACCACGCTGGAGAGCAGTGGTGTGATCGTATCTCACTGCAGGCTCAACTTGCTGGGCTCAAACGATCCTCCCACCTCAGCCTCCTGAGCAGCTGGGGCTACAGGCACATGCCACACCACCTGGCTAATTAAAAGCAAACAAACAAACAGAGATAGAGATAGAGTCTCACTATGTTCCCCAGGCTGTTCTCAAACTCCTGGGCTCAAGCAATCCTCATGCATTGGCCTCCCGAAGTGCTAGGATTAGTGGCATGAGTCACCATGCCTTGGCCTGTAATGGTATTAAGATGATACTGTTATCACAGTTAAATATAATGATCCACTGATATTCTGGAGACAACTCAGAAAATTTTAAAATAAACTAGGTATTGAATGGTATTAAGGATTTCTAATTAATTCTGTTAGTTTTTTTTTTTTTTCCGAGATGGAGTCTTGCTCTCTCACCAGGGTGGAGTGCAATGGTGGGATCTCAGCTCACTGCAACCTCCATCTCCCGGGTTCAAGTAATTCTCCTGCCTAAGCTTCCCAAGTAGCTGGGATTATAGGCGTGTACCACCACACCCAGCTAACTTTTTGTATTTTAGTAGAGATGGGGTTTCACCATGTTGTCTGGGATGGTCTCAAACTCCTGACCTCATGATCCACCCACCTTGGCCTCCCAAAGTGCTGGGATTTACAGGCGTGTGGCACTGCGCCCGCCTCTCTCTCTTTTTTTTTTTTGAGACACTGTTTCATTCTTGCTGCCCAAGCTGGACTGCAATGGTGCTATCTCAGCTCACTGCAACCTCCGCCTCCCAGGTTCAAGCAATTCTCCTGCCTCAGCCTCCCAAGTAGCTGGGATTACAAGTCCGCACAACCATGCCTGACTAATTTTTTGTATTTTTAGTAGAGACAGGGTTTCACCACATTGGCCAGGCTGGTCTTGAACTCCTGACCTTAGGTGATCCGCCCGCCTCAGTCTCCAAACGTGCTGGGATTACAGGCGTGAGCCACTGCGCCCGGCCTATTAGATCTTAACAAAGGTACTATGGCCATATACCAAAAAAAAAAAAGCTTTATTTTTTAGAGCTACACATTAAAATATTTAGGGGAAAAATATCATGATGTCTACAATTAATAAACAATTCAGAAAATAAAAGGGAAAAAATCCCCCAAAATATTAGCATGTAAAAATAAGCTATTTTTTGAAAAGGTATCTGCACTCCCATGTTTATTGCTGCACAGTACACAATAGGTAAAATATGGAAACAATGTAAGTGCCCATCGACAGATGAATGAATAAAGATGATTTGGTGGCTCTGCACAGTGGCTCATGAGGTCAGGAGTTTGAGACCAGTCTGAACAACATGGTGAAACCCCATCTCTACTAAAAAATACAAAAAAATTAGCTGGGCGTGGTGGCACGTGCCTGTAATCCCAGTTACTCGGGAGGCTGAGGCAGAAGAATCTCTTTAACCCGGGAGGCGGAGGTTGTGGTGAGCCAAGATTGCAACACCGACCTTCAGCCTGGGGAACACAGCAAGACTCCTTCTCAAAAAAAAAAAAAAAAAGATGTGGTATATATACTCAGTGGAATATTATAGACATAAGAAAGAATGAAATTCTGTCATGCAGCAACACGGTTAGAACTGGAGATCATTAATGTTAAGTGAAGTAAGCCAAGCACAAAAAGACAAATATCACATGTTCCCACTCATATGTGGGAGATAAAAGAAAGTAGATCTCATGAAGAGAGAGCAGAATGGTGGTTACCAGAGGCTGGGAAGAGCAGGGGAGTAGGGAGTTGAAGAGAAGCTGACCAATGGGTACAAATACATGGTCTGAAAGAAGAAATAAGACTTAGGGCTAGACAGATCAGTAGGGTGACTATAGTTTACAATAACCTGTTGTACATTTCAAAATAGCTAGAAGAGAATAATTTGAATGTTTCCAGCATAAAGAAACACATATTTAGAATGATGAATATTCCAAGTACATTGATTTAATTTTTTTTTTTTTTTTTTTTTTTTTTTTTTTTTTTTTTGAGACGGAGTCTAGCTCTGTCGCCCAGGCTGGAGTGCAGTGGCGCGATCTCGGCTCACTGCAAGCTCCGCCTCCTGGGTTTACGCCATTCTCCTGCCTCAGCCTCCCAAGTAGCTGGGACTACAGGAGCCCGCCACGTCGCCCGGCTAGTTTTTTGTATTTTTTAGTAGAGACGGGGTTTCACCGTGTTAGCCAGGATGGTCTCGATCTCCTGACCTCGTGATCCGCCCGTCTCGGCCTCCCAAAGTGCTGGGATTACAGGCTTGAGCCACCGCGCCCGGCCCATTGATTTAATTTTTACAGATTATATGAATGTATTAGATTATCACATGCATCCCTAAACCATGTACACCTATTATGCATCAATTTTTTTTTTTTAAAGCTACTTTTGGGCTGGGCACGGTGGCTCATGCCTGTAATCCCAGCACTTTGGGAGGCTGAGGCGGGTGGATCACAAGGTCAGGAGTTTGAGACCAGCCTGGCCAACATGGTGAAACTCTGTCTCTACGAAAAATACAAAATCCCAGCACTTTGGGAGGCCGACGCAGGTATATTATTTAAGTCCAGGAGTTTGAGACCAGCCTGAACAACATGGCGAAACCCCATTTCTACTAAAAATAAACAACAAAAAAAAATTAACTGGGCATGGTGTCACATGCATGTAATCCTAGAAACCTGGAAGACTGAGGCACAATAATTGCTTGAATCTGGAAGGTGCAGGTTACAGTGAGCCAAGATCACACCATTGCACTCCAGCCTAGGTGACAGAGCGACTGTCTCAAAAAACAAAAGACAAACAAAAACCAAAAAGGCCAGGCTAGGTGGCTCACGCCAGTAATGACAGCTTTGAGAGGCCGAGATGGGTGGATTGCTCGAGCTCAATAATTTGAGACCAGCCTGGGCAGCATGATAAAACTCCATCTCTACAACTCCCCTCACCACCCCCCAAAAAAAACCCCAAAATTAGCTGGGCATGGTGGCATGTGCCTGTAGTACCAGCTATTGAGGAGGCTGAGTTGTGAGGATCATCTTAGCCTGGGAAGTGGAGGTTGCAGTGAGCCAAGACTGTGCCACTGCACTCCAGTTTGGCTAACAGAGTGAGACCCTGTTTCAAAAAACAAACAAACAAACAAAAAACTACTTTCATGCCAGATCTGTCAAGGGTGCAAAAAAGGAAGTGACAAAAGACTGCAAGAATAAAATTGATATTACTAAGGAAAGGTGATTTTGGTAAGTATAAAATTTTGTCGTAAGAGACTCAAAAATTAAGTCAGGGAAACCAAGAGAAAAAAGATCAATGAGGGTTTACATTGTTTCTTTTCCATAAGGAAAAGCTTATCTTCCCTCTGTGGAATTTTATTATTTGTGGAATTTTGGAGTAACAAAACCCACCCACCATATTATGCGTAAAAATGAGTTAGGTACCCAGCCTGGGTAACACAGCAAGACCCTGTCTCTACCTCCAAGAAAAGCAATAAATTAGCTGTGTGTGGGGGCGTACGCCTACAGTCCCAGCTACTAAGGAGGCTGAGGTGGGAGGATTGCTTGAGCCCAGGGGTTTGAGGCTGCAGTGAGCTATGATTGCATCACTGCACCCCAGCCTGGGTGGCACAGCAAGACCCTGTTGTCTCAAAAAACTGGTGTTTTCACTGAGAGAGGTATGGATGAGTTACTCTGGCTTCACACAACTGACAGTGAAGAATCTTGAGTCCTATTCTAGACCAAGCTGGCTACCCTGGCACTACACTGCAGTGTCACCACTGATTCTTTTTTTTGAGATAGAGTCTTGCTCTGTTATCCAAGGTGGAGTGCAGTGGCATGATCATGGCTCACTCTAGCTTTGACCTACTGGGTTCAAGCAATCCTCCCACCTCTACCTCCTGAGTAGCTAGGACCATAGGCATGTGCCACCACACCCAGCTAATTTTTTTTTTTTTTTGTAGAGCTGGGGTTTCTCCATGCTGCCCAGGCTGGTTTTGAACTCCTAAGCTCAATCTGCCTGCCTCGGCCTCTCAAAGTGCTGAGATTACAGGCGTGAACCACTGCACCTGGCCTGGTTGATTTTTTTTTTTTTTTTAAGTTTAGTATTTTTTTTATTTTTATTTTTCATTTTATTTTATTTATTTTTTTAAATTTTTTTTTTTTGAGATGGAGTCTCGCTATGTCGTCCAGGCTGGAGTGCAGTGGCGCCATCTCGGCTCACTACAAGCTCCGCCTCCCGGGTTCACGCCATTCTCCTGCCTCAGCCTCCCGAGTAGCTGGGACTACAGGCGCCCGCCACCACCCCTGGCTAATATTTTGTTTTTTTTTTCAGGAGAGACGGGGTTTCACTGTGTTAGCCAGGATGGTCTCGATCTCCTGACCTCCTGATCCGCCCGCCTCGGCCTCCCAAAGTGCTGGGATTACAGGCGTGAGCCACCATTCATTTTATTTTTTGAGACAGAGTCTTGCTGTGTCGCCCAGGCTGGAGTGCAGTGGCGGGGTCTTGGCTCACTGCAAGCTCTGCCTTCCGGATTCACGCCATTCTCCTGCCTCAGCCTCCCGAGTAGCTGGGACTACAGGCGCCCGCCACCACGCCTGGCTTTTTTGTATTTTTAGTAGAGATGGGGTTTCACTCTGTTAGTCAGGATAGTCTCGATCTCCTGACCTTGTGATCCGCCCGCCTCGGCCTCCCAAAGTGCTGGGATTACAGGCGTGAGCCACCGCGCCCGGCCCGGTTGATTCTAATATACATTCTACTCCCAAATGATTAGTCCAAAGTTCCACTGTCTAATATGGTGGCACCAGCAACATGTATCTAGTGAACACTTAACATGTGGTAAGCTCGAATCCAATTTAGATTTGTATTTCAAAAAATCTGTTTTTTAATGGAGGAAAAAAGAATGACAAATATCTCATTAATTTTAAATTTTGAGTTCCTGTTGAAATATTTTTAATATACTGAATAAAATATGCCATTAAAATTAATTTTGCCTAGTTTTTAAAACTTTACAGTAGACCCCCTTTGCCAATGGGAAATATATGTTCCAAGACCCCCAGTGCATACACGAAACCTCAGATAGTACTGAACCCCATACATACCATGTTTTTTCATATATATATATATATATATATATATATACACACACACCTATGATAGTTTAATTTATAAATTAGGCAAAGAGATTAACAATAAAAAAATTATATATAAAAGGACAATTATAACAATACACTGTAATAAAAGTTATGTGAATGTAGTCTCTCTCTCAATAATCTTACTATACTGCACTCACCTAGTTTTGGACTGTGATTGACTGAGACTAACTAAAATTGAGGATAAGGGAGCACTACTGTATTTAAAGTGAAAAAAATTAAAATTACCCATGAAGCTTGCATATTTCTACTGCCTAGTGTTAGTGTAAGCCATTAATGTCAATTCCATTTCCCTTGCCAATAAATAGTCAGTCAAAGAGATATAGAAGGAAAGCAATTCTCACTCATAAGAAAACAGATTCAAGAAAGAAAGATGCGAAGATAAGGTCTCTTCTTTGTCTAACAATTTTTTGTCTGGACATAGTGCCTGACACTTACACAGTCACCTTGCTATGAGCCAGAGACAAGAGAATTATTGAAAAAGAGCAGAGCAGTCAAGTTCTAGGCTGAAGCATCCATTTCTGTATCTCTCAGTTAAATGATATAAAAGATATTCTTATTGTTTTCTTTTGTTTTGAGATAGAGACTCGCTCTGTCATCCAGGATGGAGTGCAGTGGTGTAATCTCAGCTCACTGTAACCTCCACCTCCTGGGATCAAGTGATTCTCATGCCTCAGCCTCCTGAGTAGTTGGGATTACCGGCGTGCACCACCACATCCAGTGAATTTTTGTATTTTTAGTAGAGATGGGCTTTTGCCATGTTGGCCAGGCTGGTCTCCCCTGGCCTCAACTGATCCACCCACCTAATCCTCCCAAAGTGCTGGGATTACAGGTGTGAGCCACCACACCCAGTCCTTGTTGTTTAATTCATTTTTAGTTAAAGATTTTCATTTGCAGCAAATACTTCCAGATAATATGCATATATCTTTTATGCTTTTGATCATGCTGTTTTCAATCACCTAAAAGCTTTTCTTACTACTTTCCATTCATCTAAACCTTTCTTAAATTTAAGCACAACTTTCTCGGAAACCTAGCCACAAGGATTTTTTCCCTTCTCTGAACTATTTCGCCTATCAGTGATATCTTAAAAATGTCTGTTTATAATATGCTATCTTGTTCTCACATTTTCCTATATTTACATAATTTTTGTCTTTTTTTTTTTTTTTTTTTGAGGCGGAGTCTGGCTCTGTCGCCCAGGCTGGAGTGCAGTGGCCGGATCTCAGCTCACTGCAAGCTCCGCCTCCCGGGTTTACGCCATTCTCCTGCCTCAGCCTCCCGAGTAGCTGGGACTACAGGCGCCCGCCACCTCACCCGGCTAGTTTTTTATATTTTTTAGTAGAGACGGGGTTTCACCGTGTTAGCCAGGATGGTCTGGATCTCCTGACCTCGTGATCTGCCCGTCTCGGCCTCCTAAAGTGCTGGGATTACAGGCTTGAGCCATCGCGCCTGGCCAATTTTTGTCTTTACAACAAAACTGGAAATCACGTAAAGGACATCAAAAGTATTCTCAACACTGGGCTTAAATCCTCACAATGTCGCCTTAGTAGAGGTGTATTTAGAGGTGTGTGCTCATAAGCAAGTGACTTAATTTCTTTGGGCTTATGTTCAGCCTACATCTATCTATAAAATGTACAGTGTAGAAAACATTCCAGCTCAACTTGTATTTCATTGAAAGCACTGTCTTAATGATAAAGTACTTAATAATATTAATCTTTTTTTTTTTTTTTTGGGGGGAGATGGAATTTTGCTCTTGTTGCCCAGACTGGAGTGCAATGGCATGATCTCAGCTCACTGCAACCTCTGCCTCCCGGGTTCAAGCGATTCTCCTGCCTCAGCCTCCCGAGTAGCTGGGATTACAGAAGCGCCCACCACAATGCCCGGCTAATTTTTGTATTTTTAGTAGAGATGGGGTTTCGCCATGTTGGCCAGGCTGGTCTCAAATTCCTGACCTCAGGTGATCTGCCCACCTCAGCCTACCGTACAGGCATTAGCCACCGTGCCCGGATATATTATCTTTTTTTTTTTCTGAGATGGAGTCTTGCTCAGTCGCCCAGGCTGGAGTGCAGTGGCACGATCTCAGCTCACTGCAAGCTCCGCCTCCCGGGTTCATGCCATTCTCCTGCCTCAGCCTCCCAAGTAGCTGGGACTAACAGGTGCCCGCTGCCATGACCGGCTAATTTTTTGCATTTTTAGTAGAGACAGGGTTTCACCGTGTTCGTCAGGATGGTCTCGATCTCCTGACCTCATTATCCGCCTGCCTCGGCCTCCCAAAGTGCTGGGATTACAGGCGTGAGCCACCACGCCCGGCCCATATTATCTTTTATCCTACTTAATTTCTTTGAGCTTATGTCCAGCCTACATCTATAAAATGTACAGTATAGAAAACACTCCAGCTCATCTTATATTTCATTGAAAGCAATGTCTTCATGATAAAGTACTTCATAATATTATTTTCTATCCTACATAAAACCTATCAGGGTATTAACTAAAGTGGATGAGCAAATAGATGACTGTTCCTTCTATAAAGAGACCTAAGAAATAAATTCATTACGTTTGTTTTTCTATAGTGGTTCTGAATCAAGGCCCCTAATAATTCAGGATCTAAGACTGAACTCAATCCATGCTTGAACAAAATAAAAGTCAGGCTTGTAAAAAAAAAAAAAAAAAAAAAAACAAGGTGAATGAAGTAAAGAACTGGCTACAAATATGAAAAGTACTTCCTCTACACTGTTACCCACATGTAAATAAATATAATGGGCTTCCCCCAGCGCCATTCAATGAGTGAACGGCAAGGTATATTCCCCTAGAGTTTAAGAGTTTCCAAACTTACTAGTAGATTCATAGGGACTATGAACATTTTCCAAGTGGCACTGAAGCTGGAAGGGAGTGGAAAACTGGCGGTAACAGTGCTGGCAGATAGTGTGACCATCTACCTCACCGTTCTGCTGATCGAGTTCTACGTGGTGTTTCATATGGTTCATGAATCTGTAATAAAGCACAAAGAGAAAGTACAGAAAACATAAAAAATCAGTAGCCTTTTAGAAATATAATGGTAAAATCACAGAACAAACATTATCTACTCCCCTCCATTCCCCAAACTTCCTGTTTGGGATATCCTTTTCTGAGCCCAGAAAGATAGTGAGTTCTTGAAACTAAGAGAGTTCTGTGAAAGGAGATGTACTGGTTTCCTTTACTCGATCCAGTGACCTTTTGTTTAATACCACAATATCTCCTTCTATAGTCCTAGTTACTGATTCAAAGATAACCCCAGCAAGATTGCATAGTAGTTAGGTCCATTCTCCAAAGAGAAAGACTTAAAATATGTAAGAAAATGTAAGTCTTCTCTTGTCCAAGGTAACCTCCAAGGCTCTTCAACACTTACCGAATATTGTTTTTTAGCCTTTTGGTACAATGTGGGCATCGGAAAGATGTGGCGACCTTAGGGAAATTTGTGAGCTGGGCTACTTTGCCACCATCCCGTCCATAGTAGAAGTCATCTACAAGCATAATGAGTTTGGTCTGGACGGCATCACCCACGTTCTCATTTGGCTCTGGTACTTTGGTAGGTGGTGACAGAGCAGGAATAGGTGTAGAAGAGGGTGTGGAAGCAACAGGAGCTGTTTTCTCAGGGGATGGGGGCTTTGCTGCTGATGGGACACTGGGTTCTGAATCCAGGGACTTTCCTTTCTTCTGGTATTCAACCATTTCTGGGCAACAGTACTATAAAGAAAGACATCTGATCATTCTGGTTATCCTGGGGGCTAGAATGTGCTAACTCCTTAACTTCACTACCATTCCTTGTTAACGGTTTGGTTTCAGGTATTCTCATTCAGCTTTCACCCTTCAGTCTTTTAGTGTTTCCAAGTTTCACTCCTTTTCTAGAGTATATCCACAGCCATATGCCACCCAAACACCATACTTTGTACTTCTCCCTCCTGCCTGTCTTAGGTCCCTTAATCATTAGTATAACTCGGCTCTGAGCTCCCTGGCAAAAAAACATTTTCCAACCTTTTTATCTGGACTAATACCAAAAAATGAAAAGCTAAAAAATGGAAGTAAGAGCTCCCAATTCATCTAATGATACAATTAACAGAAAATGAACTGAGGCCAATATGGTTTGAGTCCTTATTACCTATAAACCTGTTCTTCTGTGTGGTTTCAAAATCTACTATGCTAAGAAAGTAAGATCACGTATGTTCTGATCTATTTGAGGGTCTTTAAATGTATCCCATCACATTCCAAAGTACACAGCTCTTTTAAAAACAGACCAAGAGAAACAGTAACCCTTTAAAAAGCTTCAGTCATTTTAGAGCCCCTGCTTCACAAGCTTCCAATATTAATGAAGGTAAATGGCAGAAGCCACTTAAGCTGGATCACAGGTGATATCACTTACACACATGTGACCTCTCAAAGCTTCAGTAACACGAAATTGAGCATTACACCGTGGACATATTTTCCGTCCACCATCCTGGAGGTCAAATACTGGGATGGAAGAGGTCACTGAAAAAAGTAAGAAGAATTGATAAGATTAATACAATGACACTGGAAAAAGATTACTAACCTTTTGGGAAAAGGTCAAACACTCCCTGAGAAATATATAAAAGGATAAGCAAGCATGAGAGATCACTATGGTTTTTTGTTTGTTTTTTTGAGACAGGGTCTCTCAGTCTGTTGCCCAGGCTGGAGTGCAGTGGCATGACCACAGCTCACTGCAGTCTTGACCTCCCTGGGCTCAAGATCACTATGTTTGAGGCACGCTCCTTTTACTGTTCTAACTCTAGGCCAGGGGTCAGCAAACCACAGCTCGCAGATCAAATCCAGCCCAGCTGCCAGTTTCTGTTTGGCCCATAACCTAAGAATAATTTGTATGTGATTTTTTTTTTTTTTTTTTTTTGAGATGGAGTTTTGCTCTGTCGCCCAGGCTGGAGTGCAGTGGCCGGATCTCAGCTCACTGCAAGCTCCGCCTCCCGGGTTCACGCTATTCTCCTGACTCAGCCTCCGGAGTAGCTGGGACTACAGGCGCCTGCCACTTCACCCGGCTCGTTTTTTTTTTTGTATTTTTTAGTAGAGATGGGGTTTCACCGTGTTAGCCAGGACGGTCTCGATCTCCTGACCTCGTGATCCGCCCGTCTTGGCCTCCCAAAGTGCTGGGATTACAGGCTTGAGCCACCGCGCCCGGCCTGTATGTGATTTTTTTGTTAAGGTTTTTGTTTTTTCAATCTTGCAGAACTGAAGTTATATCCAATAAAAAACTCTCCCCTCGCCTCCAACCCGGCAACCACCATTCAACTTTGTCTCTATGAATTTGACTACTCCAGGTAGCTCAAGTAAGTGGAATCATATAGTAATTGTCCTTTTGTGACTAGCCTATTTCACTTTAGCATAATGTCCTCAAGGTTCAACCATGTTGTAGCACTGTTACAGCAGAATTTCCTTTCTTAAGCCTGAACAATATACCATTGTATGTGAATACCACATTTTATTTATGCCTTTATCAGTTGATGGACCTCTGTGTTGCTTTCACCTTTCAGCTATTGTGAATAATGTTGCAATGAGCATAGGTGTACAAATATCTTTTCTAAACCCTGCTTTCAATTCTTTTGGGTATAGAACCAGAAGTGGAATTCCTGGAGCATACAATTCTATCATTTTTAACTTTTTGAGGAACCATCACACCGTTTCCAAAGTGGCTGTATCATTTTATATTTCCACCAACAGTGCGTAAGGGTTCTGCTTTCTCCACATCCTCAACAATATTTGTTATCTTCCGCTTCTTTGCTAGTAGCCATCCTAATGGGGGTGAGAGGGTACCTCATTGTGGTTTTGATTTGCATTTCCGTAATGATTAATAACGCTGAGCACCTTTTCATGAGCTTATTGGCTATAACTTTCTTTGGAGAAAGGTCTGTTCAGTCCTTTGCCTACCTTTTTTTTTTTGAGATGGGATCTTGCTCTGTCGCCCAGGCTGCAGTGCAGTGGCACGATCTCGCTCACCACAACCTCTGCTTTCCAGGTTCAAGCAATTCTCCCATTTCAGCCTCCTGAGTAGCTGGGAATACAGGCACACAACACCGTGCCTGGCTAATTTTTGTATTTTTAGTAGAGACAGGGTTTCACCATATTGGTCAGGCTGGTCTTGAATTCCTGACCTCGTGATCCACTTGCCTTGGCCTCTCAAAGTGCTGGGATTACAGGCATAAACCGCACTGCGCCCAGCCAATCCTTTGCCTATTTTTTTTGTTTGTTTGTTTTTTTTTTGAGACGGAGTCTCGCTCTCACCCTGGAGTGCAGTGGAGCCATCTCGGCTCACTGCAAGCTCCGCCTCCTGGGTTCATGCCATTCTCCTGCCTCAGCCTCCCGAGTAGCTGGGACCACAGGCGCCTGCCACCGCGCCCGGCTAATTTTTTGTATTTTTAGTAGAGATGGGGTTTCAACGGGATGGTCTCGATCTCCTGACCTCGTGATCCGCCCACCTAGGCCTCCCAAAGTGCTGGGATTACAGGCGTGAGCCACGGCGCCCGGCCTCCTTTGCCTATTTTTAAAAAAGGTTGTTTGAGAATTTTTTTGATGTTGAACTGTAGGAATTCTCTATATATTCTGGATGTTAATCCCTTATTAGATATATAATTTGCATATATTTTCTCCCATTCTGTGGCTTCCCTTTTCACTGTGTTGATAATGTCCTTTGATGCACAAAAGTTTTAAATTTTGATATAATTTAATTTACCTATTTTTTTCTTTTCTTCCCTATGCTTTTGGTGTCATATCCAAGAAATAGTAATCATTGTCAAATCCAGTATCATGAAGCTTTTTGTCCTATGATTTTTCTAAGAGTCTTATGGTTTTAGTTCATTTAGGTCTTTGATCCATTTTGAGTTAATTTTTGTATTTAGAGTAAGGTAAGGTTCAACTTCATTTTTTTGGACACGGATATCTAGTTTTCCCAACACCATTTTTTTTTTTTTTTTTTTTTTTTGAGACGGAGTCTTGCTCTGTCGCCCAGGCTGGAGTGCAGTGGCCGGATCTCAGCTCACTGCAAGCTCCGCCTCCCGGGTTTACGCCATTTTCCTGCCTCAGCCTCCCGAGTAGCTGGGACTACAGGCACCAGCCACCTCGCCCGGCTAGCTTTTTGTATTTTTTAGTAGAGACGGGGTTTCACCGTGTTAGCCAGGATGGTCTCGAACTCCTGACCTCGTGATCCGCCCGTCTCGGCCTCCCAAAGTGCTGGGATTACAGGCTTGAGCCACCGCGCCTGGCCAGCCAACACCATTTTTTAAAGGTTTTTACCTTTTTTTGAGATAGGGTCTCGTTCTGTTGCAGTGGCATGATCACGGCTCACTGCAGGCTCAACCTTCTGGGTTCAAGCCATCCTCTCACCTCAGACTCCTGAGTAGCGAGGACTGCAGACATACACCACCACACCTGGCTAATTTCTTTTTTTTTGTAGAGAAGGGATCTCATCATGTTGCCCAGGCTGGTCTCAAACTCCTAGGCTCAAGTGATCCTCCCACCTTGGCCTCCCATAATGCTGGGATTAGATGTGAGCCACTGCATCTTGCGGTTTTTATTTTTAAAAGGTTGAAATAAAAGAATAAAATTTTTCGACACATGAAAATTTTATGAAACTTAAATTTCATCCATAAATAGTTTTTAGTGGAGCACAGCCATGCTCATTCGTTTATGTACCTGTGGCTGCTTCCACACCACAACAGCACAGCTAATAGCTGCAACAGAGGCTATGTATTGTGCACAAAGCCTACAAATTTACTACTAGACCCTTTACAGAAAACATTTGCTGACCCCTGCTCTAGACCATCAAAAACCCTCATGCTCATATTCTCAACCTGAAGATCTCTCTACCAAATCCCATCTTTAAAACCTTGTTTAGAAATCCATCTCTTCCATGAAGTTATCTTTCATTATCTCACCAATCTCTTGATCAATCAATTTCACTAATCTCCAAAGCACAATTACACACAGAATTTCTTGGAGCTGATTCAGTTACACTTTTTATAAGTGACTTTCTCCTTACTAAAGTTTCTATAAGAACAAACTACAGCAGCTATATTTTATTTTATTTCTGTATTTCTGAGTATAGAGCTCTGATACAACGAACGCTTTATTAATGTTTTTGAATGACTGGCTGCTCAGGGTCTTTCAGGTTATTGTACCTTTCATTGATGACTCAGGTCCGCTGGTTCTTTGAGAGCCATGAGCAGAGCTGTTGTTGGACACCACCACTGGCCCAGCACTCTGGCCCAGGGAAGGGATTGTGTTAAGGGTATTCACCAATTTGGCCACTTCATTGCTATTTTCACCTGTAACGCCAGGTCGCTTCACAGTGACAAAGCTGGCAATGCTCACTGCAGGTGGAGAGGGGAAGGAGGGAGCTACGGTGACCAAGTGATAATCATCTGTTCTCCACCCTCCATCCCATCCTAGCTCTGCCATCTCCTCTTCCCAAGCCTTACCTAGCTTGGGATTCGTGGTCTGGTTTGACTGGCCAGGAGACTGAACAGCTAGTTGCCCCAGTGAGGTTGGCTGTGTGGCAGTGGGAGTGGTGGAAGTGCTGGGAGTGGACTTGGTCTGCTGGGACTGGGACTGTGGGACGGTGCTTCGAATGGTAAGAGTGGCCGGGATGACGGTGGTGAAGGTGTTGGTGGTGGGCCTCACAGGCATTGTGGAGCCTGGCCTCACAGGGGTCATCTGGGAGAACACTTGTGGAACTCCAACTGTCGGCTTAACAAACTGGGTACCTGGGGCTTTAAAAGAGAGATAAAGTACCAGATCTTGGTCAGTGAGCTCACCTATAACACATTCTCCCTGCCTTTACTGGAAAGATTATTTCCCCAAACTGATGGATGATCATCAGAGGTTTCCAAGAGCAGTATAGATTCTAAAGACTAAGAAAGCACAAGGTGTCCACGTTGACAAAATAAATTAGCCTGGGTAGCCTAAAAACATTTAGTTAAGACTCCCATCAACTCCTCCTAAAACACCTTACCACACTGCCTTTTTAATTCTAAGAATACAATTAGTAGTAGCTTGACCTTGGTACTGGAAGAAAAGAGTGGGAGGCAATATGGGTGTATATAGGCCAAATGGCAAACCTGGTCCTGAAAAAAGAAATCAGTCTTTCTCAGAGTACTAAAGGAGTCTTCCGTCCTTTCCTATCAACTCATAAGACAGACTATGTCATTCTACTAGTATGTCCCAAAGGAGAATGTCTACTGGCTCAACTGCAGACGATTCCACTGAGAAAAATAAAGAAATACCAGGGTAAGCTGGTCAGACTGAGGGCTAAAAACCCCTGCGGGCTATGAGAACAAAAAACAAAACCTTAGGAAGACAAGCTACAGAGGTACCCTTACAAATAGCTAAATTAAGATATTCTTTTTTGGTCTGAATTATAGTAAACTTATACATGCTAAATAGAGCAATGGAAAATTCTAAGATTTTAAAAAATTATCCTTCTCAGAATCTTTTTTTTTTTTTTTTGAGATGTAGTCTCGCTCTGTCGCCCAGGCTGGAGTGCAGTGGCCGGATCTCAGCTCACTGCAAGCTCCGCCCCCCCGGGTTTACACCATTCTCCGGCCTCAGCCCCCCGAGTAGCTGGGACTACAGGCGCCCGTCACCTCGCCCGGCTCGTTTTTTTGTGTTTTTAGTAGAGACGGGGTTTCACAGTGTTAAGCCAGGATGGTCTCAATCTCCTGACCTCGTGATCTGCCCGTCTTGGCCTCTCAAAGTGCTGGGATTACAGGCTTGAGCCACCGCGCCCGGCCTTCTCAGAATCTTAAAAAACAAAAAAACTATCTAGCAGAATCTTAAAAAAACAACAAAAAAACTATCTAGTCATTGACAGTATTTATCCATAAAGGGAATGGTCATTTGTTTATATCTAAAATCCATGCTATAAAATTAAAACAAAGTTTATAATCCCACCGTGCAAATGAGGAGATGTGTAAGGAGTGAATTTGTGAGTTTGCATTAATAACATTTCTCCAGGATAACAAACTTAATAGCTGACTAAATACCACTTACAGAAAAACGACTGTAAACTCTGTTTTACTACTTCATGAAGGGTGGTAAAAAGCTAAACAGACCACCCTGGCCAGATTTTTAAAAATTGGGCTTAAATCATTAAGATTTTTATATTTTCTTCAAATATACTTACTAAATGACTTAGGATATGCAGAACAACAAAAACAAATCTTCTGGATGCCGGTTTACTCCAAATGGATAGACATTTTTCCTTACCTGGAACTAGTGTAATTGGTCTAACTGTTTGGCCTTGCTGTACGTTCAGCACAATCCCAACCTGATTCATTGCATTTTGTACAGGCCGGACATTCCTTACAGGAAATCCCTGTATTAAAAAGCAAAATGATCTTTAACATGGAGACCAACTAACACTAACAAACATTGCAGTATGACCTATATCCAAAAAAATTCCCATACTCTTACTTAATGGTTCTCTCTCTAGAATTACAGCTTTTAAATGACTGAGATGGAAAAGTTTAGGAAATTCTGGCAAACTTTTGAGTAACAAAATATCAAAACTAGAGAACAAGCTTTGGTACACATGAGCAAAAATGAAAACCTATTCCCTGACTTAAGACAGCATCGGTTTAAAAAAACCTCATCAACACATTGGCTCCCTAAAGTGCTAAATGAAGAGAAGTGGGGGTGGGGGGGGGGATGAGCAATGTTCACCAGAGTGATTCAACATACAAACAATCCTAAGAAATTGTTCCCAAAGTCTACTTCAAAGGCCACCAAACCTTTGGCAAATTCATAAGAATTTACAACTCAGGAAGCCACAGGCAAAGAGAAGCATTTGCCTTTAGAATCAGGCTTTCAGAATTAGGCTTTCAACTTCAATTCAACACATTATATATCAAATAAGTCATCTTCCTTGTCTCCCAAAGGTCTCCATGAACTCCACCAATTACATATATACATCTCCAAAAGTTAACTAACTCATCCCATGGGAAGAGGAGCAGTCCAAGCAAAGGGTGAAAAGCCTCAAGAGCCAAGAATTAAGGCTTCCTAATCCAAGCTTTCCCACTAATTTCTGCCTAGACTTTAATCAAATCACTTAATAAACTTCTAAGGGGTTTAAAGAAGATATTACCCAGCCATGCTATCTATGCTGGGCTTTCCACAGTCAACATCAAATTGCAGAACAGTAAATGAGAAAGCGAGGTCAAGAAACAAGACTTAGAATCACTTCTAATGATGCCAAAGACCCTAAGTCAGAGCTTTCAGAGGTTCATAGTCTTTCCTCTAGCAACCTTGGAATTCAGAGTCCTACTCACCTGCGTAGTGATAAATATTGGTTGTGAGGCCACAGGGGAACTAGTCACATGATTGGCATTCTGCATGACCTGAACAGGCCTCAATACTGGTTGAGTAACCATTGTGCCCAGACCTGGGGCTGGATTCTGGGTCAGGATGAGTGGCTGTCCACCTTGCTGGACCAAAGGATTGCCAGCTAAAGGGTAAAGGAAGAAAAAAAAAAAAAGGAATGTTAGAAACAATGTTAAACCCACTTTATTTTATCTGATTTACTTTATTTTATTTTATCTGATACAGGGTCTCACTCTGTCACCCAGGCTGGAGCGCAGTGGCACAGTCATGGCTCACCGCAGCCTCAACTTCCTGGGCTCAGGCGATTCTTCCACTTCAGCCTCCCAAGTACAAATCCGTATTTTATTAGAAACAGAAATGGTGTCCTATATGCCAAAATATTCAAGACTGCCACTCATCTCAGGTTTAATGTGACCAAACTCACCAAAAAATTAAGCTTCACCCAAATCTACAACTAACAGAAAAACAGATGGGTAGGGGAGGTTCACTAACACTTTACCCATATGTCTTAACTGGGGATGAAAGACACATTTAGAGTGCTATGTGGCTAGTATCCTGACTCTCATGATTTAAGTGACCACATGTAATCTCCTCCACCAAATCAGCAGAATAAAATATGTTGTCTTTTTTCCATATTTTAACTAGGTAAAGCCTATTTTATTAGAATATAATTTGTTAGCTAATCCCCCTTAATTTTTTAAAAACAATATTCATCAACAAACATTAATTCAGCAAGGACACAGAATCTAAAGAACGGTTTCTCTTTCTAGTGAGTTAAATCCGAGAAATGCAAAATTCTTTAAGCAACCACTGGGAACCCAGAGACTGACAGGCTACCTACTGTAGCCTTTCTCTTTATGTCATCAGGGCTGATAAACATAAGACCTGGACAAAAACTAACCCACACCAAGTAAAAATGACATGATTTCAGAAGATAATGATTGATTCATGAATAAATATTAATAAACTGGGCTATTTATTATTGAAATATCTTAAATTCCTTACATTTGTGAGACAATTTTATAAATATTTTTAAGTCCCCTATTGCATGACATTTGGTGAAAAAGCCAATACTAAGTTTCCTGATTTACAAAGAATACTCAAAACCAGATAGAAAATTTCAGAGCGCCAATACACCTAAGCTAAAGAGTCAAGCAGGCCAGGCATGGTGGCTCACGCCTGTAATCTCAGCACTTTGGGAGGCCAAGGCAGGCAATCACTTGAGGCCAGGAGCTCAAGACCAGCCTGGCCAACATGGCAAAACTCTGTCTCTACTAAAAATACAAAAATTAGCCAGGCATGGTGGTGCATACCTGTAATTCCATCTACTTGGGAAGCTGAGGCAAGAGAATTGCTTGAACCAGGGAGGTGGAGGTTGCAGTGAGCCAACATAGTGCCACTGCACTCCAGCCTGGGCGACAGAGCAAGGCTCTGTTTCAAAACAACAACAACAGCAAGAAACAAAAAACCAAACAGTCAAGCAAAATATGGCCCCAACTTTTTACCCAAAATCACCAGCATGGGATGGGCCCCTCTGAAATGTATGTTCCACCTGGCAGGTTATATCACCACAGTTAACCACAAAGCTAGACCACCAAAGGAATAGCCATGTAGGTGGCTACTAATGGGCCAACAGTGACTTATCTCATACTCTCTCAGAAACTGAGAGCTCATCAGTAGACTAGACCCTCAGTTATTGAGCCAGAAGACTAGTGATTGTAGAGGCAGATAGATAAATAAAACAGAAAATTCCAGCAGGTTCTATCTATGTTAAACTATACTGGCAAGTTATCGATGGTGGGTTTTTAAATTTTTTAAATGTTTTATTATGGAGAAGTCAAAACATACATAAAAAGAGAACACTACAGTGAACCCTGACGTAACCACCACCCTGCTTCAATAATTATCAATGTATGGCAAGTCTTATTTCTTCTATACCTTCTACATACTTAATAGTTCCCATATCACTTTAAAACAAGTTCTAGATCATATCATCTATAAGTATTTCAAAATGTACCTCCTACATAAGAACTTCAAAAAAAGATAAAATACCAGCATAACTCCTGAACATTATAATAATTATTCAATATCAAATACCCAGTCAAAATTCAAATTTACTTGTTTGTATTTTTTAAAGAATTTGTCTGAATCCAGTTACAAAATGTTTGCAAAGTGCAATTGATGAACATAAGTCAAGTCTTTTAATCTATAGGTTCCCCAACAATCTCTTTCTATCCTTTTGAAATTTATGGTTGAAAAATATTGACTAAGCAAAAGTCTGTATTTTCTAGTCATTATTTTAACTGCTAGGACAAAAGAAAATAAATTATCTCTTATTTATCCTAATTCTAAAAATTCTTAAGGTAATTACTAGCTCAACATCCCAATTAAATACAAGAAGGGAAAGATGGAGGCTTTTTTCATTTATGTGAAATCAGTCAGCATTAGCAAGTCACTTAAAGACAGACGAGGTTTCTATGAAACCTGTAAATACCATTATAAAGAATTTTAACAGCATTTTCTGCAAATATTTTCTCTTATATCAGAGTCAAGTTTAAATTTTGGTAGATTGTTAGAATTTTTCCAAAAAGGCTGGGCAAGGTGGCTCACGCCTGTAATCCCAGCACTTTGGGAGGATGAGGTGGGTGGATCACCTGAGGTCGGGAGTTTGAGACCAGCCTGACCAACACGGAGAAACCCCGTCTCTACTAAAAATAACAAAATTAGCCAGGAATAGTGGCGCATGCCTGTAATCCCAGCTACTCGGGAGGCTGAGGCAGGAGAATTGCTTGAACCCAGGAGGCAGAGGTTGCGTTGAGCCGAGATTGCATCACTGCACTCCAGTCTGAGCAATAAGAGCAAAACTCCATCTCAAAAAAAAAAAAAAAAAACAGAATTTTTCCAAAAACATGGTACAACGAAAAAGTGGTTTTCTAAGACCAGATCAGATTCACAATGCAACGGAAAGCAAAAGCCAGTCTATGGAAAGTCACACTGGGTAAATTATACTTATTTAGAAGCATTTTAATGATTTCTGCAATCTTATTAAATCTCTGCTCAAAGGAATTCTGCCAATTCAAGTGTCTTACAAGGTTCTATTTCCAGAGGATGAAACAGGCTATCAGAATTCTGGTGCTTTAAAAAAAAAAAAAAAGCCTTTAAAAGGATTATCCAGCCTAGAGCAGTGGTATGTACCTGTAGTCCCAGCTATTTGAGAGACTGAAGCAGGTGGAACACTTGAGCCCAGGAGTTTTGAGTCCGGCCTGGACAACACAGTGAGACTCCCATCTCAAAAACAAAGCAAGGCCAGGCGTGGTGGCTCACACCTACAACGTCAGCACTTCAGGAGGCCGAGGCAAGCGGATCACTTGAGGTCAAGAGTTTGAGACCAGCCTGGCCATCAAAGTGAAACCCCATCTCTACTAAAAATACAAAAGTTAGTTAGGTATGGTGGCACATGCCTGTAATCCCAGCTACTTGAGTGACTGAGGCATGACAATTGCTTGAACCTAGGTGGTGGAGGCTTCAGTGAGCCAAGATTGTGCCATTGCACTCCAGTCTGGGCAACAGTGTGAGTCTCAGTCTCAAAAATAAAAAATGAAAAATAGCCAGGCGTGGTGGTGTGCACCTGTAGTCCCAGCTACTTGGGGGGCCTAGGTGGGAGGACTGTTTGAGCCTGGGAGGTGGAAGGTGCAATGAGCCAGCCATGTTCGTGCCACTACTGCACTCCAGCCTGGGCGACAAAGTGAGACCCTATTTCGAACAAAACAAAGAAAACCTAACAAACAAATGAAACAAAACAATCCACCTCGCTGACAATGAATTCCAAGAGTTTTGTACTTCAGACGTCATATGGTATCAAGCACATTATTTTTTGAGACAGAGTCTCACTCTGTCACCAGGCTGGAGTGCAGTGGCGCGATCTCGGCTCACTGCAACCTCCGCCTCCCGGGTTCAAACGATTTCCCTGCCTCAGCCTCCTGAGTAGCTGGGACTACAGGCCCAGCTAATTTTTTGTATTTTAGTAGAGATGGGGTTTCACCATGTTGGCCAGGATGGTCTCGATCTCCTGACCTTGTGATCTGCCCGCCTTGCACATTATTAATTAAAAAAAAAAAAAAAAATCAAAGAATTATGCAACTAACTTTCTCCCTCTAAGTTTGCTCTCTCTTGATTTCCTTCATTTCTTTTTTTTTCTTCACAAGGAGTTTTGCTCTGTCACCCAGGCTGGAATGGCGCGATCTCAGCTCCCTGCAACCTCCGCCTCCCAGGTTCAAACGATTCTCCTGCCTCAGCGTCCCTAATAGCTGAGATTGCAGGCATGTGTCACCACACCTGGCTAATTTTGTATGTCTAGCTTTTCTCAGCATTATGTTTTCTTTTTTTTTTTGAGACGGAGTCTCGCTCTGTTGCCCAGGCTGGAGTGCAGTGGCCGGATCTCAGCTCACTGCAAGCTCTGCCTCCTGGGTTCACGCCATTCTCCTGCCTCAGCCTCCCAAGTAGCTGGGACTACAGGCGCCCACCACCTCGCCCGGCTAGTTTTTTGTATTTTTTAGTAGAGACGGGGTTTCACTGTGTTAGCCAGGATGGTCTCGATCTCCTGACCTCGTGATCCGCCCTTCTCGGCCTCCCAAAGTGCTGGGATTACAGGCTTGAGCCACCGCGCCCAGCCCAGCATTATGTTTTCAAGGTTCATCTATGTTATAGAATGTATCAGTATTTCATTCCTTTTTATAGGTCAATAATATTCCATTGTGTACATATACTACATTTTGTTTATCCATTAATTGATGGACACAGGTAGTTTTTACTTTTAGCTATAACAAATGATACTGCTATGAACATTAGTGCACAAGTTTTTATGTGAACATATGTTTTCAATTCTCTTGGGTATTCAGGTACGAGTAGAACTGCTGGGTCATATGGTAACTCTATGTTTAACTTTTTGAGGGCCAAGTGAGATGGCTTATGTCTGTAATCTCAGCATTTTGGGAGGCCAAGACAGGCAGATTATTTGATTTGAGGTCAGGAGTTTGAGACTAGCCTGGCCAACATGGTGACATACTGTCTCTGCTAAAAACACAAAAGTTAGCCGGGTGTGGTGGCAGGCACCTGTAGTCCCAGCTACTCTGGAGACTGAGGCATGAGAATCGTTTCAACTTGGGAGGCAGAGGCTGCAGTGAGCTGAGATCGCGCCACTGTACTCCAGCCTGGGTAACAAAGCAGGCTGGTGTGCAGACTCCGTCTCAAAAAAAAAAAAGTAATACATGCCACAAACACCTTCCAGTTTGTGGTTTGTCTTCTCAGGGTTTTTTTTTTTTTAAAATCACATCTTTAATGTAGTTCTATTTATCAATTTTACCCTTTATGGTTAGTTCTGTTTTTGTATTTGGTTTAAGAAATATTTCCCTCTTCTGAGATCACATATTTTTTATTTTAAATTTCTAAACTTTCTAAAGCACACTAAGTGAAACAATACTGAATTGTTTAAAAGTTATTCTCGGCCGGGCGCGGTGGCTCAAGCCTGTAATCCCAGCACTTTGGGAGGCCGAGACGGGCGGATCACGAGGTCAGGAGATCGAGACCATCCTGGCTAACCCGGTGAAACCCCGTCTCTACTAAAAATACAAAAAAACTAGCCGGGCGAGGTGGCAGGCGCCTGTAGTCCCAGCTACTGGGGAGGCTGAGGCAGGAGAATGGCGTAAACCTGGGAGGCGGAGCTTGCAGTGAGCTGAGATCCGGCCACTGCACTCCAGTCCGGGCGACAGAGCGAGACTCCGCCTCAAAAAAAAAAAAAAAAGTTATTCTCATTTGCTGGCTGGGAGCAGTGTCTCACGCCTGTAATCCCAAAACTTTGGGAAGCCATGGTGGGTGGATCACTTGAGGTCAGGAAATTAGAGACAAGCCTAGCCAACATAGTGAAACCCCGTCTGTACTAAAAATACAGAAATTAGACCAGCATGGTGGCGCATGCCTGTAATCCCAGCTACTAGGGTGGGTGAGGCATGAGAATCGCTTGAACCTGGGAGACGGAGGTTGCAGTGAGTCGAGATTGTGCCACTGTATTCCAGCATGGGTGATGGAGTGAGACTCTGTCTCAAAAAAACAAATGTTATTCTTATTTGCTGTGTTACTAATGTAGTAAGCAGATAATATACCAACACAATTAAACTGAAGGCTTAAAGGGAAACTGGGTTGTAAGAGGCAATATTTCTCATTCGCTTTATTCTGAAGCCATATCCTTAAAGTTGGACTAGCATTTCAAGAGTTCCTAGGCTGGGCGCGGTGGCTCACGCCTGTAATCCCAGCACTTTGGAAGGCCGAGGTGGGCAAATTACCTGAGATCCGGAGTTCGAGACCAGCCTGGTCAACACTGTGAAACCCCATCTCTACTAAAAGCACAAAAAACTTAGCTAGGCATGGTGGTGCATGCCTGTAATCCAGCTACTCAGGAGGCTGAGGCAAGAGAATTACTTGAATCCAGGAAGTGGAGGTTGCAGTGGGCCGAGATCACGCCACTGTACTCCAGCCTGAGTGACAAAGGGAGACTCCGTCTCAAAAAAACAAAAAACGAAAAACAAGAGTATCTGATGAAAAAAGTTACAGAACTGTATGTTTTTATATAGATATATAAAGTGAGATAAATTAGACAACTGCAATTAATTTAGGCTTATCTATGGATGAATTTTTTTTGGAATATACAAGACTGTGGTTACCAGTCTACACCCACTGTCTTCTTTTTTTCATGAACATGGGTTATGGGTTAACATTTTAATTTAAATATTAGAGGCTTTTGAAGTAAATAAAGTCAATTTATACTTTTTAGAAAAAATTAGTACACTGGCCATAGGCAGGCTCAAGAATCAAGGGTACATTCAAGGAGTCAAGGAGACCAGGTCATCTCAGCATGTCATACGATGCTCAGCTGGCCTGGCACGGTGGTGGCTCACTCACACCTGTAATCCTAGCACTTTGGGAGGCCAAGGAGGGAGGACCGCTTGAGCTTGGGAGTTTGAGACCAGCCCAGGCAACATGGTGAAACCCTGTCTCTACAAAATTTATAAAAGTTAGCCAGGCATGGTGGCATGTGCCTGTAGTCCTAGCTACTTGCAGGGCTGAGGTGGGAGGACTGCTGAGCCAGGGAGGCTGAGGCTGCAGTGAGCTGTGTTCACGCCACTGCACTCCAGCCTGGGTGACAAAGCGAGATCCTGTTTTGGGGGGGGGAAAAAAAGCACAGCCATCTCAGTATGGGCCTTGGAACCTTGGGATCAAAGAAAAGGTTAGGTAAGCTGGTTGCTAACAGAACTTTTAACAGTTTAAGAGACACACAGGACTAGTCCTGTGGTAGTGGGTTATCAGAACTTATAAACATTAGTGTCACTAAAGTTGGTATACAACTCTCCCACTGCTAAATTTGACTGGCTTAAAAAAAAAAAAAGAAATACACAGGAAAGCAATATAATACAGTAGAAATCCCGAAAGCTTTGAAGTCCAGAGAATTCAAATCCAGTTTAGTTACTTAGCAACTATTAAGTTATTACTTATAACTAAAGCAAATTATTTAGAAGCTCTAGGCCTCAGTTTCCACATCTATAAAATAATAGAAATCTTTACATAAATGGTTCCCCATCTTTATATACACAATGGTCCCCATTTATAAGGTTTTTAGAAGTCTAAAGATTTCCCATAAAATAATCATATTTTCAGTACCCAAATACTGAAAACCTTTGGAAATCATGGAGGTTTTAAAGTTTGATAATACCTAAAGTTGGTAACAACATGGGGAAAGAGCTATTGGTGGGCACTTATTTAAAGCAATCTATTAGGATAACATGACAACGTCTATCAAATTATAAACACCTGATCCAGCAAATCTCACCTCTAAGACTTTATATCCCAGATACGTTTTACACAGTGGGCAAAGACACATGCCTGAGAACGTTCACCACAGCATCATTTGTAATCACAAAGGATGGCAACCCGAACAAATGTTCGACAACAGGGGAATGCATATATAAATGGTTATATCCCCAAATTAAAAACCATACACTCTTGTGGCCGGGCGTGGTGGCTCACGCCTGTAATCCCAGCACTTTGGGAGGCCGAGACGGGCGGATCACGAGGTCAGGAGATCGAGACCATCCTGGCGAACACGGTGAAACCCCGTCTCTACTAAAATATACAAAAAACTAGCCGGGCGAGGTGGTGGGCGCCTGTAGTCCCAGCTACTCGGGAGGCTGAGGCAGAAGAATGGCGTAAAACCTGGGAGGCGGAGTTTGCAGTGAGCTGAGATCCGGCCACTGCACTCCAGCCTGGGCAACAGAGCGAGACTCCGTCTCAAAAAAATAAAATAAAATAAAATAAAATAAAAACCATACACTCGTGTAACAGCAATATAAACTGATACAACATTTCTAGATGGCCAATCCAGGAACAATACTGATCACAACTCTTAAAGACTGTGATGATCTTTGAGCCAACAGTTTGTTTCAGAAATATATTCGCAGAACTAATTAACGATGCGAGAAAAGATGCAGAGATAGGAATGTTCACTGAAGCTCCTTAAAACAGCAATATACCCTCTTACAACCCATTGTTAATAAGTTAATCAAATAATGGGAAATACAGTCATCAAAAATGTTACAGGTGACTATTTATTAAAATAAGATACTCACTATTAAGGGGAAAAGGCAGGCAGAGTAATGTACAACTTGTATAATCTTTTTTTGTAAAAAGAAAATCACCTGGCAGGGCGTGGTGGCTCAAGCCTGTAATCCCAGCACTTTGGGAGGCCGAGACGGGCGGATCACGAGGTCAGGAGATCGAGACCATCCCGGCTAACACGGTGAAACCCCGTCTCTACTAAAAAAAAATACAAAAAACTAGCCGGGCGAGGTGGTGGGCGCCTATACTCCCAGCTACTCGGGAGGCTGAGGCAGGAGAATGGCGTAAACCCGGGAGGCAGAGCTTGCAGTGAGCTGAGATCCGGCCACTGCACTCCAGCCTGGGCGACAGAGTGAGACTCTGCCTCAAAAAAAAAAAAAAAAAAAAAAGAAAATCACCACATATAACATATAGATGTATATAAAAATAAATATTGTACAGAATAAAAGTAACCACCAGTTATCTTCAGGTGGTGGGATTATGGTTAAACATTTTTTTTCTTCCTTTTGAATTTTTTTTTACTTTATAGTTTTTCTACAAAGCATGTATTATTTCTGTAGTACTAAAGCTGTTTTAGTTTTAAAGGAAATAAAATAATTAAAAAATGAAGTCCCTTGCAGCAATGCAATGACTCTATGAAAGTGCCTACTTCAGTTATGAATCTTGAGATATAACTGGTCAACTCATCTTCGGAGTGTTAGAAACAGACATCAGAAATTAAATAGAAACCAGTACTATATAGCCTTTCTAGTAAAAAAACAAAAACAAAAACAAAACACTAAAAACGCTAGTCTTTCACCATTTCTTTCATGTAGACAACAATCCTATCCTATCTTCCACACTCAGGAACCAATAAGCAAATGAATCTGCCAGAGAAAATACAGAACTGCCCTGGGAAAATTCTTACCAAACTAATGGAATTTTTGTAATTAAAGAAACAAAACCAACCAACCAACCAAACAAAAAAAGCCCCAGATCTCTTTAACAGTTAGGAATTTTGGGTTGACATTTCTCTCCTAGAAATTATCAGTAGCAAGAATCTACTGCTCTCTCACTTGAAACACCAGTATCAAGTCAGCACTAACTTAGAAGGAATAGCACCATCTACAGAAATCACTTCCATATCAGAGAATCACTACTAAATTCATTTTCCAACTAGTAGAACCACATCTGTACCTAACTAAACAGGTATGGCTGCCCCTGAGACCTTTTTTATTCTTTCACCCCTCTAGCCCAGGATTATTATTTCCCAATAATCCCACTTACCATTGTTGTTGGCAATTAGTGTGACAAGAGTCTTCTTTGTACTGTCGCTGTTCTGTGCCCCGCTGCTACTAACGGTGGTGGATGTAGAGAGGTGCCCAGCAACAGAAGCATGGGCAGCGATGGGCACTGGAGCCGAGACTGGCTGCTGGCTCACAGAAACTGTGGGGAAGGGGAGGCACAGTCACTTGGAGACAGGGACAGATGACACTAAAGGATACTGCTCTAATCTTCCCTTTCCATCTTGTTGTGGATCTCTATAGCCAAAAAGTTTCCTGTTTCATAAATCCAACTGTTCATGTGATTTCTCCTCCTATTTAACCCTTAGTCCACCATTTAAACACAAACCCTTCTTCTTTGTCTCACATCTCCTGGTTAATTAGGTTACATCACTGAGCCCACTGAACTGGGATTTTAATACTTTGCTTACGTAACACTAGCAAACCTCTACGACTCAAAGGTTTATTATTACCACTAGTGGTATTCATAACCATGCACATTAAGCCATCCAAAAAGACCTTGAACTGTGCCCTATTTCAGCCTAAACCAATGCCATCTTCAGGTCTCAAAACAGGAAAGATAAAAATAAAGAGCAACTGGTACAATTTAGGGGAGCAAAAGAACTACCACTCATTTTCTGCATTCAGGGCAACCTAGAATTTGACTCAGCAGTATCACCTTTATGAAAGAAAAGCTAACAAGCCTAAATTTGTAAACTGTCCATGAAGGCAGACACAAGGCAATTTCTACTCTGCTCACAAAGGAAACCAAGTTCAAGTAAAAGAAAACAAAACAAAACAAAAAAGACTATGGGAACCTATTTTTGACTGGGTACATAAATGAGCACTGACACACACACACCACCACTTTGAATTCTTGTTCATACATCTTTTAGTAAGAAGACTGCTAGATATTTGATATAATCCAACCTTCCAATGTTTTCAATGAAATAAATATATAATTTCTAGCTATATGGATGAGGAAACTGAGGTTTTCAGACTACAGCATGGGAAAAAAGGTAGCACCGGTGAGTGCCACAATGAGGTCTCCCTGGACTCTTAAAAGTCCTTTTTCATCTCACACTTTGTTAACCAAAATACCATTCAATTTAATTAATTTAAATCATCTAAGATCAGAAGAGCTTTTGTTACCTGTGGTAGTTTTATCCACTGAATTATAATCTTCAACTACAGAATCCTCAATGACATCACTGATTTTCTGCCACGGCTCCAACTCCTCCTCCTCACATTCCATGAACAGGTCGGTGTCTGCCATGCTACAAGAAAAACATTCAAATAAGATATGGGCCTAAGAATAGGAGATACTGCTTTATACAAAATATGAAATCAGAACTTTGACTCCTTTGGCAACCTACCTCCTTGGGCTCCTTTATCATATCCTCTAGCCTTTCTCCATTTCCAAGGGTTCAGAATTACAACTTTTATTCTTGAATATTAGAATCCATTGCACAGCAAATTATTTAATAATTAGGGCTACAGGCCAGGCATGGTGGCTCCGCCTGTAATCCCAGCACTTTGGGAAGCCGAGGCTTCCACCTGAGGCTGGGAGTTATAGAACCAGACTGGCCAACATGGCAAAACCCTGTCTCTACTCAAAATACAAAAATTAGCCAGGCGTGGCAGTGCGCGCCTGTAATTCCAGCTACTTGGGAGGCTGAGGCACGAGAATCGTTTGAATCCAGGAGGTGGACGTTGCAGGGAGTCGAGATCACAGCACTGCACTCCAGCCTGGGGGATGGAGTGAGACTCCGTCTCAAAAAAAAAAAGAAAAAGGATTATAAAAGTTTAGGCCAGGCACAGTGGCTCACGCTTGTAATCCCAGCATCTTGGGAGGCTGAGGCGGGTGGATCACGGGGTCAGGAGTTCAAGACCAGCCTGGCCAAGATGGTGAAGCTCCATCTTGACTAAAAATATAAAAATTAGCCGGGCGTGCCGGCAGGCGCCTGTAATCCCAGCTACTTGGGAGGCTGAGGCAGAAGAACTGCTTGAACCCCGGGCGGCAGAGGTTGCAATGAGCCAAGATCGCACCACTGCACTCCAGCCCGGGGAATAGAGACTCCGTCTCAAAAACAACAACAACAACAACAACAACGTTTAATGTGTAATACCCAGGGCCAGGGTCAGGATGAGGACAGTGAGGTGAGTCAAGCAAGTGCAGGATCGGATTCAGTCTTTATTTAAAATAGATATTTTGTTCATTATGGATTGTTCTGCATTAACACTGATCTTTTAAAAATGATGCATTAAAATGCATTTATTATGATTACTGAACCTCTCTGTACTCCTTTAAATTTTGCACCAAAGATGAGAACCTCACTTGTCATACTCTAGTCCCAGTCCTACTACTACCTTGTACATCTAGTCTAGGAAATTCTGGAGGCTATTCCACTGTGATTTTAGAGTCAATCCTTAATTTGAAAACACTGCCTAAAGTACATGTTCCTTTAAAAAATTAAAGTCTGAGCTGGGTGCAGTCGCTCAAGCCTGTAATTCCAGCACTTTGGGAGGCCGAGGTGGGCGGATCACCTGAGGTCGGGAGTTCTAGACCAGCCTGACCATCATGGAGAAACCCTGCCTCTACTAAAAATACAAAATGAGCCGGGAATGGTGGCACATGCCTGTAATCCCAGCTACTCAGGAGGCTGAGGTTGGAGAATCACTTGAACATTGGAAGTGGAGGTTGCAATGAGCCACAATTCATGCCATTGCACTCCAGCCTGGGCAACAAGAGCGAAACTCCGTCTCAAAAAAATAAATAAATAATAAAGTCTGTATCTCTGCAATGCAAACGAAGAGTTATTGCTATTCTACCCTCCAGTAACAGTTTACTAAGGGTTAGTTTCCTTGTGTTGGAAAGCGAGTACTATTGTTGTTCAATGTTCAAACACAGCCTTTACTGCAAAAGCTCTAAGTGTCCTTAGAGACTTAGTAATTCTGCTGCTACATCCATAAGGGAAAACCAAAACCAACCAACCTAACCATTCTGTTTACTGAATATAATTAGTTAGGGCCATTCAACTAGACAGTAGCAGTTTGCAAAATGCCCAAGAGATGGCATTGTTTCCCTTGAAAATTAAAAATATCTTGCAATGCCCCAGTGATTTAGCTACAGCCAGGAGGAGTTTGGGTTTTAATGAGTAAAGTGTTTAACTGGATTCTAACTGGTCTTTCATCTTCTATTTTAATTATTTCTGTCTTTCTAAACCAGGAAAGAAAAAGATCTAAGAGATCAACTTAAATTCTCTTATTTTCAGGCTTAATTATATGAAGACAATACTAGCCAGAAACTGAAAAGAAATCAAATCCATATCACAGGTATTCTTTGAGACAAAGACAACACATGCCTTTATTTTCCAGTCTAATTCCACTACAAAATATATTTTAAACAATTTTTTCCTTAAATACTTACTTTTATTCCATTGTTCTTTGCTGTGTAACTTTCTGACAGCTTAGAGGCAACAGATAATTAATGCACAAATATCCAACACCCAGCAGAATGAATATAAACTGTGGATAATAACCTCTGCCGATGTTTTTCAAGGACCTACTTTTGTCCTGACAAAAGTAGAGTTTGACAAGCAAACTCTCCACACATATGAAAACTTTGCTTTGGAATACGAAGAGCTATCAGAATACAAATTGTGGTATTCAATGTCATGCCTGTGGTTATTTTAGCAGCATATCCAAAAGGGTGTACTTTTATCTTAAGTATTCGTAATACCTTAAGAGTTTCAGTTCTTTATTTTATAAAGCAATGAATTTTAATAAGAATATTGAAATTTCTTCCATTTGATCTTGAGAGAAATGGAAAGAACTCCAGCTTGGGTAACATAGCAAGACTCTATCTCTACAAAATTTTTTAAAAAATTAGCCAGGTGTGCGGCACACACCAGTGGTCCCAGCTACTTGGGAAGACGAGGTAGGAGGATCGCTTGAGGCCAGGAGTTCGAGGTTACAGTGAGCTCAAGGTTACAGTAACTGCAGTGGTGCCATTGTACTCCAGCCTGGGCTGGAGAGCAATACCCCATCCCTACAAAATAAAAAAATGAAAAACAAATGGAATAACCAAAAAGGGTAGATCTGAAAAGACGGCAAAGAAAGATGTTTATGTCCTACTTTTTAATCAAGTGAGAAAAATATCTCTTCTCCTTAGGTATGCGTACTGCCAAGATATCCAATGTAAATTAAAAGACTCAAAATGAAAAGAAAATCCAACTTGGCCGGACACGGTGGCTCACGCATGTAATCGCAACACTTTGGGATGCCAAGAAGGGTGGATCATTTGACGTCAGGAGTTCCAGACCAGCCTGGCCAACATGGTGAACTGAAACCCCACCTCTACTAACAATACAAAAAGTAGCCGGACATGGTGGCACATGCCTGTAATCCCAGCAACTCGGGAAGCTGAGGCAGGAGAATCGCTTGAACCCAGGAGGCAGAGGTTGCAGTGAGCCAAGATCGCACCACTGCACTCCAGCCTGGGCAACAGAAGCCAGACTCCGTCTCAAAAAAAAAAAAAAAAAAAAAAAAAAGGAAATCCAACTTATGGGGAAATATTTTCATTTTTTTTAACAACACAGAAGATGGAGTTAGCTAATAAGGTTTGTCAACTCAGAAAATATTAGGTCTGCTGATTGAACATATTTCACAAACGTACCTACAAAGCATCTCTGAAAGACACTGAAGCCAAGTTTTTCAAAACTGTCCTTGATTCTGACCTATACTTTGCTATCTCAGGATGTGATCAATTCCTTTCACTTTCAGCATCTATAACTCAGGGTCAAAAACATGATACAACAGAGATACAGCAACCTAATGCAAATACTCAGCAAACCAAAAATAGAAAATGCAAATTTAGATCCTTCTTCTAGTTTTCTAGTTATTAAAAGGAAACCTTTACTAACATAATAAAATGCAGTATTTAATATTTCTATCAAGATTCTCAGGAAACACCACCATTCTCTGTGGTCTTTCAAGTGATCCATGGCATACAATCTCCTTTCAACTTTTTTTTTTTTTTTTAAAGCCCCAATCAGGGCAAGGACAGCCTTTCAACTATTTTTGAACAAAGAGCACAGGAATTACTAAATATGCAGTGTTAACATGTACATTCAGATTCTGAAAATGTGCCCCCCACCAAAAAAAAAAAAAATAGATCTTCCAAAACTATCATTCCACACATTTAACCTCCTTCTATACCAAATCTTTCCCATAAGGGGAAAAACAAAACAAAACAAAACAAAACAAAAACATAATGCATTTATTCCCCCTCTTCCCTAATTTCTTGCTATGAAGGCCTGGATACTTATCACACTAAAAAAAAATTACGTTGAAATGTAATCCTTAATTAAGGGGCATTTTAATTTCTCATTTTTTATTTCAAAACTGCCAAATAGAAATGCGAATTTCAGGTATTAAAGGCCAGCCCATAGTGAATACAGTGCTACATCAAGAAGAAAACGGCCAGGCACGGTGGCTCATGCCTGTAATCCCAACACTTTGGGAGGCCGAGGCAGGGGGATCACCTGAGGTCAAGAGTTTGAGACTAGCCTGGCCAACATAGTGAAACCCCATCTCTACTAAAAATACAAAAATTAGCCAGGTGTGGTGGCACATGCCTGTAATCCCAGCTACTCAGGACGCTGAGGTAGGAGAATCGCTTGAACCCGTGAGGAGGAGGTTGCAGAGAGCTGAGATCGTGCCACTGCACTCTAGCCTGGGCGACAGAGCGAGACTCCATCTCAAAAAAAAGAAAAAAGAAATAAAAAAAGAAAAACTTAGATGGGCAGTACATTTGGGACTCATACTGCAACCAAGTGAAGAGGCAAATTTTCGTACTACAACTATGAGTCTCTGAATCAAGATTGTAGTGGTTCCTTTTCTGCTATTTTTAATGAGATACAAATTTTAATTGAATACAAAAATTTAGTCAGATACGTATCTGTCACTCAGTTTCAAAAACTATCAACTCAAAATGGATTCCTTCATTTATGCCCCCACTTCCCCATATTATTTTGAAGCAAATCTCTAAAACATCATATTCACAAATATTTTGGTATGTAGCTCTGAAAGATAAGGACTTTAAAAGATTATAGTTTAAAAAAATTGTATGGCCAGGCGTAGTGGCTCAAGCCTGTAATCCCAGCACTTTGGGAGGCTAAGAGGGGCAGATCACATGAGGCGAGGAATTTGAGACCAATTAGGCTAACAGTGAAACCCTGTCTCTACTAAAAATACAAAAATCAGCCAGGTGTGTAATCCCAGCTACTCAGGAGGCTGAGACAGGAGAACTGCTTGAACCCAGGAGGCGGAGGTTGCAGTGAACCGAGATTGCGCTACTGCACTCCAGCTTGAACAGCAGAGCAAGACCCCATCTTAAAAACAAAAAAATTGTATTACCATTACATGCCTAAAAAATTGATAATCCCTTAATATCAAATATCTAGTCACCATCCAAATTTCTTTTTTTTTTTTTTTTGTGAGATGCGGTCCTATCCAGGCTGGAGTACAGTGGCACAATCTCAGCTCACTGCAACCTCCGCCTCCCAGGCTCAAGCAATCCTCCCACCTCAACCTCTTGAGTAGCTCTAGGGACACAGAGCTAACTAACTTTTGGGATAGCCAAGAGCCACCATGTCTGGCTAATTTTTTGTATTTTTTTGTAGAGAGGGAGTCTTACCATGTTGCCCAGGCTGGTCTCAAACTCCTAGACTCAAGCAACCCACCTGCCTCAAATTCCCAAAGTGCTGGGATTACAGGGATAAGCCACTGTGCCCAGCCTTTGATATGTTTTGATCCATGCAGTTACCTTTACAGATACTCATCGTGTCCTATTTTGGCCAGTGGGAATGTCTTCAGTTGGCTGCTGAGTCCTTCTGACACACCCTAGTATCGTTTGATAAAATCTTTGCTGATAGTAAAGATGTGTCAGCTCATCTCATACATTTCCTGTCCCAGACCTAGAACCAGCCATTTCTTCAAGGAATGATACTGGTGTGGAATGAGTTTCCAAGACCACAATAAAAGGCTAGGGTCGTTCTTGCTCATTTTAAATAAAAAATTACCTCCATACGAATCCCCAACTATTAGCTATCTTCAACTTTGCTCTTGTATCATCTGATGGAAACATTTCACATCCACAAATACATTTCTTAGAAACTTAAAAAAAATTCTTTCTCCTGAAATTTTTACTTGAAATGTTTCAGTCTTATATTTATTAAACTACTCATTATTTCCCCTCTTATCCTATCCTGACTATGTATTCCCCGAACAAGATACTTAGATCATCAGGAGAATTTATATGTAGTTAAGAAATTCTGGCCGGGTGTGGTGGCTCACATCTGTAATCCTAGCACTTCGGGAGGCTGAGGCGAGAGGATCACCTGAGTTCAGGAGCTTGAGACAGGCTTGTGCAACATAGAGACACCCTGTCTCTATTAAAATTTTTAAAAACTTATTTTAAAAAGATAAATTTTAAGAAGAATATAATCAAACGATCAAAGATTAGTAAAGAGGACACATTTAGTTTAACCAAGCCTTTTAGCAAGTAACTTTTCTTTTTTTTTTTTTTTTTTGAGGCGGAGTCTCGCTCTGTCGCCCGGACTGGAGTGCAGTGGCCAGATCTCAGCTCACTGCAAGCTCCGCCTCCCGGGTTTACGCCATTCTCCTGCCTCAGCCTCCCGAGTAGCTGGGACTACAGGCGCCCGCCACCTCGCCCGGCTAGTTTTTGTATTTTTAGTAGAGAGGGGGTTTCACCGTGTTAGCCAGGATGGTCTCGATCTTCTGACCTCGTGATCTGCCCGTCTCGGCCTCCCAAAGTGCTGGGATTACAGGCTTGAGCCACCGCGCCCGTCCGCAAGTAACTTTTCAAGACTATCTTTTCTTAGGCTGAGGTGGCAGAACTGCTTGGGCCCTAATTGTTTGAGCCCAGAGGTTCGAGACTAGCCTGGGCAATTTGGTGAAATCCCATCTTTACAAAAAATAGAAAAATTAGCAGGGTGTTGGTGGCATGCACCTCTGTAGTCCCAGCTACTCAACAGGCTGAGGTGGGAGAATCTCTTGAGTCCAGGAGGCGGAGGCTGAAGTGAGCTGTGTTCGAGCCACTGCACTCCAACCTGGGCAACAGAACAAGACCCTGTTCTCAAAAACAGACAAGCAAACAAAACACACAAGCAAATAAACAAAATTATCTTTCCTTGAACAAACGATATAGACAGATCATGTCAAACATTTCACACAAAACTCTCAACTATTCCTAAGCTAATAGAGATCTTTTTCAAATGAACGCAGGGGGCGGCAGAAGGGGAAAACAGAGATTTAGATACAGCAGAAAGCCTACACCTTTACTTTCAAAACAAGAGCTCATTTCTAACCTTCAATAAAATTTCCAGTAGCACTGAAAGAGTTCATCATATTCCAGCATTCTCCAACATATATCAGGCACAGCCCAAGCTATGCACTACATCTGCAGAAGGGATTCATTCAACAGCTGTACCTAGCTTACATAAAGGGAAACCTAGTTCACAAAAGACATAAATAAATAAGGAATCTTCATAGGTGACAGTGAATTTTACCAGAGGTCAAGTTTGCCCCCCAGAGGGCATTTGGCAATGTCTAGACATTTTTGGTAGTCACAATCAGGGTGGGGGTGAGGAGAGGTGTTACTGACCTATCTAGTGGGTAGTGGCCAGGAGTGCTACAAAACATCCTACAATGCATAGGATAGCCTGGAGAGTATCTGTCCCTAAATGTCAATAATGCCAAGACTGAAAATCACTGATCAAACTGAATACATGTTCTGAAAACGAGGGCAATTTAAAAAAAATCATCCCACATTCTATATATAAAGAACTATCATTTCTTTTTAAAAATATTTGTCCTCTCAGACCAGGCATGGTGGCTCACGCCTGTAATCCCAGCACTTTGGGAGGCCGAGGTGGGCAGATCACGAGGTCAGGAGATCAAGACCACCCTGGCCAACACAGGGAAACCCCATCTCTATTAAAAATACAAAAAATTAGCCACACGTGGTGGCGGGCGCCTATAATACCACCTACTCAGGAGGCTGAGGCAGGACAGTGGCGTGAACCTGGGAGGTGGAGCTTGCAGATTGCGACACTGCACTCCAGCCCGGGTGACAGTGCAAGACTCCATCTCAAAAACTCTGCAACAAAAGCAGAACAAGGTTTTTATGAATTATTCAAATGGTTATATCATATGTTAAAATTTTTAAATAAAACCCATATATACCTCGTTTGCTTCATCCTGTAATTACCTGCCTGTGAAACTTGATTTTTTTTTTTTGAGATGGAGTCTTGCTCTGTTGCCCAGGTTGGAGTGCAGTGGCGTGATCTCGACTCACTGCAACCTCCGTCTACCGGGTACAAGTAATTCCCCTGTTTCAGCCTCCCAAGTAGCTGGGACTACAGGTGCCTGCCACCAATGCCAGCTAGTTTTTGTATTTTTAGTAGAGACGAGTTTTCACCATATTGGCTAGGCTGGTCTCTAACTCCTGACCTCAGGTGATCCACACGCCTTGGCCTCCCCAAAGTGCTGGGATTACAGGCTTGAGCCACTGCACCCAGCCAGAAACTTGACTTTATCTTCATATTCATCCGACAACTTTTAGGCCACTCTTGTTCTTACCCAAGTACATATTTTCTCCTAATAAAACAAGAGCATCATGATGTTCACCCTGTAAAATTATGGTTTTATGGTTGTTTGCCACTATCCATATTGGCTGGTGAATAATTTTTGTGAAAATAATTTTCAGGTTCTTTTGTCTAATCACCAGTTTTAAGTTTAAATTAAAATTTTTTTTTTGAAACAGGGTCTTTGTTGCCTGGGCTGTAGTGCAGTGGCGCAATCTCAACTCACTGCAGCCTCGACCTCCTGGGCTCAAGCAATCCTCCTGTCTCGGCCTCCCAAGTAGCTGGGACTACAGGAATGTGCTACCATGCCTGGTTAATTTTTGTATTTTCTATAGAGTTTTGTCATATTGCCCAGGCTGGTCTTGAACTTCTGGACTCAAGGGATCTGCTTGCCTTGGCCTCCCAAAGTGCTGGGTTTTACAGGCATGAGCAATCACGCCCAGCCTTCCTAGTTCTAAATTTTTTCTAGTTGTGGCCCCTTTACAATTCCTCTACAGGTTACTTTTGCTACATATAAACTCTTCTTGCTTCTTCAACTTCCAAATCATTTTTGCAGAGAGCAGTGAATCAAAGTGACAAAATGGAAACCTATTTCTATATTCTTCCTTAAAAATCTTATTTATGGTTGAACTTAAAAGTTACAGTAGCTCTGTATCTCAAAAGCCAAAGGTTATGATCGTAATATGTTTAAATAGAAAAACATTAGCCAAGCCTGGTGCCGTGGCTCATGCCTGTAATCCCAGCACTTTGGGAGGCCGAGGTGGGTGGATCACTTGAGGTCAGGAGTTCGAAACCAGCCTGGCCAACATGGTGAAATCCCCGTCTCTACTATAAAAAAAAAAAAAAAAAAATTAGCCAGGTGTGGTGGCACATGCCTGTAATCCCAGCTACTCGGGAGGCTGAGGCAGGAGAGTCAGTTGAACCTGGAGGTGGAGGTTGTGGTGAGCCAAGATCGCACCACTGTACTCCAACCTGGGCAAAAGAGCGAGACTCTGTCTCAAAGGAAACAAAAGAAAAACATTAGCCAACAAACTACTGACTAATAATTCACATTACTTATCAGTTGTTTTGTTTATGGCATCTTTTGGCAAACAAATAAACAAGAAAAGCCAAAAACAATGTATGAAGTATTACTGACAATAATATTTAACCTGAATCAAATCAATTATTTATTTATTTTAATTAATTTTATTTTTTTAATTTTTTGAGAAGGAGTTTCACTCTTGTTGCCCAGGCTGGAGTGCAATGGTGCGATCTCAGCTCACTGCAACCTTCACCTCCTGGGTTCAAGCGATTCTCTTGCCTCAGCCTCCCAAGGAGCTGTAATTACAGGCATGTGTCACCATGCCTGGCTAATTACATATTTTTAGTAGAGATGGTGTTTCATCATGTTGGTCACGTTGGTCTTGAACTCCTGACCTCAGGTGATCCACCCACCTCAGCCTCCCAAAGTGCTGGGATCATAGGTGTGAGGCACCGCACCCGGCTCAAATCCATTATTTAAATTTAACTTTCCATTTACAAGAAATACAGCAATAAAAGAACAAATTAAGTATTACCACAAAGAAATAATGAGATAAATCCAGAAGGTGGGACATTCTAGAAGGAAATAATCGAATGCAGAATATGGAACATTCTATAAAACTAATATAGTCTCTTCAAAAATGTCGATGTTCAGCTGGGTGCTAACATCGACACCCAGCCACCACGTTGGTCAGGCTGGTCTTGAACTCCTGACCTCGTATCCACCCGCCTTGGCTTCCCAAAGTGCTTCGACTACAGTTGCGAGTCACCGTGCCCAGCCTCTTTCCCCTTTTCACATGTGTGAAATTTTCTTAATAAAAACTGAAGTGGGGTAGGAGGGGGTGGAACTACCTACTCATATCTTAGCTGTGATATTTTGTACTGCTACATTCTGCCATACCTCTTTGGTATTTACTAAATAACTGGTATCCTTGTTGGCTGAATTTCTTGATTTATTCCCACGATCAATTTTCACATAACTTGTATATATACATTTCTTTTTTATTTTTATGCAGGCATTTTCACTTAATATACATTTCTTAAGACACAGAAAAATAGTTAAATAAGAAATAACAAATTAAGGTGGATTATGTAGGCTACCAAAGAGGTACATTACTTTCTTCTATTAATCCATTATTTGACATCTTGGTAACCTAGGTGGTTTCTCTATTTTGTAGTAATTGTAACACGATTTTTGTGCACTCAATAGGTTTTACTTAACACTGCAGGCTCACACAGAACTATTAGCAATACTCAGTCTCTTGTCTCATCCTTCAATCCATAATATGGGAGTACCAGATAAATACCCTCCCGGGGGGGAAGGGGATTATTTCTTAAATGCTGGCGAATATGGTAGTCTACTTTATACTAAGGCCCTATGTAATGAGCTAGTCAATAAAGTCTATATAATTGTAAAGAAAAGCTACAAACAGACCTTTTAAAACAATGTACTATTTAAAAGCAGCAAAAAGAATCCTGCAGATACACCTGCCTACTTTTAAGGTATTTAAGGGGCAGCAACTGTTGCCTATCTTCATCTCAAAGAAAATTAGAAAAAGATCTGTTTTCTACAACTCTCCTAACATACTTGGTTCTTGAAGCTCTGAATTCCTTTGTCTTGTTCTTTCATAGCTGTAAAGTCCAGAAATGAAGAACGAAGAATCCAGAAATGAAGAATTTGGTATCTAACATTTTCAATTTACTGCCAGTACATACCTGCCCAAAAATCAACATAAAAAGAACATTTGGAACAGGAAAAATATTTTATAGAAAACAAACATTTTAAGAACACCACTTTCTTGTTCCAGGGTGAAAAATAAACGACGATAATCCTCAACATAACTGGTAATTATGTTTTCAAGTTACTTCAATTTTTGGCTCTAAAAAGGATTAATACCAGAAAACCTATAGGGCTGAATACTTAATATGTGTATAAAACTAATTATAGTTAAACATGTAATAAGCTTTTATTTATTCCATCTTTTGCACAGCCCATTTTGTCCCTCACAACATCTAACTGTTGTAGTACCTCACATATAAGAATCATATGGGTTTTAAGTAGTCTTAATAACCTAAAATTTCCAAACTCAAAATACTTTCTTCTTGTCTGGTAGCCAATCCTGTATCAAGAAACACCCAAATATTTAGTTCTGTGCTCTTACTAAAACAAGTAAAGTAAGCAACGAGTTCTCTTTTCTAAAGGGGTCAATATTCAGGAGTCCCTTTCCCAAGAAAAATATCTAGTACGATGGAAAGCTTTTCTTCGATGACAGTTGTGTGTTGCCTAAATTCCATTTTTATGCTTTCAATTTCTTTTAATTCTGCTAAAACCTAGCAATAGGTTAGTGTCTCTCTTCTGCTTTCCTCCCCTTCATTACATATAAAAGTATGTTTTTCAGTTGGGCACGGTGGCTTACGCCTGTAATCCTAGCACTTTGGGAGGCCAAGGCGGGTGGATCAAGAGGTCAGGAGTTTGAGACCAGCCTGGCCAACATGGTGAAACCTCATCTCTGGAAAAATACAAAAATTACCCGGGTGTGATGGCGTGTGTCTCCTGTAATCCCAGCTACTCAGGAAGCTGAAGAAGAGAATCACTTTAACCCGGGAGGCGCAGGGTGCACTGAGCCGAGATTGAGCCATTACACTCCAGCCTGGGTAATGAAGCGAGACTCCATCTCAAAAAAAAAAAGAAAAGTTCTGTGGATATGGCTTATCACCAACAAGAATACCAAGGAATCTATCAGAATGTTACCATATTGATATCATGACAAAGGCATTAACCAGCTCTAGGATTTGTAATCAATCAGCTCTAAAGTTTGTATTTTACAGATAAGGTCAAAACAGTGGTTTAGAAAGACTAACTTCCTCAAGGCTACAGTTTGTAAATATCCCAGTTCGTATTCAAAGTAAGCTTTTTTTTGCTTTAGAACTCTTCCCCAGGTCACTGCCTCTTCCATCAGCTCCAACTATTTATAAATTCTCCCAGTGTTCCCCAGGGGAGTTAGATTTGAATGATTTAAAGAGCAGAAACACAGGACTGACCAAATGATTCTCATTTTTTTGACCCTTAAAATTATTGAAGACGCCAAAGATCTTTTATGTGAAATTTATCTTTCCACATTTACCACATTCAAAATGTTAAAATATTAATATATTTTAAAACGAGCCCATTACAAGTTAACATAAACAACATTTCAACAAAAATTACTTTCCCTCCAAAAAGTGAGAAAAGTAACACTTTTTTTTGCGTTTTGCAAATCTCTTTTATGTCTAACTTAATAAAAGATGGTTGGATTCTCACAGTTACTTCTGCAATCAGTCTGTTGCTATATGTCATTTTGGTTAAGTATATAATGAAAATCTAGTCGGAAAAGGGAGAAGTATTTTAATAACCTTTTCAGATAACTGTGGATATTGGTAAACACTAAAACTCAACAAATGGTAGTTTCTTTTTTTTTTTAAATAAATAGAGACAGGGTCTCACTATGTTGACCAGGCTCAACTCAAACTATCCTTCCACCTAAGCCTTCCAAAGTGCTGGGATTACAGGAGTAAGCCAAACTACTATGCTAGGCCAAATAGTAGTTTCTTAAAGGATAGTAACATTTTGGAACCTGAAACCATATCAATCCACTTTTTTACTGTGAAAATCCATTGCTATATCTGGTATTTTCAAAGGCTCTTTTACTTTTGCTTGATTTTGCAACATCACGCATTGGTCATCTGCAAAATACAGATTTACTAAGTTATGCCCATCTTCCAAATGACATATTTCATTACACAACATTTTTAAATATTACCGTCCTTAACCACTGATATCATAAGGGAAGTTTTTTAAGTACTAGGAAGCTGTCAAACTCCAGCTGTCAACTTTTTAAAAATTCTAATTTTCACCCAAATTTTATCACTGGTAATAAATACTGGCAATTGTTTTCCTAAAAGTGACAAGCTCACTTCATTTTCAAGAAATACCTGCCAAATACTAAGTGTGAAAAACCAGTTTGTCAGTCGTTCTTTCAAGTAAAAATGGTACTCCATGATATAAGCCACTCACAACCCAATCCCACAAATGCTTTTCCCTCATGACAACAATCACACCTCCGTAGGCAACATAAATGCTTTATCCATGTTTATTTCATCTCAAATTCTTAAAAATTAAAAAGACAGGCCCGGCGCGGTGGCTCACACCTGTAATCCCAGCACTTTGGGAGGCCGAGGCGGGCGGATCACAAGGTCAGGAGATTGAGACCACGGTTAAACCTCGTCTCTACTAAAAATACAAAAAAAATTAGCCAGGCGCGGTGGCGGGCGCCTGTAGTCCCAGCTACTCAGGAGGCTGAGGCAGGAGAATGGCGTGATCCCGGGAGGCGGAGCTTGCAGCGAGCCGAGATCGTGCCACTGCACGCCAGCCTGGGGGACACAGCGAGACTCCCTCTCAAAAAAAAAAAAAAAATTAAAAAGACTAGTCAAAAGCTAAGATTTAATAATAACAGGCGGGGCACGGTGGCTCAAGCCTGTAATCCCAGCACTTCGGGAGGCCGACGCGGGTAGATCGCCTGACGTCGAGTTCGAGACCAGTCTGGCCAAAATGGTGAAACACCATCTCTATTAAAAATACAACCCGGAGGCAGAGATTGCAGTGAGCCGAGATAGTGCCACTGCACTCCACCCTGGGCGACAGAGCAAAACTCCATCTCAAAAAGATAAACATACAATAATAAATTTTACTGCTTCAAGGGCATTCTCAAGTAAGCAGTTTGGTGCCACTGACTTGCTTTGTGCTAAGGTACCGTCAGTAGTTTTACCCAGCACTGCTTTTGAACCATCAGTGTATCAGTGAAAATAATAAATAGCATCTTACTATTATTTTGAAAAGTTATGACCTTGAGGCTCCCCTGAAAGGGTAAGAGGAGATCCCCACAGGTCATCTGTCCACACTTTGAGAACTGCTTTCCTGTATTATACCACTACTTCAAGATGGAAGTGGAAACTCGAAATCACGTTCGTCCCAAGAATCCATTCTGTTACCTCCTTAGTTTGAGATACACCAACACAGCTCTGGAAAAGGGAAGGAAATCAAGGGCACAAGGTGTCATTTGTTTCAACATCTTGAACACTTTTATGTTAGACCAGTAATTCTCAATGTAGTAGTCACATTAATCAGCCTCAGCCGCAGGACTGCTCATTTAAAAATGTAGCGATGACCACCCCCCTCTGCTCCATTCGAATAAATTTGGGGATGAGGCTCCCCCAAATTGTACGCTTAACAATCTTCGAGTTACTTTTTATGCACCCCGAAGTTGAGAACGATTGTGCTAACAGTTCTCAGAACGACTGTGCTAACAGTTCGAATTCAGAGTTCAAGCTCTCAGACCCTGAGCAATGGTGTCTCGAAATTAATCGTTTGCCAAGGAGCAGCCCTCCCTGCCCCCTCCGTTTCCCTTTCCTCTAGTTGGGTAAATGCCTACAAAAGTAAAATCCCGGCCGAGAGCCGTGGCTCACGCCTGTAATCCCAGCACTTTGGGAGGCCAAGGCGGGCGGAGCACCTGAGGTCAGGCGTTCAAGACCAGCCTGGTCAACGTGGTAAAACCCGTCTCTACAAAAAATACAAAAATTAGCGGGGCGTGGTGGCACATGCCCGTAATCCCAGCTACTAGAAAGGCTAAGGCAGGAGAATCACTGGAACCCGGGAGGCGGAGGTTGCAGTGAGCAGAGATCGTGCCACTTGCACACCAGCCTGGGCGACAAGAGTGAAACTTAGTCTCAAAAAAAAAAAAAAAAGTAAAACCCCATTTCTGTGGAGTTTTGAGCTGCGGTGAGAGGTGTCCACGGGCTTGGAGGGACGGGCTACACCGCCTGCATCAAGACAGCGGCTGCTCTGAGATAGTCCAACTGCATCTTAATTTCCATTTTGAAAATGAGACTGGCCACCAAATGACTCTGAGGACTCATCAGCACTACCTTTTTCTGAACTAAGAATGTCCAAAACGAGTGCTACTAGCAGTTTGAAGAATCCCACATCTGGAGAAGAAAGAAATCAGAACACGCAGAAAGATGGCAAGCAAGTAGATTAATGACAGTACTCCTTTGCAAAAGCTGCCAAGAATCTAAAGAAAATAGTCCCCGGGATAAACATGGCGCCCACCGCGGCAGGACATAATCACCAGAAAATAGAGATTCCCCGCCCCATCCCATTTTATAAATCACGGCGCCATCCCTAAAGAAATTTGGGGGCCGAGGGAGGAGAGTTCGTAAACTAGCTGCAGTGCACTAAGGCTTAGGATGTACTATTAGACCAAGGAGAGATTACATAACAAGGCATTGGCTCAGCAATCACTCATTTTCCTCCTCCCGCTCAAAACGAGCGCCCCACTCCTCCGAGCGGGGACGGGGCGGGGAGGGCCGCGCACCCCCACCCCCAGGGGCCGCTCCGCCGCCGCCCGCCCCCGCAGCCGCACGGCCTCGCCCCCTCGCCGGCCCCTCCCGCCGCGCTCCGCCGTCTCGCCGCCGCCCGCGCCCCCGCCCCTTCCCCAGCGGGCCACCGCCCGCGCCCGCGCCGCCCACTCCTCCGAGACGCCTCGCGCCGGGCGTGCGTGTGGACGTCGGGCTGTGTGCGGGGCCGTGGGGCGCGAGTGCGCGCGCGCGCGCCGCGACGGGCGCCAGGGGGCGGGGGTGGCCGGCCAGCCGGCAGGCAGGGGCCTCCGCCGCCGGCCCTTCGCGCGGCTCCCGCGGCCCGGAGCGCACGCACACACACTCGCGCTCGCGCACCGCGGCCGCCCCTGCCGCGGGCCGCGCCGCCACTCGCGGTGGGCGGGGGCGCGCGCCGCCGGCCCCCGCCCCCACCCCCGCGCGTACCGGCCCCATCCCCCTCTCATTGTCTCGCCTCGGAACACCTCGCCCAGCGAAAAGATAACGGAACCCCCGGGAGCAGGGGGTGGGGAGAGAGAAGGCTCGCTCGCTCACTCACCTCCCGTGGTCGTCGCCGCCGGTAGTCTGACCCGAGAAAGGCGCCGTCGCCTTAAAGGGACCTTACACCCGGCGCCAGAAGGGGGTGGGAGCAGGGAGGGGACAGGGGCTTGGGGGGAGACGAAGAAGAGGTAACCGTTGAAAGCTCGTCTCCCCAAGGGTGAAAGGAAGCCTCCCTCGGGTTCGAGTGATTTGGGGTGGATTTTTTTTCCCGAGGGGGGCGGGGGGGCCCCGAGGGAGGGGGGTGGGGGGGCCAAGGAATGCGGCTCCGTGTACGGGAGCTGGCGCGGGGGAGAGAGACGCCGACTCCCCCCACCGACCCTCTCGCCCCGCGGAGGGATACGGCTCGTCACTTCCGCCCTCCCCTTTTTCACGGCCTCCCAATTGGTCGGAGCGTGCTGCACGTCATGGGCTCATCCAAACCCCTGCCCGGGCTTCTTTTCTAGTCAAGTTTGGCTGGGCCTGCAAATAAATAAATAAAGGAAAATATTTTTTATAATGAAAAAAGAATAATTAGTTTCAGAAGCTATATCTGAATTTTGGTGAGAAAAATGAGACTCCCAAAGAAAATATTCCCCAATTTACTTGCCTAGAATTTCCAAGGAAGTGTTGGGAGGCTCCCCCACTTTCCACTCAAGGCTTAGACCCAGTCAAGAGGGGAAGTTCATGATACAGGCCAGGTGGTGAGGCCCAGTGGCACCAACAACTGTCATTGGAACAAAGAACAAAATGGCACTCTTTCTCAAGAGACACTCGGCCCAAGTAGCCTTGTGGCTGTGGCCTTGTTTAAGTGAAGAACTTTTAAAAGCCATTTTGATCCTCAAGCCCTTCTGGATCCTGGAAAGAAGTGGCACACGATTGTTAAAGCGATTATTGTGATGGAAACTGCTTTGCTTCCATTGTGACTAGATTCAGCAGAGATCCCCAGTTCTAAGAAACCACACACATTCCACATACTTACGCTTTTTGCTGCAATCAAGGCTGAGATGGGTTGGCTCAAAGAAATTGGTTGGTCCACTCAAACGACCATCCACCTGTTTATTCTTCCCCAAACAAAAACTACCTCTTCTCAGGTAGCTGAGAAATTTTGTCCTTTGTTGCTTTCTGAGATTATAAAAATGTAATATTTTCCTTGAATATTTGAAAATGTTTGCTATTTAAGCAATACACAAATGTTTGCTTCAAACCAAGTACTTGGTGCAGAAAGGGGAAATCCAGAATTATGTTTATTCGTTCTCTTTATATACACACTCCATTCGAACCACCAGACTGTGAAAATAGGCAGTGGAAGTAGGCATTCCAAATTGTATGCACCTGCCCGTGCACACACACATACACTGTGCACACACACATACACACGCTGCCACCACCCAGCTTCATTACATTTCATACCAAAACCATGTGAGTGATTTCCACTAGTGTGGGATGCTTAGGAAGGACTTCATTAGTTGACTGAGAAGAATCCCTATCCTTCTGAAAATACTTCTGAAGACTTTCCAGACCTGATCTGGAGAAGCAAGCCCATGTTAAGATTATGGGATCAATCACCAAAAGACTACATGAAACTCAAATCCTATTTTATGCTGTCGTGTAATTACTTTAATTCATTATATATATCTGCATTATGTATATTACATTACGTATTATTAACCTTTGAAAAATTCCAACATATTTTCCCATGCTCTGTCAATTTATTCTCTCAGCCAATGAGATCTAGCGCAGACTATGCCATATACCGTTGACCAATAACCATTAGCATGCTTTATTGAAAATGGATCATGCATCCATTCGTTGATTCAATAAATATTTATTGGGGGCTGGGCATGGTGGCTCACACCTGTAATCCCAACACTTTGGAAGGCCAAGGGAGGAGGATCACAGCAGTCTGAGGCCAGCCTGGGCAACTTAGCAACATCCCATCTCTACAAAAAAAAATTTTTGTTTTGAAACAGAGTCTTGCTCTGTCACCCAGGCTGGACTGCAGTGGTGAGATCTCGGCTCACTGCAACCTCCGCCTTCTGGGTTCAAACAATTCTCCTGCCCTCACTCAGCCTCCCAAGTAGCTGGGACTACAGGTGTGTGCCACGATGCCTGGCTAATTTTTTGTATTTTTAGTAGAGATGGGGTTTCACCATGCAGGCTGGTCTCGAACTCCTGACTTTGTGATCCGCCTGCCTCGGCCTCCCAAAGCGCTGGGATTAGAGGCGTGAGCCACTGTGCCCAGCTCAAAATTTTCTTTTAATTAGCTGGTTGTGGTATTCCTAGATACTTGGAAGACTTGGGAGGATGACTTGAGGCCAGGAGTTTGAGACTGCAGTGAGCTATGATGACACTACTGCACTCCATCCTGGGAGGGACAGAGCAAGATCCTGTCTCAAAAAAAAAAAAAAAACAATTACTGAGTACATGTGCTAGGCACTGTTTTAAGTGCTGGGAATACAGCAGCTGCAACAACAACAAATCCCTTAATTTGTAGGATTTACACTCTAGAGGGAAAGAGACATAAAATATACACATAAACAAATTGTTCTATTATCTATTGTTAAATAACAAATGACCCCGAACTGAGTGGCTTGAAACAACAATTTCATTATCTCGCATGGCTCTGGGAGGTAATTAGGCTCAGCTAAACAGTTCTCATTTGGAGTCTCGTATGCAGTGGCTAGGGCTGAAGTAATCTCAAAAGCTTCCTTACATGTCTGGAAGTTGAGGTTGACTGTTGGCTTGGACTGCAGCTGGGGTTGTTGGCAGAACATTTACAAGTGGCTTCTCCGTGTAACCTGGGCTTCCTGGTATCATAGTGGCTGAGTTCCAAGACTGAGTGTCCCAAAAGGACCAGACAGAGATGGTGACCTAGTCTCAGAGGTCATATAATATCACTTCTATTACAATTACAGGATGGAGAGCATAGATCCCCATCTCTCAGTGGGAATAGTGGAACTGTCACATTGTAAGAAAGTGTGTGGAAAGGGAAATCTTGTGGCCATCTTGGAAAATGCAATCTGCTATACATTATGTAAATAAATATGTAATATATGAAATGGTGATAGGTGCTATGAAGGGTAAAGGGCAGGATAGGGGAATTAGGTGTGTGGTGCAGACATGGGGGTGGAGAAGTTGCTATTTTATGTGGGGTGGTTGGAGAAGTCCTCATTAAGGTGACATTTGGGCAAAGACCTGAAGAAAATGAAGCTACCTGTAGTGAAAATGAAGCTGCTGGAGGATTGTAAACCAAGTAGTGACACGGCCTGACTCACATTTTTAAAGGATCACTGTGGCTGCTTGTGAAGAATAACTAGTAGAGGCAAGGGCAGATGCAGGGAGACCAGATAGAAGGCTATTACAGTAATCCAGGCAAGAGCTGATGGTAGCTTGGACCAGGATGGGAGTTGTGAAGCTGCTGCTTCAGGTGGTTGAGTCTGTGGTGTGTTATTTACTCCTCTGTAACCTATTTTTCTGTCATTTAGTTTGTGCCTTGGGAGACAGTTTTGACCCATAATGTCCAACAAAATGAGTGATGGTGCTATCCCTGCCACCAAGAAATAGAGAAAGACTATCCTGCTGAATGTAAAAGTGGGAGTTTTGCAGGATCTGGAGGCACCCTTGAAGAAATGGGTGAGGAAACAGAGGGTAAAGATCAATAGGCAATTAGGGAATGGAGTGTCTTTTGATGTTGTTAAAGGTATCCTGGCCGGGTGTAGTGGCTCATGCCTGTAATCCCAGCACTTTGGGAGGCCGAGGCGGGTGGATCATGAGGTCAGGAGTTTGAGACCAGCCTGGCCAACACAGTAAAACCCCATCTCTACTAAAAATACAAAAATTAGCCAGGCATGGTGGCACATGCCTGTAGTCCCGGCTACTCGAGGGGCTGAGGCAGGAGAATCGCTTGAACCTGGGAGGCGGAGGTTGCAGTGAGCCGAGATCATGCCACTGCACTTCAGCCTGGGCGACAGAGTGAGACTCTGTCTCAAGAAAAAAAAAGGAAATGATGAGCAAAGACATTTTACACCTTCAGAGGATTTCAAGAAAACTCTGCCACCTTACAACACTGGTGCAGCACTTCAAAAGAGACTATACAGTTAACACTTCTATTTCCAGAAACGTATTCCCTGTGCTAAAGAGGGAATGCCCATATTAGTTTGGACAGTGTTGGAACATTTTGCTGTCTTCAGCTAAAACACAGGTTTCCGGAGTGAAGTAACAGAACTGATAGCTTTGGTCTCTCTTTTGAACCATCTGGAAAAAATGGCTTGAACCATCTTGATGTTGATGGGAAACCCAAGTAGTAGGACAAATAACCTGAATCAGATCCTTAGAAATCGACTCATATGTGCCTCTATAACATACTGGGGAGGAGTCTGAAAGCCAATCCAGTCTGATGTGTTGAAGAAATTGGATCCTAATAGTGGTACTCCTAAAAATTATCCCAGTCTTCAGTAGCCAACTTAGAAACTTTTTCTAAGAAAGGAAGTCAAAGGTTAATGGATGTCCCAAGCTGAGCTTTTCACAGTTAGATAGCTGGAGAGTGTTTCTTTTCTACAGTTTATGGAAATACTTATTTGCTTCCTTGGCTTATGGTTTCTGCCATGAGTTGAAAATTGGGGCTGGGCGCAGTGGCTCATGCCTATAATCCCAGCACTTTGGGAGGCCGAGGCAGGCAGACCACCTGAGGTCAGGAGTTCAAGACCAGCCTGGCCAAAGGTCTTCAGTGGAGATGGTGAAACCCCATCTCTACTAAAAAAAAAAAAAAAAATTAGCCAGGTGTGGTGGCACACACCTGTAATCCCAGCTACTTGGGAGGCTGAGGCAGGAGAATCACTTGAACCCAGGAGGTGGAGGTTGCAGTGAGCCAGGATTGCACCATTGCACTCCAGCCTGGGCAAGAAGAGTGAAACTCCATTTCAAAAAACAAACGAACAAACAAACAAAAAACAGAAAACCCAAAACAACAACAACAACAAAAAAACACACAAAAGAAAACTGGAACCACCTGTAGCTTGGAGAATATCAAAGAAGAGAGACAAATGATTTCAGCATGTCTTCAAAAGCATTGAATCATGGATGCCCTCTGTGGCATCATTTTGCTGATATGCAGACCTAATCACTTATCATTCAGGTTCAGTGTGAAGTTGACTGGTATGTGTTGGGGCGGGGAGTAGGGAGGCTCAGATGGTGAGGTTAGTCCAGGCAGGAATAAGCTTTGTGGGAGATAATGCCAGATTTCTTTAAGAAATGGGTAACAGCCAAACACGATGGCTCACGCCTGTAATCCCAACACTTTGGGAGCCCAAGGCGGGCGGATCAGAAGGTCAGGAGTTCGAGTCCAGTCTGACCAAAATAGTGAAACCACATCCCTACTAAAAATACAAAAAATTAGCCGGGTGTGGTGGTGCCCGCCTGTAATCCCAGCTACCTGGGAGGCTGAGACAGGAGAATTGCTTGAACCTGGGAGGGGAAGGTTGCAGCAAGCTGAGATCACGCTACTGCATAGCATCCTGGGCCGTAGTGTGAGACTCTGTCTCAAAAAAAAAAAAAAAAGAAAGAAAGAAAAGAAAAGAAGTGGGTATCCCACTCTCTATAATGTACACTTAGGGTTGTCAAAGCTGGGAACTCAAAGAGAACTACTCATTTCGGAAAACGTAAGAGAAAAACAGTAGACATTTTTACCATCTGAGCACTCCCAGATGGAAAAGATGGATAGCTGATTGCACTGAGCCTGGGATTCAGCATGTGTGTAAGTCAGCCTGTGTGGTGGAAAAGAAAACACTGAGGTGCTTAACTTGACAGGCAAATTGCCATGAAATAAAGGGCAAGTGGAGATCTACATTTGACCAATGTCAAATAAAAAATGGGAAAGTTAACAGCTGCGGCCAGATTTTATTTAGGAATATTATTTGCTACCTTCTTATGTTTAGAAGAGTTGGGGACTTTCCTAGAGACACAGGAGGTGAGAAAAAGCCTAAGGAAGTTCTCAGACTGTTTTTCTAAAGGAAGAATTCTTCATTAGCTTTCAGTAAGAAGCAATTAAGATCTCTGTCTTCAGAATATATTGCATAAGAAATGCATGAGCAGCAATGTTATCGTCATCAAGACCTCACTGTGAGTTGCTGCATGGTTTCATAGGAGGTAATGATTTAGTTTAACTTTGAATTAAATTAATATTTTAAAGAGATACCCAGAAGCAAAGCTATACTTGTCTAATCTAGGTTGTTGCTACGGAGTTGACCAGGTATGGTTATCAAGTAATTAAATTGACTCCATAAAGCTTCATGGCAAAATAAATTGGACTATTTTATAGACATGCTTGATACATGACTTATTCCTGATAATGAATTGCAGAGTAAAATGTAATAAAAAGTTCCTTTTCCTCTAGCATACATTCTTTTTAAGTTTAGCCGTGTTTATATTTTATTGTAGTCATGGATAATTTTCAGAATGCAACTGTGGATAGTAAATAGCTTTCCAATTCATTTTTTTGAAGGATATGATGATTAATATCATTGTTTTACAGATAAGAAGATTGAGATATCATTCAGAATTAATTTTTTTTTTTTTTTGAGACTGAGTCTTGCTTTGTTGCCCAGGCTGGAGTGCAGTGGCATGATCTCGGCTCACTGCAGCCTCCATGTCCCCAGTTCAAGTGATTCTCCTGCTTCAGCCTCCCGAGTAGCTGGGATTACAGGTGCCTGCCACCACACCGGCTAATTTTTTTTTTTTTTTTTTTTTTTTTTTTGAGGCGGTGTCTCGCTCTGTCGCCCGGACTGGAGTGCAGTGGCCGGATCTCAGCTCACTGCAAGCTCCGCCTCCCGGGTTCACGCCATTCTCCTGCCTCAGCCTCCCTGAGCAGCTGGGACTACAGGCGCCCGCCACCTCGCCCAGCTAGTTTTTTGTATTTTTTAGTAGAGACGGGGTTTCACCGTGTTAGCCAGGATGGTCTCGATCTCCTGACCTCGTGATCCGCCCGTCTCGGCCTCCCAAAGTGCTGGGATTACAGGCTTGAGCCACCGCGCCCGGCCACCCGGCTAATTTTTGTATTTTTAGTAGAGATGGGGTTTCACCATGTTGGCCAGGATTAAATTTTTTTTAAAGGTTTCTGGTGTAGATAAGTGATCATGTCTATTTGGGTCTTCTCTTATTACTGAATATGTACAATAGGAGTTAGAGGTGGCAAAGGGGCCATCTCCCATGACAGCAAAAGATCCACTTTTAATGCCTTTTCTGTTACCTGAAACATAAAGGTAATAAAATCTGACAACGTGAGAGTGCTACGATTCACCAGTTTAAAAACATTTTATAGGAGGATAATGATTTAACTTTTGTTCATCCAGGAAATAATTCTCATTTCTCAGTTTTCATGTAAATGTAGCTGTGTGTGTAAGTGCTGTACATCAGGTGTGAATATGAGTTTTCTCTTTCCTACGTACCTTGCTTCCTGGCAGGCTCTGATCTCTGTTTCTCCTATTCAGCGATCTTATTCCTAGCCTAGAAAAGTGAATCTTGCCGGGCGCGGTTGCTCACGTCTATAATCCGAGCACTTTGGGAGGCTGAGGTGGGTGGATCACGAGGTCAAGAGATCAAGACCATCCTGGTTAACACGGTGAAACCCTGTCTCTACTAAATATACAAAAAAATTAGCCAGGCGTGGTGGCGGGCCCCTGTAGTCCCAGCTACTCAGGAGGCTGAGGCAGGAGAATGGCATGAACCCAGGAGGCGGAGCTTGCAGTGAGCTGAGATTGCGCCACTGTATTCCAGCCCGGGCAACAGAGTGAGACTCCATCTCAAACAAAAAAAAGAAAAGAAAAGTGAATCTTAACCTTTTCTCCATCATGACCCCCTCAGAAATCTCTATAAAAGCTATGAATTTTCTCCCCCAGAAAAATGCACATTTGTACATACACACAACATTTTGCAAACACTTTCAGACTTGAATCCTGTTTCTGGGTGTGTTCATGAACCCCATTGGATAAGATGCTTCTGGCCAGGCACAGTGGATCACACCTGTAATTCCAGCACTTTGGGAGGCCAAGGTGGGTGGATCACTTGAGGTCAGAAGTTCGAGACTAGCATGGCCAATATGGTGAAATCCTGTCTCTACTAAAAATACAAAAATTAGCCAGGCATGGGGGTTCAGGCCTGTAATTCCAGCTACTCCTGAGGCTGAAGCATGGGAGGCAGAGGTTGCAGTGAACTGAGATTGTGACACTGCACTCCTCCGTGGGTGACAGATCAAGACTCTGTCTTGAGAAAAAAAAAAAAAAAAAGAGATGCTTCATTCCCTGTCTTCCTAGAGAAATGATACATTTCTCAATAATCCTATATGAACATATGTGCCCAAAGAACTAGAGTTTCTTCTCACTCTTAACATGTGACTTATTATTATTATATTACTATTACTATATTACTATTATTATTATTATTGAGATGGAGACTCACTGTGTCACCCAGGCTGGAGTGCAGTGGCGCGATCTCAGCTCACTGCAACCTCTGCCTCCCGGGTCCAGGCAATTCTTTTGCCTCAGCCTCCCGAGTAGCTGGGACTTCAGGTGCATGCCACCACACCTGGCTAATTTTTGTATTTTTAGGAGAGATGGTGTTTCACCATATTGGCCAGGCTGGTCTTGAACCCCTGACCTTGTGATCCACCCACCTCAGCCTCCCAAAGTGCTGGGATTACAGGCATGAGCCAGTGTACCCGGCTATTACTATTATTATTTTTCTTCCTTTATCTTTGCCCAAGATGTTCTTCGACATCTAGGAAAGTCCAGGAACCTCTAGAACCCCAAAGATGATCAGATAGTCTAGCTACTTCAGCCAGTTGAGTTGATATAATTGGCATTAAGGAGGTTATTTTGATTCTCCAACCTTGCAAGAATAGTGGGTCTCCTGGGATGCCTGCCTTTACTACAATGACTGTGGCTCACTGAATATTCATGTACTCTATTTCCCAGCCTCTCTTGTAGCTGTATCAGGGCCCCAAGATGATTGAGTCCTTGTAAATGGGAATGTAAGTGCAATTGATGGATTACGTCTGGCCCAGAATGTTATTCCTAGCCTAGAAAGTGAATCTTAACCTTTGTGTGTGTGTGTGTGTGTGTGTGTGTGTATGTGTGTGTGTGACGGAGTCTCTCTTTGTCCCCCAGGCTAGAGTGCAGTGGCGTGATCTCAGCTCACTGCAAGCTCCATCTCCCGGGTTCACACCATTCTCCTGCTTCAGCCTCCCAAGTAGCTGGGACTACAGGCGCCTGCCACCACGCCTGGCTAATTTTTTGTAATTTTAGTAGAGACAGAGTTTCACCATGTTAGCCAGGATGGTCTTGATCTCCTGACCTCGTGATCTCTTAACCTTTTTTTTTGTATTTTTTAGTAGAGATGGGGTTTTGCCATATTGGCCAGTCTGGTCTCAAACTCCTGACCTCAAGAATGTTCTGGGCCAGAAGTAATCCACAAATTGCCCTTCAATTTAAAGGTTGATATGCCTTCTCTTTTCCCATCAAATGAGATGGTAGAACCACAGTATGGCAGCATCCTAGATTCCCGAGTTGCCCCACAGAGTTGAACTAGTGAGTTGCCCAGAATACATCAGACTTCACCAGAATAACAACAAAAAAATTTTATTGTGCTAAATCACTGAGATTCCAGGATTAATTTGTTAATGTAGGATAGCCTAATTATACTGACTAATAAACGGGTATAAAGGTTGGACTGAAAAAATAAGAAGTTCCCAGGACACTTTTATGGTTAAGAATGTGAGACAAGGCCAGGTGCACTAGCTCACGCCTGTAATCCCAGAACTTTGGGAGGCCAAGGAGGGAGGATTGTTTTGAGTCCAGAAATTCAAAAGCAGCCTGGACAACATAATGAAACCCTATCTCTACAAAAAGTAAAAAGTTAGTTAGGTGTGGTGGTGCATGCCTGTAGTCCCAGCCACTGGAGAGGCTGAGGTGGGAAGACTGCTTGAGCCCAGGATTTTGAGGCTGCAGTGAGCTACGATTGTGCCACTGCACTCCAGCCTGCATGGCAGTGTGAGACCTGTCTCTAAACAAAACACAACACAACAAAAAAGAATGAGAGACAACGTGGTGAACTGGATAAAGCCTGCTATTAGTTACATTCCAGGGTTGTTATATTAGAGATATAATATATAAAATGCCTAGGCCAATACTTTACAGTAGTTACTCCATAAATGGTAGTTTTTACTAATAATTCTTAAGATACAAATATTTTATGGGACATGATAAAATTTGACTATACTCATGGATGACAGCCTCCCTATTCTGATTCTTCCCGAGATTTCTTACCTTAAGGTATCTCTTCTAAATACTTTGGGTCTTGGGCTCAAGCATCTTTTATAAAATTGCTTGAAGTAATAACTTCCAAGAAATACGTAGTTATTGTTCTTAATCAGTCAAGCATTTAGTAAAACCCTACTATTTCTTAGACATGTTAATTAACAAAATATCCTAATAGGTAACGTAATATTGCCACGTGTTAATTTGTGTGGCCCAGGCAATTAAATAATATGACATATAAAATGATGTTAAATGTATGAGACAGGCAGTACCTTCGGGGAAGAGATAGGAAAGATCTGTGCAGGCTCAAGTCTTCGGTGAAAAATTCTTGAAAGGAGTGGACTTAGACCTTGTCTTAAAGAAGGGGCAGGATGTAGATAAATGAGGGAAAAGAAGAAAGGCATTCCAGGTGGGCAGCAGATTGGTAAAGTTACTGACAAAACCCACAAAGAGGCCGGGCGTGGTGGCTCATGCCTGTAATCCCAGCACTTTGGGAGTCTGAAGTGGGCGGATCACGAGGTCAGGAGTTCGAGACCAGCCTGGCCAACATGGTGAAACCCTGTTTCTACTAAAAATACAAAAATTATCCAGGCATAGTGGTGTGCACCTGTTATCCCAGCTACTCGGGAGGCTGAGGGAGGAGAATCGCTTGAACCTGGGAGGCAGAGGTTTCAGTGAGCCGAGATTGTACCACTGCACTCCAGCCTGGGCAACAGAAAGAGACTCTGTCTCAAAAAAAAAACAAAAAACAAAAAACAACAACAATGAAAAAACAAAAACAAAAAACCTAAAACATTAGGTTGAATCATGTAAAATTACTGGGTTTTTTTGTGGGTCAAAAACAGTCTAATATCAGCAGTTTCATATCATTTGACCTAATAAAAGCAGCATTTGTGGAACGATACTCTGGACGTTTCAACTGTATTGGTAATGTTTCATTTTTTATACTGAGTGGTAGGTTTATAGATTCTTTATATTACTTTTTAATTTTTCTTGTTTTAAATATTTCATAATCATCTTTTTAAAATAATTTAAAGATTAGCAAAAAAAAAAAAGACAAGTCTCATCGAATAATTTAAACAATCTCTTTATGTAATGCTTATTCTCATTAGGAAAATAACACCTGGTTTTCTCAACATCCTCAGACATTCATCCTTTTCTCCAGCTTTTCTCCAATGTGGTGTCCAGTTGTATTGGGGACAAGCATGGCTTGTGCAACATTATGATAAAGAAGAATCCAGAGGGCCGAGTGTGGTGGCTCACATCTGTAATCCCAGAACTTTGGGAGGCTGAGGCAGCGGATCATATGAGGTCAGGAGTTCAAGACCAGCCTGTCCAACATGGTGAAACTCTGTCTCTACTAAAAATACAAAATCAGCTGGGCATGGTGGAGTGTGCCTGTAGTCCCAGCTATTTGGGAGGCTGAGGCAGGAGAATTGCTTGAACCTGGGAGGTGGAGGTTGCAGTGAGCCCAGATCCTGCTATTGCACTCCAGCATGGGCAACAAGAGTGAAACTCCGTCTCAAAATAAATAAATAAATAAATAAATAAATAAATAAATAAATAAAAAGAAACAAAGAAGAAGAATCCAGAGACCCCAAGTGGAATGTTCTTTGACTCTTCTGGCCTCTGGGACAATGCCCCTTCTCCATCTGCCTACTGCTTGCCCCACTGGTGTTCGCGGTTGAAATTTGTGGTTCAAGACCATGTGGATACAACTTGTGAGCTGGCCCCACTCAGGTTACCCAGGCCTCGTGGCTCTCCCTCAACCTCCTTTCAACTCTTTGGCTCTACAGGTCCCTCTAAGTTTGTCTGAGGGGCCCCTTTGGTTCTGAACTTGGGGTGGTTCACTCCGCAGTCGTCGCTGCAGTGTCACCTTGCCCCACTAAGGCTGCCTCCTTCAGCAAACTTCTCAGCCACTGTGGCTCTCCCTCACAGCACCCCAGGAAAGCGGGACTTCAGGGTCCCCTTCTGCCATACTGTAGTTCACTCACACTTTGATCTGATGTGCCGCACCACAGGAGGGTACAAGGCATGCCTGACGTGGTGGCACACGCCTGTAATCCCAGCTACTCAGGAGGCTGAGGCAGGAGAATTGCTTGAAGCCAGAGGTGGAGGTTGTGGTGAGCTGAGATCGCGCCATTGCACTCCAGCCTGGGCAACAAGAGCAAAACTCTGTCTCAGAAAAACAGAAAACAAAAAACTAAAAACTGTCAATAATTACTATTTTAGTTGTATTATTATTATTGTTTTATCATTTTTGTTGTTGTTATTAATATCCTTAGTGGGCAAGTGGGTCACTATTGACAATGGGGAGTGTTTCCCAACCATCAACACCCTCACCCACACATACACTTAGGCTTTTTTTTTTTTTTTTTGAGATGGAGTTTCACTCTTGTTACCCAGGCTGGAGTGCCAATGGCACCTTCTTGGCTCACTGCAACCTCTGCCTCACAGGTTCAAGTGATTCTCCTGCCTCAGCCTCTGGAGTACCCAGCAGCTGGGATTAAAGTGCCCGCCACCACATCCAGCTAACTTCTGTATTTTTAATAGAGACCCCATCTCTATTAAACCCGTTTCACCATGTTGGCCAGGCTGGTCTTGAACTCCTGACCTCAAGTGATCCACCTGTCTCGGCCTCCCAAAGTGCTGGGATTACCGGCATGAGCCACCACAAATGGCCCAATTTGGGCCTTTTAATCCAAATGTTAAACTAATGAAAATGGCCAGATTGGAGTGTGTGTAATGGGGGAAGGAATGGGTGTAAAGATAGAAAGTTTCAGTAACAAACTGGAGCCCTTGTTAGCACGACAGAGAGCTCCTCTACTTGAGAAGGGACAAAGTCAATTCAAGACCTTTGGGCTTTCTGGCTGGATGTGGTGGCTCATGCCTGTAATCTCAGCACTTTGGGAGGCCAAGGCGGGTGGATCACCTGAGGTCAGGAGTTCGAGACCAGCTTGACCAATATGGTGAAACCCCGTCTCTACTGAAAATACAAAAATTAGCCAGGTGTGGTGGCATGCACCTGTAATCCCAGCTACTAAAGAGTCTGAGACAGGAGAATTGCTTGAACCCGGGAGGCAGAGGTTGCAGTGGGCCGAGATTGCGCCACTGCATTCCAGCCTGGATGACAGAGCAGGACTCCATCTCAGAAAAAAAAAAAAAAAGACCTTCAGGCTTTCATATAACCTGTAGGGGAGAATAAAATTTTAGAAATAAATAATAAGGGAAAAAAGATAAATAAAAATTCAAAGTTTAAAATAAAGTAAAACAGACCCATGGGGGTATCTGAAGACATGATATTCCAGTAACTCAGATTTCTCTGGGACTGCACTGGAGGCAGATCTTTCAGGCACATTTGTAATATGTCCACTGCCCAGGGGACAGGATAGAACAAGAGCTATAGAAAACAAGGGGAACTTGGCAGAATTGCCTTTGTATCTTAAGTTATAGCTTTCCTTACTGAAATAATAGCTTTGAAAGAGACAAATTATTCACAAATTATTAGTAGGAAATGTTGAGATGGGAAGATGATAAGCAAGAAAGGTAATTAAACCCTGTACTATTCTTAAAATGAAATACTGTCTAAGTACAGAGGAATAAATTAAATGACTTTTCAACCTTTCCAATCTAAGCATCCTTAAAAAGTTCCACTGTCTAGCACAGTGGTTTTTAAACATTTTTTGACAGCCACCCACAGTAAAAAGTATATTCTACATCTTGACTGGTTACACACAAACACACAGTACTTTTTCATGATTCAGATTTCATGAAAGACTACTGATACTCACTATGTGATAGCTTTTTATTTTATTACACCTCTTTTTTCTTTTGAGACAGTGTCTTGCTCCACTGCCCAGGCTGGAGTGCAGTGGCTTAAGACATGGCTCACTGCAGCCTCGAACTCCTCAAGCAATCTTCCTGTCTCAGCCTCTGGAGTAGCTCTGGGACCACAGAAGTGCACCACCACACACGGCTAATTTTATTTTTATTTATAGAGACAGAATCTCCCTATGTTGCCCAGTCTGGTCTCCAACCTGGGGCCTCAAGTGATCCCCCTGCCTCGGCCTCCCAAAGTGCAGGGATTACAGCTTGGGCCACTGTGCCCAGTCCTTCCTTCCTTCATTCCGTCCTCTCCTTCCTTCCTAATACTGCTTGTCAAAGTGATTTTGCCACCCACGATTTGAAAAAGAAGGTCTAGTGGATTATCCCAATCATTAACTATTTCTGTGGGTTAGCTTACCTTTCCAGAATACAGAATAGAATTCAGCAAACTGCCTCAAAGAGCAGTTTCTAGATTTGACTTCTGCCTCTAGGGTTTATGAAGTCATTCTTAGGTGACCTGGATTTCCCTACACGTGAACCTTATGACGTGGGAGCCCGGGGTAGGGAGGGACAGATAACATGAGAATCAATAGAAAGAACTGCAAGGTCTGAAGACAAGAACCATTTGTCTAGTGGAGTTTATTTTATATCCAGTTTTTTTAAATCTCCATTTAAGATATTTAGCTTCAACGTGCACCTTGACCAATTAATCCAACAAACAAAACTCTGGCTTGGGGGCCCAGTTACTAATTTTCATGGAAAGAGATCTCTGTTTTTAGAATCAGGGCTCTCCTGGGTCCCTCCCACGTCCCCAGCCCTTGTCTGGCCTCGGGTAACTTTTCCCTCCAGTTTGGTGGAAGGTTACATTAGAAGAAAATAGTCCCTACCGTCTAGAAACTTTTCAGGAAAAAGGGCGTTGGACGTGCGGGTGGGTGGGTATACCGGGAAGGGACAGCTGGAGCCGCGAACGCACGGGGGCCCGCGGCGCGTCGGTGTGGAGGCCGCGGGGCGGCAGGAGGCACTGGGAAGCGAGGGTGAAGAGCACGGGTCCGGAAAAGGGCAGTGTCCGCCCTGCGCTCCTCTGCTGCCGCCTGCAACCCGGGAGGGAGAGGCGAGGCTCTGTAGGGTGGGATTCGAGGTCTCCTGAACCCTCCAGTGGGCTTGGGTTTTCAGGAGCCGCCTTTTCTTACTAATCATTTCTCTTTGTCATCATGATCTCTTGGCCTCAGACTGAGTTAAGGGAGCCATAGTAGGAGTGCAGAAAATGAAGTGACCTGGAAGGAAAAAAATGTGATGTTTAAAATATAGTTTTTCCTACTTCCTTTTTCTCTCTCAAATTAGTTTAGATGTAAATAACATTTTAACAGGGCCCAAGATCAGGCTCCCAGGCTCTGGCTTCTGGTCTCACTTGACTCCGGAATAAGGTTTTGGTGTGCTAGTAATTTTGCCAAATGGAGGCCTATTCCCCAACACATCACCCTGGTGAGTGATGAACATTTCTGTAGGTGATGACTTGGAGTCGTTTTATTTCATTCTAATACATGCCCCTGCTTCAAGTGGGTAAAATTATATTTAGCTCAGCCCAGGTTTAATTCATATTATTTAAAAATGTCAGTGGCAAGTAATTTACGAGCTTCTCTTTGTTAAGATTTTGGAAATTTTGCTTTATTGAACTTGCATTTTAAGTATTTTTTTGCTGTGTTCTTAGCGTACATAGAAAACAACCTCTCACTGTCTCCTAGTTGGCCCTGTCAACAAACATTTGGGAAGTGCTTAGTTCAGAATGCTGTCAAATTAAACAATCTGATGACTTGTTAATTTCATTACAAACGGCAGTTAGGATTTTATATACATATAGTCTGTACCGTGCGATATACCAGAAATCTTTGTAAAAATATAGGGACCCAGTTTTATTCTTCAGTGAAAGGGAGTTAATCTCCTTTTGGTGTTGTGCATTTAAAAGGATTTAGGATGTAAGAGGCTCATTAAATGATAGCTGTTAGTATTATTTATCTTGATATCTTCCAAAGAGCTTTGCACATGGTGAACACTAAGAAATATTGGTTGAATGAATGAAGGTGCCATGTCCCATACTGTAGTATACACAGAGAAAAGACCAGGATGGGGACTCTAGCGCAGTGATTTCATCAGTGAAGCTTTGTGTTTGGAAGTGTCCCTCCTGCAGCCCTTTTACCAGATGCAGGCTCCCTTGACCTTGGATTGTGGTTCACTTAAAATTTTCAGGGGAAAAAGTGTGCCTAATTAGCTAGTAGGACCTAACCTCTTGTCAAGATGGAACTTGAAAAGTTTGTCTAAGTATGGAAAAGCTAAGCTCATTTGACACAGATCACGGGAAGAAAGATTTCTACATGTTATTCAAGTTATTCACGTCAAAAGCGATTAGGGGGCCCCAGCTTCCATTACATCATTCATTAGGAAAATGTGTGCTGGAAGCTCTGCAAATCACATGATTTGATGGAGGCATTGAGACTGGGTTTCTTGTGTGTCTGCCCTGGGCCATATTCAGTTTTTAGTATGCTTGGAAAAGGCTGAAGCAGAACATGGAGATCTAGTTTATTTTAATGCCGTCAGACGGCTAAATGGTGGAAACTTGTTGAAGAGATTTACTGAGCTGTTTCCTTAGATTGAAGACTTCAGAGAATTAATCAACAGGGTTCTGAGAGATACAACATGCCAGACCCCTACTGACTCATAAGAGTGTACTTGCTTACTGATATGATGTGATAGCTGAGCACAGTATATGTAAAGCTGCAGGGGAGTAATACAAGAGCAGTGCTGATGCATTCTAAGACATGCAGGTGTTGAGATGAGAACTGGCTGTGACAACTGAGTCAGCCAGGCACTGGACTCATTTCCTTTTGCTTACCCACCCTGAGCTCAATAGAAGCACAGACGTTGACAAGGTGCTGAACTATTTGGTGAAAATGAAGTCACAATTTTGGAAGAGCTCCACTGATTTTGATGTGTAGGTACTGTTTCACGCTTTAGTTGTTGCTTTTAAAATGCACGCCTTAAGATGGTTCTCGCCGGGCACAGTGGCTCACGCCTGTAATCCCAGCACTTTGGGAGGCGGAGGTGGGCGGATCACGAGATCAGGAGATCGAGACCATCCTGGCTAACACGGTGAAACCCCCTCTCTACTAAAAATGCAAAAAATTAGCTGGGCATAGTGGCAGGCGCCTGTAGTCCCAGCTACTTGGGAGGCTGAGGCAGGAGAATGGTGTGAACCTGGGAGGCAGAGCTTGCAGTGAGCGGAGATCGCGCCACTACACTCCAGCCTGGGTGCTGAGTGAGACTGCGTCTCAAAAAAAAAAAAAAAAAAAGATGGTTCTCAGTTATCATGCTATTTCATTCCTAGAGCAAATAGCCTAAAGTGAACCACATCTATAAGAAGACAAATATCCCTGTAGAGACATTTGTAGATAAATTGTGGAAGAATTCTAAAATTTTTGGCTAGATTTTGGGGAATGTTTGAGTCTAGTTGGTACAGAAAGTACATTCTGTTTTATGAAAATAGCAACATTGACGTGAAAAGATAACATTAATGTATATCTGTAGTCAGAAATTGAATGTGCCCTGGCTGATTATAATTAATTTATTCATTGAATGCATATTTATTGAGTACAAGGCCTTAGAGATTCCTCAGGTAACAGTCTGTAACGATGCCATTCCATAGGAATGTAATGAGAGCCACACATATAATTTAAAATTTTCTAGTAGCCACATTAAAATTTTAAAAACTGATAAAATTAATGTTAATAATATTAATATATTTTATTTCACCAAATATATCTAAAATATTATCCTAATACACAATCAATATAGTTTTATTGTTGTTTTTTATTTTTGTTTTTTTTTTTTGAGACAGGGTCTCACTCTGTCACCCAGGCTGGAGTGCAGTGACACAATCATGGTTCACTGCAGCCTCAACCTTCTGGGCTCAGCTGCTCCTCCCACCTCAGCCTCCTAAGTAACTGAGACCACAGGCATGTGCTACCAGCTAATTTTTTGTATTTTTTTTTGTAGAGACAGGATTTCCCATGTTGCCCAGACTGGTCTCCAACTCCTGGGCTCACGCGATCCACCTGCCTTGGCCTCCTGAAGTGCAGGGATTACAAGCGTGAGCCACTAGAAATTATTAACAAATTATTTTACATTCTTTGTTTTGAATTAAGTTTCTCAAATTTAGTTACAGCAAATCTCACATTGCACTAGCCACATTTCAGGTACTCAAAAACTACATGTGATTAATGGTTACCATACTGGGCAGTACATGTCTAGAGAGAAATATAGAAGTGTAATTTGTAAACAGGTAAACAGATAATTTCTTTTCTTTTCTTTTCTTTTTTTTTTAGACAAGTTCTCACTCTCCCTGGCTGGAGTTCAGGCTCAGTGCAGCCTCCACCTCCTGGGCTCAAGCGATCCTCCCACCTAACCTCCCCAACTCCCCACCCCAGTAGCTGGGACTACAGGCGGGCACCACCATGTCCAACTAATTCTTACAGAGATGGGTTTTCACCATGTGGCCCAGACTAGATAATTTTAATTAAATGTGATAAAGGCTATGATGAGAAAAGTACACTCAGCATATAAAAGGGGCTTAGTTCCTCTAGTTTTTCCTCCTAAAATCTCACAATTCTCTCTGCTTCTCTGCATCCTAACTGCCATGACTCTAATCTAAGCCAGATTATCTGTCTCCTAGACTTGCACAACAGCTTCCGAAATTGTCTGCCTGCATCTGTCCCTGCCCCTATTTGCAGATAAAGTGAGCTTTTAAAAACCCCCTTCAGATCATGTCATCCCTCTGTTTAAAACCTTAAATATATGATGAACACATTGGACAAGTGTGAGATGATGTACATAAAGCACCCAACCCAAAGGTTCTGCTCACTGAGTTTAGTTCTGCTCGCTTGTCCCTTTCACTCTCTTTTTTCTGCCTCTTACTTTCCTCCCCAGCTCCTTCCTCTTATCACCTATCAGTCTCTTATCATCTGAATTTCTTTTTTCTTTCTTCCCTTGTACTTGCTTTCCATTTTCTTTTCTTCCATCTTTACTTTCTCTCCTCCCAGCGTTAGTTTATTTTAATATAGAATTTAAATAGATTTAGAAATTCATTCTTTATTTACTTCTGAATTCCAAGTTCTTCATTTAAAAATCAAAAGAGCACCGGTCATGGTGGCTCACTCCTGTAATGCCAGCATTTTGGGAGGCTGAGGCAGGCAGATCACCTGAGGTCAGGAGTTCGAGACCAGTCTGGCCAACATGGTGAAAACCCATCTCTACTTAAAATACAAAAATTAGCTGGGCGTGGTGGCAGGCGCCTGTAGTCCCAACTACTCAGTAGGCTGAGGCAGGAGAATCGCTTGAACCCAGGAGGCAGCAGTTGCAGTAAGCCGAGATCACGCCATTGCACTCCAGCCTGGGGGACAAGAGCGAGACTCTGTCTCAAAATAAATAAATACATAAATAAAAATAAAAATAATAAAAAGAACTTGGCCAGGCGTAGTGGCTCACACCTATAATTCCAGCACTTTGCGAGGCCAAGGTGGGTGGATCACTTGAGGTCGGGAGTTCAAGACCAGACTGGCCAACATGGTAAAAACCCATCTCCACTAAAAATACAAAAATTAGCCAGGTGTGGTGGTGCATGCCTGTAGTCCCAGCTACTGAGGAGGCTGAGGCAGGAGAATTGCTTGAACCTGGGAGGTGGAGGTTGCAGTGAGCCAAGATCATGCCAGCCTGAGTGACAGAGTGAGACTCTAGCCTGCACTGCAGCCTGAGTGACAGAGTGAGACTCTGTCTCAAAAAAAAAAAAAGCTTGACCTTTTATCAGGATTAAATTAAGATGCTTTTTACTTCAGCATGGTCTTCAGTTAACTTTTTTTGTAGGTTGCAGAGCTTCTTTAGAAAAATGCATATAGTGTCCTAGAAGGAAGAAAACAATCCCCTTCACATTTTATAGGGAGAAAATGGTGTAGTCACTTAGAAAGGGTCATGTGGTGATTTGAAACAAGTCAGAAGAACCCAGGTTCTCACCACAGCCCTTCCTCTCTTAGGCAAATTTCTGCCTGCTGGCAGTAGAGCAGTGAGGCAAGTTAATTATTCAGTGTCTGTGGAGGTCAATAAATAAATGAAATACCTAATTAAATAAACTTTTGGAGTGCTGAAAGCAGGCAGTTTCCTTAACTCAACACAGTTCTTTGGAGGACCAGTTATCTTCCTTGAAAGAACAGCCAATCTAGCCATATGGGCTGTTTTCTTTTAGTTCTGAGAAGGTGGATTTGTGACCCTCTGTGTATTCATTTTTCTGTTTCTGTCTCTGACATAGACAACTCTGCCAGGTGCCAGCACTCCTTCTACCTCCGCTGAAAGCAAGGAGACATCCTGAAATTACAGAAGGAAGAAAGGAAGTTACAATTCAAGAAGGACTTCTTGCTGCCAAGGCATGATAGACACCAATACAAAACAAATGAGGGAGGGTTTTAGCCTAGAAAACATGTCTCTGTGGAGAAAAGACCCCCCATCTCAGGTCTGGCCCAAGGGAGGACCTCCCTCCGGTAAGGCTTGGGCATTCAGATTCAGAATCAACTAACATTTGTTGAGCAGATACTGCATACAAACAGCTCCATATACATTTTCTTGTATACTATTTTAATCTAAGAAAAGCCTTCCGACGTTTTCCCAAATGGAATCTTATCTTGAAATGAGACTCTGCAGACTTAAACCAACTACAGAAACACCTTAGTATTAAGGTGTCACCCACGCTGAAACATTTTCCCTAGCTTTGACCATTGGTCTGTGAATATCCAGAGCGTGTTTACCACATTCCATTCCAACAGCTTGTTCTTAATCTCTCACTTCAGAGATTTACTGAGCTCTTTCTGAATATAATTACTGTTGTGAAAGAAACAGTAGCAGCATGTTAGTTAGGATAGACTAATTGCTATAACAAATAGACCCAAATAAGAATAATGGCTTGCCCGGGTGTGGTGGCTCACACCTGTAATCCCAGCACTTTGGGAAGCCAAGGTGGGAGGATCACTTGAGGTCAGGAGTTTGAGACCTGCCTGGCCAGCGTGGCGAAACCCCTGTGTCTACTAAAAATCAAAACAAAATTAGCTGGGTGTGGTGGCCAGCATCTGTAATCTCAGCTACTCAGGAGGCTGAGGCAGGAGAATCACTTGAACCCAGGAGGTTGGGGTTACAGTGAGCTGAGATCACGTCACTACACTCCAGTCTAGGTGACAGAGCGAGACTCTGTTTCCAAAAAAAAGAAAAAAGAGAAAAAAGAAAAAAGAATAATGATTCAGATATAATAGACATTTATTTCTTGCCCTTTGGGTGGCAGGGTACTTCTCCTCCATGCAGCTATTTCAGGAATTCAGGATATGAAGGCCTGTCATGCAAAAGGCATGGAAGAGCATATGCGGGAAATTTTTATGGGCCTAGAAGTAGGGTACATCCCTCGAAGTGGGCTCCACAGATTGGTGTTGGTTTGCAAATAGTTTGTTACTGGTACTTGACAATGTAAGAATAGAAATGGAAAGTAAACCTTTAGAAAGCTTTATAGCAATCTGGGGCCAGGCGCAGTGGCTGACACCTGTAATCCCAGCACTTTGGGAGGCTGAGGTGGGCGGATCACTTGAGGTCAGGAGTTAAAGACCAGCCTGGCCAACATGATGAAACCCCATCTCTACCAAAAATACAAAAATTAGCTGGGTGTGGTGGTGTACGCCTGTAGTACCAGGTACTCAGGAGGCCGAGGCAGGAGAATCACTTTGAGCCCAGGAGACGCAGGTTGCAGTGAGCCCAGATCACACCACTGCTCTCCAGCCTGGGCAACAAGATCAAAACTTCGTCTCAAAAAAAAAGTTTTATGGCAATTTTGATGGAGTAATTGTCTGTTGAATCTAAAATTTAAAAATTGGAGCTGGGTGCGGTGGCTCATGCCTATAATCCCAGCACTTTAGGAAGCCGAGGCAGGCAGATCACTTGAGGCCAGAAGTTCGAGACCAGCTTGGCCAACATGGTGAAACCTCATCTCTACTAAAATTACAAAAATTAGCTGGGCATGGTGGCAGCCACCTGTAATCCCAGCTACTCAGGAGGCTGAGACAGTGAACCCGGGAGGTAGAGGTTGCAGTGAGCTGAGATCACGCCACTGCACTCCAGCCTGGGTGACAGAGTGAGACTCCATATATATATTTTAAAAAGGCTTAACTTTTTTTTTCACAATGAACGTTTTGTATTTTTAAAAAGTATTAAAAAAAACTGAACTCACTGCCTTCAGACTGTAGGAATATAAGAAAAAAAATTGAACTCACCATTGGTAAAGGATCATAAAGTTTCTATGACAAAGGAAATAGATGCCCTGATATTAAAGAGACAACAAGAATTTAAAAGACCTTTAGTTTTCAGGAACCATCACTAAAAAACTCTGATTCTGAACCCCCAGAAATGAGGCAAAGATAATAGATGAAATGTTTCAACCTGTGTTAACAAATAGTGCAATCAGAGGAAAGGACAGGAGCAGCACAGAGAACAGCATTGCCAATTTTAAGAAATGAGGGAAACCACCCTACCCAAAATTCATCACCTTTTTCTTGGAAGCGGCCTGGAAATTAAGTACAACTTGAAAAACAGGGACTAAAAGAACATTATATTAAATAACTCTTCCCGCTGGGCATGGTGGCTCATGCCTGTAATCCCAGCACTTTGGGAAGCTAAGGTGAGCAGATCACGAGGTCAGGAGTTTGAGACCAGCCTGACCAAGAGACCAGCCTGGCCAATATGGTGAAACCCCATCTCTACTAAAAATACAAAAATTAGCCGGCCGTGGTGGTGGGTGCCTGTAATCTCAGCTACTCAGGAGGCTGAGGCAGGAGAATTGCTTGAACCTGGGAGGCAGAGGTTGCAGTGAGCCGAGATTGCGTCATTGTGCTCCAGCCTGGGTGACAGAGCAAGACTCTGACTCAAATAAACAAACAAATAAATAAATAACTCTTCCCTTAAATATGGTCTGGCCACAGGACCAAATCTGTAAACATAGGGTAATTTTTTTTCTATGGTAATGTAAAAAGTCAATTAAATTTCCTTTCTTTTTCTCTGTTTATGATTCTTCATCATTCAGCTTAAAAAGTCAGGTAATATTGGCCGGGTATGGTGGCTGACGCTTGTAATCCCAGCACTTCGGGAGGCTGAGGCGGGCAGATCACCTAAGGTCAGGAGTTTGAGATCAACCTGGCCAACATGGTGAAAACCCCGTCTCTATTAAAAATACAAAAATTAGCTGGGCATGGTGGCAAGCACCTGTAATCCCAGCTACTCGGGAGACTAAAGCAGGAGAATCTTTTGAATCCAGGAGGCAGAGGGTGCAGTGAGCCAAGATCGCACCACTGCACTCCAGGCTAGGCGACAGAACGAGACTCTTTCTCAAAAAAAAAAAAGTTAGATAATAAAAAGACACTTTTTACTCTTCTAAATTATAGGATTTGCAACATTGTTTCTATCTAATTCAGCATCATTTTACAATTTTATTTAAAAGCAGTTTGATTGGATGGGCATGGTGGCTCACACCTGAAATCTCAACACTTTGGGAGGCTGAGGCAAGAGGATTGCTTGAGCCCAGGAATTTAAGGCCAGCCTGAGAAACATGGTGAGACCCTGACTTAAAAAAAAAGGCGGGGGGGACGGGGTGCACACACACACACACAAAAAGCAGTTGATTCAGGCCTGCCTTAGCCTGAAAAAATTTCTTACTTTCCTATGGACAGTACCTCAGCTTGGTCCAAAATATTTCCCCCATTACTGTTTCTGAAAAAGGATGTCAGAGATGCTATTTCAAATCACTGAAGACTAAGTTGGGCCTGCTAATGTTGGAGAGAATAAATTTGAAGGCAAAGAAGGTTTAACCTCAACCCTGCTAAGTATCCTGTTACTACTGGATAGGAGACGACTATCAGGAGTTTAGGTCTTCTTGGTCACCAAAGCCATCTGGCCATGGGACAGGGCCCTGCTACCTTAATTTATCTTGTACCAAAGTCTCACCTTCAGAAATTCTTCACTAAAAATTATTGGCTGGGTGCAGTGGCTCATGCTTGTAATCCTAGCATGTTGGGAGACCAAGGAGGACAGATCACCTGAGCTCAGGAGTTCAAGACCAGCCTGGACAACACAGCAAAACCCCATCTCTACAAAAAATATAAACATTTTGGCCAGGTGTGGTGGCTCTGACCAGGTGCAGTGGCTCATGTCTGTAATCCCAGCACTTTGGGAGGCTGAGGCAGGTGGATTGCTTGAGTTCAGGAAGTTAAGAGACCAGCCTGACCAACATGGTGAAACCCAGTCTACTAAAAATACAAAAATTAGCTAGGCATGGTGGCAAGCACCTGTAATCCCAGCTACTTGGGAGGGTGAGGCAGGAGAATGGCTTGAACCTGGGAGGCAGAGGTTACAGTGAGCTGAGATCACACCATTGCAATCCAACCTGAGTGACAAAGTGAGACAGTCTAAAAAAAAAAAAAAAAAAAATGAGCCAGGCATGGTGGCACATGCCTACAGTCCCAGCTACTCTGGAGGCTTGAGCCTGGGAGGCAGAGGTTGCAGTAGGTTGAGATCATGCCACTGCACTCCAGCCTGGGTGACAAAGCGAAACCCTGTCTGAAACAAACAAAAAAAATTTGAAAAAGCAATTTGGGCTTTATTTTCTAATGTCTTTATTGGATTTTGTTTTATTTTGTAGTTCCATTAGCTCATTTTTAGCGTATTTTACAAAAATTTTGGCTCATAACGCATTACAAGGAAAAAAATCTTGTTCTTCACCACATACAGTTTGAGAAGCACTATTATATGTTACATTCCTTCATGTTCGTTCCGCTAGAACTCAATCTCATGGTCACATCTAACTATAGCAGAAACTGGAAATGTGATCTAGCTATAGGAAATGGGAGAAGAGGAGAACACAGACGTTGGTGAACACTAGAAGTCTCTGGCATGCTTAGCTTGCACACTCACAAGCACAGGATAATGTGTGAAATGGAAGAGAGAGGACTAAGTGCCCAAGGGGAGGTTGAGCTGCAGGAGGTATAACCATGCTACTTTCATCAAGTCTGGAGAAGATTGCCAACTGCTGGCATTAGTTACAGTCCAAAAGGCTTTGGCTGCAAAAGCCAGGAGGACAAATGTTGCCTGTATTTACTGTGCTCATTTCTCTCAGATTCTGGCTTTTCTTTTTATCCTCCCCACCATGCCTTAGTTTACCATTTCCTACTTAAGCATCAAAGTAGCCGCATAACAGGGGTCCCTACCACTAACCTCACAGCCTCCACCTCCATCTAGCCTGTGACTCTCACCACGTTACTCTTCAATAGTTCCTTATCACTTACAGGATTGAGTTTAAACTTTTGTCATAGAAAGCCTGTAAGGCCATTCACAATCTAGTCCCTTCCCATCTCCTAGGCCTCGCCTCCCCAATGTGCCATGGGCATCCCGTGCCCCAGTCTTGCAGACCTCCTCACCACCCCCTTAGCACCCCATGCACTGCCACGCTTCCTTGCCTTGGACTTGTGAGTCCTCACTGGGTTTATTCCCTCTCCATGGGAATAAACCCATGGAGTCTTTTAGCTCTCCATGTAATGTTTCTTCATTTGTGAAAGCTTTCTTGATTTCCCTTTGTTTGGTGAAGCACCCCTTCCTCCATGAGCATCATAATTGTTGGGTAAAGAATAGCTATCTCTAGTCTGGACACAGTGGCTCATGCCTGTAATCCCAATACTTTGGGAGGCTGAAGCGGGAGGATCACTTGAGCCCAGGAGTCTGGGCCCGTCTCAGCCTCCCAAAGTGCTGAGATTACAGGCGTGAGCCACCACATCCGGTCTTTCTCAAACTTTTATTGTTAGGGGATAGACAAGAAAGAGAGTCTCTACTCTCCTGATAGTCCAAAAGTTGAAAACAATTCAGTTATTACCTGACAACTATTCACTGAGTATCAATTATTGGCCAGAAACCACATAACACACTTGAAACACACCAATAAAAAAACATGTCCTCAGGCTGGGCACAGTGGCTTACACCTGTAATCCTAGCACTTTGGGAGGCCAAGGCAGGCAGATTGTCTGAGCTCAGGAGTTCAAGGCCAGCCTGGGCAACATGGCAAAATTCCTTCTCTACTAAAAATACAAAAAATCAGCTGAGCGTGGTGGTGTGCGCCTGTAATCCCAGCTATTTGGGAGGCTGAGGCATGAGAACTGCTTGAACCCGGAAGGTGGAGATTGCAGTGAGCTGAGATCACACCATTGCACTCCAGCCTGGGCAGCAGGGTGAGACTCTGTCTCAAAAAAAAGAAAAAGAAAGAAAGAAAGAAAGAAAGAAAGAAAGAAAGAAAGAAAGAGAAAGAAAGAAAGAAAGAAAAGGAAAGTGTTCTCAGGCCTCATTTACTCATAGTCTAACAGCGAGAAATATAAGCTGGAATAGAATGGTGCAAACAGCTTTGACCCCCTGGCTCAAGGGATCCTTCTGCTTTGGTCTCCCCTGTGGCTGGGACAACAGATGTCCATCACCATGCCCGGCTATTTTTTTTTTTTTTTTTACTTTTTTTTTTTTTTTTGGTAGAGATGGGGTTTCACCATGTTGGTCAGGCTGGTCTTGAACTCCTGACCTCAAGTGATTCACCTGCCTTGGCCTCCCAAAGTGCTGGGATTACAAGCATGAGCCCCCGTGCCTGGCCAAATTTTCTGTTTTATGAAGCCAAACTGAATCCTAATTAATACAAGGGGAATATTAACAGAGTACCTCCATATGTTAGGTGTTTTACAGGTATTCTTTTTATCTTCATGACAGTGCTACAAAAGTTGGCTAGATTACAGCTTGCTAGCTGTGTGTCATTAGGTAAGTTACTTCACCTTTCTGTGCCTCAATTTCCCCATCTGTAAAATGAAGACAATATAGCATCTCCTCTACAGCTGTGAAGATTGGACAAGTTCGTGTAGGTAAAGTATTTAGAATTGTGTTTGCCATATGGTAAGTGCTCAGTGTTAGCCATTAGCTCAGAAAGCTTTAGTAATTTATTTAAGTGGTGACATAGTAAGTGGTAGTGTCAAGGTTCGAACCCAGAGCCATCTGACTTTTAAAACTGTGCATTTCCCCATTGTACTTGGGAAGGACTCAATGTGGATCAAATGCAGGGTGGAGGGACTAGAGCTGGGATGGGTAAATGAAATACTGCCTTTTGCTCTTGTGTAATTTGGCGAATCTTCCCAATGGAGGCGCTGAGGTCCATCTCGCCCTCTCGTGGCCATAGGACTCACTGTGAGCTCCTGAAAATCAGTGAGGGAAGCCAGAGGGGAGGACTAAAGTCAGCAAAGGGATTGGTGTGGCCCATCTATGGAAGAAAGCTGGGGGATTCAAATAGAAAGGAGACAGCTAGCAAGTTCAAGGGAACCATGCTTGATTTGATGTCCGGCATCCTAATCGCAAGTCCATTCCCAGAGCTAGAAGTATCAGCCTCCCATGAAAATGAAACCTAGAAAACTCCAGGCAGTTGATAAGACTTTTAAATACATGATATGAGGCTCTCAAGAGAAGAAATGGGAGTCCCCTCCCAAGGACCTCATCATATAATTAATCCATTTGAGCAATCAAAAGGCAGAATTGTATATTCTTATTACATGCATGATTATGAGCATGATTCTAGAGTCAGACTGTCAGGGTGTGAATCCTGCTACTTACAGTAGGACCTTGGGCAAGTTACTTAACGTCTCTGCACTTTGATTTCCTCACTTAAAATGGAAATGATAATACTTCATAAGGTCATTATGAAAATCAAATGAGTTAATATTTGTAAAGTAATTAAAATAGTAATAGTAAGTGCTTAAGTGCTTTTAAATAAATAAATATATGCCAAACAATTATAAATTTACAGTTATAATTTATAAATAACGTATAAGTGAAACACTCATCGTGGGGTTTAGCACCATAGAATTTATAATTGGAAAAAATTATAGAAAAAAAGAAATCAAGAAGGGTTTCACTGAAGTAGTGAAACTGAACAATTGGTAGGATTTGAGTAGCCACAGAGGTGTGACCTAGATCTGGGGATCAACAGGCAAAAGTATGGAGGCAGCAACTGGCATGGCTGGGGACAGATAAGGTGGAGAGTGAGAAGGAATGCTAGACAGTAGGACTGGAATTGGAGAGTAGGGAAACATAGGTGGAGACCTGATTATCTAAGACTTTGAAGGCTAGATTTGCTGTAATAGGCAAAGGAGAATTGTTGAGATTTTTCAGAGGGAAATGACATGATGAAAGGGAAGTTTTGGCTGGTCACAGTGGCTCACGCTTGTAACCCCAGTACTTTGGAAGGCTGAAGCAAATGGATTGCTTGAGTCCAGGAGTTCAAAACCAGCCTGGGCTATATGCATGGCAAAATCCCATCTCTACAAGAAATACAAAAATTAGCCAGGTAGGCCGGGCACGGTGGCTCAAGCCTGTAATCCCAGCACTCTGGGAGGCCGAGATGGGCGGATCACGAGGTCAGGAGATCGAGACCATCCTGGCTAACACGGTGAAACCCTGTCTCTACTAAAAAATACAGAAACTAGCCGGGCGAGGTGGCGGGCGCCTGTAGTCCCAGCTACTTGGGAGGCTGAGGCAGGAGAATGGCATAAACCCGGGAGGCGGAGCTTGCAGTGAGCTGAGATCCGGCCACTGCACTCCAGCCTGGGCGACAGAGCGAAACTCCGTCTCAAAAAAAAAAAAAAAAAATTAGCCAGGTGTTGTGGCACGTGCCTGTAGTCCCAGCAAAATTTCTTTTGCTGCTCTGTGCATGTCGGTGGATGACCATGAAGGTACATTGAGTATTCTTTTATTTTTTTCCTTCCTTCCTTCCTTCCTTCCTCTCTCTCTCTTTCCCTCCTTCCTTCCCTACCTTCCTCCCTCCCTCCCTTCCTTCCTTCCTTCCTTCTTTCTTTCTTTCTTTTTTTGGCAGGGTCTCGCTTTGTCACCCAGGATGGAGTATAGTGGCGTGATCTTTGCTCACTGCAGCCTCAGCCTTCCAGGCTCAAGTGATCCTCCTACATCAGCCTCCTGAGTAGTTGGGACTACAAGTGCAGGCCACCACACTTGGCTAACTTTTATATTTTTTGTAGAGGCAGCGTTTTGCCACATTGCCCAGGCTGGTCTCGAACTCCTGAGCTCAAGCAATCCACCTGCTTTGGCCTCCCAAAGTCCTAGGATTACAGGCGTGAGCCACTGAGCCTGACCAGGATATCTGTTTTCTTGTTTTGTTTTGTATGTTTGTTTTTGAGATAGAGTCTCACTCTGTTGTCCAGGCTGGAGTGCAGTGGCATGATCTCAGCTCACTGCAACCTCCACCTCCCAGGTTTAAGTGATTCTCTTGCCTCAGACTCCTGAGTAGCTGGGATTACAGGTGCCCGCCACCACACCCAACTAATTTTTGAGTTCTTTTTTTTTTTTTAATTTAAAAAAAAATTTTTTTTGAGATAGAGTCTTGCTCTGTTGCCCAGGCTGGAGTGCAGTGGCAGGATCTTGGCTCACTGCAACCTCCGCATCCTGGGTTCAAGCTATTCTCTTGCCTCAGCCTCCTGAGTAGCTGGGATTACAGGCGCCTGCCACCACGCCCGGCTAATTTTTTGTATTTTTAGTAGAGACGGGGTTTCACCGTGTTAGCCAGGATGGTCTCGATCTCCTGACTTCATGATCCGCCCGTCTCGGCCTCCCAAAGTGCTGGGATTACAGGCTTGAGCCACCGCGCCCGGCCTAATTTTTGTATTTTTAGTAGAGACGGGGTTTCATCAAGTTGGCTATGATGGTCTCGATCTCTTGACCTCGTGATCTGCCCACTTCAGCATCCCAAAGTGCTGGGATTACAGGCGTGAGCCACCGCGCCTGGCTGATATTTGTATTTCAAATAATAGTTACTGCATAGTTGCTCTCCAAAAAGTTTGTACTGATTTTTGCCCCTATAAGGAATATTTGAGAATGCCTATTTTCTCATAGGTTGTCAACTCCAGGAATTTCCAAACCTTAAAAAATTTGCCAATCTGATAGGCAAAAAATGATATCTTGTCGTTTTAATTTTTTGTTTTCAGTTTTGAGATAGGGTCTTTTTTTGTCTCTCAGGCTAGAGTGCAGTGGCACAATCATGTTTCACTGCAGCCTCGACCTCCCAGGCTCAAGCGAGCCTCACACCTCAGCCTCCCAAGTAGCTGGGACTACAGGTACGCACCACCATACTCGGCTAATTTTAAAAAATTTTTGTAGAGTCTTGCTATGTTGCCCAGTCTGGTCTTAAACTCCTGGGCTCAAGTGATCCTCCTGCCTCAGCCTCCCAAAGTGCTGGGGTTACAGGTGTGAGCCACTGCCCCTGGCCTATAATTTACATCTATTTAATTTGCATCTGTTTAGTATGTGTGAACATTTTCCCTTCTATATTTGGTCACTTTCTTGTTCTTTTTTTGTGAACTACCTGTTTCTATCCTTTGTTCATTTCCTTATTAGGTTGTCTTTAGTATTTCTTTTTTCATTTTTGTTTTTGGAGACAGGGTCTTGCTCTGTTGCTTAGGCTGGAGTATAGTGATGCAATCATAGCTCACTGTAACCTCAAGTTCTGGGTTCAAGTGGTCCTCCCAGTTCAGTCTTCCAAGTAGCTAGAACTACAGGTGGTCACTACCACACTAACTTATTAAAAAACATTTTTTGTAGAGATGGGGTCTCACTTTGTTGCCCACGCTGGTGTTGAGCTCCTTGACCTCCTGGAGCATAGGGATTAGAGGTGACAGCCTGGAACACTGGTGTTCGAAGGATGGCCCTGCCTCAGCTTCCTAAGTAGCTAGGACTACAGGAGTGCCCCATCGTGCCTGCAGGCTTTAATGAATGCTTTAAGAACAGTTTCAGGGCCAGGCGCGGTGGCTCACACCTGTAATCCCAGCATTCTGGGAGGCCAAGGTGGGAGGATCACCTGAGATCAGGAGTTCAAGACCAGCTTGGCCATGGTGAAACCCCGTCTCTAATAAAAATACAAAAAATTAGCCAGCCGTGGTGGTGCACGCCTGGAATCCCAGCTACTCAGGAGGCTGAGGCAGGAGAATCGCTCGAATCCAGGAGGCGGAGGTTGCAGTGAGCCGAGATTGCGCCATTGCACTCCAGCCTGGGCAACAAGAGCGAAACTCTGTCTCAAAAAAAACAAAAAAACAAAAATAGTTTTAGGCGGCTCATGCCTGTAATCCCAGCACTTTGGGAGGCCGAGGCAAGTGGATCACCTGAGGTCGGGAGTCTGAGACCAGCCTGGTCAACATGGTGAAACCCCATCTCTACTAAAAATGCAAAAATTAGCTAGGTATGGTGTCGCAGGTCTGTAAATCCAGCTACTCAGGAGACTGAGGCAGGAGAATTACTTGAACCCAGGAGGCGGAGGTTGCAGTGAGCCAAGATCACGCCACTGAACTTCAGCCTGGGCGACAGAGACTCTGTCTCAAAAAAAAAAAAAGAATAGTTTCAGATTTACAGAAAAGTTGCACAGATAGTCCAGAGGGTTCTCATATACCCAGCACCCAGTTTCTCCTATTACTTTGTTTTTGTTTTGAGACGTGGTTTTGCTCTTGTTGCCCAGGCTGGAGTGCAATGGTATGATCTCGGCTAAATGCAACCTCCGCCTCCCAGGTTCAAGCAATTCTCCTGCCTCAGCTTCCCAAGTAGCTGGGATTATAGGCACCCACCACCATGCCAGGCTAATTTTTGTATTTTTAGTAGAGATGGGGTTTCACCATGTTGAGCAGGCTGGTCTTGAACTCCTGACCTCAGGTGATCCACCCACCTCAGCCTCCCAAAGTGCTGGGGTTACAGGTGTAAGCCACTCTGCCCGACTAGTTTCTCCTATTATTAACATCTTACATTAGTGTGGTACATTTGTCACAGTTAATGAACCAATAATGACACATTATTATTAACTGAAGACCATACTTTATCAGATTTCCTTAGTTTTAAATTTCACATCCTTTTTCTATTCCAGGATCCCATCCAGGATACACTACATTATATTTATTCACAGTGTCTTCTTAGGCTCTTCTTGGCTGTAACAGTTGTTTCTGCTTTTTATCATTGTCATCCCATGTCAATTCACTGACTAATGGGAGCAAAACTCTATCTGAGCTAACCATGCACAGGATACAGAATCAGCAAATATTAATAGTTAAGTGTAGATATGTGAAGTCTATGTGGCCACAGCTCCTGGCTCATATCTCTCAGTGCCCCTGTTACAGTCTTTTTTTCTTTTATCTTTTTTTTTTTTTTTTTTTGAGATGGAGTTTCACTCTTGTTGTCCAGGCTGGAGTGCAATGGTGCAATCTTGGCTCACTGAAACCTCTGCCTCCTGGGTTCAAATGATTCTCCTGCCTGAGCCTCCCAAGTAGCTAGGACTACAGACATGCATCACCATGCCAGGCTAATTTTGTATTTTTAGTAGAAATGGGGTTTCTCCATGTTGGTCAGGCTGGTCTTGAACTCCCGACCTTAGGTGATCTGCCTGCCTCGGCCTCCCAAAGTGCTGGGATTACAGGCGTGAGCCACAGTGCCTGGCCTACAGTCTTCTGTTATAATGTTAGGGCACTTTAGGATTCAGAGGCAGGCCTCAGGAAACAGACTTTCTCCCTATCTGATTTTCTCCTGCTCTTATTTATTTATTTATTTATTTATGTTTTGAGACAAGGTCTTACTCTGTTGCCCAGGTTGAAGTGCAGTGGTATAATCACGGCTCACTGTAGCCTTGTTCTCCTGTACTCAATCAATCCTCCCGCCTCAGGCTCCTGAGTAGCTGGGACTACGGGTGTGCACCACCATGTCCGGCTAATTTTTTATTTTTTGTAGAGACAGTCTCCCTATGTTTCCCAGGCTGGTCTTAAACTCATGAACTCAAGCAATCCACCTGCTTCGGCCTTCCAAAATGTGGGAATTATAGGCATGAGCCACCACACCGGGCCTTCCTGTTCTCATTGCACCTGCCAGATGCAGGACTCTAATCTGATTGTGAGTCATAAGACCCTGATTCCAGGGAGGGTCCTACCCCACAGCCTGGAGGAAGGAAGCCTGCATAGAGAGACCAAGAAAAATCTAAACAGACATGCCTTGCTGTAGTTCCTCAATCAGTCTGTTAGTATTTATATATATATATTTTTTGTTCAATCACGATATGACATGGTTGTCCATGCTTCAATCACATCTTTGCAGTGAAGTCTTCATAAAAGGCCCAAGAAGACAGGGTTGGGGAGCTTCCAGATAGCTGAACGTGTGGAGGCTTCTGGCGGGTGGCTTGCCCTGAGAGGACATGGAAGCTCTGCACCCCTCCCCCCATACCTTGCCGTATGCATCTCTTCATTCATATCCTTTGTCATATTCTTTCTAATAAACTGGCAAACGAAGTGTCTCCCTGAGTTCTGTGAGCTGCTTTAGCAAATGAATCGAATCCAAAGAGGGGGCTGGAGGAGCCCCAACTTGAAGCTGCTGGGTCAGAAATGCTGGAGTCTTGGGTTTTGACTGGTGTCTGAATGGGGTGGGCAGGGGCAGTTTTGGGGCTTGAGCCCTCAACCTGTGGCCTCTGGTTAGATGGTGTCAGAATCGAATTAGAGGACACCCAGCTGCTGTCTGCTGCAGAACTGATTGCTTGTTTGCTGGTGGGGAGAAATCCTCCATGTTTGGTCACAGGAGTCTTCTCTCTGCTTGATTGTTACTGTTGAGTGAGATAACAGGAACAAACACTGGGAGTTTGTGTGTTTTCCCACACACAAGATCCCTATCTCCATTCTCCCTCCTGCTTCAGTCTTCCTTCTCTGAGGTTCTCAGACACCCTCCCCTCTCCCATATCCCCTCCAGTGTCCTGCACTTTCCTTCTTTGCCCTCTGACCTGAATCTAACAATGGTAAGTCTTCTTTGAAGTCTGATGCTACTTTCTTTTTTTTTTTTTTTTTTTTTTTGAGATGGAGTCTTGCTCTGTCGCCCAGGCTGGAGTGCAGTGGCCGGATCTCAGCTCACTGCAAGCTCTGCCTCCCAGGTTTACGCCATTCTCCTGCCTCAGCCTCCCGAGTAGCTGGGACTACAGGCGCCCGCCACCTTGCCCGGCTAGTTTTTTTTTAATTTTTTAGTAGAGACGGGGTTTCACCATGTTAACCAGGATGGTCTCGATCTCCTGACCTCGTGATCCGCCCGTCTCGGCCTCCCAAAGTGCTGGGATTACAGGCTTGAGCCACCGCGCCCGGCCTGATGCTACTTTCTAGTCTTCCTTGCCAAAGGTTGCGATTACCCCCACCTATGGCCATAAACTTGCTTTGTATTTATTAATTTATTTAAATGTCTTTCCTATTTAGGGTAGCTGGCAGGTTTTATTAGTACCGGGTTTCCAGTACAACTCTAAGCAAGAAGTTGCTCCTTCTAATATTGGGGGCTGCAAAAAGTAAAGACAGGGAAGTTGAGAAGGAGTACTGGTATACCGGGGAAGTTAATTTGCTTGGTCTGTCTGTGTCCTAAGTAAAGATGAGATGCACAAGTGCAGAAGTTCTGGAGAAAGTTAAATACTGATTCGGTACATGGATGAGAGGTCGGTGTATAAAGTGGAGATTTGAAAGTTGTCTGCTTTTGGAGGTGGCAGGAGAAAGCATGAGAGTGAATGAGCCACTGAAGGGGAAGAGTGGAGGGCAGAGGAAAGGAAAGCTTTTTCACAGCTATGGGGAATAGCTGAGAGAGGGAAAAAGTACCCACAGGGACAGGTGAGGGCTAGAGCTGTAGAAAATAATAGAGCAGTGGTATAGAAATCCAAAGAGAAAAGAGTGTGGAAAAAGTAGGAAGCAGAAGCACAAGAGACATCCAGTAGAAGGAAGACTCAGAAAAGCCTTCAGTTTCCAAGCTCATCTGCAGATGAGGGACAAGGGAACTTGGAATTACTGCATATAAAATGCTTGGAGATGGTTAGGCCGGGCGCGGTGGCTCACGCCTGTAATGACAGCACTTTGGGAGGCCGAGGTGGGTGGATCACGAGGTCAGGAGATGGAGACCATCCTGGCTAACATGGTGAGCCTTCGTCTCTACTAAAAACACAAAAAATTAGCCGGGCACTGTGGCGGGTGCCTGTAGTCCCAGCTACTCGGGAGGCTGAGGCAGGAGAATGGCGTGAACCCGGGAGGCAGGGCTTGCAGTGAGCCAAGATAGCGCCACTGTACTCCAGCCTGGGTGAAGGAGCAAGACTCCGTCTGAAACAACAACAACAACAACAAACAACAACAAAAAAAACTGCTTGGAGATGGTGAATAGAAAGGAAAGAAATATGGCTGGGTGCGGTGGCTCACGCCTGTAATTCCGGCACTTTGGGAGGCTGAGGTGAGCTGATCTCCTGAGGTCAGGAGTTCAAGACCAGCCTGGCCAACATGGTGAAACATCAACTCTACTAAAAATACAAAAGTTAGCTGGGTGTGGTGGTGCACACCTGTAGTCCCAGCTACTTGGGAGGCTGAGGTAGGAGAATCTCTTGAACCCGGGAGGTAGACCAAGACTGCACCATTGCACTCCAACCTGGGCAACAGAGCAAGACTCTGTCTCAAAAAAAAAAAAAAATAGAGCAGCTACAAGTTACAAGTTGCAAAAGGATTAGGATAAGGATAAGGTTCTTCTGTACACCTTTTTGAAGGCAGAAGGTAACTCAGATATTACTCTCAGAAGGTGGAATTAAGATGTTGGCCTTTAGTTTCCTTACTCACTAGAAAGTAAGCTCATGAAGGCAGGAATTGCTGCCTATTGTTGACTTCTGCTATATTCCAAGAGCCTAGAACAGTGCCTGGTACCTGGTAGGTGTTTGATATTGCTGAATAATAGAGCTCAGGAATTAAGTCTAGACACTAGGAAGAGAGGCTGGCTGTAGAACGAACGATACACTGGGTGTGGTGGCTCACACCTGTAATCCTAGCACTTTGGGAGGCCGAGGTGGGAAGATCACATGAGGCCAGGAGTTCAGGATCAGCCTGGGCAACATAAGGAGCCCCCATCTGTACAAACGAACAAACAAAAACTAAAAACATTTTTTATCTATATAATTTTTTTTTAATGGAGTCTCACTCTGTTGCCCAGGCTGGAGTGCAGTGGCATGATCTTGGCTCATTGCAACCTCTGCCTCCAGGTTCAAGTGATTCTCCCACCTCAGCTTCCTAAGTAGCTGGGATTACAGGTGTGCACCACCATGTCCAGCTAATTTTTGTATTTTTAGTAGATAGGGTTTTGCCATCTTGGCCAGGCTGGTCTCGAACTCCTGACCTCAAGTGATCCACCTCCCTCAGCCTCCCAAAGTGCTGGGATTACAGGCATGAGCCACCACACCTGGCAAATACATTTTTAAAAAATAGAATTAGGGATAAATATCTCTTCTCTTAGACCATAGGGAAGATTTATGAGCTAGAGATAAGGAAGAGACTCAGGCCTGCTAGCCCTGGGCTGAATGCTATGGTACCCAGTGAGGACAGACTTTGGAGGGCAGGCCTGTTAGGGGACTGAGGACAGAAATCCCGCCTGCTTCCATATAGGCAGCCAAGAGCTGGCCTGGGACACCAGCTGGGTGCTTTTCCCAGCCCTTTGCATTCCAGCCTGTATACAATGAAGAAAGAGTGACAGTGTGGTGACATGATTTAGGTTAATGAGCTACTCATCACCTGCCAAGTGGGTAGGAAGTTTTTTTTTTCTGCCCACTTTTGTAGAAAAAATTTTTTATGAATGACTCATCTTGTCTCATTACTCAGTACAAATTTGTGAGCTGGTAATAAGAGGTCAAAACCTTTATTTTTGGGAGGGAGAACATATGCACCCCTACTCCCCAACACCCAGTTTCTGGTGGATGGATGTGCTCATTATCTTGATTGTGGTAAAAAATTTCATGGAAGTATACTTATGTCAAAACTATCAAATTGCACACTTTACATTTGTGCAGTTTACTGTTTGTTAATTATACCTCAGTAGGGCTGTTTATGAAAAGGAAGAATCTTAAATGTAAACTTTTTATCATCACAGTTTGGATATTTAATTTATTAACTTGCATACATAAATTTATCTAATTCATCTTTGCAGTCAAAGAGAAAGTCATTTCTAGAAAAAAAAAAACTGAATAATCATTTTGGGGAAAGCAAAGGACAGGCCAGGGAGACTAGATACAAAGAGTGTCATTGTAGAATTTCTAGCCACAGACCAGGATAAACTAGCCTCTCCTACTCCTGAGGGGAGAAATGAGGAAAAGGTCTTTGCTTAGTTGGAGTGAGAATGTTGCATTCTTTTGTAAGCTTTTTGTAATTCTTTGTTTATCTGGTTGACTTTCTCCTTAAGACCAGCCTTTCCCTGTCCCCTTCAATCTACAGGAAATCCTCCTCTCCTGTAGAGAAAAAGACAAATTTCTCCTAGGGAAGCCAGTTGTTCTTCCACTCTGCTGGCTCCAGGGTTCTATTTCTTAGTCCCCCTGATGTGCTACAAAACTTGAGAGACACAAGTCTATCAAGTCTTTCAACCCACTTATTCTAAAAGGATACAGGCACACACCACCTGCCTGGCTACTTTTTGTACTTTTTGTAGAGGTGAGGTCTCACTGTGTTGCCCAAGCTGGTCTTAAACTCCTGACCTCAAGCAATCCCCGCACCTTGATCTCCCAAAGTGCTGGGATTACAGGCGTGAGCCACCGCACTCAGGCATAAATTTGTGTTTTGTTTTTTTTTGAGACTGAGTCTCGCTCTGTGGCCCAGGCTGGAGTGCAGTGGCCGGATCTCAGCTCACTGCAAGCTCTGCCTCCCGGGTTTACGCCATTCTCCTGCCTCAGCCTCCCAAGTAGGTAGGACTACAGGCGCCCGCCACCTCGCCCGGCTAGTTTTTTGTATTTTTTAGTAGAGACGGGGTTTCACCGGGTTAGCCAAGATGGTCTCGATCTTCTGACCTCGTGATCCGCCCGTCTCGGCCTCCCAAAGTGCTGGGATTACAGGCTTGAGCCACCGTGCCCGGCCAAATTTGTGTTTTTTAAGCCACTAAATTTGTGGTACTTTGTTATAGCAGCCATAGAAACTAATCCAAATGATACCTGACACACAGTAGATAATCAATAAGCATTTGTTACTTGACCAACTTATATCTGGTACTTCAACCAATAATAAAAATAATACTTCACGCCGGGCACAGTGGTTCGTGCCTGTAATCCCAGCACTTTGGGAGGCCAAGGCGGGCGGATCATGAGGTCAGGAGATGGAGACCATACTGGCTAACATGGCGAAACTCCGTATCTACTATAATTACAAAAAATTAGCTGGGCATGGTGGCGGGCACCTGTAGTCCCAGCTACTAGGGAGGCTGAGGCAGGAGAATTGCTTGAACCCAGGAGGAGGAGGTTGCAGTGAGCCGAGATCATGCCACTGCACTCCAGCCTGGGTGACAGAGTGAGACCCCGTCTCAAATAATTAAAAAAAAAAAACTTCACAATAGTAAAATGTGTTCACATTCTTAATCTCATTTTGTTGTTACACTTATTACCCTTACTTTATGGATAAGAAAATGGAAAATCAATTGCTTAAAGTCCCATATATTTATATAATGCATATATAAATATATATATTTTTGGGGGAGGGAGTGGACAGAGTCTCGCTTTGTCACCCAGACTGGAGTACAGTGGCGCGATCTTGGCTCACTGCAACCTCTGCCTCCTGGGTTCAAGTGATTCTTCTGCCTCAGCCTCCCAAGTAGCTGGGATTACAGGTGCCAGCCACCATGCCCAGCTAATTTTTGTTATTTTCAGTAGGGATGGGGTTTCGCCATGTTGGCCAGGCTGACCCTGAACTTCTGACCTCAGGTGATCCACCCACCTTGGCCTCCCAAAGTGCTGGGATTACAGGCATGAGCCACTACTCCCAGCTCAAATCCCACATATTTTAAGAAGCAAAAAGTAGATTTAGAATCTATATCCTTGTTTTCTCTTTTAATGACATTGTGTCAACAATAAATGACATGTAAAAAAAATCATTCACAATCCTTTTACTCTATTTAATAGATCAACCAGTTTTATTTTTCCATGTCTTCGAGGTCTCATCTATACAAACACACGTTAAAAATATTTATGCCAGGTGCAGTGGCTCATGCCTGTAATCCCAGCACTTTGGGAGGCCGAGGCGGGCGGATCACCTGAGGTCAGGAGTTCAAGACCAGCCTGGCCACACGGTGAAACCCCATCTCTACTAAAAATACAAAAATATGCCGAGTGTGGTGGTGGGTGCCTATAGTCCCAGCTACTCGGGAGGCTGAGGCAGGAGAATCACTTGAACCCAGGAGGCAGAGGTTGCAGTGAGCCAAGATGATGCCATTGCACTCCAGCCTAGGTGACAGAGTGAGACTATATCTCAAAATAATTTATTCCTGGCATAGTGACTCATGCCCGTAATCCCAGCACTTTGGGAGGCCAAGAAGGGTGGATTACCTGAGGTCAGGAGTTCAAGAACATGGTGAAACCCTGTCTCTACTAAAAACACAAAAATTAGCCAAGTGTGGTGGTGAGGTGCCTGTAGTCCCAGCTACTCGGGAGGCTGAGGCAGGAGAATCGCTTGAACCTGGGAGGCAGAGGTTGCAGTGAGCTGAGATTGTGCCACTGCACTCCAGCCTGGGTGACAGAGCAAGACTCCGTCTCAAAAAAAAAAAAATTTATAGCCAGGTATGGTGGTTCATGCCTGTAATCCCAGCACTTTGGGAGGCCGATGTGGGTGGATCATGAGGTCAGGAGTTCGAGACCAGCCTGACCAACATAGTGAAACCCCGACTCTACTAAAAGTTAAAAAATTAGCCAGGCGTGGTGGCACGCACTTGTAGTCCCAGCTACTCGGAAGGCTAAGGTGGGAGAATCGCTTGAACCTGGGAGGCAGAGGTTGCAGTGAGCTGAGACAGTGCCATTGCACTCTAGCCTGGATGACAGGGTGAGACTGTCTCAAAAAAAAAAAATTTATAACTAGGTATGGTGGTTCATGCCTGTAATCCCAGCACTTTGGGAGGCCGATGTGGTGGATCATGAGGTCAGGAGTTCGAGACCAGCCTGACCAACATAGTGAAACCCCGACTCTACTAAAAGTTAAAAAATTAGCCAGGCGTGGTGGCACGCACTTGTAGTCCCAGCTACTCGGAAGGCTAAGGTGGGAGAATCGCTTGAACCTGGGAGGCAGAGGTTGCAGTGAGCTGAGACAGTGCCATTGCACTCTAGCCTGGATGACAGGGTGAGACTGTCTCAAAAAAAAAAAATTTATAACTATATTGTGTATGTGTAAATATATGCATATATATAACTATATATAAATTACATAAACCTTATATGTGCATATATATACAGTTTTCATTTTCTCTGTTCAATATTATTTTATCACTCAGTGCATTGGTTTGGATTCTCTGGAAAGGAGATGCTCAAAGTTAGGAGCAGAAGAAGTTTATTGGGGGTAATGCCTGTGAAAGATATAGGGAGAGGAAGCAGGATAGGTAGGGAGCGCCTCAAGTCATGATGCGGATCTGACAAAGTCTCAGTCAACTCTGTGGGAGACTAGGGGCAAAGCTGGGCCAAAATGGCCAGGCTTTAGTATGCACACCATGCTCAATCATTGTCTGTAGGCTGCCTGGGAAGAGTGTGGTCTTAACATGAACATGATCATGAATCCTGAAGTTGCTGTAGCTGGAAGCCATGAGATAACTGCACTCCTACAGCTGAACAGAAAGTTCTTTCATGAAAGGAATCCAAATGGGCTACCTCCATGGCTGCTCCAGTCCACCCTTTGTATCACGTGGATTCACTTCTCCAAACACAATTGGGAAGGGCTTCTCTTCCTTTGAAAAACTTAGACGAGCGTGATCAGTGGAATAATATACAGCCCCCATTGCCGCAGTTGTTCTTGGAGGTGCAACAGGTACTCATTGTTTCCTTCCTCTACTCTAAATCCCTCTTGCTATCACTTCTACTAGTTTCAGTGGCTTACTGATGCTGTGGCCCAAACCCTAATTCCTCAGGGGTCTGAGGCCCCCTTCTCAGGCCAGGGTTGTTGCAATTATTCATTCACAATCACAACTAAGCAAAGGAATACCAAGAAATGCCCAAGGTGCAGTGGCACACGCCTGTAATCTCAGCCCTTTGGGAGGCTGAGGCGGACAGATGACCTGAGGTCAGGAGTTCAAGACCAGCCTGACCAACATGGTGAAACCCCATCTCTAATAAATACAAAAAATTAGCCGGGTGTAGTGGCTCATGCCTGTAATCCCAGCTACTTGGGAGGCTAAGGCAGGAGAATCATTTGAATCTGGGAGGCGGAGGTTGCAGTGAGCCAAGATGGCACCATTGCACTCCAGCCTGGGCAACAAAAGCAAAACTCCATCTTAAAAAAAAAAAGAAGAAGAAGAAAGAAATGCCCAAGTGAGTCACCACACATATTCTTCCCTGCCCCAATTGTAAAACAGCAGCCCCACCTCTTCCCTGATCAGGGTCAATTACACTGGCAATATGATAATGATAATTTCTCTTTTTACTTGGTGATTCCTGAATACAAAGAGTTCAACGTGCCCAAGTGGTAGCCATACCATGTAACTTAATGTGATGCTTGCTGGAAGAGTATGGCCCTTTGGGAATCAGAATGTCTCACCACGCAGAGCCCAGAACTGCAGGAATAGGAATCATAAAGTCCCTCAGTGGGTCACTGAGAGCAATGATAAGTGGGGCTATACTTTTTCTGCTCCAGATGTCATTCAGAGCAGGCAGTCTTTTGTGCCACCTAGTATATGAGTCTGAGCAGTGTTTTTTTTTTTTTTTTGAGATGGAGTCTCGCTCTGTCGCCCGGGCTGGAGTGCAGTGGCCGGATCTCAGCTCACTGCAAGCTCCGCCTCCCGGGTTTATGCCATTCTCCTGCCTCAGCCTCCCAAGTAGCTCGGACTACCGGCGCCCGCCACCTTGTCTGGCTAGTTTTTGTATTTTTAGTAGAGACGGGGTTTCACCGTGTTAGCCAGGATGGTCTCGATCTCCTGACCTCGTGATCCGCCTGTCTCGGCCTCCCAAAGTGCTAGGATTACAGGCTTGAGCCACTGCGCCCGGCCTGAGCAGTGTTTGTAGTGTGGAAAGTGTTGCCTTCAGAACCTGAAGAGACCTGCCAGGTACTTCGATCCCGTCTTTGTGGTAGGGGATGCAATATGCAGCAATTTGTCTTTTACTTTAGAAAGGATGTCCTGGCATGTCCCTTAAACACCAGACTCCTAAAACATTGACTGAGGTGGTAGTCCTCTGAATCTTAGGGCTATCTTCCATGATCTGGAGGACATGTGTTTTACCAAGGCCTCTAGTATGCTAGCTACTCTTGCTCATCCTGACTGATGGGCATGATGTCATTGATGTAATGGATCAAAGTGATATTCTGCAGGATGTCTGAACAGTCTAGATTGCTTCTGACTAGATGGGGTGGATCCACTGTAAGCTGGACTTTGGCTAGTACTCTTTTATCCAGCCCTTATAAGCTCCCACTCCAATAGGGACTATGTTTCAATGTCAGTTCAGATCCTGTGCCCAACAGTCCTCTGTGCACAGTCACCTGAATAAATACTTACAAGTCCCCTTTTGGAAGGACTGGGGAATCATTATAGTATATAATTACCATGGTGTTGCTAGTCTTTGGGGACCTGTATACCTCTATAGTCAATGAGTTTTGGGTCTGAAAACCGACTTAGGTTCTGGAACCAGACAAAGGAGCATGCTTTTTATTTATTTACTTATTTTGAGACGGAGTCTCGCTCTGCCACCCAGGCTGGAGTGCAGTGGCCGGATCTCAGCTCACTGCAAGCTCCGTCTCCCGGGTTTACGCCATTCTCCTGCCTCAGCCTCCTGAGTAGCTGGGACTACAGGCGCCCGCTACCTCGCCCGGCTAGTTTTTTGTATTCTTTTAGTAGAGACGAGGTTTCACCATGTTAGCCAGGATGGTCTCGATCTCCTGACCTCGTGATCTGCCCGTCTCGGCCTCCCAAAGTGCTGAGATTACAGGCTTGAGCCACTGCGCCCTGCCAGGAGCATGCTTTTTAACTGAGAGCTCCATCCTCAGGTTCCTGCTCATCCATTCTTGTTCTCTGTTGATTACACATCTTCAGTAATATCCTTGTTTTGACTGCACATCCATTTTACCCCCTAAGGATACCATGTTCTGTTAACCATCGATACAACTCTTCATGTCAAGCCCCTTGCCAATCTCTCTGATACTTGTAACCCCCATCCCACGGCTTCTGGCAATTAAGTGCTGCCACCAGCCTCTACTACTTCAGTACCCCCATCATCCTTGTTACTATAAAAGAGCCAAGCTTGTGACAGTGTCTCCTCCTGTTAGCACTGGAGCACTGGCTTGTAGAAGAAAGCCACCACTAAGGTTCTGTGTGATGCTGGCACTTTCACCAGCACATTTTTGATGGCCTTGGTAAATGGGATTCTTTGCTGGTGCGGTGGCTCATGCCTGTAATCCCAGCACTTTGAAGGCCAAGGAAAGCAGATCACCTGAGGTCAGGAGTTTGAGTCCAGTCTGGCCAGCATGGTGAAACCCTGTCTGTACTAAAAATACAAAATTAGGTTGGGCGTGGTGGCTCACTCCTGTAATCCCAGCAGTTTGGGAGGCCGAGGTGGGTGAATCATGAGGTTAGGATATCGAGACCATCCTGGTTAACACAGTGGCTAACACAGAAACCCCATCTCTACTAAAAATTAAAAAAAAATGAAAATAAAAAAAAATTAGCCAGGCATGGTGGCACGCTCCTGTAGTCCCAGCTACTCGGGAGGCTGAGACAGGAGAATGGCTTGAACCTGGGAGGCAGAGGTTGCAGTGAGCCAAGATAGCGCCACTGCACTACAGCCTGGGTGACAGAGTGAGACTCTGTCTCAAAAATAATAATAATAATAATAATAATACAAAAATTAGCCGGGCGTGGTGCCATATGTAATCCCAGCTACTGGGGAGGGTGAAGCAGGAGAATTGCTTGAACCAGGAGGCGGAGGTTGCAGTGAGCTGAGATTGCACCACTGCACTCCAACCTGGGTGACAGAGCGAGACTCCATCTCAAAAAAAAAAAAGGGGGGATTCCTCCGGGTCTTCTATGGAGCATCCTTAGAATTCACTCTATCATGCTGGCTTTGCTGAGCCATTTAATCTTTTCTTCCCCCAGTTGCTATGGCAATACAGACATTTGACCTTCACTCAGCAAGTATTATCATTTCCTCCATGCTCCTAGGAGCCTCTAGGGGCAGGTCCTTACCAGGAAGTTAAATTCTTTTTTTTTTTTCTTGAGATGGAGTTTCGCTCTTGTTGCTCAGGTTGGACTGCAATGGCACTATCTTGGCTTACCGCAACCTCCGCTTCCCGGGTTCAAGCAATTCTCCTGCCTCAGCCTCCTGAGTAGCTGGGATTACAGGCGTGCGCCACCACATCTGGCTAATTTTGTATTTTTAGTAAGAGACGGGGTTTCTCCATGTTAGTCAGGCTGGTCTCGAACTCCCGACTTCAGGTGGTCCGCCCACCTTGGCCTCCCAAAGTGCTAGGATTACAGGCGTGAGCCACAGTGCCCAGCCAGCAGGTTATATTCTATCCCAAGAAAGTGGTCCCCAAGTGAAAAAACTAGCCCTTAACCCACTTTTATATTTCATCCCTTTGATTAAGCACTATCAAAATCCAGTCCCATGGGTACTTCCCTACTCTTACCACTAAATGTTGGCCAGTTCTTGCGGGATACTTTGGGTTGTAGTCCCTTTCTTTCCTTATCAGGCCTAGTATGTTCTTGGCTACTAGACTATGCTGTAACTTAACCCATGAGAGTTTAAGATTAAGATCTTCACAGTCAGGAGATTCTGGGAGGGGGGAGACCTCTGCAGTGTCTTCTCACACACAGGGGGTTCCAGTTCTTAATAGGGAGTGGTGGGCTCCCTCTTAAGGATCTGAGGGTTCAGAGGAGTGCAGAAAGTCAGAATCTTTGGGGGCACCCCCCCTGATATTTCCATTCCATGTATTAGGATCCCAGGTTTTCCCAGAGTTCTGACCTTGATTGCAGATCTGCCTCTGGGAGCTCTATTGAAGTCCTCGAGTTTGGTCTTCAGATTTTTTTGCTCTCTCACTGCTATAGATAAGGGCCTCTTTGTAAGCCATCAAAAAGGCCCTCTGACCTTCACAGTTAATTTTCAATGTTTGTTAACTACTCTCAGCTTTTCACTATCTCTTGGCAGAGCCCAATGCAACTTAATAACAGCCAGCGAATTCCACAGTCCCTGTACTCACTGCTGTCCCTCCGCCTACCCCATATGCCTGAACTGTTCCACCGCAGGAACATTCTCCCATTTCATATCAGTGAAAATTTTAGCAACTTGGATATCATCTTGTTCCAGAGACTACCTGTACCCTACAACATCCAGGAGGGGTTCTTGTTGCCAGCCAGGCAGTAGTACTGCAGTTCCCTAAACCTATCTTACTGCTGGCTTTTTCAGACCACTTCTGGAGTGGTCAGCTGAGTCAGTTCAGGTGGTCTGGGGAGCAGATGCTGAGACAAAGTTAGGAGTGCAAGAGGCTTACTGGCTGGTAACACCTGTGAAAGATAAAGAAAGAAGCAGGAATGGGCAGAGAAAGCCTTTGGATAGGCTTCCCTATCCTGATAAAGTAAAGGAAGACAGAAGCAAAATCGGGCAAGAAAAACCTCAAGCCATGGTGCAGATTCTTCCAAGTTGCAGTTTACCCAGTGGAAAGTGCCAGGGTAAAGGTTATCACATAGATAAATTAACAGTGGGCAGAAACCGCCAGGTCCCAGTAACTACACTGTCAGTCAATTGGCTTGGGGCTGTTCAGGAAGAGTGTGGCCTTAGTTCTGACATGGTAATGGATCCCAAAGGTGATGCAGCTGTGGGCTGACAGCGAATTGCTTTCTGGCAGTTGAATGGCAGATTCTTTCTAAGGGATGTCATGGCTGCCACGTCAGGTATTTTGTCTTGGAGTTCAGTGCTATTTCCACATGCCATTTTCCCTCTGTATTATGAGACTTATACTTAGAAAAAGATTCAGATAAAAAACCTGAGCAAATCAGGCAATTAATGGGATTCTGCTAAAACTCTTTGCCACAGTGGACTGTGAGAGAACTGGAGGAGTCTCAGGGCTTGCGGGATGTGTGTATAGGTTTGAGCTACCAAGCTTCTGTCCCCTTCATTGATGAGAGGAGGAAAGTGAGATGGGAGGTGGAATCAGCTGTTGTTTGGGTGTGTGGAGGAAAATTGGCTCTCTCCTCAGAATGGCGTTTTAACAACCCAGAAGAAGAATTATGCAGAAGGAATCCGTTCTTTTTAATTTCTTTTTTGTTTTTTTTCAGACGGCATCTTGCTCTGTCACCCAAGCTGGAGTGCAGTGGTGCAATCTTGGCTCACAGCAACCTCTGCCTCCCGGGTTCAAGCGATTCTCCTGCCTCAGCCTCCCGAGTAGCTGGGATTACAGGCACATGACACCACATCCAGCTAATTTTTTTTCTGTGTTTTTAGTAGAGATGAGGTTTTACCATGCTGGCCAGGCTGGTCTCGAACTCCTGACTTCAGGTGATCCACCCGCCTCGGCCTCCCAAAATGCTGGGATTACAGGCGTGAGCCACCACGCCCAGCATGGGAATCGGAAATATGTGGTCTGTCTTGCTCTTTTTTTTTTTTCCTTTTAAATGACATTCTTATTTTGAATGTATAGTGAAGGCCAGGTGCTATGGTTCACGCCTGTAATTCCAGCATTTTGGGAGGCCGAGGTGGGTGGATTGCTTGATCCCAGGAGTTCAGGAGCAGCCTGGCCAACATAGGGAAACCCCATTTCTACTATTTAAGAAACAAACAAAAAAGATGAATATATACTGGAGACTTTGAACTTACTGGAATTTAGCTGCTCAGAGCGTTAGAGGTGGGCAACTAGGACAACAGGGGCTATTGTCCAGCGTGTGAGGAGATCCAAGGAACTTGGAAATGAGTCTTTCCCTTGTCTGCGAGTGACTCTGATTACACTGAAAAAAAGTTGCTTGGAACGCTTTGTCCCAAACAATTATCCTTTATGTACTAGATTTGGTTACACTTAACGTCACTAGCTGATAATAAAAGGAAGAGATGGGAGGCAGAACTCGTCTTCAAGAAACCCAAAGGAAACAATACAATTATGAAATCTGGGATCATCTTCATAATTCTCAGAGAAAACAGAGTCCCAAATATTTTAGAAGACTTGGCTAGGAGTACAGCTTTCCCAGAAGTAAAATTAGAATACAGATCTCTTGACTCCTGACTTGGTATGCTGCCTCAGTGATGTCCGTTCATGAAATCTCTGCAGCTCTGCCTCCCTAGTCAAACTGAGAAAAAACTGGACGACATGGGTCACAAAGAATGAAATATCTTTTGGTGACTCTTGCCTGTACTCAAAGATTGTACATGTATATAAAGTGAGTATATACAGTGACCATTTCTTATTATCTTCCCTGACCATAACCAGAATAGAAATTGTATTCAGCCAGGAAAAGCCCCAAATGTTAGTATAATTACATATTATTATTGCTTTTGAAGAGCGAAGTGTTTGTAAACAAAGCTCAAGAGAGAAATGATGAGTAATACGCTAAAAGAGCATCAGGGTGAGTGGTCCTTGCTTTTCCCTCCTTTTGCCACCACTGTGTTTTTTGTTTTTTGTTTTGTTTTGTTTTTGTTCTGTTTTTTTTTTTTTTTTTTTTTTTGAGATGGAGTCTTCCCCTGTTGTCCGGGCTGGAGTGCAATGATGCGATCTTGGCTCACTGCAACCTCCGCCTCCTGGATTCAAACGATTCTCCTGCCTCAGCCTCCCGAGTAGCTGGGATTACAGGTGCTCACCAGCATGCCCAGCTATTTTTTGTATTTTTAGTAGAGACAGGGTTTCACCATGTTGGCCAGGCTGTTGTTGAACTCCTGACCTCAGGTGATCTGCCTGCCTCAGCCTCCCAAAGGGCTGGGGTTACTGATGTGAGCCACTGCACCCAGCCACCACTGTGGTTTTTAGGGTTTACTTCAATCAAGCTTTACCATTGCATTTATCATAGAGACCTTCTGAAGTACTGCCTCTTTCCTGCTTAAGAACCTTTAATAGCTCTCCATTACCTACTAATAAAGCCCACATTTCTTTTTACTTCTTTCTTTTTTTTTTAAAGAAACATGGTCTAGCTCTTGCTGCTCAGGCTAGAATACTGTGAAAGCCCACGTTTCTCTTTCTTTCTTTCTCCCTTCGTTTCTCTCTTTCCTTCTTTCTTTTTTTTTTTTTTTTTTGAAGCGGAGTCTCGCTCTGTCGCCCGGACTGGAGTGCAGTGGCCGCATCTCAGCTCACTGCAAGCTCCGCCTCCCGGGTTTACGCCATTCTCCTGCCTCAGCCTCCCGAGTAGCTGGGACTACAGGCGCCCGCCACCTCGCCCGCTAGTTTTTGTATTTTTAGTAGAGACGGGGTTTCACTGTGTTAGCCAGGATGGTCTCGATCTCCTGACCTCGTGATCCACCCGTCTCGGCCTCCCAAAGTGCTGGGATTACAGGCTTGAGCCACCGCGCCCGGCCTCTTTCCTTCTTTCTTTCCTTCCTTCCTTTCTTCCTTCTTTCTCTCTCTCTCTCTTTCCCTCCCCTCCCCCCCTCCTTTCCTTTCCTCCCTCCCTCCCTGTCTCCCTCCCTCCCTCCCTTCCTTCCTTCCTTCCTTCCTTCATTGAGTTTCTCTTTGTCACCCAGGTGGGGGTGCAATGGTGCAATGGAGCAATGTCGGCTCACTGCAACCTCCACCCACTGCAACCTCTGCCTCCCGGGTTGAGGCACTTCTCCTGCTTCAGTCTCCTGAGTAGCTGGGATTACAGGCACCCGCCATAATGCTCGGCTAATTTTTTTTGTATTTTCGTAGAGACAGAGTTTCACTATGTTGGCCAGACTGGTCTTGAACTCCTGACTTCAGGTGATCTACCTGCCTCGGCCTCCCAAAGTGCTGGAATTACAGGTGTGAGCCACTGAGCCCGGCTGAAAGCCCACATTTCTTATTCTGATATTCAAGGCCTTATAAAATCTACCCCAGAATTTACCTATCATCTAATTTACCACTATTCTCTTTGTCCCTTTGCTCTATAGGCTAACCTTCCAGTTCACTAAACTGACATGATGCTTTTCTGCCCCTAGGGCCCTTGCACATTTTCTTGTTCTCTTTCCTCCTCCCTTTCCCCTGCCTGTTTTTTCAAGGCCCAGATTATAAATCACTCTATTCTAGTTGAAAGAAACACTTTATTTGTGCCACTGATTTGGCATTTATCATATTCTTCCTTAGGCTTGTAGATAATACCAACAGTTCCAAAACCTTTTAACAAATTCTCCAGCCCTGAGAATCACTTCTCTTTGGCAGGTCCAGTAATCTGGTGAACTAGTTACCTGCTTCAACTTTCTCAACTCCTCACTCTTTCGCATCTGTTCGTCCAATTTAAGTTCCAGAACAGAGACTTCACTTTCTCCTCTAAGTTCCAGGCTTTGACTATTTGGCTGTTCTCTTTTTCTCTTTTCCTCTTTCTCCCGTCTCATCTTAGTTCTTGAATCTTGTCTCCTTTTCTAGCTTCTCATTAAAACATAACCAAATCTCTCCTTCTTTTTTTTTTTTTTTGTTTTGTTTTGTTTTTTGAGATGGAGTTTCGCTCTTGTTGCCCAGGCTGGAGTGCAATGGCACAATCTCGGTTCACTGAAACCTCCACCTCCCGGATTCAAGCAATTCTCCTACCTCAGCCTCCCAAGTAGCTGGGATTACAGGTATGTTCCACCACACCCAGCTAATTTTTTAGTAGAGGCAGGATTTTACCATGTTGGCCAGACCTGTCTTGAACTCCTGACCTCATGTGATCTGCCCATCTTGGCCTTCCAAAATGCTGGGATTACAGGCATCAGCCACCACGCCCGGCCAGTTTCTCCTTCTTAAAAACAAAACCAGCTGGGCACAGTGGCATACGCCTGTAATCCCAACACTTTGGAGGCCGAGGTGGGTGGATCACTTGAGCTCAGGAGTTCGAGACCAGCCTGGACAACATGGCAAAACCGTGTCTCTACAAAAAATACAAAAAATTAGTTGGGTGTGGTGATGTGCACCTGTAGTCCCAACTACTCAGGAGGCTGAGGTGGGAGGACCACTTGAGCCCAAGGGGTTGAGGCTACAGTGAGCTGCGATTGTTATCCAGCCTGGGTGACAGTGAGACCCTGTCTCAATAAAACAAACACCATCCCCAACAGTCCCCCCACAAAACCCCAAAACCAAACACAGAAGTTGCCCTTTCTTTTACCCTGTTTTCCTTTAAGTCAAGGTACCCTCTCTCCTTCCTTGTTATTGATACACTTCTCATATTGCATTCTGATTTGAGAGCCTACCACACTGCTGAAACTGACATCTGGAAGATCAACCATAACTTCAAAATGCCAGATTCCAGTCTCTTCTCCTAACTGAACACCCCTCTTCCATGGACTTCTTTTTTTTTTTGAGATGGAGTCTCGCTCTGTCGCCCAGGCTGGAGTGCAATGGCCGGATCTCAGCTCACTGCAAGCTCCGCCTCCCGAGTTTATGCCATTCTCCTGCCTCAGCCTCCTGAGTAGCTGGGACTACAGGCGCCCGCCACCACGCCCAGCTAGTTTTTTGTATTTTTAGTAGAGACGGGGTTTCACCGTGTTAGCCAGGATGGCCTTGGTCTCCTGACCTCGTGATCCGCCTCCCAAAGTGCTGGGATTGCAGGCTTGAGCCACCTCGCCCAGCCTCCATGGACTTCTTTACTCACCTTTCTGAATACCCACCCCAACACTGATCCCGTTTTTACTCCTCATCTGTCGTTTATTTCTCACAGTTTGTTCTCCAGTCCTCTTAGCAAACTTGAATCTATGAGGATGATTCTTAGCTCTGTCTCTAGCCCTGACTTCTTATCTAGGCTTCATTTCCAGTTGTTTGCTAGACATTTGTGTGTGTGTGTATGCACCACATGCTTCTTTAAGATAGCGGGTGCCAGAGTTAATTTATCATATTCTTCTTCTTCTAGGTCCTCCCCAAAACCTTCCTGTCTCTTGTCCTTCCCATTACAGCTAATGGCATCACCTCATTTCTATTATTATTATTATTATTATTGTTATTATTTTGAAGCAGAGTTTCACTCTTGTTGCCCAGACTGGAGTGCAAATGGCACAATCTCAGCTCATTGCAACCTCCACCTCCTGGGTTCAAGGGATTCTCCTGCCTCAGCCTCCCGAGTAGCTGGGATTACAAGCATGTACCACTACACCGGCTAATTTTTGTATTTTTAGTAGAGACAGGGTTCACCATGTTGGCCAGGCTGATCTCGAACTCCCGACCTCATGTGATCTGCTTGTCTTGGCCTCCCAAAATGCTGGGATTACAGGCGCGAGCCACTGTGCCCGGCCTTAACAGGTGATCTTTGAGAGAATAATTCAGTAGAGTTGCTAGTGGTATCAGTGAATCTTGGAGAACTCAGGAAAGAATTGCAGGACAGGAATTTGATTCCAAATTCCCTTCTTTGATGGAACCTCCGATTTACCTAAAATTTTCTCTATTATCCCATTTCACAAAATAAAACTACTCTCTTGAACATCTATCAGTGTTATTTATTTCTTCTTTCTGGATATTACATTTGCTGTAATATTCTGCTTTTGCAGTATTTATAAACTGGCCAATTTTGTCATTTCTTTTTTGAAAAACTTTTCTTCTTCTTATTTTTTATATAGATGGGGTCTCACTGTGTTTTGTTGCCCAGGTGGGTCTTGAATTCCTGGGTTCAAGCGATCCAACTCCAGGGCTCAAGCTATCCTCCTGTTTAGGCCTCCCAAAGTGCTGGGATTAGAGGCATGAGTCATCACGCCTGGCTCTGCAGCATTTCTTAAGGAGAGGGATCACCTGTCTTCTGAACTCTGGAAAAAGACCAGGGTGTCGCCTTTGTCACTTGTGCCTGGATGTCCCTCTCAGACTGAGTGCTTCCTTGAAGAACGGATGACGAAGGCGGTGACTCAGAGGCTCCCACTTAACCTTGTAATCTGTGTTCATGGTGCTGGGTAACCACCCAAGTTGGTATTTATTACAAATATACTAAGTATCCTAATAGCTAAGGTGTTATCTAGGAGAGTTTAGGCGCTTCCGCCTTTCCAATATCTGGGTCAGTATCCCACATTTAAAAAAAAAAAAAAATCTCCTTACAAAAACTTGAGTGGGCGCAGTGGCTCAAGTCTGTAGTCCCAGTACTTTGAGAGGTGGAGGCAGGCGGATCACTTGAGTTCAGGAGTTCAAGACCAACCTGGACAACATGGAAACTCCGTCTCTACTAAAAATGCCAAAATTAGCCTGGTGTGGTGGTGTGCGCCTGAATTTCCAGCCACTCAGGAGGCTGAGGTGGGAGAATTGCTTGAGCTTGGGAGACTGTGGCTGCAGTGAGCCGAGATTGTACCACTGCACTCCAGCCTGGGTAACAGAAACTCTGTCTCAATGAAAAAAACAAAACTAAAGCAAAATCAAAAACAAAAAACCAAGGCCGGGCGCGGTGGCTCAAGCCTGTAATCCCAGCACTTTGGGAGGCCGAGACGGGCGGATCACGAGGTCAGGAGATCGAGACCATCCTGGCGAACACTGTGAAACCCCGTCTCTACTAAAAAATACAAAAAACTAGCCGGGCGAGGTGGCGGGCGTCTGTAGTCCCAGCTACTCGGGAGGCTGAGGCAGGAGAATGGCGTGAACCCGGGAGGCGGAGCTTGCAGTGAGCTGAGATCCGGCCACTGCACTCCAGCCCCGGCGACAGAGCAAGACTCCGTCTCAAAAAAAAAAAAAAACAAAAAACAAAAAACAAAAAACCCCAAAACAGGCTGGGCGTGGTGGCTCACGCCTGTAATCCTAGCGCTTTGGGATGCCAAGGCAGGCGGATCACTTAAGGACAGGAGTTCAAGACCAGCCTGGTGAAACTCTGTCTCTATTAAAAAATACAAAAAATTAGCCGGAAATCAATTGAATCTGCGAGGCGGAGGTTGCAGTGAGCCGAGATCGCGCCACTGGACTTTAGCCTGGGCGACACAGCAAGACTCCGTCTTTTTTTTTTTTTTTTTTTAACCCAAACCAAAAACCATCCCATGGGAGTGTCTCTGCACCTATTCTGGTTCAGGGGGCTGCCCAATAAAAGAAAAATAAGAAAAAAAAAATTTTTTTTAAGGTCTTTTAAAAGCCACCCAGTGTTCAGGAGGTGCGCTCCTGGAAGGACATTTCCTCTTCTGTCCCCACCCCCACTACATCTTTTTTGCTGTTCCTCCCCAGGGAACGGGCCGGTTTGATCGCCCTAATCCTTATATACAGCTTCCTCTGGAATGCAGAGACTTTGCATCCCAGCTGAGGAGCTGGTAAGTGGACTTTACCCTATAGGACCCACACCTAGCTTTTGAAGGCTGGGGGAGGGGCGGAAATGAGCTCCCGAGAACAGACAAGAATCTGGGCTGCATCGAAGATTCCTCTTCTACTCCAAATAGGTACAGGGTAAATATTTGTTGTAACTAAATGAGAACAAAATTCTGAGCCCAGCAACGTAAACTAAGTCAATCTCTTTTTTAAATATCTCAACGGTTAACAGCTAGGTGCCAGCTTCAATGTTTTAACTGCAGCTGGTATGAGCGAGGTTCCTGCAGTTTGCAGAGCCCCTAGTCTTTACTCTTTTCTGGGAACTGGGATCAGCATCCCTAATTCTTGAGAGGCTAACTCTAAGGTGGATTTACAATTTGGGGTTGAGTCCCTTTCAGTTTAGAACGAAGGTCATTCCTATTCTGGTAAATTTGCGTCCCCGGTTTCCATTCATTCAGTCAACAAATATTTATTAAGCATGCAGTATGTACCAGTCCCTGTTGTAAGCGTTTGGTGTGCAGCAGGGCACAGAACAAGAGATCCTTGCTCTGGTGAGGCTTATCGTAGGACGGGAGGCAAAATGATGAAAATGATTTTGAAAATCATGTTATTAACTAGAAGGTGATAAATATTACATAGAAAAAGATGTCAGGCTGGAAAATGATTGCGGAGGCCACGAGATAAAAGAGAATCCAAGATTAGGGTTCTGGTTCGGGTCAGGGAAAAGGGAGACGAACTGAGGTGCAGGAGGCTCTGAAGTCGGGGGACAATGGAGATATCTTCTGCAGAAAGCGACGAAAGAGCACTCTGGTTCCTGCAGCGGTAGGTGAAGAACAGAAAGGGCCCTGGCCGGCGATTCCCTTGGAGTAAACCGGAGGCAGGAGGCTGTTTTCTAGCAGAGCCCAGAAGATGCTCTGGCCGACGGCTCCCGGGGTCTTGGCCGGCGGTCACTCACAGCCATCCGCGACGCCCCCAAAATGGCCTCCGCGCCCCTCGCCGCCCCGCCCCGGCGCTCCGCAGCCCGCCGGTCCACGTGACCCGGCCCGCCCCTCGCGGCTGGAGACCCCGGGTCCCGGTCCCCGCGGCGGAGGCCCCGCCCCCTACGGGAAGCGGACCAACCGGAGCTGGGAAAGGCGGGGCGGGCACTGACGGCCCGCGGGGGTGGAGCTCTGCAGCGGAGTAACAGGTTGGTGGGAGGTGGAGAAAGGAGGGAGCGCCGAAGACGAGGGGGAGGGCCGGAGCTGCGCGTGCTGCTCTGACCTAGCCGGAGCCCGAGCCTGAGCCGGAGCCGGATCGCACGCACGCCTGGGAGCGCCGAGCCGGGTCAGGGTAAGTGGACCCGGAGTGGGGGCCAGGGCACCCGAGAGGAAAGCGAGCCCTCAGGGGTACCTTTGAGGGGCGGGCATCTAGGCGGAGTGAGATGCCCCTCTCTAGGGCACAGGTGCCGAGTGGGAGACGGGAGGAGGGGAGGTTGGGGCGGGGTGGGGTACTGATTAAGAGCCGACCCCTACCCTGAGGTGCCAGATGCAGATGGCTGGGAAGGTGCCAGGCAAGGGGCACCTGGGGCGAATGCTGTTCCCAGGGCATGAAAGCGTTTCAGCGCCAGATCTCTCTGGAGGTCAGACGCCAGCCCTAGGGGCAGAATTTCTCTTGGAGACGGCGGTGGCAGGGGGAAGGAGTTAGTCCCAGCTGAGTCGGGAACTGCTGCTGCCTGAGGTGCAGACTCGCCAGGGGAGGGCATCTGCAGGTGCTGCTTGCCTGAGGTTCTTTCCCGCGTCCTCCGGTCTCAGCTGGCCCCTGTCACCTCCCTGATGGCTTTGAGATGACTCTGAGGTGTGGGATCTTTTCCCCAGCCCTTCACCTCCGGCCTAAGGCAGTTGCGAATCAGAGACACTGAGGGGCAGATGAGAGGGCACTCTCGGCTCTTCGCCAGGTGTACAACCATTAGGCTTTCACTTTCTGTCCTTTGCTTTCGTGCCAGGGAGAATCGTTCCTTCTTCTTCATGAGAGAGAGAGAGAGAGTACTCCCGAAGAGGGGGATATGAGGAAGCATAGAGCCCTGCCTGGGCCTGCAAAATATTGATAAATATTAATACTTATTTCTCAGGAGGCCCCTTTCTGGGGGCGGATGTCAAACCCTTTCTCCAAGTACACATGTATTTTTTCTGTGGTTCTAGATGGGGACCATTGGATGAGGTTTGGGAGCCCAACCAATTTCCTTGATGGCTGGAGGAATCCCCATTACTCCCTGAACGCCCCCCAGGCATCCCTGACTCCTAAACCTTGGTGGCTGTCAGAATGGCAGCAGGCACTATTGGTGCAGGAAATAGGCAGGACTCATCAGGAGACCAGGAGACTAGGGAATTTACAACTCCAAATCCCCAGGACAGATGAAAGGTGCACCTTGGGGCCCAGACAAGACTGGAGGCAAATTTCTTTGCCTTAGGCAGGTAAGGGAACTAGAGTCAACCTTAGCTTGGCCCCTTTGAAGCCCTGCCTGAGGAAGGTTGTTGTAATTGGGAAATAATTAGCAACCGCTATGTTTGTAGATGGGCTGCCTACACATGCCTATGCGTCTTTTCTTTCATCCTGGATGTTTGGGAGTCTGGGGGCTGGCTCTGGGGGACTGCTAATCCAGAGATTTGCCGGACTTTAAGAGGATTCTGGCTTCCTAGAACCCTTCCTGTGTTTCCCAGGCTGTCCTGCATGCCATTCCCCTTGTGGGAGGTGAGGAGGGTGTAGGGCTTTTCTCTCTGTGCCAGGGAGGGGCGAACTGAGGGCCAGGGAGGTGGCCAAGGCAAGTGTGGGATCAGGAATGCAACTTTGGGAACCTGAAAGGGAGGGGTGGGGGGAGACAAAGTCTCCCTGTCACATACTGGCCTGTCACCAGGTTCTTGTTCATCTGCTCCTCCTGCCTGTTCCTTCCCTGCCCTCTGTCCTCTCCTTTAGAGCTTTGGCTTTGCCATGAAGGCCAGAGAGCCCCTGCCTGTGGTCTTGCCCCTCTTCCTCCTCCGTGGTGTGGAATTTCTCTGGTCTGCTTTACAAGCTGCCAGTGTATTCTCCCTGGCCCCCTCCTTCCCCTTGCCTCTCAAACCAGTCCAGCCAGTTTGCAGGGGCCCAGTTCCTCATTGTGTTTTTTTCCCTACTGGCCAAGCAGCTCTAGCCTGGCTCTCAGGTTTCTGCTTTTTCAGTGGACCTAGGCAGGAGTCCACTTGGGGGATTCTTTTTGGATCCACGGGGAACCTTCTTATCTCTTAACTATGAGAAAAAGGGTGCTGAATCATCAAGGTCACTGAGCTGTCCTTTTCTATTTCGACCATTTGCTTTCCTTGTTACCTCTGAGGGGGTTCTAATCTCTATACCTCAAGTTCTCCCATTTTCTAAATCTGCCGATTATTTAGCATCTAACATATTGCCTGGCCCTGTGTGAATCAGTCCTTCCTCCACACACCCGAAACCACCCCACCCCCACTTCCTGCCAGAAGTCCAGAGACCCTGTCACTCCTAGTTGGAAACCAGATGCATATGGCTGGGCCAGAGGTGATGGAATTGGGGCAGGGCAGGCTAATGAGTAACTCAGGGAGAAGTGGCTGTCTGGTACAGGTGTAGAGTGTTCTCCCACTGCTTGCAGGCAGGAAAGGCAGAGGCAGACAGATGCAGCTGAATTAAATTGTGGTCTGGTCTCTTCCTGGAGTACAGTTGGTGAGGAGAGCCCTGGGCATGTGACAAGGGAGAGAAAAGCAGGGTCAGGCATTGGTGAAGGCACAGGCCCTGGATTCCATGTTGCCTGGCCCTTGATCACTGTTTACCTGCCTGCCTCTGGGGCTTACGCAAGGCCTCAGAGCTGCCCTGCTGCCTTGGTCCCGCCCCACTGTCCTCTGTAACAGAAGGCGGGTAGGTTTCGGATTTTCCATGTTGAATCATTTAGAGCCCTGCTTTCTGACCCACCCCAAAGATCCCTTCAACCTTCCTGGCCCCTGATCCACATGTCCTTGGACTGAAGGTGATTGAGGTTAGGGAGTTAACCTAATCTGGGACCTGGGGGAGTGCTCAGCACTGCCTCTGAATAATTTAGTGCTGTTGTCCAAGGGGCTATGCCCTCTGCTTGGCCTAGGCTGGGAACTCATTGACCTGGATCTGGAAGATCAGTAGATGTACTGACAGGGTAGACAACATCATGAATAAATCATGTGGGCTGGGCGCGGTGGCTCACGCCTATAATCCCAGCACTTTGGGAGGCCGAGACGGGCGGAACACGAGGTCAGGAGATCGAGACCATCCTGGCTTACATGGTGAAACCCCGTCTCTACTAAAAAATACAAAAAAAAACTAGCCGGGCGCGGTGGCGGGCACCTGTAGTCCCAGCTACTCAGGAGGCTGAGGCAGGAGAATGGCGTAAACCCGGGAGGCGGAGCTTGCAGTGAGCTGAGATCCGGCCACTGCACTCCAGCCTGGGCGACAGAGTGAGACTCCGTCTCAAAAAAAAAAAAAAAAAGAATAAATCATGTGGCTTCCTGAAAGCCGGCAATCTAGGCACATCTGGTTCTAAGATCATGACTACATAGGGCAGCAAGGCTGAACCAGGAGGAGGTCCTGTTGCTAAGAGGTCCTGTTACTGAGGCAAGTAGATTTGTCTTGGGCAAATCTCCCCACTGCTGTGCAAGTGGGCTTTAGTTCAGGATACAGCCTTTAACAAATATTTGTTGACATCTACCACATGCCCAAACACCTGGGGATACAGTGGTTAGCTGATAGCCATGGTCTTTGCCCTCCAGGAGCTTATTATCTAGTAGGGGAGGAGACAGACAAGAAATAATTACTCCAATAAATGTATAAATATAAACTGGAATAAACCTGCTGAAGGACAACTATAGAGCATATAACGTGGATCTGATCTGGTTTGTGGGAGGCTGATTTGTGAGAACTGACCTTGTTTGTGGGAGTCGTGGTCAGGGAAGGCTTCTCTGAAGAAGTGACATCTTTCTATGAACCAGGTGAAGCCAAAAGTGCCTGTTGATCGAAGTAGCATGTGTGAAGGATGATATTGGTTGTCAGCTTTGTGATGGTCACAATGCTAAATGTTTTCATGTTTAATATCTTGTCTTTTCTCTCCTTTTTATTAAATTAGAACCCAAGTTCAATAAAGTACAAAAATCTTTTTTTTTTTTTTTTTGTTTGAGATGGAGTCTTGCTGTGTCACCCAGGCTGGTAGATCTTGGCTCACTGCAGCCTCTGCCTCTCAGGTTTAAGCAATTCTCCTGCCTTGGCCTCCCCAGTAGCAGGGATTCCAGGTGTACGCCACCATGCCAGGCTAGTTTTTGTATTTTTAGTAGACATGGGGTTTCACCTTGTTGGCCAGGCTGTTGTTGAACTCCTGACCTCAGGCGATCTGCCTGCCTTGGCCTCCCAAAGTGTTGGGATTACAGATGCGAGCCACTGCGCCTGGCCTAAATAAAGTACAAAGATCTTAAGTGTGTAATTTGCTAATTTTTTATCGCTGTATATGCCCATATAATTATTTATTTATGCATATGGCTGCATAAATATCATTCTTACAGATAATAACCTTGTGGGGCATTATCATTATACCCATTTTACAGATGAGGAAACTGAGGCACAGAAAAGTTGTGGGTTTTTTGTTGTCGATGTTGTTTTTGAGACAGAGTGTCACTCTGTCACCCAAGCTGGAGTGCAGTGGTAGGATTACAGCTCACTGCAGCTTCAAACTCCTGGGCTCAGGTGATCCACCTGCCTCAGCCTCCCAAGTAGCTGGGACTACAGGTGTGTACCACCATACTCAGCTAGTTTTTTTTGTATTTTTTGTAGAGATGGGGTTTTGCCATGTTGCTCAGGCTGGTCTCAAACTCCCGAGTTCAAGTGATCCACCCACCTTGGCCTCCCAAAATGCTGGGATTACAGGTGTGAACCACCATACCAGAAAAGTTGTGATTTGCCTGAAGTTGCATACACCAGGTGAAGAGCAGAGACAGGATTCCAAACCAGATCCTGACTCTAGTCCAGTGCATTTTCTACTGGATGAGTGGTTTGGAGAACTACTTTACTTGTCTGCCTTCACAAGCCTTTTAAGATGGGGTGGTAAAAGTTTGTGTGTGCTGTCTCCTCGGGGAGGGTGCGTTGTTTTCATCATTTTCTCATGGAGTCCCAGGGCCAAAAAGATGAAGAATCATTCCTAATAAAGGGCTCTTCTCTCCCTGTTCCTTTCTCTTGAGAATTGCTGGGAATTCTAAGAATGCCCTTCTTCAGATAGGAGACCTTCCCTACCAAGCCCTTTGTCACCTGTAGCTCTGCCTCTCCCATCCCTTCCCCTCCCTTCTCATCTCACCCTCATTTCCTGGCTGGCTAGCACTTTAGAGTCCCTGAAAGGGGCCTTGCCAAGTTTCCTTGGCCCAGAACTCCATGGGGAGGTTGAGTTGGGTATGTTTGTGTTTCTGTCTGGCACGTTAGAGGCTCCTCCTCCAGTTTGGTGCTAGGCTCTGGTGGAGACTAGCAGAAGGGGTGGGGAAGCTGAATTTTTTTATTTGCTTGGAAGACAATCTCTCCCCCAAGTTCCTGGAGCCAGAGCATACCTGGAATACATTCCATTTGCTGACTCTGAGCTTTAGCAATGTGGGCCTGGGAAGCTGGCCTATGGATGGTGTTGGCTCTGGCCCTCAGCTGAGACAAGTTTACCTGACTTGTGGCCCCTTGAAATGGCACTTTCCTTTTTGAGACAGAGTTTCACTCTTGTCACGCAGGCTGGAGTGCAATGGCGTGATCTTGGGTCACTGTAAACTCCGTCTCCCGGGTTCAAGTGATTCTCCTGCCTCAGCCTCCCGAGCAGCTGGGATTACAGGCACCTGCCACCACGCCCGGCTGATTTTGTATTTTTAGTAGAGACAGGATTTCACCATGTTGGTCAGGCTGGTCTCAAACTCCTGACCTCAGGTGATCCACCCACCTTGGGCTCCAAAAGTTCTGGGATTACAGGCGTGAGCCACCATGCCTGGCTGAGTGGCACAGTTTTTTTTTTTTTTTTGAGGCGGAGTCTCGCTCTGTCGCCCAGGCTGGAGTGCAGTGCCCAGATCTCAGCTCACTGCAAGCTCCGCCTCCCGGGTTTACGCCATTCTCCTGCCTCAGCCTCCCGAGTAGCTGGGACTACAGGCGCCCGCCACCTCGCCCGGCTAGTTTTTGTATTTTTAGTAGAGACGGGGTCTCACCGTGTTAGCCAGGATGGTCTCGATCTCCTGACCTCGTGATCTGCCCGTCTCGGCCTCCCGAAGTGCTGGGATTACAGGCTTGAGCCACCGCGCTCGGCGAGTGGCACAGTTTTTAAACCACATTTAAATCTTTTTGGCCGGGTGCAGTGGCTCATGCCTGTAATCCCAGCACTTTGGGAGGCTGAGGTGGGCAGATCACCTGAGGTCAGGAGTTTGAGACCAGCCTGGCCAACATGGTGAAACCCCATCTGTACTAAAAATACAAAAATTAGCCGGGCATGATGGTGTGTGCCTGTAATCCCAGCTACTTGGGAGACTGAGGCAGGAGAATCGCTTGAACCCGGGAGGTGGAGGTTGCGGTGAGCCAAGATCATGCTATTACACTTCAGCCTGGGCAACAAGAGCAAAACTCCGTCTCAAAAAAAAAACAACCTTTTCTTGAATAGATAATACATCTACATGGTTCCAAATTCAAAAGGGACAAAGAGATACACAGTAGAATGTCCACTCCTTTCTGCTCTTCCCGAGAACAGAAACTGTCCCATCCCTGTTCCTAGTCCTCAGTTCCTCTACCTCAAAGGCATCACTGTTATCAGTGTTTCTAAGTTTCTTTCCAGAAGTGGGATGATATACTTTGAGGTTTTCTATATTTTAAACGAGCTCTGGGACAGAAGGTCCCTTTTTCTCCAGTGAGATGGAGGTATCTGTTGAGCAGGGTGTGGGTTCTGCCTTCCCTTGGGGGGAGGCAGGGAGGAAGGCACACGGTGTTTTTTTTTTTTTTTTTTTTTTGGAGATAGAGTTTTGCTTTTGTCACCTAAGCTGGAGTGCAGTGGCACAATCTTGGCTCACTGCAACCTCCACCTCCTGGGTTCAAGTGATTCTTTTTTTTTTGTTTGTTTGTTTTTGAGACGGAGTCTCGCTCTGTTGCCCAGGCTGGAGTGCAGTAGCTGGATCTCAGCCCACTGCAAGCTCCGCCTCCTGGGTTTAGGCCATTCTCCTGCCTCAGCCTCCCGAGTAGCTGGAACTACAGGTGCCCGCCACCTTGCCCGGCTAGTTTTTTTGTATTTTTTAGTAGAGACGGGGTTTCACCGGGTTAGCCAGGATGGTCTCGATCTCCTGACCTCGTGATCTGCCTGTCTCGGCCTCCCAGAGTGCTGGGATTACAGACTTGAGCCACCGCGCCCGGCCCAAGAGATTCTTCTGCTTCAGCCTCCCGAGTAGCTGGGATTACAGGCATGCGCCACTATGCCTGGCTAAGTTTTTGTATTATTAGTAGAGACAGGGTTTCACCATGTTGGTCAGGCTGGTCTTGAACTCCTGACCTCAGGTGATCCACCTGCCTCAGCCTCCTAAAGTGCTGGGATTACAGGCGTGAGCCACTGCTCCCGGCCACATGGTGGTGTTATGTGTATGTATGAAGATAAGCAATCTTTTTTTTTTTTTTTTTTGAGACAGGGTCTCACTCTGTCCAGGCTGGAGAACAGTGGCATAATCACTGCTCACTGCAGCCTCTCCCAAGCTCAAGTGATCCTCCCACCTCAGCCTCCCAAGTAGCTGGGATTATAGGTGTATGCCACCAGGCTCAGCTTATTTTTGTATTTTTTGTAGAGACGGGGTTTCACCATGTTGCCTGGACTGATCTTGAACTCCTGAGCTCAAGCAGTCCACCTGCCTTGGCCTTCCAAAGTGGCGGGATTATAGGCATGAGCCACTGCTCCTGGCCATCAAGCAAAATCTTTAAACTTTTAACAAAGCCTGGCTCCCCAGGGCTGTATCAGAGGAAATGGATTATTTTAGGTTAGTGAGTCTCAAAGTGTGGTATCTGGACCAGTAGCATCAGTGTCACCTGGGGAACTTTGTTAGAAATGCAAATTCTCAAGTCCTAACCCAGACCTACTGAATTAGCAGCTCTGGAGGTTAGGTCTAGCAACCTGTATGTTAAAAGGCTCTTCAGGGGCGTTCTGTTAGTCTGAGAATCAGTGGTTTATCTATAGGAACTGACAAGGAAGTCAGGCCCCAGGTAGAAGTTTCATAGTTTCTAGTTAAGTCTCTCAGCCTAAACTCATTTCTTCATCTTCTAGGACTCCTCCTATTTATGGAGCAGGCACCCAACATGGCTGAACCCCGTGGCCCTGTAGACCATGGAGTCCAGATTCGCTTCATCACAGAGCCAGTGAGTGGTGCAGAGATGGGCACTCTACGTCGTGGTGGACGACGCCCAGCTAAGGATGCAAGAGCCAGTACCTATGGGGTTGCTGTGCGTGTGCAGGGCATCGCTGGGCAGCCATTTGTGGTGCTCAACAGTGGGGAGAAAGGTGGTGACTCCTTTGGGGTCCAAATCAAGGGGACCAATGACCAAGGAGCCTCAGGAACTCTGAGCTCAGATTTTGAACTCCCTGAGAACCCCTACTCTCAAGTCAAGGGATTTCCTGCCCCCTCTCAGAGCAGCACATCTGATGAGGAGCCTGGGGCCTACTGGAATGGAAAGCTACTCCGTTCCCAGTCCCAGGCCTCACTGGCAGGCGCTGGCCCAATGGATCCTAGTAACAGAAGCACCAGCATGTTGGAGCTAGCCCCGAAAGTGGCTTCCCCGGGTAGCACCATTGACACTGCTCCCCTGTCTTCAGTGGACTCACTCATCAACAAGTTTGACAGTCAACTTGGAGTCCAGTCCCGGGGCCGGACTGGCCGCCGAACACGAATGTTACCCCCTGAACAGCGCAAACGGAGCAAGAGCCTGGACAGCCGCCTCCCACGGGACACCCTTGAGGAACGGGAGCGCCAGTCCACCAACCACTGGACCCCTAGCACAAAATATGACAACCATGTGGGCAGTTCGAAGCAGCCATCCCAGAGCCAGAGCCCAAGTCCTCCCAGTGGCTTTAGCCATTCCCGTCAGACTCAGGACTGGGTCCTTCAGAGTTTTGAGGAGCCACGGGGGAGAGCACAGGACCCCACCATGCTGCAGGTCAGACCCAGCCCCTCCCTGGCTTCCAAATGTCAGCCCCTTCTCCCTTCTCATCAGCTTTTACCCACCAGCCATGAGCCTCCTTGCTAATTCCAATAGCCTAGGCTGAAACTCTCTGCCTTTTGTTCTCCACCGTATCTGTCCACAAAATAGGTGATATTCGCATGCACAGGATATTTCCATGGGTAAAATTCTAAAGAAAATGGAGCAAGCTCTAAAATCACTATTCACAAGTTTGTACCTAGTTGTCATTGCCACAACCATTAACTATGCCTCAGTCACCAGCATTTGCTAGGTCTGCAGAATACGTAAGGCAGGCTTGGAGGATAAGAGCAGTTTCCTTGGTGCTCTTGCCAAAATTCCACAACTTTCTCTCCTACTCAGGAATGTAAGTAAGTGAGGGAGCGACTTTACTTTGAGAGAAACTTAAGTCCATTTTAAGAGTAAATTATTTATAAACTCTAGCGTGTTAACTACCATTAGTGACAAATCACTTGTGGCACAGTTTGCAGCTGGTTGAGATGTTTGTTGAGGAAAATCTGGTTTACAGCAGTAGTGCAGAGGTGCATCCTGTGTTGGCCTCTCCCTGGCCTGTTGCTCAGGCCTCCGCACCGTGTCTTCCTTGCCATACTTCAGGGTTGTTCATCACGCTTGAAGGGGCTTGACCTGAGACTGCCACTTCTCCTCCATCTGAACCCCACGCTTGCTTCTGGCCTAATCTTCCTATTTCTTTCTTTCTTTTTTTTTTTAACAGTTCAAGTCAACTCCAGACCTCCTTCGAGACCAGCAGGAGGCAGCCCCACCAGGCAGTGTGGACCATATGAAGGCCACCATCTATGGCATCCTGAGGGAGGGGTGAGTGGGGGCCCCTCCCCAACAACAGAGGCATACCCCTCCTTCTTTTTCTTCTAGCTTTGTTCCCCATCTTCCCTGATTTTACCCTTTCCTGATCTCTGCTACCTCTTTCCTCCCCTAACCTTTGCTTCTATCCTTTTATCCTCTAGAAGCTCAGAAAGTGAAACCTCTGTGAGGAGAAAGGTTAGTTTGGTGCTGGAGAAGATGCAGCCTCTAGTGGTGAGTGGCCTTCTCTGGATGGGACCAAGGGTCAAGGTTAGGGCTTTGAGGGCCTCAGGGGATCCAGACTTGGACTCACTCCCTTTCCCCCCAACGCTCCATATCTCTGGCAGATGATTTCTTCTGGTTCTACTAAGGCTGTGGCAGGGCAGGGCGAGCTTACCCGAAAAGTGGAGGAGCTACAGCGAAAGCTGGATGAAGAAGTGAAGGTGAGGAAAGGTTAGAGGTGCTTGAGGCATGAAGGGAAAACAGGGAAAAAGCCTTGGCCTGGGGATGGGCTGAGCTGACTCTTCCAAGCAATGGAACAAGCATGTTTGTGCCCTATGAGACAAGAGACAAGAGTGTGTACTAATTCCAGCAAGGACTTCTGGGTTCTCTGGGGGTTAGGGAGGCAGAGCACATTAGGAATCTACCTACCTTCCATTCTGGTTCTGCCCCTTACTAGCTGTATAAAACTTAAGAAAATTACTTACATTCTCTGTGCCTCAATTTTTTTTTTTCATCATCATCATAATGGCAGTGGTAGTAGCTATCATTTATTGAGTATAATTTTGGTAGTATGTACTGTCCTGGGTACTGTAATCATTATAGTTACCCTGTGAATACCTATTCTGGACCCTTTTCTGATGAGAAAACTGAAGATCAGAGAGGCTAAGTAAGTTGCCTATGGTAGTGAGTTGCAGGGAGGAATGAAAAAATCCAGCTCAGTCTTATTCTAAAGCCAGTGTACCCTTTTTAAAAACATGTCTTCTGCCTTTCAAAATATTGGTTTGTGTGTAGTTGATGCTCAATAAATGCTGGATTGTAACTTCCCTTGTCTCTTGGAAAGCACTGTAGTGTAATGATTAGGTGGTTAGCTGTGGAGCCAAACTAACTGGGTTCAAATCCTGGTTCTGTTACTTTTTGGTTGTATAACTAACCTTGGGCAAGTTCTTTAAATGTTCTAAGCCTCTGTTTCCTAAATTGTAAAGTGGGGATTATGATAGTACTATATTAATTAACTATTGCTGTGTAACAAATTACCCAAAACTCAGCAGCTTAAAACAAACATTTTCTGGCTGGGCGCGGTGGCTTACACATATAATCCTCTGGGAGGCTGAGGCAGGCAGGTCACCTGAGATTGGGAGTTTGAGACCAGCCTGACCAGCATGGAGAAACCCTGTCTCTACTAAAAATACAAAATTAGCCCAGCGTGGTGGCTAATGCCTGTAATCCCAGCTACTTGGGAGGCTGAGGCAGGAGAATTGCTTGAACCCGGGAGGCAGAGGTTGTGGTGAGTCGAGATGGTGCCATTGCACTCCAGCCTGGGCAACAAGAGCGAAACTCCTTCTCAAAAAAAAAAAAGCTTTTCCCAGTGTCTGAGGACCAAGAACCTGGGATCAGCTTAACAGGGTAATTGTGGCTCTGAGTCTGTTATAAGGTTCCAGTCCAGCTTCTGGCTGTGGCTAAAAGAAGTAAATTGGAGGATCTGCTTCTAAAATGGCTTACTCAGGGCCAGGCATGTTGGCTCACGCCTATAATCCCAGCACTTTGGAGGGGCAAAGTGGGAGGACCACTTGAGCCCAGGAGTTTGAGACCAGCCTGGGCAACATAGTGAGACCCTGCCTATACAAAAAATAAAAAAAATTAGCTAAATGTGATGGCATGTACCTGTAGTTCCAGCTACTTGGGAGGCTGAAGTGGGAGGATTGCTCGAGCCCAGGAGGTTAACACTGCACTAAGCTAGGATTGCACTGCTGCACTCCAGCCTGGGTGCCAGAGCAAGTCCCTGTCTCAAAAAAATATAAATAAATGAATGAAACAAACAAACAAAACCAGCTTAATTGGCTGGGTGCAGTGGCTCATGCCCGTAATCCCAGCCCTTTGGGAGGCCGAGATGGGTGGATCACCTGAGGTCAGGAGTTCAAGACCAACCTGGCCAACGTGGTGAAACCCTGTCTCTACTGAAAAGACAAAAATTAGTCAGGCGTGGTGGCAGGCATCTGTAATCCCTGCTACTTGGGAGCCTGAGGCAGGGAGAATTGCTTGAACCTGGGAGGCAGAGGTTGTAGTGAGCTGAGATTGTGCCGCTGCACTCCAGTTTGGGCAACGGAGTGAGACTCCATCTCAAAACAAACAAACAAACAAACAGGCCGGGCGCTGTGACTCATTCTTGTAATCCCAGCACTTTGGGAGGCCGAGGTGGATGGGTTACCTGAGGTCGGGAGTTTGAGACCAGTCTGACCAACATGGAGAAATCCTGTCTCTACTCTAATAATATAAAAATTAGCCAGGTAAGGTGGCACATGCCTGTAATCCCAGCTACTTAGGAGGCTGAGGCACGAGAATCACTTGAACCCAGGAGGTGGAGGTTGCGGTGAGCCAAGATCTCGCCATTGCACTCCAATCTGGGCAATAAGAGCGAAACTCCGTCTCAAAGCAAAACAGAACACCAAAAACAAAACAAAACAAAACAGAACACCAAAAACAAAACAAAACAAAACAGAAAAACCTGGCTTAATCAAATGGCTGTTGGTTGTTGACCTCAGTTCCTGGCTGTTTGGCCTTCTTCCTAGAGCTGCTTTTGAGTATCCTCATAATGTAATAGCTACTTTTTCCCAGAGTAAGGGATCCAAGAGAAAAGCTGCAATGCCTTTTTATGACCTAACCTCAGAATTTACTCATCACGTCCTCCTTTTACCATTTGTTAGAAGGAAGCCCCTAAGTCAAGCCCGTGCTTGAGGCAAACAGAATTAGGCTTTATCTTTTTTTGTTTTGTTTTGTTTGTTTTGTTTTTTTTGAAATGGAGTTTTGCTCTTGTTGCCCAGGCTGGAGTGCAATGGTGTGATCGCGGCTCACTGCAACTTCGACCTCCTAGGTTCAAGCAATTCTCCTGCCTCAGCCTCCAGAGTAGCTGGCATTACAGGCTGTGCCACCTCGCCTGGCTAATTTTGTATTTTTAGTAGACACAGGGTTTCTCCATGTTGGTCAGGCTGATCTCAAACTCCCAACCTCAGGTGATTCGCCAGCCTAGGCCTCCCAAAGTGTTGGGATTACAGTCGTGAGCCACCGCACCCAGCTGGCTTTATCTTTTGAAAGAAATGTCAGATAATTTGTGGACATATTTTACATCATCTTAAGTACCAAGGCTAGTTATGAGGATTAAATGTGGATAATACACATAAGGTCCTAAGTACAGTGTCTATCGTACAGCAAGTGTCCAATGAGTGTTAGACATACATTCCCATTATTCTGAGTCTGAGAGGCTTTCCCTACCCTCCATCTGCTGTACTCTCATTCCCTTTTTCAGAGGCGGCAGAAGCTAGAGCCATCCCGAGTTGGGCTGGAGCGGCAGCTGGAGGAGAAAACAGAAGAGTGCAGTCGACTGCAGGAGCTGCTGGAGAGAAGGAAGGAGGAGGCCCAGCAGAGCAACAAGGAGTGAGTGCAGCTGATGGCGCACCTTGGGCTGCTGGGGGGCTGCTTGGGGTCGTAGGCCACATATAGAGGCCACTCCCTCTTTGCCCCTAGGGTTGAAGGAGACAGAAGAAAATCTCCAGAAGCTGAAAGGGGCAGTGTTGGTTTAAGGACAGGATAGGGCCTTTCTCTCTACCTTCTTTATCAATAATGGTGGTAGTGCATGATTTTGAGTTAAGCTACCTGGGTTTGCCTCTGTCTCAGATTCTTAAACTATAAAGTAGAGTTAATAATAGTACCTCCCTCACAGGATCACTGTAAGGATTCAGTCATCCATTCAGCAGATGTTTCATCAAGAATGCTGTGACAGGCATTAATCTAGGTTCCCAAGGCACATCAGTGAACCCTATAGATGAAGGCCTCGCTCTCCAGAAGCTTAGTTTCTGCTGAGAGGGAACAGACAGTAAACAAACATTATGCAAGTAAATTTGTAACACATGAGCAGGCAGTAGATACAACAGGGTAAGGCAGATCAGGAGGGTCAGGTTGTAGGGGGGCAGGTTGCAAACATCAGGGGAGGCCTCATTGAGATTTGAAGGCAGGAAGTTTAAATGCATTAATAAATATGAATTAAAATATATGATGTGTTTCGAAAACTGCCTGACACATAGTGTACAATAATGTTATCTATTATTAGGCTCCAGAACATGAAGCGCCTCTTGGACCAGGGTGAAGGTTTACGACATGGGCTGGAGGCCCAGGTGATGGAGCTGCAGAACAAGCTGAAACAGGTCCAGGGTCCTGAGCCTGCTAAGGAGGTGTTACTGAAGGTAGGGTCTGGGGTCATATGCCCCAGCCTCTGCTTTTTCTCAGCTGGAGCATCCTCAAGTCTGCTCATCCATGGTTTCCCCAAAGTATGAGGAGTGGTTGGCTGATTACGTGTACTCAGTGTGCTTTCAGGCAGATTCAGTGGTGGGTTGGGACTAGAGTTAGGATAAAGGAAACCTATCATTCTGGGCTCTAGTACCAGTACTAGGGCACCTGGTACTGTGCCTAACACAATAAATATGTTTTGACTCAGTGAATTGATAAGTAGATGGATTCTAATATGGTCACACCTGTACCTCTTCCTTTACTTTCTCCAGGACCTGTTAGAGACCCGGGAACTTCTGGAAGAGGTCTTGGAGGGGAAACAGCGGGTAGAGGAGCAGCTGAGGCTGCGGGAGCGGGAATTGACAGCCCTGAAGGGGGCCCTGAAAGAGGAGGTAGCCTCCCGTGACCAGGAGGTGGAGCATGTCCGGCAGCAGTACCAGCGAGACACGGAGCAGCTCCGCAGGAGCATGCAAGATGCAACCCAGGCATGTGACAAGAGCAGGGTCTGAGAGAGGAAGGCACTGCTGGGGGACAAGGCTGCCTTGGGATCTTGGACTTTTGGACTTTTCATGGTTGCAACTGGGAACTCCCCCTCTCCCTCTAAAGGACACATGTGAGATCTGCTGAAAACCTTGGCCAGGAAAACTATAAGGGCAGAGGGAGGGAGTATAGGCCAGAAGTACCATGAGGTTGGGTGGCAAAGTCCCAAGGGGGACTGGGCGCGGTAGCTCATGCCTGTAATCCCAGCACTTTGGGAGGCCGAGGCGGGTGGATTGCTTGAGCTCAGGAAGTTAGAGACCAGCTTGGGCAACATGGAGAAAGCCCATCTCTACCAAAAATACAAAAACTTAGCTGGGTGTAGTGATGCGTACTTGTAGTCCTAGCTACTTGGGAGGCTAAGGCAGGAGAATCACTTGAACCCAGGAGGCGGAGGTTGCAGTGAGCCGAGATCATGCCATTGCACTTCAGCCTGGGCGACAGAGTGAGACTTTGTCCACCTAAAAATAAAAAATCCCAAGGGGAAATAACTGGGGAGGTTTCCTGTAGATGACAGAGGGGTGGACTGTGACTTGAGGAGAGAACCTCTGCTAGCATTGTACCAGGTACCACAAGAGTGTCAGGGGGTGCAGCTGGCATGGTGCCCTCTGGGTCTAAGCCTTTCCTTGTACACACTCACACTTTGATTTGAAGTGACCTCTTCCCTCTGAGCCTTCTGGTGTCCAACTCTCCCCTTCTCTAGGACCATGCAGTGCTGGAGGCCGAGAGGCAGAAGATGTCAGCCCTTGTGCGAGGGCTGCAGAGGGAGCTGGAGGAGACTTCAGAGGAGACAGGGCATTGGCAGAGTATGTTCCAGAAGAATAAGGAGGATCTTAGAGCCACCAAGCAGGAGTAAGGACGTTGGCCCTCTCAGAAATACCCATGATTCATATGCCACTTCCTTTCTCTTTTTTAATTTTTAATTTTAATTTTAATTAATTTTTTGGGGGAGACAGAGTTTTGCTCTTGTTGCCCAGGCTGGAGTGCAATGGCACGATCTTGGCTCACTGCAACCTCTGCCTCCTGGGTTCAAGTAATTCTCCTGCCTCAGCCTCCCAAGTAGCTGGGATTACAGGCTCATGCCACTATGCCTGGCTAATTTTTGTATTTTTAGTAGAGATGGGGTTTTACCATGGCCAGGGCAGTCTTGAACTCCTGACCTCAGGGGATCTGTCCACCTTGGCCTCCCAAAGTGCTGGAATTACAGGTGTGAGCCACTGCGCCTGGACCCCTTTTTTTTTTTTTTGAGATGGAGTCACACTCTGTTGCCCAGGCTGGAGTGCAGTGGTGTGGTCTTGGCTCACTGCAACCTCTGCCTCCTGGGTTCAAGCGATTCTCCTGCCTCAGCCTCCCGAGTTGCTGGGATTATAGGCGCCTGCCACTAGGCCTGAATTTTTTGTATTTTTAGTAGAGACAGGGTTTCACCATGTTGGCCAGGCTGGTCTTGAACTCCTGACTTCGTGATCCGCCCACCTCGGCCTCCCTAAACTCTGGAATTACAGGTATGAGCCACTGCACCCAGTCCCTTCTTTTTTTTGAGACAGGGTCTTGCTCTGTTGCCCAGGCTGGAGTGCAGTGGCACAGTCTGGGCTCACTGCGACCTCCACCTCCCGGGCTCAAGCCATCCTCCCACCTCAGCCTCCTGAATAGGTGGGACCATAGGCATGCACCACCACACCCAGCTAATTTTTGTGTTTTTTGTAGAGACGGGGTTTCATTATGTTGCCTAGGCTGGTCTTGAACTCCTGGGCTCAAGTGATCCATCTGCCTTGGCCTTCCAAAGTGCTGGGATTACAGGCATGAGCCACTATGCCTGGCCCACTTCCTTTCTATCCATGGTATGCTCTTACTCTCCCATTTCTCAAACTGCTCCTTTCCATGTTCACCTTCCTTCCTCTTGAGAGTGGGTGCCCAGTGTGTTGGCCTCCGGAGAGGTGGCTTTTATTGTCATGCTAACCTCCCCCAGGCATGTGGCCTTACTCTGTTCCCTTTCCCCTTTATTTCACCTTGTCCGGCTCAGACTCTTGCAGCTGCGAATGGAGAAGGAGGAGATGGAAGAGGAGCTTGGAGAGAAGATAGAGGTCTTGCAGAGGGAATTAGAACAGGCCCGAGCTAGTGCTGGAGATACTCGCCAGGTTGAGGTGCTCAAGAAGGTATTTGGGAATTGGGGGGCAGAATGGCAGGTGGGGGTGATGAACACCTGCCTTACCTCTCCATGAGGGCCTCCACGCTAGTGGGGCTGTCTCCTATGTGCTTGGTTTCCAGGCCTTATCCTGCCTGCTCAGCTTGATCTCTTTCCAACACAGCAGCACCAGTCTCCTCATTGAGCATAGAGGTTTCTAATGGAAAGTGCTCTCAGAACCCAGGTTGGGGTATAGCCAGAAGCTGCTGGCTGCCTCCCAAGAGACGTCATGGGTAGCAGCATTTAGGTGGATTTGTGAAACTCCAGGGTCACTTTTGCAGGCTCAGAAATCTAATTTGGTCAGCATGGCAAAAGCTGCTTTGTCTTTCAGAGGGGTCTCTAAGTACATTTATGAAAAAATGTTTACCATTAGATTTTCAGTTTATTAATTTACATTGAGAAATATCATCACGTTGACTGGAATGCTTGTGTTGGCACGGCCTGGTTACTAATGTAACAAAACTAATTAGTAAAAGAAAAATAGCAGAGTATATGGTCTTGTATTGAAGATTCACTACATATTATATAACCCTTTAGCCTAATTATGGTACTTTCTGAATTCCAGAAGTAGCTAATAACAAATAATTAGAACCAGAACTCATATTTTAATTTTCTTTTTAAAAGAAATCAGAGCTGTGCCAGTATTTATTGTGTCACATATTTTGGTTTTACATACACACACACACAATAGGAAAGACGAGTGGCAGCTGCAGGTATTATGCTGACCTGTTCTGTCAAAGTCTCTCCAGGTTGCTCTTGCATGCAGTTGGAGATCCCATGACCACACTATATATATATATATATATATTTTTTTTTTTTTTTTTTTGAGATTGAGTCTCACTGTGTCACCCAGGCTGGAGTGCAGTAGTGCGATCTCGGCTCACTGCAAGCTCCGCCTCCCAGGTTCATTCTCCTGCCTCAGCCTCCCTAGTAGCTGGGACTACAGGCACCCACCACCACACCTGGCTAATTTTGTTTTGTATTTTTAGTAGAGACGGGGTTTCACTGTGCTAGCCAGGTTGGTCTCGATCTCCCGACCTCATGATTTGCCCACCTCGGCCTCCCAAAGTGCTGGGATTCCAGGCGTGAGCCACTGCACCCGGCCTCACACTGTATTTTTTTAAGTAACCAGTTGCACTAGTCATACCTTCATGTACTCTCCCTTCACTTTTTTTTTTTTTTATGGAGTTATATTTTACATGCTGTAAAAGTCATCTTTGTGTACAATCCAATGGTTTCTCTTTTTTTTTTTTGAGACGGAGTCTCACCGTGCCACCCAGGCTGGAGTACAGTGGTGTAGTCTGGCTCACTGCAACCTCCGCCTTCTGGGTTCAAGCCATTCTCCTGCCTCAGCTTCCCAAGCAGCTGGGATTACAGGCACACACCACCACGCCTGGCTAATTTTTGTATTTTTAGTAGAGACAGGGTTTTGCCAAGTTGGCCAGGCTGGTTTTGAACTCCTGACCTCAGGTGATCCACCTGCCTCGGCCTCCCAAACTGCTGGGGTTACAGGCGTGAGCCACTGGCGCCTGGCACCCAGTGGTTTTTATTATATTAACAAAGTTGTACAACCATCACCGCTATTTAATTACAGAACATTTTCATTACCCCCAAAAGGCGCCAAACCCGTTAGCAATAATTCCCCCCACCCAATGGCAACCACTAATCTACTTTTTGACTCTAGATTTACCTCTTCTGGATATTTCATATAATTGAATCCTATACTATATGGCCTTAAGTGTCTGGCTTCTTTCACCTAGCATAGTGTTTTCAAGGTTTGTCCATGTGGTAGCAAGTATGAATACTTCATTCCTTTTTGTTTTGTTTTTTTTTTTGAAACGGAGTCTCGCGCTGTCACCCAGGCTGGAGTGCAGTGGTGCGATCTTGGCTCACTGCAAGCTCTGCCGCCTCCCAGGTTCACGCCATTCTCCTGCCTCAGCCTCCCTAGAAGCTGGGACTACAGGCGCCGGCCAACACGCCTGGCTAAATTTTTTGTATTTTCAGTAGAGACGGGGTTTCACCATGTTCGCCAGGATGGTCTCAATCTCCTGACCTCGTGATCCACCCGCCTCGGCCTTCCAAAGTGTTGGGATTACAGGCGTGAGCCACCGCGCCTGGCCAAGTACTTCATTCCTTTTTATGGCTGAATAATATTCCACTCTGTGGGTGTACCATGTTTAGTCCAGTCATCAATTCATGGACATCTGGGTTGTTTATACATTTGGGCTATAATGAATAATGCTACTATGAACATTCACATATGTATAAGTTTTTGTGTGAACACGCATTTTCAGTTTTCTTGGGTTACCTAAGAGTGGAATTGCTGGTGATATAAATGGTAAATCTGTGTTTAACTTTTTGAGAAACTGCTGAACTGCTTTCCGAAGTGGCCACATCATTTTTCATTCCCCCTGGCAGTGTGAGTTTCAGCTTCTCCACATTCAGGTATCTTAGTCTGGCTCTAGGTGCCCCATCACCTCCCATTTCCTTCCAGGAGCTGCTCCAGACACAGGAGGAGCTTAAGGAACTGCAGGCAGAACGGCAGAGCCAGGAGGTGGCTGGGCGACACCGGGACCGGGAGTTGGAGAAGCAGCTGGCAGTCCTGAGGGTTGAGGCTGATCGAGGTCGAGAGCTGGAAGAACAGAACCTCCAGCTACAAAAGACCCTCCAGCAACTGCGACAGGACTGTGAAGAGGCTTCCAAGGCAAGGGGAGTGGGCACAGGGCTTAGGAGGTGGAGGCTGAGGGTGTCTGGAGGGCTGAGGAGCCAGAGGGTGTGGAAAGTTACCTGTCATGGGTATGTACTGACCAGTTCCTGGGTCCTAGGCGTGTGGTTCAAAGAAGCCAGGATTTGGCAGGGGGAGGACACCTGTATCTCTGTAGGGGTGGGATTTTCAGGGAAGTGTCTGGCTGGTGGCAGCTCCTCTCTTTAAGCCTCATTCTTATGGGCGGTCTTTGGGACGGCTTTCCTGGGTTTGGTCAATGGCCCCAAGCACTGGGGTCTGAGCTGCCACCCCCTGAACCGTCCTTAGGCTAAGATGGTGGCCGAGGCAGAGGCAGCAGTGCTGGGGCAGCGGCGGGCCGCAGTGGAGACAACGCTTCGGGAGACCCAGGAGGAAAATGACGAATTCCGCCGGCGCATCCTGGGTTTGGAGCAGCAGCTGAAAGAGACTCGAGGTCTGGTGGATGGTGGGGAAGCGGTGGAGGCACGACTGCGGGACAAGCTGCAGCGGCTGGAGGTCAGTGCTTCTGCCCTCCCAGCCCTCTCTGCTCAGCCCTGGTGAAATACTCCTATGCTAAACAGTCATCAGTTTCACTTTGTTCTTAGTGTGCATCTGTTTCGCCTCCCCAAACCCTCTGTTAACCTTGGGTCTATTTCCTGGAGTATACTTTGGCGCCAGTGTTCCAGTCTTCGCACTGGTATTTTTGTCTCTTATCTCTCACCCTTTGCTTGCTCTATCCATCCTGATTTCTTTGCTAGGAGCCTGTTTTCATTGCGCACCATTTTCATAAATACCTCATTTCTCCCGTCCAGCTACCCACCTCCAAATAACTTGAACCCAAGTTTTGCCTTTTCTCAGTCCAACCCTGCTTCCCTACCTCCCAGGCAGAGAAACAGCAACTGGAGGAGGCCTTGAATGCATCCCAGGAAGAGGAAGGGAGTCTGGCAGCAGCCAAGCGGGCACTGGAGGCACGCCTAGAGGAGGCTCAGCGGGGGCTGGCCCGCCTGGGGCAAGAGCAGCAGACACTGAACCGGGCCCTGGAGGAGGAAGGGAAGCAGCGGGAGGTGCTCCGGCGAGGCAAGGCTGAGCTGGAGGAGCAGAAGCGTTTGCTGGACAGGACTGTGGACCGACTGAACAAGGAGGTGGGGCATGGGGTATTCTGGGCCTTTAGGAAGAGGCCTAGCTCATCCAGAAGCTGGCCTGAGGGAACAGGGGGTTGGGGGAGAGGGGTTAGTCAGAATGTGTGATGTTTATGGCTAGGTGCGGTGACTCACGCCTGTAATTCCAGCACTTTGAGCGGCTGAGGTAGGCAGATACCTGAGGTCAGGAGTTTGAGACCAGCCTGGCCAACACAGCAAAACTCTGACTCTACTAAAAATATAAAAAAATTAGCCAGGCGTGGTGGCTCGTGCCTGTAGTCCCAACTACTCAGGAGGCTGATGCAGGAGAATCACTTGAGCCTGGAAGGCGGAGGTTGCAGTGAGCCGAGATCATGCCACTGCACTCCAGCCTGGGTGACAGAGCAAGACTCTGTCTTAAGAACAAAAAAAAAAAAGAATGTGTGATGTTTGCTTTCCTCAAGTACATTGTTAGGAAGACCAAGACCAAATCTTCTGGAAGGGGCATCCTTCCTACCTCCCCTCCATGTTTTTGCTCTTTCCCTCACCTCCCATTCCTTTATGGTCTTCATTCTTGGAGAGCATCTCCTGGGATTCTCCCTTAGGAGTCTACAAAACCTATATACAAGAATCGTCATTGGCCAGCTTGGGCAACATAGTAAGACTCTGTCTCTACTTTAAAAAAAAAAAAAATTAGCCAGGTGTGATGGCTTGTGCCTCAGTTTCTCTGTAGATGAGGAACTGAGACCCAGAGAAGATAAGTAACTTGCCTATGGTTGCTAATGAGTGGTAGAGCCAGGATTTGAACCCAGACATCTGTATTCCCAGCTACTCGGGAGGCTGAGGTAGAAGGATTGCTTCAGCTCAGGAGGCTGAGGCTGCAGTGAGCTGTGACTGCCCCACTGCAATACAGCAAGAGCCTGTCAAACAAAAAAAAATCTTCATTGGTAGAATTTTAAGTTTCGGTGAGGGGAAGAAGAAAGAAAAAAGAAAAGGAAATAAATTGCTTTTGCTGCTAAGGTTCTCCTCCCAATCTTTTTGTAAAACGGGAGCAAACACGTAATATATTACATCAATTCTAAAGTGCGCATTTTATCATTTGTCAATGAAAAATGCACATTTTATCATTTCTGAAATAGAGTTGTGTCTTACAACTTGTGGTATGTTATAGTTCAATTGGCAGATTTTTCTTAGTTGTACATCTTATAATCATTGGCACCTTGGGTTTGCTGAAATGGTCATTTAAGACTTACTTTGTATCAGGCACTGTTGTAAGTACAGAACTTCACATAATTAACTAACGTAATTCTCACAGCACCTTGTGATATAGCTACTAGTCTTATCCCATTTTACAGATGGGGAACGGAGACCCAGAGAGATAAGTAACTTGCATATGGTCACTAGTAAGTGGTAGAGCCAGGATTTGAACCCAGACATCTATATATAACTATTAGCTATACTAGGAACCTAGGCCCAGGAAAGAGCAAGAGAAGGCTGCCTTGTCAGGAAGGAGACCCTTGGGGGAGAGTCTTGGGAGTCTGGGCCTGGACAGGGACATTTATATACAGTGCTGAAGACCCTTTTCTCTGTGTTTTAGTTGGAGAAGATCGGGGAGGACTCTCAGCAAGCCCTGCAGCAGCTCCAGGCCCAGCTGGAAGATTATAAGGAAAAGGCCCGGCGAGAGGTGGCAGATGCCCAGCGCCAGGCCAAGGATTGGGCGAGTGAGGCTGAGAAGACCTCTGGGGGACTGAACCGGCTTCAGGATGAGGTAGAAGCCTTGGGTTTGAAGGTCCTTGCTGCTTTTTTTTTTTTTTTGAGACGGAGTCTCATTCTGTCGCCCAGGCTGGGATGCAGTGGCGCGATCTCGGCTCACTGCAAGCTCTGACTCCTGGGTTCATGCCATTCTCCTGCCTCAGCTTCCCGAGTAGCAGGGACTACAGGTGCCCACCACCACACCTGGCTACTTTTTTGTATTTTTAGTAGAGACAGGGTTTCACTGTGTTAGCCAGGATGGTTTCGATCTCCTGACCTCGTGATCTGCCTGCCTTAGCCTCCCAAAGGGCTGGGATTACAGGCGTGAGCCACTGTGCCCGGCCCCATCCTTACCTCTTAACTGAACCTGTGACCAAGGGTCCCTGGGGCCCAGGTTTAGGTCTAATGACTTGCAGCGTGGAGGAATATATTGTCTGTAGAGCAGTGATTTTCAAATTCTGTGGCTTAGAGCCACCTGGGGAGATTTTAAAAAATCTCCACACCCAAGCTGTATTCCATACCACTTTAGTCATCATCTCTGGGGATGGGATCCAGGATCAGTATTTTAAAAAACTCCTCAGGTGATTCCAAGTTGTGTAGAGACTTTAAAAACAATAAAGAAGCTGGGGACGGTGGCTCACACCTGCAATCCCAGCACTTTGGGAGGCTGAGATGGGCAGATCATGAGGTCAGGTGTTCGAGACCAACCTGGCCAACATGGTGAAACCCCATCTCTACTAAAAATACAAAAATTAGCCGAACGTGGTGGGCTCCTGTAATCCCAGCTACTCAAGAGGCTGAGGCAGGAGAATTGCTTGAACCTGGGAGGTGGAGGTTGCAGTGAGCCGAGATCGTGCCATTGCACTCCAGCCTGGGCGACAGAGTGAGATTCCGTGTCTCAAAAAAAAAAAAAAAAAAAAAACCAGAAACAAAGAAAATGAATGAGGGCAGGTGCAGTGGCTCACGCCTGTAATCCCGGCACTTTGGGAGGCTGAGGCAGGCGGATCAGAAGGTCAGGAGATCAAGACCATCTTGGCTAACACGGTAAAACCCCGTCTCTACTAAAAATACAAAACATTAGCCAAGCGTGGTGGCACATGCCTGTAGTCCCAGCTACTCGGGAGGCTGAGGCAGGAGAATCGCTTGAACCTGGGAGGTGGAGATTGCAGTAAGCCGAGATCGCGCCACTGTACTCTAGCCTGGGTGACAGAATGAGACTCCATCTAAAAAATGAAGAAAAAAAAGAAAATGGATGAAAAGTCAGTCTGCTTTTTATTGTCACCATACCACTGGTAATTCTAAAGAGTGACAGTGATTAAATGTTTCTGCCCACTGGGCTGGACTGCTCCTGCCCTTCAACCTTCACCTTCTTACTACACTGAGCTGTGGCATTTTTACCCCTGCTTAGATCCAGAGGCTGCGGCAGGCCCTGCAGGCATCCCAGGCTGAGCGGGACACAGCCCGGCTGGACAAAGAGCTACTGGCCCAGCGACTGCAGGGGCTGGAGCAAGAGGCAGAGAACAAGAAGCGCTCCCAGGACGACAGGGCCCGGCAGCTGAAGGGCCTCGAAGTGAGGGCACTGGGGTGTGACCTGTGGAAAAGGGGTGGGACTTCCAAGCCTCTTTCTGTACTAGCAGTCAAAACTGACAGCCCACAGTTGATGAGTTTTGTTTGGCTGCAGTATTTTAAACAACTTTGAATCAATTGCCAATGTTTAGAAATTTATAGATGTCACCTAAAAATTTGGATTTCTAGTTTCTTTTGTATTTGGCAGATATGGTAATACTGAGTGTCTTGTCCTGAGTCTGCATGGCAACAGTTGGCTGGAGCTGAGCAGTGGGTTTCCCCTTTAGAGTGAACAGTATTCTTCAGTTTGCTATATTTGATAATAATAATAACAGCAGCAGCAAACATATTGTGCTGTGTGATAGGCACTTAAGAGAATCCTCAGAATAACTCTGTGGGGTAGGTAGTCTTGTTTTCTCCATTTTACAGATGAGGGAAACTGAGGCACAGAGAGATGAACTTGTCCATGGTCTACTGCCAGGAAGCAGTAAATCTGATTTTCAGACTGGACAGTCTGGTCCCATGTATTTACTTTTAGCCTCTACATGGTACTGCCTCCAGTGCCTCAGTTTCCGAGTCTCTTCATCTCAGCCTTGGCCCAGGTACTTGGGTTTCTCTCTGTTTTCCCATTAGAGAAATAGGGTTTTCCAATGAAGAGTAGATTCTGGAGTTTTCCTGTCTGTCAAAGGGCAGTGACCTGCCCCGACCTGCCCATGATGCCACATCTGGTCAGCAGAGGGCGCTGGCTCCATGGTGGCTCTGGGCCCCGGCAAGTACCAAAAGGTTACAGGGATATGTGCAAGAGAGAAAAGTCTGTTAATGCTGGCGTTTGAGAGGCTCTTGGTCTGAGTTTGGCATTCTGGTGTCCAGCATTTGGGACAAAATTAACTTGTTCTTCTGTCATAGGAAAAAGTCTCACGGCTGGAAGCAGAGTTAGATGAGGAGAAGAACACTGTGGAGCTGCTAACAGACCGGGTGAATCGTGGCCGGGACCAGGTAACCCCCTCTTTATCCCTCATCTCTGTTTACCCCTGACTACATCACCTCTTGGTTCTCTCAAAAACAACTCTACCCTCCCATCTTTCATCATCTGGCTGCCGAATCTGTGCATGGCTGGGTCTATTTCAGGGTCTCATCTGCTTTGGGAAGGGTTGATCAGTTTCCTTGGGTGGAAAGAAGCCAACAATTTGTGTGGAGGAAGGGATCCTGGTGGCCTGGGCTACTCTCTGACCTGAATTGGGGCTTCTTTAGTTTACAAGGGATACTAGTTCCTGGTGGGACGAAGGAGGCCCTGTTTACATCCTCTGGCTCCTCCCATTTGAATATGCTGTGATTTTTTAGTTGCCTGGGAATTTTTGGATTCAGGGTTCAGAGACCATCCTCCCATGACTCGGCCTCACTTGGTTCAGCTTGCTGGTTCATCCTTAGCCCTCCCCAAGTCTCGTCCTCTCACTCATCCCCACTAGGTAGATCAGCTGAGGACAGAGCTCCTGCAGGAGAGGTCTGCTCGGCAGGACCTGGAGTGTGACAAAATCTCCTTGGAGAGACAGGTGAGTGGGGAGGGGAGGGTTCTTAGGGATAGACCCCAGGAGGTGGGTAAAATGGCCAGTGGAGTGCTAACTGTGGAGGCTTCCTATCTCTCTCAGAACAAAGACCTGAAGACCCGGTTGGCCAGCTCAGAAGGCTTCCAGAAGCCCAGTGCCAGCCTCTCTCAGCTTGAGTCCCAGAATCAGTTGTTGCAGGAGCGGCTACAGGCTGAAGAGAGGTGACATAAGCCTATCCTTCCTCCCTCCCTTCCTCCCTCCTTTTCTTCCTCCCTCCTTCTTGGCTTTTCTCTTCTATAGCTCCCTCCATCTTCCCCCTCAGATGTGGCCAACCTGGCCTGATCTTTAGGGAACCTTTTCTCCTGATAGAGAGCAAAGAGAGTTGCAGAAATTCTGAAATGTGAATGACCTCACTCTCCCTTGTTCTTTGAATCTGCCCTGGATCCTGCCCAGTCTAACGGTGGGGCTCATGACTGAGAGAAGTCCTTGGGGACAGTAGGGGGCCAAGTTAGGATTCCCTTAAAAAAGGGGTCACTCATAGACATTCTTCTATCTCATCTTAGGGAGAAGACAGTTCTGCAGTCTACCAATCGAAAACTGGAGCGGAAAGTTAAAGAGCTATCCATCCAGATTGAAGATGAGCGGCAGCATGTCAATGACCAGAAAGACCAGGTGAGGACATGGCACCCTGGGGCCAAGCAACCCAGGGCAGGTATATATTATATGTTTTCCTGAAAACCAAGGGAGGCCCTTATCCCCCATAGGTCTTCCAACCTTAGACTTTCCTTGTATAAGGACAGAGATTAGATTGAAAGGACTAGACTAGAGAAGTCGTAGTAAGCATATATATTGAGTCCTTATGATGTGCTAGGTTCTGTAAGTATTACACATGTGTTAATACATTTAATCCCTAAGACAACCCTGTGAGGTTAAGGAACTTGCCCAAGGCCACATTTTTCCAGCGACAATTATCCCTTGACAAGATTGTTAAGGGGGAGGGTCCCGGGCCATGGTAGTAGATGCTATTCCAATGTGTGGACTTGGTATCCTGCCCAGCTAAGCCTGAGGGTGAAGGCTTTGAAGCGTCAGGTGGATGAAGCAGAAGAGGAAATTGAGCGACTGGATGGCCTGAGGAAGAAGGCCCAGCGTGAGCTGGAGGAGCAGCATGAGGTCAATGAACAGCTCCAGGCCCGGATCAAGTCTCTGGAGAAGGACTCCTGGTATGGGCTGCCCTTTTGCCCTTGCTCCACAGGGACACTAGAGCAGGGAGGGAATGGTCCCTCCTGTGCTGGATAAGGAGGAGAATCTCTAAGATGGGACTGTGTAGTCACTTGTTTCTGGTCGGAAGCCAGTATATTTATTTCTTAGTATCTCAGCCACCAACCTGTACCTCATCTCCCCAAATCTGATTAGTTGGGGATTTTGTGAGTAAACTTTAAGCCTTAGAAGAATTGGGGTTTCTTTTGTACAAAAAGGGTGGCTGTCTCAATATTTCTTTTTTCCCCTCCCTAACCATTATTCTTCTCTCTGAGTCAGGCGCAAAGCTTCCCGCTCAGCCGCTGAGTCAGCTCTCAAACACGAAGGACTGAGCTCAGATGAGGAATTCGACAGTGTCTACGATCCCTCATCCATTGCATCACTGCTTACGGAGAGCAACCTACAGACCAGCTCCTGTTAGCTCGTGGTCCTCAAGGGCCCAGCAACCAGGCTCAAGGCCTATCCCAGCAAGTGCTGCTCTGCTCTGCCCACCCTGGATTCCACATTCCTATGGGTGACCCAATTATTCAGACCTAAGAAAGGGAGGGGTCTGAATGATGGTGATAAAAAAAACACCTCAGCAATAAGCTGATAGATGGACTTTCCACTGTAGGAGTGGATATTTCAAGCCAACTGAGCCCTTTCCTCAAGTGCCGACACCTCCCTCATCTCTCTCATAGTGGAAGGATGGTCAGCATTAGGCTGATAGAGACTGAGCAGGATAGGAAGGGATAGAAATTGCCATGTGTACAAAGCTTTATTTTTTAGCCCTTACCCCTAAGGCTCAGGGAAATACCATATGTTAATGTGCTCCCTGGATTCCTGCAACTCATTGTCCTTCCACTCTAGAGCAGGGTGAGGGGAATGTTATGGGTAACGGACATGCAGGCATGGCTCTACCCATTTCTTTGCACAAGTATGGGGCCCATGTGGTAGTCCCCATATCCTTCCAGTTCCTATATTTTTGTCTTCTTCCTTTCCCCTCTTCGCCATTCCTACCTTGCATTTTTCCTCTCAGTGCCTTAGCCAAGGTAAGGAGATAAGGATGCTCTTCTTGCCTTTTATATCTGCACATTCATACCTCTCCAAAGACCAGCTTTTGCCCAGCCAGGGCCCTCAGCCTTCCCTGCTGCCCCAGTGATTGATTGAGAGAGCTATTGGGGGTTTCTCTGCCAATGAGCCGCTGGGAGAGGGACTTTGGTAGGGTCATGATAAAGTGGCGGGGGTCTGGTCCTGCTCAGGGTTTCCATCCTTCCTCCTCTCCCTCCTCTGTGACTGTGGATATGGTTATAAGGTGGTTGCACCTGGGAGCCCTGACAACTGTCTGCAGAAGTTCCAAAAGTAAAGGTGTCAGTCCCTGTGGCCTTCCTTGGGGCTTCTCTGACCAGATGTACCCAACTTCGATAAAAGAACCAAGGGACCCTCATTTTCTGAGGTGCTTGGCCCTGATTCAGGGCTTTGCAAGGGCTTAGAAGCTGACTGTAAAAATAGGAAGAGAGAACGGAAGACATTTATTTCTCCTTTGGATTTTGGGGAGAACCAAGTCCTGGTAGGGAATAGGTAAGGGAGATGATTCACGTCTCATATTTCCTAAGCAGGTTGTATAGGGAGCCGGTGGGAGGAGGAAGGCTGTTTTCACGAATGACTTGTAATGTCATGATTAAAAAAAATTCCTATATTCTTCTGCAAATTGGACATTCTTTTCCAATCCAATCCAGCCTTGGTTTTATCTTAAATTAAATATTAAAACTATACATTTATATTGAAATCCTTGATTTGTCTTCTCATTCTTTTTCTTGGCTTATTTGGAGGTCCAGGTTTTATGAAGTCATATTAACTGTACAGCTTAGGGGCCAAAGCTAGAGTTTTCTTCACCTTACTTTTCAGAGGCCCTTTACAACACAGCAGGTGGGACCTAGGAAACTTGGAGATGTTTATGGCAGCCCCATTCTCTCCTGAACAACATTCTGGGAAGAGCAAGGACAGTAAATGCCTTTTTTTTTTTTTTTTTTTTTTTGAGACTGAGTCTCACTCTATCGCCCAGACTAGAGTGTAATGGTGTGATCTTGGCTCACTGCAACCGCTGTCTCCCGGGTTCAAGCAATTCTCCTGCCTCGGCCTCCTGAGTAGCTGGGATTACAGGCACCTGCCTCCACACCCAGCTAATTTTTGTATTTTTAGTAGAGATGGAGTTTCTCCGTGTTGGTAAGGCTGGTCTCAAACTCCTGACCTTGTGATCTGCCCACCTCGGCCTCCCAAAGTGCTGGGATTACAGGCATAAACCACTGTGCCCGGCCAGCAGTAAATGCCTTTTTGAGGGTTAGAGTAGAACAGACCAGAACTGGGTTTTATTCCCTTGGGTCATAGTGATAACCCCAGCATTCACTTCCCAGGTAGAAAAATCCTCATTCATTCCTAACTGGCATAGAACCCAGTACCTAACTGGGAGGTAGGGACATTTCTGCTGTTCCTGCCCTAGTGTTGCCTTGAAGAGGGAGCTGGCCCTTCTCTAGAGCCTATTGCCACGTATAGGGGTACTATCCACTCAGGAGTGGGTCAGACCTCCTCCTGAAGTATTCTGTCTGCTGTGTGGACCATAGCCAAGTGAAGCAGCCATCTGCCAAGAGCAGCTGGGCGGGGAGGATGCTCCAGGGTCCTGCTTGGCCAACCCCCTCTTCTAGGCCCCCAAGATCCCAGTCTAGACTTGGGGAGAAAATGCAACTGGAGATGTCAAGGCTCATCCTTTCTCACGAACGCAAATTCCTTTTAAGGCAATGTGTCCCGCCTCTCCCAACCATATAAGGGCAGCGTCAGTAAAAGAGCTTCTGCAAAACAAGCAAACAAGCCCCACCCAGAGCCTAGCTGACTGGGCCTCCTGGGCCTCTTGCCAAGGAAGTGCACCTGCCAGACTGGCTTAGGCCAGTCTGAGTGAGTTGGCCCTTGGTGCCTGCCTTTCTGCGGTGGAGGAAAGGTTTACTCAGCTCTACAAAGCCTACAGGCTGGTTTACGTATAGGGAGAGGAGCATGTATGGAGGAAGCTTTCGCAGGTTTCAACTCCTCATCCTCTAGGAGCAGGCAGGGTGATTCCCTCTGATCAACACTGATCTTGGAGATGGAAGGCGACAAGATTAATGAAGAATGTTGAAGTGCAACCACATACTCTAGATAAAGCTATTCAGTTAAAGCAGCCCCATGTCTCTCCCAAGCCCCACCTTTGTGTAAATCCGAGCGAGCACCGATGGGGCATGTCCCAGACCCCTTGGCCCCGCCCACCTCACCTCCTCACCTATCGCTCGTTCTCGGCGGAACCGCGAACTGGGGGCGTGGCCTATCTTCAGCCCCGCCCCTGATGAGCCTATACAAGGGGGCGGTTCCCCGCGCGCCCGCGCAGTCGGAGCTGGACAGCGGCGGGGAGAGGTGGTGTGTGTGTGCTGCGACCCCGAGGGAAGATGAACGGGACGCGGAACTGGTGTACCCTGGTGGACATGCACCCAGAGGACCAGGCGGCGGTAAGAAAAAGCACCCTCGCCGTCTTCTCCGTTTTGTATTCCTGGTTTCTAAGTCCGCCTCTTCCTTGCCTCACGCCGGCTTCGCTGACATCACCTGGTTCCCGGCTTGCGCGGTCAGCCCTGCGCGGCGCTTCTTTTTATTCTTTTGCCTGCGACGGGCAGTGGGAGTCGCGGGGTGAAGACTCGTTTGAGGCTGGAGGGCTCGGGGCGTCCCTGCCCTTTGCTAGGACCCTGCGGCTCCTGCCTGGGACTCGGCGCCGGCGAGCCCGTGCTTGGGCCGCGGGTCTGAGGCGTCTTGTGGGCAGCCAGATTGGGTCATAAGAGAATGAGCTCAAGGGACTGGGTCCCTGAGCGCCTTTGGACATTGTGTCCTGCCGAGGAGGCTTAGGCTTTCCCTTGGGTCGAGGGTCCTGGTGACCTCAGAGGCCCTCCAAAGAATTTCATCATGGTGCTTTGGATGATCAGTAACAAGAAAAAGGGTAAATTACAGGGCTTGGACTGGAGGGTGGGGGGCAAGTGGAGGACAGTAGGCCTCAAACTATTCCGAGATTGGCTAGGGACTCTACCTTTCGCTAAGAGGGATAGGGCTTTCAGCCTGGCGGTCACCTCTCGTCTTGGATTTCTCCTTCTTCCCCCTTGTAGTTCTCCTGTTTTCCTCCCTCTCTCTGCCTCCCGATAACTTCCTGGGACGGTGTGTTAGTTTTACTTCCGTCTCCAGCCTCCAGGCCCAGGGATAGTGGAGGAAGGGGAGGGAAGTGACTCAAGCGAGGGCTTTTGGACAGAGAGAGGGTTGCTGAGAAAGGGGGCTTTCTCCAGTGCAGGCTAGTCTACCCCGCTCTCCTCTTTCTCTGGCTCCCAGTCCCTGTTCTTCCCACCCTAGCTGACCATATGGTTTTTCCTCTTCAGAGGCTGAGGAGGGTAATTTGTGGCTGAGTGTTTCTAGGCTCTGTTGGGGAACTTAAGCTAGATTAGGTGTGTACTATTTCATCAGTTTCCAAGCTATTGTGAGTGGGAGTGAAATGAAAACTAAAGTGATGGGGAACTTGGGTATCATTCCCCCCTCCCACATCTGATTCTCTTACCCTCTGCCTGCCTCATCCTGCTCTTGAGGTAGAGCTAACCCAACTGCAGCTAGATTATGGCTCTTCTTCAAACTCATTTCAGGTTTAGAATACAGATGATCATTTAGTTCTGTTCCCAGTCTCCTCTCCATTTCTGCCCAGGCTGTGAGTGTTTTTGCCACAGTAAAATACAGATGTTGCTATTGGCCAACCCCAGTTGCCCAAACCCCATTCGTCTGTAGCCTGCCACATCCCCAGCTATGAGACTCTGAAGAGATATAAGAAATCCATCCATTATGTGTCAGCCACAAGTCCTACTCCATGCTCTTTGTTTTTAAGCAACGAGGGTCCTGCTATGTTGCAGGAGTTGCAGTACAGTGGCTCTTCACTGGTGCAATCATAGCACACCACAGCCTTGAACTCCTGGCTTCAAGCAATCCTTCTGCCTCAGCCTCCTGAGTAGGTGGGACTTCAGGTGCACACCACCTGTAGCTTCTCTTCCATGCTCTTGCTCTCTCTTTTGGAATAGTTGAGGAAAAAGGATATGAGATAAATAAAGGAGAAGGATGTTTGGGCTGCTTTTTCCTTCCTTGCTATATAGAAAAGAGATCCAGAAAGAAGTCTAAGACCAAGTTGGCACTAGCAGTGTTAATGAATCATTAACTTCTACTATTTTTTTTCTTCCTTTCATTTCTTTCCTCTTTTCTTTCTTTCTTTCTTTTTTTTTTTTTTTTGAGACAGGGCCTTGCTCTGTTGCCCAGGCTGGAGTGCTATGGCACAATCTCAGCTCACTGCAACCTCCACCTCCTGGGTTCAATAGATCCTTCTTCCTCAGCCTCCCCAAGTAGCTGAGACTATAGGCGCATGCCACCACACCTACATTTTTTTTTTTTTTTTGGTGGAGATGGGATTTCACCATGTTGCCCAGGCTAGTCTTGAACTCCTGGGCTCAAGCAGTCTGCCTACCTTGGCCTCCCAAAGGTTTGGGATTACAGGCGTGAACCACTACATCTGGCCCCTTCTACTCTTTCTTGATGTTTTTGCTGTTTGGTGGGGCAGAAAAAATTATTAAGAGAAAATAGTGGACAAGGAATTCAGATGGTCTCCAGTCATGCGTTAGGTTGAAGCTAACCAGAGACCTCTAGAGCAAGGGAGAAAAAGAAATTCCCTTTTATTCCTTTTTTCTGGGCTGAACTTGAGACTTATTTTATTCCAAAGCTGGGAATGAAGTAATCATTGTCCAGATCTGATCTTGGAGACATTCCTGGGCCCTTAAGGGAGGGGAGGAGATGGTGAACAGTCAGGACACAGGCCTTGTCCTGCATTCCTCTTCTCTGATCCAACTTGCAGACAGAATTTATGGCTCTGGACAACCCCCAGGAATCTGTCATATGTTCACACCACTGAATGGGTGCTCAATGCATGTGCAAAGTGAGTAAATAAATAAATGAACAGATGTTTCTTCCGGAGTCAGAGTGTAGACAGTTGACCTGATTAGAGATCCTAGTGTGAGTGAGGGCCCTGGACTCTGTTGGTACTTCCCCACTAGCCAGGCTGTGTGCCTTAGTGTATCACATGTGGACATGGACACAGGGCCAGTACACTCTCTGGGATGTTTTTATTGTTGGAGGCAGATGCAGCAGGTACAAGGAGCCAGTGTTTTTCAGAACTGCAGACCATAACCACTAGTGGGTCTGACATCGACTTAGTAGGTCAGACCAGCATTAAAAAAGAAATAGAATTAACACTCTTAGAGTGTTAGTGAGGATAGACATTTTTGGTAGAACTTTTATTTCAGTTATATATATATGTGTGTGTGTGTGTGTGTGTGTGTGTGTATTATGTATGTGGATGTTTGTTTACTGGGTCTTGATGTGAAATATGTTTTTGAGATTGAAAAGTTTTGCAAGCCACTGTAGTAAGTTTTATTGGCAAATAAAAGAACAAATAAACACCAAACTCCTTTTTGCTAAGTATTTCCATTAACTTCCTTTGGTTATAAACAACAGAGAATGACTCCAGCTAAACTAAGCAGATGAGGAAATTATTAGAAGGAAATGAAGCAGTTCACAGAATTTAAGGGAAAGCTTAAAAAGCCCTAACCAAGGATGTTCTGGGGCCTGGGTAAGTGGAACGACGGAGGCTTACTACTATTGGTGAATTGGTTCCAGCTGTTTTAGGTCTTTGCGCCATTATGCTCAAGATTCCAGGGAGAAAGTGCCATTGTCCCTTGGCCCCCAGTTGTCCAGAGCAGGTTAGGGTTCCTTGATTGATAGGCCCCCCAGATTATAGTGATGGAAGGAGATTCTCCAAAGACCCAAATGTTGTTATCAGCGGAGGGGAATGAAAGCTGTGTGGCCAGAGAACGGATGTCTATGACATTAGACTTTACCATGGATGATCTCTGATTTCATTTCCCTCCTTCTCTCTTTTCCTTCCTTCTTTCCATCCGTCTTTAAATCACCTTTTTTTTTTTTTTTTGAGACAGGGTCTCACTCTGTTGCCCAGACTAGAGTGCAGTGGCGTGATCACTGCTCACTGCAGCCTTGAACTCCTGGACTCAAGGGATCCTTCCGCCTCAGCCTCCCAAGTAGCTGGGACCACAGGCATACCCAACATGTCTAGCTAATTTTTCATTTTTCGTGATATGGGTTCTCACTATGTTGCCCAGGCTAGTCTTGAACTCCTGGTTTCAAGTAATCTTCCTGCCTCGGCCTCCCTAAGTGCTGGGATTACAGGTGTGCACCACTGTGCCTGGCCTTAAATCACCTTCTTTTTGGGGGCGGGGATGGAGTCTCCCTCTGTCACTCAGGCTGGGGTGCAGTGGCACAATCTTGGCTCAGTGCAACCTCCATCTCCCGGGTTCAAGCAGTTCTTCTGCCTCAGCCTCCCGAGTAGCTGGGATTACAGGCATGGGACACCATGCCCAGCTAATTTTTGTATTTTTACTAGAGATGGGGTTTCATCATGTTGGCCAGGCTGGTCTCAAACTCCTGACCTCAAATGATCTGTCTGCCTTGGCCTCCCAAAGTGCTGGGATTACAGGCATGAGCCACCATGCCCTGTCTCTTAAATCACTTTTTATCAAAGGAATATATGTGTGTGATTTTAAAAAGATCTAATAATATCAAAAGGCTTTTAAAAGAAAATAGCAGTCCCCTACTCCAAATTCTGCTCCATGGAAGTAACCACTTTCTACTCTTTTAGCTGTTTTGTGTTTACCTCCATGTTTCTCAATAATATGCTTACCGTGATTTTTCTTGATTTATCAGTTTTAGACATCTATTGATGGAATTATAGGAAAATCTATACTCCCGCCCCTCACGTGCTTCCTTCCCATCCTCCCAGTGTAATTGTATTACAATTTTTGTTAATGTAATAAACTATAGTTTCTGTTAATAGCATTGTGGTCAAGATCATGGCTCTGGGCTGAGCGCGGTGGCTCACATCTGTAATCCCAGCACTTTGGGAGGCTTAGACAGGTGGATCACCTGAGATCAGGAGTTCGAGACCAGCCTGACCAACATGGCAAAACCCCATCTCTACTAAAAATACAAAATTAGTGGGGTGTGGTGGTGCGTGCCTATAATCCCAGCTACTTGGGAGGCTGAGGCAGGAGAATCGCTTGAACCCAGGAGGTGGAGGTTGCAGTAAGCCGAGATCATGCCATTGCACTCCAGCCTGGGCAGTAAGAGTGAAACTCCGACTCAAACAAACAAACACAAAAGTGCATGGCTGTGGGAATCTGACTAAGGTGAGCTCTTATCAGGCTTTGATGTCTGTTTTGCCCGAGCTCACTTAGGCAAATTACTTAATTTTTTCATTTTCAGTTTTCTCACTTGTAAAACTGGAATAATAATTGCACCCTTCTCATAAGGTAGTTGTGAGGATTAAATTAGATAATATATATAAAATATGAAGCACAGTGCCTGGCATGTGGTAAGTACTCAGATGTTAGCTATTATTTTCTATTTCTACTGGCTTGGACTAGACTATTTTAACCTCCTTTAAGCAACCAGCCAAGGGATGGAGGAAGAGTCTGGGAACTCTCTGGGCAAGGTTTGCTCCTCCTCATTATGCTGACTTTTGTTTTTTCCTATCTGTTTCTTTCTCGTTTTCTTGATGATCCAGGTTCCTCAACCAGTGGAGGGTCCCAGGGGTGAGAGGAGGGCCTACAGATAGAGCCAGGGTGAAGACCTGAGTAACCTTTGCTAGTCCTGACTCAGGCAGTACTGGTCTTACACTGGCGATGGGTCAGGGTTCATATTTTGGCATCTCTCTCTGGGAATCTTTCCTCTTCTTTTTTAGACCTCACGACCAAGGCAGCTGGTGTCCCCTGCTGCTCTGGTTTCTTTAAGTAATATATCAGTTTTATCTTTCCTTAGAATATTTGCATTTTTTTCATCCTCTCTCTCTTTTTCTTTTTCTTTTTTTGGATTTGTCTTGTCCAGAGAGGTTCTCTCAACACCTGGGTGGACTCAGAATTGTTTTTATCAGCTGCAATCTGAAGACTTGTCTTTACCACGGAATAGGTGACATTCCTTTAGGACCTCAGAAGCTCAAGTAGTTTAATACCAAGTCTTTCCAGAGCCTCACTCTCTTATTTTTTAAACTAGAACTGTGATTTATTGAAGCCTTACCATGAGCTTCATATAATTTTTTATGAATAACTTTATTGAGATATAATTCATATACCCCATTTAAAGTATATAAGTCATTGGTTTTTAGTATATTCACAGAGTTGTGCAATCATCAATAAATCAATTTTAGAACATTTTCCTTACCTTATAAAGAAATCCTGATCTTGGCCGGGCGCGGTGGCTCAAGCCTGTAATCCCAGCACTTTGGGAGGCCGAGACGGGCGGATCACGAGGTCAGGAGATCGAGACCATCCTGGCTAATAGGGCGAAACCCCGTCTCTACTAAAAAATACAAAAACTAGCCGGGCGACGAGGCGGGCGCCTGTAGTCCCAGCTACTCGGGAGGCTGAGACAGGAGAATGGCGTGAACCCGGGAGGCGGAGCTTGCAGTGAGCTGAGAGCCGGCCACTGCACTCCAGCCTGGGCGGCAGAGCAAGACTCCGTCTCAAAAAAAAAAAAAAAAAAAAAAAAAAAAAAAAAAGAAAGAAATCCTGATCCATTAGCAGTCACTCCCCATTTCCCCACAACCTCCCTCAGCCCTAGGCAACCACCAGTCTACTTTTTTTCTCTGTGGATTTACCTGTTCTGGATATTTCATATAAATGTAATCATCGGTATATGATCCTTTGTGACTGGCTTCTTTTATTAGAATGATGTTTTCAAGGTTCATCAATGTTGTAATGTGAATCAGTACTTCATTCCCTTTTATGGCTGAACAATATTCCATTATTTAGATGTATTACAACAGTGTTCATCATGGATAAATGTTGGTGGACATTTGGGTGCTTTCTGCTTTTTGGTTATTCTGTATAATGCTGCTATGAACTTTGGTGTACAAGTTTTTGTGTGGAAATGTATTTTCATTTCTCTTGGAGAGGAATACCTAGGAGTAGAATTGCTGGGTCAGAATATTTGCATTTTAAAAGAGGATTCATCTGGAGCCATTGGTGCTTACTCCAGAGGAATGAATGTATTCTAAAACATGGAAGTCCTGGTTCTGTGACATCTGAGTGTAGGGGAAACTGCTGGGCAGAGGAGCCTTTCAAGTTTGGTGGCTGCCTGTTCCTTCTACTCATGAAACTTGCCCTACACTCAGCCCATAAATTTCTCCTCACACCATCCCATCTCTCCCATTTATTGCCAGGTTCTTACTTTCAGGAGCGTTGCAGCTGATGTCAACAAGCCTGCCAGGAATTTGGGGAATGCTGGGGTTTGCCAGAGAAGGAAGGATCTCCTCTGAGCGAGGAGAGTTACCTCATCATCAGGCATTTGGCGCTAACATTTGCCCATAGTTCTCCAGGGTGGAGGGGGGCGTGCACCCAGATGGTTTTGGTTCCAGACACGTGTGCTCAGAGAGGTGGGATGAGCTTCCTTGCCTGCTAGTAATTATGGCGCATGCCTCTTTGGGTCAAGGTGCAGAGTCTTGTGAAATACCTTTGTTTTCCAGGGGTTGAGAAGGTTCAGTTGCGGAAATAGGTATGTGCCAGGAAGGCTTGTGGCCCAGATTTAAGCCTGGCCAGCAGAGGCAGGAAGCAGAGGAGAGAATATAGGGAAGGAAGGGGATGAGGAAAGAAGGAAGAAAAGGGACATAGTTTTCTTGGGTCTGGGGGCACAGAAGCAAAAATCACTAAACAGGTTGTCAGAGCCTAGAGAGGGCAGAGCCACTCCCTTTGATGCAGAGGGGGCCCTGAGGAACTTGCCCTTTCATTCCAGGTTTGCTGGTCGCTAGGTAGGTGTCCTAGAGAGAGACTGGCTCAGCAAGTGGGTGTCTCCTTCAGAGCTGGTTCGGGAGCTCACTTCCCTCTACAGACACACAGTCACTGCTCGGCCCCATTGTTTGCCTTTGTTAAGGCTCCAAGTAATGAGAAGGGCTGCCTCATGTAGGGTGCCACCTCAAATCCTTTTTCTCGTTTCACCTCACAGTAACCCTGGTCAGCCCTCTACATCGTGCCTGTCCAGCCCATGCCTCTGGGTAGGCAGCCACATAAAAAGCAAACACCTGTTTTATTGGCTAATATGGGGAGGAAGAAAGGGAATGAGTCTTTGTGTCCTGCTCCACAAAGGGCCATCTCTGGCTTAGGCAGCACTGCAGAAGGCAGGACCGTGTACCTGAGACTGATGAGCTGTGTCGGGTGCGAGCCTCACTCAAGGAGAGGGTAGGCACCCACCTATCCCATCCGACTCTCTTCTTTGACTTTGTGGGGCATCCTTCATCCTGATCACTTGGGTGCCATTGTTACAAGGGGCTGGCTATTCATATTTTTCTTGGGTTTTTTTCTTTTTGAGACGGAGTCTCACTCTGTCACCAGGCTGGAGTGCATGGCCCGATCTCAGCTCACTGCAACTTCCAGCTCCCAGGTTCAAGCGATTCTCCTGCCTCAGCCTCCCGAGTAGCTGGAGCTACAGGCATGTGCCACCTCGCCCAGCTACTTTTCGTATTTTTAGTAGAGACGGGATTTCATCCTGTTGGCTGGGATGGTCTCAATCTCTTAACCTCGTGATCCGCCTGCCTCCCAAAGTGCTGGGATTACAGGCGTGAGCCACCGTGCCTGGCCTCCCATTTTTCAACGTGGGGAAACTGAGGTGACTGCTCCTCCAGCAACTTGAGAGGCCATGTACACTTGGGGTGGGAAAGTGGATGGGATTGAGGGACAAAGTGAGGAAAGAGTGGGATACAGGGTGAAGATGAATTAAGGTTGCTGGTTTCCAGCTCAGGGACAATCTCTACTTCCTTTGCTTCCTCTTAGAAAGAACACTTGACTCCTACCCAGTCCTAGTGACCCCTGTAAAACCTGGGGAGTGAGAGCTGGGGCAATGCAGGCTTTTCCCTATTCACATGAGCCTGTGGTGTGAGAACTCTGCGCCTCTCTCCTTATCTCTCTGGGGCCTCCCTGTTTATCTCCTTATCTCTGCTATGGCGTCTTGATCTCTAACCCCTCAGCTATGTGTTTACCCCCTCCCTGCTTTCAGGAGTGAGTCACAGCCGGAGATTTGTTTGAACAGAGTGGTGAGGCTGCCTATAATTTGGAGGTAGCTGGGCTTCTCCCAAAAATGTTTATGAGGTTAGAGGTTGCTTACCTTATGATTAGCACTGCTTCTTTTTCCCTAGAGAAGAAGGCCTCACTTCTCATCTTGCCTTTCAGAGTCCCCAGTGGAGACCCCCCCGCCAGATATTTTTGGGGTGTTCCTAAAGCTCCCTGGAGCCTGCTCACAGTCCCGAGGAAATGCGAGCCTGCTCCAGAAAACAACGAAGTGCACCAAGCAGAGAGGAGCCCCAGGATTTGCTCCTTGACTCTGGGTTGGGGGTGCAGGCCGAGGTCTGTGGCCCTGTTGACTAAGATGCATTCTCCGGTTCTGGAGGATGAGGTGCCAGAGAGAGAGAGCACTAGGTTTTTCATCAGCTCCATTAGACAATTTACTTCATCCACCCTCTTCCTTTGCAGACTTTACAGAGCTACTTGGGAAAGTAATGCCGCTTCATCCTTGTGAAGAGATTTATGGTTTGCAAATCACTTTTACCTCATTCTCACACATCTACCTACCCTTCCTAAAATGTCGGTGGTGGTGTTATCACCCTCATTTTACAGACAGAAAACTGAGACCCAGAGAGATTGAGTGATTTGCTCAAGGATTAATGGTCATCATCCTGCCTCTGACTTCAAGTTTAGTACTTTGTTTTGAGACAGTCTCGCTGTGTCACTTGGGTTGGAGTGCAGTGGCACGGTCTTGGCTCTCTGCTGCCTTGACCTTACGGGCTCAATTGATCCTCTCACCTCAGCTTCCCTAGTAGCTGGGACTACAGGTGTGCACCACCACGTCAGGCTAATTTTTGTACTTTTTGTAGAGACAGGGTCTCATTATGTTGCCCAGGCTGGTCTCAAACTCCTGGACTCAGGCGATCTGCCTGTGTGGGCCTCCCAAAGTGCTGGGATTACAGGCATGAGCCAACATGCCTAGCCAAGTTTAGTACTTTTTCTTTCCTTCTCTTTATATGTTTTATTACAGAAGTGTCACAGGGCTCACTGCACCTCTCTCCTTATCTCCCTGGGGCCTACGCCTCCCAGGTTCAAGCGATTCTCCTGCCTCAGCCTCCCAGGCAACTGGGATTACAGACTCTCACCACCACACCTGACCAGTGTTTTGTATTTTTAGTAGAGACAGGGTTTCACCATGTTGGCCAGGCTGGCCTTGAACTCCTTACCTCAGGTGATCCACCTGCCTTGGCCTCCCAAAGTGCTAGGATTATAGGCGTGAGCCACTGTGCCTGGCCCAAATAGTGTTTTTTGTTTGTTTGTTTGTTTTGTTTTTGAGATGGAGTCTCACTGTCGCCCAGGCTGGAGTGCAATGGTGTGATCTTTGCTCACTGCCTCCGCCCCTTGGGTTCAAGCGATTCACCCGCCTTGGCTTCCCGAGTAGCTGGGGTTACAAGCATGCACCACCAGGCCCAGCTAATTTTTATATTTTCAGTGGAGATAGGGTTTCACCATGTTGACCAGGTTGGTCTCAAACTCCAGACCTCAAGTGATCTGCCCGCCTCGGCCTTCCAAAGTGCTGGGATTACAGGCGTGAGCCACCGCACCCGGCCCCAGCTTGCTTTTTTACTTAACAATTTATTTTGAGATTTATTCATGTCAATGCATGTTGCATAGTTCATTTGTTTTCACAGCTGAATAGTAGTTCGTGGTACTAATATGTCAGGGTTTATTCATTCATTTTCTAATTAGGCAGGCATGGTGGTGCATGCCTGTAGTCCAGCTGCTTAGGAAGCTGAGGTGAGAGGATCAATTGAGCCTGAGAGGTCAAGGCTACAGTGAGGCATGATCATGTCACTGCACTCCAGCCTGGGTGACACAATGAGACCCTGTCTCAAAAATAATGAGGATATATAGTTTAAAAATTCGTTTTCTTGTCAGTGGGCCATCTGGGTGGTTTCTGGTATTTTGCCATTGCATGCAATGCTGCTGTGAACATACTTCTACATGTCTTATCTTTATATTTCTTTTTTTTTTCTCTCTTTTTCTCTTTTTTGAGACGGAATCTCGTTCTGTTGCCCAGGCTGGAGTGCAGTGGCCGGATCTCAGCTCACTGCAAGCTCCGCCTCCTGGGTTTATGCCATTCTCCTGCCTCAGCCTCCTGAGTAGCTGGGACTACAGGCGCCCGCCACCTCGCCCAGCTAGTTTTTTGTATTTTTTAGTAGAGACGGGGTTTCACCGTGTTAGCCAGGATGGTATCGATCTCCCGACCTCGTGATCTGCCCGTCTCGGCCTCCCAAAGTGCTGGGATTACAGGCTTGAGCCACCGCGCCCGGCCTTATCTTTGTATTTCTATAAGTGTAATGAAATCTCCCCAAAATAGCTCATTAGCATTTTAATTTGCATTTTCCTTATACTGGTGAGGTTGAGCATCTTTACTATTCCATTAGCCACTTGTATTTCTTTTTAGAGTTGCCTTCTTAGTTTTGCTCAATTTTTCCTTGACTTTCCTCTGCTACTTTTCTGTTTCTGCTTTTTTCAGTTTTCCATACTGCTTCTCTAAACTGAAGAGCTGGAGTTTCTCAAAGGGAATTGGGAAAATCCCTGAACATATCACCTGGAACTCATGCAACACATATTTTTTTGAGAACCTATTCTAGACCAGGCGTTGTGCTAAATAAGCTATCCATGTCTTCAAGGAGCTTGATTTTATTGGGGGAGATGAATGAATAGTTACAAAAGAATGGGCTCCTTGTTAAAGTGCAGGATATGTAGGTTGCAGTAGGTGCTCTGACTGAGAGAGAAGTGCTGGGATAGGACCCTCAAAGAGGAGATGCCTTGAAGGCCGAGCAGGAATTCTCCAAGGAGGCAAGGGAGGAGGGGATACCCTGGTCGGAGAAAGCAACATGTACACCTCTGGGGAGGTGGGAGCATGTATTGCACTGGAAGACCCGTTAGCAGAAACAGACTTGGATTTGGATGCCTTCTACGATTGGATCAGGAAAAAGTTGGGGACAGTTAGAGTGCAGGGTACATTGGGGTACTGGAGGGAGTCAAAACATTTTATGTAGTATACACTGTGATAGTCCTGATCGTAAGGGGACTCTAATACCATAATAAGGAGTTTTTGATTTTTTGCTTTTAAAAACATTTAATAGTAACATATATACAGAAACATACATACATCACAAATGTACAGTCAAGTAATTTTCACAAACTAGACACATTCCTGTAAGCAGCACCCAGATCAAGAAACAAATCATTACGGGCACTACAGAAGCCCCCTCCTGTCCCCTTCTAATTACCACCTACCTCCCATTTATGATATTAGATATTTAATAATATAATATTATAATATTTAAATATTTTCTCTGCATACATTTAGAACCACATCAGTCATTGTCATACTTTTTGCTTTAATCATCAAATATAACTTAGAAAACCCAAGAGGGGCTTTCCAGCCCCAGCCCCAGCCCCTACAGCCACCGAGATGTTGATGCCTGAGAAGAATTGGATTCCCATTTATGAACTCCTTTTTAAGGAGGGAGTCATGGTGGCCAAAAAGGATGTCCACATGCCTAAACACCTGGAGCTGGCAGACAAGGATGTGCCCAACCTTCATGTCCTGAAGGCCACGCAGTCTCCCAAGTCCCAAGGCTGCGTGAAGGAACAATTTGCCTGGAGACATTTCTACTAGTACCTTACCAATGAGGGCATCCAGTATCTCTGTGATTACCTTCATCTGCCCCAGAGATTGTGCCTGCCACCCTACGCCGCAGCCATCCAGAGACTGGAAGTCCTCAGCCTAAAGGTCTGGAGGGTGAGCGACCTGCAAAACTCACAAGAGGGGAAGCCGACGGAGGTACCCACAGACGGAGTGCTGTGCCCCCTGGTGCTGACAAGAAGGCTGAGGCTGGGTCAGCAACGGAATTCCAGTTTAAAGGTGGATTTGGTTGTGGACATGGTCAGCCACCTCAGTAAAATTGGAGAGGATTATTTTGCATTGAATAAACTTATAGCCAAAAAAATTTAAAAAAATAAAAGGAAAAGAAAAAGAAAACCTAAGAGGGGAAGGAAATCTTGTTGTATTTACCCATCTTTTTTCTACTCATGTTTCTTTCTTCTCAATATTTCAAGTTTCCTTTTTTTTTTTTTTTAGTCGTTTTCTTTCTGTTTAGAGAACTTTTTCAGCCATTCTTCTAGTGTTGGTCTGCTGGTGAGAAATTCTCCTAGTTTTCCTTCATCTGAGAATGTCTTGATTTCTCCTTCATTGCTGAAGGATATTTTTCTTTGTTATAGGATTCTGAATTGAAAATTCTTTTCTTTCGGCATTTGAAAAATAGTATGCCACTTCCTTCTACCCTCTGACATTTCCGATGAGAAATCTGCCGTTATTCACATTGTTTTCCCCTCAAAGGTTATTTTTCTCTGGTTTCAAGATTTTTTCTTTGTCTTTAGTTATCAGAAATTTAATTATGATCTGTCATGGCATGAATTTCATGTTTGCTCTGTTTGAAGTTTGCTTGGCTTCTTGAATCTACAGGTTTGTGTCTTTTGCCAAATTTTGGAAGTTTTTGGTCATTATTTCTTTGAGAACATTTTAAACTCACCCTCTTTCTTTTACCTGGAATTCTGATGGCTGGATGGAATCATCTCTCAGTGCCCCAACCCAGCCTAGTTGTCTATGCTCTTCCAATTGGAATTGCCTGGGTTTACGAAACAAACCAGACTTGACCTTTGTTAGCTAATAACCCCTTTGTTCTGACTGAAGGATGCCCTGCCTTTTCCCAGCCTGGCTCCAGGTATGGGGAGATAGCGTTCTTTTTTTTTTTTGTCTTCTTCTTTGAGATGGAGTCTCGCTCTGTTGCCCACGCTGGAGTGCAATGGTGTGATCTTGGCTCCCTGGAACCTCCACCTCCCAGGTTCAAGTGATTCTCCTGCATCAGCCTCCCTAGTAGCTGGGATTACAGGTGCCTGCCACCACACCCGGCTGAGTTTTATATTTTTAGTAGAGGTGGGGTTTCACCATGTTGGTCAGGCTAGTCTCAAACTCCTGACCTCAAGTGATCCACCCACCTTGGCCTCCCAAAGTGCTAGGTTTACAGGCATGAGCCACCGCACCCAGCTGAAAGAGCGTTTTAATAAAAGTGTGAGTGTATCCTGGGAAGAAAGAATTGGCAGCCATTCTGGCTATTTTGAAATCATTTTTCTCTTCTTTCTTTTGTAATATTTTCTTGACCTAGATGTCGTGGAGCATTCTCTGTGCGTTCAGAAAATACCTTTGCGAATTGCTGTGGCATACAACAGCTCTCGAGGAGTTAACAGAAGGGGTAATTCTTCACAGAACACAAATAACTGAGAGGCAGATGCCATGGGAGGCCTTGTGACACTGTGGGAGCTCCGGGAGGGGAAGACGTGTTTCCCACAGGATGCAGGGTAGCATCTTGCAAGCTGAGGCATTTGAACATGAACTTGAGGAACTTGCAGATGCCCTAGGTGAAAATGGGAAGAATGGATATTTAAGGCACAGGAAATGATGGGAGCAAAGACACTGAAGTTGGAAACCATCGAATGTATTGGATAGGGCACTGAGAGATGGTAGCAAGAGGCGGGAGTTTACCCAGACTGTGGAGGCCTTACATGCCACTCCAAGGATGTGGCTTTTATCTCATAGGAATTAAGTGTTTTCATAAAACCAGCTACTTTGTTAGGGTTGGGAAGGTTTAAGGGCCATTGTGACAATGTCTTCTGTCTTTCGTACATTTGGATTCACTCCAAGAAGTAGGAGGATGCTGATGTTTCAGTGCTACCCTCCTGTTTGGCAGAGAGTAACCTCCTGTTTGGCAGAGAGTAACACATTTTCTCATTTTCTTTCTTTCTTTCTTTCTTTTCTCTTCTCTTCTCTTCTCTTTTCTTTTCTTTTCTTTCTTTGACGGCATCTTGCTCTGTTGTCCAGGCTGGAGTGCAGTAGTGCGATCTCAGTTCACTGCAGCCTCCACCTCCCTGGTTCAAGCGATTCTCCTGCTTCAGCCTCCTGAGCAGCTGGGATTACAGGTGCCCACCACCATGCCTAGCTAATTTTTTTGTATTTTTAGTAGAGATGGGGTTTCACCATGTTGGCCAGGCTGGTCTCGAACTCCTGACCTCAGGTGATCCTTCCACCTCGGCCTCCCAAAATGCTGGGATTACAGGCATGAGCCACCACACCTGGCAACATTTTCAAGTAATAGTCAAGGAAAAAACCCTCAGCTGGGGGCTGGGCACAGTGGCTCATGCCTGTAATCCCAGCACTTTGGGAGGCCGAGGCAGGAGGATCACAAAGTCAGGAGGTCAAGACCAGCCTGGCCAACGTGGTGAAACCCCATGTCTACTAAAAATACAAAAATTAGCCAGGTGTGGTGGCAGGTGCCTGTAATCCCAGCTACTTGGGAGGCTGAGGCAGGAGAATTGCTTGAGCCCAGGAGGCGGAGGCTGCAGTGAGCCGAGATCGTGTCACTGCACCTCAGCCTGGGAGACAAGAGCAAGACTCCATCTCAAACAAACAAACAATCCTCAGTTGGATGGTAATATACCCATTTTACAGATAAATACACCAAGAGTTAAGTATCTCACCAAAGACTGATTTCTTCTCCGCCAAGTTGGAAGATTATCTTCTCCAGACATTTGGAAGGTTAAGAGGGTTCTTTAAAACCTGTCTGTTACTAGTAAGATGTTTTGATGACCAAATGACCTCAAGATCACTTTCTTTTTTTTTTTTTTTGAGACAGAGTCTAGCTCTGTCTCCCAGGCTGGACTGCAGTGGCCGGATCTCAGCTCACTGCAAACTCTGCCTCCTGGGTTTCCGCCATTCTCCTGCCTCAGCCTCCCGAGTAGCTGGGACTACAGGCGCCTACCACCTCGCCCGGCTAGTTTTTTTGTATTTTTTAGTAGAGACGGGGTTTCACCGTGTTAGCCAGGATGGTCTCGATCTGCTGACCTCGTGATCCGCCCGTCTCGGCCTCCCAAAGTGCTGGGATTACAGGCTTGAGCCACCGCGCCCGGCAAGATCACTTTCATTCTTGGGTAGCCCAGCACCTATTTCTCTTCATTGTCTGGGAGAGGCATATGCTTCATCCTCATGCTGTCACAGAATGGAATCCAGAAGGAGCCTGAGATATACTTGGTCCAACTCCTTATTTTTCCAGTGTGAACCAGAGATCCATAGTGGCTAAGCCCCTCATTCACCTCCATGCATAGTACAGGTGATCTACTCTGCCTTGTTAGTCTTCTTTCAACGTTATAATCTTCCCAATCTACAGGCCCCTAGTTTTCCCTCCTACCACGTTTTTTCCTTTCAGGTTTTTAATTTTCCCCACAAAGTGTTGTGTGTGTTTGTTTGTTTGTTTGTTTTTGTTTTGTTTTGTTTTTGAGACGGAGTCTTACTGTGTCGCCCGGGCTGGAATGCAGTGGCGCGATCTCAGCTCACTGCAAGCTCTGCCTCCCGGGTTCACGCCACTCTCCTGCCTCAGCCTCCTGAGTAGCTGGGACTACAGGTGCCTGCCACCAAGCCCGGCTAATTTTGTTTTTGTATTTTTTAGAAGAGACGGGATTTCTCTGTGTTAGCCAGGATAGTCTCGATCTCCTGACCTCGTGATCCACCTGACCTCGTGATCCACCTGCCCAAAGTGCTGGGATTATAGGCTTGAGCCACCGTGCCCAGCCTTTTTTTTAAAAAACCTTCTTTGAAGCCCGGGCAACATGGCAAAACCTCATCTCTACAAAAAATACAAAAATTAGATGGGCATATTGGTGCACCTATAGTCCCAGCTACTTGGGAGGGTGGATCACTTAAGCCTGGGAGGTCGAGGCTGCAGACACACACACACACACACACACACACACACACACACACTTATTTGACTTATGAAAGAAAACCTGCTTCATTCTTTGAATTAGGCTGATCTCTAGATGAATACCTGTTATCTTGTCTGCTTTCACTTGGATAATTTCCATGTGGCTTATAGAAATGGGAGTTTGAATTCAGGTATTTTCTTATAGTTTAGTTCAGGAAGAATGTGCTAGTCTTGTAAAGTGCATCAATAACTTGCTGGCTGGCTTGTCAGGAGCAGAAATTCTGGATTAAGGATGAGCAGTCCAGGAATGACCTCTCCACAACTAGAGAAAGAAGAGTGCATGCAATGTGTTCCCTGTTGTCCAAGAACCAGGGTAGCCCTGCTGAGGCCGTACAGAGCAGTGTGCCATGTAGTCCTTGTTGTGAAAGAAAGGACTGTCAGATGGTCCCAGAGTCACCGCCCCAAACACCTGATTTTGGGCAAGGTAATGCTGCCTCCCTGGACTTCTTTTCCTAGTCTGTGAAGTGGTGATGACAAGGCCGGCTCCACAGGGCTGGCAGAAGCACCCTGTACTGGTAGCACTTTGTACCTGTAGACTGTAAAGGTGAGGGGTTATTGTTGCTGTCATTGTCATTATTAGGGCAGCGTGGACATTCTCAGGCTGACTCTTCAGGGTGAACTGACAGGAGATGAACTTGAACACATAGCCCAGAAGGTACTGCGGAATTCTGGTGGGCAAGGCCCCCTCCCCACACCAGTGCTTCCTTGCTGCTGGCCTCTTACCCTAGTACTGCCTGGAGCCGACTCTGGTGACGCGAGCGTGGGAGCCCCTCCTTTCAGCAACATCCAGCTTGCCTCAGCCTTGTGCACTGCTTTGGGGCAGGAGGAGTCCCCCACTAAAATTAAAACTAAGCTGCTATTTCTGCCAGTTTTCCCTGGCCGGTGTTCTTGCTGCTGTGTGGCTTGTGTTAGAGGTTCTGAAATGAGTTTTTGGAGAGGAAAGTCAGACTAACCCTTCAAGTCTTTTGAGAAACAGGTTTTCTGCATTAGTTGAGGGGCAGGAGTTCTGGGCTTGCCATGTGATTTCTGAGCCATCTCTTTCTCTGTCTTGTCTCTCTTCGACCAGGCGGGAAGGAAGACCTATGCTATGGTGTCCGGCCACTCCACTGGTCATTCTCTGGCTTCAGAACTGGTGGAGTCCCATGATGGACATGAGGAGATCATTAAGGTAAGCTTAGTTCACCTCCAACTTTTCTCCTTGTCCTCTTCCTCCCTGCACGTATGTGAGAGGGAGCAGTTGATGTTGTTGCCAAAGGGAGCTTGTGGTTTGATGGAAGGAACCAGACCTGAGCTGCTAGTTCCTGGCAATCTCCTAGAAACATCTTAATTAATACCAGGAGACTACAGTCTGCCTGTTAGCAACTTTGGTGCGGCCTGGCCCCAGGCAAGGGGCTGTACTGGATGACCTTACTAGGGGCCTATCCACTGACCATGTTTTGCTGCTGGAGGTTGTGGAGACAGGTAGGAGGTATGTTTATGGAACTTACTATTTTCCTATGATGGGTTCATCCTGATGGAACTTTTTTTTTTTTTTTTTGAGACGGAGTCTCGCTCTGTCGCCCGGGCTGGAGTGCAGTGGCCGGTTCTCAGCTCACTGCAAGCTCCGCCTCCCGGGTTTATGCCATTCTCCTGCCTCAGCCTCCGAGTAGCTGGGACTACAGGCGCCCGCCACCTCGCCCAGCTAGTTTTTTGTATTTTTTAGTAGAGACGGGGTTTCACCGTGTTAGCCAGGATGGTCTCGATCTCCTGACCTCGTGATCCGCCCGTCTCAGCCTCCCAAAGTGCTGGGATTACAGGTTTGAGCCACCGCGCCTGGCCCATCCTGATGGAACTTATTTATTTATTTATTTATATGTTTTTAGTTTTGTAGAGACAATCTCACCTTGTTGCCTGAGCTGGTCTCCAACTCCTGGGCTCAAGCAATCGTCCTGCCTCAACCTCCCAAAATGCTGGTATTATAGGTGTGCACCACCCCACCTGGCTGATGGAACTTATTTTTTTAAAACTAAAATGATTTTTGTTATTTCTCTCTTTTTTTTTAAATAAAACAGCTTTTTGAGATATAAATTCCATACCATATGATTGACTCAGTTACAGTACAGTTATGTGCTGCATAACAACATTTCGGTCAGTGATGGACTGCATAGACAACAGTGGTCCCATGAGATTATTATACTCCATTTTCACTGTATTTTTTCTAGGTTTAGATACATTACCATTGTGTGATAATCACCTACAGTATTCACTACACTAACATGCTGTGCAGGTTTGTCTGTAGCCTGGGAGCAATAGGGTACACCGTACAACCTAGGGCTGTAGGAGGCCATGCCATCTATGTTTGTGTGTGTACACTCTGTGATGTTTGTACAAGGATGAAATCGCCTAATGATGCATCCCTCAGAATGCGTTGCTATGATTAAGTGATGCATGACTTTGTATATGTGAGTGTTTATGCCAATATAGCTATAGAGCATTTAGCTAAATTTACTGCATTAGGGTAAATTTCCAGAAGTAGAATTGATAGACCAAAAGGTAAATATATTTTTAGGTCTTCTAATCCGAATCACCACATTCCACCAGTAAATTGGCGGTAACAATTTATCCTCCCACCAGCACTATATGAAGCTGCCTATTTTTGTATCGTTAATTTAATTTGAGGTTTCTTAACTAAATAGTGTTCTTATTTCAGGTGTACTTGAAGGGGAGGTCTGGAGACAAGATGATTCATGAGAAGAATATTAACCAGCTGAAGAGTGAGGTCCAGTACATCCAGGAGGTGGGCACCCCTTCCCTCTCACGCAGTGCCTAGGTCATTTCTCTAAATCTCACATTTTTTTTGGCTGTCTTCTTTTGTGGATTCTGGTTTTTCCGCTTCTTTTTCCTTTATGCCTCTGAAATGCTGCCATGCCCTCCTGTGTGTCAAATATATAACTTTTGACCCTTCATACCTGATCCATTAATCCACGGATACTTAAGTACTATGTGCCTAGCACTGTCCCCAGCCACCTATCGAAAATTACCAGCCAACTTTTCACATAATTTCTTCACTCCCTTCCTGGCTCATGTTTCTCATTGGCACTTATGCCCATATAACATATTACACATTTTACTTATTTGTCTTTTGTGTTGTGTGTGTCTCCCCAACAAGAATGTCAGCTGTAGCCCCACTTGACCAGGGCATCTCTCTCCATCCTACGGCCAGTAGTTAGGACAGTGCCTGACTCGTAGTACAGGCCGGGGATGGTGCACAGAGTTGGGTGAGTTGGCGTGCTCTCTTTCTCTACCCTAAAGCTCAAGTTTCTTCCCCTCCCCTCCCAGGCCAGAAACTGCCTACAGAAGCTCCGGGAGGATATAAGTAGCAAGCTTGACAGGGACCTAGGAGATTCTCTCCATCGACAGGAGATACAGGTAATAGGAAATGGTCCATGGTTGGGTCCCCACCGAGGAGGTGGGGTTGTGCCAGGCAGTCTCATTTACCAGTTACCCAGTGTGTGCTGAATCTAGCATCTCTGCCAGGAATGGAGAAAATAGAGGTGATGCTGGCTTCCCTGGAGCACTCACAATCTGGTTAGGACTCTCCAGCCGATGAGCACTTACATTTACACATGTCAGCTTAAGCATAAGTACACCTGCTCCTGAAACACTGTACAGAAATCGAACTTATACAAATTAAATATCATCAGTTGTTAGCAAAGCCTCTTATCTATAAGGATTCTGTGATCAAGCTTCCTATAATAATGGAATTTTATTTTATTTTATTTTTTATTTTTTATTTTTTTTTTGAGACGGAGTCTCGCTCTGTCGCCCAGGCTGGAGTGCAGTGGCCAGATCTCAGCTCACTGCAAGCTCCGCCTCCCGAGTTTACGCCATTCTCCTGCCTCAGCCTCCCGAGTAGCTGGGACTACAGGCGCCCGCCACTACGCCCGGCTAGTTTTTTGTATTTTTTTAGTAGAGACGGGGTTTCACTGTTAGCCAGGATGGTCTCGATCTCCTGACCTCGTGATCCGCCCGTCTCGGCCTCCCAGAGTGCTGGGATTACAGGCTTGAGCCACCGCGCCCGGCCAATAATGGAATTTTATAAAGCAGACAGTCACCTGTAAATCCACACTTCTCATAAGCTGATCTTGCTTAGTTTGGGTGGCACCTGTAGTGTGAATTGAAGTCCGTGCCCTAGCCTGTTATTAATCTTGTATATAGTTATGTCTCACCTGGGATGGGAAGCTCCTCAAGGTTAGGAGTTCACCCCACCCCCATCCCGTGTCTGTATCCTCACCCTCCCTCTCTCCCCAGGTCTGGGATGTAGAAGGCATCAGTAAATGTTTGTTAGACTGAACAGATTGGATAAGTCTTTCCTGGGATGGATAATCCTGGGATCCTGCTTTTCAGTTTTTCCAAAACTCGAGGATAGAAATGCCCTCAGGAGAACAGAGCTGTCTCTTTGTGACTTTGCCCTCATCCTTTAGATTCTGAGTTGTATCTTTAATTTGCATTTTGGTTCGGGCAGGGTGTCTTGCTCCAGCAGCAGCCCCTGCCTGCGTTCCCTTGAGGGGAACAGCAGCCCAGCAGCTGGTGCAAGGAAAGTTCTTTGTCTTGCACATGCACTTGTGTGGTGGAACATTTCCTAATTTTTGCTTTGGCTGAAGGTAGGCCTTTCAGTGCCTGAGCTCACATCTGGCTGGTGGGAGCTCCTTTGTCAGGTGGCAGAAGAACCTAATGTGCACAGAGACTGGCCCAAAGTCCAGCCCCCTTGTTTGCACAAACCAGCTGTCATATGATGAATAATCAGGCTTTGGGTCAGAAATAATTTTAAAAGGGCTTCCCTTTGTAATTTTTGCTTGGTCAAACTTTGCCAGGATCCCTGGGGGCAAGGGAAACTCTTTGTTTGTGGCAGGCAGCTGCACTTATTCCCTGGCTAAGAAGAATGAACTACACATACTTTTCTATCTGCTGAAAGGTTTTAGCCTGAGGTTTTTTTTCATCCTCCCTACAAGGCTAGGGTGTTCCCTTTCAAGGCCACACACATTTCTCCACCCCCTCTTGTTTCTATTTTCTCAGGGAACACTAGGAATCTTTTTTTCTTTCCCTTCCTTCCCTCTTCCTCTTTTCCTTTCTTAATTCCTTCCTTTTTCTCCCTCCCTGTCTTTTTCTCTCTCCCTGCCTCCCTTTCACCTTCCTCTCTCTCTCCCTGTCCTTCTCTAAGATTTGAGTGTTAGGAGAATAATGTTCAAAGTTGGTTGCTTTCATCTGTTTTAACTACCAATTTTATTTTTCTTTGAACAGGTGGTGCTAGAAAAGCCAAATGGCTTTAGTCAGAGTCCCACGGCCCTGTACAGCAGCCCACCTGAGGTGGGTAACAGAGGACACAACGGTGGCTCTGCTTAGCCAGGGGCAGGATTGCCTCCTCCCCATCCTATTGTTTATTGCTTTCTCTCTCTCTCTCTCATTAAATACAAGAGTAGTAGTTGACATAAAAATTCAAACAACAGAGAAATATAAAGAGTGGAAATTCTCCTTCCCCAATCTCATTCCTTACAAGTATCCACTGTTAACAGATTGAAGTGGGTGGATCTTTCTAGGGCAGTGCTTCCCAGCCTCAGCTGCTCACTGGAATGACTTTGCAAGCTTTAAAGGATATGATGCCTGGGTCCCATTCCTAGAGCTTGTCATTTCATTGTTCCAATAAGTGGCCTGGGCATCAGGACTTTTAAGAGCTCTTCAGGTCATACTAATGTTTAGCTAAAGTTGAGTGCCAGTCTTCTAGAATATTTTTATATGCATAGACAACCATATTTAAATATCATGTATATGTTATATACATACCATATATACATAATATATGTATATAATATATATGTGCTTTTCTCAACTATAGGATGGTAAATACATTTTTCTTTGCTTGCTTTTTTTTTTAACTAAAGAGTATATTATAACCTTCTTTCCATGTCAGTACATAATAGATCTACCTCATTCTTTTGAATAACTACGTAGTATTTCCTTCCATGGCTGTACTTGATCGATTGACTGATTGACTGACAGAGTCTCACTCTGTCACCCAGGATGCAGTGCAGTGGTGTGATCTCGGCTCACTGCAACCTCCGCCTCCTGGGTTCTAGCAATTCTCGTGCCTTAGCCTCCTGAGTAGCTAGAACTACAGGCATGAGCCACCACGCCTGGCTAATGTTTGTATTTTTAGTATAGATGGAGTTTCACCATGTTGGCCAAGCTGGTCTCGAACTCCTGACCTCAGGTGATCCACCCACCTCAGCCTCCCAAAGTGTTAGGATTACAGGCATGGGCCACTGCACCCGGCCACCATGACTGTATTTTTAAAAAGTGTGTTATTGTGTTTTTTTGTGATTATATAATACAAAACTTTCATACTTTAGAAAATTTGGAAAATTCAGAAACACAGGAAAGTGAAAGAAGAAAAAAATGTCACTTGTAATCTACTCAGGGAAAAACCACAGTGAAATTTCATCTTTCCCTGAATGCAAATATATATTTATAATATTCACATTGTACAGTATGTAGCATGTCTTTATAATTGTTTTTTTTTTGTTTCTTTAGTTGGGTATGTTTTGGCATTCGGTGTTTTTGGCCCTCAGGTATAGGTTGAATCAGACCCACCCATTAGTTCATGGCACATCATCCTCGTGGGTCCTGTCAAGACCTCTCACTGGTTTTAGTTCTTGTTTTTTGGTTTTTTTGCCTCTCCACTTCCTGCAAGAGGCACTCACTCTAATGAATTCAATATATGGCTTTAAATATGCCTGTAAAATGTTTCAATATACGTGATGAACTTGTGCTATATCTTCTTCAAGCAGTCCTCCCACCTCAGCCTACCCAGTAGCTTGTTCTTGTTTTCCCTGGTACCATGTTTTTTAGGATCTATCTAAATTGCTGTATTAAAATCTAGTTCATTGCTTCTGCCTCTACATGTAGTTTTATAACTTACTTTTTTGCTTCATATCACATGATGAAATAATATTTTCATGAAAGTTTTCCATGTTATTAAACAGCCTTATGAGAACACTCTTTGAAATAAGTGCATAATAGTTGTGTTCCAGGAGCCTTTTAAAACATTTTCACCTGCCCATTGGCTCAGGTGAGGATTTAGGGAAACTGACTGGATAACTTACGACATCTAGATTTGGAATGCTGTGATTCTAACCACTTGCTTTAGATGTGCAGCTTGGATTTTCTCCTTCTTTTGAATCACCATATTTGGCAAATACATTGTTGGCAACAAATTACAATAATACCTGGTAATATCTGTTTGGCCTCTTCTCACAAGCTCAAAGCTGTACCGGATGTTATCTTACCTAGTTTTGAGGCAACCTGTAAGGCAGGGTGTGGTAGGGAGTGTACTTACTGCCTCACAGATAAAGAAATGAAGGCCCACAGGACTTCATTTCTTCATTGTCACCCACAGGATGATAATGCACAGACTGGGACCCTGTCTTCCTCCTCCCAGCCGAGAGCTCTGAGCTCTGGTTTGAAGGCGTTGCTGCTTCCCACTGTGCAAGATTGGGAGAGATTTTTCTGTCAGACTCACAGGGAGTTTGTAATCGAAGTGTCTGGTGCCTGTGCAGCAGAGACGGGGGCGAGACCCTACGTGTTAGCTCATCCCTAACCACCAGCCCACGGTTGGGTGTGTCTGGGAGAGACTGAGCAGTTACCTCGATGAGACACCGTTTTCCACATGGAATCAGATTCCTGGACTCATTGCATGCTTTTGCCATAAACCTGGCCCTCCATCAGTAACCCTTTATATGCTGCTCTCAGTGCCAAAAGCTGAGAATGGTAAAGGATGTGCTTTTGGACCACTCCCTTTGTGATGGGTGTGACATAGTCCCTGTCCGATGGGAACTGTGGTCCAAGGGGAACATGGTCTCTGCTCTCAGAGAGTTGTAGGCGGATAGAGGGAAACAGGACACACACCTAGAGACAGCATCCACATATTCGCCAAGAAATCAATCAGTGGATACATAAGTGAAATACTACTGAGCATGTCCTAAAATAGTTGGGTGTTTTGAGGCTAGCAGAGTTCTTTACGGTATGAAAGGACAATGTTTCATTGAATAACTCAGAATTCCTGGCTGCCTAAGGTGACTCTCTCCTTGTGTGATGACAGTTCTTTTGTGAGGGTGGTCTGGATGAGATGGTCCAAACCAGTGTGTGCCTGGGAGGGGACCTTTTCTTACTGAGTCAGAAACTTGATGGCTTCCTCTTCCCTTCCTTGCTCTGGCTGTAGGTGGACACCTGTATAAATGAGGATGTTGACAGCTTGAGGAAGACTGTGCAGAACTTACTGGCTAAGCTTCAGGAGGCCGAGCGGCAACACCAGTCAGACCGTGTCGCTTTTGAGGTGAGATTTGGGATTTGGGGAGAAGGTGCCCTAAGGGATGGACTAGTGAACACAGGTGCCAGTGATGTCTCAGCTTGGACTTCCTGTCTCTCTGGCTGAGTGCCACAAACTGGAAAGCAAGACTGTGAGGCCTGGAACACTTGTCTGCTTCTCCCTCTCTTGGACGTTTATACTGTTTACTGTCCAAGGCCGGCCCATAGTTCAAAGGTCAGCTTGGGATTCTCTGCTCTGATGAATTTGAGGGTGGTGCCCATCTGGGGCAGCCAGTGATTCAGAAGTCATTTCTGTCTGTGTCGTGGTAAGAATCCCTGGGCGCTTGAGACTCTGTGCAGGCAAGGACTGCTGTTGGCATGTCACCCCCGCATCCCTAGTGTCTGGCGCAATACCTGGTATTAGATAGGTGCTTCATAAACGTGGACTGGATGAGTGACTAAATCTGTGTTGTTGTAGAAAGAACTGCACCCATCAAGTTGGAGGATTTGGGCTCTAGACTCAGCTTTGCAGAGCTTTGTGGTCTAGGATGAGTATCTTTTTTTCACTCTGCCACCAAGCTGGAGTGCAGTGGTGCAATCTTGGCTCACTGCAACTTTCGCCTCCCAGGTTCAAGCGATTCTCCTGCCTCAGCCTCCCGAGTAGCTGGGATTATAGGCACGCGCCGCCATGCCCAGCTAATTTTTGTGCTTTTATTAGAGACTGGGTTTCACCATGTTAGCCAGGCTGGTCTCGATCTCCTAACCTTGTGATCCGCCTGCCTCAGCCTCCCAAAGTGCTGGGATTACAGGTATGAGCCACCACGCCCGGCCTGGAATGAGTATATTAATTACTGTTATAGTACAGAAGTCTATAAATGGAGAGTAAAGCCCCCTACTATATGTGAGGTCTTCCATGTTTTCTAGAAAATCCTTTGAGTATAAAACAAGGTACATGTGCAGTTTCCTTCCTTCCTTCCTTCCTTCCTTCCTTCCTCCCTCCTTCCCTTCCCTTCCCCCCTTCCCTTCTTCCCTTCTCTTCTTCCCTTCCCTTCTTCCCTTCTCTTCTTCCCTTCCCTTCTTCCCTTCCCTTCTTCCCTTCCCTTCCCTCCCCTCCCCTCCCCTCCCCTCCCCTCCCCTCTTTCCTTTCTTGGCAGGGTCCCACTCTGTTGCCAGGCTTGAGTGCAGTGGCACAATCTCGGCTCAATGCAACCTCCACCTCCCGGACTCAAGCCATGTCCCACCTCAGCCTCCTGAGTAGCTGGGACAACAGGTGCACACCACCATGCTTGTCTAATTTTTGTGTTTTTTGTAGAGACAGGGTCTTGTCATGTTGTCCAGGCTGGTCTCAAACTCCTAGGCTCAAGCAGTCTGCATGCCTCGGCCTCCCAAAGTGTGGGGATTACCGACATGAGCCACCACACCTGGCCTGTGGGCGGTTTTCCAACTGCTCTGTGTGAGGTTAACCATTTGTTACTTGCTTTTGTTCTTCCACAAGTAACATATTCTTTGTGTCATAAATATGTTATGATAGGGTTATATCCTGCCTAGGCATGCTGGGGGCTGGTAAAAAGAGAAACGCCAGCCTGAACTCTTCATTTTCATGGAACTGAGAAGGAGAATTTTTGAGAGGAGGCTTGGGGGTGAGGAGGAAGGGCACCAAGGATGATAAACTGTGTTAGCCGAAGTCTTATTAGAATAAGTAGTTTAACCTCTCTGAGCATCTGTTTCAACTTTTGGGAAAAGGGTTACTGAAATACACTTTACGAGTTTGCTGTGTAGGTGGAGTGAGGTGATATATGTGAGGGCACTTGATTATTCTGAAGGGTTTTAGAAATATAAAATTGTCTATATTTTTCTTAGCAATCAGTTTAACAAGGAGATTTTCCTATTGTAAATAGCTTGGACTTAGGGTAATATTAAAATTAGTTTGTCATCTCAGAACAAAGGAGCTGTGTGGTGAAGGGGTATGTTGCATCTATTTCAGATTCCACAATTTGTATAATTTAGTTGGTGATGTATCAGTTGGTGACCAGCTGTTTCCTACCTTTTCCAAACAAAACAGGAGGAAAGTAAGGTTGAGGCTCTAGCACTGACCAGGTTGTGAATTTTGGGAAAAAAAAATTCTGCATTGAGAGGCATTATGAAGTTGTGGAAATTAACAGAAATACTTGTTGGTTTTAATCACACATGGAGGAGTCTGCTGCTCTGGATTTCAGAGCCTGAGCAAAAGTACCCTGACAGCTGTAACCCACTGTCCAGAATGTAGAAGGGTTTATTTTTCTTAACCCCATAGTATGCAGCACCACCTGCAGTAGGAGATGCTTCTTGCTGGGTGCTGTGGCTCACACCTGTAATCCCTCAGGAGGCTGAGGCAGGAGGATCCTTGAGCCCAGGAGTTTGAGACCAGTCTGGCCAACATAGATCTCATCTCTACAAAAATAAAAAAATTAGCCCGGTGTGGTGGAGCAAGCCTGTGGCTCCAGCTACTTGGAAGGCTGATTTGGGAGGATCTTTGGAGCCCAGGAGGTGAAGGCTGCGGTGAGCTATGATTGCGCCACTGCAGTCTCGGTGGGCAACAGATTGAGACCTTGTCTAAAAAATAATATAATATATGAGTAATTTTTTTTTTGAAAAAGGAGGTGCTCCTTGGGTCATTCCCACTGTTGGGCTAGGTTGGCAACCTTTTTATAATTAAGAGGTTCCCTCGGGGGCAGGGTTGGCTGGAGCTACGGAGTCAAATGTGGAAGGGGAGTCCATATTTTTTTTTAACCTTTTGCTCCGACAGTGGGGTGCAAGAATCAGATCATGGCCTTGTTAACACTGTGCTTGAGCTCACATCAGCCTCAGTGCAGTGTTTATTTATATACAGAAATGAAAGGCCTTACTTTTAAGTTCCTGCCTATGGGGATGGCCTGTTTCAGGTTAATATGGGTCATTTGAAGGCTTGTCTCAGTCTCTCCTAGTGAATTGGACTCCCTGGTCTAGTTTTCTGAACCTCGGGGTAGGAAGGGCAAGATGATCAATTACCATGAAAATAACTTGCCATTAAGCACGGGTTTCCTGTTCTACTGACTGCTTGCTGTCAAGAAGGATTTGCAGTAAGAGTGAGTTTGCTCTGGACAGGGCTGGTGTGTAGCATAGACACATCCCATCACACATCACTCTGTGCTGTACTTTCGCCTTCCCAGTTCTGACCTTGGGAAGGGCCGGATAAACTGGCTGCTGATGTTCTGTTTTCCCAGGGCTGGCTGCTAGGCTTTCCAGAAGTTACCTGGATTCTTTTTAAATAAATGATGAGCAGTCAGTGTGAGGTACCTGGGAAGCACTGAAATGGATGGTGAAGTATCTGGGTCCTAGCACTGGCTGTCATTCACTAGCTGGGTAACCTTGAATAGGTCAGTTGACCTTTACTTGTTAAAGGAGAGGGTTGGATTAGATGAACATCAGTTCCACTCATGATTTTATTGAGTAGTTACTGCATATGAGGTACTGTGGGAGCTCTAGAAGTGTAATGGTGCTCAGTCTGTGCCATCAGGACACTGACAGTCTACTTCAGGGTGCACACAGTGACTGGGCAAAATCTGTTCAATGCTATGAGAGGGAAGGCCATGTGTTCCTTGTGTGTCCTCTCCCTGGGCACACGAAGGAAGGGCTCCTCCCCCAGGCTCTCTGGAAGAAGGGTCATCTAAGTGAGACCTGGAGGATGAGTAGGAGTTGGAAAGACGTAAGGTGGAAGAAAGGAGGCAAGTTCTTTGCTTTCTCATTCTAATATTCTGCTTCTGTCCTCTCTAAATTGGTTTCTCATCTCTGATAAAAGACAAATTCGTCTGGTCACGGTGGCTCATGCCTGTAATCCCATCACTTTGGGAGGCCAAAACGGGTGGATCACCTGAGGTCAGGAATTCGAGACCAGCCTGACCAACATGGAGAAACCTCGTCTCTACTAAAAATACAAAATTAGCTGGGCGTGGTGGCACATGCCTATAATCCCAGCTACTTGGGAGGCTGAGGCAGGAGAATCACTTGAACCCGGGAGGCAGAGTTTGTAGTGAGCCGAGATCACGCCATTGTACCCCAGCCTGGGCAACAAGAGTGAAACTCTGTCTCAAAAAATAAATAAATAAATAAATAAGACAAATTCTTCCTGATGCTTAGTAGCCCTTCCAGGTGCCATTTTGGCTGTTGTGTGTGGGCTCTATTGCTGGAAGTGAGGGTGGGAGTGTTGAGGAGACAGAAGGAAGGAGCTGGAGGTACCCTCCCTGGGATTATTTGCTTTTGAATTTGTAGGAAAGCCACAACATTGGGTTAAGCTTGGGTGGTGGTGGAGGGTTCATGGGGATGTTGAAGGAGTCACCTATCTGAAAAGTGGTGCTTGTGGGTTCCAGGTGTCACTTTAAAGTGGACCTCAGTCAACTGTGAGCCAGTTAACCCTGGAAATAGACTTACACTGCTGGAGTGCTGAGGTGGTCCTGCACAGCGAAGGGGAGGTGGTGGTGTGCCCATTAGTGTCACCAGCTTTCTCCTGTCATGGCTCCAGAGCCACCCAGCTTCCTGGGTTCTTTTCTAAGGTTTTTTTCATGTTTGCTCTTTTTTCCACACCATTTAACATATTCCTGTTCCGTGTTTTAGGTCACACTCAGCCGGTACCAGAGAGAAGCAGAACAGAATAATGCAGCCCTTCAGAGAGAGGAGGACAGAGTGGAGCAGAAAGAGGCAGAAGTTGGAGAGCTGCAGAGGCGCTTACTAGGGATGGAGACGGTAATTGGGGGATCTTGCTTGTCATTGCCTGGACTCCTGGGCTGGAAGGGGCCTGTGGGTGGATTGAAACGGTTGCCGAGACCCTTCTTTTCCAAGCGTCTCCAGAAAAGCACACTTCACAGCTTCCTTTGGCAGATCCCTTCAAATATATTTTAGCCTTCAAGGAATTAACCTCCCCGTAACTAGCGTTGATCCTATTTCCACATTAGTTTCCTGTACAGATGCCCCTTTTGAAGTCCTGGTTTCTCAGGGACTGGCAGCCATAGCTGGCGAGTGGGCCTGCATGATGCAGAGCTGGGTTCTGCCTCAGGGCAGCTGGGTGAGGCTGAGTGAGAGTGGGAAGGGTTCTCCTCGTCAAGGGAGGGTGCCCCATCAAACCAGCTCATCTTGCTGCTCTTTGGCAGCTGTCCAGGCCCAGCAGGGTCTAAGTCCCAGCCTGGCACCCATCTCACCCCAAACACAGAAACTGTTGCCATCTTCTCATCCTAGATTTTCTTTTGTGGCCCACCCAGGAGCATCAGGCCTTACTGGCGAAAGTCAGGGAAGGGGAGGTGGCCCTAGAGGAACTTCGGAGCAACAATGCTGACTGCCAAGCAGAACGAGAAAAGTAAGGGCTTGGCTCTTGTTCACGGTGAAGTTGGGTTGCAGGGAGGGGAGGGTGGGCCATGCAGCCTGTCGCTCCTGTGGTGGCCTGGTCTGGGGAGGAAGCTGGTGCTGATGTCAGATCTTCCAGCTCTGACTCACCATGAGCTTGCTCAGGGTGGAGCCCCACCCAACAGATACCATTTGGGAGGCCGCCATCTCCAGGGAGTTCATTTTCCATGGGGTAATAACCTAAAGAAAAGGCTTTCACAGTTTTAGAGCCAAGGGCAAGCAAGAGCTGGTGGAGCATCTACTGTTGCTGTGTGTCATTCCCCAGATTAGTGCAGTGGATATGTTATGCCTTTGTTTCCTCCCCGCTGAAACAAAAACTGACTGTAAACTGTTTGAGGGTAGAATTGATTAACAGTCATGCTGATGAAAAATGGAATGAGCAGCTTCATGAGGAGATACTGAACTTCCTGTTACTTGAAGCAATGCAGATAGAAACTGAGAACCACGTGTCAGCAGAGTCCCATAGGTGATCACTAGATCCTTTCTACTTCCAAGGTGAGAGGGTTTTGCAAATTCCCTCTGATCACAGGAAATCAGAGGCCCTGGACAACCAATGAAACCTACAGAGCAAAGAGTGTGCCTTCTAGATCTTCAGGAATTTGGAAATTATGCTGTTGGCAATTAATAAATAAGACCTCAAATGGTAAATCACATTTAACATCAGCATATTTGGTTTGATCTTCATTGTATAAGGTGGACCTTTTTTAGTTCAACAAGACATTTTCTAAAGGGCCTTTTAAGGAGTTCCAAGAAGAACAGACACAATTCTTGCCCTTTAGGGCCCCTCAGTCTTCTGGAGGCATTTTCTCTCCTTTAGGATAACCTAGATTTGACCTTCCTGGCATGTCATACACATGTCATATTGTAGCCTCCTTTCTGACTGGACTTTGTGTCAGAATTAATATCAGAATTAATCAGCACTCCTTCCTCGGTGGGTAGGTGCGCATGGGCAGAGCAAGAGAGACCAAAGGGCTAGATAATCGGAAGCCAGGGCTTGGGAATGGCAGTGACAGCTGTGTCAAGTACGTGCTGATTTCTACATAAAAGGAGTCTGAGAAGTAGGGCATTGGAGAGCTGAAAGTGGAAATTTAGAATGCTTGGAGTTTAGGAAGGATAAGGGGTAGCTCAGGTTGCGTGGTACCCCAAGCAGCATGCACTTGTCAGCTTCCTCAGGCAGAACTGGGGAGTGATGGATTCTTCAGGGGCCCAAACCCCAGGATACTCTCCCAAGTAACCTGACTAAAAGAAGACTGTTCCTCTACTCATAATGCTTCTTACACCAAATATATGGGTTTTCCATATCAAGCACTTCTCCAATTCTCAGTTGATACCAGCTGGGTACCCTACACTTTAATTCAATTCTGAGATAACCCAGAGTTAGTGCACAGCCACAGGTTAAGGGCCAGTCCTGCAAGACTGCCCCTACTTCAGATGCCAGTCACAAGTAGTGGGGTCTAGGGTACCTACACTTCTGTCCAACTTGGCTATAAATTGGAGGTTCCCATATCCTCTTTTCGGGTTTGATAACTTGCTGTAATGGGTTTGCTGTCATAGAACTCAGGGAAACATTTTCCTTATTTATTTATTTATTTTTTCGAGACTGAGTCTCACTCTGTTGCCCAGGCTGGAGTGCAGTGGTGCAATCTCGGCTCACTGCAACCTCCGCCTCCCAGATTCAGGTGATTCTCCTGCCTCAGCCTCCTGAGTAGCTAGGACTACAGGTGTGTGCCACCACGCCTGGCTAATTTTTTGTATTTTTAGTAGAGATGGAGTTTCACCATGTTGGCCAGGCTGGTCTTGAACTCCTGACCTCAGGCAGTCTGTCTGCCTTGGCCTCCCAAAGTCATGGGATTACAAGTGTGAGCCACCATGCCGGGCCTACTTATTTTTTAATTTAAATTTTTTTTCATTGAGACAGGGTCTTGCCATGTTGCCCAGGCTGGTCTCGAACTCCTGGGCTGAAGCAGTCTTCCCACCTCACCTTTCCAGAGAGCTGGGATTATATTCGTGAGCCACTGCACCTGGCCAACATTTCACTTATTATTACTGGGTTATGATAAAGGATTCAAATGAACAGACAGATGAGGTACATAGGGCAAGGTCAGCATGTGGATGCATTAACCAAGCTGGAAGCTCTGAACCCCTTTGTTTTGGGTTCTTACAGAGGTTCATCACATAGGCATGATTGATTAAATTATTGGCCACTGGTGATTAGTTTAGTCTCTAGCTCCTATCCCTGTCCCTTTCCCAGGCGTTAGTGGGAGTTATGGGGCTGAAAGTTTCAACCCTTTAATCCTGCCTTGGTCTTTTGACTAGACCCGTCCTGAAGCTATCCAGGGACCCCAGCCACCAGTCATTATTTGCATACAGAAAGACACTCATCAGTCTTGGAGATTCCAAGGCTCAAGAATCAGGGAATGTGACCAAATATTATAACAAAACATAGGAGCTGTATGTCAGGAACCGGGACAGAGACCCATTATATATTTCTTATTATTTTACACTGCCCTTTGGGGGATCTTGGCTCAGTCTGCTTAGAAGATGCAAAGGAAGCAACAGTGGTTTGGGAATCAGGAGACCTAGAAACAAAATTGTGTGAAGAGGCTTTAAGGAGCAATCCTGTCTCCCTCCTCCAAATCCCTGCCAACAGCTTGATGGTGTTGAGTGTAATAATCCCAGCTCCAGCTGGGCATGGTGGCTCACACCTGTAATCCTAGCACATTGGGAGGCAGAGACAGGAGGATTGCTTGAGTTTAAGAGTTCGAGGCTGGGCGCGGTGGCTCACACCTGTAATCCCAGCACTTTGGGAGGCCAAGGTGGGTGGATCACAAGGTCAGGAGATCAAGACCATCCTGGCTAACATAGTGAAACCCCGTCTCTACTAAAAATCCAAAAAAAAAAAAAAAAATTAGCCAGGTGTGGTGGCTGGCGCCTGTCGTCCCAGCTACTCAGGAGGCTGAGGCAGGATAATGGCGTGAACCCGGTAGGTGGAGGTTGCAGTGAGCCTAGATCACGCTACTGCACTCCAGCCTGGGTGACAGAGTGAGACTCCGTCTCAAAAAAAAGAAAAAAAAAATGTTCGAGATCAGCCTGGCCAACATGGTGAGGCTCTGTCGCTACCAAAAAAAATTTTAATTAGCCAGGTGTGGTGGCATGTGCCTGTAGTCCCAGCTACATGGGAGACTGAGGTAGGAGGATTGCTTGAGCCCAGGAGGTCAACCTGGCAGTGAGCCATGTTTGCATTACTGCACTCCAGCCTGGGCTACAGAGTGAGACCCTGTCTCCAAAAAAAAAAAGAAAGGTGGGGTGGGGAAGATATTAGCTTCTACTTGAATCTTTCCAGTAATGAAGAGTTTATTACACATGAGACTGCCCACTTTCTGACAGCTTTAATACTGAGAAAGTCTTTCCTGTGTTAATATAAAAATGGCTTCCCTGGAACCATCTACCTGTTGCTTCTAGATTTACCCTCCAGAGTTTTCCAGAATGACTTATCCCTTCTAACCTTCTGAGCCTCAGTTTCCTCACTTGGACTAGGTGATCCCTGATGATGCTTCCAATGTGATGTTCTTTTTTTTTGCGGGACAAAGTCTTGTTCTGTGGCCAGGCTGGAGTGCAGTGGTACCATCTTGGCTCACTGCAACCTCTGCCTCCTGGGTTCAAGCAATTCTCGTGCCTCAGCCTCCTGAGTAGCTGAGACTACAGGCACACGCCACCACACTTGGCTAATTTTAATATTTTTAGTGGAGATGGAGTTTCACCATGTTGGCCAGGCTGATCTTGAACTCCTGACCTCAGTGCTTCCAATGTGATGTTCTAAGGTACCCACCACCTACGTTTCAGGGCAGCCTACTGGCGAATCAGGCAAAGGGAATCATATTAATGGGAACCTCCCAAGCTCAAGGCTCTTCCTGTGACTGGGTAAAGAAGTCATCTTGTTCCCTTGCTTCAGCCTTCTGGTCTTTATCCCCAGGGCTGCTACCCTGGAAAAGGAAGTGGCTGGGTTGCGGGAGAAGATCCACCACTTGGATGACATGCTCAAGAGCCAGCAGCGGAAAGTCCGGCAAATGATAGAGCAGGTAAGCTGGGTTGGTTTATAACCTGCCCTCGGGGAGGTCACCCCAAGTCTATGCTCTTATTTGTTTCCTAGGGAGCTTGACTTATATTCATGCATTTCCCATGTCAAACATTTATAGCTACCAATTACCAGGGTTCGGTTATTAGGATTTGCTTTTCTCCCATCTTTCCCCTACTATTTTGTTTGTTTGCCATTTGGCCTCTGCTTTCCAATAGGAAAGGAAGGAAAAGGTTAATTTCTCATATACTTTGTGAAGAGTGTGGGTAAATGAGTAGTTGAGTCATAATAAACTCTGTTATCTGTACAGATTATCAGTCTTTGAGCCTCATGGCTGCTTTCCTGCCTTACCCCACCTGAGCTTGAGGGTAGCATACTAAGGATTTGTCGATTTGCAGAATTGTTTTGGGAGCCTAAAGCTCCGTAACTGGGAGGTTGGGAGGTCCTATGTGCTTCATGTCAGCTCCATTAGTGTCTGTTTTATTTACTGCTATTTTCCATTATCTAGAACAGAGTCTGTCATGTAGTAAGTACTCAATAAATATGTTTCGAATGAAAAAATAATTTGTATTTTCCAAAACCAAATGGAATGGGTTTTGAGTCATTCATTATTTTGGATTCTCAGGGTGGTATTCCCCTCACACACTCCTCACTCCCGCCCCTGGGATAATCAAGAGTTTAATATTGACTGAAAGGAAGCCTTTGTAGAAAAGCTAATGAAGTCATATGGAGTTGCAGGGCTCTGCTGGCTTCCCCAGCAGCTGGGGTGAAAAGTCTGGTGAGTGTGTAATGAGTCATTGCAAAATGAGCTCCAGTGTCTCCCACACCTTTGCAGCTACAGAATTCAAAAGCTGTGATCCAGTCAAAGGACGCCACCATCCAGGAGCTCAAGGAGAAAATTGCCTATCTGGAGGCGGAGGTGTGTGTGCTGGGCAGCCCAGCAGGGGAACGGGGCTCTTGAAGAGAAGGTGGTCATAAGGGAGACAGAGGTTATGGAGGGGTCTTTGTCATGTCTCGCTGCTGCTCTGAAGTGAATACCTAGGGTGGTTGGTTGACTTTCAGTTCAGTTGAGTAAACATTTTCTGAGAACCTTCAGGAAGCTGCTAACAATGATGAGATGACCCCCTCCACCCCACCTTCAATTGACATGTCATCCGGGTGCAAGCCACATGCCATGGCTGTACGCTGGCTAATTCTGACCCTCCAGGCTTTGCAAAGGAGCTGGCAGTGGTGCTGGGCTGTGAAGGAGGAGGAGGCATTCATATAGATGGAGTCTTTTCCAGGGCTAGATTACCTAACGAGTTGCCCTCCTAGTCTAATTTCCACTTTGCCACAGGGCCCTACCTATCTGTTGACTACCCGAAGATCACTTTGCAAACACTCTGTGAAGACCCTTGTAGTGAGGGAGATAAATGGGAGAAAGGGTTATCTTTAGGGAGTTTGCAGTCTATAGTCAGAGATAAAATGTATATTTTTAAAAAGACCAAAGAATGCTTTATAGAATAGCATATCAACAAAGGCAAGTGAGTATCTCAACTGAGAACAAAAAATTATATATAGGGGCCAGGTGCAGTGGCTCATGCCTGTAATGCCAGCACTTAGGGAGGTTGAGGCGGGAGGATAGCTCGAGGCCAGGAGTTCAAGACCTAGGCAACATAGTGAGACGTTGTCTCTGAAAAAGAAAATTTGTTTTAATTAGCCAAATGCGGTGGCATGCATCTGTAGCCCAGTTACTTGGGAGATTTAAGGGAGAGGATCACTTGAACCCAGGAGGCCGAGGCTGCAGTGAGCTATAATCACGCCACTGCACTCCAGCCTGGGCAACAGCGTGGGACCCTATCTCAAAAAAAAAAAAAAAAAAAGAACTGTATGTAGAGGATATATAGGAAACCATCAGTCTGTCAGTGTTGTACAGAGTTACAGAGGAGCAGGTATTGGAGGACAAGTGCAATCTATAGTAACGAAGACGAGACAAGACTGTATCCAGGTGGTGGCTCACGTGGGGGTAGAGGCAACAGCAGCACAAACACAGGCAGAGAGACCAGAATGCACTAGGTGAATGTGACACCTGGGAAACCAGAAAAAGGCCAACTCTAACCCCTAAGCTTGTGTTACAGAATTTAGAGATGCACGACCGGATGGAACACCTGATAGAAAAACAAATCAGTCACGGCAACTTCAGCACCCAGGCCCGGGCCAAGACAGAGAACCAGGGCAGGTGAGTGAGCGCGTGTAGATAGAATGGGGCCAGGGAGGAGGAGGGAAGGAGGGACAGAGCTATGTGGAACATTTAGTGCTCAGGCAAGAAAAAGGCCCCTTTAGATCCAGCTTTCCTCCCTCAGTCTCTAATCTGACCCATTGTTTGCCAGAACCATTTTCTAACCCAATTAGGGTAGAACCTGTTACCACAAGCCCAAGGAGGTCCATGAATGGCTTCTAGAGGTGTATGAACCACCTGAAATGGTATGCAAAATTTATTTATAATGTTTGCATATTTCTAGGGAGAGGGTATTTTGCCTCTAAGAGATTCAGAAAAGGACCCGTGATCTTGACAAAATCGAGAATCACAGCTATATCCACTTCTCAGTTGTTTAACTGCCCCTCTCTTTTCTTCACCCTTGCTACAAGACACATGTATCATGCCCCAAATCTTCTCTTAGATGTCACTGAATGATTACCATTTTAAAGCACTTGGAACCCAAGTGATCAGCCGGCACTGCAGTGTAAGATTCCAGAGGCAAATGTGAAGATTCCACAGGCTCTGTGAAGGGTGGGCCACAACACAGCTGTTCCCAGCACAACTCAGTGTTTCCAACCTTCTTTTCAGTATTAGGATATCCAAGCCCCCCAGCCCGAAGCCCATGCCTGTCATCCGAGTGGTGGAAACCTGAGCTGCCTGGAGATGGATGCTGCCATTGCTGCTGCCTCTGCCTCGGAGAAGCCCACCGCCCCTGTTGGCTGTTAGCGCTGACTTTGACTTTCTGGCTGTCCCCTGGCTGCACCCAGGACTTAGGGCTCCTGTGTCTCACCATTCCCAAGCTCCTGGCCACTCTATGCTGGGCAGACAGAGCATGAGCACCTATTCAAGGCAACTGCAGCCCTTTGGAAGACATTGTCCTGCGAGCAGGACAGGGCAGTATCTATATTCCTACAGCGACTATTTTTCTCTGTAGAGAGCCTCCCTTCTGTTGTAGACTGGACTCTGGCTGCCCCATAAGCCAGGCCTTCATCAGATTGGAGAGTTGACAAGATTTGCCTCAGCCCTAAAAGCTGGAGACACAGATGTCCAGAGTGATTGGAGAGTGTCCTGGGGGAATGAAGTTCCTTCCACAAACACAGCTCAGTTCTTAGCAACAAACTGTTTGTTTTTCTACTTGCTCCACCTGCAGCCTACGCTGACCTGGCCTCCTGCAGACAGATAGTGGGGTTACCTGGCGAGGCCTGGTGAGAGCCAGTGAACCTAAGCTTTGGGTGGTGGTGTCTTTCTGGGGAGTAGGGAATGTACATTCAGGGAGTAGCCTTTTGCAGAAAAAATCTCTAGGGCTACAGACAGTTATGTGTGACTTCTCTCTACTGTGAAAACTCCCAGAGTCTCTTTAGGGATTTTCCCTAAGGTGCACCACCAGGCACACCTCAGTCTTCTTGACCCAGAGCCTAAAAACTGTTTTCACTGGATTCCACCAGTCCCAGCAAAATCCTCTTTGTATTTATTTTGCTAAGTTATTGGTGGTTTTGCTTACATCTCATGACTGATACAATACCAGAGTTCTATAGCCTTCTCTTGCAATGTTTGGATTTGCTTGAAACTGGGAAAGCTGTCAGAGTGACACTATTATAAATCTTTCTCTTTCGTCTGCCCGTTTCTTCTCCCTTTCTCTTTCAAACTTGATCTGCAGCTCAGGAAGGTGAGTATACTTTCCCTGAGGCTTTGGGGTCAGAGTATATGTTGTTTGGAGAAAAAGGGCAATCAGGACTCTTCTGGAGCCCAGATGAGTTCTTCACTAGCCCTTCCGAACTCCTTACTCCATAATTGGTCTTTTATTCTGGCTCTGAATGACCCTGCAGGTCATCATGGTTTTCTTTTTTTATTGTTTTTCTTTTTTTCTTGTCTTTTTTTTTTTTTGAGACAGAGTCTCACTCTGTCACCCAGGCTGAAATGCAGTGGCACGATCTCGGCTCACTGCAACCTCTGCCTCCCAGATTTAAGCGATTCTCCTGCCTTAGCCTCCCGAGTAGCTGGGACTATAGGCATGCCACCACGCCTGGCTGATTTTTGTATTTTTGGTAGAGACGGGGTTTCACCATGTTGGCCAGGCTGGTCTTGAACTCCTGACCTCAGGTGATCCACCCGCCTCGGCCTCCCAAAGTGCTGAGATTACAGGCTTGAGCCACTGCGCCCAGCCCATGGTGTTTTTCTTTAGGGCTCTTCCTACAGCCTTGAGAAGTAGATAGGCATCAGAGTGTGGTACTATAGGAATCAGAAAAATTCAAAACAAATGTGGATTAAGTGTTTAGGCTTTATGTGGCTCACAACCAGAAGCCTTAAGTCTGTGTGTTTCTGTGTCTCAAGACTGGGCTCACATTCTGGCTTTGTCCATAACAATGCCCTGGGACTTCAGGGAGTTCCCTCATTTGTAAAATGAGGGGGTCAGAGCAAGTAAACTCCATGCTGCTTCCCATTCTGATATTGTTGTCTGTGGCATATTCTTTGTATGGCGAATTTAATAAATTATGTTAATGTGTCTCTTTTGACCTCCTGGTCTGGTTTCCTTTCACTTTTTAGGGGGGATGAAAGAACAAAATTGTAGTGCTTCTTGGAAGATGGGCACCCTGTTATCCACATGTGGGAGGTGTGGTCCAAACATCCCAAATGCCATGATAGGAGGACTTCGTGGCATTTATAGAGGTATTAGAAGCAGCTCAGCTCTGTGGTCTGAGTCGTGATTTTAGGAGGCAGCCCCTAACTTTAGCTTTGACCCTCTCTGGAGCAGTGACCTTGTAGGATCCCTAAGCTTGGCCGCATTGTGTCTCATTTGGAAGAGACAGAGGTAGAGTCCTGTGATTACATAGAGATAGACCCAGCAGCACTGGAGGTAGATGAGTAACTGCATGCCCTTTGCAGAAATGAAAAGCACCCTGGAAATGCTGACTGCAGCTGTTCAAGGGGGTTCGTTTCTGGCTGTCTCTGGGCACCATTCAATTAGTCTCATGATTTTTTTTTTTCTTTCTGCCAAGGAGGCAGTTGACTGCAGGGCCAAATGGGGACATAGCTGAATTTACGCGAATCTTCTCTGGGCCAAAGAAACCAGAAACACAACACCCCCTCATCCCTGGCTTATTTCCTTTCTAGCTCCCATTTCTCTTCTTCAATTGAAAGAGTGTATATTTTTCTCTGATTTCTTTTCTTCCCCCTTCTCCTGCTTCTCAGCCAATTCACACCGCAGGCTTCAAACGCATTGGAAACCTCTTTCCTTTCCAAACCTGGATTTGTCTTCTGACACCCGTGGCTCTCTTCTTTCTCTGGCAGTCTTGTTTGGCATGGATAGATCTAGACTGTACTTGCTCTCAGAATATTAACAGGATGGAAGCAGGGCGGGGTTGACCAAGGTGCCAAGAAGACTCAGAGCTGGAGGAATACTGGAGTAAGCTTGCTGCCCTACACGAAACGGAGGCTCCCGCCGGGCATCCTGGGCTCAGTGGGAGGAACTGAGATTTGTGTTGCAGATAATGGAGAGGTCTGGAGGCATTCCAGAGACTCGAACCAGGGGTCTAAGAGAGTCCTTGGACAAAAACATGCCACTGGTGTATATTTCCTAGAGTTTAGTTACACTACAGCCAAAGAGAACAGGGGCATGCCGCAGGGGAGCGGGGGTGGGGGTTTGGAAAGGAAATGTAGTCTGGGAAATACAGTTTGTATCTTGGCTATCTTGTCAATTAGAGATGGAGAATGGGGGACTGAAGGAGAATGAGATAGTGTTCAGGGCCTGAAGAAAGGGTGTGGCGAGTAAGGTGCTCCTGGCTTCAGTGGCCTGTTTATTGCCTATGTTTTGTCATTTGTAAGCCAGCTCCTCTGTGCTGCCTTAATATTTTGTGGAGGGAGGATAGTCTGATTCCCTGGGACCTCTGCCATGAAAGCCTGTTTCTTTGAGCTGGATGTTGAGAGCTGCTCAGACATGCAGCCGTCATCAACAGCGTCCTATAAACCTGGAGCATCAGCCCAGCATGGGAAAAGCAGCAGCAGCACCCTGTCTGCCGAACAACTGCCCCTGTCTTCCCCATCGTCGTCTGTTCCTTCCCCTGCACAGAAAAAAGCCTGGCAGTGACTCTTGTTTCAAGCAAATGGTGCACTGGAACTTTTTTCAAACTGTTTCTAAGGCCAAGAATTGATTGGCTCATTTTCATCTCTATTTAAAAGTACCTTTTGCTATGAAATGTCCCACTAGGAAGTGTTTCCACTTTGGAAAGGTGCTCTGACATGACAGGAGTTAAAGCAACTTAATTACACTGGGCACAGTGGCTCATGCCTGGTATCCCAGCACTTTGGGAGGCTGAGGGGGGCAGATCACTTGAGGCCAGGAGTTTGAGACCAGCCTGACCAACACAGTGAAACCCCGTCTCTACCAAAAAATACAAAAATTAGCCAGGTGTGATGTCGGGTGCCTCTAGTCCCATCTACTCAGGAGACTGAGGCAGGGGAATGGCGTGAACCCGGGGGAGCGGAGCTTGCAGTGAGCCAAGGTTGTACTGCCGCACTTCAGCCTGGGCGACAGAGTGAGACTCCGTCACACACACACAAAAAAAGGCAACTTAATTTGACTGAGGAGGGTAACAACCTTTGGGTTGGAAAAGCAAGCAGCTTTCCCTCTTTAACCAGCTCTTTAGCGTGTGTTGCCGTTTTCTGCAGGGCCTCTAATAATCCCCTGGCTTCCTCATTCCTCAGAGCCAAGCATCACTGAGCTTGGGCCTGAGCTCCTTCAGTCTATGACTCAACAACAAGTGTTAGCCTAGGGCTCTTGGCCTCTTTTTTTACACTTCAATTTAAGACTTTAGCTTTGCAAGGAGAAATTGTTTCCTGTCTTCCCTGTCCAAGTTCTAAGCAGGATGGCCTTGAAACTCCAAAGTTGGAGACCTAAATATTCCCTATTCCCTCTTTCTCCAAGGAAAATCCATACCCAGGCTGAAGATAAAGATGTTTCTTAAAGGTAATTTCTAGCACAGCATGCTCTGTGGCAGTGAGACCTACTTTAAACACAAAATGTGTGTGGCCTTTCTGCTGGAATTTCTCTTCTCCTGGAGCCCCCTGGGACACAGAATTGAGGGTGGTTGGTAGTAGCAGGATAATTAATTTCCTAAAAGGTGTTGGTCGCCAAGTCTTAGACCACACGACCTCAGACAGCCGAGGCAAAGGAAGTCATTAGTACTAGTGACTTAATCTATCAATTCAGTGCTGATTACACACCCAGCCCTTCCTCCCACTAGGATTCCAGGCCCAAACTTGTATATGTCTGCAGGAGTTTTATCACCCGATGTCTGTTTTGTTTTTATGTTATTTATTTTCTGAGATGGAGTCTCGCTCTGTCACCCAGGCTAGAGTGCAGTGGCATGATCTTGGCTCACTGCAGCCTCTGCCTCCTGAGTTCAACCAATTCTCCTGCCTCAGCCTTCCAAGTAGCCGGGACTATAGGCGTGTGCCACGATGCCCGGCTAATTTTTCTATTTTTAGTAGAAACAGGGTTTCACCATGTTGGCTAGACTGGTCTTGAACTCCTGGCCTCAGGTGAGCTGCCCTCCTCGGCCTCCCAAAGTGCTGGGATTACAGGCGGGAGCCATGACGCCCGGCTCTGTGTCTGTTTTATATTTGTCTATATGTGCTTGTGTGTGAACTGGCCTGCTATGTACAATATATTTCTTACTGTGGGAACAAATCTGAAGAACACTGGTTTAGAGGACAGACCTCTGTCCTTGGCTGTATTGTAATCTCAGGGTCGAGGTCCAAAATGGACTTCCTTCCAAACTGCTCCCTGTCCCTTTATCCCTTAAATCCAGTTTGTCAACAGGTCCTCATGTTTCCTCTGTTGAAATATCTCTTGGGCTGGGCGTGGTGGCTCATGCCTGTAATCCCAGCACTTTGGGAGGCCAAGGTGGGCAGATCACCTAAGGTCAGGAGTTCAAGACCAGCCTGACCAACATAGCGAAACCTCATCTCTGCTAAAAATACAAAAATTAACTGGGTGTGATTGCACACGCCTGTAATCCCAGCTACTCTGGAGGCTGAGGTAGGACAAGCGCTTGAACCCAGAAGGTGGAGACTGTAGTGAGCCGCGATCACGCCATTGCATTCCAGCCTGGGAGACAGAGTGAGACTCTGTTTAGAAAAAAAAAAAAAAAAAAGGAATATATCTCAGAAGTGTGCCTTCCCATGTTCACAGTCTCAACTCATCTCTTGAAGCCTAGATGACCACTGAAGCCAGTCCTTGCTGATCTCCAGCTCCAGCCTCTTATCTGCCTCACATCCACCCTCCCCACCACTGTTATTTGAATCTTCCCCAAATGCAGTATTCTTTCTATCATCAGGGCTATTTAGCCAGGACAAAAGAAGAATGATAGCAGTTTCCAAAGAGAAGGTGGGTCCCTTGGGAGGAGCAGCAGCAGTTTTGCTCCAGAGGGCAGTATCTGGATAGTTGCAGAAAGATAGCTAAGAAACAAAAGAATCCATTGACAACTAGAGCAGGGTGGACTGTCTTGGCAAGTAGCAAGTTTTCCTATACACACCAGCAGTATCTCAATTAGAAACAACACAAAATATAACAACAGATAGAAAATACCTAGGCATAGCCTTTATTTGAAATGTCAATGACCTATGTGAAGAAAATGACCAGATTTTGTGGAGAAAGATGGGAAAACAATGAAGAAAAATTTTCCTGGATGGAAACTTAAAATTGTAAAGATGTCAATTCTTTATTTTTAGGCTTTGTGTAATTACAGTGAGTTACATTGTAATTCAATAGAGTCTTTTTAGAACTGGATATAATTATTTTAAAATTCCATCTGGAAGAATACATGGGAAAATGGTAAAGAAAATTTTGAAGGCAGAGCTAATTTGGGAGGATTATTAGTCTTGGCAAATAGCAAAACATTATATAGCTTATACATCAATTTAAGAGACTAGCTAGGCAGAAATAGACCCAATTATACAATATAAGCATTTGAAAAGGATAAAAGAAGCATTGCAACTTAATGGGGAGAAAGGCATTTGAACAGTTGGTTAAAAATTTGAGAAAAGGCCAGGCACGGTGGCTCACGCCTGTAATCCCAGCACTTTGGGAGGCCCAGATGGGTGGATCACGAGGTCGGGAGATCGAGACCATTCTGGCTAACACGGTGAAACCCTGTCTCCACTAAAAATACAAAAATCAGCCAGGTGTGGTGGCGCACACCTGTAATCCCAGCTACTTGGGAGGCTGAGGCAGGATAATTGCTCCAACCCAGGAGGCAGAGGTTGCAATAAGCCAAGGTCGTGGCACTGCATTCCAGCCTGGGCAACAGAGTGAGACTCCATCTCAAAATAATAATAATAATAATAATAATAATAGGGAAAAAAAACTAAACAGCATACCTAAATTCTATATAAATTAATTAAATATTACAAATTGTAGAAAAACTAGAAGAAAATACAATTGAATATCAAATCCAAAAGGAGATATATTTAGAATGTTAGTATTGAAGGTCATGAAGGAAAACATTTTTAGTTCATAAAAATGTAAAATTTCTGAATTAAACTAAAGGCCCAAAGAATGAGGACTTATTGGTGACAAATGTGGTGAATAGGCAACATTTTAATTGATCAGCTCAAACAAATTGATACAAATACTAAGATTCTACTAGATCAGTGATCAGGATAAGAATAGATAGTTCATTAAAAATTCATATTCTGGCCGGGCGCTGTGGCTCACGCCTGTAATCCCAGCACTTTGGAAGACCAAGGTGGGTGGATTATCTGAGGTCAGGAGTTCAAGACCAGCCTGGCCAACACGGTGAAACCCAGTCTCTACTACAAAGAGTAGTAGAGACTGGGTGTGGTGGTGTGTGCCTGTAGCCCCAGCTACTCAGGAGGCTGAGGCAGGAGGATCGCTTGAACCCAGGAGGTGGAGGTTGCAGCGAGCTGAGATTGTGGTACTGCACTGCAGCCTGGGTGACTAAGCGAGACTCCATCTCAACAATAAGTAAATAAATTCATATTCTTTTCAATGGACATATTTATTAAGTTCCTGCTCTCTGCAGGCCACTGTGTCTTTGACCAAGGATTCGGGTAGGGACACAGCAGTGAACAATACAAATTTGCTCTTGCCCTCAAACATCTTGTGTTAGGTAGGATAACATGGGCTACAAGTTGGAGAAAATGTGACTGCAATTGGTTTAAACAACAAAGAACCAGTGTTGCTGCCTGAAGTGACAGAAAAGTTCAGAGACATGTTAGACTCAAGTGAGCTTGCATAGAGAAGCTTGAGGTCTCACCAAAGATCCAGCTTCTTTTCATTTCTTCTCTCTGCAGAAGAGGTTTGTTGCAGTGCTTATTATAATCGTATAAAATAGGAAACAACATGTGTCCAACAATAGAGAAATGGGTAAGTAAATGAGGATGCAGTCACTCTGGGAAATTATGCATTCACTACAAATGGCTGTTATGAAGACTATGATGCATCAGGGAACAGTGCTTAGAATGTTAAGTGAAAAAAGTAGGACACAAAATTTTATGGACATTTATTACAGCTTTGCAAAACAAAATGTTTCTGGAAAGGCTAGAAATAAAAACACCTAAATGCTAATATGTTAGTGGGGTGGGTTTTGTCTTTGTTTTTGTTTTCTGTTACCTTTATTCTTTTATCTAAATTTTCTAGAGTGTTTACTCTCTCTCCAGCTAGGCTGTGTTCTCACTGCCTTCTGCACTTACTGGGATCATTCCTGTCTTTGTACAATTACTGGTGTTATTTCTTTTACCAGCAGTGCCTTCCTCTTTTGACCTATTAATCCATTAAATATTTACTGATGATTGCATCAAGGATATTGTATAGCTTATGGAAGATAATGTATTTGAAAACACTGTTGTAAAGTGTTTCACAGATGTTAATTGTTATTGTTAGGTGGAAAAAGAGGAGGAGGAGGAGGAAGAGAAAGAACCTATTATTTGGGCCGGGCGCGGTGGCTCAAGCCTGTAATCCCAGCACTTCGGGAGGCCGAGACGGGCGGATCACGAGGTCAGGAGATCGAGACCATCCTGGCTAATACGGTGAAACCCTGTCTCTACTTAAAAATACAAAAAACTAGCCGGGGGACAAGGCGGGCGCCTGTAGTCCCAGCTACTCGGGAGGCTGAGGCAGGAGGATGGCGTAAACCCGGGAGGCGGAGCTTGCAGTGAGCTGAGATCTGGCCACTGCACTCCAGCCTGGGTGGCAGAGCGAGACTCCGTCTCAAAAAAAAAAAAAAAAAAAAAAAAAAAAAGAACCTATTATTTGCATGATATTGAGCCAGGTACCATAGGGATGTCTGGATGGAAAATATAGAACAGGGTTGTAGCCTTCCAGAAGTTTGCACTCTTGTCAGATGGATGGGAGAAAAACAGCAGCATGTGAAATAGATGAATAGTCATGGAACATGTAAAATGCTAACATGAGAGAAGGGTGGGGAGGATGTGGAGCTAGAACTAGGCTCCGAAGGATCTGGGCAGGTAGATCGGCAGGAAGAAAGCTTGAGTTGGAAATGAATGCGGCATATGTTGGGGATGGTGAATCCAGCTGAAGAGACCTTTGGGAAAGTGGCAAGAGGGTAAGGAGAGACAAATGGAGTGGGCCTTCTGGGGAGACTCTGGATTCTTATTTTTTATTTTATTATTTTATTTTAATGTTTGAGACAGAGTCTTGCTCTGTCACCCAGGCTGGAGTGCAGTGGTGTGATCTCAGCTCACTGCAACCTCCCCATCCCTGGTTCAAACGATTCTCCTGTCTCAGCCTCCCAAGTAGCTGGGATTACTGGCGTGTACCACCATGCCTGGCTAATTTTTTTTTTTGAGATGGAGTCTTGCTCTGTTGCCCAGGCTGGAGTATAGTGGCGTAATCTCGGCTCACTGCAAGCTCTGCCTTCCGGCTTCGTGCCATTCTCCTGCCTCAGCCTCCTGAGTAACTGGGACTACAGGCACCTGCCACCATGCCCAGCTAATTTTTTTTTTGTATTTTTAGTAGAGATGGGGTTTCTCCGTGTTAGTCAGGATGGTCTTGAACTCCTGACCTCAAGTGATTTGCCTACCTCGGCCTCGCAAAGTGCTGGGATTATAGGCGTGAGCCACTGCACCACGCCTGCACTCTAATCTTTAAAGTGAAAGGTCTCCATTAGAGGTTTTTGTTTGTTTTTGTTTAAACTAGTATGTAAGTTCTGGCAAGGCAGGGATTTTTCTTGCCTATCTTGTTCAACACTGAATCCCCAGTATCTAGAGGAGTGGTGCCTGGCACATAGTAGATGCACAATAAATATTAGTTGAAGAGAAGTTGAATCACTAGAGTGACATGATAAAATAAGAAATCTAATCCCAAAAAGGCAGAGAGCACGACTGAAAAGGTAAAGGCTGGCAGCAAGGAAACAAGCAATGGATGTTAGGGCACCTCCAGGCATGAAGCAATGAGGGGCTAAACTGTGATAATGGCCACTGGACTGGAAAGAAAGGGACTGTTGGTGTGAGAGTCACTGGGAAAGAACCGATAGGCCTTGGTGACTGACCAACTGAATGCAGGAGACAAAGGAGAGAAAATAATCAAAGATAACATCAAAGAAAGTTACTCATTCTTCAAGACTTAGCCTGTGTTCCCTTTTATGAAGCCCTCCCAGAATTCTCAAGCCTGTGCTGTGTTTCCTTTCTGCTCAACACAGATCATTTGTATTCCCCTGTTGTAGGATGTCATAATGCACTGTCTTGCATTATAATTCAGACTTTGCATGTGTTTCTTTCCCCAGAGAGACTGCAAGCTTTTAAAGGTCAGGGATATCTCTAATTCCACAGTGCCCAGCCCTAATAGTGCCACAAAGTAGATGGTTAATAAGTGCTCACTGATTTAGAACAAGTTTATTCAATCAAGCCATCCCGGGCTGCATCAGGATGGCTTTGAATGTGGCCCAATGCAAATTTGTAAACTTTCTTAAAACATTAAGATTCTTTTGCAGTTTTTTTTTTTTTTTTTTTTTTTTTGAGACGGAGTCTCGCTCTGTCGCCCAGGCTGGAGTACAGTGGCCGGATCTCAGCTCACTGCAAGCTCCGCCTCCCGGGTTCACGCCATTCTCCTGCCTCAGCCTCCCAAGTAGCTGGGACTACAGGCGCCTGCCACCTCACCCGGCTAGTTTTTTGTATTTTTTAGTAGAGACGGGGTTTCACCGTGTTAGCCAGGATGGTCTCGATCTCCTGACCTCGTGATCCGCCCGTCTCGGCCTCCCAAAGTGCTGGGATTACAGGCTTGAGCCACCGCGCCCGGCCTCTTTTGCAGTTTTTTAAAAAAGCTTATTGTCTATTGTTAGTGTTAGTGTATTTTATGTGTGGCCTAAGACAATTCTTCTTCTTCCAGTGTGGCCCAGGGAAGCCAAAAGATTGAACACTCCTGATTTAGAAGAAACCTGTATTTTTTTTTTTTTGGTCATAAAGAGGTACTTCTGTTTTTTTTTTTTTTTAATTATTATTGTTTTCATTTTCTTTCTTAGTTGGTCCTAGGGAATGAGGAAGAGACAGATTCTGGTACCAATATCCTTCTTATGGAAGAGTCAAATGCCAGCTATTATCATTGCCATCAGCAATAAATAATCTCATTCATTCATTCACTTGTTCTTGTATTCAATCATTCAACAATAGGGCAATAGTGTAGCATAGAGTTTAAGGAGTTAGCATGGGCTTTGGATCTTTCTCATAATCTTAGATATGTTACTTACTGGCCATGCTAGTTCGGAAAAGTTATTTAAGCTCTCTAAGCCTTAATTTCCTAACCTATAAAACCAAAATAATAATGCCTGTCTAATGAGAACATTTACTAAGTGCTTATATGCACTGTCATTTAATCCCCATTTTACAGATGAGGGAATTGAGACACAGTAAGTCACCTGTCCAAGGATGTACAGGTATAAAGTGTCAAACCAGTTCTAGGTCATAGGTGATTTGATTCCAGAGCCCTTGTGCTTAGCGCCATGCCTGACAATCTCATGGGTGTGGCAGTGGTCAGCACAAAGCCATATGAGGGGATCCTATGTGGCACGTTTGGCACACAGCACATGCTAAATATGTTAGTAATTGTTAATAAGTATTTTTTGGCCAGGCGCAGTGGCTCACACCTGTAATCCCAACACTTTAGGAGGCCGAGGCAGGCATTTTACCTGAGGTCAGGAGTTCAAGACCAGCCTGGCCAACATGGTGAAACCCCATCTCTACTAAAAATGCAAAAGTTAGCAGGGTGTGGTGGCACATGCCTGTAATCCCAGCTACTCAGGAGGCTGAGGCAGGAGAATCACTTGAACCTGGAAGGTAGAGGTTGCAGTGAGCTGAGATCGTGCCATTGCACTCCAGCCTGGGCAACAAGAGTGAAACTCCGTCTCAAAAACAAATAATAAATAAAAAATAAATAAATAAAAATTTTTAGCATTCAATGTCAGAGAAGATATAGGGCATGGCTTTGAGGATGTGAAGAGGAAAAGATACACAGGCTTTGCCCTCAAGTTGCCACCAGTCTAGTAGTGCCACCAGACACTTGTGTAAACCAAAAATAAAATTCTAAGCCTCCCCCCAACTATCTGAATGGACTCCTCTTCTCAGCCAAGGGCATTCCAAAGTTAACCCAAAAAACTAGTTCGGGTTAGAAGCAGGAGCTGGACATACCTCATCATACCCTCATCCCTTTTGGAATTACTGATGGAACAGACTCTTTAAGTCTCATAAGAAACATTTACAATCTATTGTCTCTGAAGCCTGCTACCTGGAGGCTTCATCTGTATGACAGAAAGTTGGTCTCCACAATCCCTTATCTTGACTCAGATATTCCTTTCTATTGATTCCAATTTTATTGATTCCTGACATAGCACTCAGGAGATCCTGAGAACATGTGCCCAAGGTGGTCAGGCCACAACTTGGTTTTACACATTGTAGGGAGACATAAGGCATCAATCAGTACATGTAAGGATGTACACTGGTTTAGTATAGAAAGGTGGGACAACTGGGACGGGGTTGGGGGTAGCTTCCAGGGCACAGGTAAATTCAAAGATTTTCTGATTGGCAATTGGTTGAAAGAGTTAAGTTATTGCCTAAAAACTTGGAATCAGCTGGGTGCAGTGGCTCACGCCCGTAATCCCAGCACTTTAGGAGGCCGAGGCGAGTGGATCACCTGAGGTAAGAAGTTTGAAACCATCCTGGCTACCATGGTGAAACCCCGTCTCTACTAAAAACGCAAAAATTAGCCAGGCATGGTGGTGGGCCCCTGTAATCCCACCACTGGGGAGGCTGAGGTGGGAGAATTGCTCGAACCTGGAAGGCAGAGGCTACAGAAAGCTGAGATCATGCCACTGCACTCCAGCCTGGGTGACAGAGCAAGACCCTGTCTCAAAAAAATATAATAATAAATAATAAAAAAGTATTGTACATCCTTACATATACTGATTGATGCCTTATGTCTACCTAAAATGTGTAAAACCAAGTTGTGGCCTAATCACCTTGGGCACATGTTCTCAGGATCTCCTGAGTGCTATGTCACAGGCCATTGGTCCCTCGTATTTGACTCAGAATAAATCTCTTCAAATATTTTATAGTTTGACTCTTTTCATCAACACTTGTATGCCAAGAGGCAGACAATCATAAACTATCACTGCTGAAAGAAACCTTAGAAAGCATCTGATCCAACTCCCTCATTTGACAGATGAGGAAACCGAGGCCCAATGGTGGGGGTGGGGGAGTAAATTACTTTAGGTTGAAATTTGGACAAAAATCTAGATCTACGTTGGAGTGCAGTGTCCTTGACTTAAGGAAAGTTGAAAAAACAGCAGAGAGATGGTCCCTATCCGAGGCCTGCATGCACTTACAAAGTAGCTTCCTGGGGAAGCAGAAGCTGTTTGGGGAGGGGACGGGCGAGGGGAGTGGTTGATGGGGAGAACTCCGCCTTTAGCCAGACCCTCCAGGATTCCCTGGGCTCATTTGGCTCACTGGAGTACACAACTCTTTTGCATCTTGTGCCTTTCTAAATTTCAACTGGTGACTTCTTCTCCCTTCCCTGTCTTTTAATAAGGGTGTGCGGAAGCGGGGAGATTCTATTCCTGTCTACTTCTCTAACTGTTGCAGGTTCTTAGCTGAAGGACCCAATCTCTCTGATCCTCAGGCTTCTTCAAAATACAACACAACAAAAACAAAACAAAACGAGAAAAGTAGGGGATGGACTAAGTTCCCTTTTAGCTCTAGAATTCCACGGGTCTTCGGAGGGGAAAACAACACTTTTAGAGCTCGTTTAGCCCGTGAACCTGAAAACGAGACTTTTTTTCCTTTGCGAAGTCGAGGTACTCCTGCACGCCCAGGATGCAATCACTAGAGGGCAGCAAGTCTCCGAGCACCTGGGCAGGTGGCCGCCTCCAGGCCTCACAGGAAGACGAGCAGGCTGTCTCCTCAGACCTGCTTGGTCTCTGTAGTTTTCATGTAAATTCCAAACTCAGTTCTTTAGCAAACAGAGGCCAGCCAAATTAGGATGAGATGAGGGAGCAATTTTGTAAATTAGGCTTAGCACCAGAAGGATAAAAAAAGAAGTCTAAAAAGATACTGGATTCTAGGAAAGCAAATATTTTATGAAAAATTGAAAATCTGTCCCTGTCCTAGGTTAGTCTGCCTTACACCACACATCATCAGAGGCAGAGTTTTCAGAAGGACTAGGAACATTTTAGGCCGGGTGTGGTGGCTCACACCTGTAATCCCAGCAACTTTGGGAGGCTGAGGTGGGTGGATCACTTGAGGTCAGAAGTTCGAGACCAGCCTGGGCAACATGCCAAAACCCTGGCTCTTCTAAAAATACAAGAAAATTAGCTAGGCATGGTGATGCATGCCTGTAGTCCCAGCTACTTGGGGGACTAAGGTGGGAGGATCATTTGAGCCCAGGAGGTCGAGGCTGCAGTGAGCTGAGATCGTGCCACAGCACTCCAGCCTGAGTGACAAAGTTAAACCCTGTCTCAAAATAAACAGACAAAACAAACAACCGAACAAAAAAACTGAAAAGAACTGGGAGGATTTTAAGACTGGTAAAAATTTTGGTAGACTAAAAGGTGATCGAAAAAACTAATTCATAAGGCTCACGTGTTAGACCAGTTTTACCTAGCGTTCCTTGAGAAGTTTCAGTTCATTTTGCTCATGTTTGTTTGTTTATCTTTGAGACGGAATCTCGCTCTGTTGCCCAGACTGGAGTGCAGTGATGCCATCTCTGCTCACTGCAGCCTCCGCCTCCTGGGTAGCTGGGATTACAGGCACTTGCCTGGCTAATTTTTGTATTTTTAGTAGAAATGGGGTTTCACCATGTTGGTCAGGCAGGTCTCGAACTCCTGACCTTGTGATCCACCTGCCTCAGCCTCCCAAAGTGCTGGGACTACAGGAGTGAGCCACTGCACCCGACCTGCTCGTGTTTAATATGCCCTTACTCAGGAAGAATTGGTTCTGGAAGTTTCCAGAAAGTCCACCAAACCACGCACTATTTTTTTTTTTCTGGAGAGGATTAAATAACCAGAATTATTACATATCCACTGAATAAAAGAGTACCAACCTGGGCTCCTTAAGGAGATAAAAGGAAGGACAGACCAGGTATGGTGGCTCACACCTATAAACCCAGCACTTTTGGAGGCTGAGGCGGATCACTTGAGATCAGGAGTTCGAGATCAACCTGGCCAAAATGGCGAAACCTCATCTCTACCAAAAATGCAAGAATTAGCCAGGCGTGGTGGGGCATGCTAATCCCAGCCACTGGGGAGGCTGAGGCAGGAGAATTGCTTGAACCTGTGGGGCAGAGTTTGCAGTGAGCCGAGATGGCGCCACTGCACTCCAGCCTGGGTGACAGAGGCAGGCCGTATCTCAAAGGAAAAAAAAAAAAAGGAAGTTCAGTGAGGATGGCAAGGAGGGCTGGGTGCTGGCCTGGCTTATCCTACTGTGTCTGGAACTGGTGGGTTCTCGGTCTCACTGACTTCAAGAATGAAGCTGCAGACCCTCATGGTGAGTTTTTTTTTTTTTTTTTTGAGATGGAGTCTCGCTCTGTCACCCAGGCTGGAGTGCTGTGGCCGGATCTCAGCTCACTGCAAGCTCTGCCTCCCGGTTCCCGCCATTCTCCTGCCTCAGCCTCCCGAGTAGCTGGGACTACAGGCGCCGCCACGTCGCCCGGCTAGTTTTTTTTGTAGTTTTTAGTAGAGACGGGGTTTCACCGTGTTAGCCAGGATGGTCTCGATCTCCTGACCTCGTGATCCGCCCGTCTCGGCCTCCCAAAGTGCTGGGATTACAGGCTTGAGCCACCACGCCCGGCCATGGTGAGTTTTACAGCTGTAAAATGCAACGTAGACCCAAAGAGTGAGCAGCAGCAAAATTCATTGAAATGAGCAAAAGAATGAACCTCACACACCTCTGCTTGGCACCCAACTATATTGCCACTGTCTCCAGCAGCCTGCTTTTATTCCCTTACCTGGCCCCACCCAAATCCTGCTGATTGGTCCATTTTAAAGAGAGCTGATTGGTCTACTCTACAGAGAGCTGATTGGTCCGTTTTGACAGAGTGCTGATTGGTGCTTTTACAATCCTTGAGCTAGACACAGAGTCACAGAGTGCTAGTTAGCTAGATACAGAGTTAGCTAGATACAGAGTACCAATTGGTATATTTACAAACCTTGAGCTAGACACAGAGTGCTGATTGGTGCATTTACAATCCTTTGCCCTAGACACAGTCACAGAGCGCTGGTCCTCCAAGTCTCCACTAGGTTAGCTAGATACAGAGTACCAATTGGTGTATTCACAAACCCTGAGCTAGACACAGAGTGCTGATTGGTGTATTTACAAACCCGGAGCTAGACACAGAGTGCTGATTGGTGCACATACAATCCTCCAGCTAGATATAAACGTTCTCCAAGTCCCCATTCGGTTCTGGAGCCCAGCTAGCTTCACCCAGTGGATACTGTACGGGCCGCAGGCGGAGCTGCCTGCCAGTCCCGAGCCGCACCTGCACTCCTCATGCCCGCCAGTCCCGAGCCGCACCTGTACTCCTCAGTCCTTGGGCTGTTGATGAGACCGGGCACCACGGAGCAGGGGGCGGTGCCCGTCAGGGAGGCTCAGACTGCACAGGAGCGCAGAGGGAGGAGCTCAGACATGGCGGGCTGCAGGTTCCAAGCCCTGCCCCACTGGGAGGCAGCTTCAGCCTCAGCCAGCCGAGAGAGGGGCTCCCACGATGCCGTGGCAGGCTGAAGGGCTCCTCGAGCACCGCCAGAGTGGACGCCAAGGCCGAGGAGGTTTTGAGAGTGAGGGCTGCTAGCAAATTGTCCCCTCTCATTACCATAATGAGGTCGGGTGGCCCCTTTACCTCTCTGAGCCCTGGTTCTGTCCTCTGTCAAATGGCCGGTTCTTCAGAGCTCCAGTCAGCAATAATGACATTTCAAATCAACACAGCTTCCCAAAAGTTTCCAGATGATCTGTCCAATGACCTTTCCAAATGTAAAAGGCCCGAATCCCTTGAGAAGATAGTTCTCACTAGTAGATTATAATCTTGCAGAACATCTAGAACACTCGTGGAACAAAGACTTAAGGATATCATCCTCATCTAGAAAAATAATGTTTACTCAGCAGCACTTCAATTTGTTTTTGCCTTTCTTCTCCCTGGACTGCGGAGGGGTCATGGTCGGGATTAAGCTGCCTGTGGCTTTACTCGTTCAGTCTTGTTTCTGGACCTCTGCTACCTTGCCAGTTGTTTCTGAGACACACCATGTCTTTCTTCACCTCTCTGCCTTTCCATGTGTGCTTCCTTCAGCCTGAAATTCTTTTCCCTGCCTTATCTTTCTGAGAAGCTCCTAGTCATCCTTCAAAACCCCACTCAAATGACATCTGTTTGGTGAAGTCTTCTCTGACTCCCCAGAGAATCCTCAGAAAGAATTAATCATCCTTCATCAGGGCTCCCACCGCAGCTGGCACAAAACTTATCACAGTGTACAGTACTTGTTTGTTTTCATGTCTGCATCTCCCCCAGGCCGGAGAATTCCTAAGAGAAGGGTTTGATTATTCATCTTCGTGTCTGCAGCCCTGACCCAGTGCCTGGTAGGTAGTAGGGACTCGGTCAGTGCCGGCAGAACTGAAGTGAATTCTCCTTCCTGTAAACAACAGAGTGTTTTTCCAGGTGACTGACCAGGATCACTGAACAAAAGACAATCACTCCCAGAGGCAGCCCTGGGGCACTTGCATCAGGAGCTCAATGCAGAGAACTGAATGCTAACGTTTAATGTTTGTGCACTGGAGGGCACACATCATTCAAAATTTGATGGAGGCTGTTTAGAATCTATTTTAATCCCAGAAGATGACATGTAAGGAGAAATTTTCTGATAATGTGATTAAGCTCTGGGACATGAATTAAAGAGGTGGTGGGTGTTGCAATGTTGAAGGTCTTTACAGTCTCTGATTTTTTCAGAAAAGACTGTGTGGAGTGAGTAGCTGAAATGTGAATAGATGACCTCTGATTTTAAGGCTATGTAATCGGATTGAATAGGCCTCTTGCTCGCTCTGGGCTTTGGACATGGTGTGGGGCTTTGGTAGCTTCAGGTGGAATGACCTGGCCCTCCGTGAATGAGTGTTGAGGTTGGACACATGGCTGCCACTTCTCTGTACAGCTCCCCACAGCTCAGCCTCATCTGCAAACATCAGAGGAATCAGTCCATATCTCATATGTGTTGTCAGTAAATAGACATTTCCAGAGCTGCCAGTATCAGCTGGTGCTCTGTGCTTGTGCTTCTCTCTGGCTCTCCCTGCCTCCTGGTCCCAAAGGCTCTTGGCGTGGATATGGGGAGAGCCAGCTGTATTGAAAAAGGACGACTACACAACAAAAGAAGAAAGGTGAGGGTCACCTTCAAGGGGAAAGGTGAGTGAGTGTCGTGGTTGATTCCATTCTGTGCTGGGGACTCCCTTGCAGGGAGTTCCTTGGGGGTGGAATTTTTTGACTTGTACTTCAGTCAAAACAACCATGGGTCTGAGGAAAGAGGATGGCACATGACTAGGACAGAAATGATCGCTGAGGCTGGGAAATGGCTGTCGCTCACATATTAAAATAGCCCAAAAGCTCAACATTAGGGTTATTAGTGAAAATTTTTTCAAGTTTAGCACAATTTCTTTGCTCTATATCTTAAATAGCCTCACTATTGTATTAAACATTTTTTATCTGTGGAAAAATATACATAACATAACATTTACTATTTTAGCGTTTATTGTTTTTTTGTTTTTGTTTTTTTTTTGAGATGGAGTCTCGCTCTGTCACCCAGGCTGGAGTGCAGTGGCATGATATTGGCTCACTACAAGCTCTGCCTCTTGGGTTCATGCCATTCTCCTGCCTCAGCCTCCTGAGTAGCTGGGACTATAGGTGCCCGCCACCACGCCCAGCTAATTTTTTGTATTTTTAGTAGAGATGGGGTTTTACCGTGTTAGCCAGGATGGTCTTGATCTCCTGACCTTGTGATCCTCCTGCCTCAGCCTCCCAAAGTGCTGGGATTACAGGCATGAACCACTGTGCCTGGCCTATTTTAGCCATTTTTAAGCATACAGTTCTGTGGCATTAAGTACATTCACATTGTTGTGCAACCAACACCACCATCTATCTCCAGAACTTTTTCATCTCCCCAACTGAAACTCTGAACCCCTTAAATAATAACTCTCCATTGCCCACTCCTCCTTCCCCTTGGCAACAGCCATTCTACTTTCTGTCTGTATAAATCTGGCTACTCTATGAACCTCGTATAAAAGGAGTCATACAATATTTGTCCTTTTGTGACTAGCTTATTTCATTTAGTATAATGTCTTCAAGGTTCATCCATGTTGTAGCACATGTCTCATTGTTTTTATATTTGTTTTTTGAGACGGAGTCTTGCTCTGTTACCCAGCCTGGGGTGCAGTGGTGTGATCTCAGCTCACTGCAACCTGTCTCCCAGGTTCAAGCAATTCTCCCACCTCAGTCTCCCAAGTAGCTGGGATTACATGCACTTGCCATTATGCCTGGCTAATTTTTTTTTTTTTTTTTTTTTGAGACGGAGTCTCGCTCTGCCGCCCAGGCTAGAGTGCAGTGGCCGGATCTCGGCTCACTGCAAGCTCCGCCTCCCGGGTTTACGCCATTCTCCTGCCTCAGTCTCCCGAGTAGCTGGGACTACAGGCGCCCGCCACCTTGCCAGGCTAGTTTTTTTTTTTCGTATTTTTTTAGTAGAGATGGGGTTTCACCTGGCTAAGTTTTGTATTTTTGTAGAGATGGAGTTTCACCATGTTGGCCGGGCTGGTCTTGAAATCCTGACCTCAGGTGATCCACCCGCCTTGGCCTCCCAAAGTGCTGGGATTAGAAGTGTGAGCCGCCGCGCCCAGCCTGTCTCACTGTTTTTTAATTAAACAATTTTGACAAGCATGTCCTGCAAAATCTTATTTATTGAAATGTCTCCATCTGTAGTTTACAGTTAGAGGGACCAAACTGGAGAAGTGCATTGAATATAATTGGCTGCTTGTCCAACTCCATCCTCCCCCGTCCCCCTTGCTCCCATCCTTCTCTGACCCCCAGTTTTGTTCTGGTTTTCACTGGCAAGCTCCTCACACTGGGATGGGTCTCCTGTTGGACCCAGGAGTAAGTTTTAATTAGTTTAAGTCAATCATGGCATTTTTTTTTTTTGCCAGTGATTAGTTCTGTGGCTTATCATGTGATATACTTTTGTCTCATGAGACATGAAAGAAAGCTGATGCAAGGCTACTGGAAAGGGTTTCTTGCTTTTCCAATAGACTCAGGATGAAATTTCCTATTTTCTGCTTCTCACTGTTGGGGCCACGTGTGTTGGTGATAACTGGAGTTCAGCAGCCATCTTGCCACCGTGAGAGGAGTTAGCCAAATAGCCCAGATGATACACCAAAAATGGTAGAGGGGAGAGATGAAAAGGAATCTGGATCTTCTATGTGAATGAGTCACTAAATTAACCAACTCTGGGGGTGGGTGCAGTGGCTCACACCTGTAATCCCAGCACTTTGGGAGGCCAAAGCAGGTGGATTGCTTGTGTCCAGGAGTTCAAGACCAGCCTCGGCAACATAGCAAAACCCCATTTCTAAAAAAAATACAAAATTAACTGCGTGTGCTAGTATGGGCCTGTGGTCCCAGCTACTGGGGAGGCTGAGGTGGGAGGATCCCTTGAGCCTAGGAGATTGAGGCTGCAGTGAGCCAAGATCACACCACTCACTCCAGCCTGGGCTACAGAGAGAAACTCTGCTCAAAAAAAAAAAAAAAAACAAAAAAAACTAACCAACTCTGGAACTCTCCACTTTTAATCTTGACACTAATGTGGAACCCTAAATTTCTTTATTATTTAAACTTTTGAATTTTCTGTGCTTGCAGCCAAAAGCATTCTAAGGATGTATTAAAGATGAAAGCTAAACAGGAACCAAAGCAGAGGACCCAAGTCTCACACATTTTCCCATTGGGTAATGCTAACAATGCAGAAACCTCATTGGCCTATTTGTTATGAGATCTCCTGATCTATTGTATTATTTCTGTAGTGTTGGTCCTGGGAGGTAATCTCTAGGAAAAGGGACCCTTGGAAAACTGAGTGTAATTTTAAGAAAAAAAGGTGGGGGAAGCACTGGAAAAGAGGGAGAAACACAGTTAATAGAGTGACAATTTCCTAGGTAGTCGCTGCTGGAAGGATAGTGAAAAATGATGATGATATTTGGGAGTGGCCTTTGAAGCATGACAGTGCGATGTAGTGAGACGGCATGACAGAAAAAAAAGCCAGCCAGTGTGGCTGTAAGAGCCAGGGAACTTTTCTTTTCTTTCTTTTTTTTTTTTTTTCTTTGAGATGGAGTTTCCCTCTCATTGTCCAGGCTGGAGTGCAATGGTGCAATCTTGGCTCACCGCAACCTCCGCCTCCTGGGTTCAAGCAATTTTCCTGCCTCAGCCTCCCTAATAGCTGGGATTACAGGCATGTGCTACCACGCCTGGCTAAGTTTGTATTTTTAGTAGAGACAGAGTTTCTCATATTGGTCAGACTGGTCTCGAACTCCTGACCTCAGGCGATCTGCCCGCCTCAGCCTCCCAAAGTGCTGGGATTACAGGCGTGAGCCACCGTGCCCAGCCAAAGCCATTGAAACTTTTATTTCCAATGGGAAACTCAGTGAACCTCAGAGAGGTGATGTTATGGCAAAGTGGAAGACGGGGCATGATATGAAGACGACCAGGGAAAGGGAACACTACAGCTATAGAATGCTGATAGAGAGCCAACAGAATGATAATTACACGCTAAGCTGACATAAATTCTCCCTCAAGTTAAACCTGTGCTGATTGTTCTAGCTATTGTTTAGCATCCACACAGCAAGCTTTCTTCTTAGGCACATGGCCTGGGCATGGGATCCAGGTTTGGATAATCATAGTTCTTCTAGAAACTTTATTTATTTATTTATTTAAAGACAGTGTCTCGGCCAGGTATGGTGGCTCACGCCTGTAATCCCAGTACTTTAGGAGGCCGAGGTGGGCGGATCACTTGAGATTAGGAGTTGGAGCCCAGCCTGGCCAATATGGTGAAACCCTGTCTCTACTAAAAATACAAAAATTAATTGGGCATGGTGGTGCATGCCTGTAATCCCAGCTACTTGAGAGGCTGAGGCGGGAGAATAGCTTGAACCCCAAAGGCGGAGGTTGCAGTGAGGTGAGACCATGCCACTGCACTCCAGCCTGGGTGACAGAGCGAGACTCCATCTCAATAAATAAATAAAATAAAATAAAATAAAATAAAGACAGAGTCTTGTTGTGTCACCCAGGCTGGAGTGCAATGGTGGAATCATAGCTCACTGCAGCCTCCAACTCCTGCGCTCAGGGGATCCTCCCATCCCAACCTTCTGTGTAGCTAAGACTACAGGCATGTGCCACTATGCCTGGCTAATTTAAAAATTGTTTTGTAGAGACAGGGTCTTGCTGTGTTTCCCAGACTGGTCTTGAACTTCTAGGCTCAAAAGATCCTCCAGAAACAGCTTCCCAAAGTGCTTGGATTACAGGCATGAGCCACCACACCTGGCTGTGTGGTTTGTTATGTAGCTGCAGTTAACTGGAATACTCAATGTCCTCCTTAGCTATGTAAAGCAATACTTATTCTTTGCTTAAGTTAGTTTGAATTGAGTTTTTGTCACTTGCAACTAATCTTGACTAATTACTTGCAAGGAATCTTGACTAATAAACTCTCTAGTCTCTAGGTATTATTCACTCTTTGTGAGTCAGTTATTCAGTTTGCCAAAGAAGTAATTTTTCATGTGGTGTCCATGGAAAAAGTATAGAAAGGTAGTGAAGGAGAAAGAGAGAATTAGGGCAAGGGCCTAAAACGAGGACCCCCTTTTTGTTCTCTTTAAGATGTGAACCAGGCCGGGCGCGGTGGCTCAAGCCTGTAATCCCAGCACTTTGGGAGGCCGAGGCGGGCGGATCACAAGGTCAGGAGATCGAGACCATCCTGGCTAACACGGTGAAACCCCATCTCTACTAAAAAATACAAAAAAAAAAACTAGCCGGGCGAGGTGGCGGGCGCCTGTAGTCCCAGCTACTCGGGAGGCTGAGGCAGGAGAATGGTGTGAACCTGGGAGGCGGAGCTTGCAGTGAGCTGAGATCCGGCCAGTGCACTCCAGCCTGGGCGACAGAGCGAGACTCCGTCTCAAAAAAAAAAAAAAAAAAAAAAAAAAGATGTGAACCCATGGATAATGGATGCCTCATTGCCTTTTTTTTTTTTTTTCAGAGGCAAGGTCTCCCTCTGTAGCCCAGCCTGAAATGCAGTGGTGCAATCAGTTCCCTGTAACCTCGACCTTCTGGGCTGAAGTGATCCTCCTGCCTCACTCAGCTTTTCGAGCAGCTGGGACTACAGGCATGCACCACCACACCCAGCTAACTTTTAAAATTTTGTGGTAAGATGTGGTCTTGCTATGTTGCCCAGACTGGTCTTGAACTCCAGTGATCCTCCCCGTCTTGGCCCCACAAAGTGCTGGGATTACAGGTGTGAGCCACTGTATCCAGTTCATTGCCTCTTTCAGACTATTTAATTTTTCTCCTTAGGGTTGAGTTCTGGCCACTGATCTGCTGAGTGACCTTTGAGAAATTGCTGTACTTTTGCTGGGTATGTTTTTCTGAAGGGTGCTGGTGGAGGGAGATACTTATCAGAAAAAATGAGCAAATGGGGCTAGCTTTGATATTTGTTAGAATTATAAATAAAAGCAGCTGGGCGTAGTGGCTCATGTCTATAATCCCAGTACTTTGGGAGGTGGAGATGGGCAGATCACCTGAGGTCAGGAGTTTGAGACCACCCTGGCCAACACAGTGAAACCCCGTCTCTACTAAAAATACAAAAATTAGCCCAGTGTGGTGGTGCACACCTGTAATCCCAGCTACTTGAGAGGCTGAGGCAGGAGATTGGCTTGAACCTGGGAGGCGGAGGTTGCAGTGAGTTGAGATTGCACCCACCACTGTTCTCCAGCCTGGGTGACCAAAGTGAGACTCTGTCTCAAAAAAAAAAAAAAAAAAAAGTGATGTGCTAAGCATTCTGCTAGGCATTTTCTACGTACCGCTGATTTGATCCCCAACATAGCCGTATTAGCCACTTTTTGTCCTTTCCTAGACTCACATTCTAGAAACACTTGTTCAACTCCTCTGTGCTTCTCATTCTCATACATTGTCAGGGTACAAGTCATGTATGACCAGTTCCTTGTTTCAAGAAGCTTATGATCAGATTGGAAAAATAAAGTTAAACTGATATTAAATTGTTATGGTCTAAACTGTGCACTCCAGCCTGGGTGACAGAGTGAGACTCTGTGTATTTATGTATTTTTTGGGGGGGGGTACGGAGTCTCACTCTGTTGCCCAGGCTGGAGTGCAGTGGCATGATCTTGGCTCACTGTAACCTCCGCCTCCCAGGTTCAAACAATTCTCCTGCCTCAGCCTCCCGAGTAGCTAGGATTATAGGTGGTAGCTAGGATTATAGGTGGTAGTTAGGATTACAGCTACCATGCCACCACGCCTGGCTAATTTTTGTATTTTTGGTAGAGACAGGGTTTCACCATGATGGCCGGGCTGGTCTTGAACGCCTGACCTCAAGTGATGTGCCTGCCTCGGCCTCCCAAAGTGCTGGGATTACAGGCGCGAGCCACCATGCCTGGCGACTCTGTTTCTAAAAAAAAAAGAAAAAAAAAATTAGAGTGGTACTGACCTAAATGCAGTTAAATTAAATTACCCATTGCTGTGTAACACAGCACCACAAAGTTAGCAGCTTAAAGCAACAAGTATATACTATCTCACAGTTTCTATTGGTGTTAGGAGTCTAGGCTGGGCTTAACTGGGTCCTCGGCTCACAGCATCACAAGACTGCAATCAAGGTGCTGGCTGGGCTGTGTTTCTTTGTGGAGCCCAGGATCCTCTTCCAAGTTCAGGTGGTTGCTGGGAGAATTTCTCGAGGGTGTATGACTGGGGACCCCAGTTTCTTGCTGTCAGCCCAGAGCCACACTGAGCACCTAGAGAGGGCCCTGCAGTTCCCTGCCGTGTGGCCCTCTCCACAGGCACTTCACAACATGGCAGCTTGCTTCCTCAAGGCCGGCATGAGTCTCCTGCTCTAGTCTGCTAAGAAGTGTTATATAATGTCATATAATCACGGGAGTGACACATCCTCACCTTTGCCATATTCTATTGCCTAGAAGCACACAGGTTCTACCCACACTCAAGAGGAAGGGATTACACAAGAGCATGACTCACCGAGGGGGTCACCTGAAGGTATATTTGCCTTAGGAATTTAGAAAAGAGGGATGTCAGAGTGAACTGGACTACCCGGGGGAGGCTCTTTGGAAGGACTTCAGCCAGGTCTTAAAGGAAGAGTAGAATTTAGTACAGCAAAGGGAAATAAAGAGGCAGAACATCTAGGACCAAAGATCTCCATGAGCAAAAGTATGGAGGTGGGATTCTCACCTAAGTCATTCCTACACAAAAAGGTAACAGAAACCTGACGACTTTGCAGATCACAAGGGGTAGGAGGAACTTTTTCTGACTGAACCAAAGGGAAGCTGGGTAGGGAAAGGAGCATGTCCTGGCTTGGTGTCAGAAAATTTGGGTTCAAGGTTCAGGTCCAGTATTAACTAGCAGTGTGACTGGGACCTGCTGGTTATCTGAGCCTAGCTTCTTGTGACCACTTCGATTGACTTTGTTATTGTGAGAACGAAATAAGCTCTTGGATGCAAATTGCTCTGTAAATGGTCCAGATCCCATTTCTGAGAGCAGCATCATTGACTCCCACTCTCTCTGGGTCCCCCAACCCCCTGGCTCCTCTTTCACTGGATGCTCTCCCTCTTTGAGTCTCCTAAATGCAGTGACTGTGGGAGAAGATTCTCCGAGTTCTGGACTTGGCACTCCTCTCATCTGACTGCACAATATGTTTTAGGGTCCTCATCTACCACCACCCAGGGCTGATGGCTCCCAAATCTAAGTTCTGGCCCAGACTCCTTTCCCCAGGCCCACACTCATGTGTTCAACCAGTTGTTGGACAATTACTCTTGGCTCTCCCACAGGCCCCAAATTAAACTAATCTTCTTGTTCAAATCAAACAAATTTAAACAAATTGAATTCATCGTCCTTGCAAACCTCTCCCTCTTCCTTTTTATGCCATGTCATGGGGAATCACACCACCACGTCAGAAATCTTATGTCATTCCTTTCTCCCCTACCTTCGCACCCGAGATCCTAGTGGTCACCAAGTGCTTTCTCTCCTGTGCATGTCCCTCCTTGTATTCCCAACACTACTGCCCTCGTTGGCACCTCATTAATTCCCATCAGAATCACTGCAAATGCTTCATAACTGATCTATCTGAATTCGTTCTCCACACATCCTGCAGCATGAACTTTTTGAAGCACAGATTTGTGAATGCCTGTGCTCTGCTTGAAAGCAATCAGAGGCCTCTCACTACTAAGGAATGAAATTCAAACTCCTGGGCATGATATTCGATTTTTTTTTTTTTTTTCCCAGACGGAGTCTTATTCTGTCACCCAGGCGGGACTGCAGTAGCGCAATCTCGGCTCACTGCAAGCTCTGCTTCGTGGGTTCATGCCATTCTCCTGCCTCAGCCTCCCAAGTAGCTGGGACTACAGGTGCCCACCACCACGCTGGGCTAATTATTTTTATTTATTTTTATTTTTTGTATTTTTAGTAGAGACGGGGTTTCACCGTGTTAGCCAGGATGGTCTCGATCTCCTGACCTCATGATCCGCCTGCCTCGGCCTCCCAAGGTGCTGGAATTACAGGTGTGAGCCACCACACCCGGCTGACATTCGATATTTTAAGCCCTCCCGGATCTGACTCTTGCCCACCTCCCCTGTCCACTTCCTGTCTCCTCTGCTCCAGTCCTACTGAACTGTGTGGTCTCACGTGGTACTGTGTTCTTTCAAATCTCTGTGTGTTTGAATATGCTGTTTCCTTTGTCAGAAATGCCCTTCCACCACTATCCTTCTCTGCCGCAATTGCTAACTCTTCTCATGTGTAATCACTTAGCTCAGCTCCCCCATTTTGTGAGTCATCTTCCCTGACTCCTCCCTCTGGATACGTGGAAGTCCCTCCGATGTGCACTCCTAGCAGCTTGTGCAGGACTCTCATCACAGCTCTCATCACGCTTTATTGCAATGGTTTTTTCTTTTGTTTTCTCTCCTGCTAGATTGCGAATTCTCACCAGCAGTAATGGTGTCTTATTCTTTGGTTATTTTGATGCTCTGATCACCTTTTCTTCCAATCTGATCCTTTCTAAATATTTTTAAATTTATTTTTTGAATAGGCAACATACTCATCTGACTGAAAATTCGGAAATTACATAAAGGTATAAAGTGAAAAGTCTCTCTCCTGTCCCTGTCCCCACCTCTGACACCCTAGCTATCCAGTCTCCCTCCCCCGCAGCAATCAGTGTTATCAATTTCTTGTGAATACTTCTAGAGATATAGAAATATATATGGTTCCCTTTTATTTTATTTTATTATTATTTTTTAGACAGAGTCTTGCTCTGTCGCCAGGCTGGAGTGCAGTGGCACGATCTCGGCTCACTGCAACCTCTGCCACCTGGGTTCAAGTGATTCTCCTGCCTCAGCCTCCTGACGACTACAGGCACCTGCCACCATGCCCGGCTAATTTTTGTATTTTTTTTGTTTTGTTTGTTTTTGAGACGGAGTCTCGCTCTGTTGCCCAGGCTGGAGTGCAGTGGCATGATCTTGGCTTACTGCAATCTCCACCTCCTGGGTTCAAGCGATTCTTCTGCCTCAGCCTCTCGAGTAGCTGGGACTATAGGTGTGTGCCACCATGCCCGGCTAATTTTTGTATTTTTAGTAGAGATGGGGTTTCGCCATGTTGGCCAGTCTGGTCTCAAACTCCTGACCCTGATCCACCCACCTCGGCCTCCCAAAGTGCTGGAATTACAGGCGTGAGCCACCATACCTGGCCCATGGTTCCCATTTTATATACAAATGGTATCATGTTGTATAGATTGTGCTGCACTTTGTTTTCACTGAATCATATATAGTATTGATGATATGATCATTCCATGTAAGTGCATACAGAGCTTCCTTATTCTGTGTTTACATTAATTCAGCTTTCCATTGTGGATGTTATGATTTAACGAATAAACATTAGGTTGTTCTCAGTCTTTTGTGAATACAAATAATATTGCAATGACTTAACTTGATAAAAACATCACTTCACACATGTGCAAGTATCATGGTAGAATGAACTCCTGGAAGTGGAACCGCCTCCAGTTTGAGGAATACGTGTATTTGTAAGTTTGACCATGTCCTGTTGCCTTTCAGGGAGTTTGTAGATATTATTGCATCTATCTCTGCACCCCTAGCTACCATTACAGAGTCTAGAACAGAGTAGGCATTCAGTATATTTTCATCTAATAAACCAATGAAAAAATAACTCTTTTAGGGGAGGCTCCCTTCTTTTTCCTTTCTCTGATGTCTTGCTTTCCCCATCCAGTGCTCAGTTCAAACCAAATGATTCATGTTCAATCGAAATGCCACTATTGTTTTGGAACAAAACTCTTATTCCAACTTTATTGTGTAACTAATCAAGATCCTTCTTCATTAGCTTGGTTGTAAAATAAGGTCACATTTTTATGTTCTAATTATAATGACTGAGTCCTCACCCCATATTTTGTGAGATCTCTTTCTTTTTTTTTTTTTTGAGACAGGATCTCACTCTGATGCTCAGGCTGGAGTGCAGTGGTGCGATCTCAGCTCTCTGTAGCCTTGACCTCCTGGGCTCAAGTGATCCTCTCACCTAAACCTCCCAAGTAGCTGGGACTACAGGCATGTGCCATCATGCCCAGCTAATTTTTTTTTTTAGATAGAGTTTCGCTCTGTCGCCCAGGCTGGAATGCAATGGTGAAATCTTGGCTCACTGCAACTTCTGCCTCCTGGGTTCAAGCCATTCCCCTGCCTCAGCCTCCCAAGTAGCTGGGATTGCAGGCGCCTGCCACCACACCCGGCTAATTTTTTGTATTTTTAGTAGAGACAGGGTTTCACCATGTTGGCCAGGCTGGTCTTGAACTCCTGACCTCACATGATCCACCCACCTTGGCCTCCCAAAGTGTTAGGGTTACAAGTGTGAGCCACTGCACACAGCCACCAGCTAAATTTTTACTTTTTGTTGAGATGGGGTCTCACTCTGTTGCACAGTTTGGTCTTGAACTCCTGGGCTCAAGGAATCCTCCTACCTCGGTCTGCTAAAGTGCTGGTATTACAGGCATGAGCCACCACACCCAGCCTTTAAAAATTTGGGGGGACTCTTTTGTAATAACAGTTAGCTTGAAACACAAACACATTGTACAGATGTACAAAATATTTTCTTTCTTTATATCTTTATTCCAAAGCCTTTTTTCCTATTTAGGCAATTTTTTGTTTTATGTTTTAAACTTTTTTGGGGGTTCAAAATGAAGACACAAACATAGCCTATGCCTACACCAGATCTGGATAATCAATTTCACTGTCTTCCACCTCCATCACTGGAAGATCTTCATGGGTAATAACATGCACAAAGCTGTCATCTAATGGTAACAATAATTGGGGCTAGGCACGGTGGCTCACACCTATAATCCCAACACTTTTGGAGGCTGAAGTGGGCAGATCACCTGAGGTCAGGAGCCGAGACCAGCTTGGCCAACATGGTGAAACCCTGTGTCTACTAAAAATACAAAAAAACTAGCCAGGCGTGGTGGCGCACGCCTGTAATCCCAGCTACTTGGGAGGCTGAGGCAGGAAAATCACTTGAACCCGGGAGGCAGAGGTTGCAGTGAGCCGAGATCGTGCCATTGCATTCCAGCCTGGGCGATAAGAGTGAAACTCCATCTTAAAAACAAAAAACAAACAAAACAAAAACAAAAACACAATACTTGGAATACATGGAAAAAACTCACAATACTTGGAATATCTAGAATACCTTCTGAAGGACCTGCCTGAGGCCGCTTTACAGTTAACTTAAAAAAAAAAAAAGCAGGAGTACACCCTAAAATAGGGATAAAAACTATAGTGAATTCAAAAACTAGTAACATAGTTCTTACCATTATCAAGTATTATGTACTGTACATAATCATATGTGCTATACTTTCATATGACTGGCAGTGCAGGTTTGTTAACACCAGCATCACCCCAAACATGTGAGTAATGTGTTGTGCTATGACCTTATGGTGGCTACTGTATCACTAGGTGATAGACATTTTTCAGCTCCATTATCATCTTAGGGGGCCTCCCTCGTGTGTGCAGTCCATTGTAGACCAAAATGTCCTTATGTGGCACATGACTGTAGTTGCAATACAGGACAAGAAAGTTGCACAATAACTGGGCCTTAGTTCCGGATACTTAGTAGCTGGATGACTCTTAGCACTCTTTGTTTCCTAATAACGTAAAATAGGGAAGCTAATCGTGATCAGGTTGCCTTACATGTTGTTGGGTCCTGGTCAACATATAAGTTACTGTGCAAAAAAATGATTTAATTTAAGACTGTGTTGAATCATAAACGTTGTTATTCTAATATTATTGTTTTTTAGAGGTTATGAAATGAAAGGGGGGGGAAACTTGGTCTGCATCAAGAACTGAATCATTTTACCACGCTGGGTGCTGGCTTATACTCTCCCCACCCAACAGATCAAACTCCTAACCCAGCATAAAAGATAAACTACAACTCCCGGCAGGCCTTGCCTCCGAACTGCGTCTTATAACCTCGGCTCAGGCCCGGGCCCAGACCGCTCCCCGCCCCCGCCGCCCATAAACTACATCTCCCAGGAGGCCCCACGGTGCCCAATTGTCCGCTTTTCCCCCGCCCCCTGCCTCCTCTTCACCCCCCACCAGCCGCTCGTTGGTCGAGTCGGTCCCGCGGCCGGCGGATCGGGCGCGCGCGTCGGGGGTCGTGCGGCTGCCGGGCAGGGCGAGCACGCGCCGCGAGGCCTTGGAGGCGTAGGGGGCGGGGGTACGGCTCGCCTGCTCGCAAGATGGCGGACGAGGACGGGGAAGGGATTCACCCCTCGGCCCCTCACAGGAACGGAGGTGGCGGCGGCGGCGGGGGGTCTGGGCTCCACTGCGCCGGGAACGGCGGCGGGGGAGGCGGCGGCCCGCGGGTCGTGCGCATCGTCAAGTCCGAGTCCGGCTACGGCTTCAACGTGCGGGGCCAAGTGAGCGAGGGCGGGCAACTGCGGAGCATCAACGGGGAGCTGTACGCGCCGCTGCAGCATGTGAGCGCCGTGCTGCCCGGGGGGGCGGCCGATCGGGCCGGGGTGCGCAAGGGGGACCGCATCCTGGAGGTGTGAGTATCGGGGGTGCCCGCCGCCCCACCCTCCCCGCGCCCCTCCTCCTGCCCCTGCACTCCCCGCTACCCTTGTCACCCCCAGGCCGCACCTCCCCCGAGCTCCGAGCCGGCCTCGCGACCCCGGCCCCTCAGGCCTCCGCAGCCAGGCCCCTCCTTGTGGGCTGCCCTCCCCCCACCCGCCCCGGGGCTTCTGCGACGCCCGTCTCCCACCCCGTCGTTTCCAGCTGATGCCCTTGCGCCCCCAGTGCTCTATCCTGTGCCCCGATTACTCTGGGCTCTTCTCCGCCCCTTTGCCTTCCCGTTTGGCGTGCTGCATTCTGCTCCTCACTCCCCCTCGTCTTGCTCAGAAGGAACCTCATCTGCTCTTTACTGACGGCGTTTGGTTTTCTGATCCAGCCAGTACCGTGTCCTCCCCAAGTTCTCATCTTCAGCATCGCAATTTCGTTCTCCAGCACTCCCCTCCGCCCCCGTGGACTGCCCCTTCTGCCCTCCAGACCAAGTAGGCAGGAACTCTGGTCTGCTCCTACTTTTCCTCCGGAAACAGCATCCCTCCCCGCTCCACTCCTTTTTCTTTCCTTAGTTACCCACTCCTCATGGTTAAGCTGCCGCTAAATGTTTCCATCCCACCGTGTGCCCCTTTCCTCCCCTCGTTTTTGTATTTCTACTCCAAGAGTTTACCTTGCTTTCTGACCCTTGCATGCCTTTGGGGTAGGGGGTGTGGGATTTGACACTGTAGTTTCTCTTCTCGGTTGCCCCCGTATCACACCCTAATTTGGAATCTAGTGTCTCCATCAGCACACCCCTCTGAGAGCATCTCTGCCCTGGCCTCCTGCCTTTACTCCTGCTCTACACTCATGCCTCCTTCTAGTCAGGTTTATGGTAGACCCCTTGTCAGTCCTCCTCCTCCCAAACTACTTCAAGCCCTTTTTGGGTCTTTGACCTCTCTGCTTTTTAAGGGCATGCCCGTCTCTGCTGCTCTTCTACTCTATCCTGCTGTGATCCCACACTTGACTTTGTCCTAGTCTTTCTCTCCCCTAGGCTGCTTTTCCTTTCTTCTGTTTTTTTAAGGCGCCTTCTGCTGCTGCAGCCCACCCTCTCTCCCCTGCTGCAGTCCCTCCCCCTTCATACGCCTTCCTCACCACATCCCTTCATGCTCTTGCGGGATGCTGCCTTGTCTTGCAATCTCTGTGCACACCTCCTCCACTATAATCTAGGTGTTACATTTGTGTTTTTGTACTTTGTATTGAAATTCGGATAGTGATTGCTAGTTGACTTGCAGGCGGTGTGTGCTCGCATTGTCTCCGTGCTCCTCAGCAGTCTTCAGTGCTGTGTTTCTTCTCACTGAATATATGTTGTGCATTCCTTTTTTACACTTTTACTCTCTCCCTCCATGTTTCGATTTGCCCACGTGAAATCGTTCTCATTTTTTAATACATTTTATTTTAATTGTAATTTCCACAACCTTCAGTTGCCTCTTGTAAAACAGTAGGTTTGCAAAGGGAATAGTCTTTTGAAAATCTGCCTTATAGAGAAGTCCATTCCTTCTTACTCATCTCGTGCCATCTACCCTTATCCTTGACATTCTTACTCTATGGTGTCCACTCATTCTGTTTCCTCATCTCTTCCACCTCAAGAAATAGTTGGTTTTAAACTGGGAGAGCTGATTGAAAAAAAAAAATAGTTGCTCACCTAGGCCAGTGTTTGGAGGCAGTATACCTTTCTTCTGTTCTTTCTGTAAATAGATGCTTTCCTGTTTCATTAATGTCCTATGTACTGTTTCCTAGTATTCTCTGACTATATATATATATATATATATTTTTTTTTTTTTTTTTTTGAGATGGAGTTTCGATCGTTGCCCAGGCTGGAGTGCAGTGGCGCGATCTCGGCTCACTGCAACTTCCGCCTCCCAGGTTCAAGCTATTCTCCCTCCTCAGCCTCCTGAGTAGCTGGGATTACAGGCATGTGCCATCACGCCCAGCTAATTTTGTATTTTTAGTAGAGACGGGGTTTCACCATGTTGGCCAGGCTGGTCTCAATCTCCTGACCTCAGGTGATCCGCCCACCTCGGCCTCCCAAAGTGCTGGGATTACAATAATGACTTTCAGATTTCTTATACTTGGGCACCTAATTATTTCCTTTATAGATAACTCAAAATTTGTGGCTGATGTTTTCTTCCAATAGAAGGTCTTGGAATTGTCATTTTCCTTTCCCTTTGGAAGTTAACTTTGGACTCAGCTTATTTTTAAATTTAAAACTAAAGCATTTACAATTATAAATTTATGATAGAGTTCTAAATTATTTACTCTTCACAGGATCTAAAGGAACTAAACTAAAAAGAATAATTCTGTAGGAGACTATAGTTAACATGATCTATCTTTGCAGATACACACATCCCAACATACATAGTGAGCGACTTCTTGCCTTTATTGTGACTTCTGCCCAAGAGCCTAGATATAATCTGTAAAGGAGACCTCAGATGATCCCCTAGGAAAGGTAGAAGGACTTGCCTTAGGCTCAAGTTCCAGATTAGGAAGCTGGGAAATCTTTGCCTTCTAGAGAAAAAACATTGCTTTTTGGCACATCCTTTGTGGTAAGTAGAGAACTTTGTTGCTTTTAGTGGGCAGAGGAAAAGAATACTCTGCCTGGAAGACTTCTCTGGAAGGTTGTGGTAATCAGAAATCTTCCTGGCATTGGTTTCTCACCTTTCCAACTACATGTATTTTGATTTCCAAATTATCTGAACCTTCTTTGGTACTACAGGGGAAGTAATGATAATTACAGCCCAAAGCCAAGCTAGTGGTACATTCTGTGAGACCTCAACTATACAGTGTCGTTCTCTTTTCTTCCTGTCTTCTATAATCTGTGCCTTCTCTTTAGGGTTTCAAGTGAGGGGAAATCAGCAATGCAGTAGATGTGGTTCTTGAGGGATATCTGTGCCTGCTACTTGTCTTGATCTTGGTTAGATGGATGCTAATTTTCCTAAAGCATTTTTTTAGGCAGTACTCCTTAGAGCTGTTGTCTGTCCTCCAAGTTCTTAAAGTTTACCTCTGTTGCCCCAGGAAAGCTTTGTATGTTGATTAAGAGCCAGGTGGGGTCAGAATTAGGGATAGGTGGATTATCATTGTGTGGATATAGTTTATATCAAGTCATAGGTGAACGTTTGGACCTTGGTAATTGCTATTTAAGACTTTTCCCTATTTTAGATTCTTCTATTGTGTTTACAAGTTGTTTTTATAATTCACTTGTTTGGACAACTGACAGAGATGTGAAAGAACAGAGTAACTTTTAAGAGCATACAAACTTGGACACAAGTAAGAGCATCAGTTTCTTTTAAACACAAAGAAAGGCTTACCAAGGCTCTGTCCTAATCTTTAGTCCTGAAACTAAATTGGAACCCATATGGTTCAGTTTGCCCTTTCTCCTTTCAAAACTAGACATCTCTTTTTTTTTTTTTTTTTTTTTGAGACGGAGTCTCGTTCTGTCACCCAAGCTGGAGTGCACTGGCCAGATCTCAGCTCACTGCAAGCTCCGCCTCCCGGGTTCATGCCATTCTCCTGCCTCAGCCTCCCGAGTAGCTGGGACTACAGGTGCCCGCCACCTCGCCCGGCTAGTTTTTTGTATTTTTTAGTAGAGACGGGGTTTCACCGTGCTAGCCAGGATGGTCTCGATCTCCGCACCTTGCGATCTGCCCGCCTCGGCCTCCCAAAGTGCTGGGATTACAGGCTTGAGCCACCACGCCCGGCCCAAAACTAGACATTTAGATTCTAACAGAGCTTGGTACTGCAGTATGAACAAGCCCTCTGGGCTCTAAATTTTATTGCAGATGGAAAGTTTTTTTGACTAGCAATGCTGGTTTCCACCTTGTAATTTTTCCCAGTGTAACATATACTGAGTGTTTTCCCTTTGATGTGTATGTACCTGGAGGCTAATGAGTAAAGAATGCTTTCAACAAACAGAACCAAAGTAAATATGTCTTTGCACTAATTATATAGTATGTGAAGTAACATTTGACTTCAGGTTAATTTTCTTAAGGTTAAAGTAGTTCCAAGGACTCTTGATTGATTTCTTGAGAGATGCTGCTGGAAGGTTTTAGTGTGCAGTGGATATAGATATAAAACTGTCTGTATTTTTGAGGGATTAGTTTAAGCATGGACCACTAAGATTGGCTTGCAAGCATTCAGAATCATGATATATTTATGCTAGTCAGTGTATATGCTTTCCTCCTTGATAGCCACGAGATAATAGGCCCATCAGCTTTCCCTCACTAAAGTCATACGATAAATTAAAACTGTGTATATCAATTTGTTTTTTGAAAGTCAGTTTTTTAACTTCATTTTATGTGAGAGTTTGAAAATGAATAAAGAGACTGGTGCCACAAGAAGTATTTTTATGAGTTAAGTGTGAGTCATGTAACACAGACTAAGTACTGTCTCAAGAGCTGCTGTCTCAATTGTAACTGAATTCTATTTTGCTGATACTTTCTAGGTAGATTTTGGTAATGTTTGAAATAACCAAATCATGGTTATTGATCAAAGGAAATTTTTATGGCAGCGGTTCTCAGGCTTTAGGGTACATAAGAAGCACTTGGGTATGCTTATCAAAAGTACAGATTCTCAGGCTCACCTTTTAAGGGTTATGGTTCAGTAGATCTTTCATAGGGCCTAGAAATCTTTATTTTTTTACTCCTTTGCCAGGTATGGGTAATGCAACCCACATACCCAGTTACATGCCCAGGGTGATGCAGTAGGTTGTAGGCCTTGGATAATCAGTTCATTTTATTTTCATGATTATATTGAGAGTAATGAGCTAAGGCTATACCAACAAATAGTGAATTGTTAGGCTCTCAAATTCCAACCTAAGTGGAAAATCAGTTTAATACTAACTGTTCTCTCTGATCATCTATACTTTATTTATTGGATCTTGCTAAGCTCTTGAAATAAAGATGGATGGTTAAGAGGTAGAGCAAGTTAATATTAATAGTTATAATAATCATTTTACTGTTTTGCAGTGTGTATAGTGTGTTATAGTTTGTAGTTTTATTTATTTATTTATTTAGAGACAGAGTTTCACTCTTGTTGCCCAGGCTGGAGTGCAGTGGCACAATCTCGGCTCACTGCAACGTTCACCTCCCAGATTCAAGAGATTCCCTTGCCTCAGCCTCCCAAGTAGCTTGGATTACAGGCATGTGCCACCACACCCATGTAATTTTTGTGTTTTTAGTAGAGACGGGGTTTCTCCATGTTGGTCAGGCCAGGCTGGTCTCGAACTCCCGACCTCAGGTGATCAGCCCACCTCCGCTTCCCAAAGTGCTGGGATTATAGGCATGAGCCACCACACCCAGCCACGTTGTAGTGTTTTTACATCTGATCTTCACACAGCCCTGTGAGGTAGAAAGATTATAAGCTCATCAAGGGCAGGGACTACATCAAATAGTATGTATTTGTTGTATCCCTAGCCAAATGTCTGGTGGCACACAGAAAGTATTATTCAATAAATACTTGCCAAGGCCGGGCGTGGTGGCTCACGCCTGTAATCCCAGCACTTTGGGAGGCTGAGGTGGGCGGATCACAAGGTCAGGAGATCAAGACCATCCTGGCGAACACGGTGAAACCCTGTCTCTACTAAAAATACAAAAAAAGTAGCCGGGCGTGGTGGCGGGCACCTGTAGTCCCAGCTTCTTGGGAGGCTGAGGCAGGAGAATGGCGTGAACCTGGGAGGCGGAGCTTGCAGTGAGCCGAGATCGCACCACTGCCCTCCAGCCTGGGGGACAGAGTGAGACTCCGTCTCAAAAAAAAAAAAGTAAAATAAATAAATAAATAAATACTTGCCAAATGAATATATGAGTATTATCCCTATTTTATAAGAGAGGAAATGGAAACTGAGTGTTACACCAATGAATGGCAACCAGAATTAAATCCAGATCTTTAGATTCTAGATCTTGATTATTTTCTCTCTTTTTATAGCTTTTTCTTTTTCTTTTAAAGAGATAGGAGTCTCACTATGTTGCCCAGGCTGTACTTGAATTCTGGGCTCAAGTGATCCTCCCACCTCAGCCTTCTAGGTAGCTGGGACTATAGGCATGCACTACCACACCTAGCTAATTTTTTCGTACTTTTTTTTTTTTTAGAGATGGGGTCGCCGTTTTGCCCAGTGTGGTCTTGAATCCCTGGCCTCAAGTGATCTGCCCACTTTGGCCTCCTAAACTGCTGGCATTACAGGCTTGAGCACCTTGCTGATAACTTAGAATTCAGTTACATTCATATAAACTTTGATAGCGGTTGAACTTTGGTTCTACTATTGTAAACTGTAACTATTTTATATCTTTATTTACCCACTATTAACCATTGTTAAATTGGAAGCGAGGGGACTAAAGCAGGCATTCTTTGCCTTTATTTTTGCTATCTTTACCCTGTTGGTTATCAGTGAAGACAGCAGAACAATCATTTTTAAATTCCTTTTAATTTCACAGGTAGTTGAGGTTGCAAACAAATAAAACTAAATTTGAAAATAGCATTACCTTCCCCTCAGAAATCACTTCCACAGATTGCTGTAACCAGGAAAATATATTTTATTAGTAGTGTAACGATTTGTCTGGGTCTTTTAAATTATTGTGAAGAACAGTTCTCTTTCCATCCACCACTGACCAGTTTATTTCAGATGAGGACCTGTTACCATACTCTCAAGGATAATTATTTTTCAAGATAAGTCCCATTGGGAATAATTCTTATGACCTTGTAGATAAGCAAAGAGACTTAATTGACAAGCAGACACTTAACAATTTATGATCACTGGAAAGTGCTTTTTGAGCGTAATCTGTGGCAAGTTCATTCATTAGATGATGGCATTGCTGACAAAAGGATATTGTGGTGGTTTAGGTTAGCGCCAGTTAGGTTCGTTCTTTTCTTCCACTTCAGCTATATAGGTGTTTTCTGTGTTTCTTGGGCAATCCAGTAAGAGCCCATGGATGGGTTGGTACAGTTCAGCCCACATTTGGAAAAAAATTTTAGGCAGTTTAAAAATATCTTTTAAAAAATTGCAACTCATAGTAAGAGATACATTTTACATTACAACCCAATATATATGCAAAAAAAAAAAAACCCAAAAAACCAAAAAAACACACCTAAAATAAGCTTCACAAAAATTATATTTACTGACCAGGCACGGTGGCTCATGCCTGTAATCCCAGCATTTTGGGAAGCCGAGGTGGGTGGATCACTTGAGCTCAGGAGTTTGAAACCGGCCTGGGCAACATGGTGAAACCTCATCTCTGCAAAAAATACAAAAGTTAGCCACATGTGGTGACACGTGCCTATAGTCCCAGCTACTCAGGAGGCTAAGGTGGGAGGATTGCTTGAGCCTGGCATGTTGAGGCTGCAATGAGCCATGATCACATCACTGAACTCAAGCCTGGGAGACAGCGTGAGACCCTGTCTCTAAAACAAAACCAAACACCAGAGTGCATGATACCAGTAAATACATTTTTTTTTTGGTTTCTTTTTTCCTCCCACCTTAAACTTCCCAGAAAGCTGGGACCATAGGCACATGCCACCATGCCCAGCTAATTTTTTGTATTTTTTGTAGAGACAGGGTTTCACCATGTTGCCCAGGCTGGTCTGAGATTCCTGGGCTGAAGCGATCCACTTGCCTCAGCCTCCCAAAGTGCTGGGATTACAGGTGTGAGCCACTGTGCCAGGCCCACTCTGGTATTTTTTAGTTTGTTCGTATTTTGAGTTTGTTTGTTCTGTTTTTTTGAGTGCTGGTAGTGGCCTGGTACATTAATTTTACAACTCATTAGGTTGTGATCCACTGTCTGAAAAACAGTAATTTAGGGCATCACTTTTCCTGGTATCGGCCTGCTAAATATTACTTCGTACTCAGTCTGGTTCCACAAGTAAGCACACACTGTATATAAAGTACTCTTGGCTTGTATGAGTCACAGGGTCTCTGCATCCCTGCCTTTGAGAAGCTTACACTGCAGTAGGGAAGGTAAACAATTTACTGTGTGTAAAGCTAGACGAAGTAATAGAGATAAATGAAAAGCACAATCGAAGTATAGAGGAAGGAGTGAATATGCCTGAGAAGACTGGCAGGGAGATAGCTCATATAAGGCTTTTAAACTTGATTGAAGAACAAATAAAACTTCAGAGAAGGGGCAAGGATTTTATAGGTTGAGGAAAACTGTGACCAAAGAGGGGAAAATGTGAAAAGCTCTTAGGCTAGCAAGGGGCTTGAAGTTGCTGTTTGTCTGTAGACATTTGTGGTAATAGAAACTGTAAAGGAAGGTTGCAGTAAGATTTAAAAAAGATGACTTTGAATGTAATCCCAAGAAGTTTGGATTTTTTTCTTTATGAGCTCAGAATATAGCTGTGTGTGCGTTAATACCCAGGACTTACTGTGAATTCAGTTTTATATAATTATTTACCAGAAGAGATTGAATAACTTTTCCCAGGTGAAAGAGGAAAATCACTATTAGAATTAGAATAATTTCAGAGCATCTAGTCTTTTGGACTGTCTTGTACTATATAAAGAAGGGAACTAAGAACAACTAAGCTCTGACACCCAGAACTGAGAACAGCTGGTGAGGAGCTGGTTGTCTTTAACTTGTGTATGTATTTTATTTCACGATCGAATCCGGCTTCTCAGTTATCCTTTCTCTTTCTCTTATGTTTTAAATGACTATACTTACTGTTGTATTTACAGTTGATAACTGTCATCCTTGTGTGCTACAGGCCTGTTCTATTCTAGCTGTACTTTCCTCCAAGCTCCAAGTCTGTTCCTCTGATTTGGAGATGCTGCCTTTTTTTTTTTTGAGACGGAGTCTTGCTCTGTCGCCCAGCCTAGAGAGCAGTGGCACGATCTCGGCTCACTGCAACCTTAGCCTCCCAGGTTCAAGCAAGTCTCCTGCCTTAGCCTCCTGAGTAGCTGGGATTACAGGTGTGCACCACCATGCCTGGCTGATTTTTTGTATTTTTAGTAGAGACCGGGTTTCACCATGCTGGCCAGACTGGTCTTGAACTCCTGACCTCATGATTCACCCACCTCGGCCTCCCTAAGTATTACAGGCATGAGCCACTGCGCCCGGCCGAAGATGTTCCTTTTTTTTTTTTTTTTTTTTTTTGAGACGGAGTCTTGCTCTGCCGCCCAGGCTGGAGTGCAGTGGCCGGCTCTCAGCTCACTGCAAGCTCCGCCTCCCGGGTTCACGCCATTCTCCTGTCTCAGCCTCCCCAGTAGCTGGGACTACAGGCGCCCGCCTCGTCGCCCGGCTAGTTTTTTTTTTTGTATTTTGTAGTAGAGACGGGGTTTCACCGTATTAGCCAGGATGGTCTCGATCTCCTGACCTCGTGATCCGCCCGTCTCGGCCTCCCAAAGTGCTGGGATTACAGGCTTGAGCCACCGCGCCCGGCCCCGAAGATGTTTCTTTTAATTTAAATCTTTTATTTTGGCATACAGCATGTTGGAGCTGAGGGGACTGAAGACGGGGAATTAATGTGGTACTAAAGTTTACACTTAATACCTCCCTTCAAAATGAAAATTCCTGTGAAGCTCCTTCAAATAAGTTTAAGACTTGGTGGTGACCACAAAGTGAATTTTTGCTTTCTTTCATAATATTAGTACTCCAGGTTAAATTTTGTGATATGGTATTAGTCAAATGCTAGGTAGTATGTGTGTAGTCTCTTGTTTATTATTTATTGTTCCCTGCCAACTAAATAAGGTTCTCATAATAGTTGAGGAAATGTGCGTCTCTGTAAGGTATTGAGTTGCTGAATAAGGAGTTGTATTTGAGTACTCTTATGTGTACTTCCTCAGTGAACTTCCATTGATATGAAAACGTCTTGTAAGAAATGGTCTGTTTTTGCTTAAGCTATCTGAAACTTTTTAGATTCTTGTGTCAAACCTCAGAGCAAGACCAGAATGATAGGCCTATGTTTTCTACGGACTTGATCCACAAGGAATTAGCTTACTTCCCTCTGGAAAAGTACAGGCAATCTGCAGAGAGTCAGCTGCTCTGGTGCATGCTCTCCCAGCTGCTTTCAAGAGGCTGAATACTCTCACAGAACTTTCAATAAGATTATTAACTAGGAAGGTTGTCTCTTCCCCCCGTAAATACCACAGTACTTTTATATCTATGTGTCTATCTACTTTTATTTATATTTATTTATTATGTTTTAAGAATTAGGAGATTGATTAAATGAATATTTGGAGATCTTGGAAAACACGATGGCCTCTGAAAATTTTGGAAACTTTTTCTACTTCTTTTGCTGGTCAGTTTAATCATCTAGAACATTTATTCCTGCCTCTGTCTTTTCTTGGAAACAGCAATGAGTTTTGTTCTCTCTACCTCATGTTTTGTATCAAGGAAATGTGACACTGAAGTTTCCTTTGTGAGTTATGTGCTAGTAGATTATTTTAGATTTCCCTGTCCTACCCAGTTATCTTTTATATTCCTGATTTGGAAAAGGTCCGACTGTACCTTTCTTCTCTTTGAATATGTTGGAATGGACTACAGACTTATAGAAACTGTAGTCTGTGTTTTTCATTTCCAAAAGAAATGGCTCAAATTTAACTGGGATTAAAAGATGGTATTTGATCGTCAAAGGGTCATCCCTTCAAAAGTTTATCTCGTTACTAATTTGTAAAGACTATCTTTCGTAAATGAAGGTATTTCAGCTGTTTTTTTCAGTTGTCATGATAGATTATACTATCTATTCACATTCATGTACATGACCACTTGGGATTAATTGAACGTATAGGAAATGGGTGGTTGAGATTCAGAATGCAGGTTGCAGCCCCAGAACAAATTTACCAGATCACATGAGGAATCATGCTTTTAATTACGTTATGTAGTAATTCAGAATTAGTAGTGAAATAGAACTTCAAAAAAATCAAGATTTTTTTTCCTTTGATGATTTACCTGACTTGCAAACCAAGGTTATTGATAAAACAAGTATATTTAATTTAATTTAATTAACTTTCACTGTGGTCAGTATACCAAGTTAAAATCATTTGAGGGTAGCATTTAAATTGGTCATGTTGACAATGATTCAAAATGTAGCAGCTCTCAAACACTGAGTTGGTGTTGGGAAATGATTTAGGACTAGTTGTGTTTTGGTGGTGAACAACTGAGTTGGGGGTCCTCAGAAATGTGTAGGAGGAAAATGAGTTACTTTAGGAAAGTCATCATGGCTATTAGCAACTTTCTTTCTCTTTTCTTTTTTTTAAATTTAAATTTAATTTATTTTTCTTGCCCAGGCTGGAGCGTTGTGGTGCAATCACAGCTCACTGAAGCCACGACCTCCTGGACTCAAGGGATTCTCCCACCTCAGCCTCCCAAGTAGCTGGGATGACTTGCATGTGCTGCTACACCTGGCTAATGTTTATATTATTTGTTTATTTTATTTACTTATTTTTTTTGAAACAGAGTCTTGCCCTGTCGCCCAGGCTGGAGTGCAGTGGTATGATCTCAGCTCACTGCAACCTCCACCTCCCAGGTCCAAGCAATTATCCTGCCTTAGCCTCCTAAGTAGCTAGGATTACAGGCGCATGCTACCATACCCGCCTAATATATATATATATATATATGTATTTTTTTTGAGATGGAGTCTCACTGTCGCCCAGGCTGGAGTGCAGTGGCACGATTTTGGCTCATTGCAACCTCTGCCTCCTGAGTGATTCTCCTGCGTTAGCCTCCCGAGTAATTGGGATTACAGGCGCATGCCATCACACTTGGCTAATTTTTTGTATTTTTAGTAGAGACGGGGTTTCACCTTGTTAGCCAGGATGGTCTCGATCTTCTGACCTCGTGATCCACCCATCTTGGCCTCCCAAAGTGCTGGGATTACAGGCGTGAGCCACCATGCCCAGCCCATTTTGTATTTTTTAATAGAGATGGGGTTTCACTATGTTGGCCAGTCTGGTCTCGAACTCCTGACCTCAGTGATCCACCTGCCTTGGCTTCTTAAAATGCTGAGATTACAGGCATGAGCCACCACTCCCAACCTAATTTTTATATATTTTTTGTAGAGACAGGGTCCCACTTTGTTGCCCTGACTGGTTTTGAACTTGTGGATTCAAGTGATCCTCCTGCCTTGGCCTCCCAAAGTGCTGGGATTATAAGCGTGAGCCACCGCGCCTGACCCTTTCCCATTTCTAACATTTATTGTCCTCCAGTACAAAGAAGTAACCCATTGTCATGTCCACCCTATGATAGGATAGAACTGTAGGGTTGCTCTGTACTGATCAAGTTTTTAAAGATAAAAATGAAAAAAAAAATCCTATCCAGACAAAATAAATCAGTGTTGTATATTTTTGGAGCATCAGAACTTACTTTAAGACCTCACTGGTAATTCTTTAGCCTCTCACATGTGATAAAGACATTGTGCTTACGTTAAAAAAAAAAAAAAATTTATGTATTTATTTCAGAGACAAGGTATCACTCTTCCGCCCACACTGGTGTGCGGTGGCACAATCATAACTCACTGCAGCTGTTGATCTCCTGGGCTCAAGTGATCCTTCTGCTTCAGCCTCTTGAGTAACTGGGACTGTGGGCGTGTGCCACCATGCACAGCTAATTTAAAAAATTTTTTTTGTAAAGTTAGGGTCTTGCTGTGTTCCCCAGGCTGGTCTCAAACTCCTGGGCTCAAGCCATCCTCCCGCCTTGGCCTCCCAAAGTGTTGGGATTATAGGAGTGAGCCACCTCACCTGGCCTAAAATTCTGACTGGAATTTTGTATTCTACTAAGGGAAATGGACAAGTTTGTTTTTATTCTTGGTGACAAGTGGTTACATTGGCTTTACAGGTAATGATCAGATAACAAATGAGCTTTTTTTTTTCTGAATAGCTTGATTTTTTTTTTTTTTTTTAATTTTTTTTTAGACAGAGTCTTACTTTGTCGCCCAGGCTGGAATGCAGTGGCACAATCTCAGCTCATTGCAACCTCCACCTTCTGGGTTCCAGCAATTCTCTTGTCTCAGCCTCTCGAGTAGCAGGGACTGTAGGCACCTGCCACCATGCCTGGCTAATTTTTTTTTTTTTTTTTGAGACGGAGTCTTGCTCTGTCCCCCAGGCTGGAGTGCAGTGGCTGGATCTCAGCTCACTGCAAGTTCCGCCTCCCGGGTTTACGCCATTCTCCTGCCTCAGCCTCCCGAGTAGTTGGGATTACAGGTGCCCGCCACCTTGCCTGGCTGGTTTTTTGTATTTTTTTAGTAGAGACGGGGTTTCACCGTGTTCGCCAGGATGGTCTCGATCTCCTGACCTCGTGATCCGCCCGTCTCGGCCTCCCAAAGTGCTGGGATTACAGGCTTGAGCCACCACGCCTGGCCAATTTTTGTATTTTTAATAGAGATGGAGTTTCACCATATTGATCAGGTTGGTCTCGAAATCCTGACCTCAGGTGATCACCGGCCTCGGCTTCCCAAAGTGCTGGGATTACAGACATGAGCCACCACGCCCGGTCAGCTTGATTATATTTTTATATTTATTTTTTAAATATCTTAAATCCTTAAGCCTTATTATACTTTTTTTCTCTGAATGACAAATATGATTCATTTATTTAAAAATAAATCTACCTGATTATATTTGTATACTGATTGCCTTGGAGTTAGAAGGTTTGAGGAATCGATAATTCTTTCTTCCCCAGTAATAAACTCGTGTTACTTCTTCTGGCTGGAGATATTAAGGTTGAAGAACAGATGAGTCTTATTTGTACTTTTTCTGCCTCAGGCAGCCTTCTTTGTAACTAGAACACCCAGTCAAAGGTAAAAAGATCCCAGTGATGGTAAGCAGCTTGTTTGACAAGTTATTTATTCTTTTTTTTCCTTTTTGGGAAGACCAGATGCCAATTAACATATTTCTCAGTTTCTCAACTTTGCCAGGGGCAAACTTTATTGTTGTTAATACTCCCTTTTGCCCAGTGTTAAATTTTTGAACGTAGGTGCTTTAAAAATAATGGTATAGGCTGGGTGCTGTGTCTCATGCCTGTAATCCCAGTACTTTGGGAGGCCAAAGGGGCAGATCACTTGAGGTCAGGGGTTTGAGATCAGCCTGGCCAACATGGTGAAACCCTGTCTTCACTAAAAATACAAAAATTAGTCAGGTGTGGTGGCGGGCACCTGTAATCCTAACTACTCGGGAGGCTGAGGCAGGAGAATCGCTTGAACCCAGGAGGTGGAGGTTGCAGTGAGTCAAGATCACGCCACTGCACTCCAGTCTGGGTGACAGAGCAAGACTCTGTCTCAAAAAAAAAAAAAAAAAAAAAAAGATAAATAAAAAATACTGGTATAAAGGTTGAATCTGGCCGGGCACGGTGGCTCATGCCTGTAATCTGAGCGCTTTGGGAGGCCAAAGGGACAGATCACTTGAGGTCATGAGTTCAAGACCAGCCTGACCAACATGGTGAAACCCCCCCCCCATCTCTACTAAAAACACAAAAATTAGCTGGAGAATCACTTGAACCTGGACGGTGGAAGTTGCAGTGAGTCAAGACCACGCCAGTGCACTCCATCCTGGGCAACAGAGCGAGACTTTGTCAAAAAAAAAAAAAAGCAGGGTGAGGTGGCACACACCTGTAATCCCTCCTGCTGGGGAGGCTGAGGCAGGAGAATTGCTTGAGCCTGGGAGGCAGAGGTTGTAGTGAGCTGAGATCAGGCCACTGCACTCCAGAGCTTGGGCAACAGAGTGAGACTGTGTCTCAAAAAAAAAAAAGATTGGGCTGGACGCAGTGGCTCACACCTGTAATCCCAGCACTTTGGGAGGCCGAGGCGGGCGGATCATAAGGTCAGGAGATCGAGACCATCCTGGCAAACACAGTGAAACCCCGTGTCTACTAAAAATACAAAAAATTATCTGGGTGTGCTGGCGGGCACCTGTAATCCCAGCTACTCTGGAGGCCGAGGCAGGAGAATGGTGTGAACCCTGGAGGCGGAGCTTGCAGTGAGCCGAGATCACGTCACTATACTCCAGCCTGGATGACAGAGCGAGACTCTGTCTCAAAAAATAATAATAAAAAAATAAAAAAGACTGAATCTTACTTTTCATACTTAAAAAAGGTGCCAAAGGATTTGAGAAGTAAGGCTCTCTCCATAGAATCCCAGAAATTTGTTCAATTTGGTCTGTATGTAATTAACATTTTGTTTGTTTGTTTTCCCAATATTTGCCAACGATGAGACCTAATTAGAATTAAATGAAGGTTTTTTTGGTTTGTTTTTATTTTTGGTCTTATTTTGAGCCAAGACACTTTTATATTGTCTTTTATATTGTCTTTTACATTGTCTTTTACTAACAAAGAATAATTTGTCAGAATTATTGCATTAAAAGAATGTTTTATGATAATGGTTTTAAAAATCAAGAAGAGAATACTGTTTTATCATGAGATTCAAGAGATCAAGACCATCCTGGCCAATATGGTGAAACCCTGTCTCTACTGAAAATACAAAAATTAGCTGCGCATGGTGGTGTGCGCCTGTAGTCTCATTTACTTGGGATGCTGAGGCAGGAGAATCACTTGAACTTGGGAGGTGGAGGTTGCAGTGAGCCGAGATCACACCACTGCACTCTAGCCTGGGTGACAGAGCGAGACTCGGTCTCAATAAATAAATAAATACAAATAAAATCAAGAAGAGAAAACTGAAATTGATTGAAATTTTGGGACCCTATAACTTTGAGGTTGTTGTTTTCTGCTCACTTGTATTTAGGCAGTTGCTAAGGCTGGACAGTGGTTACACTAAATCATGACTGAAGAGAGGCAAGATAGTTTTTGTTTTGTTTTCTAATACTGTAAAGTACTCCAGGCTCATCTTGTATATTTCCTGCTGTAGTCCTAGAATCAGCCATTTATTTAAAGGTCCCTGGTTCCGGCCGGGCGCGGTGGCTCAAGCCTGTAATCCCAGCACTTTGGGAGGCCGAGACGGGCGGATCACTGGGTCAGGAGATCGAGACTATTCTGGCTAACACGGTGAAACCCCGTCTCTACTAAAAAATACAAAAAACTGGCCGGGCGCGGTGGCTCAAGCCTGTAATCCCAGCACTTTGGGAGGCCGAGACGGAGGGATCACGAGGTCAGGAGATCGAGACCATCCTGGCGAACACGGTGAAACCCCGTCTCTACTAAAAAATGCAAAAAACTCGGGAGGCTGAGGCAGGAGAATGGCGTGAACCCGGGAGGCGGAGCTTGCAGTGAGCTGAGATCCGGCCACAGCACTCCAGCCTGGGTGACAGCGCGAGACTCCGTCTCAAAAAAAAAAAAAAAAAAAAAAAAAAAATGCAAAAAACTAGCTGGGCTAGGTGGCGGGCGCCTGTAGTCCCAGCTACTCGGGCGGCTGAGGCAGGAGAATGGCGTGAACCGGGAGGCCGAGCTTGCAGTGAGCCGAGATCGTGCCACTGTACTCCAGCCTGGGTGACAGAGCGAGACTCCGTCTCAAAACAAAACAAAACAAAACAAAAAACTAGCTGGGCGAGATGGCGGGCGCCTATAGCCCCAGCTACTCGGGAGGCTGAGGCAGGAGAATGGCGTGAACCCGGGAGGCGGAGCTTGCAGTGAGCTGAGATCTGGTAACTGCACAACAGCCTGGGGGAGAGAGCGAGACTCCGTCTCAAAAACAAAACAAAAAAAAAAAAGGTCCCTGGTTCCTTTATTGGTTTTACCAACCAAGATCTGGGCATTCTGGGCATTAGGATGTGGTTTCTTTTAGGCCATTTTGGCTGACAGCAAAGAAATTTATGTGTGTGTATTAACTCTTGTGTATATACATATCTATAAATACTTCTCTCTGTAACCCTCTGTATTATATTAAATTAAACATGAGTTCTGATTCTCCATCTCTACTGCATTACCACATGGATTATTCTAGCCTCCTCCCCTTGCCGATCCCACAGTGAGAAACTTTCCATTCCCACAGTGAGAAACTGGGCTTCTCCTATCTGCCACCCATTTACTTAATTGTTCAATTCCAGTACGCTTGTTTGCGGTATCAGAATTGTTAACGAGTACCCTCGTGGAAAACAACTTTATTGACTAAAGTACAGTACTTGTTGGTAGTCCCTTTTGCCTTTAGTTTTATAGACTCTTTTCATTTTCAGTCACTTAGATCCATAACTTTTCCTCCACTCACTTTAGTGAGGTTTTTAAAAATACCTTTGAAGTACAGTTAGGTTCTCTTGTCACAGTCTGGGATTCTTCCAACCTCCTAACTGATTTTTAAAATATTTGCATATATTAAGGTTCACTCTTTTTCTTTTTTTTAATGGGGTTTCGCCATGATGCCCAGGCTGGTCTTGAACTCCTGGGCTCAAGCAGTCCACCCGCTTTGGCTTCCCAAAGTGCTAGGATTACAGGTGTAAGCCACTGCGCCTGGCCAAGGTTCACTCTTTGTTCTATAAAGTTCTATAGATTTTGACAAATTCATTATGTCATATATGTGCCATTACAGTATCATACAGAATAATTTCACTACCCTAAAAATTCCCTGTGCTTCACTAATTCATCCTTATCTTCTCCACAGGCACCTGGTAACCACTGATCTTTGCCTTTTCTGGAATGTCATATAATTGGAATCATACATATATAGTAGCCTTTCAGCCTGGCTTCTTTCCCTTAGCAACATGGACTTAAGGTTCCTGCATGTCTTTTCATGACTGTTCTTTTTTTTTTTAGATGGAGTCTCACTCTGTCGCCCAGGCTGGAGTGCAGTGGTGCAATCTTGGCTCACTGTAACCTACACCTCCTGGGTTCAAGCAGTTCTCCTGCCTCAGCCTCTTGAGTAGCTGGGATTACAGGTAGCCCACCACCATGCCCAGCTAATGTTTGTATTTTTAGTAGTGATGGGATTTCACCGTATTGGCCAGGCTGGTCTCAAACTCCTGACCTTAGGTGAAATGCCCATCTTGGCCTCCCAAAGTGCTGGGATTACAGGCGTGAGCCACTGTGTCCGACCTTTTCATGGCTTAGTAGCTCATTTCTTCTTTTAGAGGCATAATACTCAACTGTGTGGCTGTTCCACAGATTGTTCATTCATCTACTGAAGGACATCTTGGTTACTTACAGGTTTTTGGCAATTATTAATAAAGCTGCTATAAACATTTATTTATGTGCTAGTTTTTGTGTAGATGTAAGTTTTCAACTCAGTTGGGTAAATACCTGGGAATGTGATTGCTGAATCTTATGGTAAGACTGTAAAAAGTTGCCAAACTGTCTTCCAAAGTGACTGTATCATTTTGTATTCCCACCAGCAGTGAATGAGGATTGCTGTTGCTCCACGTTCTCACCAGCATTTGGTATTTGGTATTATCAGTTTTTTTGATTTTAGGCATTCTAACAGGCGTGTAGTGGTATCTTGTTTTCATTTGCAATTCCCTGATGATGAATGATATTGAGCATCTTATTTGCCATCTGTATATCTTCTTTGGTGAGGTATCTGACCAGATATTTTGCCCATTTTTATTTTTTTTATTTTTTTTATTTTTTTTTTTTTTGAGACGGAGTCTTGCTCTGCCGCCCAGGCTGGAGTGCAGTGGCCGGTCTCAGCTCACTGCAAGCTCCGCCTCCTGGGTTTACGCCATTCTCCTGCCTCAGCCTCCCAAGCAGCTGGGACTACAGGCGCCCGCCATGTCGCCCGGCTAGTTTTTTTTGTATTTTTTAGTAGAGACGGGGTTTCACCATGTTAGCCAGGATGGTCTCGATCTCCTGACCTCGTGATCCGCCCGTCTCGGCCTCCCAAAGTGCTGGGATTACAGGCTTGAGCCACCGCGCCCGGCCTATTTTGCCCATTTTTAAATCGGGTTGTTTGTTTTCTTATTGTTGAGTTTTAATAGCTCTTTGTATATTTTGGATACAAGTCTTTTATCAGATACGTGTTTTGCAAATATTTTCTCCTAGTCTGTTTTGTTTTTTCATTCTCTTAACAGTGTCTCTTGCAGAGCAGAAGTTTTTAATTTTAATAAAGTTCAACTTAGCAATTTTTTTCCTTCATGGATCATGCTTTTTGGTGTTGTAGCTGAGATCTCATTGCCAACCCCCTAGATTTTCTCCTATGTTGTCTTTTAGAAGTTTTGTAGATTTGTATTTTTGTAATCCACTTTTAGACATGTTGGCTCAAACATTTCTAAATTATTTTATCCTTCATATTTACAATTTTACATGATTGCTTTCTAGTTTATTAAATTATTGTACTACAATATTCTTGGATTTTCATCCCCTTATTGACTTTTTATAAAAACAAATTTGGAAACAACCTAAATAATAATGGATATGTTTGTGCCTAGCTTTTTTGTGTTTAGCTTCAGCAGCCCATATAGTAAAATTATAATGATACAGAGAAGATTAGCATGGCCCCTGTGGAAGGATCACACATAAATTCTTGAAGTGTTCCATATATATACACACACACATATATACATATATACACATACATATATACACACACACATATATAGTCTATATATGTGTAGATATATATACGTATCTATACATATGTGTGTATATGTATATATGTGTGTATATATAATAAAAAAAATAATTTTTTTTTTTTCGAGACAGAGTCTCACTCTGTTGCCCAGCATGGAGTGCAGTGGGGCAGTCTTGGCTCACTGCAGCCTCCACTTCCTGGGTTCAAGCGATTCTCCTGCCTCAGCCTCCTGAGTAGCTGGGACTGCATGGGTGTGGCACCACACCTGGCTAATTTTTTGTATTTTTGGTAGAGACAGAGTTTCACCATGTTGGCCAGGCTGGCCTCGAACTCCTGACCTCAGGTGATCTGCCTGCCTCAACCTCCCAAAGTGCTGGGATTACAGGCCTGAGCCACTGTGCCCGGCCACTGTTCCATTTTTTTTTTCTTTTTTTTGTGAGATGGAGCCTTGCTCAGTCGCCTAGGCTGGAGTGCAGTGGCACAATCTCAGATCACTGCAACCTCTGCCTCCCGGGTTCAAGCGATTTTCCTGCCTCAGCCTCCCAGGTAGCTGGGACTACGGGCGCCTGCCGCCATGCCCAGGTAATTTTTTTTTTTTTGTATTTTTAGTAGAGACGGGGTTTCACCAAATTATTGGCCAGGCTAGTCTTGAACTCCTGACCTTGTGATCCACCTGCCTTCGCCTCCCAAAGTGCTGGGATTACAGGCATGAGCCACCATGCCCGACTTGTTCTATTTTTTTTAATATAAAAAATGTAAAATAAAAAATTATTTAAAAAACAACAGGCCGGGCATGGTGGCTCACGCCTGTAATCCCAACACTTTGGGAGGCTGAGGTGGGTGGATCACGAGGTCAGAAGTTCGAGGCCAGCCTGACCAACGTGGTGAAGCCCTGTCTCTACTGAAAATATAAAAATTAGCAGGCCGGGCGCGGTGGCTCAAGCCTGTAATCCCAGCACTTTGGGAGGCCGAGACGGGCGGATCACGAGGTCAGGAGATCGAGACCATCCTGGCTAACATGGTGAAACCCCATCTCTACTAAAAATACAAAAAAAACTAGCTGGGCGAAGTGGCGGGCGCCTGTAGTCCCAGCTACTTGGGAGGCTGAGGCAGGAGAATGGCGTGAACTCGGGAGGCGGAGCTTGCAGTGAGCTGAGATCCGGCCACTGCACTCCAGTCCGGGTGACAGAGCGAGACTCCGCCTCAAAAAAAAAAAAAAAAAAAAAAAAAAAATTAGCTGGGCGTGGTGGCATGCACCTGTAATCCCAGCTACTCAGGAGACTGAGGCAGGAGAATCGCTTGAACCCAGGAGGTGGAGGTTGTAGTGAGCCGAGACGTGCCACTGTACTCCAGCCTGGGTGACAGAGCGAGATTAGAAAAAGAACTTTTTTGTGTTTGAGATTATTTATTCTTACATGAAATGCTTGAGAGTGTTCTGTATACCATTGTAAAATGTTTGCCCTTACGACACTCATATTTTGGTCATTGCCTTAGGATAAATTCTCAGTAATACAATTATTAGTTAAAATATTATGAGCATTTTTATATCTTTAGATGCATATTGCCAGTGAAATTGCTTTCCAAAGGATTTTGCGTATTTATGAAACCGTCATCTCATATTCTAGATAAAAGTTGATATTAAAAATAATTAAGATAATAATTTTTTATTTTAAAAGTTGTTGACCAGATTTTGCTATTTATTAGAAAGTGCAAGCATTTTGGAAAACTTTGGCCATTTACTTTCTCTTGTTAGGCTTTTATCATCCATCAGTAAATAAGATGTTCTAAGATGTGAGGTGCAAAATACTATTATTTCTAAAACAACATTCCAAATGTCTTTGATATTTAGTGATCCAGAATGGAAATTTTGTTTAGATCTGTTCAAGCTTCACCTATTTTGGCTGCATTCATTGCTTACACATGTCTAAATCTCATATCTCAAGAATTTAAGGGCAAAGTATGGTATGATTGCTTATATAGTTAGTCAAGAAGAATATTCTTCAACTTGTTTGCCTAAGTAAGATAGCAAAGAGGCAGAGTTAAATGAAAAGGAGACAAACTGAACCAGTCAGATGATTTAACTGCAAAAATCAGAAAGGACAGACCTTTACATTTTGGTAGAGTAGTTCCTTGTCTTTATAATGTAGTTTCTAGTACAGTTGTACTGAACAAGTAAGCAGTGAACCAGTGAAAAGTCGAAGGAAATGTCTCTCTTCTCATATGGCAGGGGTCTCTTTTCCTTCAACTTCAGAGATCTCCTAATTTTCAAGAAGATATGTTGTGGAGAAGGTAGGGAGTTCATTTATGAAACTCTGTATAATTGAGAAGATGATATAATAGCTGTGTTAAAGTTTTAAACATAGTTCCAGTCACCCTCACTCAACTATTTTTGTATTTTACATAATGTGCCTTATGGGCTAAAATATAAACAATTTGTAATCTTCGTTTTTGCATTTAACGTGAGAACTTTTCCATGTTTGCATATAGTTTTCATAAATATTTTTAAGATGTTTATAGTCCATATGTTTGATGTACTTCAGTGTCTTTAAAGGTTTCTCTAATGTTGGATATTATTTGGCTGAACAAATTGTTTTTCTAATACTTGGTCAGAAGAAAATGCTTTACAATCTTAAATGCTTACTTTTTTTTTTTCCTTGAGACAGGGTCTCTCCTCTGTCACCCAGTCTGCAGTGCAGTGGCGCAATCTCAGCTCACTGCCACCTCTGCCTCCTGGGTTCAAGGGATCCTCTTAGGTAGCTGGGACAATACGTGTGCACCACTAGGTCCAGCTAATTAAAAAAAATTTTTTTTGTAGAGCCAGAGTCCCACCATGTTGCTCAGGCTGTCTCGAACTCCTGGGCTCAAGTGATCCTCCCACTGCGGCCCTCCAAAATGTTGGGATTGTAGGTGTGAGCCACTGTGCCTGACCCTTAAAAATCTAACAAGTGAAATCTAGGCCTCCTAAGAAAAATAATCTGAATTGTATTTGTAATGCACTATAATGGTATTTTTGCAGTGTTTGGTGAATTTAACTTTGTCCCTTATGTTATGGCTTTGATAAACTTGAGAGATGCTGTTGTTTATCTGACTTAACTTTATAATTTGTTGCAGAGGTTTTTTTATTTTTTATTTTTATTTTTGAGACGGAGTTTTGCTCTTGTTGCCCAGGCTGGAGTGCAGTGGTGCGATCTCGGCTCTCTGCAATCTCTGCCTTCCAGTTTCAAGTGATTCTCCTGCCTCAGCCTCCCGAGTAGCTGGGATTACAGGCATGTGCCACCATGTCCGTCTAATTTTTGTATTTTTAGTAGAGACGGGATTTCACCATGTTGGCCAGGCTGGTCTCGAACCCCTGACCTTGTGATCTGCTTGCCTCAGCCTCCCAAAGTGCTGGGATTACAGGCATAAGCCACTGCACCCGGCCACGTTGGTGAGGTTTTTAACTATACTAGGTTTGAAATATGTGTCCTGTTGTTTATAGGAGAGTAAGACAAAAAAGCCAAAGCAGAAGTAGGGGTAAACTAGCTGTGGCTTAATTTTCTTTTCATTGCTTCTGTGAAATAACCTTGGAAGACTTGGAAATAGCCAAAGTTTAGCTTATTTTCCACAAGATATGGGAGGTGAAGGAAAACGCATATATTTTGTTTAAGCAGTTTTATGCTGCAGATAGGTACAGATTCATCTACTAGATCTTCAATAACAAAATTATTCACAATAGCAGAAAATTCAGAGTAATATAAAAGTAGAATAGGGGTTATGCTTTTCACCCAGGTAGTGGACTCCTATTTCACACTTACAGATGTGGATATTATATAATAATTTTTTTTTTTTTTTTTTTTTTTTTTTTTTGAGACGGAGTCTCGCTCTGTCGCCCAGGCTAGAGTGCAGTGGCCAGATCTCAGCTCACTGCAAGCTCCACCTCCCGGGTTTACGCCATTCTCCTGCCTCAGCCTCCCGAGTAGCTGGGACTACAGGCGCCCACCACCTCGCCCGGCTAGTTTTTTGTATTTTTTAGTAGAGACGGGGTTTCACCGTGTTAGCCAGGATGGTCTCGATCTCCTGACCTTGTGATCCGCCCGTCTCGGCCTCCCAAAGTGCTGGGATTACAGGCAATAATTTTTTTTTTAATAAACTTTACCGAGGCTTAATTAACATACAGTCAAATGCACACATAGGAAGTATAGAGTTTGAGTTTTGGCAAAAGTATACATCCATTTAACCGCCACCCCAGTCAAGATATAGACAGTTCCATCACTTTTTTTTTTTTTCCTGAGACAGAGTCTTACTTTGTCACTTAGGCTGGAGTGCAGTGGTGAGATCTTGGCTCACTACAGCCTTGACTCCCAGGTACAAGCAGTCTTCCTGCCTCAGCCCCCAAGTACCTTGGACTACCGGCCTGCGCCAGAATGCCCAGCTAATTTTTTGTATTTTTTGTAGAGAGGGGGTTTTGCCATGTTGCCCAGGCTGGTCTCAAACTCTTGAGCTCAAGTGATCCCCCTTGCCTCTGCCTCCCAAAGTGCTGGGATTACAGGCGTGACAAGTAAGAAAGTTTCTTTGTGCCACTTTGCATTTAGTACTACCCTCTCCCCTCCAGACAACAAGTGATTTGATTTCTACCACTAAAGAATAGTTTTGCCTGTTTCACAACTTCAAATAAATGGAGTCAAATCAGTCAGATTCTTTTCTGTCTCACTTTTCTCCCCCGGAGTGTATTTTTGAGATTTATCTGTGTTGTTGGGCATATGAGTAGTTTTTCCTTTTTATTGCTTTTTCCTTTTATTGGTGTGATACTCCACTTTATGAATATGCCACAACTTGTTTGTCCATTTGCTTTTTGATAGACATTGGGTTGTTTTTAGTTTTGTACTATTTTGAATAAAGCTGCAGTGAACATTCAACTGCAGTTGTTTGTGTGGATATGTTTTTTGTTTTTTTTTTCTCTTGAATAATACCTAGGAGTGGAATTGCTGGGTCTTGTAGTAAATGTATGTTTAACATTATGAGAAGCTGCTACATTGTTTTTGTTTTATGCACTTATCAGCTATATATAAGAATGGCACTTGTTCCACATCTTTGGCAAAACTTGTTATTGCCACTCTATTTTAGCCATACTTATAGATGTGTAGCCATTGTGTAGACATATATAGCCATCTACAAAATTGAAATGTATGTCTTAGCACTTGCAGTTATAGGAATTTATTATGTATTTTTAATGGGCTATCTCTGAGAGACTAATTACTTTTTTATTACTTTCGTGCATGTCACAGAGGGTCAAAATGGTATTTTGCTTACTACATAGAATGGCTTTTTGCTGTGGTGTATATAGTGATTGGGTTTGTCATATTTCCATTTATACCTAGTTTTCATTGTATATGGCTTCCTTCACAAGTGGTATACAAATCCTGATTAGAGCTTTTTCTCCTGCTTTTGGGAATGTTTATGTTAGCTTTGCAATTTCCCTAGCTGGCCAACTTTGGTTGAATAGAAGTCTTATTTGAAGCCACTCCCATTAGCTAGTTTAAGGCCTCTCTCTACTGGGGCCAAATGTTGGTCTTATGTAAAAGTAAGTACTTTATTAAAATTATCAAGTGTATCTTTACAATGCCAAAGACATAAAATAAATTAGATATCATCTGCCTAGCTTAATAAAAGTTTGATCTTATTTGTGGATTGTTGGAATTTTTGGCCCCCTTAATTTTTTCCTTCATTTTATTATGAAAAGTTTCAAACCTACAGAAAAATTGAAAGAATCATACAGTGAATACCTGTATACCTATTACCTAGATTCTCTATAATTAACATTTTGTTGTATTTGCTTGATCACATATGTGTTAAATATTTTTGATGATGTATTTAAGCTGCTGCCTTTCTTTATAAAAGCAGTATATATTGGTAGATCCTACTGGGAAGTCAGTACTTTTGTGTGATAAGAGAATTAGTGCTTCACTGATCCAGTAGTCTTGTGAAGCTGGCTATCTGTGAACCCCATTAGCATTGGTTGAGAGCTTGATTATTTATTTTCAAATGAATTCCAACTAGATTACGTTACAAAGACAAAATTGAAAGGCAAGGGAAATTGCTGGTAGAAAAGGTTTGTATCATCAGGGAGGTGAAAATACTACCAACCTGTTTGCCCAATTGATACAAATACTGTAACACAAATAGCTGCCATTTATTGAGTGGTTACCGTGTTCTAGAGCTTCATCTCATTTTAATTTTCACAACAACTCCATTAGCCAATGGTATTAACCCCATTTTATGGATTAGAAAATTGAGATTTAGTGAGATAGAGTAATTTACTTAAGGGCTTATCCATTAAACAGCACAATTGGTATTCAAAACCATCTGTTTGACTCCCAAACCCATACTTCGAACCTGAAGTCTTTACTGCTGAAAGTTTCTCCTTATTGAAGAATTTATATTTTTGCATTAATTTATGTCTTCAGAATTGTACAAAGTATTGGGCCACACCGAATTTGAGTCTGGTAGAGTAGCCTTCTTTTATGACTGTGAAGACCTCTTAATTCTTGAGGAAGGAGGGTCCTTTTTCAAATCAGACATCCTCAAATCAGACTGACCTTATTTCATTCTCTGAAGAATGAAGGAATTTCCCATTTTGTAGTAAGTTGTGGAATGTATAGCATTCCTTCTGTAGTTGAACCAGGTAAATATTAGCAAGTCTGTTTAGAACGTGACACTGGAAGTTTTTTCCTGCCTTCCTTTAAAAGAGATTTTTGGAATTATAGTCAATCTGAAACTTGGTCTTACTAATAAAGAAGTGAAGCCTAAGTGAACTCCCTTGCTCCTTGACCCCTCTTGGTATGTCTCACTTAAGTTTCTGATATTTTCAGTTTATTTTTGTGAGTGACCCAAGGAATGGTGTATTTTGATTTGAAAACTGAATGGGTGGAGGTGTGTATTGAAAGCAATAGTTCTGAATCTTTTGGGAGTTCATATACTCCTTTTTGAAGCTGATGAAAACTAGGGAAACTCCCCAGAAAAAAATGCATAATAGGCACATAAAAACAATTTTACATACAAATTTTGTAGATCCAGTGACTCCCAAGTCTACCAACAGAGTGCCCTGGATAAAAAATTCTTTAAAGGAAAAAAAATTAGGGAACTGAAAAGTAAGATTTGAGCATCAGTTTTTATTTTTCACAAATGTGCATTTCATAAAATTGATTACATTAACAGAAATTTTGTTTTGGTATTTAAGATTTTATTTTATTTCATTTTTTTAAAAACAGGATATTATTCTGTAACCCAGGCTAGATGCAGTGGCATGATCTAGCTCACTGCAGCCTTGAACTCCCAGGCTCAGGTGATCTTCCCAGCTCAGCCTCCCAAGTAGCTGGGACTATAGGCACGTGCCACCAGGCCTGGCTAATCTTTTGGCATATTTTGTATAGAGATGGGGTTTCACCATGTTGCCCAGGCTGGTCTCAAACTCCTGAACTCAAGTGATCCACCTGCCTTGGCTTCCTAAAGTGCTGGGATTACAGGTGTGAGCCACACTGTGGCCAGCCTGTATCCAAGATACTAGTATTTTGGCCAGTCTTTAAGGTGTCAGCTTTTGGCACTGTGTTAAAAAAAAAAAAAAAAGTATATTCATGAGTTAGCTAAGGTTCCTAGGGATATATGAGATTGTTTGATGATTTCTAAACTTGCTTTTTCAGTTTTTTCTTCTACCATCAAATCATTTTCTCCGAACTAGTAAGTCCAAATACTTAGATAAAAATCTTTTGCCAGTTCCTAACTTAAGATTTCCATTTCTTCTTTAATGAAAAAAAAAATATATATATATATGTATATAGTACCTCTTTACTTCTTAAACCTTCTGATATAAATGTTTAGGAATTGTTCTACATGTTTTATTGCATTAATCTTCCCAGCAACACTGTTAGGAACTTATTATTATCTCCATTTACAGATGTGGAAAGCAAGGCTAAGAAAGGTTAAAAACTCAGTCAAGACCAATTCTGGTACTAATAGGCAGGATCAGGATTTAAATTAGCTCCTGTAACTAGCTCCAAAGCCCATTTTCTTTCCATTTTACCATGCTGGTATATGTTCATGAAAGTTGATCATGTTTTTTGATTACAAGTCTGACTGAATGAATAAAAAGTCCAAGTTTTCATCAGTGAAAGGGGCTCTTTATTTTTTTCTATAGCTAGCTTATTGTAAAATGACTGATTTTTTTTGTATGTAAATTAGACTTGTAGGATGTGAAATGTCAGGAGTGCTGAATTTACTGGCTAGGTTGTTAAACCCTAAATTAAATCCCAGGAGACTAGCTGGGTGATCTCCTGACTGTTCTGTTCATATAAATGGATATTTCAGATACCATACTCTGACAGAGACAATTTCAGTGACTGAAAAGTTTATGGAAGGCTTGTTACTAAACTTAGTATCATTTTTCAGGAAGGAAAATCCCTAATGGTTTGGAACAGGACTGAAAAAGAATTTAACTCTAAAGGGTATATAAACTTTAAATGTTAAGTTGATTAGAGGTCAGGTGTGTGTTTCCTACCTCTCTTGGGATAGCCATGGGACGGAACCTCCAGGCCAGCTGCCCAGTGGTTTTTGCTGAGAGAGCAGCCAGGATCAGCATTCTGGAAGGTAGTTTGGTTTGCTGAGTGAGTTTTTGAGACTCAGCATCTTTCTTGACAAAATACTTCATCTAAACCTTGTACTTTGCCTTGTTTCTGCCTTTTATACACAGCAAAACAGGAAGGAAAATTAGTAGGCTGACTTACTATATAACTATAGGTGTATATTTTTTAGTTTGGACTGATTACACAGGACTTTAAATGAGATAGCATAGAGCAGGAAAAAAATTGATGGAATCCCAAGAGGTTAATTGAAGTGGAAACTAGTGTATTCATGAAGAGTAATACCATTTAGCTCCCAAAGTAATGAAACTTGGCATAAAGGAAAATTAAGTTGACTGATTTGAGATATGGAGAGAAATTGGATGTAAATGTAAAGGAATTGTTTTCAGTCATAACTCTTTTTGAGTCTCTACTTACAAATTAAGGGAATGTATTTTGTGAAGGTTCTTTTAACAGAATTCCTATGAGGTTTAAAAAGGACAAAGTACAATTCAAGTGGCAGGGCTGTCGAAAGCCACTTTGATTGAATTGTATACATGCTTGGGTAGAATGAGGAAATTGAACTGTTTGACTGAAAAAGCTTTGTTTCCTCCTCAGCTTCAGCCTCTTTCCATGTGCTTTCCTGAAGCTATGTGTGGGATATTAATATAGAGGAAGGGGAGGTCTTCTCACCTCTTTCCATTTTTTCCCTGCCATAAGTTCACAAAGTTTTTCACATTAGAAACTGTTAAAACATAAACAACTTTTCAGGAACCAAATTAATCTTTTGACTTCATGGTTCATACTCTGTGACACTGGAGTGGGGGCAGGAGGGTGGAGATACAAGGTGTTTGGACCCTTCTGGTTTATGGGATTGTCTTTTTCCCTTTTTCCCCTTAGGAACCACGTGAATGTTGAGGGGGCGACACACAAGCAGGTGGTGGACCTGATTCGAGCAGGCGAGAAGGAATTGATCTTGACAGTGTTATCTGTACCTCCTCATGAGGCAGATAACCTAGATCCCAGTGACGACTCGTTGGGACAATCATTTTATGATTACACAGAAAAGCAAGCAGTGCCCATATCGGTCCCCAGATACAAACATGTGGAGCAGAATGGTGAGAAGTTTGTGGTGAGTGTCAGCCCAACTCAATCCTCAAACATCTAGCTTTTGTTTCCCCTAGTCTTATAATTATGAAACTATTATAGTGGTAGATAAAAGACTGCAACCTAGGTCAGTTTGTCTGCCAGGAGGATGAGTTCACACATAAATAAAAGACACTGACCCTGATTTATTGCAGGGGGTGAACTACAGTAATGGCAAAGAGTCCTCTTCAGCTTGAGTATAATTCCATTTTATTTTTAGATAGTTTCAAGTTTGCATTCTGGTTTGTTGTAAATGTGTGAGTTTTTGTTTGTTTAGTTTCTTTTTTGTTAGTTCTTTTGTTGGTTGCTGTATCTCTTTGCTAATAGTAGTCTCTTGTTTATTGTTGATTTTGTGGCGCTGTAGGGCAAGATTAATTTAAAAGGATGGTGTCTTTCAAGATATTTGGGTAACAGAGAGGCTCGCCCATTTCAGAACTTAGATGTCTACTCTTCTTTCCACATCATGTTCTTTTTCATTTTCTTTGGAGATACCCGTGTGAATGATTAACTGTGGTTTTTCCCACGAGTTTCCTGAATGCAATTCCCATGAGCTGTTTCACACATTTCCAGTCTGTTGCTGTTGTAGTTATGCAGGAAAGCCCATCTTGAATTTTTAGTGATGTGTGCTAGCCCCTTTCCTGAATGCTTTTGTTTGTTCTTCAAAGCCTAATTGCCACTGATAGCTCAGTCTACTTAATTTTTCTTTTGGTGGCAATATGCTTTATTTGCCTTTAATTATTTGTCGAGTGTTGATATAATAAGAAATGTTCATTATTCTTAGTAGAAAATGCAATGGGTTCTGTTAGATACTGGCAAACAGACTACAGGTGTTTAAAGCTTAACAGTTGACTAAAGTTTCAGTCTCTCAAACTGAGATTTATCTTCCGCATGGGAACGAGTTACTAAACATTTATGGTAAATTCTTTTTAGTGAAGAGATAAGAAAAGCAAGGAAGCTAAAAAAGTTGCAGAGGATCAAATAATGCTTGGTTGCATCTGTAATTTAGCTGTAGATAATGGCATATAGGTTTTATTTCAGCATGGACTTCTATAGTCTTAGAACCACACACAGAATTTAGAGTTTTATGCTTCGTAAGTGCTAACTTTGAGTCATAAGGCATGTAAGAAGTTGAAATCAAGGTCACATCCTAAAAGTAGAGCAGATTCGAAGTTGAGACCTTTTGGAAATTACCTAAAACCTTGGAAACTTGAGAAAAGGAATGATACTACTAATTGTACCTTTATTTTTATTTTTATTTATTTTTTGAGACGAAGTCTCACTCTGTTCCCCAGCCTGGAGTACAGTGGTGTGATCTTGGCTCACTGCAATCTCTGCCTCTCGGGTTCAAACAATTCTCCTGCTTCAGCCTCCCAAGTAGCTGGGACTACAGGTGCACACCACCACGCCCTACTAACTTTTGTATTTTTAGTAGAAATGGTGTTTCACCATGTTGGCCAGGTTAGTCTCGAACTCCTGACTTCAGGTAATCTGCCCGCCTCACCCTCCCAAAGTGCTGGGATTACAGGTATGAGCCACTGTGCCCAGCCCACTAATTGTACTTTTAAAATCAACTTTATTGAACATAGTTTACCTATATTAACATTCACTCTTAAGTCTACACTTTTACAAGTTTTGACAAATGTACATAGTCTTATAACCACCACCACCACAATGAAGATTTAGAACATTTTCATATCCCCAAAAGTTCCCTCATGCCCTTTGCAGTTAGTCCTCACCCCTTACCACTGCCCTTGTCAACCACGGATCAGCTTACTAAAGTCACCGTATTTTACGTTTTCCAGAATGTCAAATAAATGGAATCATACCATGTGTACTCTCTTGTATCTGGCTTTGTTCAGTTAGTATAGTCCTTAAGATTGGTATACATTGTTATTTATACCAAATATTTGTCCCTTTTTAATTGCTGAGTAGTAGTCCATTATATAGATTTACTACAGTTTGTTCATCCCTTCATTGTTCATGCACATGTGGGTTGCTTCCAGTTTTGGACTAGTATGACTAAAGCTGCCATGAAAGAATATTAAATGTACAGGTCTTTATGTAAGCATATATTTTCATTGCTCTTGAGTATATACCAAGAAGTGGAATTGCAGGGTGAGTGTAAGTTTAACCTTATAAAAAACTGCCAAACAGTTTTCCCAAGTGGCTATATCATTTTTACATTCTCATATAAGGTGGAGAGTTTCATTGTTTCCATAACCTGTTGATATTTTCAGTCTTTTTAATTCTAGCCATTCTCATAGACATAGTGATATCTTACTGTGGTTTTAATTTGCATTTACCTAATGACTCATGATGATGAGCTGCTTTTTGTGTGTTTAATGGCCATTCATGTGTCTTCATTGATGAAGTAACTGTTTAACTCTTTTGCCTGTTTAAAAAATTAGGTTGTGGCCGGGTGCGGTGGCTCACACCTGTAATCCCAGCACTTTGGGAGGCCAAGGCGGGTGGATCACAAGGTCAGGAGATCAAGACCATGGTGAAACCCCATCTCTACTAAAAATACAAAAAATAGCCAGGCACAGTGGTGGGCGCCTGTAGTCCCAGCTACTCAGGAGGCTGAGGCAGGAGAATGGCGTGAACCCGGGAGGCGGAGCTTGCAGTGAGCCAAGATCGTGCCACTGCACTCCAGCCTGGGCGACAGAGTGAGACTCCATCTCAAAAAAAAAAAATTAGGTTGTTTGTCTTATTATTTTGTTGTAGAGGTTCTTTATATATTCTGGCCCTACAAGTCCTTTATCAGATATATATACATATATTTTCCAGTAGCTTGAAAAAGGACTTAGATAAACCAGGTGCAGTGGCTCACGCCTGTAATCCCAGTACTTTGGGAGGCTGAGGTGGGCGGATCACCTGAGGTCGGTGGATCACCTGAGGTCAGGAGCTCGAGACCAGGCTGGCCAATACGGTGAAACCCCGTCTCTACTAAAAATACAAAAATAAGCCAGGCGTGGTGGCAGGAGCCTGTAATCCCAGCTACTCGGGAGGCTGAGGCAGAAGAATCACTTGAACCGGGGAGGCCGACCTTGCAGTGAGCTGAGATTGTGCCATTGCACTCCAGCCTGGGCAACAAGAGTGAAACTCCGTCTCAAAAAAAAAAAAGAAAAAGGACTTAGATGTTTTGTAAATATTTGAGTTTGTGACTTGCCTTTTCGTTTTTAAAAACAGTATCTTTCAAAGAACAGAAATTTTAAATTTTGATATAGTCTAGTTTATCAGTTTTTAAATTTATGGGTAATGCAATTGTGTTCTAAGAAATCTGCCTAACCCAAGGACCCCAATCTTTTATGTTTTCTTACAGTTTTATAGTTTCAGCTATCTTTTTTTGTAAGAACTTTATTTATTTATTTATTATTATTATTTTTTGAGATGGAGTCTTGCTCTGTTGCCCAGGCTGGAGTGCAGTGGCGTGATCTTGGCTCACTGCAAGCTCCGCCTCCCGGGTTCACGCCATTCTCCTGCCTCAGCTTCCTGAGTAGCTGGGACTACAGGTGTCTGCCACCATGACCCGCTAAGTTTTTTGTAGTTTTAGTAGAGACAGGGTTTCACTGTGTTAGCCAGGATGGTCTCAATCTCCTGACATTGTGATCCACCCGCCTCGGCCTCCCAAAGTGCTGGGATTGCAGGCGTGAGCCACTGTGCCCTGCCTATTTTTTATTTTTATTTTATTTTATATTTTGAGGTGGAATTTCGCTCTTGTTGCTCAGGCTGGAATGCAGTGGCGTGATCTTGGCTCACTGCAGCCTCTGCCTCCTGGTTTCAAGTGATTCTCCTGCCTCGGCCTCCCAGAGTAGCTGGGATTACAGGCATGTGCCACCACACCTGGCTAATTTTGTATTTTAGTAGAGACAGGGTTTCTCCATGTTGGTCAGGCTGGTCTGGAACTCCCGACCTCAGGTGATCCGTCCGCCTCGGCCTCCCGAAGTACTGGGATTACAGGCATGAGCAACCGCGCCTGGACTTTCATTTTTTATGTATGTATGTATGTATGTATGTATGTATGTATGTATTTCGAGACGGAGTCTCCCTCTGTCACTCAGGCTGGAATGCAGTGGTGTGATCTCGGCTCACTGCAACCTCCGCCTCCTGGGTTTAAGCAATTCTCCTGCCTCATCCTCCCCAGCAGCTGGGACTACAGGCACGCACCACTGCACCCAGCTAATTTTTGTGTTTTTAGTAGAAATGGGGTTTCACTGTGTTGGCCAGGCTGGTCTTGAACTTCTGACCTCATGATTCGCCTGCCTCGGACTCCCAAAGTGCTGGGATTGCAGGTGTGAGCCACTGCTCCCAGCCATAAGAACTTTATTAAGATATGATTTATATACATAAGTTCACCTAAAGTACATAATTTAGTTTTTTAAAAAAATTTTTAATTTTTTTATTTTTTAGACGGAGTTTTGCTCTTGTTGCTCAGGCTGGAGTGCAGTAGCGCAATCTTGGCTCACTTCTACCTCTGCCTCCCGGCTTCAAGCAATTCTCCTGCCTCAGCCTCCTGAGTAGTTGGGATTACAGGCATGCGTCAGCACGCTCAGCTAATTTTGTATTTTTAGTAGAGATGGCGTTTCTCCATGTTGTTCAGGCTGGCTCGAACTCCCGACCTCAGGTAATCCACCAGCCTTGGCCTCCCAAGGAGCTGGGATTACAGGCTTGAGCCACCGCTTCTGGCTAATTTAGTTTTTAGTGTGTTTACAGAGATTGCAGTGAGCTGAGATCACACCACTGCACTCTAGCGGGGGTGACAAAGTGAGACTTCGTCTCAAAAAAAAAAAAAAAAAAGATAAATAAAATTACAATTAGTGGTTTCATTCCTTTTCTCAAGTTCCCAAGGTTTTAGGTAATTCCCAAAAGGTCTCAACATCTAGTCTGCTCTACTTTTGGGACATGACCTTGATTTCAACTTCTTGCATGTCTTATGACTCAAAGTTAGCACTTTTGAAGCATAAAACAAATTTATAATATTTTCATTACCTCAAAAAGAACCTCATTCCTTGTACCCGTCATTTTCCAAACCTCCCATCCCCTCCAGTTCTAGGAAAGCACTAATCTAGCCTCTGTCTTATAGATTTGCATATTCTGGACATTTCATAGAAATTTAATCATGGTTTTTTTTTTTTAACTGGCTTCTTTCACTTGGCATAATATTTTTGAGGCTTATTCAAGTTGTAGCACACATCAGTACTTCATTTTAACATTCCATTATATGGATATACCACTTTTATTTATCCATTCTTCAATTGATGGACATCTGGGTTCCTTCCACTTTTCACTATTATGAATAATGCTGTTATGAGCATTTGTGTACACGTTTTTGTGTAGATACGTGTTTTCATTTTTCTTGGATATATACCTAGGAATGGAACTGCTGGGTTACATGGTAACTCTAGGTTTAACCTTTTGAGGAACTGCCAAATTGTTTTCCAAAGTGACTGTACCATAGTTTTTGCTCTTATGTTTAGGTCTGTGATCCATTTTGAGGGTTTTTTTTTTTTTTTTTTGTATAGTGTAATATAAAGGTCAAGGGTTGGTTTGTTTGTTTGTTTTTGAGTGTCAGCTAGGCTGCAGTGCAGTAGAGCAATATTGGCTCACTGCAGCCTCTGCCTCCTGGGTTCAAGCAATTCCCCTGCCTCAGCCCCCCTGAATAGCTGGGATTACAGACATGCACCACCACACCTGGCTAATTTTTGTATTTTTAGTAGAGATGAGGTTTTGCCATGTTGGCCAGGCTGGTCTCAAACTCCTGACCTCAGGTGATCCACCCGCCTCGCCTCCCAAAGTGCTGGGATTACAGGTGTTAGCCACTGCGCCCGACCAGGTTCAAGGTTTTGTTTTTGATTTTGTTTTTATGTGGATATTCAGTTGTTTCACAGCAACTTGTGTTTAAAAGAAAATTCTTTCCCCATTGAAATATCTTGGCGTCATTGTGGAAAATCAGTTTACTATGTGTGATTCTATTTCTGAACTTTTTGCTCTGTTTCATTGGTCTGTTCCTTATGTGTCTGAACAGTTGTGTCATTTTGGGATTGATTTCTGTTAAATGTCTTTTCCTTTGAGAATGGGTGGTATTCTCCTGGTTCTGTGTATATTGAGTCATTTTGGATTGTATCTTGGATATTTATGAATGTTACATTGTGTAGACTCTGGGTTCTGTAATATTCATCTGAGGAGTATTGATGTTTTGTTTTAGCTGGCAATAAGCTGTAAGCTGTGTCACCTTCTGTGGATTAGAGTTCAAATCTCAGTTTAATTATTTCAGCCTTTGCTGTGCTGCTTCGAGTCTGTATACATCCAAGAAGGGATTAGTCTGAGATACATGTGGTGTTTATTCTTAGAATTAAGGGATCACCTTCTCTGGTTTTCTCTTGTCCTAGATTCTCCACTTACTCTGGTAGCAGCCATCGTCACCTAGAATCTTTTCCCTATATGTTTGAGCCAGAAAGATGTCAGGTTCTATCTGAGTTTTAGTTACTTAAATTGTGCTATTTTGTAACTTATGCCCACAAGCAGAGCAAAACCCTCTAAATGCAGGAGTGTACCTCCTCTTGTACAGATCATTGCTCCATGTTTTGAGTCCCCTCCACAGTCAGCCCGCTTGTAGTGTTTAATTCAGACTCCTCAGACAATTGTTTTTGTGTTTTGTCCAGAATTTATAGTTGTTATAGTGGAAGGGTTGGTCTACATGAAGTGTATGTACTACTTGAAATGGAGTTTTCAGTTCTGTCAGGTTTTTCTTTATGTATAATGAATATTATATCTTGATGAATTGATCCCTTTAACATTATTTATCTCTTTATATAAGTCTCTATCTGTAATGTATCTGTCTCTCTTTATCCCTGGTGTAATATTCTTTGTTCTGAAGTCTTTCTCTCATATAACATATGAGCCACTAACATATAGCCACTAGTAGCCATGTCACCTTTCTTTTGGTTATGGTTTTCATTGCTATCTTTTCCATTTAACCTATTTATATATTTATAATTAAACTGGGTTTCTTATAGAAAGCTTATAGCTGGGTCTTGCTTTTTTTATCCAGTCTGGCAATGTTTTTATTTGGAATGTTTTATTGGAATCTAAATGTTTTTATTTAGACTACTTACCTTTAGTATAATTATTGCTATAGTTAGGCTAAATCTACTGTCTTGTTTTTTGCTATCTATGTTGCATCATTATTTATTTTTTTCCTCATTACCTGTCTTCTTTTGGATTGATAGAGTATTTTTAAATGATTCTATTTTATCTTTACTATTGTTTTATTAGGTATAATTTGTTTTTTTCTTGGTTTACAGTACATATCTGTAATTTGTGAACATTTACCTTCAAATTATATATTTGAATTTGTAGTTGTATATACATAATACATAGTACACATATTATATATAGTGTAACACTATATAGGTAAATATACCTAATATATATAATTTTATAATATATAAATATATAATATATATTTATATTGGCCGTTTTGTCCCCCCATCAGATGTTAATGCCTACAAATTTGTGAATTTTCTAGCTTTCCCTCTGTTACTGATTTCTAACGTTACCCCGTTGTAGTTATAGAAGATACTTTGCATAATACCTTTTGTGTGTGTGTGTGTGAGAGACGAGGTTTCTCTCTGTTGTCCAGGCTGGACACACACACACACACACACACAGACATACTATATATATAATGTAAGACACTTACAAGGGTATATTTCCCCCCCCGCCATCGTTTGTGCTATTGTTGTCATACATTGACTTCTATATGTGTTATAAACTTAATGATACATTGTTATCTTTGCTTTAAACAATTGCCTTTTAAAGGGTTGGGTTTTTTGTTTTTTGTTTTGTTGTTTTTGTTTTTTGAGATGGAGTCTCTGTCACCCAGGCCGGAATGCAGTGGTGCAATCTTGGCACCCTGCAATCTCTGCCTCCCAGGCTCAAGTGATCTCCCACCTCAGCCTCCTGAGTAGCTGTGACCACAGGTGCGCACCACCACACCCAGCTCGTTTTTTATATTTTTGTAGAGACGGGGTTTCATCATGTTGCCCAGGCTGGTCTCAAAATTCCTGAGCTCAAGTGATCTGCCAGCCTTGGCCTCCCAAAGTGTGTTGGGATTACAGGCATGAGCCACCACACCTGGCGTTAAAGAAATTAAACATGATAAAAGAGTTATTTTGTATTTGACTACATATTTACCATTTCCTTCCTTCCTTCCTTCCTTCCTTCCTTCCTTCCTTCCTTCCCTCCCTCCCTCCCTCCCTCCCTCCTTCCCTCCTTCCCTCCTTCCTTCCTTCCTTCCTTCCTTTGCGCAATCTTGGCTCACTGCAACGTCCACCTCCAAGGTTCAAGCAGTTCTTCTGCCTCAGCCCCCCAAGTAGCTGGGATTACAGGCATGTGCCACCACGCCCGGCTAATTTTGTATTTTTAGTAGAGATGGGGTTTCTCCATGTTGTCCAAGCTTGTCTTGAACTCCTGACCTCAGGTGATCTGCCCACCTCAGCCTCCCAAACTGCTGGGATTACAGGCGTGAGCCACTGTGCACAGCCCGTATTTGCCATTTCTGATGCACTTTATTCGTTTGTGTAAATCTAGTTTCTGTCTGGCATTAAGATTCCCTCTGCTTGAAGAACTTGAATTAATATTTCTTGCATTAAGAGTGCAGGTCTTTTGGCAATGAATTCTCTTAGCTTTTGTTGATGTGAAAAAGCCTTCGTTTCTCCTTTATGTTTGAAAGATTTTTTCAGGGTATAGAATTCTGGGTGGATTCTTTCTTTTCTTTTTTCTTTTTTTCCTTTTTTTTTGAGATAGAGTCTTGCTCTGTTGCCGAGGCTGGAGTGTAGTGGCGCAATCTTGGCTCACTGCAGCCTCTGCCTCCCGGGTTCAAGCAATTATCTGCCTCAGCCTCCCGAGTAGCTGGGATTACAGGCACCCGCCACCATGCCCAGCTAATTTTTGCATTTTTAGTAAAGACGGCGTTTCACCATGTTGGCCAGGCTGGTCTTGAACTCCTGACCTTGTGATCTTCCTGCCTTGGCCTCCCAAAGTGCTGAGATTACAGACGTGAGCCACCGTGCCTGGCCGATTTTTTAAATTTTTATTTACTTACTTTTTTAAAGTACCAAAAGAAAAAAACAATCACTCCATTGTAATCCCAGCACTTTGGGAGGCTGAGGCAGCAAGATTGCTTGAGGCCAGGAGCTTGAGATCACCCTGAGCAACATACTGAGACTCTGTCTCTGCAAAAAATGAAAAAATAGCTGGGCGTGGTGACACAATCCCTGTAGTCCCAGTTACTTGGGAGGCTGAGGCAGGAGGATCACTTCAACCCAGAAGGTTGAGGCTGCAGTGAGCTTTGGTCATGCCACTCCTCTCCAGCCTGGGAGACAGAGCGAGATCCTGTCCCAATTTGAAACAAAAATCACTCCAGTCTTCTGGTTTTCATAGTTTCTGATGAGAAGCCTGCTTGTTTTAGTTTTTGGTCTTTTCTATGGCTTGTTTTAACCCTCTCTGGCTACCTTCAAAGTTTACTCTCTTTAAAAAACAGAGACAGGGTCTCACTCAGTCATCCAGGCTGGAGTGCAATGGTGCAATAATAGCCCACTGCAGCCTTGACCTCCTGGGCTCAAGCTATCCTCCTGACTCAGCCTTCCAAGTAGATGGAACTACAGGAATGTGCCACTGTACCTGTCTAACTTTTATATTTTATTTTGTTATTTTATTTGTTTGAGATGGGGTCTTGCTCTGTCGCCCAGACTGGAGTTCAGTGGCACCATCTTGGCTCACTGCAACCTCCGCCTCCCGGGTTCAAGCAGTTCTCCTGTCTTAGCCTCCCAAGTAGCTGGGACTACAGGTGTGTGCCACCACAACTGGCTAATTTTTGTATTTTTACTAGAGACAGGGTTTCACCATGTTGGTCAAGCTGGCCTCGAACTTCTGGCCTCAAGTGATCTGCCCACCTCAGCCTCTCAAAATGTTGGGGTTATAGGTGTCGGCCACTGCACCTGGCCACCTAATTTAAAAAATTTTTAGTATAGATGGGGTCTTGCTGTGTTCCCCAGGCTGTTCTCACACTCTCAGCCTCAAGCAATCCTCCTTCCTCAGACTCCAAAGTGCTGGGATTACAGGCATGAGCCACTGCACCTGGCTTGCAGCGTTTTCTCCTTATCTTTAGTTTTCGGAGTTTCGTTTTTACATGTCTAGGTGGTTGTTTCTTATTTATCCTGCTTGAGGAATCTGTGGTTTGATATCTTTTAGTATTTTTGGAAAACTATCAGCCAGTATGTTTTCAGATATTTCTTCAGCCCATTCTTTTTCTCTTGCCTTTCTGGAGGTTCTAGTTACCTGTGTTTTGCACTGTTTGATGTTGTCTTAGAGCTTTTGGGTGTTTTATTCTATTTTAGCTCTTATTTTTCTCTTTAGATAATTTTTATTGACCTATCATTAAGTTTGCTGATTTTTTCCCTCAGTTGTGTCCAGTCTGCTGATGATATTGTTAGAGGAACTCTTCATCTTTGATACCACACCTTTTGTTTTTTTTTTTTTTCAGACGGAGGGTTGCTCTGTTGCCCAGGCTGGAGTGCAGTGGCGTGATCTTGGCTTACTGCAACCTCCGCCTCCGAAGTTCAAGCGATTCCCCTGCCTTAGCCTCCCGAGTAGCTGGGACTATAGGCAACCACTACCACGCCTGGTTAATTTTTGTATTTTTTTTTTAGTAGAGACGGCAGTTCACCATATTGGCCAGGCTGGTCTCGAACTCCTGACCTTCTGATCCGCCCGCCTTGACCTCCCAAAGTGCTGGGATTACAGGCGTGAGCCACTGCGCCCAGCCCATGCCTTTTATTTCTATCACTTCCATTTGATATTTGCTTGTAATTCTCACACCTGCTGAAATTCTCCATCTGTTCATACATGTTTTCCACCTTTTCCTTTTGCATGAGGTCTTTAGCATTGTTAATCACTGTTATTCTAATAATATACTGCCTGATAATTTCAACATCTGGGTCATCTCTGAGACTGTTTTATCTCTTGCCATAATGTTGGGTTTCTCTTTTGTTTTTTGAGATGGAGTTTTGCTCTTGTTGCCCAGGTTGGAGTGCAATGGCTCGATCTTGGCCCACCACAACCTCTGCCTCCCAGGTTCAAGCGATTCTCCTACCTCAGCCTCCCAAGTAGCTGGGATTACAGGCATGTGCCACCATGCCTGGCTAATTTTGTATTTTTAGTAGAGATGGGGTTTCTCCATGTTGGTCAGGCTGGTCTTGAACTCCTGACCTCAGGTGATCACCCACCTTGGCCTCCCAAAGTGCTGGGATTACAGGTGTAAGCCACCGCACCCAGCCTGTTTTTTGTTTGTTTTTTTGTTTTTGCATTTTTGTCCTGTAATATTTAACTGAATGTTAGGCATCATATGTAGAATAATAGTAGAGATGACTGAAGTAAATAGTGTTTGAACTTGGAAATGGGCAATGCTCTTCTGTTAGGGAATTTAGTCAGTTAAGCTGGGCTTGGATTTTGTTATAGCTATCATTACCTTTACTGTGCCATAGGCCTTAAGTTTCTCTAGCAATGGGTTGCTATTGCCTTGTGCTTAGAGTGAGGGCTGGGGTTCTGGAGGTTTTAAAATATTCATTTATTTATTTATTTTTTGAGACAAACTCTCCTTCTGTCTCTCAGACTGGAGTGCAGTTGCACAATAATGGCTCTCTGCAGCCTTGACTTCCTGGCTTAAGCATTCCTCCAGCCTCAGCCTACCAAGTAGCTGGGACCACAAGCACACATCACCACATCTGGCTGATTTTTTTTTACTTTTTGTAGAGACAGAGTCCCACCATTTTGCCCAGGCTAGTCTCAAAATCCTGGGCTCAAGTGATCCTCCTGCCTTGGCCTCCCAAAGTGCTGGGATTATAGACAAGAGCCACTGTGCCCAGCCTGGAGGGGTTTTTTGTTTTTTAGACAGAGACTTGCTCTGTCGCCAGGCTGGAGTGCAATGGCGCAATCTCAGCTCACTGCAGCCTCTACCTCCCGGGTTCAAGTGATTCTCCTCCTTCACTGTCTCGAGTAGTTGGGATCACAGGCCTGCACCACCATGCCCAGCTAATTTTTGTAATTTTAGTAGAGTGGGGTTTCAGCGTGTTGGCCAGGATAGTCTATCGATCTCTTGACCTCGTGATCTGCCTGTCTTGGCCTTCCAAAGTGCTGGGATTACAGGTGTAAGCTATGGTGCCCAGCCGGCCCTGGAGGGTTTTTTGGTCCTCAGACTTTCAGCCACCTGTGCATACCAGTACCACAGAGAAGTTGTCTCTTTGCATTCTTACTCCTCTGCTATTGGTAGACTGCTCTTGCTTTTTACTTGGGCCTAGACTCATGGTAGAGGTAGATGTTGTGTAGTTCACCCTTAGGCTTAGGCAGAGTCTGTGTCTCTGTGTCCTAATTCTTTTGCCCTTCCTTCTTATTTTAGCCAAACTTGGCCTTGTATCTGTGGTTAGTCTTGGGAAAGAGTTTCCTGTCCCTCCCTCAGCTATAGCAAACCTCTGCTTGTTAATAGTGGAGGAACCTGGGCCTAATATGGTTTCCTGCCTCTCCCCACGGGTATAGAGTATTTTAGTTTTACTCCTTCCCCAGAAGAAGTGGATCTTTGCCTGTGCACTCTGAATGAGAGGATTTACTGCCTGTCTTAGCCTGTTTTTGCTGCTGTAATAGAATAACACAGATTGTAGGTAATTTATAAAGAAAAGAGATTATTTGACTCACAGTTCTAGAGCCTGGGAAGTCTAATATCAAGGGGCCACATCTGGTGAAGGCCTTTTTGTTGTGTTATAACATGGAGGAAGGCATTCCCAGGTAAGGAAGTGCATGTGAGACAGAGAGAAAAGGGGGCCCAAACTCCTGAGATAAATAACCCACTGTCTCACTGCTTCAATCATGACATTAATCATGAGAGTTTTGCCATTACCTCTTTTTTTTTTTTTTGAGACGAGGTCTTGCTCTGTTGCCCAGGCTGGAGTGCAGTGGCGGGATCTCAGCTCACTGCAAGCTCCACTTCCCGGGTTCCCGCCATTCTCCTGCCTTAGCCTCCGGAGTAGCTGGGATTACAGGTGCCCGCCAGCATGCCCAGATAATTTTTTGTATTTTTAGTAGAGATGGGGTTTCACCGTGTTAACCAGGATGGTCTCGATCTCCTGACCTCATGATCCGCCCGCCTCGGCCTCCCAAAGTGGAGAGTTTTGCCATTACCTCTTAAAGATCCCACTTCTTAATACACTTCTTGATCTCTCTTCTTAATAGCTGCTTAGTGTCCTTATCCACTGATTCTTTTGTGTTGGTAATTTCTGAGCCTGTTTCTACTGACTAATTTTTATCCTGGTCATAGGTCAAATTTTCATGCTTTTTTATATGTCTAGTAATTTTTGATAGGATATTGTATATTGTGAATGCAGTGTTATTGGGTTGCTAGATTTTGTTATATTTCTTTAAAGAGTGTTGGATTTTTTTTTTTTTTCCTGGCATACAGTTAAGCTACCTAAAGATTACTTTGGTCCTTTTTAGCTTTGTTTTTAAGCTCTTTTTGAGTAGTTTAGAGTACCTTTTACTCTAGAACCAGTTTGGCTCTACTCCTAAAGCATGGTCTTTTTGAGTTCCCTTCTGAATTCCATGCAGATTTAGGGAGGTCTCTTTATTCTGGCTGGAGGGAAGTTGAATGATTCTGTAAACTGCGTGAACTCTGGGAATTGTTTATTTACCACTCCCGGCTTATAATAGTTTTTTCCTTAGATTGTTATTCAGTCAAAATTCAAGGGAACTTAATACAGATTTCTGGAGCTGTCTTGCTTTAGCTCCCTCGTACATGCTTAGTCCTGCAGATTCTACCTGCTTTGGCCTCCTTGAACTTCAGTCTCTGTTTATTCAACTCAGTGAAGTTGCCAAACTCTGTTTGGGTACCCCTCCCTGAGCTGCAGTTTAGGAGTTACCTCTAGGCAGAAAGCTGAGATGATGTTAGGGCTCACCGGCTCATCTTGTTTGCTTCCCTTTTCTCAGGGATCACAATTCTTAGCTGCCTGTTGTCCAGTGTCTGAAAATAGTTGTTGCCTATATTGTATCCAGTTTTCTGGTTGTATTTTTTTTTTTTTTTTTTTTGAGACGGAGTCTCGCTCTGTCGTCCGGCTGGAGTGCAGTGGCCGGATCTCAGCTCACTGCAAGCTCTGCCTCCCGGGTTTACGCCATTCTCCTGCCTCAGCCTCCGCAGTAGCTGGGACTACAGGCGCCCGCCACCTCGCCCGGCTAGATTTTTGTATTTTTTTTAGTAGAGACGGGGTTTCACCGTGTTAGCCAGGATGGACTCGATCTCCTGACCTCGTGATCCGCCCGTCTCGGCCTCCCAAAGTGCTGGGATTACAGGCTTGAGCCACCGCGCCCGGCCTTTCTGGTTGTATTTAATGGGAGGTTAATTACCACCTGGAAGTCCACAGCTTGTTCTGTAAATGGAGAATATTTTTATTTAGGGATAATTTGATTAAAAATTGATTTTAAATATTTTTTACTTTAAAAGAAATGCCAGTGGAACTTTACTTCATATTATATAGAGGAATAAGTTCCAGATGGATTAAGGACTTAAATGACAAAACAAAAAATTAAAAGCTCTTAGTGAAAATATTCACAAAAATATTGGTGAATAGCTTATTGATCTTGGGAATAGAAAAAGTTTCTTAAGACACAAAAAGTGTTGGTTATAAAAAGATTGATAAATTGGACTATTTCTAGAATTTAAAAAACCTTAAATAGAGTGAAAAGACCAATGACAGGCCAGGTGCAGTGGCTCACGCCTGTAATCCCAGCACTTTGGGAGGCCAAGGCGGGCGGATCATGAGGTCAAGAGATCAAGACCATCCTGGCTAACACGGTGAAACCCTGTCTCTACTAAAAATACAAAAAAATTTGCCGGTCATGGTGGTAGGTATCTGGAGTCCCAGCTACCTGGGAGGCAGAGGCAGGAGAATGGTGTGAACCTGGGGGCGGAGCTTGCAGTGAGCAGACATCGTGCCACTGCACTCCAGCCTCGGCGACAGAGCGAGACTCCGTCTCAAAAAAAAAGGAAAAAAAAGAAAAAAAGACCAGTGACAAACTGGAAGAAGGTATTCACAATACACACAAATGAAACACTGTGTCAATATATAAAGTACTCCATAAATCAATAAGAAAAGCAAAAAAACTTAATATGAAGATAAGCAAAACGCATGAGTAGGTTCTTTACAAAAAATGACACTCACATGGTCAATAAGTATATGAAGAGTTATTCAACATCATTAGTAATTAGAGAAATGTAAATTAGGATCACAGTAAGAAATCTTTTCACACCAATTCCATTGGCAAAATTAAGAGGATCTTTTTATATATTGCTGAAAGAGAATAAATTGGTACAACCACTTTAGCTTACATTTTGGCATTATCTCCTGAGGCTGAATATGCATATAACTCTGCAGTTCACTTAGGCTTATACTCAGAAGAATATCTTTTGCATGTACATCAGGAGGCATTTATACAAATGTTAACAGCAGCATTGTTCACAGTAACTAAAATCCAGAAACAACCCGAGTGCTCATGAATGGGAGAACAGATTGAAAACAAACGAGCAACTATGATATATTCACACAACAAAATGCTGTATGCAGCAGAGTATACCACAAAGACATGTAATGTTGTGATGAGACTGTAGTATAATATTAAGTGAAAAAAGTAAATCCTTTAAAGTCTCATCTTGATACTCTATTTTTATAAAACCAAAATACCTTTAAAATTAAAATATAAAAATTTAAGGATTATATATAAATGCAAAAAAATATAAAAAGAAAAGCAAGGGAATCATGAACATGGTTGGATATGATAACTTTTTGGGGTCAGAGAAACAGGGATATAGGGATGTGGGATAGAGGAGGCAGAGACTATATGGCTTGAATTAAATTATTTTCAAGGTCTTAGCTTTTATTTTGTTTTTCACATTATCTGTTTACTAACAAAAATTCCACAGTTGCTTAAATCACTTGGTTTTTTTGAGACAGTGTCTCCTTCTGTTGTCTAGGCTGGAGTGTAGTGGCAGGATCGTGGTTCACTGCTTCCTCTGCCTCCTGGATTCAAACAATCCTCCCACCTTAGCCTCCTGGGACTACAGGCGCATGCCACCATGCCCAGCTACATTTTTGTATTTTTTTTGTAGAGACAGGGTTTTGTCATGCTGCCCAGGCTGGTCTCGAACTCTTGGACTCGAGCAATCTGCCCACCTGTCAGCCTCCCAAAGTGCACTGGAATTACAGACGTGAGCCACCATGCCCAGGCCGCTTAAGTCATTTTTTAGGCCTTTTCTTTGGAATCAACTTTAGAGCCAGTTTAGGCCACACACAAGTATCAGTTACATTGCTTTATAATCAACCCTAGGTTTTCAGCTCCTTTCAAATTTGCTTGCTTATTCACTCACTATATTTACCACATTGGCTTCAAATGACTTTTAACTTTCTAAAAGTAAAATCCACCCTTAAAAACTGGTAATTGCCTTTGAAGTTATTTAAAAGTATGCTAGAGGTCATTCTAATAGCAAAAATAAGATCACGCTCCTCCTACTGGGTGCGGTGGTTCGAGGTGGGTGGATCACCTGAGGTCAAGAGGTCGAGACCAGCCTGGCCAACATGGTGAAACCCCTTCTCTACTAAAAATACAAAAATTAGCCAGGTGTGGTGGCGGATGCCTGTAATCCCAACTATTCAGGAGGCTAAGGCAGGAGAATCGCTTGAACCCAGGAGGCGGAGGTTACAGTGAGCCGAGATCATGCCACTGCACTCCAGCCCAGGCAACAGAGTGAGACTCCATCTCAGAAAAACCCCAAAACACAAAAAGAACATCATGCTCCTTTTGAAAAGGGGATAGTCCTTTTTTTTTTTTTTTTTTTTGAGGCAGAGTCTCGCTCTGTCGCCCGGACTGGAGTGCAGTGGCCGGATCTCAGCTCACTGCAAGCTCTGCCTCCTGGGTTTACGCCATTCTCCTGCCTCAGCCTCCCGAGTAGCTGGGACTACAGGCGCCCGCCACCTCGCCCGGCTAGTTTTTTTTTGTATTTTTAGTTGAGACGGGGTTTCACCGTGTTAGCCAGGATGGTCTCGATCTCCTGACCTCTAGTCCTTTTTTATACATACAACTTTATACATGTTTGTTGAAAGTAAGTCTTACTTTAAAGTGACCTTGAATATAGTTTTTGTTAAATGCATAGTAGAATGCATCTAACCAATATCATCTAAGCGTGACAAGATGATTCTGTGATTTAATTTGTATTAAGTATGTTTTTCTTTTGTTCTTCTCCTTCACTAGGTATATAATGTTTACATGGCAGGAAGGCAGCTGTGTTCTAAGCGGTACCGGGAATTTGCTATCCTACACCAGAACCTGAAGAGAGAATTTGCCAACTTTACATTTCCCCGACTCCCAGGGAAGTGGCCATTTTCATTATCAGAACAACAATTAGATGCCCGACGTCGGGGACTGGAAGAATATCTAGAAAAAGGTAATCCAAACCATCAAACTCTACTATATTGAGTAGACGTAGGTTCTAGGTATGCAGCTTCTAAACTGCATAGCTGAATTTCCGGAAACTCAATAGTGAATGTAAGTCAGGTTTCTGACTAAGTATTGAACGATCTGAACTTTGAAGGCAAAACTGAAATGTCCAGTACAGTGATCAGTAGCCTGTTTCATTGGTTTGTTTAATGCTTAACAACAACAGAAAAATGAATGTTTAGTTTTTGATGCATTTGGTGATGCCTAATGGACTTTTTTTTTTTTTTTTAGACGGAGTCTTGCTCTATCACCAGGCTGGAGTGCAGTGGCACGATGTCGGCTCACTGCATCCTCCGCCTCCTGGGTTCAAGCGATTCTCCTGCCCCAGCCTCCTGAGTAGCTGGGACTATAGGCACACGCCACCACACCCAGCTAATTTTTATATTTTTAGTGGAGATGGGGTTTCACCATGTTGACCAGGATGGTCTCGATATCTTGACCTCGTGATCCATCTGCCTCTGTCTCCCAAAGTGCTGGGATTACATGGACCTTTATTTTTGGGTTATATTATCTGCCAGCAAACACATATAGACTCAGCAATATGCTGAATTGATTTGGGAACTACGTGGGCAATATTAAGACATTTTTAATATTTAAGACTTTTTTTTTAAATGAGTCTTGGCTTACTGGTGTATCCTACCTGAAAACTTTATTCATTTTACAGGTATTCATAGATAGGTTTGCTGAGTTGTAGGTAATCTAGAGTGCCCTTGTTCTAAGCAGGCTAAACGTAGATACTAATACTTCTGTATTGAATTTTTTTTTTTTTTTTGTTTTGAGACAGAATCTTGATCTTGTTGCCCAGGCTAGAGTGCAATGGCATGATCTCGGCTCACTGCAACCTCTACCTCCCAGGTTCAAGCGATTCTCCTGCCTCGGCCTCCCAAGTAGCTGGGACTACAGAAGCGCACCACCATGCCCGGCTAATTTTTGTGTTTTTAGTAGAGACGGGGTTTCCCCATGTTGGCCAAGCTGGTCTCGAACTCCTAACCTCAGGCAATCTGCCCACCTTGGCCTCCCAAAGTCCTGGGATTACAGGCATGAACCACTGCACCTGGCCCTGTATTGAAGTGTACTTGTTATCTCTGTGCCTCCAAATGATACATCAGGAGTCTGTGGATGTGGATGGTGAAACATTTGTCTAGAAAGGCAGGGAAATGACACAGATCTCTTCAATAAGATAGCTCATCTGTGGCTCAGGGAAGAGACCTTTCCTTGCTACATTATAGAGTTGCATTATTTGGTAGCTGTTCAGTAGGTTTTTCTCTAAAATACTAGTTTATAGAATAACAGTCTTACATGATATTTAGTCATTCTGTTTCCTTGTAACTAACTGACCTAGTTGAATCTTTTAAAAACTTTTGTAGGGAGCCTTAGTCATGAAGAGAAACCATTTTCCCCATAGAAGGTAATGGAACTTCCTTACCTGTTTTTAGCTTTTTCTAACAGAGACTGGCCTCTCTGAACAAAGCCCTTGGGAAATGAGAAAGGGTACAATTTTTAAAAATCAAATGAAGTAAAGTCACCAGTTTAATTTACCATTCTCATGAGAGTGTCAGGAAATTAACTTTCTTAAATTTAGAGGATTAGCTACCTACCTTACCTGCCTGCTTGCTTTCCTATCTCACCCATCCCCAGCCAGCTTTTTTTTTTTTTTTTTTTGGTTGTTGTTTTGAAGCTAAAGTCAGTAAGGTGAAATGATGTGAATTCTTAATTACCTACCCTAGTTTTCCCAAAATGGCTTTTAATTTTTGTGGTTATCTGACTGGCCTGTTTTTAGGCCAAATAAATATTTTTCCTTTAGTATTTCAATTTTATATTTGGTTTATTCCTGATTAATCTTCCCTTACCACTGCCTCTTTACCCCATGTTCTGTTGTTCTAGCTTGTTAATAGGTCACACAAGACTGCAAAGTTATATTTACTGAACTTCTCTTTTTTTTTTTTTTTTTTTTGAGACAGAGTCTCGCTCTGTCGCCTGGGCTGGAGTGCAGTGGCCGGATCTCAGCTCACTGCAAGCTCTGCCTCCCGGGTTCACGCCATTCTCCTGCCTCAGCCTCCCGAGTAGCTGGGACTACAGGCGCCTGCCACCTCGCCCGGCTAGTTTTTTGTATTTTTTTTTAGTAGAGACGGGGTTTCACCAGGTTAGCCAGGATGGTCTCGATCTCCTGACCTCGTGATCTGCCCGTCTCGGCCTCCCAAAGTGCTGGGATTACAGGCTTGAGCCACCGCGCCTGGCCTATTTACTGAACTTTTATTTCTCTTTTCTGGTTATGTTTAATATTTTTAGCGAGCTACATCTTTGTATTTTCTATTATTTCTTTGTTCTGATCATATTTAGATGAATGTTTGTCACGCCTTAAAATCTTGTATGCCAGGCATGGTGTGCTGCCTCATTATTGCCTGCTATTGATGATTTAAACTTAAAACTTTGATATGTCTTTGACTTTATATTCTTGATTTTAAGGCCTTATGCCAGATTTTATCTTTATTTTCTACAGTGTGTTCAATACGAGTAATTGGTGAGAGTGACATCATGCAGGAATTCCTGTCAGAATCTGATGAGGTAGGTGAATATCTCCTTTAGTGATTATTTTCCTCTTGGCTCCTTGTGGGGGAAAATAAGTTAAAGGTATTGATTATGGGTTAAATTTCCATAAGCTCTCCAAAGGACTCTATTTTTTCTACTTCCATTTTATATGTATCCTGCTTATCTATCCTTTAAGACCTAGGTCCACTTTCTCTTTGAAGTGCCAAGTTCACTTTCTCTTTGAAGCCATCCCTGATGAGTTTTCATCAATTTTTCATTCCACCAAAAGCTTTTGCAACTAGTTCCATGCAATGATCAGTTGTTGCTGTCTCATTCTCTAATTTTTGTACATGTAATCAGATTGTTGCTTTATATTTTTAGCTTACAAGAGTGTGAGCTACCTGTAGGTAAGAGCTAAATCTTGACCATCTTTATATTCCCAGTTCCTTACCACAGCGTCAAGCATTTTGTAGGTGCTTAATAAATATTAATTGAATAGAAGAGTGAGTATTTAATGCTAATATAGTGGTGTGTTATCCACTACTTATTTTATATGTATATGCCTTGTTTTCCCAACTAGATTATAAATTTCTTATAGTCAAGGGCTTACAATAAAGCAATGCTTATGATTGTTTTAGGCAATGAATAGTACTTTTTAAAAAGTGATACTTTTTTAAAAGGTCAAAAATTACAAGGTTAGAGGAATGTGTTAATCAACAAAAGCAGTGTATTAATCATCAAAAGCAGTAAGAGGAGAGTAAGAATTGTTTACCTTTTGCTAGAAGAAAATTGGGCATCAGGCTAACTTTGAAAGGAAAAATGGATGAGACTCAGGTATCCATTTTTTCTTTTAATAATCTCCTAGTTATTTCAGGGTTCAGAAAGAAACTTAGTATATCTCTTGATCCAGTCTATATGCCTGACCATTAATACCAGAGAATATACATCAAAACTACTGCTTTCAGTTATCTTCTCCTCTCATTTGTGGATTCTGAATGGGGAGACGGAAGCGAATCAAAAATCTCATCTGTGTTTGACCTAGACTGTTTCACACAAGTTTCCTGTTTTGAAATGTGAACACGTTGGCTTCAACATGTTTCTTTCCTTCCTGCTTATCTTAAAGGTTAACTTCTGCTGCAGCCCTGAAGTCAGCTTTATGACTTGTAAATGTATTGACTTTTTTCCCGTTCTCATTGGAACTCACTTACTCTCTACCACGTTTTACGTTGTTGTCTAGCTAGCTTGTTACAGGGAGAGTGAAGATATACTGGGCCATAAATTCTGTCTCTATGTCTTTTCCCCCAGAACTACAATGGTGTGTCTGACGTAGAGCTGAGAGTAGCATTACCAGATGGAACAACGGTTACAGTCAGGGTTAAAAAGAACAGTACTACAGACCAAGTATATCAGGTAAATTAAATAAACACGTAGACTTGACATTGGATGATGTGAAGCTAAGGAAGATAGATTAAATGAGTCAATAAAGTGCTTAGGGTGTCTGGCACATAATCAGTTTATTAAATGTTAGCTACTATTGTTATTATTAATGTGAAAGTACTTTGCCCTCGCTTAAAAGAAAGGTACGGTAAATATCCCAGGTTGTAGTAGTTGTGATTAACCCCTCCTTTTTTTTGGAGATGGAGTGTTGCTCTGTCACCCAGGCTGGAGTGCAGTGGCGTGATCTCGGCTCACTGCAACCTCTGCCTCCCGGGTTCAAGCGATTCTCCTGTCTCAGCCTCCTGAGTAGCTGGGACTACAGGCGCCCACCACTACGCCCAGCTAATTTTTGTATTTTTAGTAGAGACATGGTCTCACCATGTTGGCCAGGATGGTCTTGATCTCCTGACCTCATGAGCCGCCTGCCTCGGCCTCCCAAAGTGCTGGGATTACAGCAACCCCTCCTTTTTTGATTGTAAAAAAACTATAACACACATGAAAACAGAATAGTATAATGAATCTCCATATAGTAATCATTTATATTTAATAATTATCAAGATTTTGCCACATTTGCCTTATGTATATCTTTTTTCTTTTCCTTTAAGTATTTAAAAGCAAATCCCATGTTATTGGACCTGTATGTACTTCAGTATGCATCTTCTTACAAAACCACAGTGCCATTATCAAACCTTAAAAATTAGCGCTATTGCCTTGGTATTGCCTAATAACTACTCCATAGTCACATTTTTCCAGTTGTCTAAAAATGATTTTTTTACATTTGGTTTGTTAAAATCTGAATCTAAACAAGGTCCTTAGATCACATTTGATTTTTATGTTTGTTTTAATATAGGACAGTCCCCACTTCTCCCCATTTTTTTTTCATGCCATTGTTTTGTTGCAGAAATGGGTCAGTGCCCTGTGGAATGACCCGCATTCTGAATGTGTCTGTTTGTTTTCTGGTGGTGTCATTTGATATATCCTTCTATGTCTCTGTATTTTCTATACATGGAAGTTTGCTGTAGAGGCTCAATTAGATTCAGGTTCTGCTTTTTTGATAATACTTCATAGTTGGTCCTGTATACTTTATATTGCTTCTCAACAACAAGTACACCATACTGGGTTATCCCATTTTAGTGGTACTAAGGTTAACCAGTAGGTTTAGGTGGTGAAATCTGATCTTTTCATTGTAAAATTCACCACTGATCTTTCATCAAATGAATCTATCCATTGATGATTATTGCATTAACCAGTGATTTCATTAAAGGTTACAAAGTGCTGATTTTCTAATACTCTTATTTCTTCACACTGATTAGCTAGAATTCTTCTGAAAATAACTTTTCCTTGTCAACTAACGCTACTTAATTATCTCAAAATAGATAATTTCCCACAGTTTGTGGGAAAGACAGGATACGTATTTAAGCCTTTCCTTTGATTGCCGATTTTCAGAGAGTAAATACATAATTATATATAAATATAATTATATATATTAATAATTATAAGGTAGATTACATATTAATATATACTTTATAATTATATAATATATTAAATAATATAATATACAAATAATATAATATATAATTCATTATGAAATGTATATATTATATGTAATAATTTATATAATGGGTTTTTAGATTCAATGTGATTTAATCAATAGCGTATATTATCTTTTTGATGCTCAGATTGTTCCATCTTTGGCCAATGAAAGCTCCTTCATGTCTGCTCCTTTATGCTTTTGATGCAACCTAATATTTTTATGATAGCATCCTTGCTTTTTGGTACAATAAGATGTCCTGGCCTCATCTTTGTATATTTCTTACCCTAGATATCTAGAATAGGCCATTTCCCCAAGGAGTCCTATTCTTTTAGTGAGAAACTGTATTTAGAGATCATAATCTGCGTGCTGGGTGTAATCATTGCCTGTATATGCCTTTTCATTGGCCTTTAATCCTAACTTGATCAGAATTTTCAGGGAGACAAGCAGGTTTCTGGGTACTAATGCTTACATTTCTCTTTTGTAGCAAACATTAAAAAAATCTATCCCCCAAACATTTATTCATCCACTGTATTTTATGGCAAAGGATATATGCAGGATCTCAGGCATTTATGAAATTATACAATGGTAGAGAATTTCAAGAAAAGTACTATTTTTACAGCTTGCTGATCTTTTTGTTTTGTTTTGATTGCTTTTTTCCAGTGTTCCTCTAGCAAGGCTTAGGTTTTTTACACTTTTTCCTCCCAACCCTGTTACTGAGACTTCTAGCTATAAACTATTTTCTTTCTTTTTTTTTTTTTGAGACGGAGTCTCGCTCTGTTGCCCGGGCTGGAGTGCTGTGTCCGGATCTCAGCTCACTGCAAGCTCCGCCTCCCGGGTTTATGCCATTCTCCTGCCTCAGCCTCCCGAGTAGCTGGGACTACAGGCGCCTGCCACCTCGCCCGGCTAGTTTTTTGTATTTTTTAGTAGAGACGGGGTTTCACCATGTTAGCCAGGATGGTCTCGATCTCCTGACCTCGTGATCCACCCGTCTCGGCCTCCCAAAGTGCTGGGATTACAGGCTTGAGCCACTGCGCCCGGCCTACTATAAACTATTTTCTAAACCTTGAAAGCCTTTTAGTTTCTATCCAGTGCAGTGTAGAATGATAATTTAGAATACTTATAATGTCTAGTTCCTCTATCACATCATGGATGGACCTAGGCCTCATATGTGAGCAGATAGGAGAAGAAGGGATATAATCACATTTGGCTTACTGAGATACTAATAATCAACAGTTTTATCTTTGTTTTATCAACAAAACAACGGCATGAAAAAGAATTACCTTGCTTATATTGAGGTTGATCTTGAAAAGAAATTTTGTTACTACTAATTTATATTTTGTTGTTGTTTGTATGTAATTGTCATTTATTTGCACACAGTTTTCCAATTTCTTTTTATTTGTCATGTTAGGACCTGAGTTCCTAGAGAGAATGAGTGATTCTTGTTTAATATGCCTCTATTGTCCCAGTATTTTGCTATTTTATGTAGATATTATGATGGTAATTCTTAGGAAATGGAGGTGCCTAATGATCCCAGCATGAGACATGGATCATCTAAAAAGTAAACAAAAAATTTTTGTTTAGCCAGAATATAATTGACAAACAATATTTTACGCTCTAGAATCAAATGTGTAGTATTTTTGTGTTAATGTATTAAATGTAGGTTGAATGTGTGAAACTGGATATTTATGCATTTGTTTTCTTTTTAAGATCTGTGCTATTAAGTACATTTCTTGTAAGTTGTGTTAAAAAAAGAATGAAGTTGTTTTAGAGAGGGAAGCTGATATTTAAGGACAGAATATTGTGAACTTACACTGGAAGAGAGAAACTCATATTCATAGCTGTTGGGGCAGATACAGGTGTTTTTTCCCTTTTCTTTCATATATATGTATGCGTGCATGCATGTACACATACATACAAAGAAAGATAGTTATGGACCATTAATGCAATTTTTGTGAGGCCAAGATGGCAGAACCTCTCCCCTTTCCCTCCTCCACAGGCATACACCTGCCTTTTCCTACAGCATTGACTTAATTTTCTTGAAACCAATTTATCCTGTTTAACCTTAGGCTATTGCAGCAAAGGTTGGCATGGACAGTACGACAGTGAATTACTTTGCCTTATTTGAAGTGATCAATCACTCCTTTGGTGAGTACCAGTGGCTGATACTAGTTTTGTTTTCTAATACTGTCAGAAAGAAACTATTTGCTTAGAGAAGAGCTTGAAGACAAGGGGAGATCCCACTCATTAGAACTGTCTCTAACAATCAGACCAAGCGTATCCCGTTAAACTTAGGTCATAAGGATGTCTGATCACTGTTGATTCTTTTTCCTCTTTTGTAAGTGTAGGTTACAACCAGCAATGAATTGGAAGATACTTTCATGAGGTTCTTTTAAATCTGAGGTTCAAAATTCATATATTCCAATGAAACAGGCTTAAAAAGATGGGATGTTCTATTTAGCCACATGTTGTTTTAGTGTACTTTAGGATTTTTGTAAAGATCTTAAGAGTAGCTTTCTGTTTTCAGAAGTTAGAAAGATATATACTGGTTAAAAGCCTTGTTTTAATGCATACATTTAAGCTTCTGTGTGAATAAATTTCCTCTTCCAAGGAGGTTTTATTGCTTGGTGACAGGAAATTTATATTTTATTTTACAAAAGCTAGGGATGGTGGTCACATTGGTTGCACTGAGACTACAAAGGGGAGAGAGTCTGAGGGTTTGCTCTAAATGACATAGATTTCCTACAGTTTATGGGTCTCTTCCATATCATATAGATTTATACAGGGTGAAGGCCAGAATAGATACAGATAATATTGATTGATCAGATCTTCCTTATCCCAGAAAGGGGGAGAGTTTGGTAGATTTAGGTTGCCTTGCTATCTCAGGTCCGGGTAGAATAACTTTGATTCCCCTAAAGCAGCCATCTCCCTAATATTTTTTTTCTTCCCAACTCACAGCAGTGTAACTAGACAGATGTAAATTACGTTACAAAGGATTACTAAGGTACCAAGACATCTGGATTCTAACCTTGTTTTTTGTCTAAGCTTTAGTTTCACTTTCTATAAAATGGAAAGTATTAAATCTATCTTTTGTAGTGTTACAAAGCCAAGTAAACATCGAGAGAGGAAGTAATCTCAGCAATTTGGGAGGCTGAGGCAGGAGGATTGCTTGAGCCCAGGAGTTTGAGACCAGCCTGGGCAACATAGTGAGACTGCCATCTCTAAAAACAATTTAAAAATTAGCCAAGCATGGTGACACATGCAGGTGGTCCAAGCTGGGAGGCTGAGGTAGGAGGATCAGTTGAGCCTAGGAGGTTAAGGCTGCTGTGAGCTATGATTGTGCCACAACTCTCTAGCCTGGGCAACAGAGTGAGACCCTGTCTCAAAAAAAAAAAAAAAAAAAAAAAAGGCAATTTAGAAATTAAAAGTGGGCCGGGCACGGTGGCTCAAGCCTGTAATCCCAGCACTTTGGGAGGCCGAGACGGGTGGATCACGAGGTCAGGAGATCGAGACCATCCTGGCTAACACGGTGAAACCCCGTCTCTACTAAAAATACAAAAAAAACTAGCCGGGCGAGGTGGCGGGCGCCTGTAGTCCCAGCTACTCAGGAGGCTGAGGCAGGAGAATGGCATAAACCCGGGAGGCGGAGCTTGCAGTGAGCTGAGATCCGGCCACTGCACTCCAGCCTGGGCGACAGAGCGAGACTCTGTCTCAACAACAACAAAAAAAGAAATTAAAAGTGGTAGTTTTTTTTATCCTGCTTGGGTGGCTGTTAGAAAGAGGAAGTATAACATTACTCAGAAGACAATTTTCAGTTTGAGGAATACTGTAGGATTTTTGGAGGTGGGCTGGAAAAAACCTTTTGGCCTTAATAAAAGCAGTTCATTGAGAATTACCACGTGAGAGACTCTGAATGCACCAGAGCTGGGTAAGAGGAGAGGCTTGCTTTAAAGATGTTTAGTGGACTTGAGCTGTAACTAGCTAATGGATTAGATATTTTAACTAAATTTGAAGTTGGTGCTGTTTGCGGAGTTGTCATGTTAACTGATCTGTGTCTTAGTACATTTTTGTGTTGCTATAAAGGAATACCTGAGGCTGGGTAATTTGTAAAGAAAAAAGATCTAATTGTCTCATGATTCTGCTGATTTTCAGCTGATGTCCACCAAACATCTTTAAGACTGGGTTCAAGATTGGGCATCTGGTGAGGTCCTCAGGCTGTTTTCTTCCACTCATGGTGTGTGTAGAGATCACATTAGGCCCCACCTCTAACATTGGGGATCAAATTTCAACATAAACTTTGTGCGGGGACAAATATCCAAACCACAGCACTTGTCATTCAAGTGATAGGTTTCTGTCAGCTTGAGACTTGACTGGCCATGGTCATAGCTAGAAAGGATATTTGGCTGGACAGATACGGCTGTTTTGTGCTCCCAAGGCAGAACTCCTTAATGGATTTGAGATGATGTTCTGGTTAATGATAACATAGCATTCTTGATCTGCCTTACATAGTTTGTATTAGGGAAATTTCTTATATCTTTTCACTCCAGCTTTCTGTGTTTTGTCTTTCCTTTAGTACGTAAATTGGCACCTAATGAGTTTCCTCACAAACTCTACATTCAGAATTATACATCAGCTGTGCCAGGCACCTGCTTGACCATTCGAAAGTGGCTTTTTACAACAGAAGAAGAAATCCTCTTAAATGACAATGACCTTGCTGTTACCTACTTCTTTCATCAGGTAGGTAAATTGATCTTGAAAGGCACAATTCCTTTTTATGTTTGAATATAGTTGGTACTTTGCCAATTCCCTGTGAATCCTTAGGTAAGCTGCTTTGCTCCTGGGTCTGAATTACATTCGTAAAATGTTCTCTCCCATTTCACAAAAGATAAATACGTGTAAGTTTTAGAAGTGAAGATATCCTAGAGTTTAAAAATACATATTTTAAAAATATGTATTCTAATATTTTTAAGGAACAGAAAATGAGCATTGTGGCTGTGTACCTGTTCAAAAATTTTCCACCAATATTATATATACATAGAGTTTAAACCATCAGATAGTTCTACACAGTTTATTGTAAAAAACAGTAGTTGCCCCTGCTTATTTCCATCTCCCCCCATAGGCAACCACCTTCACCTCTTTTAGCTTTGTTTTTTATTGGTTTGTTTGTTTGTTTGTTTTTGGTATTTACTTCTATGTCTCCATTATAACTTGGTTATATTGCTTCTACTTAATTTTTCAGATTCCAGTAGCATCTCTTAATTTCCCACTATTGAAGATGAGACCCTAGCTGTCTTTCCTCCTCCATTCCTACCATATACTCATACCTTTTTCATCTCTCCCATCCCCTTAATATAATCAAATTATAATATTTGTTAGGTCAATATTCAGTGTTTACAATATTATGACTCTGTAAATGGTGAAATTTACAACAGAGCCATATAATAATTACTGTTTTTACTTTTCAGTTTCTTTCAACATTTTATTTTTCAACAGCTAATTATTGCCCTCCTTTTTCATTTGCTTAATTTTCCGTGTACTTATGATTAATTTAGCTCCATACTCTTCACCAGTTGTCTAAATCTCCTCTAAAGACATTCAGTTCAGACCCATCAGGTAGTTCATGAATTTCCACTTTCTGAAGAAATCTCTTGTGGAGTCTCTTCCTCTACCCCTGTGTGAAGTGGCGGCTCTGTACTCTGGTGCACAGCTGGCCTTCTGAGATTGCCCTTCACCACCACCATCTCTTGTTTCCAGTGTTAGAGTACATTGTTAGAGTATTTTGTTTTGCTTTACTCCCACATTTTTGTAGAATACACTTTCAGAGCTGTTCCTCCTTTTATATATGTAATTTTTTATTTTTAATTTTTGTGGGTACATAGTAGGTATATATATTTTTGGAGTACATGAGATGTTTGATATAGGCATGTGGTGTGTAATAATCACATCATGGAAAATGGGGTATCCATCCCCTCAAACATTTATCTTTTGTGTTACAAACAATCCAGTTATACTCTTTTAGTAATTTTAAAATGTACAATTAAATTATTATTGACTATAGTCACCCTATTTTGCTATCAAATACTAGGCCTTATTCATTAATTCTGGCTATTTTTTGTACCCATTAACCATCCCCGACTCTCCCCCAATTCCCCACTACCCTTCCCAGAGTCTGGTAACTATCCTACTCTATCTCCATGGGTTCAATTGTTTTGAGTTTTACAGTTCACAAATAATTGAGAACATGTAATATTTGTTTTTCTGTGCCTGGCTTATTTCACTTAACGTAGTGACCTCCACTTCCATCCATGTTGTTGCAAATGACCGACTCTCATTCTTTTTTTACGGCTGAATAGTACTCCATTGTGTATAAGTACCACATTTTCTTTATCCATTCATTCGTTGATGGATGCTTAGGTTGCTTCTAAATCTTGACTGTTGTGAACAGTGCTGCAGCAAACATGGGAATGTGGGTATCTCTTCAAAATACTGATTTCCTTTTTTTTGGGTATATACCCAGCAGTGGGATTGCTGGATTGTATGATGGTTCTATTTTTAGTTTTTTGAGGAACCTCCAAACTGTTCTCTGAGTGGTTGTACTAATTGACATTCCCACCAACAGTAAACAAGGGTTCCCTTTTCTCCATATCCTTGCCAGTATTTGTTACTGCCTCTCTTTTGGATATAAGCCATTTTAACTAGGGTGAGATGGTATCTCATTGTAGTTTTTATGTACATTTCTTTTTTTTCCAAATGTTGAGTTGTTTGAGCTCCTTATATATTCTGATTATTAATCCCTTGTCAGATGAGTATTTACAAATATTTTCACCCATTCTGTGGGTTGCTTTTTCACTTTGTTGATTGTTTTCTTTGCTGTGCAGCTTTTTAGCTTGACGTGATCTCATTTGTCCATTTTTGCTTTGGTTGACTGTGCTTGTGGAGTATTACTTAAGAAATCTTTGCCCAGACTGATGTCATGGAGAGTTTTCCCAATTTTTTCTTGTAGTAGTTTCATAGCTAGAGGATTTAGATTTAATTATTGAATCTATTTTGATGTGATTTTTGTATATGGCGAGAGTTAGGGGGCTAGTTTCATTCTTTTGCACACGGATATCCAGTTTTCCCAGCACCATTTATTGAAGAGACTGTCTTTTCTCCAGTACATGTTCTTGGCACCTGTGTCGAAAATGAGTTAACTGTAGGTATGTGAATTTGTTTCTCAGTTCTTTATTGTGTTCCATCAGTCTGTGTGTCTGCTTTTATGCCACTACCGTGCTTTTTTTTTACTATAAAAAAAGTAAAAAAAAGTTTTTGTTACTATAGTTCTGTAGTGTAACTTGAATTCAGGTAATATGATTCCTCCAGTGTTGTTTTTTTTTTTTTTTTTTTCGAGAGACAGGGTCTCGCTTTGTCACCCAGACTGGAGTGCAGTGGCATGATCACAGCTCACTGAAGCCTTGACCTCCTAGGCACAGGCTATCCTCCTGCCTCAGCCTCCCCACTAGCTGGGGCTGTAAGCCCACGCCACCATGCCCCACTGATTTTTTAAGTTTTTTTTAGAGGCAGGGGGTCTTGCTGTGTTGCCCAGGCCGGCTTGAACTCTTGGGCTCAAGATCCTCCTGCCTTAGCCTCCTAAATTGCTGGGTTACAGATTTGTGCCACCACAGCCCACCCAGTTTTCTTCTTTTTCTTAGGATATCTTTGGCTATTCTGGGTCTTCGGTGGTTCCGTATAAATTTTAGGATAGTTTTTTTTTCTATTTCTGTGAAGAATGTCATTGGTATTTTGATAGGGGTTGCATTGAATTTGATAGGGGATTGCTTTGGGTAGTGTGGACATTTTAACAATATTTATTCTTCCAATCCATGAACATGGAATACTTTTTCCATTTGTTGGTGTCCTGTCTTCACCTTTCTTTCATAGTGTTTTAATTTCTTTTTCAGATTGTTCTCTGTTGGCATATAGAAATGCTACTGATTTTTGTTGTTGATTTTGTATCTTGCAACTTTACTGAATTTATTTATCAATTCTAATAGTTTTTCAGTGGAGTCTTTAGATTTTTCCAAGTATAAGATCATATCATATGCAAACAGGGATCATTTGACTTCTTCCTTTCCAATTTGGATGCCCTTTATAACTTTTTCTTGTCTGATTGCTCTAGCTGGGACTTCTAGTACTATGTTGAATAACAGTGGTGAAAGTGGGCATCCTTGCTGTGTTTCAGGTCTTAGAGGAAAGGCTTTCAGTTTCTCCCCATTCAGGATGATAGTAGCTGTGGGTCTGTCATATATAGCTTTCATTATGTTGAGGTTTCTCCTATACCCAGTTTTTTGAGGAGTTTTTATTATGAAGGGAAGTTGAGTTTTATCAAATGCTTTTTCAGCATGAATTGAAATGATCATATGATTTTTGTCCTTTACTCTGTTGATGTGGTGTGTCACATTGATTGGTGTTTTTGAACCATCCTTACATTCCCAAGGATATATCTTGCTCATGATGATTTTTTAAATGTATTGTTGAATTTAGTTTGCTAATATCTTGTTGAGGATTTCTGTATTAATATTCATCAGGGATATTGGTCTGTAGTTTTCTTTTTTGATATGTCTTTGTCTGGTTTTGGTATAAAGGTGATACTGGCCTCATAGAATGAGTTTAGAAGTATTCCCTCCTTCTCTCTTTTTTTGAAACAGTTTGCGTAGAATTGGTATTAATTCTTCTTTAAATGTCTGATAGAATTTAGCAGTGAAGCCGTTGGATTCTGGGCTTTCCTTTACTGGAGACCATTACGGCTTCTATCTTGTTACTTGTTATTAGTATATTCGGGTTTTGGATTTCTTCATGGTTCAATCTTTGTAGGTTGTATATGTTTAGGAATTCATCCATTTCTTTTAGATTTTACAATTTATTGGCATATAGTTAATCATAGTAGCCACAAATGATCCTTTGGATTTCTTTAGTATCAGTTGTAATGTCTCCTTTTTCATCTCTGATTTTATTTGGATCTTCTTTTTTTTTTTCTTAATCTGGCTAAAGGTTTTTCTGTTTAACTTTTCAAAAAAACCAACTTTTTGTTTCATTTCTCTTTTTTTGTATTTTTTTCATTTCAATTTAATTTATTTCTGCTCTAATCTTTATTATTTATTTTCTTCTACTGATTGGTTTTGGTTTGCTCTTGCTTTTCTATTTCTTTAAGATGCATCGTTTGAAATTTTTCTTCTTTTTTTGATGTAGGCATTTATAACTATAAAATTCCTTCTTAGTTGTGCTTTTGCTGTATCCCATATGGCATGTTATGTTTTCATGATCATTTATTTCAATACATTTTAAAATTTCCTTCTCAATTTCTCCATTGACCCACTGGTCTTTCAGGAGTATATTGTTTAATTTCCATGTATTTGAATAGTGTCCAAAATTCCTCATTTTTGATTTCTGGTTTTATTCCATTGTAGTCAGATACTTGGTATTATTGTAATATTACTATGGTCAGATACTTGATCATATTGATACTATTTGATATTAATAATACTTGATATTATTCCATTTTAAAAAAATGTTTTAAGACTTGTTTTGTGACCTAACATACGGTCTGTTCTTGAGAATGATTCATATGCTGAGGAAACGAATGTGTGTTCTGCAGTCATTGGATGAAGTGTTCTGTAAATATGTATTAGATCCATTTGGTCTATAATGCCAATTAAGTCCAGTGTATCTTGGTTGATTTTCTGTCTGGAAGATCTGTCCAGTGCTGAAGGTTAGGTGTTGAGGTCTCCAGCTATCGTTGTTAGAGTCTGCCTCTCTCTTTAGCTGTAATAATATTTGCTTTAGATATTAAATATATATTAGGGTGCTCCAGTGTTGGGTGCGCATATATTTAATATTGTTACATCCTCTTGCTGAATTGACCCCTTTATCATTATATAGTGACCTTCTTTGTCTTGTCCTATATTTTTGTCTTAAAATCTGTTTTGTCTGATGTAAGTATAGCTACTTCTGCTCTGTTTTGGTTTCCATTGTCATGGAGTATCTTTTTCCATCCGTTTATTTTCCATCTATGTGTGTCTTTATAGGTGAAGTATGTTTCTTGTAGACAACAGATCAGTGGTTCTTGTTTTTTATTTATTCAGCCACTGTGTGTCTGTTGATTGAAGTTTAGTCCATTTGCATTCAGTGTTACTATTGATAAGTAAGGCCTTACTTTTGCTATTTTGTTACTTGTTTTATGGTTGTTTTGTGATCATCTTTTCCTTCTTTCCTTCCTTCCTGTCTTCCTTTTAGTGAAGATGATTTTCTGTGGTGATATGATTTAGTTTCTTTCTTTTTATTTTTTTGTGTATTTGTTGTATGTTTGTCGGTTTGGGGTTACAAGGCTTGCAAATACTCTTGTAATCTGTTCTTTTAACCTGATAACAACACTGTTTGCGTAAACAAACAAGCAAGCAAAAAGAAAACTAATAAAGGCTCCATGCCTTAAATATATTACCCCACTTTTTCACTTTTTGTTGTTACTATTTACACCTTATTGTACTATGATGTCTTGAAAAGTTGTTGTAGTTATTACTTTTGATTGGTTCATCATTTAGTCTTTCTACTTAAGATGAGTAGTTTACATACCATAGTTACAGTGTTACGATATTTTGTGTTTTTCTGTGTATTTAATATTACCATACCTTCAGATGATTTCTTATTGCTCATTAACATCATTTTCTTTCTGATTGAAGTATTCCTTTTAGCATTTCTTGTAGGACAGGTCTAGTGTTGATGAAATCCCTCAGCTATTGTTTGTCTTGGAAAGTTTGTTTCTGTTTCATGTTTGAAGGATAATTTAGCTGGATATACTTATTGTAGAGTAAAATGTTTTTTTTTCCTTCATCACTTTAAATATATTATGCCACTCTTTTCTGGCCTGTAAGGTTTCCACTGAAAGTCTGCTGCCGGATGTATTGGAGCTCCATTGTATATTGTTTCTGTTCTCTTGCTGCTTTTACAATCTTTTCTTTATCCTTGACCTTTGGGAGTTTGATGATTAAATGCCTTGACGTAGTCTTCTTTGGGTTAAATCTGCTTGGTATTCTATAACCTTTTTGTACTTGGATATTGATGTCTTTCTCTAGATTTGGGAAGTTCTCTGTTATTACCCCTTTGAATAAACTTTTCTACCCCTATCTCTTTCTCTGCCTCCTCTTTATGGCCAGTAACTCTTAGATTTGCCCTTTTGAGGCTATTTTCTAGATTCTGTAGGCCTCCTTCATTGTTTTTTTTTTTAATTATTTTTTCTTTTGTCTCCTTTATGTATTATTATTATTATTATTTTTTTGAGACAGAGTTTCACTGTTGTTGCCCAGGCTGATGCAATGGTGCAATCTTGGCTTACTGCAACGTCTGCCTTCCGGGTTCAGGCAATTCTCCTGCCTTATCCTCCTGAGTAGCTGGGATTACAGGTGCATGCCACCATACCCAGCTCATTTTGTATTTTTAGTAGAGATGGGGTTTTGCTTGTTTATCAGGCTGGTCTCGAACTCCTGACCTCAGGTGATCCACCCCCTTGGCCTCCCAAAGTGCTAGGATTACAGGCGTGAACTACCACGCCCAGCCTCCTCCATGTGTTTTCAAATAGCCGTCTTCAAGCTCACTAATTCTTACTCCTGCTTGATCAATTCTGCTATTAAAAGACTGATGATGCATGCATTCTTCAGTATGCCAATTGCATTTTTCAGCTCTAGAATTTCTGCTTGATTCTTTTTAATTATTTCAATCTCTCTCTCTCTTTTTTTTTTTTTTTTTTTTGAGACGGAGTCTTGCTCTGCCACCCAGGCTGGAGTGCAGTGGCCGGATCTCAGCTCACTGCAAGCTCCGCCTCTCGGATTTATGCCATTCTCCTGCCTCAGCCTCCCGAGTAGCTGGGACTACAGGCGCCCGCCTCGTTGCCCGGCTAGTTTTTTGTATTTTTAAGTAGAGACGGGGTTTCACCGTATTAGCCAGGATGGTCTCGATCTCCTGACCTCGTGATCCACCCGTCTCGGCCTCCCAAAGTGCTGGGATTACAGGCTTGAGCCACCGCGCCCAGCCTCTTTTTTTTTTTTTTGAGACAGAGTCTGGCTCTGTCGCCCAGGCTGGAGTGCAGTTGCGCAATCTTGGCTCACTGCATCTTTATTGAATTTATCTGATAAAATTCTGAATTCCTTCTCTGTGTTACCTAGAATTTCTTTGAGTTTCCTCAAAACAGCTATTTTGAATTCTGTTTGAAAGGTCACATATCTCTTTTTCAACAGGATTGGTCCCTGGTGCCTTATTTAGTTCTTTTGGTGAGGACATGTTTTCCCGGATTGTCTTGATACTTGCAGATGTTTGTCTGTGTCTGGGCATTGAAGAGTTAGGTACTTATTGTAGTCTTTGCAGTCTGGGCTTGTTCATACCTGTCCTTCTTGGGGAGGCTTTCCAGATATTTGAAATGACTTGGGTCTTGTGATCGAAGCTATATCTGCTTTAGGAAGGACCCCAACCCCAGTAATGCTGTGGTTCTTGCAGACTCTTAGAGGTACTGCCTTGTTGTCTTGGACAAGATCCAGAATTCTCTGGATTACCAGGCAGAGACTCTTATTCTCTTCTCTTACTTTTTCCCAAACAAATGTAGTATTTTCTGTGTTGAGCTGTCTGGAGCTGGGGGTGGGGGTACACAAGCACCCCCATAACCACTGCCACTGGGACTTTGCTGGGTCAGACCTGAAGCCAGCACAGCACTGAGTCTTGCCTAAGGCCTGCTGTAGCTACTCCCTGGCTACTGCCTATGTTTGCTGAAGGTTCTGGGCTTCTACAATCAATCAGCAGGTGGCAAAGCCAGCCAGGCCTATGTCCTAAACTTCAGGGTGGTGAGTTCCCCCAGACCCTGGGAGGGTCCAGAGTGCCATCTGGGAGCCAGGGACTACAGTCAAAAACCTTAGAAGTCTACGTGGTGTTCTACTGTTCTAGAGCTGAGCGGGCATTCACACCACAAGACACAGCCCTTCCCACTCTTCTCTTCTTTTCAAAGGCAGAGAAGCCTCACCCTGTGGACACTGCCACCTCAGGCCCATGGGAGTACTGCCAGACCCCTGCCAATGTTCCCTTAAGACCCAAGGACTCTTCAGTCAGCTTGTGGTGAATGCTGCCTGGCCTGGAACTCACCCTTCAGGGTAGTGGGGCTCCCCTTTGGCCCAGGGCAAGTCCAGAAATGCCATCTAAGAACCAAGTCCTCTAAGAGCTTTGTGAGAAGAGGGTACATGGGAAGACAACATTTAAAAATCTTGAATGCCTGGAAATGCCATTATTCTACCCTCACACTTGGTTAATGTCACATTTATGTATAGAACACTAGGTTGAAAATGATTTAACTTCAGAAATTTTAAAGAATTATGTTCCACCAACAGGTATGAGGGCTCATGCCTGTAGTCTCAGCACTTTCGGAGGCCATGGTGGGAAGATCACTTGAGCCCAGGAGTTCGAGACCAGCCTGAACAACATGGCGAGGCTTTGTCTCTACAAAAACTTTAAAATTTAGCCAGACGTGGTAGTGTGCACCTGAAGTCCTAACTGCTCAGGAGGCTGAGGTGGGAGGATCACCTGAGCTCAGGAGTTTGAGGCTGCAGTGAGCTATGATCACACCATTACACTGTAGCCAGGGAGACAGAGTGATACCTTAAGGAAAAAAAAAAAAAAAGCCATCTTATTTCTGTATCATTTTATGTGACCCTTTTTTTATTTCCAGAAACTGAGGTCTTTTTGTCTCCATGGGTATGAAATTTCACAATCATGTGCCTTGCTGTGGATCTATTTTCATTTATTATGTTGGGCTCTCTGTGGGAAATTTGTGTTTCTGATCTGGCAAATTTTCTTGAATTATTAAATTGACAGTTTGTTCTCTCATTTTCTGTTCTCTCTTTTTGGCATTCCTATTATTCTGATACACAGTTTTTTGGTCTGCCCCGCAATCATCTTATCTTCTCTCATATTTTTAATTTCTTGTCTTCTTGCTCTATTTCCTAAATAACTTACTCAGGTTTCTCTTCTAGCCCTCTTAGGTTTTTTTTTTTTTTTTTAACATATGCCAGTTTTTGTGTGTGGGGGTAATGGGGGTAGTTTTGAGACGAAGTCTCTCTCTGTCACCCAGGCTGGAGTGCAGTGGTGCAATCCTCCTCACTGCAACCTCTGCCTCTGGGTTGAAGCAATTCTCCTGCCTCAGCCTCCCAAGTATCTAGGATTACAGGCGCATGCTGCCACACCCAGCTAATGTTTTTTGGATTTTAGTAGAGACAGGATTTCACCGTGTTGCCCAGGCTGGACTCCATCTCCTGAGCTCAGGCAATCCACCCGCCTCGGCCTTCCAAAATGCTGAGATTACAGGTGTGAGCCACTGTGCCTGGCCTATATTTTTAATTTCTAAAGGTTTTCTTTTGTTCTCTGAATATCCTTTTTTATATATAGTATTCTGTTCTTTTGTGGTTGTAGTATTTTTTTCTTGGCTTTCTGAAGATATTAAAAATAATATACTTTTTTAGGCCGGGTGTGGTGGCTTACACCTGTAATCCTAGCACTTTGGGAGGCTGAGGCAGATCGCCTGAGGTCAAGAGTTCGAGACCAGCCTGGCCAACATGGTGAAACCCTGTTTCTACTAAAAATGTAAAAATTAGCCGCGTGTGATGATGGGTACCTGTAATCCCAGCTACTCAGGAGGCTGAGACAGGAGAATTGCTTGAACCCAGGAGGCAGAGGCTACAGTGAGCTGACATCATGCCACTGTACTCCAGCCTGGGTGAGAGAGTGAGACTCTGTCTCAAAAACAAAAAAATTAATATACTTTTTTTTATTTTGAAATTATCTTTTTCCTCCCTCTATTGCTTGCTTATTTGTTTTGATCTCTGTTGTACATGTTAGAAGTGTTCCTCTAACACAGATGTCTGCTCAAATTTAAGACAGAGACACTGCACAGCTGTTTGGGAACTCAGCATGTGAGTACATCTTATTGACTATGGCACAATCATGGCTCACCGTAGCCTCGACCTCCTGGGCTCAGGTGATCTTCCCACCTCAGCCTCCTGAGTAGTTGGGACTACAGGTGTGCACACCATGCCCAACTAATTTTTGTACTTTTTGTAGAGATGGGATTTTTCTATGTTGCCCAAGTTGGTCTCGAACTCCTGGGCTCAAACAGCCCTCTCTCCTCAGCCTCCCAAAGTGCTGGGATTACAGGCATGAGCTATCATACCTAGCCAAATCACTAATCTTCTACTGGCATTGAAGAGGGCAGTCATCTGGTTCCAGGGAATAAAGGAGAGGATCTCAGAATTTGATTCTTTTTTTTTTTTTAAAGGCAAAGTCTTGCTTTGTCGCCAGGCTAGAGTACAGTGGCACAATCTTGGCTCACTGCAACCTCTGCCTCCCGGGTTCAGGCGATTCTCCTGCCTCAGCCTCCCGAGTAGCTGAGATTACAGGCGCACGCCACCACGCCCAGCTAATTTTTGTATTTTTTAGTAGAGACGGGGGTTTCACCATGTTGGCCAGGATGGTCTCAATCTCTTGACCTCGTGATCTGCCCGCCTTGGCCTCCCAAAGTGCTGGGATTACAGGCATGAGCCACCGTGCCCGGCATTGATTGTTTCTTAAATAGACTTTTGGTCAGTCCTCCTTATTTTAGCCACATCCTACCACCTCTCCTAGATGGCCACCTGGTGCTACCAATTCTTCAGTCTTTTTGGGAGTTTTGTGATATAAATTTGAGTGGTTCTCTACTTTCCCTACTACTAGGTAGGGAATCCTTTTTTTTTTTTTTTCAGGTTTTGTTACTACTTATATATCCGTGTTCCAGATTACAAAATTTTGTTCCGATTGTTTCTCCTTGATCTCGTGGGTTTATTCCTTTACTGAAATTTTAGTAGGGTTTTAGGAGGAAGTAAGAGTTGATACTTGTTTTTAATCTGCCATCCCTAATTGGAAGCCCTCTTTTAGGAACTTTTCCTACAAGTGTTTACATGCATATTTGGCTTTAGATCTTTATATGGATGTATAGTTTTTACATAGTTATAATTCTAATACAGATACAACCTTTTTCTTTTCTTTTTTCCTTTTTCATACAGTTTTTTATATATCATTTATGACTGAGTTAATGTAGTATATGTTGTTTAGTCATTCCCTCTTATTTGTTCCAGAGTTTTTTTGTTTTGTTTTGTTTTGTTTTGTTTTGTTTTGAGATGGGCTGTCTCTATGTTGCTGGGGCTGGCCTGGGAATCCCGGGCTCCAGCAGTCCTCCCACCTCTGCTTCTCAAGTAGAGTGCCTGGGCTACTTGTGTGCCTGGCTAGTGCCAGGGTGTTTTTTCAGTGTGTATTTATAAATGATGCTGTGATTAACTCTTGTAATATCACTTTTTCCTTCCTTCCTCCCCTCCCCTCCCCTCCCCTCCCCTCCCCTCCCCTCCCCTCCCCTCCCCTCCCCTCCCCCCTTTCCCTTCCCTCCCTTTCCCTTCCCTCCCTTTCCCTTCCCTTCCTTTCCCTTCCCTTCCCTTTCTCTTTTTTAATAGGATCTCATTCTGTCACCCAGGCTGGAGTGCAATGGTGTGATCATAGATCACTGCGTCCTCTACCTCGGGCTCAGGTGATCCTGCCACCTCAGCCTCCCAAGTAGCTAGAACTATAGGTGCTCACCACCATGTCCAGCTAATTTTTACTTTTTAAAAAAAATAGAGACAGGATCTTGCGGTGTTGCCCATCTGGTCTTGAACTCCTGGGCTCAGGCAGTCCTCCTAAAGTGTTACGATTACCCGTGTGAGCCACTGTGCCTGGATGTATTTTTCTTTTGAATACAAGCTGTTTATTGATAGTGTTTTTGTAACTTGCTGTACAAAAATTGCTGTATTTTGTTAAACTTTATGTCTTTGTCATTTTAATAGATATTTACTCTGTTCCATTGTTTTTCTTTTTATCTTAGTGCTATTCATTTTTTTTTTTTTTTTTTGAGACAGAGTCTGGCTCTGTTGCCGAGGCTGGAGTGCAGTGGCGCAGTCTTGGCTCACTGCAACCTCCGCCTCCTGGGCTCAAGTGATCCTCCCACCTCAGTCTCCTGAGTAGCTGGGACTACAGGCATGCATCACCACACCCAGCTAATTTTTGTATTTTTTGTACAGACAGGGTTTTGCCATGTCAGCCAGGCTCATCTCAAACTCCTGGGCTCAAGTGATCTGCCTGCCTCTGCCTCCTAAAGTGCTGAGATTATAGGTGTAAGCCACCATGCCCGCCAGGATTTTTGTTTTAGAGAAGAAGTTTTAACATTTTGTATAACAATGTTTATCTATCTTTTCCATTGTGATTTCTACTAATATTTTCTTTCCTCAATATAAGAGGACAATAGCACACTTATAGTTAGTGTGCTTTTGTCACAATATTTTATTTTTAATATGTAATGCTTTAATTTACCCAAGGTTTATTGTGGTGTGTAGTATGAACGGTTGGTCTAAGTTAAATTTTCTTGGTATTGCTATCCACATAGCACATCAGGATACATTAAATGATTCATTTCTAATATATTATACTTAACTTGTCTTTCGTTAAATTTTTACCTGTCTCTATGTGTGTGTTTGTTTATATATATATATATGGCCTATGTTTAGCATCTCTCTGCTCTTAATCTGTGTTTCTATTTTTGACTCAGTATTCCCTTTTCATTGTTTCTGTATAATACATGTTAATATCTGATAAGGCTAAGCCTTCTGTTTTTAAAAGGCTTGATATTCTTTCCCATTTTATGTTTTCAAATGTTAACCCATTTCATAGCACTTTATAAAGTATCCTATTACTATTCCAACTGGAATTTCGTTAAATTTATAGTTGACTGAAGAAGAATCACTGTTTTAATTAAATGTTGTATTATAATGATAGATGCATAAAGTATCTATTTTATTCAACTTGACTTTTGTTTCCTCAAAAAAAGTTACATAGTTTTATGTTTTACCAGTGCCCCCATTAAAGTAATCACCAAGTATTTTATATTTTTATTGCTATTATGAATGGAATATTTTTTCTTTGTATTTTTGGCGTAGAAAAATCTTTGGCTAGGAGTCAGAATATCTGGTTCAAGTATAAGCTCTACATTGGGTAAATCCTTTGCATAACATTGCTGAGATCTGGTTTCTCATCTGTTAAAGGGGAACAGTGGTGTGTCTCATAGGTGGGTTTGTTTATTTTATTTTAAATGTATTTTTTATTTAAAAAATTGAGAAGGAGTCTCGCTATGTTGCCCAGGCTGGTCTTGAATTCCTGGCTTCAAGCAATCCTCCCGCCTTGATCTCCCAAAGCACTGAGATTACAGGCATAACCACCATACCTGGCCGTTTTTTTTAGTGCTTTTCAAAATTTGAGGGCAGAGCATGTGAAATTGCTTTTTAAATTATAAAACTAGAAGACAAAAGTATTTAAGTATATAGAAAAGTTACTGTTTTTGGAGCAGTATCTTATATCTAGCAACTTTTCTGAACTTTCCTATTGCCTCACATGATTTCTAAACAGCTTTATTGAGGTATAGTTTACATATAATAAACTGTACATATTTAAGGTATACAATTTGATAGGTTTTTAAATTTCTAAGCCATTTTTAAGTATATAGTTCAATAGTGTTAAGAATATTCACAATGTTGTATAACAGATCTCCAGAACTCTGTTTTTTTTTTTTTTTTGAGACGGAGTCTCGCTCTGTCGCCCCGGCTGGAGTGCAGTGGCCGGATCCCAGCTCACTGCAAGCTCCGCCTCCCGGGTTTACGCCATTCTCCTGCCTCAGCCTCCGCAGTAGCTGGGACTACAGGCGCCCGCCACCTTGCCTGGCTAGATTTTTGTATTTTTTTAGTAGAGACGGGGTTTCACCGTGTTAGCCAGGATGGTCTCGATCTCCTGACCTCGTGATCTGCCCGTCTCGGCCTCCCAAAGTGCTGGGATTACAGGCTTGAGCCACCGCGCCCGGCCCAGAACTCTGTTTTTTTAAAGAAGGGGACAGAATCTCAGTCTGCCACCCAGGCTGGAGTGCAGTGCTGTGATCATAGCTCACCGTAATCTTGAACTCCTGACCTCAAACGATCCTCTTACCTCAGCCTCCCAAAATGTTGGGATTACAGGCATGAACCACTGCTCCTGGCCCAGAACTCTTTTAATCTTGCAAAAGATTAAAACTGAAACTCTGTACCCATCAAACAACTCCCTGTTTTCCCCTCCCCCTTGGCAACTACCGTTCTGCTTTTTATTTCTATGAATTTGACTACTTGAGATATTTAATGTAAGTGTAATCATACACTATTTGCCTTTGTAATAACTAGCTTATTTCACTGAACATAATGTCCTCAAGTTTCATACATGTTGTGGTAGTATACGACAGGGTTTCCTTCCTTTTTAAGGCTGAATAATATTATGTTGTATGTATATACCACATTTAATTTATCCATTGATCCATGGGCAGTTGGGTTTCTTTCATTTCTTGGTTATTGTGAATAACGCTGCTCTGAACATGGGTGTGCAGATATCTTGTTGAGATCCTTTTTTCAATATACCCAGAAGTGGGATTACTGAATCATATGGCAATTCTATTTTCAGCTTTTTGAGGAACTGCTATACTGTTTTCCATAGTGACTGCACCATCTCAAATGACTTATTTTTTTGTTTTGTTTTTTATTTTTTGGAGACAAGAGTCTTGCTGTGTCTCCCAGGCTGGAGTGTAGTGGGATGATCTCAGCTCACTACAACCTGTGCCTCCTGGGTTCCAGTGACTCTTATGCCTCAGCCTTCTGAGTAGCTGGGACTACAGTTGTGTACCACCAAGCCCAGCTAATTTTTGTATTTTTAGTAGAGATGGAGTTCCACCATGTTGCCCAGTCTGGTCTCAAACTCCTGGCCTCAAATGATCCACCCAGCTCGGCCTCCCAAAGTGCTGGGATTACAGGCACGAGTCACCGCACCTGGCCACAAACGCCGTGCCTGGCGGCTCTTTTTTGATGGCCTAAGTAAACAACTGTATCTTTTGAAAAGTATATTAAATTTCTCTTAATTTCAATTATTTTTGTATCATATTTTGATGGTAGGAATATTTAATGAATTTCACAGTTCTAAGATGTTATCAATTAAAAGATGCACCATTATTTTATGTATTGGTAAGAAAAAGATTAAACTGATACATCATTGATTGATTATAAGATACATCCCAATTTCAGAAATGTTAAAATATGAAATAATGTATTCATTTAAATTGATGAGATATTATATGTTAGATGCTAATGAAAATAATGAGCCTTTTCCTTAAAAAATTAATAAGGTAGAAATTAATCATTCCTATTTAAATGCAGGCTAAACCTGGCAAATTGTACGCACATTTAAGCTTTTGTTTCCTGAAAGCTCACAAAAGTAGCAGTAGTGGAATTTTAAAAGGCATAAACTTGCAAGGACAAAGAGAACAAGGGAGGATACCACAGCAGATGATAATTATTGACAGTTTTTAGAAAATGAATGTCTAAGTAAAAGGGTTTTGATATTTGGTTATTGTAGAAGAAAAATTGGTGATAGGTACATAGGAAGTTACAAACAAAAACACGAGGCATTTAACTTCAGGAAATAAAAAATTATGCAAGAAAGGAAGTCATAGCAGAGTATACAGCTTAGTTGTGAACAGTGTTTACATATTTATAATAATGCAGTTATTGAGTATTTAATTTTTTATCGAAAAGTTTGGGGAAGAGGAAGTGGGAGTGTTTGGGTGCTACAAGAGAGTTAAAGCCAAATATTTTCAAAACAGTAAGTCAACAATGTCTAAAATTGGCAAGTCAGGAATTGTCAATGTAAGCATGCCATTTAGAATTATGGAAGGATTATCACAAGAAATTGCTTAAAGTGCCTAAAAGTAGTTGCTTTTGTGGAATGAGGCTCTGGGATCAAGAGGCTGCTGTTTTTATTAGGAGCCTTTTAGAACTTTTGTTTTTTAAAACTATATATATCTTTTACTTTAATTTAAAAATGTTAAGAAGAAAAGGAAACTAGGGTGGTGATATTTGTGTTTTCCACTGAGTCAGTCAAGCAGTGCAATCTTTTTTTTTGTTTTGAGAGAGTCTTGCTCTGTCTCCCAGGCTGGAATGCAGTGGCATGATCTTGGTTCACGGAGATGTAACCTCTGTCTTCCGGGTTCAAGTGATTCTCTTTCCTCACACTCCTGAGTTGCTGGAATTTCCTGCTCTTTCCACCATGTCTGGCTAATTTTTGTATTTTAGTAGAAATGGGATTTCAGCATGTTGACCAGGCTAGTCTTGAACTCCTGACCTCAAGTGATCCTCCCGCCTCCCAAAATGATGGGATTACAGGCATGAACCACCACACCTGGGTAAGCAATTTCTTGATTAGAAATGAAAGAAGACCATTTTTACTGCCCTGTGTGTAAAAGAGCTCACTTGGAATTGCTGGAGTAGATAATCACTGTGACCCACCTCTGCTTTGGGAAAGTGTTCATCAAGTATTATTACTGTTGTGAGTCAGACATAGGTCTAGGCATTAGGAGTAAAAACAAAACAGAAAGACAGTATTCTTATATTCTTATTCTTACTCTCATCTAAACAATACAGAAATAAAGAAAAAAATTGTAAAGCCTTTTCCCTGAGCTAAATAACACTGTAAGTTTCTTTGGAAACTGGATAGACCAGTATTGTTTATTTCACCCCTCTACTTTTCTGCTGGCTTTTCAATAATTGGTTTAAATTTGGCTGGAGCAGTACAGTGTTTTGGTGATGAAGAGGAAAGTGTTCAGGATCTTCAGGACATTGACATTGCATGGTAGTTCTTCTTAAATATCCCCTCTGTGGCTATAATCCTTGGTGCCTAAGTGAGCCCTCACTTGTATGGCCAGGATTGGGGAGAGACTGGCATAATCTTTCTGTTAGTCACTTCCTGGCAGGACATTCATATCCTTGTACGGTTCTTAGAAGAACTTAATAGCTAAATGATACTAATAATAGCTACTGATATATGCTTTACAAAACTCTTAACATCTGTCATCTTTTTCTTGTACACCTGTAAGGTATTCCAGTTTTACACAGTGGAAGGGTTTACATGACTTATGCAAATGCACATTGGTAGGTGACAGAACTAAAAGTTGAATTAGTCTCTTGACTTAATTTTTTTTTTTTTTTTTGCGATAGAGTCTTGCTCTGTCGCCCAGGCTGGAGTGCAATGGCACAATCTTGGCTCACTGCAAGCTCCGCCTCCTGGGTTCACGCCATTCTCCTGCCTCAGCCTCCCGAGTAGCTGAGACTGCAGGCGCCCACCACCACGCCCGTCTAATTTTTTGTATTTTTAGTAGAGAGGGGGTTTCACCGTGTTAGCCAGGATGGTCTCAATCTCCTGACCTCGTGATCCACCCGTCTCGGCCTCCCAAAGTGCTGGGATTACAGGCGTGAGCCACCGTGCCTGGCCCTCTTGACTTAATCTTGTACTCATTTGCCTATCCAACTATTTTTCCTTAAAAGACTCTGGGAAGTGATTTCTACCTTAAGTATCATAACATCATTGACCTTCCTTATTTCATTCTCTCTTCAGGTTAATTCATGTGGCTTTCAAACACAAATCAAACTTTCTTTAATAAAGAAGAAGCCATTTTTTATTGCTTATTTTAGCTCCCTGTTATTTCCTTAAGTCTAAATTCCTGTGCCTACTTTTAAGGATTTTTCATAATCTATTGTTAGTCTGCCTATCCAGCATTATCTTGCATTGTCTCCTATTCCCTTATTTAAATCAGGCAAATTTGTTTTCTCAAATTATTTAAGCACAGACTCATTCCTGTTTCCTAACTTTAGCTTATAGTTTCTCCTTTTCATTCTGTTCTTTGGGGATCCACCCAAGGCATCCCTGATAACTGTAATTATCAGTAAGTGCTTCCGTTCTGACTGCCTATATCACTGTCTGTACCATACATGTTTGCTATTACATTGTAATACAGCATTATATACCATCTTTCAGTGCTCTCTAATTGTTTACACATGTATAAAATAACTGGAATTTAAGTCCCCTGACACGGGAAACCAGATTTCTCACATATACCTAAAACAATGCCATGCCAGATATTCTTTAAATGCTAGGTATTCCAATTAGTATACTTGTTACTGGATGTATTAGTCCATTTTCACACTGCTGTAAAGATGCTACCTGAGATTAGGTAATTTATAAAAAAAGGAAGGTTTTGTTTGGTTTGTGCTTTTTTGAGATGGAGTCTTGCACTGTCACCTGGGCTGGAGTGCAGTGGCATTCTCAGCTCACTGACCTCTGCCTCCTGGGTTCAAATGATTCTCCTGCCTCACCCTCCTGAGTAGCTGGGATTACAGGTGCCTGCCACCGTGCCCAGCTAATTTTTTGTATTTTTAGTAGAGACACGGTTTCATCATGTTGGCCAGGCTGGTGTCGAACTCCTAACCTTGTGATTCACCTGCCTCAGCCTCCCAAAGTACAAGAAAGGAAGTTTAATTGACTCACAGTTTCGCACAGCTGGGGAAGGCCTCTGGAAACTTACAATCATGGTACAAGGTGAAGGGGAAGCAAGCTCCTTCTTCACAAGGCGACAGAGAGAGCAAGCACACACAGGGGGAACTGCTATTTTTAAAACTATCAGATCTAGGCCAAGTGCGGTGGCTCATGCCTGTAATCCTAGTACTTTGGGAGGTCGAGGCGGGCAGATCACTTGAGGTCAAGAGTTCGAGACTAGGCTGGCCAACATGGTGAAGCCCCATCTCTATTACAAATACAAAAATTAGCTGGGTGTGGTGGCTCATGCCTGTAGTCCCAGCTACTCGGGAGGCTGCAGCAGGAGAATCACTTGAACCCGGGAGGCAGAGGTTTCAGTGAGCCGAGATTGTGCCGCTGCCCTCCAGCCTGGGTGACAGAACCAGACTGTCTCAAAACAAACAGAAAAACCCCATCAGATCTTGTGAGAACTCCCTCACTATCACGAGACCAACATGGGGAAACCAGACCATGATCCAGTCACCTCCCACTGGGTCCCTCCCTCGACAAGTGGGGATGACAATTTGAGATGAGATTTGAATGGGGACACAGAGCCAGACCATATTCCTGGACACATGGCAGAGTTCACTGGTAATGATGGTGGTCCAAGTGGACAAGAGATTTTCTGAAAATTCATCTGTATCTGTTTTCATCGAGAATGTACGTAATAACGATTTTTAGACTCCTTTCTTCTCTACTTCTGTTTTGGTGATAGGCAGTCGATGATGTGAAGAAAGGTTACATCAAAGCAGAAGAGAAGTCCTACCAATTACAGAAGCTATACGAACAAAGAAAAATGGTCATGGTAAGTTTATGTCCCCATAATCCCTTTATAAAATGCCCCTTCCTACCTTTTAAACCTATTGTTCCAGTCATTTTTGAAAGGAATACAATGTGCTTAGTGGCTTAACTAATTTTTAAAAAGGAGGGGAATAGGGGCCTTGATGCAAAGTCCATTGTGTTTCTCCATCTAACACACAAAGATCTTGAATTACTGTATATTGATACATAATTTTATTACTATTTTTTAGGGGGGTGCGGTTGCGGGGAGGGACAGAGTCTTGCTGTGTTGCCCAGGCTGAAGTGCAGTGCCACCATCTAGGCTAACTACAACCTTTGCCTCCTGGGTTCAAGCGATTCTCCTGTCTCAGCTTCCCGAGTAGCTGGGACTACAGGCATGCGCCACCACGCCCAGCTAATTTTTGTATTTGTAGTAGGGACAGGGTTTTGCCATGTTGGCCAGGCTGGTCTTGAACTCTTGACCTCAGGTGATCCACCTGCCTCGGCCTCTCGAAGTGCTGGGATTACAGAATGAGCCACTGAGCCTGATCTATAATTTTTTTATTAATAATAACTTTTTTGATTAAATGCAACAAAAGTTCTATAAAACATTACAATAGAATATAGGTAAGATTGTATAAGAACTGATATTTAGCTTTTTAACATTAGAAATTATTTTAGTCATGATTTAGCAATAGCAAAATCATTTGTTTTTACAGCTTCGATTTCTGCAGTTGCTTAAAACATTTATGCTCTGTAGTGCTCTTGGTTAGTATATGATCCTAGAATTATGCTATTTGATTCAATAGCTACTGGACTCATGTAGGTATTTAAATATAAATTTAAATTCATTTAAATTAAATACAATTTAAAATTCAGTTCTATAGCTGCTCTAGCCACATTTCAGTGCTAAGCAGCCGTATGTGCACAGTGAATAGCTAGCGTATTGGACTGTGCAGGTATGGAACATTTTCATCATCACTGAAAGTTTTGCTGAACAGGGCTGCCTAGAGTATTCCTTAAATGGCTTTAAATTCGTTTTCAATTTGTATCTGCCATAGATACAGGGATGGAAATTGCCAAAAATAAAATTAGTAAAGAACACATAAAAATTTCTACTCATTATAACATTTTAAAATTTCTCTCTTGACGGATTCACATGTAATCAAAGTTTTTTCAATTACACATGCTCCTCAACTTACAATGGGGTTACATCCCAGTAAACACATCTTAAGTTGAAAATATTAAATCAAAAATACATTTAATACACCTAACCTACCAAACATTATAGCTTAGCCTAGCCTGCCTTAAATGTGATCAGAACATGTATTACCCTACAGTCAGGCAAAATCATCTAACACAAAGCCTATTTTAGAATGAAGTTATTTAAACTGGTTTTTTTTTGTTTGTTTTTTTTTTTTTTTTTTTTTTTGAGACTGAGTCTCGCTGTGTCACCCAGGCTGGAGTACAGTGGCGTGATCTCAGCTCACTGCAACCTCTGCATCCTGGGCTCAAGCGATTCTCCTTCCTCAGCCTCCCCAGTAGCTGGGAGTATAGACACCCGCCACCACACCTGGCTAATTTTTGTATTTTTAGTAGAGACAAGGTTTCACCATGTTGGCCAGGCTGATCTCGAACTCCAGACCTCTAGTGAACCACTTGCCTCGGCCTCCCAAAGTGCTGGGATTACAGGCGTGAGCCACTGTGCCAGGCCTAAAGTTATTTAAAGTTTTGAACAAAAATTTGAGGTACTTGTAAAGACAGCAGAAAAGTTTTTTAAAAAAATTGAAATACAGTGTCTACTGCACACACATTGCTTTCACACCATCATAAAGTCAAAAAAGCATTAAGTTAACCATTGTAAGTTAGTGACAACCTGTATCATTTTCATTCTTTAGTAATGATTCTGATAAGTCATTTGAATTATTTTGGACCTTCTGTGTACTTTTCAGGAGAAAATGTTGATTCATGTACATTAATTGGGTTGGAATAAGAGTGCAAACAGCTGTGGGGCACGGTAGCTCACGCCTGTAATCCCAGCACTTTGGGAGGCTGAGGCGGGTGGATCATCTGAAGTCAGGAGTTCGAGACCAGCCTGGCCAACATGGTGGAACCCCATCTCTACTAAAAATACAAAAAGTAGCTGGGTGTGGTGTCATGCGCCTGTAATCCCAGCTACTCAGGAGGCTGAGGCCAGAGAATCACTTGAACCCGGGAGGTGAAGGTTGCACTGAGCTAAGATTTCGCCACTGCACTTCAGCCTGGGAAACACAGTGAGACTCCATCTCAACAACAACAAAAAAAGCAAACCATTCAGCCATTGAACTTAGCCTGTAATCTTATATCTAGCTAAGTTAGTTATTTTAGTCACTTATATGATGAAAAGTAATAAATCTCTTTACCTTAGAAAATTGCCAGAGATCAGGGAGCCATCTTACCAATGTTCTGTGTATCAGCAGGCTGACACAGAAAATGTAAAATCTTTTAAATGTAATTAAATCTTGTCAGGATTTTGGTTAGAAGAATTTTGCTATTTGTGAGATAATTTTAAAACACTTCACCTGTTCTTTAAGATAATGCATTGTCTTCTATATATTAATGCATGATTCGGACTCATACTACATTTGCATCTTTTTGGTGAAAAGGGCCAAATACTAACGGGCCATCAACTTCTGCAGTAATCCTTTGCCTTTGCCAAAGCCAACAAAGTTTTCTCGTTTCTGAAAAGTTAATGGAATCAAAATAATTTCATAAGGCCTTCTCATAATACCAGTGTGGAATACATACTGTTTCTTGCATTTATAGTACTCTAAACACACTATCTTTCCATCTATGCATTCAACAAAACATATTTGTTGAGTACCAAGTACGTGCCAGGCACAGTGCAAGGTGTGAGAGAATTAAATAGGTTTGCGTTTTGCTGTGGCAAAATATAGAAAATCTGAATTTAATGAGCACAGTAATCTATTATGAAGTCATTTTTAGACTTGTTTATATTTTGTAATCACCCAGGTAAAAACTCAAGTATAGTTGATAGACAGATATGTTTCCCCATGGTCTTTTGCCATTGTTATAAAATAGGCTTAAACGTTTGTGGAATTAGATTGTCTTGAAAACCTAGTGCCAACGTATTTCTGGGTACTAGCCACATGATATGATAGTCAGATTTTGAAGAAAATCTGATCAAAGTTTGAATTTTATAAGTATAATATGTATTCAAGTATCAGTGTTCAGAGGCATTAGCCTAGCCAATATTAGCTCATGGTCAATACATTGAAACTTCTCACATGGGCCCTTCTGAGCCCATAGGCCTTGATGCCATTAAACATGGCAACTAAGTATGGTGAACAGGCCTACGATGAGGTGAGGTGACTACAATTAGTAGTTGTCACATCACTGTGAGACCTGCAGCAACACAATGAACTTCTCAGTTTTAGTTTCTTTTCTGTAAAACCGGGATATTCAGATTATCAGCTATTAAGTAGAATCTTGACAAAATAAACCAAGATCCTTAGAAGGTAAATAAGCTTTGTGTAAGTTCCCCTGTCCTCCAGATCTCCAAATACAGAAGAGAGCTCACATCTGTGCATAGTTTATAATACCCAGTGTGATCAAAAACATTTTTTGTTTTATACTTAATTACAAAATTAGACTGAATCTCAAATTTGGATGGTTGAGAATATAATATACAAGAAATAATGTTTTCTCTTCTCTTCCTTCCTCCCTCCCTCCCTTTCTCTCTCCTCACACAAACAATAGACATGTGTAAATTATGCTTTTCTTATGTTGAAGTGGCCTGATTTGCCATTGTTGAACAGATAAATAAAGAGCTTTTGTGTTTCTCTACATAATTTGTATTGATTTCACACAAGGCAGCATGTATGTCAGTTTTTCTCGAAGTATGGTCTCCAGTCTACTTACATGGAAGACACTTTTGAAGCTACTTAAAATGCAGATTTCTAGACTCCACTCCACATTTACTAAGCCAGAATCTCTGGGGGTAGGTCCTAGGGAACTTTATTTTTAAAAAGCACACTGGTGATTCTGGAACATTAGGTGCTTCAGAATCACTACTCTGATTCTGGTTTTGGGAGAGTTGGCTCTTGAGGTTCTTCTCAGTCCCTTCTATTTTGGACCTGATTTGACCCTTGGCAGGTTGTTTGGGAGAAGAGAGAGTTCTCTGGAGTGGACCTTAACACATTCACCTAAAGTGTTCTGCTCTGTTAAGCATTGAGGCTCTGCTTTAAAAACTGTCGGCCAGGCGCGGTGGCTCACGCCTATAATCCTAGCACTTTGGGAGGCCGAGGCAGGCAGATCATGAGGTCAGGAGACTGAGACCATCCTGGGTAACACGGTGAAACCCTGTCTCGACTAAAACTACAAAAAATTAGCCGGGCGTGGTGGCGGACGCCTGTAGTCCCAACTACTCAGGAGGCTGAGGCAAGGAGAATGGCGTGAACCTGGAAGGTGGAGCTTGCAGTGAGCCAAGATGGTGCCACTGCACTCCAGCCTGGGCAACAGAATGAGACTCCGTCTCAAAAAAAAAAAAAAAAAAAAAAAAAATCAGAAACTGCCCTATATCTGTATTTATTTGTCTTGCTGAATATTGAACATTTTAAAAATATCCTGTACTATACCTTTCCAATTCTCTGGCTTAAATGGGCCACTTTCTACATGTTATATGAATAAAGGAAGATAATTCGGAATACATATTTAGTTACTCAAAACTTAAAGTGGTAACTAAGGGAACCTGTGTCCTTGGTGAGATAACAGAGTCAAGTCTCATTGGGAGACAGGGTGGTCAGAGAGACTCAAGCTGGGTAGTATTTATCACCTTTAGGTGGGCACATTCTCCTGACAGGAGAATGGGCAGGATGATTTGGTGTTTCAAATACCAAATACCCTTTTAAATACCTTTATGTAAATATGCTTTAAGCCATGCCTGTAATCCTAGCACTTTGGATCTAGCATTTTGGAAGGCCGAGGCAGGCAGATCACGAAGTCAGGAGTTCGAGACCAGCCTGACCAGCATGGTGCAACCCCGTCTCTACTAAAAATACAAAAATTAGCCGGGCGTGGTGGCGCACACCTGTAGTCCCAGCTACTCAGGCTGAGGCAGGAGAATTGCTTGAACCTGGGAGGTGGAGGTTGCAGTGAGCTGAGATCGTGCCACAGCACTCCAGCCTGGGCAACAGAGTGAGACTCTGTCTCAAAAAAAAAAAAGAAAGAAAGAAAAAAGAAAAAAAAATTCACCTTTCTTTTACAAGTTTTTGATTTATATAAAAACATTTTTTTTTAAAAGTTATTTTAGGTTCAGGGACACATGTGCAGGTTTGTTACATAGGTAAACTGCATGTCATGGGAGTTTGGTGTACAGATTATTTTGTCACCCAGGAAGTAAGCATGGTACTCCATAGGTGTGTTTTCTGATCCCCTCCTGTAAAATTTTAAATGCTTCTTCTTTGAGGCTTTGTGCAAGCCCAAGGATGTAGGGACTGCCCACTTAAATACTGCCCAGTCTGAGCTCTCTGAAAACCTTGTCTCCCAATGAGACTTTACCTTTATTGGCTCACCAAGGTCACAGGTGCCCTTAGTTTTCCCTTGGGTTATTTTTAGAGCTTATGCCATTAAGAAGTCCCGTGAAGGTCTTTTGCTTTCAAGGACTACATTCTTGAATACGGAGGGATAAAGCAGTCTTTTGATTCAGAGGGGACGGAGAGGGCATGTATTATGTGCCTGACTGGTCTAGGCACTTATATGAAGTCTCATTTTCTCCTTATAACGACCCTGTAGGTATTATTCCTACTTTTCAGAGAAGTGGAATCTGAGAGATTAAGATTCTTACCTAAGATCACATAGCTTGTCAGAAGTGAGACTAGAATTTGAAAATGTGATTTGAACCCATTTTTGTCAGGCTCCATTGCATATATTTTCCCCTGCATCAGGGAAGACAGGATGGCAGCAATGTCTTTTATTTCCAGATGGCAGAAGAGAAGACCCCAGGTAGAGTAACTTACTCAGGGTCACAAAGAGAGAGTTTAAGATACTCAGAGCTCTATGCTGCTTCTGATCTCTTTTCCCAATCCCTGCCTTTGTCGGCATGCTTCTCTCTTTTTAAAAGATGTATTATAGTAAAACTCCCGATAAGAGATTGTGGCAGAAATATTTGTCAAAAATAGTAGTGGTACCTCTCAACGAAGAGAACTCTCAACAAATGTGCTATATGTAATCTTGTTTTGTTAAAGGACGTGAGTAGAACTAGTTTCAAGGGTCAACAGCACCCACTGGCATTTGCAGAGGTGTTAAGTGTCCTGGAGCAGAATTGCTGCTTATTGAGCAGTAAAGTTTCTGATGACTATGTTAGGAAGATGGCTTGAATTGAGTGCCAGAGGCCTGATTGCTAGGATGTTCTTTTTTTTTTAACATTTTATTGTGCGTATTTGAGATGGAGTCTCACTCTGTTGCCCAGGCCGGCTGGAGTGCAGTGGCACAATCTTGGCTCACTGCAACCTCCACCTTCCAGGTTCAAGCAGTTCTCCTGCCTCAGCCTCTCGTGTAGCTGAAATTACAAGTGCATGCCAGTACGCCTGGCTAATTTTTGTATTTTTAGTAGAAATGGGGTTTCACCATGTTGGCCAGGCTGGTCTCGAACTCTTGACCTCAGGTGATCTGCCTGCCTCAGCCTCCCAAAGTGCTGGGATCACAGGCATGAACCACCACACCCAGCTGTGTAAATTTTTAAATACATAAAGAAGTTGAAAGAAAAATACAATTAGTCCCCATGTACCCATTACCCCGCTTCAATAGCCTTCGACTTTCTGCCATTCATGTTGCCTCTGTTTCACTCATATGCTTTCTTCCCCTAGGAGATTTGTTGGTTTGTTTTACTGTCACTGACTTGAAGCTCACCCCAGGAATTTTTAAAAGTAATTTCCAGATACTTTAAAAAGTTTATTTTAGCTGTCATTTATTAAATTCCTAATTATGGCTGAGTACTGTGTTAAATATCTTTTTTATTTTTATTTCTTATTTTGAGACAGAGTCTTGCTCTGTCACCCAGACTGGAGTGCAGTGGTGCCACCATAGCCTTGACCTCCTGGGCTCAACCAATCCTCCTACCTCACCCTCCCAAGTAGCTAGGACTGCAGGTGCCTGGCAAATTTTTTGTTGTTGTTGTTGTTTTTTTTTTTTTTGTAGAGATGGGGTTTCACTATATTGCCTAGGCTGGTCTCTAACTCCTGGGCTCAAGTGATCCTCCCACCTCAGCCTCCCAGTGTTGGGATTACAAGTGTGAGCCACCATGCCCAGCCAAATACTCTGTATTTAATGCTCACAAATCACGCTGTGGTATAGATGCTATTATTATCTCCCTTTTATGGAAGAGGAAACTGAGGCACCTGGGATTAAGTAATTTGCCTGCCTTAAAGTAACTTACGAAAGGTTGCACAGTTAGGAAGTAATGGAAGTAATGGGGCCAGGATTCAAGCCCAGGGTAGTCTGGGCCTCTTAATCACTCCTCTGTGTTTCAGGCATTGCTGTTTATTATAACCCCAGAAGAGTTCTATTCTGTTCTGTACCACCCACCCCTGTCATATTTACCAAAGTATAGGAGTCAGAGGTTTCTTTTGTTTATGTTGCTAATGGCAGGATTAAGCAGTATCCATGTTTATCACTGATCTAGGAAGGACAATAAAAAAGAGAAGGTGTAATAGGGTGATAGAAGGAGGGAGGGAAGAAAAATGATGTGATTGAAATATTGTTGCACCTCTAGGCCAGGCACGGTGGCTCACACCTGTAATCCCAGAACTTTGGGAGGCCGAGGCAGGCAGATCATTTGAGGCCAGGAGTTCGAGGCCAGCCTGGCCAACATGGCGAAACCCCGTCTCTACTAAAAATACAAAGCATTAGCCAGGTGTGGTGGCGCACATCTGTGGTCCCAGGTACTCAGGAGGCTGAGGCATGAGAATTGCTTGAACCTGGGAGGCGGAGGCTACAGTGAGACATGGTCACACCCCTGCACTCCAGCTTGGGTGACAGAGTGAGACTCTGTCTCAATTAAAATAAATAAATAAATAAATAAATAAAGAGATGGGAACTTGCTCTGTTGCCCAGGCTGGAGTGCAGTGGCATGACCATGTCTCACTGCAGCCTTGAACTCCTGAGCTCAACCTATCCTCCTGCCTAAGCCTCCCAGATAGCTAGGACTACAGGCACATATCACCATACCCAGCTAATTTTGAAATTTTTTGTAGAGACAAGGTGTCACTGTGTTGCCCACGCTGGTCTCAAATTCCTGGGCTCAAGCAGTCCTCCTGCTGCAGCCCCCCAAAGTACTGGGATTACAGGTGTGAGCATTGCACCTGGCCCCTCTGGATTAGTTTTGCCGTGTTGTAACTGTGAGAGTCATATGTGGCACTTTATTTTGGTCCAGATGCTTTTTAAGGAACCATATATACTGGAGACCCAGGGGACAATGGGGTTGATTTGGGGACTAGTCGGTGACAGTAAAAGGAACAGAGGCCTGGAAATTAAACTTGGGTTCTAGTCCTAGTTGTGCCACTTATTATTACTTGTGACTGCAGGCTAGTCTCATCTTACTCTGAGTTCCCATAAAATGACTCATTTTTAAAGTCTCTTTCAGTTTTAACATTTTGTAAGTATGAGATTTGCGGTAGCTTAATCCTTACTACAGATCATTGTAACTTTTGATTGCAAAAGGAATAAGGAGAAATACTACTGCCAGGCGTGGTGGCTCATGCCTGTAATCCCAGCACTTTGGGAAGCTGAGGTGGGTGGATCACGAGGTCAGGAGATAGAGACCATCCTGGCTAACACAGTGAAACCCAAAATTAGCTGGGCTTGGTGGCAGGCACCTGTAGTCCCAGCTACTCAGGAGGCTGAGGCAGGAGAATAGCGTGAATCCGGGAGATGGAGCTTACAGTGAGCCAAGATCGGGCCACTGCACTCCCACCTGGGCGACAGAGCAAGACTCCGTATCACAAAAAAAAAAAAAAGAGAGAGAGAGAAATACTTATTCCCTTTCTTACTTGTAAGGATAGATTAGATTCCCATCCCTTGATTACAGTGAAAATAGAGGATCAGACTAAACAGAATTGTGAGACTCCTTCTAGCCCTGTGAGTCCTGGTTGTAGTATATCTTCTGGTTTTCATCTGTGTGTCTTTTTGTTTTTCTGGGTTTTTGTTTTTGTTTTTTTCCCTGAGACAGAGTCTTGCTCTGTCTCCCAGGCTGGAGTGCAGTGGCACGATCTCAGCTCACTGCAACCTCTGCCTCCTGGGTTCAAGTGATTTTCCTGCCTCAGCCTCCTGAGTAGCTGAAACTACAGGCGTGTGCCACCACGCTCAGATAATTTTTTGTATTATTAGGTATTTGAGGTATTTGAGGCTGCAGTAAGACATGGTCATGCTACTGCACACCATTGAGACGGGGTTTCACTGTGTTAGCCAGGATGGTCTTGATCTCCTGACCTCTTGATCCACCCGCCTTGGCCTCTCAAAGTGTTGGGATTATAGGCGTGACCCACTGCACCTGGCCTGTATCTTTCTGAAGTAGAGAAAGGAGGATTAGAAGTATGAAGGTGTTGTTTCCTTACTTATGGCAAAAAAAAAAAAAAAAAAAAAAAACAAGGCAGAAGTTGAAAGTGGGATAAAGAATTGCTAGCCAGGCCCAGTGGCTCACGCCTGTAACCCTTGCACTTTGGGTGGCTGAGGTGGGAGAATTAGTTGAGCCCAGGAGTTCAAGACCAGCGTGGGTAACATAGAGAGACCCTGTCTCTACAGAAAATCAAAAAATTAGCTGGGTGTGGTGGTGTGTACCTGTGGTCCCAGCTACTTGGGAGCTGAGGCAGGAGGATCACTGGAGGCTGAGGTGGGAGGATTGCTTGCACCCTGGAGGTTGAGGTTTCAGTGAGCCAAGATCATGCCACTGCACTCCAGCCTAAGTGACAGAGCAAGACCTGATCTCAAAAAATGAAAATAATTGTCTCAGAGTCCTTTCCCAACTTAGGGATGGGTGTGAGACCAGAGGCCAGGTCTTCAGGTTGTTGGGTGAGAATACTCTTTGTTCTTTTTCTTGCACATCTCAATAGCTCTTCATTGTGTTTAGTACCATAGTAACCCTTTTTCTCCTTCCTTCTTTTTTTTTTTTTCAGTACCTCAACATGCTAAGGACTTGTGAGGGCTACAATGAAATCATCTTTCCCCACTGTGCCTGTGACTCCAGGAGGAAGGGGCACGTTATCACAGCCATCAGCATCACGCACTTTAAACTGCATGCCTGCACTGAAGAAGGACAGCTGGAGGTGAGTTTTCAGCATAGGGCTCTGGCTACAAGGACTGGAGATACTTTGATGCTCACTTGCTTGTGACATTTTAATTCCTTTTTAGAGGGAAATGAAATCAAAATTGTGTTTTGACTGGGCAGATAAACAGGCACGGAATCCACACTGATCCTCAACTTCATTGACTGCTTCCACTGATTTGTATTCTTCTGTCACAATCCTTTCTCTGAAGGGATGCAGACATCTCCATTCATTTCTCTTCTGTCTCCTGGTTCAGAACCCCCTACCTCAGTTCCCTAGCACTCTGAAACACAGACTGTACCTTACTCCCTTGTCTTGGTTGTCCAGAACCAGGTAATTGCATTTGAATGGGATGAGATGCAGCGATGGGACACAGATGAAGAAGGGATGGCCTTCTGTTTCGAATATGCACGAGGAGAGAAGAAGCCCCGATGGGTTAAAATCTTCACGCCATATGTGAGTGCAATTTGAGGAAAGTAACTGGGACTTAGCTTTTTTTTTTTTTTTTCCAGCTAAATGCATAAATGGAGAGAGAGATAGAGCTAGTAGTTGTCTTGAGATCTGAACCTGTTTGAATCCTGGATCCCCCAGATTCATCCTGTCTGCTTTAGGCCTGACTGGAATTGGCAATTTCCTATTCCACTTGGCTCATAGTTACCACTAGAAGGAGCTAGAGAATAGTGGATGCACCAGGCCCGAGTTTTGTGGTACTTGTCAGGGTTTTTCTGTAGACTGAGTTTGGAAGATGGGATGACTGGGGACAGGAGTTCAAAGGCACAGTCCTGAGGTGCCTTCTCTTGAGAAGTTAGTGATTGTCACCACCTTTTTTTTCAGTTCAATTACATGCATGAGTGCTTCGAGAGGGTGTTCTGCGAGCTCAAGTGGAGAAAAGAGGTAATTCTGAACAGTTCTTGAATTGACCTTTCATCTTTTTGTTTCTTTAAAATTTATAGGCCTGTGGCCAAATACCTGGGACCCTCACCTCCATCTCTGTCTTTCTAGGAATATTAGTTAGAGACTGATTATCTCATGTGAGCCAGGACATTCTTCCAGCAAGGTTGGCCTCTGGATGGTGAACGGGTTGTGCAAAAAAGCCCTGCTTCTTCCCTTGTCTAGAGGGTGGACACTGGCTACAGGCTCTTCCATCTCTCATGACTTCATGGACCCTCCTCTGCCAGTTTTTTAAATCAGATCACCCTCCATGTTGTTCCTGACCCGCAGGGGAAGCTGTCCTCAGTTGTAGCCGTCTGACTGGATGAGTCCTGGCAGTCTTTCTAGGCGAACCAAGAATGTGTGTGTGAGGGAAGGTGTTTGCTGTTGCTTTACTGCTGTCTGTATGTGCCAGTGCTGGAACAGAATTTGGAAGATTCTGAATGATTAGCTACTTATTCTCAAAGAAAATCTTTGAAAGAATCAGGAGGTCAAGTCAATAACATGAAAATGTATATTCTTAGTGCAGTAGAAAGAACATTGGGCTCTGGGAATTTTATCTGGGTTTTCTCCTGGCTTTTTTTTCCTCTGTGTAATTTTGGGTAAATCAGCCTCCCTAGCTCTCAGTTTTCTCTTCTGTGAAACAGGAAAACTGAACCACATAATTAATATCCAAGGTCCCTTCCGGCTCTAAAAGGCTATGATTCTAGATGAGAAGTTATATCAGGAGAGATGCGGCCAATCAGATTGAGTCATCCAGGCGTACCTTTTTAGCTTCTGTTTGAGGAGTTGTCTCCAGATAAGAGGAGATGTGGCTTCCCAATAACTCTTTTTTTTTTTTTCCTTTCAGAACATTTTCCAGATGGCGAGGTCACAGCAGAGAGATGTGGCCACCTAGCCTTTCCTTATCCCCTTCCCTTCCTTTCACCCCCATCCTCTTACTCCTTTCATGTCCCATTTCAGACAGAGTAACCATTAACACAAAAGAAGAGAAAGAGTTAAAGTCATTATATTCAAAAGCCCTAAACTAAATATTATTAATAACCCCCTCTGAATTTCATGTCTCTGGAATTGAGGTGGTAGTAAACAGCAGATTGGTCAGCATCAGAAGTCAACTGAGTTAAGACAGGAAAAGAAAATAAGCCCAACCAACTTGCCAAAGGTATCTTTGTCCTTTCACCTGGGCCTCATACCAACAGCCTCTCCTTGTACTATATTTTTAAAACTGGAACTATGAACTTCATCCATTTGCACTGTTCAGACATATATATGTATGTATGTAAAAATTATATATACACAAATTAGCTGCACGTATATACATATATATATTTCTTTTTAAATTTCATACTGATGGCAGTACCTTTTTTAGCTTGTGTTTTTACACACCTATCACTAGAATCCATGACCTCTCTCGTACTCTCTTTATTTTGAAACAAACTTTAAAAAGGAAAAAAAAAAAGCATTTTACAGGGAAAAATACCTCTCCTCATGAAGGACTTGAAAAGTTTACAACCTGCTTGGATTTTTGCCCCTTTTTTGTGTCGAGTACAGATTCCGGCTCATGGGTTGCCATAGAGTCTGAGGAACAGGGAGTATAGTTTCTTTATCTTCCAAGAGGGTGTTGGGGAGGAGAAAGAGGTGTGTTTTTCAAGGTTAACAGGCTGTAGTTCTGCAGGGAGAGCCTAAAGTCCTGGTATGGTCTCTTGATTCCATGACAGTTTTTCTGATCCATCTGTTTCTCTCACTCCTGGCTTTCTAGCCACATTCTGCACCTCCTTCCTGCTTTCCTAGAACCTCAGTATGCTTTCCCTCAACCAGCCCTGAGTGGAGTTGCGCGTGGGCTCAGGAGGTTGGTGCCATGGGAACCTGAACCTGAAACACTTCATGGTAGTAATTTCCTGTTTTCCTTGCCCCCCCCCCCCCTTTTTTTTCTTTTTCCTGAGACAGGGTCTTAAACTCTGTCACCCAGACTGGAGTGTGGTGGCATGATCATAGCTCACTGTTACCTTGAATTGCTAGGCTCAGGTGATCCTTCCGCCTCACCCTCCTGAGTAGCTGGGACTACAGGTGTGCACTACCACACCTGGCTAATTCTTCTTAAAATTTTTTTGTAGAGACAGGGTCTCACTATGTTGCCCAGGTTGGTCTCAAACTCTTGGCCTCAGGTGATCCTCCTGTCTCAGCTTCCCAGAGTGCTGGGATTACAGGCATGAGCTGCTGTGTCCTTCCCTGACTTTTTTGCAGCAGGGATAGTACTTGGGACCAGAGTTAAACTGATACCTTAGGCACACAGGTTGGACTTACATGGAGGAAAGAAAGCAAGCAATGCCCTGTGTACATGAGGTTTTACCTCCTCCATTCCTGACCAATAACCACCGATAACTATGGCATTCTCTGTGACTTCCTTAAACAGCAGTGATGGGAAGAGATCCAGTAATGTCTTCAAGGCCTTGGGGAAACTTGCAGTGGGTCAGTGGTCTGTGCCAACCAAATGATTGCCCCATCCAAGCCAGCTGAGGACCCAGGAAGGAGTAGTAGGAATACGGTTGATTTAGATTGGATCTCCCAAGTTTTAATTAAAAGGAGACTGAAGGAAAACCTTTCTGCTTTCTGTCCCTTAAAGAGCTCCTCATCTGATCTTGCAGCTAGACCTTGTGAGACTTAAGAGCTGCATCCCAGGATCAGAAGCCAGGGCTAGTTGGGGTAGGACAATATTCCCAGCCCCTAAGCTCTGTAGATAGTGCATAAGAAACACCAAGTCAGGCTCAGATGCAACTAAAACACATCTTTGAGCCTTTTCTTTTTCCCTTCTCCCCCTTCTAAACGAAAACCTTCCTAGGATGGCATCTTTTGCTGTAACTGGGAGATGGTCATAATTGGTTGTAGTCAACTCTACTGAGCAGTGTTGGGGTGATTGGAAAGTCTCTTTTTGTTTTTGCAAATCATTATGAGGCCACTTTTCTTTCTTTCTTTTCTTTCTTTTTCTTTTGCTTTCTTTCCTTCTTTTATCTCTTTTTTTGTAATTTGCTGTTGCAAATCATTGTGAAGCCACTTTTCTTTTGCCTGCCTGCCTGCCTGCCTTCCTTCCTTCCTTCCTTCCTTCCTTCCTTCCTTCCTTCCTTCTTCCCTTCCTCCCTCCCTCCCTCCCTCTCTCCCTCCTTCCCTTTCTTTTTATTTGTTTTTTTTTTCTTTTTTTCCTCAGAGTCTTGCTCTGTCGCCCAGGCTGGAGTGCAGTGGCACGATCTTGGCTCACTGCACCCTCTGCCTCCTGGGTTCAACCGATTCTCCTGCCTCAGCCTCCCAAGTAGCTGGGATTACAGGCGTGCACCACCACGCCCCACTAATTTTTTGTATTTTTGTTAGAGGCAGGGTTTCACCATGATGGTCAGGTTGGTTTTGAACTCCTGACCTCAAGTAATCTGCCCACCTCAGCCTCCCAAAGTGCTAGGATTATAGGCGTGAGCCGCTGTACCTGGCCCACTTTTCTTTCTTTCTTATTTTGTTATCCTGGCAGCCATTTGCTGGTATGGGATCAAAGAGGACAGCCTTTCCTCCCTCACCTTCTCCCAATCTAGGTGGAATCACAGAGTACAAAACATAAGAATGCTGAATGTGTAAAGTTGCAGAGGGATCCCTAATTTGAAGACTTTGACACAGAACTAACTTCTTTTGACTTAAATGAATTTAAAATGAGCCAAAGGACCCTGAAAAGAAGACATGTTGATTTCCCACTCCTAGATGCTAAAGAGACTTTTGGCACCAGCTTTGTTCAAACTGTAAAAATAGCAATTTGCCCCTACTCGCTCAGAGTGGGACAGTAATGAATAGATCTGGGATTCCATTTGACAGCTCGAATGCTGACCTTCAGACATGAGACATAGGGATTGGGAGGCCACTTAGAATGGGTAGATGGTGCTATGTTCCCTTTCTGGCATAGCATTCACTTGGTGCTTTGGAGATTAGGTGAGGGCCCTATAGGTAGTTGGCCTGTTGGCAGAATTTATTTAGGAACAGCCCACAAAGTACCCAGCTACAGCAAGGAGGTGGGGAAGGAGGGCACCCCTAAAGGACAGTGCCTGCTTCTCTGCCACCCATGCACGGCCTTGGGTGATGGAGGTGGGGTCCCTGTGGCTGCACGGGTCCCATAGGATCAAACCCTTCTTTGCATGAAGCAGTGTTAGTTGTGACTCTTCTCTCTCCCCTTCCTCTGCACTTCCTTTCTGTAATCGCTACTGTTCTTCTTAGTCCCAGCTTCTGCCCAGGGAGGCTTCTACCCAGACTTCTTTTGCCATTTGTCCCTTGGAAAAGGGGGGCTCCCAGTCCCCCCAGCTTCATCCCAGCAGAACCAGCAGGATCCTCCTGGTCTCTCACTGGCCTTCCTCCACACTGGGTTTCTCTGGGATAGAAGCTTGGAGCTTTTTATGGCCCAGGAGAAAATGTCCTGAGACATTTTCTCATGTCCTGAGACATGGCCCTGAGAAACCTGTCCCTGCAGAAAGGTTCCCTTGGGCCATGCTTTGGGCCCTCTGCTCTTTATATGTTTATTCTATTCTCAATTTTTCCACCCACTCCTTACCCTAGGCCTAAGCGCAGGTACAGATATGTGCGTGCTCAGGGCAGCTCCTAGGCCTGGACCGAGCTCTCAGGGAGGAATTAGATAAATATTCCAACATCCTCATGCCTGGCCCATTTAGTTTCATCCTTTAGTTACCCAGGCCAGTACCTTTGGGTTATGCCTTCCTGTAGCTCCAAACCCAACACTTGGAGCAGCAAAATAGGGCACTGCCAGGAGATGACTCTCTCCTATCTCAGAATTTGCCAACTTCTGGGCTGGGCTCCTAGGAGGTAGTTTTCTTGAAGGGGACTGCATCCTAGTTAACCTGAATTTTCCAGACCAGAAGGGACTGCTGTGCCCTTCCTTCTCGCCATCATACTCTTTGGCTAGATTCATTCAGCAGTAGAAGCTCTTTGATCTGTTGACCCCAGCATACTGCTGTTTCTTCACCAGCTTCATTGTGTCACAGTAGCTTCCTTTTGGAGGATGATGTGATAGAACACTCAGAGAGAGGGAGGGAGAAGAGAGGTAGTGGGTATGCTTCTCTAGCTCCCCATCTTCCAGGTCCACCTCTTGACCTCCTGTTCCCCTAAACCTGAGCACATCACGCCAGGCCTCATTGCTGCCAGGACAGCATCAGCTCACTCCTCAGCAATAATCTAGGGTATGTGGGAAGGTCAGGGCTGTGGGAAGGAATAGAATCAAAGAGGGGAGTGATACGGGGTGGAGGCATTTGGCCACCTGCTAAACTTGGACATTAATTTTATATCATGACCCCCTTTTAAGCCAGTGAGCTGGGCTTCAGTTTTTCCCAGGCCATGCACATTTAATTTATTTCAGAGAAACTCTAATTGTATTTTCACTGCAGTATCTTGTATTTTTTATTTGTGATTTAAGAAATGTGAAGAGAAAATACACAGACACAATAATGGCTAACAGTGTTTCTTTCATTCCTTGTTCTAGAGCTAACCACTCTAAAATTGTTTGGTAATGTCACTTAGTGTAATTAATTGTAACATATTCTTTTAAATAAATTGATTTATTGATCAAACACTTCTTTGGTTTCCTAGACTACAAATCCTTTGGGTTGTGTGGGAAGAAGTGAACAGGGACCTTTGAGATTTGAGTTAGAGTGGTCAGTCTGAAAAGAAGAAGAAACATCTAACCAGTTTTCCCAGGTAACTAGTGGGACAGTTTTTTGAGGGCAGGGAATGGAGAAAGGTGAGGAAAGAAGCCACGGAAGCCCCTTTGTTTGCAGTTCTCTTCCCAGTGGCTCCTTTGAAAATTCCTTCTTCTCCTTTAGATCTCAGAGGTGACTGAGCTTACCCCTCCCATCTGCAAGCTTGCACAAAAATCCTTTGAAGATTCACAGGATTCCTTTCTCAGCCATGCAGATAGAGCCTGGCAGAGCCTTTGGTACAGATCTTAGCAACGGCCTCTCCTCCCCACTCCCAGCAACATGTATATACTTTTTCAGGTAAATCGGGAAAGTTTTTCTCTTTGGGATCTGGACTGAAAGGAACACATTATGACTGTTGAATGGCCAGCGCAAAACTAGCCACTGTGGGTGGCCTTACTCTCCCCTGCTCCCACACTCCTGAGAAGAAGGGTGGTCCTACTGCCTTTTGCTTTTACAGAGGCATCTGAGGTGCTGGGGCCTAATTACCTGCTCTCAAGAGTACCTGTTCCTCTCTGCACTTTTGTTTATGAGCTGACTCTGGTCTGAAAAGCTCAGCATTTGTGGTGGGTGAGACGTTTTAATTTTTTTATAAAGCTTCATTTATTATTATTTTTACAAATTCTGACCACATGCTTTCGTTCCCTAACTGATGACCATAAGACCAAGGACCGTTGTGCCATTTTGTTTGGCAGTTTGGGAAGAGACATTGTTCAGGGGCTCATACACTCTTCCACCCATTAGCTTTGGATATTTAAAACCTAAGAAACACTACTATGCTAATGGAGGGGGAATGTTATCTTTCCTAAGCAAAGAATCCATAAAGAAGAACAAAGTGGAATTCTAGAATTAGAGTTACAGTGGTTAAAGTCAAACTTTTATTAGGTATCTGCTGTTGGGGGTGGGGTGGGGAGATTGTTTGAGATACTGCAACAGACACAAAAGCAAAGAAACATTTCTGCCAGCTTACAGGCTCACAGAAGAATGAGACACTTGCGCGTGGCCATGATACATAGCAGTGAAAGGTTTAAGTGCCATAAGGACTAGAAAAGGAAGGAGAAGGACCTGTGGATGAGGGCCGTTAGGATTTTCATGAAGAAAGTAGTGTTTAAGATGAATTGTTGCAGTGTGAGAAGCATTTCAACAAGAAGGCATTCAACAAACATTTATTGAGCCATTATATGCCAGACACTGTAGTAACTGGGAATGAAAAGACATGGGAGAAAAGGGACCAAACTTGCCCAGAGAACAATGAATAGTTCCATTTGGGTATGTGTAGGAATGAAGTGGAAAGTAAGGCTTCGAAGAGCCTTGAATGCCTAAAAACATCAGAGAAGTTTTGTTTTTTATTAGCTGCAGTTTAGAAAGATTGATGCTTCAGAACATAGACAGAAGGACCAATTAGAAAATTGCTGTGATTACTCAGTTAATAAGTATAGGCAGTGATAATTGAAAAAGAGGGAAATGGTATGAGAAAGTCTGTGGAAGTGAAATCTTTAATGATTTAATACCATTGAGCTTATGTGAAAGTACTAAAAACTCTTGAGGTTTTATGTCTATGTGACCAGAAAATAGAAATATATGAGTTGGGACTTTATGGGAGAAAGTTTTAGCATTGGCCCTATGATGATTTAGATACGGATGGGAAATCCAGTATAGATGTCCAACAGTCATTTCTTATTTACTAAGCAATGTCTAATGTTTGGGGCACTGTTTAGGGTGACGAGGATACAGTGCTGGACAAAGCAGAGTAGGTAGTAAATGTTGGTGAATTAACTTTTTTTTTTTTTGAGACGGAGTCTTGCTCTGTCGCCCAGGCTGGAGTGCAGTGGCCAGATGTCAGCTCACTGCAAGCTCCGCCTCCCGGGTTCACGCCATTCTCCTGCCTCAGCCACCCGAGTAGCTGGGACTACAGGCGCCCGCCACCTCGCCCAGCTAGTTTTTTGTATTTTTAGTAGAGACGGGGTTTCACCGTGTTAGCCAGGATGGTCTCGATCTCCTGACCTCATGATCCGCCCGTCTCTGCCTCCCGAAGTGCTGGGATTACAGGCTTGAGCCACCGCGCCCAGCCGGTGAATTAACTTTTAAAAGATGACTCTTGGCTTCTTGGGAGAACAAAGTGTAGGAGAGCAGGAGAAGCAGCATGGAGACAGATGAGAGCAATATGACGTGGACAGTGCTAGTGGCTGTGGAGATGCAGAGACATGAGTAAGTAAATCAGCTGAATACTTTAGAGGTAGACTTAGTAGGGCTTTGCAGTTGGATTGGGGAGGAGACATGAGAGAGGGTGTAATCCAAGTTTTGGCTTGAGTGGGTACCTAGTGGTGCTGCTTACTAATGATGAAGACTGAGGGAGAAAAGGTAATACCAAAATGGAGTTCAGGACAAAAATTAGGCTAGAAACATATCACTGGGACTTGGTTTTCATCAGGCAGATGAGAGGATGCAATGTACAGGAAGGAAACCAAGTTTATGAGGAGCAAGAAGAAGCTGACTGCTCTGTGAAATAGACTGAAAGAGGGGCCAGAGAACAAGGGTCTTATTAGAACCAGGGGCTTGGATCAGGGCTGTTCAAGTTACCAGATTTGGAGAAGAGAATGAGGCTTGGCCATGAATGGGAATTGCTTCAATCACAAATACCTGAAGCCAAGGCTGTGAAAGGCTTTGAAATTTTAGCGGGAGAATTAAAAGACAAAGGAAACACTGAAAGTCAGAGGGGCTGGCTCTCAGGCCAGCAGAGTCCAACCCGAGGAAATAGAGACACTTTGCATTATGTTTATGCTTTCCAAAGCTTTAAAAATATGGAAAGCGAATGGGAAGGAATTATTTAGGGCTATTTTTTTCCCTAGCCATTGTCCCATCACCTTAATCTCCGTAACTGAGGATATATTTCTAAAGGTCTGCTTTCATTTCTACAACTGAAAGGCTCCCCTCTATCCCTGATAGTAACACGTCAGCTCCACTCTTCTGGCTCAAGAAGTTATTTTCCTTTTCTTCCCTTTATGCTGCCATTAACATTTGAACATAACTTGATTATTTTAGAAGAAGAAACAAAAAGGTAGCCACTGATGTTGCAGCAGGGGCTGCCACACCGACGTCTGGGAAGAGGCCAAGAAGGAGGCAGCTTCTCAGTCCTGTTGCCACCCTTACCCCCCAGGAGAGAAACCCAAGTCAGTGAATCACTCTGGGAGATGCCCTTTGGTCTAAAACCCACCTTCCGTGTTTCTATCCTGACTTAGAAACTGCCCTTAAGTTGAGGCAGCTCATGGAGAAATTTGTAGATATTAAATGCTGACTCCTGTCCCCCTTGCTACACAGGCTTTTCCTCACCTCTGAGCACACTCACACACACAGCTCTGCGTCGTTGAGATTTCAGGCGCTGTCTACTTGGCTAAGAATACTGGCTGGATTCTTCTCCTTTGTTAGGTCCCGTGTCTGATCTTTACCAATCTCCCAGTTTTGGGAGATACTTTTTCTCCCAAAACAACGTCCACATATATCTGCGTAGCACTTTACATTTTGCTTCTCTTTTTAACTATTCTTAGTTTGAGGTCAATGAAGAGAAGCAGAGGTACAGGGCAGCGATCTGGGGATGAGTTGGGATTTACTGTTGTGCCTTCACGGAGCTCTGACCTGAGGCCAGCTCAGAGCTGGAAGTTGAGCAAGTTTATAAGAAGGGACATATTGAGGGTGGGGTAGCAGCCTAGAGGCACATGTGCTGTGGAGTCAAAGAAGACACCTGTGTGATCCTGAGCCTGCCCTAAAGCAGCTCACAGAGAAGAATCTAGGAAGTGGAGGGACTTAGGGCTTATGTAGTCCACCCCTCTACCTGAAGGACTCACTCCTAAGCCTGCTTGCTACTTCTTGGGATCTTTGCCTCAGGTCTCAGAACAGGTAAGAGAACATCATGGACTTTGGAGTCTGACAAACTGGGTTCAACTCCTACAGCCATGCCTTACTGGCTTTGTGACTCCGGGGAAGTTAGTTAACCTTCCAAGCCTCCTTTTCCCGTCTGTAAAATTATATCCTACCTAGGCTGGGCGTGGTGGCTCATGCCTGTAATCTGAGCACTTTGGGAGGCTAAGGCACGAGGCTTGCTTGAGCCCAGGGGTTCAAGACCAGTCTGGCAACATAGCAAGACCCTGTCTCCAAAAAAAAAAAAAAAAAAAAAACGTTTTTTAAAATGAGCTGGGCGTGGTGATGCACGCTTATAGTCCTAACTACTTGGGAGGCTGAGGCAGGAGGTTCCTTTGAACCAGGAGTTCGAGGCTGCAGTGAGCTATGATCTCACCATCACACTCCAGCCTGAGTGACAGAGCAAAACCCTGCCTCACAAGGTTGTTAGGAGATAAAATGAGGAAATGCACAATAAGGGCTAGGAACAGAATCACATACGGAGCAATGGTTAGTAAATGGTGGTGTCACAACTGGCTCCTAGTATCCACACTGGCCTCTGTGCAGAAATGGAGGTCCAGATGTGAGACTGCAAGTCCTCAGCCTTCAGAGGGACAGGGCTGGATACAGAGGAGAGCCCCGGACAGGGGAGATCTCCTTGTGCCCAACTCTGCAGGACATTCCAGAATTAAGCCCCAAAGAAGGGCTAAGGGATAGGATCATGAAGCCATGAACAAGGCCTGGATGCTGCTCAGAAGCAAGGGCCCGGCCTTCCCTGATGGGATTTTCTCTCTCAAACCCCATTCTCTACCTCCCTCCCCCTTCCCAGTGTGGGTGGGGAACAATCCCCTACCCTCAACCTTCCAAGACTCTTATTTGATGCTTTTAAACTTTTTTCTTTATTTAGACAGAAAAGACCAACTCTTTAAAAGTAAAATGCAATAAATAAATAAGCATAGAGAACTGTCTGAAACTGACTCCCCAGTCTCCCCTTACCACTCCCACCCCCACCCCATTTTCTTTTCCCTAAAACCTTCCTAAAGAAAATGATCAGGTAATAAACCCCTTTACCCCTCCCCACACCCCTCCTCCCAATATCCAATTACCCCCCAAAGCAAAGGGAGAAATTAAGAGAGAGAAAAAAATCCAAGGGCAACATTGTCTAAACTCCCAGAAAGAGAGATGGCAGCGTCCGGGCCAGGCCGGGCGGGCTGGATAACGCACGGGTGGTAGTGGTATTTACACGGAGGGAACCAGCAGAGACTGTAAACATTTTTAGGGATTCAGGGGAAGGTCTTTTCCTCGTGAAAGGAGGAGGGTCTCTGTGGCTGACTGGCAGAGAGGCAGCCCTCAGGGCTCCCCCACACTCTCCTTAGAGGGGGCCCTTGGGGGAGGCAGTGAGTTTTAGGGCTGGGAGCCCAAGAGTCAGGGATATCCTACCTCTAGCTACAGGGTGGAGGGGAGTGAGAGCCAGCTTCCAAGAAACCCCTAATGTGGGGAAGAGGCTGGGGTGAGGGTGGGCTGGGAGTGTATGGCAGGCCCCTGCAGCTCTCCTGGGGCCTGCACGGGTACAACAGGCCCACTGGTGGGGGAGGCAAGTACAAACGCTGGGCACAGAAGGCCCGTCACAGGAGCCCAGCAGAAGGCAGATACCCCGGAACCTTCGAGCCTGTTCCTCGCTCCCTCACAAAGGCCAAAAGGGCATCTAGGAGGAAATGGGCCCTTGGAGGCAGGGAAGCATAGCCACGGCCCTTCAGAGAGGCAGGGGGTGGGAGGGGCCAGTGTCTTGTGCCCCCCAGGGGCCACGAAGCAGCGTTTGCCCCAGAACCCAGTCAAGGCCCAGGGCAGGTGTGCGGAGAGGGCCAGGGCCAGTCGTGGGAAGAGGGTGTGAGGCGCCCCTTCCTCTGGGATCTCCAGACCTGTAAAGGAAGAAACATGGGTGAAGCATGGGGAAGAGACCGCTGATGCGGGTCATGGGCTCTGGGGGAGGGAAGGGGGCTGGGGTGAGTGACAGCATCTAGGATGGGGCTGCCCGAGGAAGGCAGATCATCAGGCCTCAGTCCAAACAGACCCATCTGCCCCCACCCGCCAGCCATGAGAGCAGGGATAGAGGAGACAGGAGGGAGGGGGCGAACAGGAAACCAGAGGATATTAGGAAGGAAATAGTCAAACAGCCCATGAGAAAAATAAAGACTGGACAGGGAGAGAGGCAAAGAGATGACAACAGACAGGCAGGCAGAGAAATGGAGAGAGAGACAGAGAAGGGAGTGCATGTAAGAGACAGACACCTGGAAAAAAGAAAGGGAACATCCGCAGAGAAGGCCAGGGCAGAGCCCAGGTCACAGCTCAGGGATAGAGTCTCGTGGGGTGAGACCACCCCTGGCCCCCAGGTAGTGCTCTCATTCCTTTTTGGAAAGGAACACAGAAAGCAAGAGAGAAATGCACAAACACAGACCACAGTCACCAACCACTGTAGACCAAGCACGTCCCGCGAGCTGCCCCCGGCCCTGACCTTGGGCTTGGGGGTGCTTCCCTCCGCGGCCCCTCCCCAAATAACAAACAATCGGCTCCAAAGACAACACGCTCGTTCCATGCAACTTACAGGGGCCCGGAGCAGGGGTCCGGGGATGGGGGCTTCGGCCGACAATGGACACGGGCCCTGGGCTGGGGGGGGCCCCCAGGGTAGAGGGAGTTAAGCAGCCAGGATTGGGGGGAAAGGGGAGAAACAGAAAATGTGGGTATTTTTCTTGGGTTGTGTTTTCTCAAGAGTTTGGTCCAAAGGAGATTAAACAATGTGAAAGTAACCAAGGCTTACAGCTCTGTGGCCATGAGGTTGAGGTGGTGGCCAGCAATGGGGGTGGAGGGGACCCGATAAGTAAACTTCACAGGCAGCGCATTTCAACCTCTTCCACCTAAACCAGAGCAACTCCCAAGAGGCCTGGAAATGGGCTCCCCCAGTCTGTCCTGTGCACTCTGCTGCCCCATGGGTCTGCTGCTACATGGGAAAAATCACCTGAAGTCCAGGGCAACCAGGGCTGATGTCCTCACTTCTCAGGACAACAGATACTCTAGGAGCCAAGGATTCTAGGGCCTTCTGGCACCCTCAGCCAACCCCTTAATCCTCCAGTCCTATTCCCCTAATTCCACTCCAACCCGAAGGAAAACCAGAAAGAGACACACACAGACATGGACACTGACCAGACAAACGAGACCGGATATTGTGGAAGGTCCAGGGAGTGGACACAGATATATACAAAGACTTGGCTCTTTCTGGGGTCACAGAATGTGTGTGTGTGAGAGAGAGAGAGAGAGTGACTCAGATTATTGAAAAACAGCTGAGGGAGCTGCCCCAGTCCCCTGCTTCAAGTGCTCAGAATCAAGGGTGGGGTGGGCATCCCTGAGGGTGGTGGAGGACAGGGGTGGGGGGCAGTCCAATCGAGGGCCCTGGCTGCAGTGTGTAGAACTGGGGAGGGAGGCCACAACACAGGAGTGGGACCCACCTGGGGGCCCTCAGTAGGGCCGGTTGGCATCCTTAGGCCGCTTTAGCTGGACTTTGAGGCGCTTCATGCCGATCTGGAAGCCATTCATGGCCTGGATGGCAGCCTGGGCACTGGCCGGATTGTCGAAACTCACAAAGCCTGGGGTGAGAGGGGCATAAGGCCCGGCCCAGCCCCACCTCGCTCTCCTGTGCTTAGGAGACCTCCAGCACTACCCTGTGTCTCCCAAGTGTCCCAAATGCCTAGAAAGCTGCCTGACACCTAACAGCATTCCATAGGAATTTGTTGATTGATGGGTTGAATGGAGGAATCCAGTCCAGCCACTAAAATTACCACATTCTTCCCAGCATTCTGTGCAAGGACCCCTTCCTCTGCCCCCTCTGAGCCTGCCCTTTGAAAACGGCCACTTCCAGGCCCTAAATGGCTTCTGAAGCAGAGAAGAACATTCCCTTTCTTCCCTGAGGCAGCCTTTCAAAGATGTGAAGGCAGCTAAAACAGACTCCCTAAGCCTGCCTTGTGCAAACCAAACATCCCCAGACCATGAGCCTATTTCAGACCTCATGAGGCATGAATTTGGCCAGTTTTTAAGAGAAAAGCTGAAGGAAGAAGAGATGGGCCTGGGCAGCAGCTGGGTGTGGCATGTTGGGTGTGTTAAAATGGTTCTTTTTTTTTTTTTTTGAGACGGAGTCTTGCTCTGTCGCCCAGGCTGGAGTGCAGTGGCCGGATCTCAGCTCACTGCAAGCTCCGCCTCCCGGGTTTACGCCATTCTCCTGCCTCAGCCTCCCAAGTAGCTGGGACTACAGGCGCCCACCACCTCACCCGGCTAGTTTTTTGTATTTTTTAGTAGAGACGGGATTTCACCGTATTAGCCAGGATGGTCTTGATCTCCTGACCTCGTGATCCGCCCGTCTCAGCCTCCCAAAGTGCTGGGATTACAGGCTTGAGCCACCGCGCCCGGCCCCTCAAAATGGTTCTTTTGTACTCTTGGATAATCAGCATTTCAAATACTGGGTCCACTGTGACCATAAATGCCTTCAAATATATTAGACCTTGTCCTGATTTGGAGTATGGCAAAAAATGTGCCATATCATATTCTTACCAAAACATTTGCTCTGATTGGTGGCCCGGTCAACAAAGACTTTGGCTGAGATGACATGGCCAAAGGGGACAAACATCTGGAGGATCTCTGAGTCAGTGAACTCCTGGGGCAGGTGGTAGATGAAGATATTGCAGCCATCAGGGCCTGGGTGGCGGCAGAGAAAGAAGAAAGAGCTCAATGACTGGGAGGCGCACACTCCAGGAGCAAAGGTCCCAGGGAAAGCAGATCCTGGAAGGGCCCTCCAGTCCCAGTCCTCGACAGTGTGGGCCAAGCCACCCCCTCCCCACTTGCTTTCATTGTAACACGTGGGCAAGAGCTGGGCTCAGCACAGGGCAATAGGGAGTCCCCAAGCCCATAACGAGGGCATTCCTGTCTCCCAAGGCCCCAGGCAGTACCTTCTCTTTGCTGCTGCTGTTGCTGCTGCTGCTGCTGCTGCTGCTGCTGTTGAGGGGGTGGTGGGGGCTGCTGGGCGACCAGGGCTGGAGGCTGCGGGAACGCAGGCGCCACCAGGCTGTAGGCTGCTGGGTAGGCTGCTGGGGTGGGGAGGACAGAGAGGCTGATGGGGCTTCCCTGGCTCCTTAAGCCCTCCCAGCCAACCCTGTCTCCCTTCCCCTAGCCCAGGCCAGTGGCAGCTGCAGGGCTGAGTTGTCAGGGAAGGAGCTGAGCTGCCTCAGACCCCTGGGTGTGCTGCCCATAAAGACCCCTCCCCACAGTTGGGCTTGTCAGTAAAGCCTGAAGAGGGTGATTGGCAGGGAGCCAAGAAGCCCAGACCCAGTTACTGGGCCTCTTTTCCTCCTGCTGCCCCTCCCACCTGATCAGGGGCCCGGGCTAGGGCGCCTCACCTGTGTAGTGCTGCATCCCCGCATAGGCCTGCTGCAGGGGGTCCACAGGAGCTGCGGGGCTCTGGGCTGGGGAGAGCAGCACAGACCATGAGCGTGGACGTTGCATGCAGTGGGAGACCCCGTGCCTCTCCGGGCCTCTGGGCTGAGGCCAGGCAGGTGGGGAGCAGAACTTCTCTGGGCATGGGGTGTGAAGTGAGAAGATGGAAATGCACAAAGCAGTGGGAAGAGGGGAAAGAGCCCAGCATTAGGAAGACCTGGGTCTGACTGTCTTGCAACCCTGGGCAGGTCGCTTCACTGCTTTACACCTCAGCTTCTTGGCTGAGCCCAACAGGAAGGATCATCCCCGCCCAGGATGGCAGGGCAGGAGGAAGCACCTGTAACCCCCAAAGCTGGAAGGGAAGGTGTGTCCTGCCTCCCTAATGGGAGTGGTGGCTTAGATGGTTGCTGGGATGGGGTGGGCAGGCAGAGAGTCCCACCTGGGTAGGGGTGAACCCCGTTGGGATACAGAGCATCAGGGGCAGGCTGCCCAGTGGGCTGGGTGGGCACCGGGCTGTAGCCGTTGACGCCCAGGGCAGCCGGAATGGCAGAGACAGGCGTGGCAGCGATGGCAGGAGGGGTGCTGGTTCCTGGGGAGGAGAAAGCGACAGGGACAGAGCAGAGGAGCAGACACACACACAGGCAGAGAACCAGTCAGCAAGTCTGCGGGCAGAGGGGAGGAAGTAGGCCACTCTGACCCCTGAGTCCCTCCTAGACCCCGAGGCTTCCCTGAGCAATGCCCTGTGCCTCTCCCTACCCCTACCACGCTTAGCTCCCTTGCCCAGCCTTGCCCAGGCCATACCTGAGGATGGGGTGATGGGGGTGGCGATGAGGCCATTGGCATTGATGGCAGCCATGTGCTGCATCTGCACAGCAGCCATGGTGGCCATGGGGCTGAGGTAGGCACTGTGAGCCGCTACCAGGGCTGCCTGCTGCTGCATCAGCTGGGGGGAGGGAAGAGGAGAGTGGGGCAGGCCTCCTGTGCCCCAACCTGGCTCCCTCCCAGCCCTCGGTCTTGGCATCAGAAGAGTGGGGGCAAGATACTAGGGGTCAGGAGGGCTGGCCCGGCATTGGGGGCAATGCTCACGGCCTGGGTGTAGGCGCTGTAGGCTCCGAACTGGAGGGCGATGGGGCTGAACATGCCCAGCTGGGTGGCCACCTGCTGCATGCGGCGGAGACCTCGCTCCTTCTCAGTGTCAGCAAACTTCACCACCAGGCTGGACGAGGCACCCTGGGCACGGGCCCGCACACAGGTCAGAGGTACAGGGTCAGGGTCTCTCCTCCCCAGGGCCCTCAGGACCTGGTCTCCATTCCACCCCCATGGCATGGCCTGGCCTCTCTGAGAGGGCAGCCACCATTTTGCGTATGACAGATGGGGAGATTTTAATCCCACCCTCTCCCTGTGCTAGGCTGTGCTAGAAGCTAGAAGAAAAATTGAGGAATGTGAAGGCATATGCTTGGAAAGTGAAAGACCTACTAGAATGGAAAGGGCATCATTGGCTTCTGTGTGAGGACTCTGAACTGGAAATCATCCCCACCCCGGGTCGCCACAGCAAACGTTTAATCTCAGGCTAGTCTTCCCTTGTAGCTGCCCTGCGTGCCTTACCACGACTCCTGCCCCCACACCCCTGTCCTCATGGTGTGCCTCAAATCTTAATACTGGTCTGAGCTAAATAAAAGCCAAATTAGAGCATCTGCAAGGACGATGGTAGAATCCTAGAATCTCAAAGCTGGAAGGGGCATAGGGTCATTGGACACAGTTCTCTACCCAATGCTGTGTCCCCTCCGCCAAGTTCCCATGAGTTATGCTGGAGAGCTGTGAGTTGTGGGAAGTGCACAGCCTTCTGAGTCAGCCAGTTCCAATTTAGAGGTGGGTTCTAGAGTGGTCACTGACCTAACGCTGCTGTGCAGGGGCAGGGAAAAGGGGTGTACATGGGGCCTCTAAGAAAGTGTCCTGGTGCCCCAGCAAATGAGGGTAGGGGGATATGGGAAGGCTGGAGAAGAGATGGGGGTGAAGGGAGGACTGGGGAATGGAGGGGGAAGGAGAGGAACATGAGGGAAATTTGGCTGAAGGTGGATGGGGAATAGGGGAAGAGTGGGGAGGTGGGGAAATGCCATTTGAAATGTGAAGGTGTCCCTAAGCGGTTTGGTTCTTCTGCCAGAACATTCTTTTCCAATAAGTTCAAATAGCCCATCCTGAGTGGACTGCTTATCTGGGCCAGGGCCTGGCGGGTGGGCAGGGTGGGAAGGAGAGGCCCAGGGGCAGGGGAGTGGGGCTCACTGGCAGGGTCCGGCTGCTGTGAAGGGTGTTGATGGCTGCCTGGGCCTCAGCGTGGGTCTGGAACTTCACGAAGGCGCAACCTGGAGAGGTTGAGATGGAGGAGGAGAGGGGTGAGCACCCATCCCATGGGACTCCGCGGTGGAACCCGATGCCTAGGGAGCCATGGGGGTGGAACAGGAAGGGGAAGGGCCCGGTGGGGAAGGGGCAATGGGTGGGCTACCTTTGCTAGTGCCATCTGGCCCCCGGAGCACAGTGCACTCGTCGATGGTCCCGAAGGGCTCAAACATCTTCCGGACATCCTCATCTGTCTGCTGCTTCCCTAGCATCCCCACAAACAGCTTCCGGTCTTCTGGGTGGTAGGGCACAGGAGGAGGGCATGTTCAGGGCCTCCTGGCTGCCTTCCCAGCCCTTCTCCTTCCACCCTTCCCTAGAGCTCCTAACACTACTTCCGCTACCCTAGGGGCCAATGGCTGTGGGGACTGATGGTTAGGGAATGGGGTACATTGCAGAGGTTGCTCATCCCAGCTCTGAGGGACTCGCACTCCACCCTGGGCCTCGGTTTTGCCATCTGTACACCCCCAGATCTCGCCCCCTCTGGCCACACTGACTCCGGTCTCACCACAGCTGGGAACTCTTCAGAATCGTCAGACTTTCTCCCTCAAGAAAGGCTACCCCTCGACAACTCCAGGCCCTGGGCCTGAGGGTGGGAGGAGAGGGACAGAGTCCAAAGGCACAGAACCTACCTCCTCGGCTCTCGCTGTCGGCTGGCTTGACCTGGATCGGCCTGTTCATCTGAAGGAGAGAAGAGAAGGCAGCTGCTGGGGACCTCCTCTGAACACCCAAGAGCCCTCCCAGGCCGGGCCCTGCAGAGAGACTAGAGGGACAAGCCCCAGGCCCTCTAAGTTTCTGATAGGAAGGAAGGGACAGGGCCTAATATTGTTCAGGATGAAGGCCTGAGGGAATCAGAGGCAAGGAGAGAGAGGATGTAGAGGGAGATGCTCATGGGCACAGCTGCAGGCTCAGGTTGGGCTTCCGATGACTTGGCCAGGGATGGGTGCTGCTGTCCTGAGTGGGAGAAGGGAGCCTGCGCATAGGACCCGGGGCCTGAGAGAGAGCCCAACCGAGGGGTTATTTAATAAGAATTGCCTCAATTCTATAAAGTGGGCGCAACAGAGGCCACTCTGTGAAGAAGCCCCAAGGAGGACTCTAGACCGAGGGAGACCTCACAGAGGCCCAGACTTCCTTCTGACCCCTAGAGTTGTGTCTGCCTCTCTTTCTGCCCCCCTATACCCCTTGACCCCAGGGGGAAGGCACTCGGGCAGCACAAAGGGAGCAGATGCCCAGTCTCCGTGGCAACGGGAGAATGCGCACCATGGCAACCACCCACTCAGCCTGATTTATCCGTCCCCGTCGCCCTGGCGACCGTGGTGACGTCATCACTTCTGCTGCTCCACACACCCAGAGAAGGAGTGGGGTGGGGGGTGGTAACAGGGTATGCTGGGGGTGGAGGATTTGGTGGGGGCTGGGAGGTGGGGGAGGGGCCCAGAAAACCTTCCTGATTCTGGAGGGAGGCTTGCAGAGCAGGACCTGCAGGGGCCATTCCATCCCTTCTCCTGCCTCCCTCCTCCAGAGCAAATCCTTGGTGCCTGGAGGGCTCTAAAGGAGGAGTTGCTGTCCCGTGCTCCTTCGCAATTTACCCTGTGCACGGAAGTCCTCCAGAGCTCTAACCTCTCCCAGACCCCTGCAGTATCTCCCTTTGTTCAGTCTTCAGTGGAAATGGAGAAATTCCTAGTTCCACTCTCCATGTTCTTGTCTGGTGAGAGGACTTGGAAATTAGTCCTGCAGGTTGATTTTCTTAACCAGGGAGGGGAGTATTATAGGAACTGGAGAAAGAGGAGAAGGACTTAGTATTTCGTGTCTGAAAATATTTTGCTCTTGAGGACTCTGACAGCTGGAACCACATGGTTGCCCCACTCATCTGATGGTGGGGCAGTAGTTCCAATGACCAAAAAAATTAAACCATCTATTTACATTCTGAGGGTGAGGCTAGAGGTACCCTCAGGAAAGGCACTGGACTGGGAGTCAGGAGACCTGGATTTAAGGACTAGCCCTGCCCTGTCACTTACTAGCTGGGCGACCTTGGACAAGCCACTTGTCCCCTCTGGGCCTCAATTTCCTTATCTGTAAAACAAGGGGGTGGGCCAGGCGATGTCTAGTCAGGTTCCGGTCAGCTCCAGGGCTCCAGCATGTGGAGATCCTGTATGTGGCATCACTTAGCGCCGAGAAGTGCAGAAGTCACAGTTGCCCCTGCCCCTTCTCACCCTGGATCCTCACCCAGGTGTCCATCATGCCAGTCAGTCTGGCCGACTCCACCAGTTAAGTATTCCGGGCCTCGGACCAAATGTAAGCCCCACTTCAACTGATACTCCTATCCCAGAGCCCCACGCCCACCCCCCAAATCTCTGGATCTGAGAGCAGCTGGTGGGGAGGGAGGGTAACAGTCACATAAATCCTCCAGCCAATCTGCCCCCAGCTTTATCGCCCGTCAATCTGGGATTATCCCATCCGAAGCTCAATCTCCTTAGGCGCGTGTGCGCGCAAGTGCGCATGCGCAGGCAAAGCGCAGTGGGGCAGATGCTCGGGGTGCACGGTCTTTCACCTCCTTCTCTCCTGTGTTCTAGCCAAAGCACTCAGGAAATTCCCTCACAGGCACCTCCGCAGCCAGGCACCCAGCCCTATGCCCACCTCACAAGAAATATAATCAGAACCAGTGTTGGGGGATTCTTACGCTTGAAGCTAGCCCCTTCCCAGCACGCCTGTGGATTTGCTGTTCTAGATGGAGATGGGAACCTGGGACCCAGAGAGAAAGGAGGCAGTTCCCTCCTGGCATAGGCTCCCAGGCACAAAAATAGCATCTCAAGAAATACCCACGGCTGATGTGGATTCGCACAAAGAGACACACAAGTGTACAAACCACAGCAAGGACCGTGCTTATGGTGGGCTCCCCCTACACCCTCACAGACAGGGCCCTTGGCCCCCCAGTGTCCCCTTCCCAGCCTCCTTCTTCGTGGCCTGGCACTTCCTGTGGGGAGCTCAGGCTTTGTTAGCTCAGCTCGGGCACACCTGCCCCCTCCCCTGAGTCCAGCTGTGCCCTGTTTACCTGGCAACCAGGCACGGTGCCTCTCCTCCCTAGTTACTACCCACCAGGTGACAGGCCCTCCCTCGGGCCTCCCAAAGAAGAAGGGGCTATTTTTACCCCAACCCAGTATCGCCGAGCCCCTCCACCACGGTCACTTTTAAGGCCCTCATCCTCGCCAATAGCAAAAACTCCACTTCCAAGAAGACCTCACAGTTCTCACAAAATCTAATTCTTTTGAGGGTACAGCCTCTTTTGAGGTCCTGCCACTCCTGGCTCCACACTTGTTCCGGGAGTCCCAGACCACTCACGGGTTCTCTCTGTGGGGCCAGAATCCACCTTCCTGACTGCAGGCCGACAGGGAAGGCCCAAGTCCCCCAAGTGGGATTTTGGTTCAGGGTGAAGGAGGAAGAGCTGGACAGAAGGCAACCCCCACTCCACCGCCTCCAGGAGGCCACACCCTGCTCACAGGACAAGTGCAGGGACCTGTGGCAGAGCCACTCCTGGGAACTCTTAGGGGAGAGAAGAGGAAATGGGGCTCAGGAGCTATAGGCCCAGCCTCCATTCTTTCTCTTTCTCTCTGCAGCCCCAAATATCACCCTAGTATGGTAGCACCTTCCAGATTTTCGGGGTGACAGAGATGGGGAGCAAGGAGAGGGGGCTAAATGTCTCCCATTTCAAAAAAAAAACCTGCAGTAGGAAGGCATGGAGATTAAACAGTAGGAAGAACACAGTTATGCAGGAGCTGACACAATGCACACACACGCGTGAGCATGCATACACACATACAAACACACACTGAGGGGAGAATGCGGGTGGAAGGAGAAGACTTGAGGAAGACAAAGGGTCACAGATGTCTGCTCCCCACAGCTGCCCTGGATCTGCTCCTTCAAACCCCTTGGATGGGGGTCTGCCTTGGAGGATGGAACCCTCATTTCCTACTGGAAGCTCTGTCAGATCCCTCTGGATTCTGTCCCCTGGGGCAAGGGCTAGAGTGGAGAATTCAGCATCACCTGGGAACTCTGGAGCAGGGCTAGACAATCATTAACCAGGCGCCCTTCTTCCTCACCCCCACCCTGACCTGGACTTCCTCAAGAAGGGCAGGTGGCACCTCTCCACACCCAGGATGGAGCTCTGCCTGAGCTGCCAGGCAGCTGGAGGGGCACAGACCCAGGGTAGACACCCACAGCTGGTACACATCACCCTTGCGGCTCATGCCCATCCCCAGGCTGTCTCTCATCCATGTTTTCACTCTAATCCTCTTTACCTACCTTTTGCTCTGACCCCCTCTCATTTCTGCAGGGGCTCCGAGGTAGGGAGACAACGGAAAAAGACAAATGGCGATGGAGATGAAAACTGTTGATTTGTGAGGGGCCTCTACAGAGAAAAGCGGGGAAGGCAAGTTGGGACTGGATGGGGACCAGGTTTGCCAGGGATACATGTGCCCAAACCCCACACATCTGGCCTGTCAGGAGCTCACATGCCTGTATGCACAAACACACACTCGCCTTGGGTCCTGTAGCTCACACACGTGCATGACCCTTAACTCTGGTTGCGATGGGCAATGGCTATTCTTGCCACCAATTGGGATAAGATCGTTGGTGAGGGTGGGGTTTTTGGTGGACTTGCCGCAGTTGGCTTTGCTTTCCTAGCAGTGCTCAAAGGTTGAGGCCACGGAAGGGCTGGGTCATGGACCTATGCAGGATTTGAAGTTGGGGGTGGTTGCAGCAGTTCTAATTTTCCCAGGTCTCCATCTGCCCTTTCCCCATCTGTTTTTTCTATTTCCCTCTTAGGAAGAGATGAGTGAGCAGCAGCAGTCTCCACTTCCCATGTTGGAGAAGCAGTAGAGGCCACGACAGATGTGTCTCTGGCACCCAGACCCTGCTAAGCAAATGTTTGCTGAAGGTGGGGACGGAGTTAGGTCTCAGGAAGGCACTTGCTGGGATTCACAGTCTGGGAGAAGGCAGAGCAGAGAGATAGCAAAGGCAGTGGGGGGCATCCTTTCCCCCCAGCTTCCATGACCAGGGAAGGGGGACAGTCCAAGATTCTTTCTTCCTGCCCTCAGTTGCCAGCCCAGGCTTGGAACAATAAGCAAGGCTGGCTGGGAAGAAGAAGACACAAAGAGATAGGACCTTGCAGGAGAGGGGCCACCTCCGTGGCCACCCCTGCCTCCCTGGGCATACTTGGTGGCATCAGGCCTGATCGTCTACAATGTCTGTCCCTGCCCTTGCCTGCTACTCTCAGGCCTACCTCCAGCCCAGACCTGCCTGGGCCTGCCCAGGCCCTGCTTTACCCTAATGCTCTGTGGCTCTGTTCCTGGGACTCTTCCTGGTAGATAGAAAGGAGAAGGGAGCTCAAGAACCAGCACCGAGATGCCAATCCAGCCAGTACCAGCTGCCTGTTCTCAGGTCACAGGCAGTCCTCCCTCATCTCACAGCCAGCCAGCCTGCCTTTCCAGAGTGACAAAAGAGTGCCTGGGTACCTCCTGCTCACCCTGATCCACACTTGGTGTCCAGAGACTTTTCCCCACACCTTCCAACCAGCGGGTCCTCCCTCTAGTGTTACCCCATGGGCAGCTTGGGAAGTGGGAAAGGGGCTGCATCTGCTCCTGGTAAAAGTCATGTTTACTCCACTAATCGCTGCTTTCCTTCTCTCTGGATAACAAGAAATGCATGCATCTGCAGCAAGAAAGATGGATGCTAGAGAGAGAGAGAGAGGGACTTCCTGGTGATGAGAGCAGGTGGAAAATATGCTCAGTGTCAGGAGGGTGGTGAGCCTCCTGCCACTTCTATGGCCCTTCTCAGCCCCCTGGCCCTGCAAAGGGCAGGACTCACCCCTGGAAGTGTCTTCTGTTCGTGTAGGGCGCTCTGGGCCTTCAGGGCTGAATCCCGGGCACAGTATGTCAGGAAGGCACATCCTGAGGAGGGGCAGGGACAGAAAAACACGGCGGGGGGCGGTGAGTCCTCCATCTCCCCTCTCTGAAAGGCTCCCTTCCAAAGACTGACGATTGGGAAGCTTTCCCTTCTTGTCATCTTCTGCCTGCTGGGGTGGAGAGGTGTCTCCAAGGGGTAGACACTCTGCCCCAGAAGTGGGGCAGACACCCGGAGGCCTAAACACTGGTGGTGATGGAAGAGGGAGGACACTTGGGCTGTCAGGAGATGTGCTTTGTGTAAGGAGAGGAGAAGGACCATGTGACCGCCAGACAAGTTGGAGTAGTGTGGCTTTCTTTCCTGCTGAGCTGTTCTCCTTTCCCCTCTCCCTCACCTCCACCTCCCTCCATCTTGGTCACCATCATCCCTCTCTTCTCCCATTTTCCCTATTTCCTCATCTCTCCCCAACTCCACCATAGGCAGGTGGAGGGTGGAGAGTGAAATAGAGAAGGGAAGGGAAGAGCAGTTAGCCGGAAGTGCCTCTTCCCTGTGCCAGGTGGAGGGGGAGCTAGTGTGGCCCCTGGGATCTCCAGTGTGTGGAGCTTTCCAAGTGCTGACCCCGACCACCCCACTTAGCCGCACAGCCCTTGGATAGGCCTGAGGAGCACCCTCCCTTCTCCCTCACTCTCTTAACTTTCTAAGCCTCCCACACTTTCCAGATCTTTACCAATCTCCAGCCTTCATGCCCTGCTTCCTAGTCCCTCTCTTTAGTCCTGGAGCTAGCTGCCTTGCCCAGTCCAGCTCCACACTTTCCACATTGAGCACCTGACCCTGTGTCCTGACCCCCATTCCAATATTATCTGAGACTGCTCAGATTCTCAGTCTTGCTATACACACACATACACACACACACACACACACACACACACACCCCTACCCAGCTGCTTATCTCCCAAACCAGCTCTCTTGTCCCTCCATTCTTTCTTGAGTTCATCCCATGTGACATCAACACCCCCATGTGTGTGTTGGGATCCACATCTTTGCACCCTCTTGACAACTCTTCGCCCAAAAGAGGCCCTCCTTAGTCCTTCACCCGGGTTTCCTGATCACTAGCTGAGTTCTTTTTATGCTCCTCCATCCACTTTCCCCAGCCCTGAACTCCTCTCCTTCCACATCAGCCCTTCCCAGCCACTCCACCCCTCCAGCCTGGCTTAACTACCCCCAGCCTCCCAGCCCACCCCGAAGCCTCTTCAGCCTGCCCGACCCCTCACCCTTGTGCAGCCCGGTGTACTTGTCCTTGATGACAGTCAGCTCGAAGATCCGACCAAACTGTTCGAAGATGGGCTTCAGGTCCTTCTCCTCCAGATGCCTCGGGATCTGCCCCACAAACAGCTTGATGGCATCCGGCTCCTTCATCGAGGCGGCCCAGGAGGAGGGCCGAGGGAGCAGGGAGAGACCCAAAGGCCAAGGGGAGCTGCCCAGCAAGGAGATAAGTGGTGGGGCCCGGGGGCCCAGCCGGGGCTGGCTTTCCCTTTGGCCCCCAACCACGCTGCTGAGCAGAGGGGCGGCTCTTCACACAAAGGAGGCCCAGGGAGTTGAGGGCTAGGGGTCAGGGGTCTAGGCAGACGCTGTCATGCCACCAGGGGGCATCGCCCAAACAAACGATCTCCCTCCCAGAGATCTGGCAAATGTCCCAGGATGGGGGTGAGTGTGGCCAAGACCTGGAGGGTGAGGTGGTAGCTGGGGCGCTGGGGCTTAGAGGGCTGAGAACTGGGAGTTGAGATGAGAGCTGGAGGCGGGGAAAGGGCCTGAGGAGGGTGATAGGGAGGAGACTGAGGGGTTAAGGGGCCTGCTATGGTTGCCAGCAGCGTCAGTGAGGGGGGCCCACTCCTGATGTGGGGCAGGTGAATGTCTCGTTGGCTTCCCTGGGAGGACACCTCCCCTGTGGCGGATCCTTCTGCTGGGTCCGAAGATCCCTGATGCCAGATGCTTGATCTCTGATGGTGGCAGGGCTCCAGGGGTCCCTTTTGCCCTGCCGCCCCCCTTCAGGTCCTCCCCTCAGCCCCCCTCCCACCCCCACCCCGGTCCCCGGGCCTGGGCTGCTGCCGGCTGCTCCCGCCGCTGGGGCTGCCTGCTTTCCCGGTCACCTGGGTCCCGGAGCTCTGCTCTCCGGCCGCGCTCTCCTCAACAAAAACCTCCCCCCTCCACACCCCCCTCCCCACTCCCACCTCCTTTCCCCTGACATCAGTGATGTCAGTCTCAGGGGTCGAATACAAATTCTCTACCCTGGAGAGGGACGCACAATCCAAGCAAGAGCCACGCCCTCTTTCTATCTCCATCCTCCCTGACTCCTTTCCCGCCCCCAGAAGAGCAGCTGGTCCTGTTGATAATAACCCTTCCCCCATCTTACTCCCCAGTCAGGAGTTGGGCAAAGCACTAAGATGGAGAATTTACAGAGGAACCCTAAAATGGGGTCCATTGTTCCGGGGGCTGGAGCTGTCCCCGGTGCTGGAAGACTAGGAGATGGGGGGTTGGGGGAAAGAGGGGAGCCCGGCATCTGGGGAGCCCCGAGAGTAGAGAGTCAAGGAAAGAAATCAGGGAAAAGAAGATGAGATAGGACGGTTGGACAGGCTGAAGGAGAAGGAGGTGTAGATGGAGAGGGAAGCAGGTCGCAGAGTCTGGGGGAAAAAGAAAAAATGCAGAGAGGAAAAATGGAAAGGAACGTGGGGAAGGCGAGAGCAGGATGAGATGAATGCAGAAAGGGAACTGTATATTTTCCAGAAAAGGAACCAAGAAAAACGATAGCTTTCTGGCATTTGCCGACGCCCCCTTCTCTCCCTCTGGGGGGTTTGTGAGTATAAGTGCGTGGGCAGGGAGGCCGCGGAGGAGGCGCGGTGGGCGCTCTCACTTGTAAGCTCCTTGAAGACCAGGACATCGTTTAATTCAGCATCTTACTGTTCATAGTGTCTAGCACCCTGTCTTGCTCATGCGTAGCAGGAGCTTAACAAACACTTCATGCAAAGAACCTCTGACAACAGTGGATTCCTGATTCCTTCAGTGGGAAGAACCACAGCTGTCAAGCTTCCCCTTAGGATGTAGAAACCCAATTCCTCTTTCCTTTGCTTCTTTCTTCAGTTGGGTTCTTTGAGTGGGACTCAAATTGAGCCAGGTAGCACAGAGGAGCAGGGGAGGCACATTCGGGGACCATTGCTCCCCTGAACGTGGATACTTCTATGGATGATTGGCAGGCTCCACGATCTGGAGGGAGCGTGAGCACACCCTCAGTGCAGGGATTATCTGTGGACATCAGACCTTGTCAGTGATGGCAGCCCTTGCTTTCCGTCAGTGCTCAGCAACGGGGGCTCTCCTGGGGTTCTGGGCTTTTGTAGAGCACCCTGTCTTCCTGTCATTCCCTTCTTCATCCCTGGAGTAGGGCTGCTGTTTCCACAGGGCACTCGTGTCTCTAAACTGTGTCCCAGCTGAGTCCCAGGGGCCTCCATTTCTGAGCTATCACAGCAGGCAGTCTTCTCTTCTGGAAGGAAAATAATAGTAACAGCCAGTGCTTACATGGCTCTTACAGTGTCCCAGGCTTTGTGCCAAGTGCTTTATATTTACTAACTCCTAAACCCTCACCACCCCCCTATGATGTAGATTTTGTCATTATCTCCAAATAGAGAGGAGGTAACCAAGACACAGAGCTGAAATAACTTGCCTAAAGCCATGCAGCTAGAAAGAGGTCTAGCTGAGATTGGAGCTCGGGCAGTCTGGCTCCTGCGTCCACGCATTTAACTCCCACATCAAACATTCCTCTTGAGAATGGGAGCAGTGGTGAAGTCTGGCCTTTCTTCCTCTTCTGTCTCCATTTAAGCTCTGGATGAGAGAGAGTCCTTCTTTTTACTGCTTGATTCTGTGGACCACCTCCCATCCTTCCTTAGCCTGTTTTTTTTGTTGTGGCCTGGAGCCACGCTCTGGCAGGTGCTTGCATTTGAGTGAATGTGTATGTGCGTAAATTTGATTACACTTCATCACATGGATGCCCAGGTCCCCCAAGTAGGGTCCTCTAAGATGGGGTGGCAGTGGGGGAGGTGCTAGAGGACCCAGTGGTGGGTGCTCAGAAGAAGCGAGTGATGGCAAAGCCAGGGAATCCAAAAGGGCAAACACGTCTTGAAAGTAACTTTCCACTCACCTACCCCACCCCCACTGCTCCTTTCCTTGCCTTCTAATCTGATCTTGGTATTTATGGAGATGCTAAACAGATCATGCCCTCTGAGGATGGAGAAGGGGAAGACCCTATGGCCCTGTTGATCTCATTACTCTATGTCTTCTCAGCAGATCTGCCGCCCTGCTGCTCATTCAGGCTTGGGGCTAATCATATTAATTGAAATATTAAACATTCACAAAAATGAATTAAAATGAACTGCCCTCACTCCTCCTCCCAGTCAGTAATTGGGGAGACAGCTGCAGGCAGTAAAATGCCTCTAGTCCTTTGCTTAGTTTGTGGTCCTTAGATTAGATGTCAGTCTGAGAGAAGAGGTAGGGTTTAGGGGAGAAGAGTGGTACCTCTCATCAGACTCTCCTTGCTGAGTGACTGTGAACACATCTCTGGTGTTCTTTCAGGCCATGGGATGGGAGTCCTGTGAGGTAAGAACAGGGGAGCCCTGAGACTCAAATGCCTATTCTGGAAAGTTTTCTCTAGGAGGGAGAGAGGCTTCCAGGATACTTTCTCTGCCACTACCCCCAAGCTCACCCTCTTTTTTATTCCTCTGCAGTCAAAGCTAGGCTGCCCTACATAAAAAGATTATTGAATTTGTAAAGGGAGAGCTCTGATCCTGGCTTTAGATTCTTAGGAAATGAGAAATGCCGGATAATTGGGATATTTTTCAGAAAGGGCAAAATGTGGTGGTATGTGTGGGCAGAGTGGCCAGTCATCAAATACTGTGTGGCTTCACGGATTGAATATAAAGTGAAGACATCTGCGCAGAATTTATGAGAGTGCACAAAGAATTGATTCTATAACCTTTCTGCCCTCAAGTGACTTCCACCTCAAGTGGAAGGTAAGACAGGCCAACACAATACATAATAGTGAGTACTGAGACGCTGTTAAAAAAACAAAAAGTAGCCCCTCTCATACATGGGCATTGGGCCATAGAATGTGATCAGTGAAGAAAGGCTTGATTGATTATCAAAGCACCAGAAGATCATAGATTGGCAAAGGGAGGATATCAATTTTCTACTTGGAGGTGGGAAGGTAGAGAACACTGTGCATGCCTGTGTGTGTCTGTGTGTGTAGGTTTGCTGGTCCAGGCTCTGGCATTGTCTAATATAATACAAGCCACATACATGGCTTAAAAATTTCTAGTAGCCATACATAAAAGCAAAAAGAAACAAGTGAAATTACTTTTAATAATAAATGTTATTTAACCTGATATACCCAAAATACTATTTCAACATGTAAATCAATTACATGTTATTAATGAGATTTTTTTCATATCAAGCTTTCAAAATCCAGTGTTTATTTTATATTTGCTGCACATTTAACACCTACAGCCACATTTCAAATGTTCAAGAGCCACAGGTGGCTCATGGAGACTGTATTGGCTGGCACAGCTCTATATTGGCTGGCACCGCTCTGGAGGTGCCACCACTAGCTTCTCTGGAGGGAGTGTGGGGAGAAGACAGATCTTGGCCAACAGGAACCATTATCTCTGGTTAACCTCTTGCTCCTGCCGGAAAAAAAAAAAAAAAAATCACTTCTGACAGATGGCAGCTTATCACTCTCTCACTCTATTAACTCCCTCTCTCTTAAAAAAAGACAAACAACCAAAATGATCACTAACTGGGATGGGGTTCCTGGGAAGTGGCTTGTAGCCCACAACCTAATTTACTTCTTATGGTTTTCCCTGGCTTGGGAACTGCCAACACTTTCACTTCTTTTCCTTAGTCTTTGCTGGAAAGGACAGAGGGAGACCGTTGACAACCCCATCCACGACCAGGGCCTAATGCTGAGCTTGTTTCTCATGGTGTTTTCTTGCTCTTTAGGGAGTTCTTCACAAATCTGAAAAGACAGCCTCCCTTTTTTTTCTCCTGCTTCTCAGAAGGCCTCTGCTGAGCACGATCTCTGCGGGGGTAGGAGCTTGTGTGTATTGATAGACAGGCTCATGCCCTTTCTCGTGGCTATTTTCAGCTCTCTGGCTTTATGTTTCACTTTCTCTTCTTAATTAGATACCAGAAGAACAAATCTTGAAGACCAAATTCCCTTTCTCCTCCCATATTCAGTTAGGAGTGGAAGAAAATAATTTAGAATTTATGAGGAGAACAGGGTGAAGAGAAAGTTAATCTACACAAGTCAGTCAGTCCAAGAGGGGGAAATTCTGGCAGAATGTCCCCCGGGTCCTTTCCAGCATCTTTAGTTGGAGAGAACGTTTATTCCTTTGCAGAACTCAGCTCACTCTATGTTCTGGGGTGCTTCCACGTTGTTTGAAGAATCCACGGCTCCAGTGTCGAATGTGTACAGGACAGAGGGACGGGTTGGCTTCTGGGACAGTGGAAAGGGAATAAGCCTGGGTTCTCTTTCCCCAGTACTAGGCTTCCTCTAGCTTCTGTCCAAGTGAGGGAGTCTGGAAGCAGATTCTGGGAGACCTTTTTTCCTGTTGTTTTACTCTAGAGCTAAGAAAAAAAACCTGAGGTTGGGTGGGGTCAAGAAGGGCTCATTCCACATACAATTAAGTCCAGAAATCAGTCCCCCAATTCTGGAAACGTGATCCTTTAGAGACTCCGCCCCGCCCCCGTCCCGTAGCTCACCCCTCAGCTCCCTCAGTCCCTCGCCCCAGCTTCGCTGAAGGGGCCGGGCTTGGGGGCAGGGCGGGGCCTCGCCGGCTAGCGGCCCGTCGCCTTGACGACCGCAGCAAGATGGAGACGCCGCCAAGCTTGCAGCAGCGGCCCGACCCCGGGGCGCTTAGCGCCGCGCAGCTGGAGCAGCTGCGAAAATTCAAGGTGGGTGCGCCCGCGCCCCTACCCGGCTTCCACCAAAGTGTAGCTCCGCAAGGACTGGGGCCCAGACTGGGAACAGAGCCGCCGAGAGAAGGGGAGCGGGAGCCTGTTCCCTGACAAAGTGGGGAGAGTGCAGGGGGGACCCCCGGCGGACCTCTGGGTGTCTGAGCCCAGCACAGAGCGCCACGGGTGTCTGAGAGCGCAGGAAGAACTAACTCAGGGACTCGGCCAGAGAAATGGGCCGAAGTTACACATCCGACCTTAGTTAAGGCCCCTCAGCCTGAACAGGCGGCAGAATGATATTTTATCTGTAAGAAGATGGGTGGCTTAAACTTTCAAGCACCCTGGGGAAAGACTTGGGTTCGCCCGGGCGCGGTGGCTCAAGCCTGTAATCCCAGCACTTTGGGAGGCCGAGGCGGGAGGATCAAGAGGTCAGGAGATCGAGACCATCCTGGCTAACACGGTGAAACCCCGTCTCTACTTAAAATACAAAAAATTAGCCAGGCGTGGTGGCGGGCGCCTGTAGTCCCAGCTACTCGGAGGCTGAGGCGGGAGAATGGCGTAAACCCGGGAGGCAGAGCTTGCAGTGAGCTGAGATCGCGCCACTGCACTCCAGCCTGGGCGACACAGCCAGACTCCGTCTCAAAAAAAAAAAAAAAAAAAGACTTGGGTTAAATGCGCACGCCGTTTCCCGCAGCCCTTCACATCTCCAGGGCTGAACCCTGCATCTGTCTCCTCATGGAGTGACTTTTTGTTCTTGCCCCCCAGATTCAGACTCGGATTGCTAACGAAAAGTACCTAAGGACCCACAAAGAAGTAGAGTGGCTCATAAGTGGTTTCTTCAGGTAGGTGGTTTTCCAGGTTCCGGGATTTGTGGCACCCAGGGTTTTCTTCGTTGTCTCTAGAGGTTTCCTTCAGTTATCTCTAAATTCTTAAAAATATGTCTATTCATTTACTTTAACCGTAAGGATAAATACATACCATATGACACTTGGAAGGAAGAGGGAATTTGGCGTTGAGAAACCCAACAGCCATCCACTGGGTGTAGAACACTATTCTCAACCATAGGAACTTAACAAAATTACTAGTTGAGGCCGGGCGCGGTGGCTCAAGCCTGTAATCCCAGCACTTTGGGAGGCCCAGACGGGCGGATCACAAGGTCAGGAGATCGAGACCATCCTGGCTAACACGATGAAACCCCGTCTCTACTAAAAATACAAAAAACTAGCCGGGCGAGGTGGCGGGCGCCTGTGGTCCCAGCTACTCGGGAGGCTGAGGCAGGAGAATGGCAGGAACCTGGGAGGCGGAGCTTGCAGTGAGCTGAGATCCGGCCACTGCACTCCAGCCTGGGGGACAGAGCGAGACTCCGTCTCAAAAAAAAAACAACAACAACAAAAAACAAAACAAAATTACTAGTTGAACCTAAAACAAAAATCAGTTGTCTGGTTGGCCCTTCCCTACATGAAAACATTACTGTAGAAAAATTCCAAGGGTTGGAAGCCACTCTTTTCTTGGGGAAGAGAAGACAATTTACCAGTGTATCCTGGAATATATTCTTTCCTTCCCCTACCCTCCTTTCAGCCTGACATTTGCTTGAATGGAAACATATCCTAATGGGATGAAAGGCAGAGAATTAAAAAAAAAAAATCACGGAGCATCAGTGGATGAAAACAACAGAGCTATCTCAAATGCTGTTTGGTTATAGACAAATAGACAAGGTTTAAATCATTATAATGGCACCCATCTCCAGGCATTGTGCTGTTTCCCTTAGCACTTACCACATTAGCACTTACCACACTGTATTGTAGTTGCACTGTCAGTCTTCTGTTATTGGTCCAAAGCTCCGAGCTAGTGGAGTGTGTTTGTGTTCCCAGTGCCCACGCAGTGTGTGGCATCTTGGAACACTTTTGCTGATCCTCCCAGCACCTCCACAAAAGACAGGTTATTGTTGGCTGGGCATGGTGACTGACGCTTGTAATCCCAGCACTTTGGGAGGCCGAGGCGGGTGGATCAACTCAGGTCAGGTGTTGGAGACCAGCCTGGCCAACATGGTGAAACCCTGTCTCTACTAAAAATGCAAAAATTAGCCGGGTGTGGTGGCGGGTGCCTGTAATCCCAGCTACTTGGGATGGCTGAGGCAGGAGAATTGCTTGAACCTAGGAGGCGGAGGTTGCAGTGAGCCGAGATAGCGCCACTGCATTCCAGCCTGGGCAATACAGCAAGACTCCATCTCAAAAAACAAAAACAAAAACAAAAACAAGTTATTGTCATTTTCATTTTACAAGTAAGAAAATTTAAGCTCAGAAAGGTGGAGTACCTTCCCAAAGTTGCTGAACCAGGATTCAAACCCGCCACTGTATTGTGCTGTCAGCAGTTGGTCCCCATTTCCCCTCTGGACTGTGTGCTTATAGCCAGAGTCAGGCCCTCCTTTGTCTTCTCAAAAGTTGTTCAGGTTGGGCACGGGGGCTCATGCCTGTAATCCCAGCTACTTGGGAGGCTGAGGCAGGAGAATTGCTTGAACCCAGGAGGCAGAGGTGAGCCGAAATTGCTCCATTGCACTCTAGCCTGGGCAACAAGAGTGAAACTCAGTCACAAACAAACAAAAAAAGTTGGCCAGGCAGATGCGCTGGCTCACGCCTGTAATCCCAGCACTTTGGGAGGCCGAGGCGGGTGGATCATTTGAGACCAGGAGTTCAAGACCTGCCTGGCCAACATGGGGAAACTCTGTCTGTACTAAAAACACAAAAATTAGGCAGGCGTGGTGGCACGTGCCTATAATCCCAGCTACTTGGGAGACTGAGGCAGGGGAATCACTTAAATCTGGGAGGCAGAGGTTGCAGTGAGCCGAGATTGTGCCACTGCACTCCAGCCTGGGCAACAGAGCAAGATTCTGTCCTATAAAATAAAAATTATAAAAACTCACTATTCCTATTATAGACGTTTCTCCAAGTGGCAACAGATTCTCAGAGGGCAGATAGGGGAAGGAGAGAGAGAAAACTGAAACCTATCCAGTTATGAAGGCTGGCCAGGGATAAGCCTTGGGCAAAAGACAGTTTAGGGATCCTCTGTCAATATCAGACCTGAGGATCAGGCCGTCACCGTTTGCAACTTTTCTTCTAAAGGGAAATAAGATGATACCGTTCCTATCTTGGGGAGCTTGCTCTGCCTCCCGTGTTCATGCCGTTCTCCTGCCTCAGCCTCTCGAGTAGCTGGGACTGTAGGTGCCCACCGCCACGCCCGGCTAATTATTTTGTATTTTTTTTAGTAGAGATGGGGTTTCACTGTGTTAGCCAGGATGGTCTCGATCTCCTGACCTCATGATCCACCTGCCTCAGCCGCCCAAAGTGCTGGGATTACAGGCGTGAGCTACCTTTTGTTTGTTTGTTTGTTTGTTTGTTTGTTTTTGAGACAGAGTCTCGCACTATCACTTGGGCTGGAGTGCAGTGGCGCAATCTCGGCTCACTGCAACCTCCACCTCCAGGGTTTAAGTGATTCTCCTGCCTCAGCCTCCCAAGTAGCTGAGATTACAGGTGCCCATCACCAGGCCCCGCTAACTTTTTGTATTTTTAGTGAAGATGGGGTTTTACTATGTTGGCCAGGCTGGTCTCAAACTCCTGACCTCATGATCTGCCTGCCTTAGTCTCCCAAAGTGCTGGGATTACAAATACAGCAGTGATCATGTCCTTCCTTGGCCGGAAGAATCTTCAGTACTTCCACAACATTGCTTTTTTGGGTTTATTGTTAAAGATTCTATTGAAATACACTGAAAAGTGACATATCCTAAGCTGGATGAACTGTCACAGGGTGAAAATACACATGGTACTATTGTTCAGATGAAGAAATAGAAGCCTACCAGCACCTCACACCCTTTGTGCCCCTCCCAGTCACTCCCCTTAAAACAGTAGCCACTATCCTGACTTCTGCTAGCACGGATTTATTGTGCACTTTTGTATTTTATATGAATGGAATTCTACACTACGTGCTCTTTTGTGCCTGTTTCCTTTTGCTCAGTAGTATCTTGTAGATCCTCCTTTCTCACTGCTGTATAATATTCCATCATGTGTTATGCTGTGTTTTGTCTATTTCCATTATCTTTCAGACTGAGTATAAATGTCTCTCCCCAGCATTCAAGGCCCTCCATAATAGAGCCTCTTCTGTTTCCCACTACTCCCTGCATTCTTCCCTCACTCCAGCCAGACCACATTTCTGATCATTCTGCTGACCCATGGAGCTCAGGCAAAGATGGCCTCTTGAGTGCTCTTTTGGACTCGAGATAGAAAGGTGTCTACAACCCACTTCCTACCCTCAAGGAAGTCATAGTCTATAGAACACAAACTGTTTCTCTTTCTGGGCCTTTGCTCTTGCTGTTTCCCTGGATCTGGAATGTTCTTGTCCCTTCACCCTCATCCCGCCTACTGCAATCCCATGTGTACTTCAAGGGTCCTCTCAAATGCCAGCTGCTTTGTGAAGATTGTTGGGTTCCTCCTCTCAGTAACCTCTCTCCCCACTCTGATCTCCCAGAGCACTATTTAATATCCTCTTTAGCACTTGTCAGAGGTTCCTTGACCTTTTGGACATTTGGAAACGAACCTGTTCCTTTTTACTTGCTTGGAAGTTATTTGAGGTAGGGCTATATTTTATTTTATTTTGAAAAAAGCAGTCACTCATATCCAGTGCAATTACTTACACAAATTTGTGTTCAATAATTATCAAAATGAATTGAAGGAGAAGGGGGGCAAAATTCTTGAAGCTTAGGATAAGGAGGGGCTTCCTGGGGAGTTGGGAGGCCTTGGCCAAGAGAACATATTATAGATAGCACTGACCTTGGAGTCACAAGACCTGGGCCCTCTTTACTTTATTTACCAAGTTTATGAACTTGGGCAAATCATTAATCTTTTGAAGGCTTGGTTTCTCTGGATGTAAAATGGGGGCATAATAATGGCTGTTTCACAGGGTTGTTGTAAAGTGAGACAATATTTGTGAATATACTTTATGAACCATAAAACTCTATGCAATATAAGGCATTTTCAACTCTCTAGTGGCACTGGCCCTGCAGGTGTTACCACAGTGTCTCTTTGCTGGACTGAGGGGCCAACAACCATCTGAGGTCCATCTTTTAGCTCTGTTTATTGTATCTCCCTCCGCCCCTTGAATTCATGGGTAAGCTTACTCAGGACATTGTGGGGCTGCATATCTCCCACCAGTCGTGGGCTGGCCGGCATGTTCTTCATCTTTGCCTCTTGCCCTTGGCTTGAGATCTGGTTCAGTGAAAATGGTCGTTGAGGCTGGGTGCCGTGGCTCAGCCTGTAATCCCAGCACTTTGGAAGGCCGAGGTAGGAGGATCACATGAGCCTGGGAGTTCGAAACCAGCCTGGACCCACAGAGTAAGACCCTGCCAGGCCGGGCGCGGTGGCTCAAGCCTGTAATCCCAGCACTTTGGGAGGCCGAGACGGGCAGATCACGAGGTCAGGAGATCGAGACCATCCTGGCTAACACGGTGAAACCCCATCTCTACTAAAAATACAAAAAACTAGCCGGGCGAGGTGGCGGGCGCCTGTAGTCCCAGCTACTCCGGAGGCTGAGGCAGGAGAATGGCGTAAACCCGGGAGGCGGAGCTTGCAGTGAGCTGAGATCCGGCCACTGCACTCCAGCCGGGGCAACAGAGCAAGACTCTGTCTCAAAAAAAAAAAAAAAAAGACCCTGCCGCTACAAAAAAATTAGCCAGCGCAGTGGCACATGTCTGTAGTCCCAACTAGTCGAGAGGCTGGACATGGGAGGATCTCTTGAGCCAGGGAGGGTGATTGTGTCACTGTACTCCAGGCTGGGTGACAGAGCAAGACCCTGTCTCAAATAAATAAATAAATGCACACATAAAAAAGGTTGTTGATGGAATGACAAGCCCCACTTGACTGCAGCACAGCTCTTTTGTGACGTAAGCAATATCCTAGTGTATTGACATTTAGGATGCTTTGCTCCTTGCCTTAGATATGGAGTTGAAGGAAAATCACGAATGAAAGAGTCTTTGTCAGGAGTCTGCGGGTTTATTGACTCCCAAGATGGTTGTGTCTCAGGTTAATCTGTGAAAGCACAGGACCTGAAGCGTAGCCACAGCCTGCCTTAAAGTCTGCTTTACCTCCCATCCTATCCCTTCATGTTTTCCAGAGAAATATTTTTGAAAAGACCAGACAACATCCTAGAATTTGCTGCAGGTGAGTAAGGCAGCATCGGTTTTGGGTATCTGACAAAGCCAGCACTGGGAGCATGTTTATGAGTTTAGACTTGAATAAGCCCAGGATTCTCCCTGCAGAGTCTGGGGTACTCCTTCACCTGATGTCCCCCAAGGAAACTTTTTCTCAGCTTTTTCTTTCCTCCATCATCATTTCCTCAAAATGAGGACAGACCAGAAATGAGGCAGAACTTCCTCATGGTGAGGATCGTTAAGAATTTTGAGATTCCCAAAGGAACACAGCGGCAGCTTTTCCCTTGGGAATCTTAAAACAGGGCTCTCAACCCTAGCTGTGCATCAGAATCACCTGGGGAGCTTTTAGAAATACTGATGCTCAGGCCCCACGCCCAGAGTTTTATTTAATTAGTCTGGGGTGGGGCCCAGCATACAGAGCTTTAAAGACTCCCCAGGTGATTCTAATGGACTGGCTGCCCGAGATGCCTTAAGGTCAATGGTATTTAGAGGGAAAGGATGGGTCCGACAATTTCTTGGGTCCTGTTAGTCCTGAGAATTGGGTACTTCCCAGACCTCAAACCATTGCTAATGGAATCTCAATACGCCTTTGCTAGCGCAGCAGATGCTGCCTCTGATTCACAGTATGCTGGGTGTATAAAAACCCTCATCTGGCGTCATCCTGTGAGAGCTTGGCTCTCCTCTGAGAGGGTATTCTCAGAGAAGGCGTGCTCGCTCAGAGACGGGAGCTGGTAAGCCGAGCTGAGACAAGAATAATACTTGGCATTTATTTGGGCCCCAAGATGGGCCTGGAGCAGAAAACCCAGAGAATCCCTGAGCCCTCTGATGGCTCTCTGTGCGTCAGCAGGCGGAGGAGCAAACGGTGCAGCACAGGGTAGGTGGGGGGTGGGGGCAGGCACAGCGTGGAGGGGCGGCAGCCAGCCTCTGGGCGCCCTTCCTGGGAATGTTGGAGCTGGCAGACTCAGAACTGCTTGGGTGGGGGCAGTGACCGCTCATTTTACCATATTACATTGTAAAGCAGGGCCACTAGTAGCAGTCCTGCTAGTACCAAGCCATTCTAACTTTTTGGTGGAGTAAGCTGTTTCCTTCCGTGGGTAAGTCTTTTCCCTTTGGGTATAGATGATGTCTTCTTTTTGATTTTTATCCCAGACTACTTCACGGATCCAAGACTTCCCAGCAAGATTCACATGCAGCTAATTAAAGACAAGAAAGTGGCTTAATTAGCAAAATCATGATGCTCGGCTGTTGGGAGAGACCAGACAGAATCCAGCCTCAGGGTGCGTGTTAACCTCACTTACAGACAGAGGCTTCTTTACTCTTGTGAAAATAAGCTCTGGTTTGTTGGTCCAGGGTGTGTGTGAAAGAAATCAAGTGGAGAATTTAAAAGAGAAGTTTAATGCAAATGTTTAGTTTTTCCTATACTGTTTTGGGGAATTAGGGACTGTGAAGAGAGGCCCAGGGTTGATCTGTCATGTCAGTATCAGGAAGCTTCTTAATGTAGTGGAATGGATTAAGAGAGTGGAATTGGCAGTACAGTTCAGGGGTAAAGATGGCAACAGGGAGATGGGGAGGGGACCATTAGCATCAAGATGATGGTCCTGCTGGTGGTCTTTCCCGTGTGACCTTGGTGGTGAGAGGAGAGATGTTTCCATTGCTGCTGGAAGGGGTGGGAGCAGTTTCCCTCCTTGCATCTTGGATTGGGCACTTTCCCATTCCTGCCTCATCTTCAAGCCAGGCTGTGCCATTGAGGCCACCACAAGTTTTTCAGGCAGACTGATTCCTGAAATGATACTGAAAGTGGGATTAAAAAAAAAATGAGGTGGGAAAAGGTCACACTCCTAATCTAGTGGAACCATTTTTGTTTTGCAGGGTCAGCTGGAGGCATGAGAGCCCTCCTGCCATCAGTGTGGGTTTCCAAGCTGCCTTGGGCTCTGTCTACTGTCGCAAAAGCTTTCAAAGATATTCATTAAACACAGACCTTCCTGCTCTCTCTGCTTTATTTCACTCAAGAGGAGGAAACCATCCTTCATGGGAGGGCTGCTCTGCCCCACTTTGACGTGTGAGGCAGCAGGCCTGTTTCCGCTTTCAGGGCAGCCAGGGGCCTCTTGCTGGGTCAGTGGGCTATCATGCCCACCCCCCGAGAAGAACACCACTGATCACGGGGGCACAGAAACAAGCGAGTCGATGCTTCAGCTGTGGTTTTGTTTTCTTGTTTGTCTTACTTCCTGGGTTACTGTACAGAGTGTAAGGTGATGATTAACTTTGATTTCCATAGAAGCAATTGTAAGAGGAATTGGGCTGGAAGGACATCAAGATAATGTGAGATTAGCCACAGAAAACCCATTCAGGGTCATGGATATTGTGAAATATGTGCCCAACAAGGGGTTTAGGAGTTGTGGGCTTTGTTCTCGAGGACTTTGGGGAACTTGCTGCCCATCCACTTGATTTCAGGTAAGAAGTATGGGAGTAGACCAGATGGCCTCAGGAAGTCCTTTTCAGGCCTAGGAGCTTGGGGGTCTTTCGTGGTTATGTCCTACCCCTCTGGCCTACACGATCCGCTGGCTCCACTGTAGAAAGAACCTCTCACCTGTGCGTTACTTGTCAACATCACCATAGCAACAGAAGCCCAGACCAAAGCAGGGGTTGTATTATTTTTATTTGCCTTGTCTCTGTCGGCCTTGTTCCTAGCTGCCATCACCTGCAGTAGTAGAAAGGGCAACAAAACAGCGTGTTTAAAGAACTATTAAAAGTATACATAATAAGCTATGGAATAGGAACTTGAGGAGTTATTTTTAGTGCCTTCAGAGTCACACTTCAGGAGCTATGGCACTGACAATAAGATATCCTTCTTTAGAAAATCCAAACGAACACTTTAGCAAAAAACACACATCTACTAAGGACCTCTGATGTGAAGTGTTGCATTAGACAATGCGAGAACTTTTCCTGGGGAAAGAGACCTGGAACAATGTGGGGAGAGAGCAAAGCATTTTCCAAGATGCTGTAGCACATGATTTAATACTGGGAGAGTATAGTGGTTCATTCTTGGGGGAGTTTCCTGGCAGAAATAAGAAATCCTTTTCTTTTAAAATATTTACACTTGAGGGACATTTCAATGCCTGCCTGAGTAAAGAATGAATTTAGCACATGTTCATAGGGCATCTACTTTGTGTGAGATGCTGTGCTATGTCCTGGGGCAAGACATAAAGATAGTCCCGCCACAGAGTTGTTTATAGTCTGAGGAGATGGGCTTCTTTTCTCCCATAACTTTACCTGTCTAAGTATCTCACCTATTAGACTGAAAGCTCCATAAGGGCAGGGACCAAACCTGAAAACCTAACTTGTTCACTACTGAATTCCTGACTCCTAGCAGTCTTTGGCAAATAGCAGGCACTCAGCAAGCATTTGCAGAGAACATGCTTGTCTGCATAATTGAATGAGCAGTCGCATGACATCAATTGCTATATTGGCATTTATATACCTCTGATGGAAGTAGGCACATAATATAAGGGGAGGTAGAAGAAAAAGCACCAGGTTTGCCTGGGAGAGTGAGGGCAATCCCATGAGAACTGGCATGTGATGGATTAGAAAGGGTTTGCCAGCCAGGCACGGTGGCTCACACCTGTAATCCCAGCACTTTGGGAGGCCGAAGCAGGCAGATCACAAGGTCAGGAATTTGAGACCAGCCTGGCCAATATGGTGACACCCCGTCTCTACTAAAAATACAAAAACGGCCGGGCGCGGTGGCTCAAGCCTGTAATCCCAGCACTTTGGGAGGCCGAGACGGGCGGATCACGAGGTCAGGAGATCGAGACCATCCTGGCTAACACGGTGAAACCCCGTCTCTACTAAAAAAATACAAAATTAGCCGGGCGAGATGGCGGGCGCCTGTAGTCCCAGCTACTCGGGAGGCTGAGGCGAGAGAATGGCGTAAACCCGGGAGGCGGAGCTTGCAGTGAGCTGAGATCTGGCCACTGCACTCCAGCCTGGGCGACAGAGCGAGACTCCGTCTCAAAAAAAATAAATAAATAAATAAATAAATAAAAATACAAAAACTAGCCAGGCGAGGTAGCACACACTTGTAGTCCCAGCTACTCGGGAGGCTGAGGCAGAAGAATCATTTGAACCCGGGAGGTGGAGGTTGCAATGAGCCGAGATCGTGCCACTGCACTCCAGCCTGGGTGACACAGGAGACTCAGTCAGTCTCAAAAAAAAAAAAAGGGGTTTGACAGGCAGATCTGGGAAGACAGTAGTCAAGAGCACCTTGGTGCTTCCACTCTGCTGAGCAGAATGGTGGTAGCAAGTCCTTTTTGTCACCTGCTTATCCTTATCCTTTTCTTCCTTGCTAACGGAACTCCAGGTTTGCTGAGGGCAGTAGCGGGTTCACCCCCAGGTAGTGGATGGAATTTGGTCTGGGCCAGCCATAACAATGGCATTCCCTGACTTCCCAGGCTTCCTTGCAGCTCGGGGCAGCCATTTATTCATGGGCTAGAGGTAAAAGTGTGCTGGGGGTTCTACAAAAACCTTTGCTTTTCTTAACAAAAAACCAGAGTTGGGGACAACAGATTAGGTTGGAATAACCCTCCCCTTTCTGATTTGTACCTGAATGTGATGTCTTGAGCTATACAGTCATTTTTTTTTTTTTTTTTTTTTGAGACAGAGTGTTACTCTGTTGCCCAGGCTAGAGTGCAGGGGCGCAATCTTGGCTCACTACAACCTCTGCCTCCCAGGTTCAAGCGATTCTCCTGCCTCAGCCTCCCGAGCAGGTAGGATTACAGGCATGCGCCACCATGCCCAGCTAATTTTTGTATTTTTAGTAGAGACAGGGTTTCACCATGTTGGTCAGGTTGGTCTCAAACTCTTGGCCTCATGTGATCCGCCCGCCTTGACCTCCCAAAGTGCTGGGATTACAGGCGTGAGTCACCGCACTCAGCCTGAGCAGCCATCTCAAGACCATGAGGTAACCAGTGTGAGGGTGAAAGCCAGACCTCTAGAACAGCAGAAAGGGAAGATGGGGAGACCCTGAGGTCCTGATGGCATCTTTGAGCACTTAAACAGCCCAGAAATCACCCACCTACCTTCAGACTTCTTGGCAAATGAGAATAGTGAATCTCTTTTGTTTCAAAATCAAACCAGAGTTTACATCCTGTTCCACCACTTACTAGATGTCTGGCCTTGTCCAAATCACTTCACTTCCTTGAGCACTGGGTTTCTCATCTATAAGACCTACAATACCCACCTCTCCAGGTCGTTTGGATTAGAGATAAAGAATGGACAGTACCCTGGGGCATGGGAGATGTTTGCTAGTGGCATACCCCTTGGGTGATGCATGAAGTACAAGGGTAGGTGTGGTGATAGGAAAAGCCAGATAAGAAGGTAGGACAAATCAAAGGGTACTGTGTACTAGGCAAAGGAGGTTAGGTTTTTATCTTGTAGGCAATGGAGAGCTAGCAAATAATTGTAAGCCGAGAGGAATTTATAAAGAGATTTGTATTGAGAAAGTATAATAGCGTCGAAGACAAATTAGGGGAAACTAAGTCTAGAAATGGGAAGACCTGTAGGGAGACGATCATAATTGTCCAAGCTGTTTGGGCATGGTGGCTCACACCTGTAATCCCAGCACTTTGGGAGACTGAGGCGGACGTGAGGTCAGGAGTTCGAGACCAGACTGGCCAACATGGTGAAACCCTGTCTCTACCAAAAAACCCCACTAAAATTAGCTGGGTGTAGTGGTGCACACCTGTGTTCTCAGCTACTTAGGAAGTTGAGATGGGAAGATCCCCTGAGCCTGGGAGGTCAAGGCTGCAGTGAGCCGAGGTCGCGCCACTGTGCTCCACTGTACTCCAGCCTGGGCAACAGTGAGACTCTTTTTTTTTGTTTGTTTTTTTTAAAATAATTGTCCAAGCTGTCATTGTCTCTCACCTGCACCATTTCAGTTGCTTCTTACCCTGGTCTCTGCTGACTCTCTGTCCACTATTTCAGCTGGGAATGTATTTAGGTGTAGGTAACAGAAAACGAAATTTATAGTGACTTAAACAAATAACGGGGTCATTTTTCTCACCTAAACAGTTCAGCAGTAGGCAAGAGTCAAAGGGTCAATGATGTTGACAAGTACCCAGACCAGGATTTTTCTGTCCTCACTCTACCAGCTTAGCCTGTCCCTTCGTGGCTGTGAGGCCTCCTGCACTCTCAGGTGTCCTCTTTACATTTCAGGCAGGGAGAAGGGCAGAGAGTTGCACCAGCTGACTTTGTCCCTTTTTATCAGCAAAGACAAGCTTTCTCCGAAGGTCTCCCACCTCCCCGTCACTGGCCAGACCAGGGTCACGCGGCCTATCCTAAGCTCAACAGAGACCAGGAAGGGGAGGAAAACTGCTGGGTGAGACCCAAATCAGCATCTGTCCCACCTGCACTCCCTGATCCATCTTCTATGTAACAGCTAGGATAATTCTTGTTTTAAAGTTTAATTGTATTGATTTGTGAGACAGTCTTGTTCTGTCACTCAGGTTGGAGTACAGTGTAGCTCACTGGAACTTCAAACTTTTGGGCTCAAACAGTCCTCTTACTTCAGCCTCCCTAGTACTAGGACTACAGGCATATGCCACCACTAATTTAAAAAAATTTTTTGTAGGCTGGGTGCGGTGGCTCACACCTGTATTCCCAACACTTTGGGAAGCCAAGACAGTGGATCACTTGAGGTCAAGAGTTCGAGACCAGCCTGGCCAACATGGTGAAACCTCATCTCTACTAAAAATACAAAAAAAATTAACTGGGTATGGTGGTACACACTTGTAATCCCGACTACTTGGGAGGCTGAGGTAGGAGAATCGCTTGAACTCAGAAGGCAGAGGTTGCAGTGAGCTGAGATCATGCCACTGCACTCCAGCCTGGATGACAGAGCAAGACTCCATCTCAAAAAAAAAATTTTTTTTTTGTAGGCATGGGTTGCCTAGGTTGCAGTGTTGTCCAGACTGGCTCAAACTCCTGGGCTCAAGTGATCCTCTTGCCTCAGTCTCTCAAAATGTTGGGATTATTGGTGTTAGCCTCCACACCTGGCCTAGAATGATCTTTTAAGAAACTGAAACCAGCCGGGCGTGGTGGCTCACGCCTGTAATCCCAGCACTTTGGGAGGCCGAGGTGGGCGGTCACGAGGTCAGGAGATGGAGACCATCCTGGCTTACACAGTGAAACCCCATCTCTACTAAAAGTACAAAAAAATTAGCCGGGCGTAGCGGCGGGCGCCTGTAGTCCCAGCCACTCGGGAGGCTGAGGCAGAATGGCGTGAACCCGGGAGGCGGAGCTTGCAGTGAGCCGAGATCGCGCCACTGCACTCCAGCCTGGGGGCAGAGCGAGACTCCGTCTCAAACAAAAACAAAAACAAAAACAAAAACAAAAACAAAAAAAAAAAGGAACTGAAATCAGAGTATGCCCTCTCCTGCCTAAAACCCATTAGTGGTTTCCCATGAGCTTAAAATCCAGATGGCACTCCAGGGGCTACAAAGCTTTGCAAGACCCCATCCACCTCTCAGAGTTACCTACTCTTTCCCTCTCACGTCACTATGTTCTAGCCACACTGATCTTTTTTCTGTTCCTCAAACATGCCAAGGTAGTTTCCATTTTAGTGCCTTTGAACTCTCCCTGATTTCTCTGCTCCAGATGTTCACATGGCTCCTGATGGAAGTTGGAATGCCCTGTGCTGAAAGGAAGAGAGAACTCCACCATGAGTGGCTTAAACAAACAGGGCTTGCTTTTCTCCCATAGTGAGTCTGGGGGTGGTGGCTGCTGGCCTTGGTTCAGGACCTGCATCTCTCTAGAGTTTCCTTTCTTTCTCTCACGATCAGAGGAGGACCAGGAGGACCAGAAGGACCAGGAAGGGACTCTGCCAATGCAATTGTCTTTTTTTTTTTTTTTTTTCCAGAAAAGTGAGAGCTTTCCCTCCACCACAGCTGACTTTCATTGGCCAGAACTGTGGACGTGCCCCCTCTTGAAGGGAGGCTGGAAAATGGAGTATTTCAGCAGCCAACAGTGCCCTAGACAGCTTCTTGTCACTGCCACAGAGTCCTTTCCTAGTGAGCCAACTAAAGTAGCCTCCCCCAGATATTTTTAAATATTTAACTAAAAAATACCTTCCCTTTGTACAGGCACAGTGGCTCAAGCCTGTAATCCCAGCACTTTGGGAGGCCAAGGCAAGTGGATCACGAGTTCATGAGATTGAAACCATCCTGGCCAACATGGTGAAACCTCATCTCTACTAAAAATACAAAAATTAACTGGGTGTGGTGGCAGACGCCTGTAATCCCAGCTCCTCAGGAGGCTGAGGCAGGAGAGTTGCTTGAACCTGGGAGGTGGAAGTTGCAGTGAGCCAAGATGGCACCACTGTACTCCAGCCTGGAGACAGAGTGAGACTCCATCTAAAAAAAAAAAAAAAAAATATATATATATATATATACACACACACACACACACATACACACACACACACACACACACACACATACACACACACACACACACACACACACACACACACACATATATATACCCCAGTCATTCTTCTCACATCACTTTGTTTTGTTTTATTCATATCCCCTATCACTGTCTGATATTATCTTGGTTATTTTGTTGTTACTATCTGTGGCCCCAAGAATGCATGCTCCAGTGAGGCCTTGTCAGCCCTGTTCATCACTCTGTGACCAGCACCCACAGTAGGGTCTTTTTGTAGAGATGGGTTGCCCAGATTGCCTTGTTGTCCAGGCTGGTCTCAAACTCCTAGGCTCAAGTGATCCTCTTGCCTCAGCCTCTCAAAGTGTTGAGATTACAGGTCTGAGCCTCCACACCTGGCCTAGAATGATCTTTTAAGAAACTGAAATCAGAGTATGCACTCTCCTGCAGTCTCAGTGTAACCTCCACCTCCTGGATTCCAGCAATTTTTCTGCCTCAGCCTCCTGAGTAGTTGAGATTACAGGTGTGCGCCACCACACCCAGCTAATTTTTGTATTTTTACCAAGTTGGTCAGGCTGGTCTTGATCTCCTGACCTCGTGCAGGTCAATATGCATTTGCTGAAAGATAAGTTGATGGGGTGTTGGAAGACTGAACTGCAGGATGAGGCCTTGATACATGCAGTGGCATGAAAACAGGAGGTGAATTCTAAACATATTTAGGAAGGGGAATTGGCAGGACCTGTAATTTGAATGGGATGGAGTTATTACAGAAATTGTAGATTCTAGAATGACTTCCAGGTTTTTTGCATGGGAAGAAGAGGAATGCTGGACTCATTCACTAATACAGAGGGGAAGCAGGTAGGGGCAGGGGAAATGGGGAGATGAATTTTGGCCAAAAGGTTTCCACTGAGTTTGCAACTGGGTCATGGTGATGTGAACATGAATAACTTCAGTGGGGTAAGCAGAAGTCAGATTGTGATAAACTTGGTGGCAATTGTGAGATGAAGACATGGAATTACATTCACAGTGCCCTTGAAGACAGCTTTCTAGGAGCATGGCTGGGAGAGGAAATGGAGAAAGGGCAGTCGTTGGAAGGGGAAGCAGGGTCAAGGGTGGGTTCTTGTAATGGGAGATGTTTGAGCATCCAGTAATTTGATGCTTTCATCTCTTCTGATATATTTTACTTTTAAGCTAAACTTAGGAGTGTCTTGAAATTGCTGCTCAGATTGGATCTGATATCCCGAGAGCAAACACACAAGCTAATAAGCTGGCTACAGGCAGGCCTGCTTTGCCACCTAGTGACCTTCAGCAACCCCTCCCTGTCAGGTTCCTCATCTTCAAAATTGGAGCAGTAGTTCTCCTTAGGCTTGCAGTAAGGACTGCCTCAGTGTGTGGTTGCCTTGCTGTGTCTACCGGGTGGGAAGGAAGGGCAACGTCTGGAAAGCAGGCCACTCTCAGTCTAGCTGGACTGGCCTCTGCTGCCCTCTCCTGGGCATGTCTGCAGAGTTGACACACTGTTCAGAGAATGCGGGCTCAAGGCCTGAGTGGAGTGTCAGCAGGAGGGAGAGAAGAGGAAAGAAGGCTAGGCTGGGAGTGGGAAAATAGTAACAAACACACAGATTCCTGTAATAGAAAGTTCTTTACATGTTACAAAGACCAGGGCCTTAGCCCTGGGCAGTGCTGCTTCAATGAGTACCTTAGATGTTTACTTCTTTCTTCTTTTTTTTTGCGATGGAGTCCACAGGCTGGAGTGCCGTGGTGATATCTCCGCCCACTGCAACCTCTGCCTCCTGAGTTCAAGTGATTCTCATGCCTCAGCCTCCCGAGCAGATAGGATTACAGGCATGTGCCACCATGCCCAGCTAATTTTTGTATTTTTAGTAGAGACGGGGATTCACCATGTTGGTCAGGTTTGTCTCAAACTTGTGATCTCAAGTGATCCACCCACCTTGGCCTCCCAAAGTACTTGGATTATAGGCGTGAACCACCGTACCCATTCAATGTTTACTTTTTTAAAGTATCTGAAGAGAAACCTTGCAAATTGATTATTCATTCATTTATTCATTCACTTATTCACTCATTCAACAAATATTAGGGCATATTATATACTCAAGATGCAAAGTCTTGGGAATAAGACACACTCCTCAAGGAACCCATGGTCTAGTGAGTGAAGACAGATATATAGATACATAGATAATTACAGTACAATTTCAAAAGTAAAATGTAAGATGCACAGTGTATTCTTGATTACATGTATTCAATAGTTAATATGTTTTGGATCTGTGTCCCCACCCAAATCTCAGGTCAAATTGTAATTCCCAATGTTGAAGGTGGGACTGGTGGGAGGTGATTGGATCGGGGGGTGGTTTCTCATGAATGGTTTAACACCATCCCCTTGGTGCTGTTCTCATGATAGTGAGTTCTCTTGAGATCTGGTTGTTTAAAAGTATGTAACACCTTCCCACTCTCTCTTGGTCCTGGTACTGCCATGTAAGATATTTATTCCATCTTTGCCTTCTGCTATGATTTGAAGCTTCCTGAGGCCTCCCCAGAAGCAGTTGCTGCCATGCTTCCTGTACAGCCTATGAAACCATGAGCCAATTTTTCTTTATAAATTACCTGCTCTCAGATAGGTTTTTTGTTGGTGGTGGTGGTTTTTTTTTTTTGTTTTTGTTTTTTTGGGATGAAGTCTTGCTCTTTTGCCCAGGCTGGAATGCAGTGGCACAATCTTGGCTCACTGCAACATCTGCCTCCCAAGTTCAAGTGATTCTCCTGCCTCAGCCTCCTGAGTCGCTAGGATTACAGGTGTATGCCACCACACCTGGCTAATTTTTTGTATTTTTAGTAGAGTCGGGGTTTCACCATGTTGGTCAGACTGGTCTCAAACTCCTGACCTTGTGATTCACCCACCTTGGCCTTCCAAAGTGCTGGGATTACAGGCATGAGCCACTGCACCTGGCCTTCAGGTATTTCTTTATAGCAATGTGAGAAGAGACTAATACATAAAATTGATTCTGAGGAGTAGGGCATTGCTATAAAGATACCTGAAGATGTGGAAGCAGCTTTGGAATTGGGTAACTGGCAGAGGTTGGAAGAGTGTGGTGTGGAGGGCTCAGAAGAAGATAGGAAGATGAAGGAAAGTTTGGAACTTCCTAGAGACTTGTTAAATTGTTGTGACAAAAATGTTGATAGTGACATGGACAAAAAGTCTAGGCTGATGAAGTCTCAGAAGGAGATGAAGAACTGATTGGGAACTGGAGCAAAAGTCACCTTTGTTATATGTTAGCAAACAACCTGGTGGTATTGTGCCCCATCCTAGGGATCTGTGGAACTTTGAACTTGAGAGTGATGATTTAGGGTATCTGGTGGAAGAAATTTCTAAGCAGCAAAGCACTCAAGATATGGACTGGCTGTTTCTAACAACCTATCTCATATGCATGAGCAAAGAAATGATGTAAAATTGGAACTTATATTTAAAGGGGAAGTAGAGCATAAAAGCTTTAGAAAAATTTTCAGCCCAGTCATGTGATAGAATAGAAAAGCCCATTTTCAGGGGAGAAATTCCAAGCAGGCTACAGAAATTTGCATAAGTAAAAAGGAACCAAGTGCTAATATCCAAGACAATGGGGAAAATGCCTTGAAAGCATTTCAGAGACCTCCACATGCAGTCCCTCCCATCATACACCAGGAGCCCTAAGAGAGAGGAATGGTTTCGTGGGCCAGGCCCAGGGTCCTGCTGTCCTGCGCAGCCTCAGGACACTACTGCTCATATCCTGGCCATTCCAGTTCCAAAGGGGCCAAGGTACTGCTCAGAGAGTGCAAACCCTAGGCCTTGGTGGCCTTCATGTAGTGTTAAGCCTGTGGGTGCACAGAGTGCAAGAGCTGAAGCTTGAGAACCTCTGCCTAGATTTCAGAGGATGTATGGAAAAGTCTGGATGTCCAGGCAGAACCCTGCTGGTAAGGGTGGAGCCCTCACAGAGACCCTCTATTAGGGCAGTGCAGAGAGGAAATGTGGGGTTGGAGCCCCGCAACACAGTCCCCACTGGGGCACTGCCTAGTGGAGCTATGAGAAGCAGGCCACCACCTTCCAGACCCTGAAATGTTTGAGCCACTGACAGCTTGCATCCTTAACCTCAAAAAGTTCCAGTCACTCAATGCCAGCCCATGAGAACAACTGTAGGGTCTGAACCCTGCAAAGCCATAGGGCAGAGCTGCTCAAGGCTTTGAGAGCCCACTTCTTGCACCCCTGTGCCCTGAGTGTGAGACATGGAGTCAAAGGAGATGATTTTGGAGTTTTAAGATTTAATAACTGCCCTGCTGGGTTTCAGACTTGTGTGGGGCCTGTAGCCCCTTTCTTTTGACTGATTTCTCCCTTTTCAAACAGGAATATTTACCCAATGCCTATACCTTCATTGTATCTTGGAAGTAACCAACCTGTTTTTGATTTTACAGGCTCATAGGTCGAAGGGACTAGCCTTGTCTCAGATGAGACTTTGGACTTTTGAGTAATGCTGGAAGGAGTTAAGACTTCAAGGGACTGTTGGGAAGGCATGATTGTATTTTGCAACATGAGAAGGACATGAAATTGGGAAGTGTCCAGGGGTGGAATATTTTTGGATCTGTGTCCTCTCTCAAATATCATGTTAAATTGGAATCCCCAGTGTTGGAGGTGGGGCCTGGTGGGAGGTGATTGGATCATGGGAGAGGGTTTCTTATGAATAGTTTAGCACCATCCCCTTGGTGCCTTTCTTGTGATAGTGAGTTCTTGTGAGATCTGATTGTTTAAAAATGTGTAGCACTTCCCCCAACCTTTGATCCTGCTTCTGCCATGTAAGATGCTCTCCCCACTTTGCCTTCTACCATGATTAGAAGCTTCCTGAGGCCCTTCTGGAAGCACATACTGCCATACTTCCTGTACAGCCTGTGGAACTGTGAGCCAATTAAATCTCTTTTCTTTATAAATTGTCCAGTCTCAGGTATTTCTTTATAGCAATGTGAGAACAGGCATAGCTTTGTTAGGAATAATTTTTTTTTTTTGAGATGGAATCTCGCTCTGTCACCAGGCTGGAGTGCAGTGGTGTGATCTCAGCTCACTGCAACCTCCAACTCCCTGTTTCAAGCGATTCTCCTGCCTCAGTCTCCTGAGTAGCTGGGATTACAGGCATGCACCACCATGCCCAGCTAATTTTTGTATTTTTAGTAGAGATGGGGTTTCACTATGTTGGCCAGGATGGTCTCGATCTCCTGACCTTGTGATCCACCTGCATCAGCCTCCCAAAGTGCTGGGATTACAGGCATGAGCCACGGCACCCAGCCAGGACTAATCTTGAATAAAATCCAAACACAATGTCTGTCTGGCTTTGAAATACACCACTGTATGATTTCTTTTCCTCTGTGATGCCCCTTCAATGGTAAAGTAACATGGTAAAGTAACCTTGTGAAATTCCATAACCAAACCAACGAGGAAGAAAGAGTAGCTGTTTAGAGCTGCGAGAAATATCTAAAAAATACTTATCTAGGTGAGAAGTATCAAAAAAATGTATCTCAGTTCTCATATTTAAAGGTACTATAGGCCGGGCACAGTGGCTCAGGCCTATAATCCCAGCACTTTGGGAGGCCAAGACGTGTGGAACACCTGAGGTTGGGAGTTCGCAACCAACCTGACCAACATGGTGAAACCCCATCTCTATTAAAAATACAAAAAATTAGCTGGCTGTGATGGTGCATGCCTGTAATCCCAGCTACTTCGGAGGCTGAGGCAGGAGAATCGTTTGAACCCAGGAGGCAGAGGTTGCAGTGAACCAAAATCACACCATGGCAGTCCAGCCTAGGCAACAAGAGTGAAACTCTTGTCTCAAAAAAAAAAAAAAAAGATAAAAAGGTACTATAGTGGATACTGTGGTGCCACCCAGATGCCCACCCCCATCAGGACTGAAGCATTCATGCTTGTCCTCCCCCCAGCACTTCTGGGAATTTTGGGTGACTGACAGTTCCCAGTTGCACTAGCATTTCCGGGAATTTGGGTGACTGACAGTTCCCAGCTGAGCTTCCTCCAGGAGTTGCCCTCAACTGAAAATTCATTCAAGATTATGCCCCCTCCTAAGACAGCCTGCATCTACTGATCAGTGTGGAAGTATATTCTCCTGCATGATTCTAATTTCCTTGTCTCGGTGGGGCACAACTCTGCAGGGCCACAATAGTTCCTGAGTTCCTGCTCTCCAGTTCTAAGGCCTTCACTTTCTCCCAATGTTGTTGATCCTGAGAGCATGACTTAATGAACTTCTTTTTTATTTTACTCAAATCTCCATCTGAGAGTATGTTTCCCGAGGAACCCAGCCTGACAGTCAGTGCCAAGAGTGCTGAGGAAGCACATTTTTTTTTTTTTTTTTTTTGGAGACGGAGTCTTGCTCTGTCGCCCAGGCTGGAGTGCAGTGGCCGGATCTCAGCTCACTGCAAGCTCCACCTCGGGTTTACGCCATTCTCCTGCCTCAGTCTCCCGAGTAGCTGGGACTACAGGCACCCGCCACCTCGCCCGGCTAGTTTTTTGTATTTTTTAGTAGAGACGGGGTTTCACCATGTTAGCCAGGATGGTCTCGATCTCCTGACCTCGTGATCCACCCATCTCGGCCTCCCAAAGTGCTGGGATTACAGGCTTGAGCCACCGCGCCCGGCCGGAAGCACATTCTAAAATGAGATTCTAAACTGGAAATACCTGCTGGCCCGCTGACAGGGAGGGCCATTAGCAGTAGGTGGAGCATGGAGAGTCCCTAGCAGGGGATCAGTGCAACTGTCAAAGCTTTCACTAGTGCTGAACTGGGATGGGATCCTGGGGCAAGGTAATGCTTAGTGGGGGAAATATATCAGGTCGAATAAATATATCAGATTTTATAAAGACAATGGAATTGGATGGCTAGCTGGAGGCAATTAATGCATTGGACAAAGGCAATGAAAGGTTGAGGGTGACTGATTACCAAATAAAGGCTAAGAGTGAAAGCCCAAGGCCCTCTTTAGCAATTTAAAAGATATTTTTTATCTTTTGCATCTAGAGGCCCCCAAAAATTGAGAATAAGGTCCAATATTTAATTGTTAAGAGTTGCAGAGCTCCAGAGAAGTTTGAATTCTTAACTGTGGCAAGAAGAAGTGAGACCCTGAGACATAGGAGTGGCGGCAGCTGGGTTAATGCTTTAAAAAAATCTTGAATTTTTGGCCGGGCGCGGTGGCTCAAGCCTGTAATCCCAGTACTTTGGGAGGCCGAGGTGGGCGGATCACGAGGTCAGGAGATCGAGACCATCCTGGCTAACCCGGTGAAACCCCGTCTCTACTAAAAAAAATACAAAAACTAGCCGGGCGAGGTGGCGGGTGCCTGTAGTCCCAGCTACTCGGGAGGCTGAGGCAGGAGAATGGCGTGAACCCGGGAGGCGGAGCTTGCAGTGAGCTGAGATCCGGCCACTGCACTCCAGCCCGGGCGACAGAGCGAGACTCCGTCTCAAAAAAAAGAAAAAAAAAAAAAATCTTGAATTTTTAAATTCTCCATCTTTTGGGCCTACAAAAGTGCCCACTTGTTCCTGGTAAAGGCTATCACTACTTCCTTACTTAAGGATGATAAAGAGGCCTCTGGCTTGCAAGACCACGCAGGTTCCCTTCAAAACCTACCCCACCTCCTCACCTGATCTGCAAACCAATAACTAGGATTGAGTACTTTTAGAACTCAGCTAAGACTCCCCTAAGAGAAAAAATACACATGCCCTGGAGATTCAAGAGGACCCTAACTAGCAAATACAGGTTGGAGATGTATGGGAGTGGATTCTGAGGCTATTGGATCAAGGAGGGTGGGACATAAAGTTTGATAAGGGAGAATATATGGATATGGGAGCCCATTCTTTTTTTTTTTTTTTTTTTTAAGACAGAGTGTCACTCTTGTTGCCTAGGCTGGAGTGTAGTGGTGTGATCTCAGCTCACTGCAACCTCCACCTTCCAGTTTCAAGCGATTCTCCTGCCTCAACCTCCTGAGTAGCTGGGATTACAGGCACATGGCTGCCACCACGCCCGGATAATTTTTGTATTTTTAGTAAAGATGGGGTTTCACCATGTTGGCCAGGCTGGTCTCGAACTGCTGACCTTGTGATCCGCCCCACCTCAGCCTCCCAAAGTGCTAGGATTACGGCATGAGCCACTCCACCCGGCCTATGGGAGCCCATTCTTATGATATGGTATTTAATACTCTGACAAAGACCCCAAGAGATGTTGCTAACATTCTGATAGTGTAACTAAGTACCCCATTTTCCAAGCGATAGTTTATTTTTTTCTCTCCTTTTCTCTTTTCTCCTTTTCCAAATGCAGTTATAGCCTTTTACCTCCTCTTTACCAGACACTCCCTACAAGGCAAGTTCATCTAACTGTGTGTTTAGAAGTCCCAGAGCAGAACTCTTACTCAAGCAGGAGGTTACCTGAAGAGACAATCTACAAGTCCATCTACAAGCCAATGTATGCCTGCTATGAGACTCTCTCACCTGGAGAGTTTTGGGCTGCTTTTCCCATGAAGGCACCAGTAGTCACCAGCTTGGCCATCCAGTAGAGAAGGCACCAAAGAGAGTATGCAGGCACCCCACTTGCCTGCTTCTTCCCCTGCATGCTATTTATGTCAGCATGCCAGGTTCCCTTTTAAAAGCATCTGCTTTCTGCTCCAAAAGCGAAGTGGTACCCTAAAAGCCAGAGGCTATACCTTCTTCCCTTAAGCTAACTGGAATAAAAAGTCGCTTTCTTTATACTAGACCTTACTCTTGTTAATTGGACTCTGCAAGCAGCAAGCACTGAACCTGTTTTGGTTACAATAGGATGGCTCTGGGAAGCTTGGAGAAAGCCATGGCCCACATTAAGTGAAGCAGGCATATGAGAACTGCTGTGGCATACAGTGGAAGAAGTATTAAATGGCTCAAAAGAGTGGGCCTGCTAGGCCTGGTGTGGTAGCTCACGCCTATAATCCCAGCACTTTGGGAGGCTGAAGTAGGAGGACTGCTTGAGTCTAGGAGTTCAAGCCCAGCCTGGGCAACATAATAAGACCCCATCTCTATTTTAAAAAAAAGAGTGGGTATGCTAGAATTAATATGTTATGTAAAGTCAGAAAACTCACCAAATGCTTATGTTCCATCAGACATCCCGAAGAATATTCACTTTCTTTAAAAGGCTCAAAAGAGTGGGCATGCGAGGCTGGGCGTGGAAAGAAGACTCAATTTCTTGAAGTGATGAAGAATGTGCTGGTAAGAGAAGCTCAGGGACTGCTGTTCTCTGTAGGCCAGGGCTGACATAGGGTATACGGTCACAGAGCTGGGCTTACTGAGAGCAGAGGGACATTAGGATGCCAGAGTCAAAGTAGCAGAATTATTGTGCTGAGCAGAAAGGTTGGAGAGGTAGCCAGGGTCTGACCAGCAGAGAACTTTGGTGATCATTAATAGAGCATGGCTTCCTGAGGACAAGATAGATGGCACTCAACAAAGATATTGTTCAATGCATTAAAAAACAAACAAACAAACAACAACAAAGAGATTAAGGATGGATGATTAGGAGGTGGAGGGCAGCCACCCTGATAAAAAGTTACAATTCCTTACTGTTTCTGCACCCACCCAGCTTAAAAAAAATTCATCTTTATTGAGGTACAATTTACCTACATTAAAATTCACCCATTTTAAATATATACTTTAATGAGTTTTACAGATATGTACAGTTGTTCAGCCATTAACACAAGATATGCAACATTTCCATCATGCCCCCAAATTTCCTTGTGGCCAGTGGTGCGCTGGATCCCACTTATGCCACCTTGTGAGATCCAGCTGTTAACTAGCCTCTCTTCTCTACTAAATGGTCAGTCATGTCACATCGGTAACTTGAAATTGGCAATGGAGGAGTATTTACACCATGGAAATCAGCAAATGCTACAAACCAGGGCTCCCTCTCCACCAAGAGCCAGTTGTTAAACATTTCCCGGGACACCACTGCTCATTCCTCTCTGCAGTCAATTCCCATCCACAGCTCTGGCCCCTAGCAACCACTGATAAATTGCCACTGTGGTCTTGCTTTTTAAAGAATTTCACATAAATGGAATCATATAGCATGTAGTCTTTTGTGTTCAACTTCTTTCATTACACTTTTAGGTTTATCACTGTTGCACATATTATTTATTTGTTCCTTTCTCTTATTGGGTAGTATTCCATTGTTTTTACAGCAGCGACAGATGTTTGGATTGTTTCCATTTGGGGACTATTATGAATAAAACTCCTATGAACTTTAACATATCATTAGTAACTTTTCATTTCTTTTTGGTAAATATCTGGGAATAGGATTGCTGTGTTAAATGGTAAGTATATGTTTTAACTTTGTAAGGAACTGCCAAACTCTTTTCCAAAGTTCCTACCCCATTCTGCATTGCTACCAGCAATGTATGACCAGTTTATCTGCATTTTTAGCAGGATTTGGTGCTGTTGCTTTTTTTTATTTCAGCCATTCTGATAGGTGTGTAGTAACATATTGTGGTTTTAATTTACATTTCTCTGATAGCTAATCATGTTGAGCATCTTTTCATATGCTTGAATAGTCTTTTGGGTGAAATATATATTCATGTTTTTTGCCCATTTTCTAAGTGGATTGTTTGTGGGGTTTTCTTTGTTTGTTTTGTTTCTTTGATAGGGGTTCACTCTGTTGCACAGGCTGGAGTGCAGTGGCATGATCACAGCTCACTATAACCTGGAACTCCTGGGCTCAAGTGTTCCTCCTTTCTCAGTCTCCCACGTAGCTGGGTCTACAGGTGTGCACTGCCACACCTGGCTAATTTTTAAATTTTTTGTAGAGATGGGGTCTCCTTATGTTATCCAGGCTGTTCTCCAACTCCTAGCCTCAAGTGATCCTCCTACCTTGGCCTCCCAAAGTGCTGGAATTACAGGCAGTTTTTTTTGTTTTGTTTTGTTTTGTTTTTACTGTTGAGTTTGAGGGTTTTTCTTTTTTAAACATACTGAAGATACTGGTGCTTTGTTAGATATGTGATTTGCAAATATTTTCTCCCAGTACCTGTCTTTTCACCCTCTTCATATGGGCTTTCCAAGAGCAAAAGTTTTTAATTTTGATAAGGTCTAAAAATCTCAATTTTTCTTTTCATGAATTGTGCTTTCGGTATCATGTCTAAGTACTCTTTGTCTAATCCTAGAATTTGAAAGTGTTCTTCTATTTTAAAAATAAGTTTTACAGTTTTACATGTTACATTTAAGTATTTAACCATTTTGAGTTAATTTTTGTAGAAAATATTAGAGTTAGATTGAGTTTCATTTTTTGCCTATGGCTGTCCAGTTGCTACAACATCACGTGTTGGAAAGGCTAGCTTTCCTCCAGTGAACTGATTTTTTTAAAAATTGAATTGAGGTAGTACCTTTTGATTGAATTGAGGTAGTACCTTTGTACTACCTCAGCACTACGTTGAATATAAAAACATTCAGACTTTCACCATTAAGTGTAATGTTAACTGTAAGCTTTTTATAGGTACTCTTTGTCAAGTTAAGGAAGTGTCTCTGTATTCTTATTTTTCTGAGAGTTGTTTTTTTCTTTAAATCACAAATGGGTGTTATTTTGTCAAATGAGTCTTCTGCATCACTTGATTTGATCTTGTGATTTTCTTCTTTAGAGTTTTAATCTGATGGATTACATTGATTGATTTTTGAATATTGAACCAGTCCTGCATCTTTGGAATAAGATGGGTGTGGTGTGTAATGCTTTTTATACATTACTGATATCTATTTACTGATATTTTGTTAACGCTTTTTGCCTCTATACTCATGAGAGATTTTGGTTTGTACTTATTTTATACTGTCTTGTCTTTTTCCCCCTCAGGGTAATACTGGCTTCATAAATGAAGCAGGAAGTGTTCTTTCCTCCTCTATTTCTATTATGTAGAATTGGTGTTAATTCTTCTTTAGACATTTGGTAGAATTCTCTAGTGAAACTATCTGGGACTGGAGATTTCCTTTCCTAGGGAGTGGGAGAAGTTTTAAATTATGAATTTAATTTCCTTAATAGTTACAGAGCTATTTAAATTATATATTTTATATTGGGTTCATTGTGGTATTTGTGTTTTTCGGTTTGGTCCATTTTGTGTAAGTTGTCAATTTCTGCGTCTAGATCCGTGGTATTCCCTTATCCTTTTGATGTTTATAGTGACAGGTTGTTTCCTTCCTGATATTGGTAATTTGTATCTTTTTGTTTTTTATCAGTTTTGCTGGTGGCCTGCCAATTTTAATAATTTTTTTCCAAAGAAAGTTATTTGTGTTATTGATTTTGTTCACTGATTTTTAAAAAATAAATCTCATTGATTTCCTGGGTTTTTTTGTTTGTTTGTTTGTTTGTTTGTTTTTGGTATCTTCATTATTCCTTGCTCATGCTTGCTTTGGGTTTCGTTTGCTCGTCTTTTTCTAAGTTCTTGAGGTGAGAATTTAGATTATTGATGTTGGACTTTTTGATTTTCCTAATGTTTACATTTAACGCTATATTTTTTCCCTCAGCACTGCTTTAGCTGTGTGACAGAAATTTTGATATGTTGTGTTTTCATTTTTATTCAGTTCAATGTATTTCTTTTTCTTTTTTTTTTTTTTTGAGACAGAGTGTCCCTCTGTGGCCCAGGCTGGAGTGCAGTGGCCAGATCTCAGCTCACTGCAACCTCTGCCTCCTGGGTTCACGCCATTCTCCTGCCTCAGCCTCCCGAGTAGCTGGGACTACAGGCGCCCGCCACGTGGCCCGGCTAGTTTTTTGTATTTTTTAGTAGAGACGGAGTTTCACCGGTTAGCCAGGATGGTCTCGATCGCCTGACCTCGTGATCCGCCCGTCTCGGCCTCCCAAAGTGCTGGGATTACAGGCTTGAGCCACCGCGCCCAGCCCCCAATGTATTTCAAAACTCTTTTTTTTCCTTAAATCATCCAGTGGAATTCCTGGGTTTATGCAATCCTCTTGTCTCAGCCACCTGAGAAGCTGAGACTTCAGGCTTGCGCCTTTGCACTCGGGCATTCAAGATATTTTTTAAAAATTTCCTTGAAACTCCCTCTTTGACCCATGGGTTTTTACGAAATGTATTGTTTGACTTCTAAGTATCTGAAAATTTTCCTCCTATCTTCTTTATTTTATTTTATTTATTTATTTATTTTTTGAGACGGAGTCTCGCTCTGTCACCCAGGCTGGAGTGCAGTGGCCGGATCTCAGCTCACTGCAAGCTCCGCCTCCCGGGCTCACGCCATTCTCCTGCCTCAGCCTCCCGAGTAGCTGGGACTACAGGCGCCTGCCACCTCGCCCGGCTAGTTTTTTGTAGTTTTTAGTAGAGACGGGGTTTCACCGTGTTAGCCAGGATGGTCTTGATCTCCTGACCTCGTGATCCGCCCGTCTAGGCCTCCCAAAGTGCTAGGATTACAGGCTTGAGCCACCGCGCCCGGCCTTTCTTTATTTTTGAGATGGAGTTTCGCTCACTCTTGTCGCCCAGGCTGGAGTGCAATGGCGTGATCTTGGCTCACTGCAACCTCCACCTCCCGGGTTCAAGCAATTCCTGCCTCAGCCTCCCGAGTAGCTGGGATTACAGGTGCCCACCACACACCCGGCTAATTTCTGTATTTCTTTTTTTTTTTTTTTTTTTTTTTTTTGAGACGGAGTCTCGCTCTGTCGCCCAGACTGGAGTGCAGTGGCCGGATCTCAGCTCACTGCAAGCTCCGCCTCCCGGGTTTACGCCATTCTCCTGCCTCAGCCTCCCGAGTAGCTGGGACTACAGGCGCCCGCCACCTCGCCGGCTAGTTTTTTGTATTTTTAGTATAGACGGGGTTTCACCGTGTTAGCCAGGATGGTCTCGAACTCCTGACCTCGTGATCCGCCCGTCTCGGCCTCCCAAAGTGCTGGGATTACAGGCTTGAGCCACCGCGCCCGGCCTAATTTCTGTATTTCATTAGAGATGGGGTTTCACCGTGTTGGCCAGGCTGGTCTTGAACTCCTGGCCTCAGGTGATCTACCTGCCTTGGCCTCCTGAAGCCCTGGGATTACAGGTGTGAGCCACTGCTCCTGGCCCCCATGTCTTTCTATTATTAATTTGATTCCATAGTTGTCAGAGAACATATTGTGTAGTGCAATCCTTTTTAATTTGTACAGATTTGTTGCATGGTCTGGGATACAGTCCACCTTGGTGTATGTTCTGTGAGAGCATTCAAAAATGTGTACCCTGCTGTTGTTGGGTGTAGTGTTCTATGTAATGTCAATTAGGTCTTGTTGGTTTGATGATATTGTTGAGTTCTTCCGTATAGTTGCTGATTTTCTGTCTAGTTGTTCTATTCATTGTTGATAGAGGGGTGCTGATGTTTCCAAATATAATTGTGGATTTGTCTATGTCTGTTTTGAGTTCCATTAGTTTTTGCCTCACACATTTTTCAGCTCCTTTGTTTGGTGCATTTAGGATTATTATGTCTTATCGGTGGATTGACCCTTTTTATCACTATATGATGATCCTTTTTGTCTCTGATAATTTTCTTTGCTTTGAAGTCTGCTTTATCTGTATAGCCGCTTTTGCTTTCCTTTCGTTAATGTTTGTCTTTTTTCGAGACAGAGTCTCACTCCATCACCTAAACTGGACTGCAGTGGCACCATCGTGGCTCACTGCAACCTTGGCCTCGTGGGTTCAAGTGATTCTTGTGCTTCGGTCTCCTGAGTGGCTGGGATTACAGGTGCCCACCACCATGTCTAGCTAATTTTTGTGTTTTTTTAGTGGAGACGAGGTTTCACTATGTTGGCCAGGCTGGTCTTGAACTCCTAACCTCAAGTAATCTGCCTGCCCTGGACTCCCAAAGTGCTGGGATTACAGGTGTAAGCCACCATGTGTGGATTTTTTTTGACAGAGTCTCATTCTGTCACCCAGGGTGGAGTCCAGTGGCACAATCTCGGGTCACTGCAATCTCTGCCTCTGAGGTTTAAGTGATTCTCCTGCTTCAGCCTCCTGAGTAGCCTGGATTACAGGTGCCTGCCACCAAGCCCAGCTAATTTGGTTAATGTCTGCATGACATAACTTTCCCCATCCTTTTACTTTCAGCCTGCCTATATCATTATATTTAAAGTAAGTTTCCTGTGGAGAGTACATAGTTTGGGTCATGCTTTTTAATTCATTCTACTAATCTTTATGTAGTTATTGGTATGTTAGGGCTTAAGTCTGCCAATTTTTGTTTTTGTTTGTTTTTTTCTGATTTTCGTTTCTTTGTTTTCTTTTCCCTACCTCCTAAAGATTACTTGAACATTTTTTAGAATTCTATTTTGATTCATCTATGGCATTTAAAAAAAAATATATGGAGCCCTTCACAAATTTGCATGTTATCCTTACACAAAGGCCATGCTAATCTCTCTATCCTTCCAATTTTAATATATGTGCTGCTGAAGTGAGCACTTTCTGCAGTGTTTTTGAGTATATTTGCATAGCTTTCTTATTGATTGTTCTAGGTATTATATTATATATACACATAACTTATTACAGCCTACTGTTGTCATTATTTTACCAGTATGAGTGAAGTATGGAAACCCTACCTCTCTTTGTCCCTGTTCCCTCTCTAATTTATAATTTCTAAAAACATTCCCTCTATATACCTTTAGAATAAAATCAGACAGTGTTGTAATTTTTGCTTCAACTGTCAAATACAGTTTAGAAAATTCGATAGAAGAAAAGTCTATTGATTTTACCCATATTTTTTGCTAACTGTATCTTCTTCCTAATGTTCCAAGATTTCTTTTTTCATTGTTTCCTTTCCATTTAGAGAATCTCCTTCAGCCACTTTTAGAGTAGGTCTACTGGTGACAAACTCTTTTTGTTTTCCTAAGAAAACTTCCGATAATATCTTAGTTTCCTCTTCATTCCTGGAGGATTTTTCTTTCTGTGTATAGAATTCTATTTCTTTCTGGGTATAGAATTCTGAATTGACTGCTATTTTCCTTCAGCCCTTGAAAAATGCTGTACCAATTCCTTCTGACCTCCATGATTTCTGATGAGAAATCCATTGTCATTGAATTGTTTGTTTCCTTATAGTGACATTTTCAAGATATTTTTTCTTTGTCTGATTTCAGAAGTTTAATTTTAACATGCTTGGCACAGATTATTTAGGTTTATCTTGGTTGCGGTTTCCTCAGCATTTTTTCTTTTTCTTTTTCTTTTTTCTTTTTCTTTTTTTTTTTTTTTTGAGACAGAGTCTCACTCTGTGAGGCTAGAGTGCAGTGGTGTGATTAAAGCTTACTGCAGCCTTGACCTCCTGGGCTCCAATGATCCTCTCACAGCTGGGACCACAGGTGCATGCCACCGTACCTGGCTAATTTTGTGTGTGTGTGGTTTTTTTTTTTTTTTTTTTTGAGGCAGAGTCTCACTCTGTCGTCGGGGCTGGAGTGCAGTGGCCAGATCTCAGCTCACTGCAAGCTCCGCCTCCCGGGTTTACGCCATTCTCCTGCCTCAGCCTCCCGAGTAGCTGGGACTACAGGCGCCCGCCACCTCGCCCAGCTAGTTTTTGTAATTTTAGTAGAGACGGGGTTTCACCGTGGTTTGGTTTTTTTAAGAGATGGGGTTTTAGCATGTTTCCTGGGCTGGTCTTGAACTCCTGGCCTCAAGCAGTCTGCCTTCCTCTGTCTCCCAAAGTGCTGAGATTACAGCCATGAACCACTGTACAGAGCCTTCCTCATCTTTTTTGAATCACTATGTATTTGAATCACTATGTTTATATCTCCTGACAAACTTGGGAAGTTCTCAGTCATTATTTCTTGGTGTACTTTTTCAGCCCTGCCTTCTTTTGTTTCTTCTTCTGGGACTCCAGCGACAGGAGCCACAGCAGCATTAGATCTCTTGTTAGTCTCTCAGGTCCCTGGGGCTCTATTCATTTTCTCACTCTATTTTCTCTGTTGTTCAGATAGAGTAGTTTCTATTGTTTTACTGTATGCTGATTCTTCCCTTTGTTCTCTTTATTCTGCCACTGAGCCTATCCGCTGAGCTTTTCTATTTGGTTATTGTATTTTATAGTTTTAATATTTCTATTTGGTTCTTCCTTATACCTTCTATTTCTTTGCTGAAGTTGTATATTTTTAACTTTTTTTCAAGTGTGTTCAGAACTGCTTCTTGAAGCATTTCTATCATAGCTGCTTTAAAATCTTTGTCAGATATTCTAATATAGCTACCATCTCAGTGTTGACATCTACTATATTTTTTCATTCAGTTTGAGATCTGTACATTTGTGTATTATGTTATAAGACTTTGGATCTTAATTTAAAACTTTTATTTTAACTGACTTTGTCTGTCACTGCTTTGGCATGAGAGGGGGTGTCATTTCATTGCTGCCAGGTGAAGGGAGAAGTTCAGATTTCCCTCTGTACCTCTGTTGACACTCAAGCGGGACAGGTCTCCTCCTTACTGCTGGATAAGGCTGCTTGTTCCAGCCCCACGTGGTCTCTCCTGATACTGTGGTAGAGGTGGCCTCATTACCTCTGGGTGATGGTTAAGGTCCTGACTCTACTAGGCCTCCTCTGATATCAACCGAGCAGGAAAGCAGAGGGGTACCTCATTTCTGCCAGATGGATTTCCAGGTTCCCCACTGACACCATGGTCTTTATTGCCACCACGCACACAGAGAGGAGGGCTCATTACTGGCTGACTGGGACAAAAGTCCCAGTTCCCTACTTGGCCTTGTGTGACACCACTCTAGTGAGGGTATTGGGGTGGCCTGTTACAACCTTGAGAGAGTGGAAGTCTAGGTTTCCCATTTAGTTTTGGCATGGGTTGGGGTAGGGCCACTGGAGTCGAGTTCTCTGGAGAAACAGAACCAATGGAATATATGTATAAATTGGCTCATGTGATTATGGAGGCTGAGAAATCCCATGATCTGCCATCTGCAAACTAGAGCCCCAGAAAAGTCCGTGGTGTAATGTCAGTCTGAGTCTGAAAGCCTGAGAACCAAGGGAGCCAGCGGTGTAAATTCCAGTCCAAGAGCAAGAGAAGATTGATGTCCCAGCTCAAGTAGGCAGGTAGGAAGCAAAACAGGGACATTTGTCCTTCCTTTGCCTTTCTGTTCTATTCAGGCCCTCAACAGATTGGATGACGTCACTCACACTGGGGAGAGTAATCTGCTTTACTGAGTCCATGGATTCAAAAGCTAATCTCATCCAGAAACACCTCAGAGACCACCCAGAATAAAGTTTAATCTAGGCACCCTGTAGTATGGCTAAAAGTTCCTGTCTTACAGACTGCTCCTTGCCTTTGGCTAGCAGAAACAGGCTTTTGTTGGAGCTTTTCTTTTTCTTTTTGGTCTGTGCCTATTGGCATTTCCTGGTTGCTGGTTTCTTCAGCTCCAAGTGTTGAATAAATGAAGCTGAAAGAAAACTCGGAGAACTCACCACTGTGGTATTTCTTGGGTCTTGAGGTTTCTATCCAGTCTGCTTTCTTTTCTCCACCTTTCAAAGTCTTCTTATGTTTAATAAATAATTTCCAGGGTTTATGGTTGTTCGAGGAGTGGTGAAAATACATTACTCCATCCTCCCAGAGGCGGAAGTTCCATCCAGTGTATTTTCCATTTCAGATATATTTTTCATCTCAAGAAGTTCCATTTTGGTCTTTTAAGAATACCTTCCATTTCTCTCATTATATTTGTTTTTCTTTACATTATTTAACAAACAGATTAAATATGTTCACTTTAAGTTTAATTCAGTATGATACTGTTAACCTTTACAAAAAGACAACTAGGAAAATGGCTAAATATTTATTTCTAGAACCCCTAATTTCACATATTTTTAAGTTCAGAACTAAAATGCTATGTCTCCTCTGAGGCCCTAGTGAAATTAATAGTATAAACTCCTTTTTTGAACTTTTTCTCCTGACTTGGTCTGTTTTTATTTTTTTAATTGACAAATAAAACTTGTATGTGTTTGTAGGGTACAACATGATGTTTTGATATATGTATACATTGTGGAATGGCTAAACCTAGCTAATTAACACATATATTACCTCATGTATTTTTTGTGTGGTAAGAGCACATGAAATCTATTTTCTTTTTCTTTTTTTTTTGAGATGGAATTTTGCTCTTGTTGCCCAGGCTGGAGTGTAATGGCACAATCTCAGCTCACCGCAACCTCTACCTCCCGGGTTCAAGTGATTCTCCTGCCTCAGACTCCCCAGTAGCTGGGATTACAGGCACGCGCCACCATGCCCAGCTATTTTTTGTATTTTTAGTAGAGATGGGGTTTTACCATATTGGCCAGGCTGGTCTCAAACTCCTGACCTCATGATCCACCCGCCTTGGCCTCCCAAAGTGTTGGGATTACAGGCGTGAGCCACAGCGCCTGGACATAAAATCTATTTTCTTAGCAATTTTCAAGCATGCAATAGATTATTAACTATAGTCTTTATGTTGTACAATAGATCACTTGAACTTATTCCTTCTAACTGAAATTTTATATTATTTGACCAACACTTAGGTTGATTTCATATCTTGGCTGTTGTGAACAGTGCTGCAATGAACATGGGAGTGCAGACACCTCTGTGACATAATGATTTTGTTTCCTGCAGGTATATACCCAGAAGTGAGATTGAGATTGATGGATCATATAGTACTTCTATTTTTTGTTTTCTGTTTTTTTTTGTTTTTACTTTTTTCTTTTTAGTACCACAGAAAAGTCTTCAATGGTAGTTAGAGTTTTGATTTTTAAAGAAATTACCATTTTCCATAATGGCTGTACTAATTGAAAATCCCAACAGTGGACCAGGGTTCTCTCTTCTCCATATTCTTACAAACACTTGTTATCTTTTGTCTATTAGTAGCCATTCTAACAGATGTGAGGTGATATTTCATTATGGCTTTAATTGAGCATTTTTTCATATACTTGTTGGTCATTTCTTCATTTGAGAAATGTCCCTTTGCCTTTTTTTTTTTTTTTTTGAGACTGAGTCTCACTCTATTGCCCAGGCTGGAGTGCAGTGTTGGGATCTCACCTCACTGCAACCTCTGCCTCCTGGGTTCAAGCAATTCTCCTGTCTCAGCCTCCCCAGTAGCTGGGATTACAGGTGTGTACCACCACATCTGGCTAATTTTTGTATTTTTGGTAGAGACGGGGTTTCATCATGTTGGCCAGGCTGGTCTCAAACTCCTGACTTCAAGTGATCTGCCTGCCTTGGCCTCCCAAAGTGCTGGGATTACAGGTGTGAGCTTCTGCACCCGGCCCTTTGCCCATTTTTAAAATTAGGTCATTTGCTTTCTTGCTATTGAATTGTTAGAGTTCCTTATATATTTTGGATATTAACCCTTTGTCAAATGTATGGTTTGTAGATATTTTCTCCCACTGGGTAGGTTGTCTCTTTACTCTGTTGATTTTTTGCTTTGCTGTGCAGAGGCTTTTTATTTTGATGCAATTCTGTTTGTCTACTTTTGATTTTGTTGCCTGTGCTTTTGGGCTCATATCTAAAAAATCGTTTTTCAGACCAATGTCATGGAGCTTTCCCCCTATGTTTTCTTCTGGTAGTTTTATTGTTTCTAGTCTTACATGTAAGTCTTTACCCCATTTTGAGTTGATATTTACATATGGTGTGAAATAAGGGTCTACTTTCATTTCCTTTATTTCATTCTTAAGAACATGAAGGCCAGGTGCAGTGGCTCACACCTGTAATCCCAGCGCTTTGGGAGGCCGAAAAAATCAGCCGGGCATGGTGGCCGGCACCTGTAATCCCAGCCACTGGGGAGGCTAAAGCAGGAGAATCACTTGAACCGGGGAGGTGGAGTGAGCTGGGATCACACCACTGCACTCCAGCCTGGGCAACAAGAGTGAAACTCCATCTCAAAAAAAAAAAAAAAAAAAAAGCATATTTATATCTCTTTTAATGTCCTGTCTACTAATTCTACCATTTCTGACATTTCTGGGACTGTTTCTTTTGGTTCTGGGTAACATTTTCCTATCTACTTTTATAATCCTTTTTTTTTTTTTAATAGACAGGGTCTTACTGTGTTGCCCAGGCTAAAGTTCAGTGGCTCTTCTTGGGTGTGATCGTAGTGTATTACAGCCTCAAACTCCTGGCCTCAAGTGATCCTCCTGCCTCAGCCTCCTGAGTAGCTGGGACTACAGGTACATGCCACCACATCCAGTACAATAATATTAAATTGAATGTCAGACCTTGGGAATTTGATTTTGTTCAGTGCTAGGTTTTGTTGCATTTCTCTAATGAGTGTTGGACTTGGTTCTGCCATGCTTGGTATCAGTTCGATCATCAGTGCTTGCTTTCAAGCTTTGCATGGTGGCTCCAGAGTAACCTTTATTCTAGTGTTCACTACTGAGTCCTTTTAAAGTCTCTATATGATGCCCCACGTATTATAGGATCTATTCATATGGGCTGTCAGGAACATAAACAAAATATTCCCAATCCTGTGTAAGTTCTGAGAATTGTTTGGCCTTTCATTTTCTGTTGTTGTTGTTGTTGTTGTTTTTAACCCCCTGCCTTGTGGAATTTTACCTCATTAACGTACATATCAGTATTCAGCCAAAGTTTTGAGGTCTGGGACCTCTTGGCAGATCTCCAAAGCTCTCTCTATATCATTCCCTCGTCTCTAGTGTTTTCCCTTTTAATCTTTCTTTTCTTTTTTTCTTTCTTTCTTTTTTGTTTTTTTTTTTTAATTAATTAATTAATTAATTAATTTTTTTGATATGGAGTTTTGTTCTTGTTGCCCAGGTCAGAGTGCAATGGTGCGATCTCGGCTGACCACAACCTCTGCCTCCTGGGTTCAAGCGATTCTCCTGTCCCGTCTCCTGAATAGTTGGGATTACAGGCATGCGCCACCATACCCAGCTAATTTTGTATTTTTAGTAGAGATGGGGTTTCTCCATGTTGGTCAGGCCAGTCTTGAACTCTCGACCTCAGGTGATCCGCCTGCCTCGGCCTCCCAAAATGCTGGGATTATAGATGTGAGCCACCATGCCTGGCCTTCCCTCTTAATTTCTAGCCAACGCATTCTCCACCAACTCTAATCTGTTTTCTCCACTCAATGAGACTGCTGGCTCTATTGGGGCTCCCCTCTCTGCACTGCTCCTAACAGTGTAGTGCAGGAAACTGCCTCTAGGCACTAAGCTGAGGCAATCATGTGACTCACCTTGTTTCCCTTTTGTCAGTTAAAATTCTGCACTACCGGCTTTCCATTGTCTATAAATATTTCTTTCATAATTTTATCTGGTTTCATAGTTGTATAGTGGGAAGGCAATTTCTGTAGCTGTACTTCCTTTACTTCCTTCTTGGGAGAAGTGAAAGTCTTCTTGGGCCAATTTTTCAGGTGGAAACAATTTACTAAAAAGCTATGTCTCTAGTAGAAAGGACCCTGAGACACCATGACAAGTATATAAGGTAGTAATTTTCCCAGTCCTAACCCACAGGGACTTAAGATCTTTTATTTTCATAACACACATGAGAGAAAGAGGACTATGCAAACATTTAAAGCACTGTTGGAGAGTCCATTGACATTGACGCCTTAGGATCTGAAGCTCCACTCTGTTAGAGTGGCAGGGTGTGGAGGGTAGGTAATAATTGTATTCCAGCTCCAGGTCTGACTCTCAGTAGGTCTATCAGGTTTACACTCACCTAGTGGTTATTTCATGAGTCCTTAATGGACAGTTGGAATAGACATATTTGACAGTTGGCAGAACCACCAGGTTGTTTTTTTGGTGTATGATGTAGGAAATATCATAGTGAGGAAGACCAACATGAAGTGCCTGGAACTGCCTCCACCATTCCAGACCAATATAATAAATAAAAATTACCTACATCAGTGCCCCGCTTGAAGACCTAAAGCATGCAGAGGTGGTGGTGCCCATCATATTGCCATTTAATTCACTAGTCTGGCAACTGCTAAAACCAGACAGATCCTGGAGAATGAGTATGGATTACTGCAATCTTAATCAACAAATAATGCTAATTCTATCTGCTGTTGCAAATGTGGTATGTTTGCTGGAAAAGATTAACACAGCCTACATGGTATATATTGATCTGGACAATGCACCCTTTTTCATCCCTGTAAAAAGGAAGATCATAAAAGCTTGCTTTCACTGAGATGAGCAATAATATACAATTTACAGTTTTGCCTCTGGACTGTGTAAACTCTCCTGCCTCTGTCATAATATAGTCTGAAGGGACCTGGACCATTCGGACATTCCATAGGACATCCCATTACTGCACTGATGACATCATGGTAATTGCACAGGATGAACCTGAAATGATGCCTATATCAGAGGCCTTGGTAGGATAAATCTTCTTCAAATAGTACTGCAAGAACCCTACAAATATTCAGGATTTTGCCAGATCAGTGAAGTTTTTAAAAGGCCAGTGGTCTGAAGCATACCAGGACATTCCCTCCAAAGATGATAAGGAGAAATTTTGCATCTCATGTTTCTCACCACTAAAAAGCACAATGCCTTGCAAATGTCTTGGGGTCTGTTGCTAGCATATTCCACACTTGGGAATGTTGCTCTGACCCAAATATCAGGTGACACAAAAGGCTGCCAATTTTGAGTGGGTCCCAGAGCAGGAAAAAGCTCTGTAACAGGTCAAGACTGTGGTACAAATGGCCCTGCTGCTTGGCTCACAAGACACCATATTATATTAGAGGTGTCAGTGGTGAGAAAAGATCATATACTGTTAGTGATAAATCCCAATAGTAAGTCACACACCCCCTATAGTGCTGGAGCAATGCCATGCCATCTGAAACAGAGCATTATACACCTTTCAAAAGAGAGCTCCTGGAAGGCTACTGAGTCCTAGTTGAGACAATGTGCTTGCCTATGGGATGGTAAGTGATGATGTATTATAACCTGGGTTCTGTCAAACCCACAAGTCATAAGGCTGGGTGGGTCTACCAGTCATCCTTCATAAAATGAAAGTGGTATATGAAGAATTGGGCACAAGCAGGCCTGGAAAGCAAAAGTGAGCTACATAAGCAGGTGCCCAGATCCCCTGTCACCCACCACTGATGCACTGGTGGTTCTTTCTCAGTTTACATCTGCAGCCACATTGGTCGGCGATCCCTCATGACATGATGACAGAAGAGGAAAAAGGCTGAGCTTGGTTAATGTACAGGTTGTCTCAGTAGGTGAAAGTAAGCTGGAAATACACTGTGGCTGCACTATGGCCCCACTTAGAGATGGCCTGTGTACCTGCCAGAAGTAAGAATATATATAGATGCATGGGCCTGGAAGACAAACTGGAAGATTAAAAACGAGGAAGTGTGGGGAAAAGGCACATAATTACCTGAGAATGGGTGTACAGTGTATGATTTTTGTATTGCAGGATTTTTCCCATCAGATAACATCCACCACAGAAAAGGCACCAACCAAGCAGATGGAATGACTTAGCCAAATAATGTTAACCAGGCTTTGTTGCTGGCACCCCAATGCTGGCAAAGTGATCATATGAATGGAGGAGCCACGGTGGAGCTAATGCAAGTGTTCAACGTCATGGACTCATCAAGTCTGATCTAACTACTGCATCAGTGAATGTCCAGCTTGCCAGCAACAGAGACCAACACTTAGCCTGATGTCACCATTCCTCAAGGAAACCATTAAGCCACTTGGTGGTAAGTTGATTACACTGGATCCTTGCTACCTTGGAAGGAGAAGTGTTCTATATTGAAGGGGCATTGATGTATACTATGGGTATCGGTTTGCCTTTCCTGCCTGCACAGCCTCGGTCAGCAACACCATCCAAAGGTTTACAAAATTTTGATCCATTGACCTGAAATCTTGTGTAGCATTGCATCAAACCAAGAGACCCACTTGATAGCAAGGAGGTAGAATGCTGGGTACATGATGGTGGGATCGGCTTTAATCACATACCATACTATGCAGAAGCTGCTCCCTGATAGAGTGCTTTCTTGTGGGAAGGCAAGAACCCCAACAGAGGAAGCCATGGCAGAAGAACATAAATTGTGAAGATTTCATGGACATTTGTCCATTTGTCACTTCCTCAATCAATACTCTTGTGATTTCCTATGCCTGTCTTTATTTTAATCTCTTAATCCTGTCATCTTCATAAGCTGAGGATATATGTTGCCTCAGGACCCTGTGACGACTGCACAAATTGTTTGTAAAACACGTGTGTTTAAACAATATGAAATCTGGGCACCTTGAAATAAGAACAGGATAACAGTGATGTTAAGGGAACAAGGGAGATAACCATCAGATCTGACTGCCTGAGAGCTGGGAGAACACAGCCATATTTCTCTTCTTACAAAAGTGAATAGGAGAAATATTGCTGAATTCTTTTTCTCAGCAAGGAACAGCCCTGAGAAAGAGAGTATGTTCCTAGGGCGAGGTCTCTAAAATGGCCACTCTGGGAATGTCTGTCTTATACGGTTGCAGATAAGGGATGAAATAAGCCCCAGTTTCTCGTGGCACTACCAGGCCTATTAGGATGAGAAAATTCCTGCCTAGTAAATTTTAGTCAGACCGGTTGTCTGCTCTCAAACCCTGTCTCCTGATAAGATGTTATCAATGACAATGCATGCCCAAAACTTCATTGGCAATTTTAATTTCACCCTGGTGCTCTGCCCCCATTTGCCTTGTGATATTTTATTGCCTTGTGAAGCATGTGATCTATTCATGTGAAGCATGAATAGACCCACACCCTATTCATACACTCCCTCCCCTTTGAAAATCAATAATAAAAACTTGCTGGTTTTATGGCTCAGGGGGCATCATGGAAAATGCCAACATGTGATGTCTCCCCCAGACACCCAGCTTAAAATTTCTCTCTTTTGCACTCTTTCCCTTTATTTCTCAGACTGGCCTACACTTAGGGAAATAGAAAAGAACCTACGTTGAATTATCAGGGGTAGTTCCCCCAATAGTGCTTGTTAAAAGCACAGCTAAGGCACCAGATTGGAGATGATACCCTGTAAGGAGGAGGCATCATCCTTCATGATGCAGTACATACCCGAGACCGACTGCCATTGAATAGTGTATCCTTAAGGAAAATATATGGCTCTGGGGAACAAAGGGTGGGTGTAGGAGCAGCCCACCATTATCATCACTCCCAGTGATCCAATTGGAGAAACTGTGCCTTCTATCCCAACTCTGGTCTCTAAGGGTTTAGAAGTCCTGGTTCCCAGAAGGGGAATATTTGCACCAGTGGACACACTGAGTCTCACTAAACTTTAAGCTATGGCAGGCACCAGATTACTCCAACTCACTACCAAGAGACAAGAAGGCAAGGAAAGGAGTCATTATTAGGAGGTGGGGCTGCTATTACACAGTGGGGACAGGGAAGAATATATTTGGCACCCAGATCATCCACTTGAGTATGTTTCTCCTTGCCCAATTTTGATGATAAATGAACAAGTGCAGTCATAGCCTGAGAAGGGCATGACAGCCAGGTACTTCATCTGGTAACCCACATGAACCAGAGGTACAAGTCTCAGGGAGTTGGGGAAAGATCAACAATGGATAGTAGAGAAGGGAGGTGAATGCCAGTTGCAAACTCAAGCTACAGCAGCAGAGGTTGTGGCCTGTCCCAGACCTTCCTCTTTTAAGTTTCCCCAGAAAGAGATCCATCAGAATCCTGAAGAAACCATTCCAGAACTAATGAAACAAATCAGTCTGAGCAGTGCAAGGGGTGGACTGCAGTGTTGACTGTGGTGTGCTGCCCATATTTTCCCCTTCAGGACTGAAGCTGCTAAGAATGCTGACAGCTGTTACCTGTGCCCCATTCGGGGACTGCCTTTGGCTGTCAGCCAACTCACTCAAGATCATACCCCTTTCCTGGTCAAGTAGGGAGATAAGGTCCAGCCTACTTGTCCTACTGGGGCATCCTGCAGAGCCATCCTAGTTTGAGTTCCTGGTTGACTGAGGCATTTGTTAAGACTGCATCAGCTCGATTTCTCCCTCTACCCAATACTACTGCCTTTACTCCCCAACAGGTGTTGATGCAGATGACTCCTCCCAATAAACTTCCTGCACATGAATCTCCAACACAGAGTGTTTTTGCCAAGAACGCAACCTGTGGCAGGTATTTAAATGCTTTTTAAGGTTAGCTGTATTAAATGTGTGTTTGTTGCTCAACTTCAGAGAGCTTCATGATGGTCACGTTGAGAGATGCTGTGTTTAATGAGCCTACCATTTCAAGGACAATAGGAATGGGGATCATTGAAATGGCAAATTTCAGTGGGCTTGGGGCTCATGACGAGGCTGCAGGTCCTCCCCAAACCTTAGGAGCATGTACAGGATGGCAGAACTCTGTGCTTCAGTTTGGGGGTTAATTCTGGGTGTTCCCAACACACTAGGGATTAACTGGGGTATGGAAGTGTATGCATCTGCTTCAATCTAGATTAGCGCTTCCTAAATGCTGGGGTCTCTGCAAGTTAATGGAGACTCAAACCTTTCAGGAAGTTGTTAAATCCAAAACTGAGTGTGCCTACCAAAAGCAGTCAACCATCTTTCAAAACAAGAGGATCCTGCTGGGAGATACTGGCGATGAGAAGTTCCTATAGGACCATAAGATCAGTCTGCGGCTGGGCATGGTGGCTCATGCCTGTAATTCTAGCACTTTGGAAGGCTGAGGTGGGTGGATCACCTGAGGTCAGAGTTCAATACCAGCCTGACCAATATGGTGAGACCCCGTCTCCACTAAAAATATACAAAATTAGCAGGGTGTGGTGGCAGGCGCCTGTAATCCCAGCTATTCGGGAGGCTGAGGCAGGAGAATCACTTGAACTCGGGAGGTGGAGATTACAGTGAGCTGAGATTGTGCCATTGCAGCCTGGGCAACGAGAGCAAAACTCCCGTCTCTAAAAAAAGAAAAAAAAATCAGTTTTGGCGTCAATATACCTATATAGGCCGAGGGCACCTATATTTACACTGATAGCCCCTTCATTGGTAATGTCTCCATCTGAGGGTGGATCCTGTCTGCATGGTGACTAAGATAAAAGATGCAAAAGATTAACATCATCCACCAAGATTATTTCCACTACATGTATAAGTACAGTTGCTTCAAGAAGCACAAGACCATGTTCATGCACCCATCCCCTTGCATCAGGGATGTCCAGATCAGCAACATCATCATGGTTGGGTAAGCACCAGCATGAGCAAGATGGTGCACTTAACATGCTCATGGTCCCCAGTGCCACCAAGAAGCAATTCCAGTTCTGAGTCTGGATGCCTGCCTACTCCCTAACGTGAAATAATGTTATTTTCCCATTAAAAAAAAAAACGTGGGGGGGGGAGAAATGCTAAATTTCAGATAGTGCCAGTGCCAGACTTGAGTTATAGAGCTCTGTCAAGTATGAAGTTGGCTATAGTTATCAGTGCAACTATTGATGACAGACTTTCTCATTAGCTGAGAAGGGATGAAAGTGAATGGAAGTGCTTAACTGACTCAGAGTGGTAGGTGAGCTCAAATAGGAAAGAAACTAACGTCTGGTATAGTATGGATAGCAAAGGAGTCAATGATCCCATTTACTACCCTAAACTGAATGACCTCACATTGTATTTGAGTGACCTTGGCACAATCCACCTGAAAATGAATGTTCTTTTTTCTACTAATGAAACTCTGAACTTACAGAAAACTATTTACTTTCAGGCCAGACGTGGTGGCTCATGCCTGTAATCCCAGCACTTTGGGAGGCTGAGGCGGGTGGATCATGAGGTCAGGAGTTTAAGACCAGCCTGGTCAATATGGTGAAACCCTGTCTCTAGTAAAAATAAAAAAAATTAGCTGGGTGCTGTGGCACATGCCTGTAGTCCCAGCTACTTGGGAGGCTGAGGCAGGAGAATCACTTGAACCTGGAAGGTTGCAGTGAGCGGAGATCATGCCACTGCACTCCAGCCTGGGTGACAAAGCGAGACTCTGTCTCAAAAAAAAAAAAGAAAACTATCTACTTTCCTTATCTCCCATCAAGACATCCATTCATCCATTCCAGAGTTACCTCACGACTAGCTCCCTATCTTAATCTTGGTCTAGGAAATTAAGGTAACTTCTTTTTCAGAATTTCGGGAGCTGGTTTAAGGAACAAGGTTCCCTTTTAAAGCTTCTTTCATCCCAGCTTTCCAACAATTAGCCTTAGGCCTTATTCAGGTCTTAGAGAAGTAGAATCCATTGTGCTTATTCACACTGACGACTACATCAATATATCTAAGAAGAGTAAGTGTTAAGACCAAACACATCATCAACTTGTTCAGCACAATTTGTTCATACCACAGTAACTGTGGGATGCGGTCTAAGATACTCTCTTCTTTCCTTTGTAGCAGCAAACCTCTGTGGCTCAAGGAAGTATCTCAGTTGGATGTCCTGTCCCGTCTACTCAAGACCAGTAAACAACACTTAAAAAGAACATAATCTCTTTATGTCTGCTTGGGATACAAATGTTCAGTTTGGATGATGAGAATGTGGCAAGTACTGAAGACAATGACTGGCTCTTCTGTTTGTCCCAATAAACTCCAATGGAGGAAGAAGCTAAACAGGTTTTGGATGGTTTCAGTCTATTGTATCTAGCTTATCAAATCTACAGCCTGGTACTTCTGGAACAAGACTGCCCCAGTGACGATAGTTAAAGATGGCGAAAATGAAGAATTCAACATGCATACGCAGTGCAGTCTGATGTCTTCAGATGTTCTCTAAAATTCTGTATTTGGTCAGAACTGGGAGTGAGATCAAGGTGCTTGCCCATTTCTGCTCCACTGCTTCTGATTCTGCTTTGCTGTCTTGGAGGGAGAGATTTAGAACTGGGGGCTGGTGGGGGCCATGCTCTTGGCAGTTTGTTGGGCTAACCAGTACTTATACCTTTTGGTCTTGGGCTTCTCAAAGTTCACCACAGACATAGGCACTCTTATAGTATCAAGCCCATTCACCTGCACACAAAACAATGAGAATTCTCAGAGATCAGTCAGGTAGGTAAGATTTAACACTACTTAATCCCAGCTTTTCACCCTGACTTTTCTCCCAGTCAGAAAAAGGAGAGCTAGGGCTGGGCACAGTGGCTCATGCCTGTAATCCCAGCACTTTGGGAGGCTGAGGCAGATGGATCACCTGAGGTCAGGAGTTTGAGGCCAGCCTGGCCAACATGGGGAAACCCTGTCTCTACTAAAATACAAAAATAAGCCGGATATGGTGGCATATGCTTGTAATCCCAGCTACTAGAGGGGCTGAGGCAGAAGGATCGCTTGAACCTGGGAGGTAGAGGTTGCAGCAAGCTGAGATCATGCCACTGCATTCTAGCCTGGGCAACAGAGTGAGACTCCATCTCAAAAAAAAAAAAAAAAAAAAAAAGAGAAAAAGAAAAAAGAGAGAGCCAGGTGCTAGGTGCGGTGGCTAGCTACCTGGGAGGCTGAGGTGGGAGGATCACTTGAACCCAGGAGTTTGAATCCAGCCTGGGCAATGAAACAAAACCCTGTCTTGGGAAAAAAAAGGAAAAAAAGGAAAAAGGGGGTGAAAAAGGAGAAAGAAAAGAAGAAAAGAAAGTATGCAAAATACTCACCGTCACCTCACACCAATACTCGCCCCACCGTGTGATAGGCTCTTCTGGTAACTTTAATGTATGTGGGGCAACCACAACACCAAGCTGGAAAAAAAAAAAAAAAAAAATCTCAGCTCAAATGAACTGTTTTTGTGACTGCCACTCTAGGTAACCTCATAAAGAGGGTTACAGGATTTCCTGCACAGGGATGAATAAAACTGGGGTGTCTACTCTGGCTGATTCCATGGGAGAGAAGGGCATACACCTTCATAGACGGTAGTAGAGAAATTCAATTCTGATTTCTCAGAAAGGGAGGTAGATTCACAGAGAAACAGGGCTTGAGGCCAAAACCACTTCATCCACAAAAGTAACAATTCTCCAGTAAGTCACAAATCCCCAGCATTTCCCTAGGTAGACAGGAAACAAATGGAAACCATCACCTTTTCCTACCAATCTTCAAATTCTACGTGACCATCCTCAGTCCTTAGCCATTTCCTTCCCATACTCCTGCAAACCAACCAAGAATACTTTCCCTAACTACAGCTGGGTGATCACACCCCTCCCTAACAAAGGGGTCAATCTCAGGCCTCCTTCCCAGAGGCAGCTTCCACCTCAGGGGTAGAGTGGTTTCTGGGAACACTCACATTCTTGAAGAAGTGGCGGGCAACTATTTCAGGGTTCAGCTCCCATTTGACATTGTTCTTCATTCCTACCTCCAGGCGACAGCTTTTTAGAAATTTCACTGTCTGAAAAGAATTATGAGGTGGAGTCAAAGGAGAGGGAACATGGTCACAAGGTATGCAAGCCAAGCACGATGGCTCACGCCTGAAATCCCAGCACTTTGGGAGGCCAAGGTGGGTGGATCACTTCAGGCCAGGAGTTTGAGACCAGCATGGCCAACATGGCGAAACCCGCTTCTACCAAAAATACAAAAATTAGCTAGGTGTGGTGGCGGGCGCCTGTACTGATTATCTTCTCATGTGTCTATGTTCTCTCCAACTTGTACATAAATATCCTTGAAGGTGGAGGCCTCATCTCAGACTATTCCATGGGTTCCCTGATTCCCAGATTGGGACGTCCCTTGGTACTTTAGGGCACTTCACCCAACACATCAGGGATCTCCCAAGAGGTCTCCATACCGGTTTTGTGGGGCAGCCACAACACTTCCCCTTCCTCCCACTCTGGGATCTGCCTGCAATCATGAGACCTCAAGGGAATCAGGGAGACTCTCAGGGTGAGGTTGTTAAGTCTTGTAAGTGACCAATAAATACTTTTTACGTTTCTACTCACCGCTTCACCTGCCTTGGTCTGGATCTTCTCTAATTTTCCTTCTTGTCTCAGCTAGAAAAGAAAGTTAAAGACGAAAAGCAGTAAGAGAAAAATAAGCCCATGTTAAATAGCATCAAACTATTCTCATGCTGGGCATTGGCTGGGCTTCTGGATTCCTGTTCTTCTAGTTCCTATTTCATTTTTAAGTTAAATATCAAAGGGAAGGAAGCTGCTAGAGAAAAGAAGTTTTATCTCTCCAAGTCTCTCTGTCCTTCCTTTGAGCTCACCGATTTCTCCTCTTCAAACAGCTTCTTGTTTTCAGGGGATGCATACACAGCCAGTCCCTGAGGAAGGAGTTGATTCCGGCCCAAAGATTTCTTCACTGACACCAGGTCACCCCGGACTCCAATATCTGTCAATGAGAACAGAGAGAGGATTAGAACCATCTAGGAGTCCCTAAAGAAAAAATGATCAAAGAGAGAAGCACCTCTTACTTTCTCACAGTACTTATTTTTCCTAAAAGAAATGCTAATTCATATTCACTAGGAACAAGATTTAAGAGACTGCTAATTAGTTTCTTTACGACTTGATGTATAAATTTCATATCCCCTGTATACAGGGAGGAGTTGTCCCATGAGAGGATTTCAGTATCTGTGGCACAAATTGTGAGGCTCCTCTCCCCACACACTGTTAAGGATGTTGCTGTCTTTATGTTTTAATTTTCAATGCTGGAGGCCAATGTCACAATCACAATAGTTTTCATGGCTTGCTCTTCTCACATATAGAGCTGATTATTTCCACAAAGAAAAAACAAGGCAAACAGTTGAGGGGGACGGGCAGGAAAAAGCTGATGCCAAATCGGACCAGCCTGAGAGGAGGTGCCTCGGCCCGGGCCTTACTCTCCACCGACTGCGTGAGGATGAGCTCCAGGTTTTCCTTGGGCCCATGCTTCGTGTCCTCCACCAGCTTATAGACGCGATGTCGCCGGTGCAGGCGCGGCTTCCGGCCCTCCCCGGCCAGCGGTACCTTCCACCAGCGCTCCACGATGACAGTGCCCTGGCGGCCAGGAAAGCGACGGTGAGCTAGTCTCCACAAGGAACACCGTCTCCCTCCACCACGGCCGCCAGCCCCTCAAGGAAAGCCCGCCACCCCCACATCGGCCCCCTCCAGGTCCCAGTGAGCCTCCAGGAACAATACTCGAGCGTTATCTACCCCCTACCCCAGACTCGGCCCTCACCCGATTTTGAGAGAGGCTGAAGTCGCGCGCCAGGCCAGGGGAGTTCCCTTCATGTCGCGGCCGCAGTAGCTCCTGGATACCTCCCCGCAGCAACCGCTCAGTGCCCGCCCGTAGCAGAGCTCTGCCCGGAGCCGTGACCACGAGCGCCGCCATGTTCGCAGGCACAGAATGAGACCTGAGGGAGGACCCCGGCGTCGGGCGGCAGGAAAGGCCCCCGCCAGGGCTGCCTGCGGCGCGCCGGGGCGGCTTTGGTCTGAGCTGAGCTGAGCTGGTGGATGGGGAGCCTGCTGGGGGACAGATGGCAGTGCGGCTTGCCTATTTTTTCTTTTTGGCAGAGGGGAGGGACGCCCAGAATTACTAACTGATAATGGAATGAGTGTTAGGTGGACTGACGCCGGAAAAGACGCTCTTCCTCTGGAAAGTGTGGGCTTTGCTTTAGCTCTAGTTGTTGGGGTAACTTTTAATTCTGACGTTTTGTGATGACTGGATACTGACGGGAGAATGAATGATGCTTTCACTTTTCCTTACTTCAAATCTACCTAAAAGTAGTAAAGGATGGGATCCCTTGGAAAACTGCCAGCTCCAGGAGGAGCCTAACCCTTAATCATTACACTGCAGTATTTAAGCTAATAAAGGAGAATTCTAAATCACAAGCTATCTAAGCCATAGACAAAAAGCAACTATGGTAGGGCCCCGACAGTTCCCTCTGGGGAGGGTCTCAGTACTGGATAGAAGACCATAAAAACTAGATGAAGGAAGGTCCGTTTGGCAGAGATTATGGAAAGACTGGCCCTTAAACATACTGACCAGTCCTCCTTCCTGCTAAATACACTTTTCGTGGCCTTCGGGACACCAGTCTTCTTCAGTCTCCTCTGCTAATTTCTCCTTTTCTCCCCGCTTCTTAGAATGCCCCCGGGACTCCGTCTTTAAACCTTTACTTTTCTCAGTATACAGTCACTGTTGATCTCATTCAGTCTCGTGGCTTACAATACCATTTATATGCCAGTGTCTCCCAAATTTCTAGTTCCATCCTAGACATCTCCCAAACTCGTCTCAAATATTCAACGGTTATTCGTCATTTTCCTCTTATGTATCTAAAGGACACCTCAAAGTTAACTGTCCTAATTTATTTATGCCCCCCCGCCCCCAAAACTGCCCCATTTGCAGCCTTTCTCCTCTCAGTTGACAGAAATTCCATTCTTTCCATTCTAACTCTTTTCCCTCATACTGCATCAGGAAATCCTGTGGGTTCTACCTCTAAATGACAGATAGTCCCTGGCTTGGATTTACAATTTTTGAGTTTGTGATGGTGTGAAGGTGATGTGCACTCAGTAGGACATCAATAAGTTACATGAAATATTCAACATTTTATTATAAAATAGGCTTTGTGTTAGATGATTTTACCCAACTGTCGGCTAAGTTGTCTGAGCATGTTTAAGGTAGGCTAGGCTAAGCTATGGTGTTTGGTAGGTGTATTATATGCATTTTCAACTTATACTTTCAACATACGATGGGTTTATCAGGACATAGCCCTATTGTAAGTCAAGGAGCACTTGCATTTCCAGAATCCAACCATTTGTCACCACCTCCAATGCTCTACCCTGGAATAAGACATGACTTTCTCCTGGATTACTGCAATAGTCCCCTAAAAGATATCCCTTAATTCTCTACAGTTTATAATTCTCTGTAGCTTATTTATAGCAGCCAGAATGATCTTTTTAAAGCATAAGTCAGATCATGTCATTCTTCCACCCAAAACTTTGTAAGGATTTTCTCCTTTACTCAAGGTAAAAGAAAAAGGCCATCAAATAGTCTACAAGGCCATACGTAATCTGACCCCATTAGCTCTGTAGTTTACACTGCTCCACCCACAGTGGCCTCCTTGTTTCCTGAAAACACCAGGCACATTTCCTGCTCAGAGCTTTTGCACTGGCTGCTTTTGCATTGGATGCTCTTATCCTCAGATGCTGGCTTGGTTAACAACCTCACATCCTCCACGTATTTAATTAAATGTCAGTTTTTTTCAATGAGAGATCACCCTATTTGTTACTGTAACCCTGACCCATCCCCCTGACTTTCCTTATCTTCCTTTATCTTGCTGTATTCCCACCACCCCATAGCAGTTACCTTCTAACATACTAAATAATTTACTATGTTTATTTTCTAGGTTTGTCCTCTCACTTTTAGAAGATATGCTCCATAGGGCAGGGATTTGTTTTGTTCATTGATGTATCTCAAGCACCTAGAATAGTGCCTGGCTCATAATAGACCCTCAATAAATATTTGTTGAATGGATAAATATGCAGAGGTCTCAAATTGGCAGCCCCAGAACCAAATTTTGCTTACAATGTATCAACTTTTTTTTAAGTAGTCGATATTTTTTAAAATTGGAGAAATTTACTACAAAACTGTCTTTCCAGTTTCTGTTCAAAAATCATATGATACAGCACCATCAAGTCTGCATTCTTGCATGGAAATGGATGGAACTGAGTTGTGTGGACTTCCTTTAGATAAGGTGTGAGCTTTCCTATTTTGCTACAGCCCTACCCTGCCACACCACTAATTTCCATAAGCCATCTAGGCCCCTGAAGGCATTTAGTTTGCAATTCCTACCCTACAAGGTAAGATTCAACAATGTGTAGCAACCCTGGGTTATTAAGGGTAGGGATAATAAAAACACTCAACTGGTATCAACTGGGAACCAACTAATCAGGTCACCACTGGATCAGAGCCTTGGAAGACTCCTGCAGTGTCAGATACCAACTCGTTATTTGCTGGATTTTAGGGGAAGGGGAGTGTCCCCAGAGGAGCAGGGTGGGTGGGCACAAGTGCTCAGGCAGGGCTTTTGGCCAGTCAGTACAGAAGTCTTCAAGTTCTATTTTTAAATCATTCATACAGCCATAACGTGTATACTAGTTGAATATGAGCCTTAGATAAGGGATTAGGGTAGGGGAGCAGCAGAGTGGAGTCCTGAGGTGACATAAGGGCTGACCCCTTGTCCATGTCATAGTGCCCAGCGGGTCACAATGACACTAGGTTGCCTAAACCTCTGCCACCCACTTGTGAACCTCACTTTGCCACAGGGAGGCACTGAACTGAAAAACTGCCTTGTAACAGGTGTCGCCCCTCTGTCTACTCCCTTTCTTATATCAAGAGGGGAAAAACACGTAACTACCTCTATCCAATCTGGTCACCATACGCCTATTACCTTTACTGTTACAAGTACCGGATCACCCTCCGGGAGAAGATGCTGCCTCGTTGTTATAAAAGGTATTTGTTTTCATCTCTATTTGTAGTTGTTTATATAAAACATAAGGAAAAAGTATAAGAATTTGAAAGAATTTCCCAAATAGCAAGAAATAACAACAGAATAGGGGGTGGAAAGCTGGCATGGAACTTTAGAATATTTCCATCTGGTTGACCCAGGAACATAGAAACAGGCTGGGTCAACAGAAAATACAGATCATGGTACTGTGTATCTAGAAGTTATGTCTTCCCATCTCAGATTCCAAGATAAACTAATTTGGGTCTCCTTCCCAACCAGCATCACTTATAAGGAAGAGGAGGACTTGACACTCCAGCCCCGTTCCTGCCTCCAGTGCTCCTGAGTCCCTAGTAGGCCTCCAGGTGGGCAAAAGCACCGAGCAGGGTAACCACGACCAGCTTAAAGAACTGTATTCGGTAAGTGAACTGTGAGCTGGTGCTGTGACAGGGCAGCCCTTTGCTTGCATACCTTGCAGAGGAGGGATATTGGCAAGTTGGAAGATCAATTATAGAGGTAGAGGGAACCCTGGAATGCATGTGTAAAAGCTACTTGTTATATAGACAAGGATTCTGGCCCACAGACTATAAAATCAAGGTCATACAGATGGTAGTGAAAATCAGGATGGGAAAAGAGGGAGTGGGGACAAAGGTAGAATGAACTTTATAGGACTTCTGGGACATAAAGCTGTTTAGATGCTACGCAGGATCTGGAATCCAGAACTTGCCCACATATCATATTGCAATAACAAGCCTGGTTGTAATCACGGCATTTTAAATAGAAGAATTTAGAGAAAACCCATATAATGAAAAAAGTGGAAATTATTAGTGAGAAAGGAAGCACATTATAAAGCTTTGTTTAAATCCTAACCTCTCTGATGTAAACATTTCTAAGTTCCTAAGTGGTTATTGTACTCCTGTGTTGAAGTCAGCAGGCAGTAATACTGCCTCAGTTGGATTGTTTGATATAAAGGAGAACTCCATAATAGGCATAGGCTATTAGTTCCTAGGACTAAAGGATATTATTGCATCTTTAAGATCTTGGCTCCGATTCTCCCAGGCGCCCCCCATCAACGCCCACCTTGCTTCAACGGACACACCCCAATCTGCCTGAGGTCTGATTTGAAGGCTAGAGGAGCATTTTTACTCCTTTTCCAGGCTGGGAACTTGACGGTGCTAGCTACTGACCCCCTGCTCCACCAGGACCCAGTACAGTTAGACTTTCACTTCCGCCTCACCTCCCAAACCTCCGCTCATTGGCACGGCCTTCTCTGTGACCGTCGACTCTTCCTGGATATCCCATATCGGGCCTTGGATCAAGGCAACCGGCAAAGGTGACTGAGCCTGGAAGGGAGAATGGGGAGGGAACAGGTAGGGGATTTCACCCTTCTATCATGTCATAGTACATAGGGCTAATTCTATAGCTAGATCTAAGCAATCCATTCACCTGGCATGCAGACAAGCCTGTGAGCTAAGCCAGGATCTGGGTTTCAAGGGATAAGAGTCCATAGGAAGCTGGACTCAGATCCACAAATAGTTGAATAACGGGAAGTACTTTCTAACTGTTCATCTCAGTAGTCGTTTCTCCCCAGGCCCCTTCTGTGGCTTACATCCAGTGGTGTGCAATCTCTTGGCTTCAGAGAAAAATCTACCAAAACTAGTTTAACAGCTTTCATTTCCTGGCTTGGGTGGGTGGAGGGTAGAAAACAACCAATAAGATTTTTTCTGCTCCAAGTAGGTGTCTTTCTGGATTCTGAGCTGGCCAAACATTTTAACTGTTTTTCTGTGGCTGCCAGTTTGACTGCAATGCTGGAGTACGTGGAAGAGAAGACAAATGTGGACTCCGTGTTTGTGAACTTCCAGAATGATCGGAACGACAGAGGTGGGGATCTGCTGTTCTTCCTTGCTCTTCGTGCTGAGGCAGCTGGATAACTCCTTTTCCTTTATAGGAGACCCTCTTCCCCCATCTTTAAAAATGCACCCTCAGGCATTTCAGGGATTCTTTTCTTCCCACCCACCACGAAGGAAGTTAAAGTGCCTAGCATTCTGTTCCATCAAGTTACAAGTGGACTCTGAGGAAGCCCCTGCAGGTGGTGTTATGGGCCAGACTGAAGGAGCACTGGCAAAATTACACAGAATCCATTCGAAGGATGTGGTCAGCAGGACAAAATGGATCTCAAATATATTGAGCACGTACAATGTGAAAGGGTCAGACATAAGGCCAAAGGAACGGGAACATATTTAACCAGATGCCTGGAGCACATGTTACAAAAACCACAGCCTCTTGCCTCACGGAGTTCAAACTCTGTTGGATATAAGACAAGGGATGGTGAATAACCATTCATAAGTGATAGCTACTATTTCAGAGCTTACTATGCCATCATTGTATTAGTATATAAGTAGACCTCACCAATCTCTAGTGTTAAGCACTTCATGAACATCTCATTTAATCTTAAATTCTGTGAGGAGGAAGGTTCTATGATTTATAAATGGAAAATTTAATAAATGGGAAACTGAAGTTCTGAAGGACTAACTCACAGAACAAGTGTTAAAGCCAACGTTAGAGCCTAGGTCTGTTTGACTAAAGCACATCCTATATGCCTGCACTACACTGCTTCCCAGGGCCACTCCCTAGTGGAAGAAATCAAATCTGGGGGGATACATGTATTGAGTTTTAAAGCGTGTTCTAATCATTTGTTCTATCCTTTCACAGGTGCCCTGCTGCGGGCCTTCAGCTACATGGGCTTTGAGGTGGTCAGACCAGGTCACCCTGCCCTCCCTCCTTGGGACAATGTCATCTTTATGGTATATCCTCTTGAAAGGGATGTTGGCCACCTGCCCAGTGAGCCTACTTGAATGTGCTTATTCCAATGCTTTGAGGGGCTGGAAGCCTTGACACCTGGGAATCAGGGGCCTGGGATGTAATTCAGGACACCTTCCATCCTAGGAATAAAGGGTAGTTGCAATCATCAAGTGTTCACTGTTTCTTGGGTGGGGGCGGGGGTGGGGGTCGGGGTGGGTAATAGGGTTGACTGGAGTGGGACATACACCTTACGGAGCTAAATTCACTAAAAAGGTCACAGGGACCTGAACTACAGAGGGAAAGTACCCAAAGATTTTTGGTTCCCTTTGCCTTCCTCCATGCCCCAAACCATTTCCTCATTTATTCTAACCATTTACTGAGCACTAATCAGTGAACTCCCTAGATCAGAAAGACGAAGCTTTGTTGGGCTGTTTTTATCCATATATTTCAGTTGAGGTGCTATAGATGTGGAGAAAACCGGAGAAGACACATAGATCTCTTGGCTTTGGTCCAAGTGGGGGATTCTCAACAGACAGAATAGGTAACATAGAAGAGGGCATTCCAGGGAGCAGGAAAAGTACTGGGTTATACTAACAGAATGACAACCCATCAGAATGGGCTGTAAAACAGGTAAGACTTAAAGGCATATTAAAGAAAAAGACTTTTATACATAGTAACAAACTGCAGGTAAGAATGAGACATTACTCATTTTCCAGGGTAGGAAGTCTTATGATTTATATCAGGGACCTCTATCTTAAGAGTAAAGGTTCCCTAAGGAACTCTGGTAGCACCAATTCCAGGGCTGAGCATGCTTCAGCGAGTTCATTGCAGCCAACATCTGAAACATCAAATAAATGGAAGTCCCTTAAAGATTCCTCCAAGACTACATGAACTACTCCCCAGAGCTGTTCCTTCACTAGAACCTTTCTGCTAATTGGTACTGAGATTTTTCTTTTTTTTGGAGACAGCATCTGGCTGTGTCACACAGGCTGGAGTGCAGTGGTGCAATCTTGGCTCACTCACTGCAACCTCTGCCCCCCGGGCTCAAGTGATCCTCCCACCTCAGCCTCTCAAGTAGCAGGGAGCACAGGCACACACCACCACACCTACTTTTTTGTATTTTTGGTAGAGATGGGGTTTCAGCATGGTGCCAGGCTGGTCTCGAACTCCTGAGCTCAAGCAATCTGCCCGCCTTGGCCTCCCAAAGCTTTGGAATTATAGGCGTGAGCCACCAGTGCCTGACTAATATTGAGATTTTTCTGAGAAAATAAATTTTGAGAATTGTGGTTGTGAGAAAATATAGTTGCCATGTAGTATATAGGTAGACCTCACTAATCTCTAAATTTAAAAGACCTGTGTGAGGCATCCTTATGTGTTAATTTTTGATTTTCTAGTTTATCTTGCTTTATCCTTAAAAAAAGTTCATTTCACTTGCCATTTTTCTACCATCCACATTACTTATACATTTATATTTACTTCCAAGCACCTCAAGTACTTCAGGGCTCTCAATGGAGCGTCACAGTACTGTCAGAAATGGAAAGATACTATAAGGAAACACGTTAAAATTTTGGAAAAAGTTTACAGTGGAGATTTACTCCTTAAAGATTCCTCCAAGACTAGGCAGAGCTTGCAGTGCGCTGAGATCCGGCCACTGCACTCCAGCCTGGGCGACAGAGTGAGACTCCCTCTCAAAAAAAAAAAAAAGAAAAGATTCCTGCAAGACTACATGAACTACTTACCAGAGCTGCTCCTAGAATTCAGGTTTCTAGAATTTTAATCTGGGCCTTTTCTTTTAAATAGTATAGGTGGGGTCTTATTCATATAGCTTAAACCTAAATTGGTCCTGGTTCTTAGTGAATTTTTTTTTGAGACAAGGTCTTGCTCTGTTGCCCAGGCTGGCAGTGTGGTGGCATGATCTGGGTTCACTGCAACCTCCACTTCCCAGGTTCAAGTGATTCTCGTGCCTCAGCCTCCTGAATAGCTGGGATTACAGGTGCCTGCCACCACACCCAGCTAATTTTTCTATTTTTTTTTTTTTTTTTTTTTGAGACGGAGTCTCGCTCTGTCGCACAGGCTAGAGTGCAGTGGTGTGATCTCGGCTCATTGCAAGCTCCGCCTCCCGGGTTCACGCCATTCTCCTGCCTCAGCCTCCCGAGTAGCTGGGACTACAGGCACCTGCCACCATGCCCAGCTAATTTTTTGTATTTTTAGTAGAAATGGGGTTTCACCGTTAGCCAGGATGGTCTCGATCTCCTGACCTCGTGATCTGCCCACCTCAGCCTCCCAAAGTGCTAGGATTACAGGCATGAGCCACCCTGCCCGGCTTTTTTTTTTTTTTTTTGAGACAGAGTGTCGCCCAGACTACAGTGCACTGGCGTGATCTCAGCTCACTGCAACCTCTGCCTCCCAGGTTCAAGTGATTCTCCTGCCTCAGCCTCCCAAGTAGCACACCACCACGCCCGGTTAATTTTTTGTATTTTTAGCAGAGACGAGGTTTCACCATGTTGGCCTCAAGTGATCTGCCTGCCTCAGCCTCCCAAAGTGCTGGGATTACAGGTGTGAGCTACCATGCCCAGCCAGTGAATGGTTATTTCTGAAGTGACTTTAGGAAAAGAATATGAATGTGTATATGGGAGGGACACTTGCCTTTCTGTGAGGCAGTTGGCAGTTTTCACCAGATTTAGGCTCACAGCCTGCTTCCACCTTGTGATTCAATCAGAATTTGGTTTTAGAAAATTGTCTTGAGAACTTTATTTGGCAAAAAAATCCTCTGAATGATTTAAACAGAACTGTATACTCTTCCTCTCTCTCCATGGGTGTATATGTGTATATACATATAGATATTATACTAGCAATTTAGAAAATTTCCTGAGCCTCCTGTCTCCTTTCTACTTGTATTTTAACTAAAGGTTACAGAGAAATAGCCAAAGCAGTTTCAAAAGCCTGTCTCCAATAACATATCAGCAATTGAGGCTAGGAGGCAGTGTTCTCTTCCCACTTCCTGAGGCTTTTAAATATAATTATGCTAATTTTTGCCTTTGCCTCCTGATAAACTGGAGTCTTTGAGTTCACCACTCAAAAGCTTTCCTTAACCAGAGTCACCTGATAAGGTGAGTCAGAAGTCTGCAGAATCATCACTTCCAATGACCAAAGCCTGACTGTTTCCCAGCCTCGAAAAGGATACAGCCTAGCAGTAATGTGTATCATGACTGGTAGAGGGACTGAGCCTGACGCTGAATGGCCTGGAAGTAACACAGCAGTATTCAAACACTGGAGGGTTGGGGAGGATCAGGAGGTGGAATGGGGGAGACACACTTGTGGTGTGGTAGTCCAATTTTTTGGTAGTCCAATGGGAGGAGAACATGAATTTGGTTCACAGCAAGCCAGACTGTATGTGTAATAAAGGAAGGACTGCATGGATCCTTTACCATACACTCCTCTTCTCCAGGCACCAGTTCCTATGCCAAATCCTGCCAAAGACAGAAATACACAAAAAGCTTGAAAGTGCTCAATCTGAGAGCAAGTTAAGCTGCAGGAAAGCAGCTGCAAAGAAGTATATTAAGACAGGGCACAGGGAAGAGGGAATCAAAGCAAGTGCCCCACTGTCACCCTCATTACTTTCCTGTTGCTACAGATAAGATGATAGCTGCACTCACATAGCAAAGCAGATGGCTGAGCAAGCTGAAGCCCAGACTTCAGAGTAAGTAGTCATCTTCAAGGTTATCATCACCAGACATGGAAGCAGCTTCTATTGAAGAGAAATGAGAAGGAGAAAGTTAGACACTGCCCTATTCTAGCAGGCACTGCCAGCGAGGCTCAAACGAAAAATAGACCTCTTGGTGCTCAATGACCTGACTAGGAACCAAGCCTTCAATTAACCTCCCTAGTCTGGAACGACTGAATGAGAAAAGTTAATCTCCAAAGATGCTCTAGGGAGGAAATACTGCTTGTACCTGATAAGCTGAGGCAGGACAGGGTATGTGTTATCTCTCCAGAGTTCTTTTTGGTCTCAGTGAGCAAGGTGCTGAGAGAGGCATCTGTTTCTGTGGCCTGAGTGGATGAAAACAGTAAAAAAGGAGGAACATGTTGGCTTTTAGGAAAAAAGAGGCCACCCTTTCATTCTTCTCATAGGACCTGGTTAAGGCAGTTGCATTTGGCTACCAAGAGGGACAAAATGCTCCTTTGGTCAACTACTGGAGGAGCTCAAAATTCTCAGGAAAGCTAACACAGTATCAGGACTATAAGTCCTTAGTGTCTATGTGCTAGATTTGCCTGGAAGCAGCACCCTATATAACTACAATGGCTCACCATGTCCTTCAACATGTCTGGGACAGCTCTCTTTTCTTCTGTGTCTTCAGGAAGCTCAATTGCGTATCCTTTGTGTACTAATTCTAACCCAATATCAAGTTTCTGAGAAGAAAAATGAAAAGGGAATGATGTTCTCTCAGTAAGCAAGGGAAAATTTGAGGAAACAAGGCAGAAGGACTGACACTTCAAAGACATTCCTTTGGTGAGATGGTGAGAAGGATCTTAAAAGTAAGAGTATTATCAGATAAGGGTTTCTGAGAAAGAAAAAGTAAATTAGGCCATAAATATACTGAAGATATGGTAAGCAGTGAGTGAATGCCAGTCTTACCTTCCCATTGCTAGTATCATATAAGTAGATCTTCGGCCAAGTTGAGATCCCAGTCTGGACATAGCTAGAGATTTTGGCCACCAGAGGCTTCCAGTCAGCACAATGAGTGAGTCTATCAAACTCATCCAAAGCTTCCTCTTCCCATTGGTCACCTGGCAAAAGATTGTAGGGGTTACTGCTGATAGGGGAGGGGATTATACCCTGGAAGGAAGCTGGAACTACCCTTTTCTACTCAGGAAGGCACCTGTGTCTTCTCTGGTCGGGTTGGGTCTGCCAGGCAAGTTTCTGGCTGCTGCTAGTGTTGGTGAGGAAAAGGCACCTGACGCCCCAGAATTCAAAAAGCCTGGGAATGTGAGAATTCCTTCCAATGAACTGTATGAAAGTTATTCTATTTGGAGGTAAGCTCAAAAGGTGGCATGACCAATTTACCTGAGGGAGCGATCCGTGCCAGACTACATTCTATTGCTTGAAATGGAAGGCTTAGGAAGTCACTCCTGAAGTAAATGAAACTAAAATTAGAATCCTGGGGCCAGAAACATCTTCTTATATTGCTGCTTTTAGAAAGAACCAATTAACATGAGATGATAACCATCTGCTCTCTGTAAACAGGTTCCCTTCCAAATCCCCCTGACAACTGCCAACAGCTCACCACCCTATGGCCAGAACTGAGTCAGTAGTTGGGATTGAGCTGACCTCAGCACTGACCTGAGAGCCCTGAGGTCCTTCAGTGGACAGTCTCCATTATCTCCAAAGTCAACAAAGTAGAGGTCCAAGTTCCCATTCTCCAAGGTGCCGAGGACCCTGGCTCGATACCAGGAACCATTTGTAGGTAAAGGTGCTGCTACAATGTCTCCTACATGCACAGTCAAGTCTTCAGGCTATATGTGGGGAGGAGGAGAAGAAAAGCAGAGTTACAAAGTGGTAGGCTCATAAACAGAATCACAGGTGGAAGAAAGAACAAGTAGATACTCCACAGGGAAAGGAAGAGAGTACAATGAAAAAGATCTGCCTTCTTTTCATTAAACCCCAGCCCTGTCCCTATGGCAACTCACCACACTATTCTCATAGTGCTGGGTCATCTCATTGACAAGCTTATCCAATTGCAGGCTGCGGGAGCCAATGATCTGGATCCAGAAGTGGTTAGGGTGTTCAGAAGCAGAGACGTAGACTTCTAGGTACTCATCAGCATGGAAACTAAAGTCAGGACTGGGGACTAAACACAGAGATAAGGATGGTGGCCACATTGGACCCATCTCTGGTTGGAATGAAGAGACTACATCAGGGCAGTGAGAGGTACAAATACCAATGGCTCTTACCACTTTAAAATGGCAGGAGAGGCAACTGGATGAATCAAACAAGAATATCCTAAAGAAAGATACAAAGCTATCCTTTGTACCTTTCCATGTAACTGAGTAATAACAGCTTACACTCTTTGTCATGTGCTACGTATTCAAATCAGTCACCAATTATAAAGAAGGTAAATCTCCATATGCTAGCTGAAGCACGGATCAGTAAAAAGATATGTGGACAGCAACCTTTACATGGACAGTGACGGATGTGGGCCTGTTCCAGATCCTGTTCTACCAATGACTGCTTATGTGACCCTGGACAAGTCTGTGAGCTTCTTGGGGACCCAGGTCCTCTTTGCCCACGCTAGCACCTATGTATAGAAGAGATAGCTCACAGCCTTTTCTTTTTCAATAGTGATGATTTTTTAAAACAATAATGGAACAGGCAATATAAAATCTGGCTGAGAATTTTACTTGTTGATAAAGTATGTCTAGGCTGGGTGTGGTGGCTCATGCCTGTAATCCCAGCACTTTGGGAGGTCAAGGAGGATGGATCATTTGAGGCCAGGAGTTTGAGACCATCCTGTCCAACATGGTGAAACCCCATCTCTACTGAAAAATACAAAAATCAGTCGGGTATGATGGTGTGCATCTGTGGTCTCATCTATTCAGGAGGCTGAGACATGAGAATCGCTTGAATCTGGGAAGCAGAGGTTGCAGTGAGCCAAGATCGTGCCACTGCACTCCAGCCTGGGAGACAGAGGAAGACTCTGTCTCAAAAAAAAAAAAAGTATGTCTAGAGAAACAATATCAGGTAAATCCAATTATTTGATGTATTACTCATTTGTTTCCTGTGTCAGCATTTCGCCATTTTCATCAGCTGTTTTATATTTAGAAAAATATTTATGTTTAGTATTAATTCAAGTAAAATATTATTACCAGAAACGTATATCTCTGATGATAGACATAAGTGTATTCATGAAACAAGACTTTTTATTGCTTCCTATTTTGGGTAATCTAAGCCAGTATTTCTTTGTAAAAAAATATTTAATTTTTTTTTTTTTTGAGACAGGGTCTCACTGTCACCCAGGCTGGAGTGCAACAGTGTAATCCCAGCTTACTGTAGCTTCGATCTCCTGGGCTCATGTGATTCTCCCATTTCAGCCTCTCAAGTAGTTGGGACCACCGGTTGCGCCACCACGCCCTAAGCCAGTATTTCTTTTTCTTTTTCTTTTTTTTTCTTTTTTTTTTTTAAGCAGAAAACCTAGGTTATTTGTTAAGCTGTTACAAAAACAAAACAATTACCATTTGAAGTACTTTTAGGACTTTATCCCAGACTCATTTGTTCTGCTACAGAAACTAACCTAAAAGGTTGGAAATTAAAGGATATAACCTAAGAGGTTATAACAGAGCAGACTGGTAAAACATGGCAAAAGGAGCTCTCTCTTTCCCACCCTGTCTACTTATACCTCCAAGCTCCTGTGCATTCTCACCACATAGGTCTGCTAGCTCATAAAAAATGCATACAGTGAAGGCAAGAATTATAGGCCTACTCAGAGGGTACCCAGACACAGAAAGTTTTGGGGCAAATAATAAACTACAAATATCCTCTTGGTTAATTCATCTTTGTTAATAAAGGTCACGTATCTATCTTTTGCTGGTGACAACTTAGTATAGTCTGTCTCAAGAAAGAAGTGGTTCAGGTTGGGTTTTGGAAAAGGAAGAAGACTTTCACCAACTTTGCTCCAGAGTGGAAGAGGCACCAAGTTCTCTCCTGCAATTAGGAGCAGAATCTTAAACCTGCATAAATCATTTTCAGTGATCAACATCTACATCCTCAAACTGTCCAGCAACTATTGGTGTGGATTCTACCTCCATCCCATCTTCATAACATCTTACTGAATCTTCTGTCCTGACCCCAGCCATATTATACTGGCTGGTCACAGACTGAGAAAGCATTCCTTCTAATCTCTCCAATGTCTAAGCCAGTATTTCTATGTTCTATGATTAATGGGCTCCCTCTTTGTTACATACTTTCAAACATGGACATCTCTGGGATGGCCTGGGCTCCAGACTTCTGAAAGCTGTCATCATTAGGTTTCTCCCAGGAACCTTCCTTTGGCACCACCACGGCCATGTCGCCTCCTCCTTTGGGTGGAGGAGTCACCAGGGGTGCAGCTGGCTCCATGCTAGAACTGGTGTTTTTCCATAAACCTGGCTCTCCAGCTCCACCTGGCTCTGTGATGTCTTCTCTTCTCACACTGATTGGTTGTTTGCGTGGGACTCTGGTTTCTGCAGAATGAGCAATTCTCTTTCGAAGTTCTTCATCTTCTGAAACTTTCTCCAGTATCAAATGCTGTGGAAAATAAGAGAAAGGCTGATACTCTGACCTGGGATAGAGTAAAAGGATCTTCTCATGCTCAGGTATAATTCAAGTCTCTTAGCTACTTGCCTTGGCTGCTGCCACTTCCTTCTGTGTTCCTGAGATTTTTATAAGTCTTGATAGTAGTAATGTCCCTTCTGATTCTTTGTCACAGGTAATTTTGGCTCCAGAGGCCTTACAGATAGAACGAATCGTCTCGCCGCCTCTCCCTACATTAAACAATACATAAAAACCTGCCCTTCCCTCCTGGCCAACCTTAGCTACTGGAGAAAGCACTGTTTTGCATATACTAGGAGAAGAGAATCAGTTCTCATTTCTTTTTTTTTTTTGAGACGGAGTCTGGCTCTGTCGCCTAGGCTGGAGTGCAGTGGCCGGATCTCAGCTCACTGCAAACTCCGCCTCCCAGGTTCATGCCATTCTCCTGCCTCAGCCTCCCGAGTAGCTGGGATTACAGGCGCCCGCCACCTGGCCCGGCTAGTTTTTTGTATTTTTAGTAGAGACGGGGTTTCACCGGGTTAGCCAGGATGGTCTCGATCTCCTGACCTCGTGATCCACCTGTCTCGGCCTCCCAAAGTGCTGGGATTACAGGCTTGAGCCACTGCGCCCGGCCTGAGAATCAGTTCTCATTTCTAAAGTGAACAAAATTCAAGATGTTGAATGGAAAACAGGAGCTACTGAAATCATTACTGTGAAAAGGAGAATACCATATTCTTTGTTTTTTCCATTTTATTTAAACTCTACACTTTGGCTAACTTCATGTCATTTTCATTTTGACCCCTCAGCATGGCCGTATCAGGTCGTAAGATATGCTACATGATGTGTCAGAACACTGGATCAAGGACAGGACATTTCTCTGCCTCTAACAGTAGCACTAAGCGATGCTCTAGGGGAAAGCATAAATGGTACTCTCCAGAGCACTATCTTAAAAGACTTGAGATAACATGAGCATCCAAGCTTCCCTTTAAAAATCAATTATAAGGTAAATATAATACATCTACTAGAACCCATAAAGAATCAATTTGTAAGGTTCAGATCACACAACTTTTTGAGGAAACAGGTTTGGTTTTACCACCAGTTCTGCAAACAGTAAACCTCTGGTCTCAATGTCCCTTTTTTCCCCCTCACATGGTAAAAGGGAACTAGGCCAGAAAAAACCCTTGGGAAGGTGTGAAAGAGAAGCAAAGGTAAAGAATAAAGGAAACAGTAGAGGAAGCCATCTAGTGGTACCTATGATTCTGCCCACAGATCTCTGGGGAACTGAAAGCTGCTCAGACACTGGGGTATTCTCTGTCAGGATCTGATGGATTGCTGCTTTGGCCTTGCACACCTGAACAGGAAAACCACTGATAAGCAGCACTCGCTCATCGCCTGCATCCTCTGTGTCCACATCAATCCGAGCACCTGTCTGTTTCCGCAGCTGCAAAGAAAAGGACATTTGGCAGTACATTCTGGAAGAGTTCCCTTTTGAGCCTAGCTACAGACACTCTAAAACAAACCCTGGAGGTAGATAGAGTTAGCCAAAGGCATCAGCTAATGCTATCTATACAACCAATCCTCAGTTACTTTATATACAACCTCAGTTGTTACTATCTATACAACCAGTCCTCACCTTATGGAAGGAGATTAGCAACAAATGTAACCCCAAATAGCAGTGAATTCAAACCCATTTATCTTTGTGTTTAGAATCCTTTCCCCTCACTAATTTTATTTGGATTAGAGAATCAAATATTTTGTTTTCTTGACATTTCAGCTGAACAATGGAAGATGGTAAGAAGAACCAGGTAGTCATTCAATATTTACTGTCAATTAATGAGAGTTCATTAATTCCACAGTAGAAAAGGATAATTTGGCCAGGCACAGTGGCTCACGCCTGTAATCCCAGCACTTTGGGAGGCCAAGGCGGGTGGATCATTAGGTCAGGAGATAGAGACCATCCTGGCTAATATGGTGAAACCCCATCTCTACTAACAATACAAAAAATCAGCGGGGCGTGGTGATGGGCACCTGTAATCCCAACTACTCCGGAGGCTGAGGCAGGAGAATGGCATGAACCCGGGAAGCGGAGCTTGCAGTGAGCTGAGATAGCGCCACTGCACTCCAGCCTGGGCGACAGAGCAAGACTCTGTCTAAAAAAGAAGAAGAAAAGAAGAAGGAGAGACGGGCGAATCACGAGGTCAGGAGATCGAGACCATCCTGGCTAACATGGTGAAACCCCGTCTCTACTAAAAAAATACAAAAAAACCAGCCGGGTGAGGTGGCGGGTGCCTGTAATCCCAGCTACTCGGGAGGCTGAGGCAGGAGAATGGCGGGAACCCGGGAGGCGGAGCTTGCAGTGAGCTGAGATCCGGCCAGTGCACTTCAGCCTGGGCCACAGAGCGAGATTCCGTCTCAAAAAAAAAAGAAAGAAAGAAAAGAAACATTTTAGGCTGGGCGCAGTGGCTCAAGCCTGTAATCCCAGCACTTTGGGAGGCCGAGACGGGCGGATCATGAGGTCAGGAGATCGAGACCATCCTGGCTAACCCGGTGAAACCCCGTCTCTACTAAAAAATACAAAAAACTAGCCGGGTGAAGTGGCAGGCCCCTGTAGTCCCAACTACTCGGGAGGCTGAGGCAGGAGAATGGCGTAAACCCGGGAGGTGGAGCTTGCAGTGAGCTGAGATCGAGCCACTGCACTCCAGCCTGGGTGACAGAGCGAGACTCCCTCTCCAAAACAAAAAAGAAAAGAAGAAGGAGAAGGAGGAGAAGGAGGAGGAGGAGGAGGAAGAAGAAGAACGAAGAAGAAGAAGGAGAAGGAGGAGAAGAAGAAGAAGAGGAAGAAAGAAAAAGAAAGAAGAAAGAAGAAGAAGAAGAAAAGGATAATTCAAGCTATAACATGCTGACAATCACCCAGTCAAAAACCCATATTTCAAACTAAGTCATCCTTTCTCTACGGAGAAGTACTCTTCTCCAGAAGGGAAGTCTAAAAAGTTTAGTTAGCTAAAAAGTTCCTCTATTTGTTCTTTTAAAAATATACATAGTGGGCTGGGCGCGGTGGCTCAAGCCTATAATCCCAGCACTTTGGGAGGCCGAGACGGGCGGATCACGAGGTCAGTAGATCGAGACCATCCTAGCTAACCCGGTGAAACCCGGTCTCTACTAAAAAATACAAAAAACTAGCCGGGCGAGGTGGCCGGCGCCTGTAGTCCCAGCTACTCGGGAGGCTGAGGCAGGAGAATGGCATAAACCCAGGAGGCGGAGCTTGCAGTGAGCTGAGATCCGGCCACTGCACTCCAGCCTGGGCGACAGAGCGAGACTCCGTCTCAAAAAAAAAAAAAATATATATATATATATATATTCACACATACACACACACACACACACGCAGAGTATGGGAATGTTTTGTGATATGGGGTCAGTGGAAGGAAACAAGAAATCAATAAACAGAATCAATCCTTGGGAAAGCAGACTGCCTGCTCAGACACTTACCTGTTTAATATTGGCTCCTTGCCGGCCAATGATGAGCTTCACAGCCTCCTGGGGAACCCGCATCTCTATCTCAATGTCATCTTCCCCAACAAATGTCAGCCGCTCTTCTGCACAGATCATTGTTCATCAGATCAGACTTAGGTAACACCCAAAGCTATTATAACTACCAGTCCTCCCCAGAATCTGGCTGTCAAAGAGACACTGATCCAAGAGATAAAGTGAGGATCTCAACCATAGTAACAAGGAAAAGTGGCATCTGAATGGGAATTAGAAGGTCCCAAAAGATCAGAGATGGGCATTTTCTCTGGGACACTGTTTCAGATGCTAAAATGGGAAAAACAGACTCTGCAATAAAGAGGTGCTGGGGTTTGGGCAAATTACTTCTCCCAAGACATGACTACAGGAGAAGAATGAAGGCCAAAGGTTGCCTGAGAGGTCCATTAGGCTCAGAACTTCTCCTGACTCATATGTACATAAGTCATTTCTCTAGGTCCTATTAGATCCAGCCTTTGAGGTAAGTGCCTTCTACTAACAACTAGAGAAAAGGAATATAGAAAAAAGATGAGTATAGAAATTTAAAAAGAACTCTTTGCTATGCTGATGTTGCTGAAGAAAACACATCAATGGAGTTATGAGTTCATTTCATAGACTGGCTTACTTTGCTATGTAACAACATAGCAAAGACTAGGCCAGGTGTGGTGGCTCACGCCTATAATCTCAGCACTTTGGGAGGCCAAGGCAGGTGGATCACTTGAGGTCAGCCACACTGGTGGTGAAACCCCATCTCTACTAAAAATACAAAAATTAGCCAGGAGTGGTGGTGCACACCTGTAATCCCAGCTACTAGGGTGATTGAGGCAGAAGAATTGCTTGAACCCAGGAGGCAGAGCTTGCAGTGAGCCGAGATTGCTCCACTGCACTCCAGGGTGGGCGACAGAGTGAGACTCCATCTCAAAGCAAAAAAAAAAAAAAAAGACTAAATAATTTTAGTCAAAGATTCCTCAGAGAAAGCCAATCACAATACCTGAGTCAGGCATGGAGGCACATGCCTGTAATCCTAGCACTTTGGGAGGCCGAGGTGGGCAGGTTGCTTGAGCTCAGGAGTTCAAGACCAGCCTGGGCAACACAGCAAAACCCCATCTCTACAAAAAATACAGGTGTGTGGTACATGCCTGTGGTCCCAGCTACTTGGAGGCTGAGGTGGGAGGACTGCTTGAGCCCAGGAGGTCGACACTGCAGTGAGCCAAGATTGTGCCATTGTACTCCAGGCTAGGTGACAGAGTGAGACCCTGTCTCAAGAAAACCCCCGGGCGCAGTGGCTCAAGCCTGTAATCCCAGCACTTTGGGAGGCCGAGACGGGCAGATCACGAGGTCAGGAGATCGAGACCATCCTGGCTAACCCGGTGAAACCCCGTCTCTACTAAAAATACAAAAAACTAGCCGGGCCAGGTGGCGGGCGCCTGTAGTCCCAGCTACTTGGGAGGCTGAGGCAGGAAAATGGCGTGAACCCGGGAGGCGGAGCTTGCAGTGAGCTGAGATCCGGCCACTGCACTCCAGCCCGGGCGACAGAGCAAGACTCCGTCTCAAAAAAAGAAAACAAAAAAAAAAAAAACAAAAAACCCCACAAAAAACGCACACAATACCTGGCAAGGAAAGAGTTTTTTTCAATTTAACAAGGCAGAAGCATGTCTGAACATTTTCACATGCACAGTCACAGGGTTCACATACCTCTGCTTTCCCTATACCTGCGGTATAGGATATAGGCAATTGTTGCACTGGCTGGGATCCCGAGGCCCAGGGCTATTTTCTGAATGGTGGACAGGCTTGTCCAAGAAGTTCGTTCAGTGGACATTTTCTGCTGTACTCTGACTTACATCCTGAAACAAGCAAAGCAGGGAAAAGAGGGAGCTTTCATCCAATACTTGTATGAATAGCAGAGAGGCATGGGAGCACATTATTATTGAAAAGACTAGTACTGCCTACCTTCCAATTTCAAGAGCTTCAGCAATTTCAAAATTTATTTCATATAAAAAGGGCTCAGGGTATTTTTTTAAAGTTAGCTAAGGTACACATAGAATTAAATAGAAGCATACTTCACTTTCCCCACCCTGATCAGTTTTAAAAGACAAACCAAAAATAAATAAATAAATAAAATAAATGAATCAAATATTTAAAATATATATACTTAGATTTCATATTAAATTATTTAAAATTACTTATCTAAGTCCTTTTATGCCTCCAGGGGTTTCCAGAAGCTGCTGCCTCTGCAAGTAATGCCATTCCAGGCTTAGTGAAGGCCTTACTATTATCTTTGTTGGAAGTACAGTCTTCATTTACTGTCTCTACTTTTGGTTTCTATTTATTTACTCCTTAATGAACAGTGAAATGGGGTTCTTCCCTACTCCATCACCAAAACTGTAATTTCCCAGATAATCAACCCAGAGGGCATGCATGGAGCCTTATCTCATCCATCTCTCTGCGGTAGCAAGAAGGTGGCCACTCCCTCCACAAAACTCTTTCCTTGGTTTCTGTGCCCTCTTTCTGTTGGTTTCCTCTTATTTCCCTGGAGGGTCCTTCCAAGTTTGGGCTTCTCATCCTGTGCCATCAATTGTTAATGCCACTCTGCTCTCTTTAGACCATTTCATCCACATATGTGGGTTCAATTACTACCTACATGTTAATGACATCAACAATGCTGCATCTGGTCTGATTCAGAAGCCCAAATCTTATTTAGACCACAGTAATGGCCTTCTTACAGGCTTTCATGCTGAATTTCTCTGACACTGTATCTTCATTTTGCTGCCAAGCAAACTTTAATGTGTTCCTCATTATATTTCCTTATTCCACATAGTTTCTCAGCATCCCTCTCCACTCAAACCTCTCATGCTGCCTCCTCCAACCTTTCTCAACTGAGGTCCTTGCTTTCTATTTCACTGAGAAAGTAGAGCATTCAGAGAAAATATCTACAAGCTTCTACACATTTTCCCACCTACCTCCACCTGTGCCTAAATGCTTGCTGTTCTCTCCTGTGACCACAGATGAACTGTCTCTGCTCCTAGCACTGAAGTCTTTCATAAAAGCACTGCTCCACAAGTTCTCCTTGCTTCTCCTGCATTATTAACATTTTCTTTCCTTTCTACTAGACAGTCCCATCAGCAGACAAACATTCTCCGTTCTTAAAGAAAACCCTTCCTGGATTTCACTTCAACTACTTCCCATTTCTTTTCTTCCTTTTAAAGGAAAACTTGAGTGTCAATATATCTGTCCTCAAGTTCTTTTCTTTTTTTTTTTTTTGAGACGGAGTCTCGCTCTGTCACCCAAGCTGGAGTGCACTGGCCAAATCTCAGCTCACTGCAAGCTCCGCCTCCCGGGTTCACGCCATTCTCCTGCCTCAGCCTCCTGAGTAGCTGGGACTACAGGCGCCCGCCACCTCGCCCGGCTAGTTTTTTGTATTTTTTAGTAGAGACGGGGTTTCACCGTGTTAGCCAGGATGGTCTCGATCTCCTGACCTTGTGATCCGCCCACCTCGGCCTCCCAAAGTGCTGGGATTACAGGCTTGAGCCACCGCGCCCGGCCAAAGTTCTTTTCTTAAATCCACTCTAACTGCTCACATCAGGGTCACCAATGATTTCACACTGCTCAATTCAAAGACTGATTCTCAGTTCTCATCTCACCAGATGTCCCCACAGTATTTGGCACAGCTGGTGATTCCCTCTTCCCTGAAACACTTTCTCCATAGCACCCCCTCCTGGTTTTCCTCTTTCCTTTCTGGCTATTCCATCCGTCTCCCAGGTGCTGGTTTCTTTGCATTTTTCTATCCTCTAAACACTGGAGTGCCTCAGGGATCTGTCCTTTGCCCTCTTCTCTGTTCTACCTCACTTCCTTGGTGATCTCAAGTCTCATTCACAGACTGGCTTTAACTCCTATCTATATGCTGATAACTTCCAAATTAATAGATCCATGTAGGACCTTTCTCAACTGCCTACATGGATCTCCATTTGATGTCTAATATACATCTCAAACTTAACACTGAGCTCCCGATTTACCCCCTTGCCATAATCTTTGCCATCTCAGCAAATGGCCATTCCTTTTTTTTTTTTTGAGACAGGGTCTTTCTCTGTTGCCAGGCTGGAGTGCAGTGGTGCAACTATGGCTCACTGCAGCCACAACCTCTGGGCTCAAGTAATCCTCCCACCTCTCAGCCTCCCAGTAGCTATGACTACAGGTGCATGCCACCATGCCTGGCTAATTTTTGTATTTTTTGTAGAGAGAGAGTTTCACCATGTTGCCCAGGCTGGTCTTGAACTCCTGGGCTCAAGTGATCCACCAACCTCAGCCTTCCAAAGTGCTGAGATTACAGGGGTGAACTACTGTGCTCCGCCTTGACTGCATTCTCTTACTTCCTTAGTCATCCTCTCTCTCACATTGCACACTTAGCCTGTCAACAAATCTTATTTGCTCTACCTTCAAATTATCCAGAATCTGACCACTTTTTCTCTTTGCAGTTCTATGACCCTGCTCTAAAACACCATCTTTTCCCTAGATTACTGCATTGCCTAATGACGCTCCTGCATTTGCCATTGTCCATTCAGTTTATTCTCAGCACAAGAGCTGGAGTAAGTACTATGTGCTAGATGCTATTGTGGCACTAAAGACACACAAATGAAAAGATAAATGTGTTGAGTAGCTACTATGCCAGGCACATTACATAATTTTATGTAATAGTCATATAACCCTGTAAAGTAGGAAATATTAATCCTATAGAAGAGTACACATGCTTGAAGAGGTTATCTAATCTCTAACCCAGAGTCTGGGTTATTATTTGCATGTAAAAAACCTTGTAAAGTGATTTTAGAAATCCTTTCCCACCCTTCTTTTTACCTAAACTCTCGGGTAACAGCACCTGTATTTTTATTCTTTATTTTGATCAACATATCCAATTCAAAATTAGTACTGATAGAAAGTACTGTAGGTGGTTAAAAAAACACTGAAGACTAAAAAAACTAAAGATAGGTAATAAAAAACTGAAAACTAAATATCTGTATTTCTAGGTATTACAATCAAGTAGAATAAAGCAAGCTGGCTTTAAATGAGATTTGCTTAAAAATGAGTAAATGTAACTTTGCTATAATTTGCCTCCAGGTACAAAAATTCAACCCAAATAATTATAATAAACAAAAATTTCACCTTGGGGGGAAAAACTGGCTTTATCCTGGTAAGGCTAAAAACATACTCACTAATACAAAACCTACTGTGGAACAAAACTTAGGCTTTCAGGGAAAGCACAGCCAATCAGGAAGAGTGAAGAGAGAAAGGAGAACATCTAGCACTGAAATCTCACTGAGGAGCAGATAGAGTCAGGTAAGGGAGGCTGGAGGTAGGTTTCTTACAACAGTCATCCTCTCTTATCCTTGAGAAATATGTTCCAAGAACCCCAGTGGATGCCTTGGAGTACTGAAAACTATAGGTTTTTTCAATCTGATAACCAAGATGGCTACTAAGTGACTAAGAGGCGGGCAGCATATACAGCATGGATATGCTGGACAAAGGCAGGATTCTCATCTGGATCAGGATGGAGATTTCACCATGCTAGTCAGAATGGTGCACAATTTAAAACTTAAGAATTGTTTATTTATGGAACTTCCCATTTAATCTTTTTGGACCAGTATTGACTATGGGTAAGTGAAAGCAAAACCATGGAAAAGGGGAGACTACTACACTGTCATACAGATGACCAGAATTTGCATCTGGCCTCAGAGTTTCACTGATCAATAGAACTGAATAAAGTTCTTCAGAGAACTACCAGAAGTTTGCCAAATCTATTTTTTCTATATTCTGGTTTTAAACAAATTTAATCCACCTTCTTGCCCGAACTCGCGGCCTGAGCAAAAATAAAACCGCCTTTTACTACTGGGGTGGGGGATGGGTACCTCTTTTCAAGTGCGATGCCTATTTTGGGTCATTACTCGGTAAATTCAGTGTATCATTTTTAGAGACTATCAATCTGAGGGAATACTGTTCTCTCCTGACCTTTCTAGAATGTAGGACAGAAAGGGTTGAGTTTAATGTAGGCTGTTTGCTTTCATTTATGAGGTTCTTTCTCCAACTCATTGGATAAACATTAGCTTCTCTTTTTTTCAATAGGCTGCAAATAAAACCCTTCACCACCCTGAAGATGTGGATGGTATTATATAAGCACCTTTGTATATACCAAAGGAGACAAGTTGTTTCATAAAGGAGATTTTTGGCTTAAATAAATCTTGAATACATACTTCCCAAACTGCTACTTTCCTATATTGAGATGGTTTATTCTTGGTGTCTGGAAAGGATTTGACTTCTTTTGTCCCCTGATCACTTTAGATATTGTCTTTCTTTTTTTTTTGAGACAGAGTCTCGCTCTGTTGCCCAGGCTGGAGTGCAGTGGCACGATTTCAGCTCACTGCAACCTCCACCTCCTGGGTTCAAGCGATTCTTCTGCTTCAGCCTCACGAGTAGCTGGGACTACAGGCACCCGCGACCACGCCTGCCTAATTTTTGTATTTTTAGTAGAAACAGGGTTTCACCATACTGGCCAGGATGGTCTCAAACTGCTGACTTCGTGATCCCCCCGCCTCGGTCTCCCAAAGTGCTGGGATTACAAGGCGTGAGCCACCGTGCCAGGCTTAGATATTTTCTTATATGACCACTCAGGTTCCTAGCTTGTCTCCATTATTAATGCGTCTTGGTTAAATAGTGCTAGCTCTTTCTTATGTGCTGAGCATGTTGGGGACAGAAGGAGGAAGAAGAATTTCTACTTGGAAACCTTCATAGTCTAGGAAACAAACACCAAAACAGGCTGGGTACAGTGGCTCTTGCCTGTTAATCCCAGCACTTTGAGAGGCTGAGGTGGGAGGACTGCTTGAGATCGAGTATTCAAGACTAGCCTGGGCAACACAGCGAGACTCTGTTTCTACGAAAAAACAACAACAAAAAAAATTGATTAAGAGAGGCCCAAAGGACTAGCTGGGCGTGGTGATGCACACCTGTAGTCCCAGCTACTCAGGAGGCCAAGGTGGGAGGATGGCTTGAGCCCGGGAGGTGGACGCTGCAGTAAACTGATCACACCACTGCACTCCACCCTGGGCAACAGAGTGAGAATTTGTCTCAAGGGGTTAAAAAAAAAAAAGTATAGGGCAAGATGTGTGTATATTATATACAAATACTATGCATCTGATACAAGGGACATGAGAATCTATGGATTTGGGTTCTGCGGGGTTCCTGGAACCAATCCCCTGCAGATAATGAAGGGAGGGACGACTGTATAAATTCTTGGTCAATGTGACAGCTGATTAGAGCTAGAACCTTAAGGTTTATTTCTTAGATGGTGCATAGCTGAAAATCATCTCATTAAAATACAACTCACTTTCCTTCTGCAAACCAATACTACATGAATGAACTGCAGTAAATGGACATTTATTCAAGCCAGTAAGTATCGAGTTCTGATGTGTGCTTGGCACTGGGGACACAACAGTCAAGATAGACTTGGCAGCTGCCTTCATGGAGTTTCTTGTCTGGCATGGAAGATCCTGACGGGCAGGAGTCTTTAGGTCTTAAAGGCTTTGGGAAACTGAAATCTAGCCCTGTGAACAAGAATAAACTTGATCTGTATTTTCATGCTGTCTGCTTTTAAAAACACCTTTCTGGCCATAATTCATGCTTATGGGGCAGAGAAATCAAAAGATTTTATAACTAGAAGGGACTACAGAACTTATTTGATTCCATTAATAATGTTCAATTTGGGAAACGGCGGCTCAGGGATAGAAAAGGATTGATCTAAGGTCACACAGCTAATTAGTCATTTCTACACAATACAGTGTGCAAGGGAAATAAGTCTGTTTTGATGGCCAGTCATAATCACACCTCTTTACAGAGGCCCAAAGGACTAGCAGAACTTTTGTTTTCCAGTTCTGACACTATCAAGATCAAGTGCCGAGAGGCCTCTGCAGCCAACGCCCCTCAATCTCGATCCCCTACACTGGGTTGAGTTACATTGCTATGCGCTTCCACAGGATCCCCAATATGCCTGCATTCACACATGCCATGCTTTCATTCTTAACATCTGTGTCCGTGGTGAGGAGAATGAATTGAAGGCAGCAACGGTAGCTTCAGGAGACCAATCAGGGACTAGTCCAGGTGTCAATGATGGAGATGGAAGGCAAACGAATTGGAGAGTTTGTTGTTGTTTGGATAGAGACAGAGCCTTGGTCTGTCACCCAGGTTGGAATGCAGTGAATGATCATAGCTCACTGCAGCCTTGAACTCCCACAATCATCGGGCGTAGCTGAGATTATAGACGTGGCTTTTTTTGGCCGACTTCTATTTGAAGCAAAAGGTAAATTTCACTAACCCGTCTTCAGACATTGCAAATGAATTTGTGCTAGTTATCAGCTGATGTCTCAAAAATGAGAATTTACTTGATCTGTCACTATGGTTTTGTTCACAATTTTCATATCCTTTCAGTTGTAGGTTTCTCTTAAAGAGAAATGGAAAATAATATAATGTAAACGGGGATAACTGCGTAGTACTGACTGCTAGCTTGTGTTTGATTTTATTACTTAAAAATTGAATGGGAAGGAGGAAGAGACTAGAATTTAAGACTACAGTTCCTAGGGGAAGCTAAGAAGAGAAGGAGATGAGGATCATTGCTGAGTGAGGAATGTGGTTAGAAAACAGTTTTCAGTAAAAGCTATCTTTGAAATTTCCTGACATTTGTATTGAACAATTGCCAACAACTATCTGATATGCATTGCTAAGGCTTACTTTATCATTTAAAATGACAGGAGTCAAATAGGATGTGATCAGGAGTCAAATCACATTGTTAGCTTCATGAAAGCATAGATAACTCATTCCAGAATCTCCTCATAACCAGAACCTGCCAAGGACCTACAACATGGTGACACGCTTGAATCGAAGCAGCTCAATGTTCTCATCCTTGGTACGTTTTATTTTAAATTCAGGAGAAAAAAAAAAGCGTCAACCCCTTTCTCTCAAAACAAGGAAAGGGTCTAAAAGTCAGTCTTTCTAATGGGGATCTCCAGCCAATCCCCACGATGATACCTGCATTAAAGAATAAGGAGGGATACTGGAAAAACAAAAACCCCAAAGTATTATTCTGACGACTGTAAACAGCCATCCTATTAGCGATAACTAAAGAAAAAGCTGGGGAAAGTTAAAGGCAAAGTGATACATGGATGGCAGCTCTCCGTCTCAAAAAGGCCCAGTGGACAAGTGCGAACTGACTCAGGGCAAACACAAACGCTCCTGCACCGGGTCCGTTGTGGCGTAAGCGTGTGACCGGAGCATTTTCCTCAGATATAGTTACGAGTTCCCAGTGGGTCAAGTTGCCCCCGAGCGGCGTCTCACAGCCCAGGGCTCTGACTCCCGCCCCTGCGCCCCACATCCTTCCCTCGCCCCGGAGCACGCCATATCTCTCCCTTCCCTCGATCCCGCATTTCCATCTCCTAGTGGCCAGGGCTGCCCATGACCCAGTCTTTCCCACTCCCCAAACCTTCGCTCGCCATCCCCGCCTTTACCGCTGCTCCAGTCAGCCGTCGAGCGCGCCGCCTCGCGCCTCACCCCAGCTGCAGCCACAGCCGCCGCCGCCTCCCACTCACACGGCGACTGGGAGCCCCGCCTGCGGCGCTTCAGCCGCCACTTCCCCGCCCCCGCAGCCCGCTAGCACCAGTCAACACCCTACTCGCAGTCCGACCAATCGCCTTCTCCCGTAACAACCAATCCTTCCGCGGGCTGCCCCTGAGCGACGTGGCTGCTGCTAGCCACTGCCCAATTACCCGGATGGAATCCAAAGCTGGCCCACCCTGTCAGCCAATAAGCTCCAGGAAAAGCAGATGTTGTTAATTGAGACCGCACCTGCTGAGAATTAAACAGCCAATTACAAGCTTCCCGGCGACCTCGCAGACCACCTCTAGGCCAATTACCGAAGAGTTTTCTATCTTCTAACCCTTGGGGGAAAATCGGGGCTCATGCTGCTGGGACCCAGGCGTGAGAGTATTGAATCATGCGTGTCACCGTTCGCACAAAATTGGTGTCTTTGTACAAAGACAGTGCCACAACACAACTCAGTGACCATCGGGAGAGCAGCCTCATGATGGGCGATGCTCCATTAGTTGTTTCTCTTGCGATCTTTTGTGTAGATCAGTCTGGCTCCGCATACGGCGACGAGTACTCAAGAGACACAGAAAACGTTTTCTTTTTGGAAAACATGAAATAAGCTTTGTAGATGGAGAGGAGGTGAAGGGACAAGCGGTGCGCCGCAGAGAGCGAGGACCCACTCTTCTATTCCTCTGCGGAGGCACGGACACAAGGTGTGGCCCGAAACAGCGGCAGGAGAGTGAGACCCGAGCTCCGACCGCAGTGGTAAGGGGGCAGTGGGCCGTAGGGGCGCCAGGGGCCCACCCTTCCCTGGGGATTCGAGGAAACGAGTCGAGGCGACAGCGTGAAGGCCTACGCCGCGGGGTGGCGGGGGGCGTTTCTGTTGGGGCGAGGAAGGGAGCGGGTCTCTGCAGGCGGAAGTTTGCTTTGGAAGATTTTATTCCAGACGCTGTCCTGGTCCCTGGACCGTTAGGAACGGTTGGGTCCTGCTACCGCCTCCGCGCGGCGGGGAGCCTCGCGAGCCCAACCCTGCGCCCTACGCTGTCCACCCTGTCCCCGCCCCGCGCTAGGGGCTCACCCTGGGGACAGGTGTCGGGCGCTCCTGGTCATTGGGGGATCTTCCGCACTAGCTTCCATCACAATACCTGGCAGGTGATGAGCAATTAACGTTTGCTGAAAGAACGCAAGGTTGTATCTTTTGTCAATTAGGGAGATACCTTTGGGCCTCAGGTTTTGCTTTCTATTAATATAAAAATGTGTATGCGTTTTGAATAAGTAATGCATTTATATTCCACAAAATTCAGAAGAAACAAGGTTATTATAGTGAATAAATATTTCCTTCAAGGCAACCAGGGTTACCAGTTTCTTGTGAAAATTTTCACAAGATATTCTATAGTTAATGTGTGTATATGTGTAATCTACAAAGTATATAAAGTATATACACACACACACACACACACACACATATATTTTGTTTAACCCAGTTGATAACATACGTACTATTTTGCAACTTTCTTTGATACAGTCTGGAAATCTTTCCGTAGCAGCGTATACATATCTGCCTCATAGTGATAGTTTTGTAGTGTGCCTGAGGGACATATGAAGATATATTTAACCAGTCCTTTAACATTTTATTGATATGCAAGGATACTTCATTTCCTTCATGCATATCTGTATGATAAATACTTAGAAATGCAAGTGCCAAGTTAAAGAAGTGTGTGCATTGTTTTTTCATTTGGATAGATAAAGTTTTGCAAATTCCCTTCCTCCCACAAAGATTTTTATAATTTTCATCCCACAAGCAATTTTTGAAAATGATTTTAGTTAGTATTACCAAATTGCCTTCCCTGGAAATTTTACCAATTTTGTCTCCCATCAGCAATGTATGAAAAGAACCTGTTTGATAGCACACTGGTGCTGTTAAACTTCTTGATTTTTGACAATCTGATCGTGTAAATGCTATCTCATTGCAAGATAAAATTTCATTGCTCTTATAAGTAGAGCATCTTTTAATATAGTTACATGGCAATTTTTTTGTAAATTCTGTTTTTATATTCTGTTCATATTTTTATTGGTTATAGGGTCATTTCTTAATATTTGCTGTTTGTATATAAGTTAAAGTATTTTCCCGGCCAGGTGCGGTGGCGCACGCCTGTAATCCCAGCACTTTGGGAGGCTGAGGCAGGCTGATGACTTGAGGTCAGGAGTTTGAGACCAGCTGGCCAACATGGTGAAACCAGGTCTTTACTAAAAATACAAAACTTAGCCTGTTGTGGTGGCAAGCGCCTGCAATCCCAGCTACTTGGGAGGCTGAGGCAGGAAAATCGCTTGAACTGGGGAGGTGGCAGTTGCAGTGAGCCGAGATTGCCACTGCACTCCAAGCTGGGTGACAGAGCGAGACTTGCTCTCAAAAAAAAAAAAAAGTCCCTTTTCCCAGTTTGTTCTATGTATATTGTTTATACATAGAACAAGTATTTTCCGTTTTCCCAGTTTGTTCTATGTATATTGTATATTTTGAGGCTGGTTTCCAACTCCTGACCTCAGGTGATCAGCCTGCCTCAGCCTCCCAAAGTGCTAGGATTACAGGCCTGAGCCCCTGCCCTCAGCCTGTTTATGATTATTCTTTGCAAAATTTAAAACTTTTTATGTAATTGAATTTATCAGTATTTTATTTGATAATTTCTGCATTTCTTTCTTTCTTTTTTTTGAGACAGAGTCTCATTCTGTTACCCAGGCCAGAGTACAGTGGTGTGATCTCAGCCTACTGTAACCTCTGCTTCCCAGGTTCAAGAGATTCTTGTGCTTCAGCCTCCTGAGTAGCTGGGATTACAGGCGTGTACCACCACACCTGGGTAATTTTTATATTTTTAGCAGACTCAGAGTTTTGCCATGTTGGCCAGACTGGTCTCAAACTCCTGACCTCAAGTGATCCACCCGCCTTGGCCTCCCAAAGTGTTGGGATTACAGGCGTGAGCCACTGCGCTTGGCCAACTTCTGTGTTTCATATAATTTTTAGAAAAGTCTCCCACTACTTAAGATTATTTTTAAAGCTCCTATGTTTTTTGAAAAGTACTTTGATAGTGTCTTTGTATATGTAAATATTTGATTCACCTGGAATTTATTTTGGTGTAAAGGTGTGAGATAGAGATCCAACTTTGTTCTGTTTTTTCCAAATCCTTCTTATTGAATAACCCATGTTTTCTCCATTGTTTTTGAATGCTACCTTTATAATACCACATAGCCATATGTATTTGGGTCTATTTCTGGATTTTTTTCATTTCATTCCGTTGATCATTTAAAAGTTTTTTAAATTGTGTACATTGTTTTTTTACCACAATTTTAAAAATTAATTTACGATATACATGCAGAAAAATGCACAAATGACAAGTATATATCTTGATGAATTTTCACAAATGGAATACATTTGTGTAACCAGCAGCAGATCAAGAAACAGAACATTACTAGTGCCCCAGAAGCCACTTGTGTGTTCCCTCGCAGTCGCTGCTCTTCTCAAGGACAACCACTCTTCTGACTCCTGATATCATAAACTAATTTTGCCTGTTCTTGCTTTTTATGTAAAGAGAATCAGAGTATCTACTCTTTTGTGTCTGGCTTCCTTTATTCAAATTATTTCTGTGAGATTCAGTCATCCCGTGTATAGTTTTAGTCCCTTCATTTTGACTACTGTGTAGTATAATATTGTGGGGCTATATTGAACCATAATTTACTTTTCTATTCTGTTATTGTTATTTTGACTAGAATCACATATTTTTAGATTATATAAAGGAGAATGTATGATATAGAGTCTTCCTATACATTTAAGTCATTGGTGCCCCATCAGTAGAATTTTAGTTTTCATTATGTAGAATTTACATATTTCTTGTTAAAATTATTCCTAGGTATTTGAGTGCCTTGATTGCCATAGCTATTTTTACTTTAAAAAGGACAAAATGGTAGTTCAAATCCAAGGAAGAATGTGTCCAGTGTTTATATAAAAATACATGCCTACTTTATGGGTCCATCTTCTAGCTCCAGTGAAGGTGGGATGGGTAAAAAACAGGAAATGAAGTCCGAAAAGGGGGTTACAGTTTATAGATAAACCACAAGAGGAATTTATTTCTTTTTTAAGACAGAGTCTTGCTCTGTTGCCCAGGCTTGAGGCAATGGCATAGTCTCTACTCATGCAACCTCCACCTCCCAGGCTCAAGCGATCCTCCTGCCTCAGCCTCCCAAGTAGCTGAGACTACAGACGTGCACCACCACGCCCGGCTAACTTTTGTCTTAGTAGAGATGGGGTTTCACCATGTTGCCCAGTGTGGTCTCCAGCTCCTGGGCTCAAGGCGTCTGCCTGCCTTAGCCTCCCAAAGTGCTGGAATTACAGGAGTGAGCCAGTGTGCTCAGCCTCAAAGGAGGAATTTCTTAATCAGAGCAGTGAAAAACCAGGTGGCATCACTTTTTTCTGGAATTTTTTTTTTTTCTTTGAGATGGAGTCTCACTCTATCATCCAGGCTGGAGTGCAGTGGCACGATCTTGGCTCACTGCAACCTCTGCCTCCCAGGTTCAAGTGATCTTCCTGTCTCAGCCTCCCCAGTAGCTGGGATTATAGGTGCACACCACCACACCTGGCTAATTTTTGTATTTTTAGTAGAGATGGTGTCTCACTATGTTGCCCAGGCTGATTTTGAACTCCTGACCTCAGGTGATACACCTGCCTCAGCATCCCAAAGTGCTGGGATTACAGGTGTGAGCCACCGTGATCTTATTTTTAAATAAAATTTATTTTATCTTATTTAAACATAAGATTGAATTCTAACTTGCTTGGTAGGGAGGTTGGGGAGCAGAAGAAATAACTTTGAGCGAGTTGATGCCAAACTTACCCTCAAGTCACTGTACATTTGGGATTTGTCATCTCATTTCTCCTCTCAGATCCCAAATCAGGATTGAAAGATTGAATTGTGAGATGCTGGGACTGAGTGAACTGTAATTTCTTTATTCTCATCTCCAGTCCTAAGAGTCTATTCTCTTTCCCTGAATGGTGTTCTGAACAGGCTGTGGGAGGCATTAGGTGGGGTGAGTTAAGATAAGGTCTGGGTTACCCAGAGGGTTCAGTGAGCAGGTGTTCCCTTTAATAAACCGAAGCAGGAAAGTAGATCTTAGCTAGGGATCTGGGCAGTGAGGGGGCCTCTCAAATACAAGGAGCCTGGCTCCAGAGCCTTGGCTGCCCACAGAGTTCCCTCCCTGTACAACATACGAATGATCCATTCAAGTGCCGTTCAGCCATTTGAGTCTGAAAAACAGCACTCATCTCTCCTGTTGCCCATCGTAGGAGTCACCCCCCTCCTCCCCACTGAAGCCTCTTAACCAGAAAGCAGTGACTGGGAGCATGAGCCTCAGTGTCCTCACTTATGCTGGTGCTACTATTCAGTCTTTAGACCGGATTGAATTGTGGCAGATGCCCTAGGAGAGAATTCTCCTCAGCCTCTCTGACCACCACCACCCAGCTCTATCTTCCTACTTAATTCCCCTTATGAAGCAATTTGGAGGAACAGGACCCAGGAGTCCCTGGTTTCAGATGCTCTCCAGCCTGAATCACCACCGTACTGACTTCTTACAGCAAGAGTTCCACCCAAAGTCTCCCTCAGATGGGTGCTGGTGGGAGAAGGGGACAGGGGTGGTGAGAATGCTGGAGCATTTTTGTGTGTTTTCTTGCTGGGCTCATTCTAATACCTGCTCTTACCTGTGCTAACATCCACTTTGAACTGTAGTCCTTCTCAGCCTTTTCTCTTTGCCTCTAATGGACCCTGGGGAGCAAAGGTGGCCTGAGGCCTCAGAGTTTCCCCTGCAACCTGTGGCATCTTATAGCAGAATTTCTTAATCTATATTCTGTGGAGTCTGTGATAGCTTCAGAATAACTGGACAATTTACAAACATTTTTGTTCATAGCTTACATCAGGAATTCTCAGAGGGGTCTGTGACTCAAAAAAGTTGAGGATCATTGCTTAGCTGAGCTCTCATCTCCTGAATCAGGGATCCAGCACAGCACAGGAAATAGAAATCGGAAATAGAGAAAGGTTGTATCGGGGACCAAAATGTGGAGTACTGAGATGGTGCCACAGTATCTTTGGGTCCAGAGTTCTCGCTCAGCTTAGGTGAGACCATGTCTGAGACGGAAGAGAGAGAGGTGGAAGGAGGGCAGGATGGAATACCCTCAGAAAGGTTCTGTCAAGCAGGGGTGGGCGGAAAGTAGGCAGAGTCAAATTCTTCTCCAATCTGAAATAGCTCACAGATTGTTCCATCAATCTGTGCAACCTCTCTCTAACCTCAGAGGTTGTTGAGGTTAGAACCCAGAAAAGAACTAGGAAATCTGAGGCCTCCATTTCAGAGAATCTGTTGCTGGAAGCCAGGCATTTCACTGCAGTCCATTTGCTCCCTGGAATTTCTGCTCCTTTCTACCAGTCCCTGAGGCAAAGGCTGTAAGGACATTCGGAGAGAGGAAAGAGTAAAAACAAAGAAAAACTCCAACCTCCTGAATCAGGTGCATTCGAGTTAATGAAGAAGGTGAGGACCAATAACTGAGCACAGTCCCCCCTGAAAGTTCAGAGTGGATGGGTTGGAAAATTTCCCTTTTCTTTTTTTTTTTTTTTTTTTTTGAGACGGAGTCTCCCTCTGCCGCCCAGGCTGGAGTGCAGTGGCCGGATTTCAGCTCACTGCAAGCTCCACCTCCCGGGTTCACGCCATTCTCCTGCCTCAGCCTCCCGAGTAGCTGGGACTACAGGCGCCCGCCAGGTCGCCCGGCTAGTTTTTTTTTGTATTTTTAGTAGAGACGGGGTTTCACCATGTTAGCCAGGATGGTCTCGATCTCCTGACCTCGTGATCCGCCCATCTCGGCCTCCCAAAGTGCTGGGATTACAGGCTTGAGCCACCGCGCCCGGCCGGAAAATTTCCCTTTTCTTACAGGTCATGTCCTGCAACTGAAAGTCCCTGGGAGAGAGAGCCATGAGGGCATGGCAGTGAGGATGGCAGTGTGGTGGAAAGGGGGAGTTTTCAGTCAGACAGCCATGAGCTCAAATAGCTAGTTACTATTTACTAACTAGCTCTGCGCACTTGAGCACTTACTCTATTTGACCTTTAGTTTCCTCAGCTAAGATGCCTCCCTACTTTATAGGGTTGATGTAAGGATTAAATAAGAAAATATATATAAAGCCACTGACATAGAATAGGCCCTCAATAAATGTTATGTTCTTCTCTTTGAACTGCTGTCCCACCCTGGGCAGAACCTCCATTAGATTGTCCCCATGGTGTGGCACCATACATCCCTGCACATGGTCCACAAAACTTCTGCACACAACACCCACTCATGTCCTTGGCTGCATTTGCATACTCATCAGCACACACACAGCAGCCTGTGCTGTCACAGCTGAGCTGAGGGCAGTCTTCCCAACAGGTAAGATGAGGGACTGGCATGCTAACGCTTGGACAAGCTATGGAAGTACTCATCATAGTAAGCTTGTTACATGAATGTGATTCACCCCTCAAAAGTATTCTGGAAAAGCTGTGAAAGGAGACAAAGGGGCTGTGGTGGGACTAACTCCATAGGCATTTCCTTGAGATTAAATATGTTTCTTGAGGGATACTTTGTCCACCCACCACTACCAAGGAGACCTTAGTCTATGCCCCAGGTCGTGATGTCTGAAGCTTTGCTGTCCAATATGGTAGCCATTGGCCACATGTGGCTATTGAAGCTTGTAAAGGTAGGTGGTACAGCTGAGGAATGGAATTTTAAATTTATTTAATTTTAATTTAAAATTTAAAACATATTTGATTCAGTTATCAGAAAATGTTTTATGTTTGAAAAAACTTAGATGTGTGAATCTACTTTCTCAACAGTGACCTGTATGAAATCTGAATATAGATTTTTCTGGTGAAAATTTAGTAACTGAATTGCAATGTTGAGATGTACTATACGTGTAAAAACTACATGGATTTTAAAGACCTAATATGAAAAAATGTTAAATATTTTATGATTGATTTTTGTATTGATAATATATTGAAATGATAATAGTTTGGGTATATTGTGTTCAATAAAATAAGTATTAAAATTAGATGTATCTGTTTCATTTTGATTTTTTAATGTAGTAGCTACTAGAAAACTTGAAATTACATATGTGACTTAGATTCTGTGTCTGTTGGGTAGCTCTGTTCTGGAGTCTTTGAGACTTCAGAGACTTTGGGCAGCAGCATGTCCCAGCGCCAGACAGTCATCTGTTCCCCACTGCATCAGGGGCTTCCCAGAGAAGATTTCTCTGAACAGCATTGCTGCTTCCGCATTGCAGAGAGGGCAACTAGAGTTAGAACCTTCAGTGTCTGACTCCCAAGTCCCAACCTAATAAGCTGCTGGTGGAAGGTTATGGAAAGGAGGGGGAGGGCTGTGCCCCAGGAAATCTATCTGATACATTATACACTAAAGAAGGGGAAGTTGCTGGGATGCTAATTGAGTTGTGTGTGCATGGTGGGTGGGGAGGTTGCAGGCTCAGGGAAACTCATTTCTCAAGCAGGTCAGTTTCTCCAGCCTCACTCTCCTGTCTGCCTGGTTCTCACATTCCCCTCTGGTCCTACTCCCATATTCCTATCTCTGCCCCACTAAAGAGCGGCCTGCCTGTGAAGTCCAGCTTCACCTCCTCAGTGGTGCTGAGTGTCTCACCTGTCAGGCAGTTGGCGCTGGGAATCTTCTAATGAGGGGAGTCTCCTCAGAGCAAGGACAACAGCGGCAGGAATCAACTAGAAAGCTCACAATGCTTGCATCTGGTTTGGTGTAGTGATGGGTGGGAGGAAACTAAGGATGCTGGGCAGATGCTGCTGCGGAGAAAGGCTCCCTGGGGCCACGTGATTCTTCCCTTCTCAGTCCCTCCTCCCACTCCTCTCCTCTCCCTGTCACTCCTCCCTTCCAGTCATGCTGAGGCTGTTGCTCTGTACCTTGAGCTTCCAGCATCTCTACTTCTTTTTGGGCTCTGCTTTGCCCTCTATTTGAAGCACAGTCAGTGGTACTCAGCAGTTTCACCTCCCACTCCACCTCCCCATCTGGGGAGGTCTCTGTAAATCAGTGACCTCTACCCGGAGACAGCTTCCCACTGGGGCTGCACTAATCACAGAACCAGAGGAAGCTGCAGAAGGATGGTGGAAATTAACTAGGCAGGCAGTTACTGCTGCTCCCCCTTCCCTCCAGTTCTCACTACGGTCTGCTGTGCCCTCCTCCCTGTTCCTCCAAGCCTAGTCTCTGCAGTGTCCTGGGTCTCTCTCCTTTGACAACTGCGGATTCTTGCATTTGTTAGTCATTATCTTGGAGTTCTGACTTTTCCCCAAGGGCACTAGGGATCTGTGACACAAAAGTGATGGGAGCTCCCATGGAGAAATGGGAAAGAGGAGCAGCAGCTGGGTGTCTCAGGTGGAATTTCTATGTAGGGATCCCCTGGAAGGTGGAGGATCGCTCCTTCTCCAGTTCCAGAGATGCGGAGTGAAAAGGAAAGGATTGAGGCTGAAACCAGGGCTAGGAGTGCTGATCCCTCCAGGCATGGGGGTGGGGGTGTAGGGGGGTGAGGAGAGTGGAGGTGGGAGGGGCACTCCTTACCCTGTTTGTCAGGCAGGTCAGATGGAGGCAAGGCCATTGGGACACATGATCAATGGGCAAGCAGAGAGAGAAGGAGCGGGGAGATATAACAGAAATGAGGGTAGGAAATAGACTGAAATAAAGAAAACTCCAGATATGACATTTAGCTTTGGCTGCTACTGTTGTGGCCCTTTGACAGCAGGTTTAATGATCTGGCAGACAGAAGAAGGTGGTAGAGGCTCATGCAAACACAGTGCAGTGTGTGGTCTGTCCTCCCCATCCCACACTCTGTCCCCATCCTCTTCTCTGTGGCTTGAGGGTCCTTTGCTCTTAATCCTGTACCTAGGGATAGGGTTGAGGTGGGGAGCAGAAAAGAAAGGGACTCTGCCAGGTTGACAAACAGAGACTCCAAGGAGCAAGTGGCACTTCCCAGCCCCACCTCTGAAATAATCTTATAGTTGTGGTTGGCAATTGGTTATTAAAGGATATAGGCGTGTGTGAAGAAAGCCTAGTGGTTAAACTAGCTGACTAGAGCTTTATGTTTCCTGTTTTGTGTGTGGAGGGGACGAAGGGAGGGCTGGACTAATGATGGGGTCTGTATCTGCAGCTCCCTGGGACCCTCAGAGAAGAAATGACAATGCTATTGTCAGACTGGAAAAGCTCAGGAAGCAGACTCTCTGGCAGGAGGCATCACTAGTTGCTGGCACAACGCAGGCTGGAGGTGTGGGAGAGTGGTGCTGCTCAGGACCAGGTTCTGGTTCAAGCAGCCTTGGTTCTGTCTTCCCCTTTGGTATCTGAAGCAGACTTGGTGGGTTCCCCACTGGGGAAGGAAAGGTCAGAAGAGCTTGGCAGTGACCCGGTTACCCCCAGAGTTTCTATCCCCAGAGGGCCGAGGTGCCACAAAGTCAAAGGTCATGTGATGTTTGACCCGACCTTTGCCCTTGCTCCAAAGGGCAATCAGGCCAAAGCAGAGGGTCACTGAGGTGAGGAAGGGGAGGAAGCCGACTGCCAGCACCATGGCCACACCTCTGCTATCCAGAAAAAAGGGCCCTGGGATCCCCGGCACGGTGATGTTGGGGTCAGAAAGTGTGCCGTTTGGTGGTTCCACCTGGATGACTTCCAGCCAGGTCCTCAGGGAGTCATTCCCAGCAACATTGCTGACCACACAGACATAGGCCCCTCTGTCCCGTAGCTGCACTGAGCGGATCTCCAGTGTCCCATCCTCTAGGACCCTTACTCTCCCAGCCCTGCCCAGCCAAGCCCCGTGAGGCCTCATCCAGGAGACCGTGGGGGCTGGGTCTCCATCTCCAGAGCAGGAGAAAACTGCATGCCCGCCCTCCTCTGCAATGACCCATCGAGGCCCGGACTTTCGGATCAGGGCTGGTTTGCAGGTGAAGTGCCCCGGAGGCAGTATGTCTGAAAACTCCCTCAGGCTCTTCCCCTGGACATGCTGGGGGCCAGCACAGGCAGGGGGGGAAGTGCCAAAGTCCAGGCGGCGGCGGAGCCGGAGCAGCCAGAGGAGGCGGCAGTCACACGTTAGGGGGTTGCCAGATAGCCTTAGGGTGACCAGTTTGTCTGGGGAAGGGAAGGCTGTTTCCTCTAGTGTCTGAAGGGCGTTATCTGCCACATCCAGGAGGTGGAAGGCAGTCAAGCCATGGAAGGCATGGGCAGCAATGGAGGTGAGGCATGCCCCTGACAGGCGTAGCTCCTGGAGCCGCACCAGGGGGCTGAGCCTTCGGGCTGGGATGGCTGAGATGGGATTCTGAGACAGATCCAGGACCCTGAGAAAGCTCAGGTGGTGTAGTGCTTGGAAGGGCACAGAGCTCAGATTGCAGCGGGTGATGGCCAGGCTACTGAGATTAAGCCCAATGAGGCTTCCAGGGTCCAGAGCCTCCAGAGATGGCCAGTGGTGGATCTCCAGCTCCTTGAGCTGCCCCAGCCCCCGCAGGGCCCCAGCTGGCAGCCTCCCAATATCCAGTTCTCGAAGCCTTAGGGCCACTAGTGCTGGGAGACGGGCGAGGGCTAGGCCAGGCACTGTGCTGAGGTTGCAGCGCTCCAGGGTGAGGGTGCTCAGCTTGGCCAGCCCTGCAAAGGCCCCCGGAGCCACAAATACCAGGTGGTTATCCCCAACCTCCAGCTTCTGGAGGCTGCCTAGCTCCCCAAAAGCTCCATCTAGGAAGAGGACAATTTGGTTGAGGCGGAGGTCCAGCAGGGTCAGGGCAGAGAGGCCTGAGAAGACCCCAGGCCCCATGATTCTGAGCCGATTGCCCTGCAGCCTCAGGGTGAGTAGGCTTTGTAGGCCATGGAAGGCCCCGGGCTCAAGGGTGGAGAGCTGGTTGTAGCTGAGGTCCAATTCCTGGAGCAGGCTCAGGCGGGAGAGCATTCCCCGCTGGAGTCCCCACAGGCGATTCCCGCTCAGGTCCAGGAGCTCAGTGTCCAGTGGGAGTCCTCCAGGTACAGCCTCCAGTTGCCTGTGGCCACAGAGCACAGCCTGGGGCTGGGAGGTGCAGTCACACACAGCAGGGCAGCTGCCACCACTCCCTCCAGGTAGGAGGAGGAGGAAAAGGAGTGGGGGCCATGGGGGCCAGGCTTGCTTTGGAGCTGTGGCCGCATCCATTCCCTCTTCAGTCCTGGAACAGATGATGACATGACCCTTTTTGGAAAGTGGCTTCAGATGATGGTGACCCTGGACTTCCTGGCCCTTCTTAGAGGGGAGAGAAATTGAGCTATCTGTCTCAGCATTGCCAACAAGTAGGGCACAGAACCAGGAAGAATTATTGTGTGCCACCTCCCTGGGGCTTCCTGGAGCTTCTCTTTGGGGAATCTCTGCTTTCCTCCCTCTTCCAGCCCTGGATAACCAGCCAAGTGCTCACTGGCTCGTGGAACCCTAGCCAAGCCTGATTTCTGTGGGGGAAAGACTTATGGGAATGGGGCAGGGAACAGCAGGGAGGTAACTAAGTCTTTCTGACTTAGTTGGGGTTTCCCGATGTCTGTGAGATCCAGGAGTATCTCAGGTCCCTTCTCCCTGATATCTACTCTCTCCAAGCTCTGCTCTGTCCCTCTCTGCTCGCCCTCATTCTTTCATGTTATGTACCCATAGCTTTGCCTAAGGCTCAGGGAGATCATGTCCTTGGCCCAGAGTTCCCTGTCCTGACTGGAGAGGTCCTCACCTTGACTAGCTCACCCAAGGCTGGGAAACATGCAGGCCTCAGCTCCACCCCCATGCTGAGCCCTTCTCCAGCCTGGCCCAGGGCCTGAGCCCTGGACTAGCAAGATCTAATCTCCCCAAAATGCCTGTGTGGACAACGGCCAAGCTGTACATTAGCTGTGGCATAGGATGCAGGGGGCACTTGACTGGGGAGCTGGGAATCCCCTGCAAGAGCCCAAGGGCAACTGCTTCTCCACTACAGATGAAGCTGGGGTGTGTGAGAGACCCAAAGGATGCCCAGGTTTTGAGTTCTGTTGCTTGGTCTTCAGTCTTGGGCTTCCCTCATATCCCTCCTTAATGGTGTTTGGATTCTGGTCCAGTGTGTGGATCTGAGGGAGAGCTCTTGTCCCTTTTGGCCTGAGCTGCCTGAGAAATTCCCAAGAGACAGATTGTGAACCAGGGAGCGTAGATAAGTGAGGAGAGACAGCATCTGACAGAGCGCTGTAGGGTGGGGAGGAAGGGAGCCCTCGGTTGGCACAGCAGATATCTGGGCACAGGCAGCGTGTAGAACCTTTAGACTTATAGTTGGTTTCTGGGTACCAGGGTCTGGGAACTCTCAGGAAGATGGTGACTACAATGGCTGAGGTGAAAGAGGAGAAGGGGCCCTCTAGGTGGTGAGGGCCCCTAACTCACCCTGTTTGATGTCAACAGGGACCCCAAGGGAGGGGAAGTACTGGAATTGGCAAGGGATGTCTACAGAGATAGGAGCAAAATCCCACGGATGCTCTCTCAGAGACAGGGTGTCTGAATCTCTCCTGAGCAGCAATCCTGATCACCTTTGGGCTTGAGGGCTTCAGGCTCTCTGAACTCTACAGGGTCAGCTTTCTACTACATGCCCTATTTTTTCTCATGTGGAACTTAGGAGAGGCAGTTTAAGAGACGGTCATTTCTTCCCCTTTCCTTCCCACTCTCCACCCCCTGGAAGGATCCTTCTAGTGGCTATCCTACAGCCACTTCAGAGGATTGTCCTAGTTGGAAAACTAAAGAAAGAGGCCAAAAGAGCAGAGGGATGCCAAAAACTGGTCTGAGGCTTGGGGATGAGAAAGAATAACGTGGGGCAAAGACTGCAGAGCAGACTCCTCTTGCCCCATCCTGACCTAACAGGTCTCTGTGGCATGCCCGGAGCTCTCCTGGGAAAGATGGCTCAGCTTCCCTTGTTCTCCCTGGGCTTGTTCTGGGAAGTCCACCTGACAGCTAGCTCTTCATCACTACTGCTGCAGTTCCTGCCCATCCTCTGCTCTGCATTCAGCAAAAGTGCAGTGAAGCATGTAACCCAGCTTTCTTCCTTCCTGCTCCGGTGAGTTTCCCCTGAGTCCCAAAGCCTGCTGGGCCAGGGGCTGAGGGAGCTGGAGCAACCTATTTTATTTCTAAGGTGGCTAATTTAATCACAAACTTCCCTTGCCAACCTCCATGGCTGCAGGACCGGCTTCCAGCCACTTTGCAGGAAGAGAGATGTCAGAACCACTTTTTTGTCCCTTCAGTGGGGTGGGGACATCACCAAGACATGACTCTTGAGGGCATCACCCCCTCAAGGGTAGGGAGCTTTCTTCTTGTCTTTATGTGGCAGTCCAGAGACACATTTGAACCTGGGTATCCTGTATCCTCTTTAAAGCATACCTCACTGACGAATGGGAACTGTATGGGGAGAGCGTTCCTAGGGGAAATATTTCTGGAAGATCCACACTGGTTGTGGAGAAAAACCCTTCCAGAGGAAGGGGAGCACTGGGGAGATGGAAGGGAGGTCTCCTTGGAGCCCTTCCACTCAGGGGTACTTGGGATATTTGAGTTTCCCCCTCAAAGTCCCATGGGGCCAGGATTAATTGTTGGCAGGGTGGGGGCCCAAACCCTCTTGCCTTGAGGGGCACACTAGTCTGGCCTGTCTCTGAGAATGTTATGGAAAAGGGCAGCTGCATCTTCGGGACAGAGAGTGCAGGCACTTACCGGAGAAGCTGGAAGGTGGCATCAAGTTTGGCACTGCATCTGTCCAGCGCTGGGGGCCCTGTCCCATTCGAGCTGCACCTCAGGCCCCTGCACCTTCCCCGTGTGCCTCAACCCCCGCTGCCTGGCTGCCCGGCTGCCGCCTGCCGCCGCTGCTGCTGCTGTTGCTGCTGCGGCCGCTGCTGCCAAGACTGAGGTGGAGAAAAGAGCCAGAAAGCATTTCTCCTTTTTTTTTTTTTTTTTCCTCTCTCTGTCTTTTTAAACCAGGCAAGAATGAGTCTGCAGCAACCCTGTTGGTGCAAAATAAATAAATAAAGCAACCAGGGAGGGCTGCAGCAAGCACCACTACAGGCTGGCGAGTGACAGGGGAAGGAGCCAGGAGGGAGGCTCTGGTGCCAGGGAGGGGTCATGCAATAGCAAGAGCAGCAGGCTCTAGAGGATCTCTCTGACATCCTCATTCCCCCGCAGGGGAGCTCGGGCCAGCCACCTTCCAGAGGATTGTCTTTTGGTCTCCCAGATGTGGAGCAATTCTATACAACCTCTAAATCTAAACGTTCCCTGTGGGTATCATTTGTGGGAAGTTCTCAGTCTAGAGCATCTCCGGCGGAGCTCAGTTTGAGGCTCCAATAGTGGGGGTTCCTGAGGATTCATTCACAGTCCTCACTGAGGGACTGCTCCACCTGGGAGAAACTGCATGGGTGGGGTGAGGGTGGGTTGGATCCGTATAATGCTGATGGATTGCTGAGCTGGAAATCTTGAGTCTTGACCCAGGAATGAGACTGGAGAGCAGGCATGCAGGTAATCTAATTTAAGGATCTCCTCTACCCCCTGACACACACACCTCTTGCCTTTAAAATCATTTTATAAAGAATGGCACAAGTTGGGGTTTATGTTTACTCAGATGAACCTGTCCCCTTAGAGGACACAATCCACCCCCAACCCCCCAACCGCCCATCATTGCTGTTAATCCCTCAGGGGAGGGTTCACAGCTGTTTATAAAGCCAAGAGAGGTTGTGGGCAAGATCACAGCTGGGGAAACAGGCCCAGGCCCTGCTCCCTGGTGTCCTCCATGTTGGAGTCAGTGGTGCCCAATGACGGGGTGATGCAATCGCATCTGCTTCCTTCTCCACAACAAGAGCAGGGCTAGCAGGCAGGCCAGGAAAGTCCTCCAGGGTCTGATCGTGCCTTCCGACTGACCAGTGCCAGCCACCTCTGCTTCTCTTGGCACTACTAGTGGTAGAAGACAGCGGGAGCTGGGGTGGTGTTTGGATCACCCCAGGCCCAAGATCAGTGGACCGGAGCACCATGGAAATCTCTGGGGGGTCCCTCAGGATTGGGACTTTTCCCTGAGGCCACTAGGCTCCTCCAAGCTGTGGCGTCACGGATGAGACAGATTGTGTCAGGTTCCCGTGTCTCTGGAACTGCATGACTGCTGTTGAGTCTGTGTGTGTTTCCCGTGTGGATATGTGTCTCTGATCAGATTTGTGCCAGCCCCTAAAGTGTGTTTTTAAAGTGCACATAACAGGTTTGAGTTTTAACTCTATATCTGAGATGCTCTTGGCCTTCATTGTACCCTAGTCCCACACCCAAATCCCATAAAACAATTATCTCCAGCCTCTCATCCTCATCCCATCCATTTTTGGTTAGACCCCAGGAAAAGGGTAGGGTGCCCAAACACTTCCTTGTTGAGCTGGGAGGAAGGTAGAGGCAGAGAATGTAAAGCTCCAGATTCATTTTATACGGGTCCTTCTGGGCTCTCACTGCCAGTCTCTGAGCTTGATCCATCTCCCTCAGCCGAAGCCCAAAGGGAAATGCAATGAGGTATTTCAAAGGCTTATTCTTAGCTTCTGAGCTTCTGAATGAATTGCATTCTATTCATCCAGGATGCCCCTGTTTTCTTGAGGATGGCTTGGTCCCCCAGAAGTCCTTATATCTCAGCTACCCCATGCCTTCCAGAAGCTGGGTGTGAAGGAATAAGGGAAATGAGACAGGTCAAAGCTGAGGCTGGAGATGGCGTTCTGCCAGCCCCACCCTCTGGCGATTGTCCCACTGCCAGGCCAGCCTGCGGACAGAAAGCCAGTCGCAGCATCTGCTCACTCCCAAAGAGCTGGTGGGGACCACCCTCCAGGGTTCATGGGAAAGGAAAAGGCCGAGGGTGGAACGGGGTCCAGGGAGGTGGGCCAGCAGGCCATAGGGAGAGGTAAGGAGTCCCTCTTCCAGGTCACTTGGACAGCCCCACAGGTGACTCGGTTTCAGTGCTGAAGAGCTCCTTGTAGAGTGGAGGGAAAGCGGCTTGGACCACGATGGGGTGGAGGTGCTGGAAGATCTGCAGCCTTTCCACGTGCTGGCTACACAGGCTCCGAAGCTTTCCCTTGGGTGGCAGCTGGATATGGGTTAATGGGGAAGGGAGGGTCAATACTTCAGCTCTCCTCAGAGCAAAGAAGTCTGCTCATTCTTCCTGGGCTAGGACCAACCCTCCTTGCCTTCCCCTTATGTACTTGGCACTTTGGTACCAGCCAAATCCCACTGGTAGAAGTACGAGTGTGTTCAGGACACCGGAGGGAAGCGAGAGTGGGTGGGGGACAGGTGAATGTTTTCTGGGTGAAGCCCTCAATTTGTGTTCCCGATACTTCTAGAATGAACCTTATCAAAGACTCTAATGTGCACTTCATGCTTTTATAAGAGTGACTGTCTGTGACTCTTGTTGTATGCTGTCACATGCCTCTGCCTTTGTGCATGTTGTTCCCCTCTTCCCGTTCCTAATTCTTACCCTCTAGTATCACCTCTCCTAAGACTACTTCCCTAACTGCCCCCATCTAGATTAAGGTCCTTCGTTTGGGCTTTCCTCTGTGTAGCACTTACCACATTGCAAGAAAATGGTCCAATTTGTCTGCCTTCCCACCCTAGATTTCAGCTCCTTAGCTGGGATCTCTCTTTCCCTGTCTCCTCTGTGCCTATCATAATGCCTAGCACATGGCAAATGCTTAATAACTCTTTGAACTACACAGACTTTCTAAGCAGGCGCCTAACACTGCAAGTCAAACCAACGCTGCCAGCACTCAGCCAAAGGGAAGGTGAAAAAGGCGCAGAAACCAGTGAGCAGACGGAGGCAGGGAGACCTCACCAGAGCAAGGCTGAAAGAACAATTTATCTCTTGCAGTCTCCTCTATAACCAAGGGGCTTAAAAATGTCTCTTGCCTGCCATTGCCTCCCTCCCCCTAGCTTAGTTTCCTTGGAAAGAGGCAGTCAGGGAAAAGCAGGCAGCAGGGTGTGATCCCTTCATATCTCCTGGATTCTTTCTCTTCCTCCCCACTGCTTTATTCTGAGCTTTTTTGGGCTGTGACAATAGCTTCCTTTGTTCATTCAACAAATATTTGTTGAGAACCCATCTGAATTGGAGCTAGACACTGTGATGGCCTCTAGTGATATATCAGATATATCAGTCAATAAAGTATAATCTCTACCTTGATTAAATTTACATTCTGGTGAGAGGCCCAGAAAATAAATATGTAATGTGTCAGATAATAAGTTCTTTAAAGAAAACTAAAGCTTTTTATATGGGGTTACTGGTTAGGAAAAACCTCTCTTGAATGAAGAGATGGAGCAAACCATTTGGAAAACTGGGGGAAGAACCTTCCAGGTGACTACAATAGCAAGTAGAAAAGCCCTGTGACCGGGTTTGATGTGTTCAAGGAATAGCAAGGAAGCAAGTGTGGCTGCAATGGGTGTTTGAAGGGGCAGTGGAAGATCAGGTGAGAAAAGAAGGCAGGGATCATGTTATGAGCCACTTGACCATGACACAGACTCTAGATTTGATTCTCAGCATGACAGGCAGCTACAGGAGGGCTGAGAACAGGAGTCAAGGTCGGGCGTGGTGGTTCACACCTGTAATCCCAACACTTTGGGAGGCCGAGGTGGGCGGATCACCTGAGGTCAGAAGTTCGACACCAGCCTGGCCAACGTGGTGAAATCCCGTCTCTACTAAAAATACAAAAATTAGCCAGGCATGGTGGCTCACCCCTGTAATCCCAGCTACTCAGGAGGTTGAGGCAGGAGACTCACTTGAACCAGGGAGGTGGAGGTTGCAGTGAGCCGAGACCATACCACTGCACTCCAGCCTGGGGGACAGAGCAATACTCTACCTCAAAACAAACAAACAAAACAAACAACAACAACAAAGCAAGAAAAAAACCACAGGAGTGGGCATGATGAGACCGCATTTTTAAAAGGGCTACCGTGGGTGCTGAGTAGGTGTGGTGTAGTTGCTACAGGGCAGACGAGGGTGGAACAGGGGCCCAGTTAGGAGGCCTCTCTTAAAGTCCAAGTGAGAGCTGAGAGCTGGTAGGGGCCGGAGTGGTGGTAATAGTAGGGAAGGTGATATATTTTTAAAGCAGATCCAACCAGATTTGCTTTCCAATTGCTCTCCCAGATTCCTATCTCTCCTCCTTCAAATCCATCCTGTAGCAGATTAAAGTTCAAGTTCTCCAGAGCACAGACTGTGTAAGTCATTGCCGTATCCTTAACACCCAGCCCTGTGCCTGGCACATAGCAAAGGCCTGCTTGAATAATTACATAAATGGTTCCTTTATACTGGTTCCAAAGTAAATTGCCTAAATAACAGCTCTGATTGTGTCATTTTTCTAGCCTTTGGAGCTCCCTGTGGCCTAGAAATAAAGCTTTAACTCTTATATGGCATTGAAAGTCCTCTCTGATTTGCCCCTGACCTAATTTTCAGGCCCGTCATCTGGTGCTCTTCTGCCCCATCGGTCTATCCCAGCTCCTGATTTTATGCTTTAGTCAGGATGTACCATGGGCTGTTCTCCACATATGCACTATTTTGCCTCCTTATTTTTGCTCCTGTTGTTCTTGGTCTTCATTGTACCCTAGTCCCACACTCAAACCCCATAAAGCAAATATCCCCAGCCTCTCATACTCATCCCATCCATTTTTTTGGTTAGACCCCAGGAAAAGGGTATATATATATATATATATTTTTTGCTCCTATTGTTCCCTAAGCCTGGAATGCCTGCCCTACCCCCATGAATGCTTGTTAAAATCTTACATCATTCATGGCCTAGTATAAATGTCACCTTCCCTGGGAAGTATTTATGACCCACTCCTTTTACCCCCAAATTATTTTTAATCCCCGTTTTATACTGTCATAACATTTTTCTGGTGTCTCTTATTATAGTTATACATAGGGGACACAGGGAGAGAAAAAGCACAAAGAGCACTGGGATTCAATCTTCATTTAAGTCACTGAAGTCTCCTGATAGCGACAAGATTTTTTTTTTTTTTTTTTTTGAGACAGAGTTCGCTCTTTTTGCCCAGACTGGAGTGCAATGGCACAATCTTGGCTCACTGCAACCTCTGCCTCCCGGTTTCAAGCGATTATCCTGCCTCAGCCTCCCAAGTAGCTGGGACTACAGGCGCCTGCCACCACGCCTGGCTAATTTTTTGTATTTTTAGTAGAGACGGAGTTTCACCGTGTTGGTCAGGCTGGTCTCGATCTCCTGACCTCAGGTGATCCACCCGCCTCAGCCTCCCAAAGTGTTGGGATTACAGGTGTGAGCCACTGCGCCTGGCTGCTACACAGGGAGATTTGAACACCTGTCCTATTGACTATGTTGCCATGAGGATGAGAAAGCATGTCAGCAAAAGCACCCTGTTAATTGCATTATTATTATATCACATACCACATTCTACTCTATGTTAGAGTTAGTGATACACAGATCTCTTCTTCATACCAGATTAAAATCTTTTGGTGGGGGCAGCAACCGAATCTCTGTATCTTTCCACAGTGCCGTATACAAGCAGGTGCTGGGTAAGTGCTGGCTATATTAAACTGAATTGTTCCCTGGAGGTCCCTCCCAATTCCAGGCTCTCTAACTTTCCAGTCTTCATGCACATGGAAGTAGCTGTTCATTCCCTTAGTTCCCACTGCTGATGCAAGTTCTCTAACAGAGCGTGGTATTCCCGCACTTCCTCTTCTGTACCCACAGAACCCGGCCCTCACAAACTCTGATGTCACAGAGCTGGCGATGGGCCTGGCCTCTTCTACTCCAGGGACTGCTCCTACCTTTGCCAGGATGCTTTGGCGATGAGTTTTGCAGAGATGATGATGAAAGGCCAGCTCCAGATTGTACTGCAGCTGCTCTACTTTCCTTTTCTCTTGGAGCCCTGGCCGGTCTGGAGGAGGGGGTGGGACCGTAATGAGAACAAGAAAGAAGGTGGACGTTAACTCCCAACAAAAGGGTGTATCTTTGTGGACATCTGTGCTGGATAGAGGTCTTCTCTGCTGAGTGTGTGCATGTGTGTGCCCTGGTTTGATGATGGTAAGCTCTGGGACGTTGGGCTTGGCTAACTGTCTACAAGGAGAACTGGGAAGAGATGAAAGGTATGAGAACTTCTGATCTCCTGACTCCATGCTACCTTCTCCCTGGTCACCTGATATTCCACATAGCTCGTTCAATGCTAGGCACTAGGATTCTGCCATAGGGGGAACAAGAGTTGGAAAAGAGCTCCCCAATGTATGAAAAAGTCTCCTGATAGGAGGTGGCCTTCCTGAAGGTGCCCAGGCCTGCACCAGGGGGCTTGCAGCAATCTGTGGCTAACTTTTGCCCTGATTCTATAAACTACCCAGAAGTCATCTTTAAAGTTTTTATCTCTAGTTTGAGGGGCATATTTAGGTGTCCACTCACTGGCAGAGCCAGAAGACTGATAGTCTCGATCTGCAACCTCAGGTTAGCAGCTTGACCCACTTCCCTAGGTTCTCTGAATACTTAGCATTCAGCTGGCTCAGCCCAGCTACTCCATGCCAGGGGAGTGGATAGGCTATCCAGAGTCTTCCCATTATAGGCATACAGCCTTAAAATTAGTTCACACAGAGCAGTGATTCTTAGTCTTGGTGGCCTGGGGGTGGCTGTTAAAATTCAGTGCACCCCTGATCAATTACAGATGGTCCCAGTCTTATGATGATTTGACTTACTATTTTTAAATTTTATGTTGGTGAGAAAGCCATTTGCATTCAGTAGAAACCATACTTTGAATACCCATGCAATCATTCTACTGTTCACTTTTAGAACCATATTCAATAAATTATATGAGCTATTCAACACTTTATTTAAAAATAGGCTTTGTGTTTTATGCTTTTGCCTGACTGTAGGCTAATGTAAGCGTTGTGAGCACGTTTAAGGTATGCTAGGCTAAGCTACGATGTTCAGTAGGTTAGGCGTGTTAAATGTAATTTCAACTTACCATATTTTCAACTTATAGGTTTATCAGGACATAACCCCATCATAAATAGCAAAGCACATGTACACTGGAACCTCTGGAAGTGGGACCCAGGCAGCAATAGTTTTTAAAGCTCCCCAGGTGATTCTGATGTGTGCTACAATGATGTCACTGCCATAGACTAACAATCAGACACATTTCTATCAGGAAAGTGGCTCATTTCCTCTCAACCTCATTTCTCTCCACTTCCCACAACCCCACATTATGCCGCTCTTGTCCCTCTCTGAAAGTCCTCTGAATCTTTATTTTAACTCATTTTATTTTATAGCAATACTGAGTAGGGCTCATTCTGCTATTTAAAACTATTTCCCAGATTTAACCACATCTGAAGATCTGGACTCTTCTTCAATATCTGCCATGCCCCTGCCACCTGAATGTCCTTCACCCAAGCCCAGTGACACTCACTGGCATTGATGAGAACAAGGGCTGTGTAGAGGGCAATCTCATCCTCAGAAAAGTGCAAGGCACTTAGGGAGTGGGAGAAGTCAAAGATGGAGCTGATGAGCTCGCTGCAGCCTGTTGGAGTGGAAATGAGAAAAGTGAGAGAGTGGCTGGAGCGGTGGTGCCCGAGGACACTGCCCTTATGGTGTTTAGAGCAGAGCCCTGGAAAGAGGGTGCCCTGGGTCACGAAGCTTTGCCCAGGATTGGCATCAGAATCTTCTCTCTCATTTCTCCCTGCCCCTCACCCAAGGCTCGGAACAGCTCCATGCCACCGTATTTGCCTTCGAAAAAGACCGTGCGGTTGTCAGCATTGTAGGCCCGGCACATCCTAACCAGCACCACTTCCATTGCTCCTGGGCAGTGGGGAGAGAAGACGCAGGGACAGTGTCAGGCAAAGCCAGGATCTGACTCTGTCCCCCTGATTTCCTTAAGCCACCTCCCTCAACTTGGCTCTGCCCCGTGCTGTGCTCTGTCCCCCTGCCCCCAGGCCTGCCCACCCATCCCTGAGCACCTGCTTTGAGGAGCACAATCTGGTCATTCTGGCAGAGCTCCATAAAGCCTGAGAGCCTCTTGGCGAACTCCACCACGTACTGAATGGCCTCGGTGAGGTGGTGGGCACAGCGTTCCCACATCTCCCACATGGACTGCAGGGAGGGAGGAGGGTCCTGCTGTACGCTCTGTGTGGCCCCGTGATCGTCCTGAGCCCTGGAGCCCCACCTAATAAACTGCAAGGGGTAGGCTCTGAACTCCTATGTTCTCAACTAGCATTTTCAAAAACCTGGTCTTAGCACAAATGTGCTCAGGGTGATTCCTGCCAGTGAGTCCCACACACTGAGCACCCACTGGCTGCTGACACTGAGTTAGCTGTTGTAAGGAAATTAAAAAAGTATGAGATACAGCTTTGCCCTCCAACAATGTACATCTCGTTGAGGTGAAAAGGACATACTGCTGCCCCTTCCCCCACAAAGGTTATGCCCAAGATCTCAGTAACCTAGACAAGCAAATGTGAAGTGCCAAGCGAGTGTGTTTAGAGCAGGTGGTATCATGAGAGTGTGATCGAAAAGGCAGCATAAACTTTGGAGCCTGATGAATCTGAATTTGACTTTGGTTCCACCACTTTGTGACCTTGAGGAAATCTATTAACCCCTCTAGGTTCAGTTTCTGTCTGTTAAAAATAGGAATAAATGCCACCCTCATAGGCTGGTTGTGGTAGGGGCTGAGGATAATTTATGTTAAGTGTTTAGCACAATGCCTGGCAGAGAAGGGGTGTTTAACAAATGGTAATCAGGGTTCTGATTATTGTTACTGTTGATGGAAGAGGAGGAAGGAGAGTGCACCAAGGTCTGCATTGTAGAGGAGGTAGGATGAAGGCCAGGTACAATTTTAATAGGCAAGGACTAAGGAAAAGCGCTCATCCATCTGCTGGGGTGTAGACAGATATACACATTCACAAATGTACACAGAGGGTGTGCACATGCTTGTTGGCCAGCCTGTGTCTGTGACGTGCCGCCCTGCCCCAATACCCAGGTGTGTGCAGGTAGCCATCTCTGAGCTCTCCCTGTGGGGGTGGGCTGCGTTCCCTTCCTGCAGGTCTCCTGGCCTCACCTTCCTCTGGTAGCCAGTCACTTCCTCCCGGGAGAAGATGTTGGAGCGTTGCCGCAGCAGGTCCTCCAGCCGCAGCTGGCACGTCTCCCGGTAGGACTTGCAGACGCTCTGCACCAGGTGCTCTAGGGTTGAAGAAGGAAGGCATGGCGTGATCTCAGCCAGCTCCTACCCCTACTCAAGCAAGGGCACTTCTCAGCCTGGCCTATCCTGCTCCACCTCCTCCCTCAGCCCCTCATCCAGACCCCTCAATTCTCTCAGGCTCATGTTTGATTGCTATAGGGTGCTGGTGGAAACCCCTCCCTCATTTCTACTACCCTCTCCCTTCCCCCTAGCTGCTCACCTATCTCCGTCAGGGAGGCATAGGGTGCCTCCGGTGTGCTGCGAAAACTGGGGCTGCCGTAGCTGTCTGGGCCCTGTCCCAGTTCCCCAAGCCCAGGATGCCTGTGTTCCTCAAAACGAAGTCCACATCGGTCAGGGGTCAGCTGGATGCCCGTGCTATAGAAGCTCTCTCTGCCCTCAGCCTTGCCCCGCTCAGGGCTGTATTCAAGGTGGCATGAGGCCCCATTGAGCCCTGCCTTGGCCAAGTTGTTGGAATATGAGGGCCCAGAGCCTGAGGCTCTCAAGAGGCCAGGGGGACAGGCAGAAGCCTCAGGCAGGTCAGGCGAGGAGCCCAGAGGCAGCTGCCCATCTGGGAGCCCCAATGTGTAGGTGAGGGTATCTGCTCCTTGGGCCCCTGCTGGGGGGGTCTTGACCACTGGTTCCTGTTGCTGCTGTTGCCGCTGCTGCAGCTGTTTCTGCACTTCTGCATGCAGGCTGTCCCTCTGCTTCTTGGACATGCGGCCAAACTTGACAGCTGAAAGAGGTCCGGGGGCCAGGGGTTTATGAGGCAGGAGAACATGGCACAGGGCAGGGTCGGCAGGCATTTGGTCATTAAAGGATTAACTTGCTGCTCTCTGAATGACTGACTCCAAGCACAGTTTCTCTAGCCTTTAGGGAACTTATGCTCAAGACCCCGTCCACCTCTCACTCTTGTTTGCTTCTGGGGTCTGTCCAGCCTGCCATTTCAATCTGCTAAGCAAAATCTTCTAAGTTCTCAATCAGCTTTGAATCATGGCAAAATTCCAGCAATGAGTCTAGGCTGGGGATTCTGGCCTCCAGATACGGGGGCTGGGGGTGGTCGTGCAGAGAGCCTCAGGCTGTATTGGGGTCACCTCGCCTTTCTGGGAGGGTCGGAGGAAGAGGAGAGCTGAGAACACAGGTCTCCCTGTGGTCAGGCCTGCAGGCTCCCTGGTGACCTAGATACTCACCACAGCCCAACCCGGGCTCCGCGGCTTGTTTCTGAACATCCTCTTCTGCTCTCTCTTTCCTGCCTTTTTACTCCCCCCGCCACCCCTCCCAGGTGTGGGGGCACAGCCCCTCGCCCCGCCTGCCCCTTTGCACCCCTGCGTGCTTCCTTTTGCTTTGTTATTTTGGGCACTGAAAAGTGCTGACGGGCTCCTTCTGGCTCCTCATCACCTCATGCCCCCCCAGCTCCACCCTGGGCTCCTTCTGTGGTGGGGGTGCGGAGGGGGACCGGTGAGGAGGTGGTGGGTGAGAAGGGTGGATAAGGCACCAGGAACACACCAGCCCTCCCCCACGACCACTCTCTGGTTGTTCTCAGGCCAATTCTGTTTCCATTCCTGGCCACAGTCCTGTGTCCAAGTATGGGAATGGGGGACTAGGAAGGGAGATAGAGCTAGAACTACAGCAATGGGGTAGCGGGGGAAGGTGCCAGAGCTGCATGGGAGCTGGGCCAGAGGGAAGCAGAGTGAGGAGAATTCGTTCCGAGTAAGAAGAGATGAAGAGGTATCAGACCTTGGAAAGAGGAGGTTTGTTCTAGCAAAGCCTAAAGTTGGGGACTCCAAAGAACTTTGATGGGGTGACCATCCATCCTGGCAGGAGAGGAGACAAGCGGTTGTAAGGGGGAGGAACGGAGAGCAGACCAGAGGACGGGCAGTCTTGTGGGTTAAGCCTTGTCTAGCTCAGCAGGCCAGGCTGCCCCTCCGGAGACACCAGGAAAACCCCAGGAGACTGTCGACTTGGCCTCACCATCTCGGGACATGCCCAGCGCCAGGCATTTCTGCAGGCGGCAGTGCTGGCATCGGTTTCGGCTGGTGCGGTCGATGGGGCAGTTCTGCTGACGGGTGCAGGAGTAGGCTGCGTTACAGCGCTGGCTTCGGCGGAAGAAGCCCTGGGGAAAGCAGGTGGAGGGCAAGACTGCTTATCCTGGCCAGGCCCAGCTCACTCACAAACGCCTCCAGCCCACAAGCTCTGGCAGCTTTTCTACATTCCGCGACCTGTCAGTTTTCTGTGGCCTCCATCTATTTGTGTAATTGCAATTTATCCTGCAGTCATTTCCCTAGCTTAAGACAGGGCCCTGCCAATGTTGAGGGTTCTCTAGGGAGGCACTACTCAGGTATTTTCCTGGCTGCCCAGGAGATCACCCCTGGAGTCAGAACAAAGACCACTAAGCCCCTTGTTTATCTCTAAGGAGACGCTGTGTGTGTGTGTGTGTGTGTGTGTGTGCGTGCGTGCGCGCGCACGCACGTGTGTGTGTATGCACACGCACACATGCATGCATACACATGCCTATGACTCACCTTGCACCCCTCACAGGTGATAACCCCGTAGTGGATCCCAGACGACTTGTCCCCACAGATTTTGCAAGGGATCACTTCAATTTGTGCTGGAAGAGAGAAAGAGAAGTAGGTCAGCCCAGGAGCCTTTTCTGCATTTAACCACTATGTACCTGGGCTGCAGATACAGGTACCTGGTGCTTCCCCCACTTCTCCAACCAGCTCCAGCTTGCTGTTTCCCTCTTGCAAAATGGAAGGGGAAGTGAAATGCCAAATGCTTCTCAGCAAAGGATGTGAGGAAGCTGTGTTTGTTTCACAGAGGAGGGGAGTGTTGAGGGGCGGCCGGGAGTTGTATCAGTGCTACGGAGGCAGAGAAAGCAGCTGCAGAGGGGCCACCTGCTCAGCCTTCGAGTTGAAAAGCTCCAGTTGCCTCCCTCCCTCCTTGGGACATAGGACTGCTCACTGCCTCACAACACCTGCTTCCCGCCCAAGGGGCTTCCTCTGTGCCTCCCTCCCTCACTGGGGCTCAGCTCCCATGGGCAGAGTGTAGGGTATGGCAGGAAGATGTGGTACACCAGGGGTGGGGGATAGGCAGAGATGCCAGCTCTTCCCAGCCAGTCAGTGAAGGCTCAGGGAGGGGCTATACAGAGAAGGGATGAGGGGGTGGCAGGGAGGAGCCCAGGAAACTGGGTCTCAACACCCCAGCTCTGCTGGATGCCTGAGAGCCCAGGGAAAGAATTAGCCAGGGCTCTTAGGCTCTTGGCCCCAGAGCAGAGAGAGGGTGGCTTTGTGTACATCCATGTGTCTGAGTGTGAACACTTGTTTGTACAAGGGCATCCGTATCCATTTGTGTGAACATGAATCATCAGTGTTAAAACTGGCTGAGACTAGAGACCATCTCATTCAACCTCTTCATTTACCAATGAAGGAATAGGCCAGATAAGGCAAGACAGTTGGACCAGGGTCATAGGCCAGTTTGCCTGAGACCTGGGTCTATATCCCAGTTCCCTCGAACTTTCCGTTATGCTGCTCTGTGTACCTGTCTTTTGGGGTACAAATATCAGTGAGTATGTTTGAAGGCATGCTTGTGCGTGTGCATATGCATGAAAAGTACGTGTCATTTGTGAGCCTACGAAATATCTGGTTACTTCTGCGTCCACACGTGCATGTTTGTATGTTAGCATCTGCTCATGGGGCACTAGGACCCCAGGTTCTTTCTCCCACTGAACTCACTGTAACCTGCACCTGCTTCCCCACGCCTGTGGTTCGCTGCTGGCCCTAGGCTCATCTCTGCTTTGCCCTGTCCCTGTCAATGTCCATGGCTCTCTGCTGAGCTTCAAGGAGGCCTTCTCCCAGCTCTTCCTTGAAAGGTAGTTGGGCAAAGCTTGGGATTTGGGATCCCTGGTAGTTGGGATCCCTGGTTACTGTAGGTTTTTTTTTTTTTTAACATTTCCCGGAGCATACGCATCTCTTTTCTGCCATCACTGACCTGCTGCCTCCCCTCTGAGTGGAGAGCCCTGGGGCAGGGCAGGCCAAAAAAGTGAAGAGAAGGGCCAAAGCCCCTTTTAATCTATGACATGTCTCACACCAAAGGGGCAAAAGAAGTGGCAGCCTCGGCCGGGCGCGGTGGCTCAAGCCTGTAATCCCAGCACTTTGGGAGGCCGAGGTGGGTGGATCACAAGGTCAGGAGATCGAGACCATCCTGGCTAACACGGTGAAACCCCGTCTCTACTAAAAAAAATACAAAAAACTAGCCGGGCAAGGTGGCACGCGCCTGTAGTCCCAGCTACTCGGGAGGCTGAGGCAGGAGAATGGCGTAAACCCGGGAGGCGGAGCTTGCAGTGAGCTGAGATCCGGCCACTGCACTCCAACCTGGGTGACAGAGCAAGACTCCGTCTCAAAAAAAAAAAAAAAAGAAAGAAAGAAGTGGCAGCCTCTCTAGAGGGCGAATGCACATTGCTGTGAGCTCACCTCCAGTCCCTGGCCTGGACACTGGTCACAAGTAGGGCCTGTTGATGTGAAGTGGGCAGGGAGATCATGGCTTGTCCGCCATTCCCCAAAATATTATTTCCATCATTCTTAAACCATCCTCCCTCAGGCCAGCCTTGAAGTGAGTTAGAGGCAGCAGCTGCACCTGACGGGGACAGGGCACATGGGGATCTGAAATCCCTTCGTTAGCACTTGATTCCTCCCCCAACCCCCAGCCACACGTGCCTGCCTGGCAGCTTCCAGTGCTCACACTGCGAGCTGTGGTCCCCCCAGGACCAGGGGGTAAGTGAGTTTTCCAGATTATTTCCAGTAAATTAAGAGCAGATTTTAATGCACGGAGGGGAAGAGAGAATAAAAGGGCACTGGTGTCTGGAACGGGGGCAGAAAATGTGAGGGCACTCGTACTTCCAGTCACTTAGATTCTCCCTCTAGACCTGTGTTTTCTTGTCAGCAAGATCAGGATAAAAATATTATTGCCTGTCCATGGGGGTGATTGTAGGTAACATAGAATAATGAAATCACCCATGGAAAGCACTGTGTATTCAAGTTACTCCTGAGCAGAGGTCAGGCTGAGAAGCCCAGTGGGCCTGGCCAGGCTGGGAGGAGCACTCAGGCCCTGTGGACTCTGTTCTTGCCCAACACCTCCCCCTCCAACACTGCGGCATCTCTCTTTTCAGTGGCCTAAGACCAGAGACGGGAGAAACCAACGTAGGCCACCCAAAAAAGTAAGCAGGAGGGAGATTAGGCCAAGCCACAGTGGGAACTCGGGCTCTGGCCCAGCAGTCAACCACAGGCCTCCCTGCCTCTTCCCTTCTCCAAGACCCACATCCGTGTGCGTGTGTGTGCTGACCACATGGGTGACCCCAGACACATCTCCCTGCCCCGTGCTTGACCCACTGCTGCTCCTGGCCCTAGGAACCTCACAACAGTGTCACCAAGACCCTGACCTTCTCAGGAAGATGCGGCCAGTCAAGGATCCCATTTGCAAATACCCATGTTTGGACTCCAGTCACCTGGAGTCAGCCCATCCTCCATCCTCCCAGTCCAAGACAGAAGTACCCAGTGAGACAGGCACACAGGGCCAAAGACTCTGAGCTGGAATGTCAGACCCCCTACCCTCATTTAGCTAGAGAGACCAAGAGGTTTGGGACGAGGAAAAACAGAGACATAGACCTAGGGATGGAGAGATGGCTGCGAAACACTGAAACACAGAAAATCCATGCCTGTATCCTGGCCTTTGCCCAACCCATAGCCCCCTCAGCACTTCCGGCCCTCTAGTCCTGCTACCCCCTCCTTCCCCTGCCACCTGCACTCCCTTCAATGCCATCTACCCAAACCTCAGAAAGAAAGTACCAGTGCTGTGTACATAAATGTGTGTGTTACTTGTAGAGAAGGGGTGGGGGAGAACGGGAAGGGGGCTGGTAGACTTGAGGGTTGGTGAGAGGAGCTGAAAACACCTCTGATGATAACTCACCTTCAAAAGCTACCCCTGGGAGACATGTCCCTGAAGCAGCAGGTGGTGGGAACTCAGATTGGGGAGAAGGAGCTGAGTAATCACAGGATTACTCAAACTGTTGCCCAGGAGCCAGGTCTGCCAGGAACTTACCATCTAAGGGCCTGCCAGTGCCAGGAACTAGAGCCAAGCAAAGGTCAGGAACCTCGAGCCAGCCCCTGCACCACTGCTCCCATGGCAGCCCTAACTCTACCCTCGTCTGCTGTCTTGGAAAGGATCTTTATATCTCACCTGCAGCTCTCTCACTGTAGCTCTCTCCTGAGAGAGAGCTTTCTCCAAAAGAAAGCTCCAATTCCACATGCTTCCAAAAGGAGAGACAAATGCCCAAATGCACACGCCAGCTCCTTAAGTCATCTAATGACTGACATCTAATGACTATGGCTTTTTGCATCTCAAACAAGATTACCTGGGTATCTGAGGTGGGGCTCAAGATTCTGCACGTTGGTCAGCTCTTAGTTGGTGCCTAAGCTTGCTGGTCTTCAGCCTATACTTTTAGTAGCAAGAACTTAGTCCCTATTCCTGCCTTTTTGCCAGGCTGCTCCTTCCAGGAAGTGGGGCCAGTGTTGGCAGTCTTTTCCTGAGCTCATTCTTGTATTTTTTTCTGCCATCCAGTGTGACCTCTAAAACTTCATTTTGAGACAATACTAGAAAAAGAACCTGAATCTCCTCTGGATTGCTTTAGAGACTGAAGTATCCCCAGGAGCATCCTAGTAGCTCCTCCTATGAGGGGAAATATGGTAGAGGCAAAGTCCTCCATCCTCCTCTAGTTGAGCCTCTCACAGCTGCGAGATTCAGTGATAGTGCTCTTTGAGTACTTCCAGAGCCTGGCCCTGTGCCAGTTTAGGAAGCCAACCCTGGGCCCCATCCAGGTGCCCTATGCCACAGAGAGGAAGTGGTAGGAGCAGGGGAGGGGCTGCAACCCAGGGGGATCTCTCCCCTCAAACCCCAGAACCACCCCCCCAACCATCATGGTACAGAATGGGTTCACACAGAGGAACCCCGGGGTCCTCATCTCCTGCTGGTGCCTCATCAGTCTAGAGCTGGGCCTTTTCCTCTCCTCTTTCTCTCTCCCTTTTCTCCAGTGGATACTGATTAAGGAGAAAGGATAATGATAGACATAAGCATTGGCTGAATTCTTACTCTGTGCCAGGCTTTACATGCATTTTCATTTAATGATCACAACAACCCTGTGAAGTAGGCCCTGCTAGTATCATCCTCATCTTACAGACGAGAAAACTGAGGCCTAGAAAGAGTAAGCAGCTTGACTAAGGTCACACAGCCAGAAGTGGCAGATCTGGCATTTGAACCTAGATCTCTGTAATCCTGGAGACAGTGCCCTCAAGCCTTAAGCTACATACCCTACGAGGATAAGACGCCCAAATGCACACCGGAGACCTGGGTAGAGGACATGGTTATTGGCTGGAGGGGAAAAAGTGTGAGGTGAGTGTGGTGGTCTAGGAACAGAATTCACAGAGGAAATCCACAGAACTAAAGCCAGGACTCCTGTTTGTATAAAGATCCCAAGAGATATTATTCCCTCTGTCCCAACTCATCCTCTGAGGTCCCAGCCTCCTCCTGCCCTTACCCCTTTCTCTAAGGCCAAGTGGGACAACTTATATATCTCAACAGGGTTCTGGGGGACTCCTCGGGAACACCACAGCCCCTTTAGCGCATAAACTAGGTTTCCATACATCTTGGTATGCCTCTCTTTGCAGAATGAATGAATGAGTGAGAAAGAGGAATACATCTCTTTCCTTAGCTTAGGGCTCGTCCTCTCCCCACAGCCAGAACTCTCTGTCTCAATCCCCACTGAGACCACAGCTCTGGGCAGGGGTCCCTTGCACACCCCAACCTGTCACCAGCCTCCCTCCTTTCTTAGCTCTCAGTTCCCCCAGCTTCTGCAAAGCTGGAAACCAAGGTGGTGGGTGCCACCACAGGGGAGCAGGAGCGGGAGGGCTGGATGGGGGCCGGGGAAGAAGTGGTTCTACCTGGTGAACACTACCCCAGCCCAGGCCAGGGCCCTCCCCGCAGCTCCTGGTGAGAATTTTCTGCTGAAACACCCAGATCCTAGGGCTGAGAAAATAGTGAAGCTAAAACTCAGGTGGGCGAGGGAGAGTCTGGGGTTTTGAAAAGCCATGAATGACAGCCAGCCAGTCACCCGAAACCCCCCCTCCTGGTGCCTCCGCCACCCCCGCAGTCTGGGACTGGAGAAAGGCGAGTGAAAACAACCAGTGAATGGGGGAGGGGATGAATCACCAGGAGGAAGCTCTGGCGAGTGGGAGCCCAGACGTTACCATCTACTATCAGCGCCTTCCCTGCCTCCACGGCCGTCTGTCCCCTTTCCCAGAGCACCTTTGCTGCCCAGGAGTGTAGTGGACCCAGAAAGACCTTGGCTCTGGCCCTGAGGCCCTGCCTTGTCACTGTCCCTCCTCCAAAATTGACATCTCCATCCTTTCTGAGCCTTAGAGCCCCAGGGAAGGTGCTGCACTGCAGCAGCAGGCATGAAGGTGAGACCTCAGAAAGGACTAGCCATATGAGAACTGGAGCAAGGGCCTTGGGCTGCCTGCCTGGGAGAGCCCTGAGCCCTTAGAAAGACCTGTTACTTGTTAGTTTGAGTCAGCAACACAGAGGCAGGGGATGGGGAGGAGCTCCTGGTAGGGACCACATATTTTCATTTTGTTAGGACAAGCTGAGTCTTTTCAGAGTCTAGTGCCTTGGGCTCGGGGGTTTGGTATTTCTGTTAGGAATGGGAAGATGGGGAAAGAGAAGGGTGCTGGAGTGATGCAAGGAAGGAAGAAGCCCTTCACAGAGTCCTCAGATGACCCTGGGCTCTCAGGGTGATATCTGTGTACCCTGGGGACTTGGAGTCCTTTCTGGCCCACTGTTCCTCATGATCATGACCAAACCTAAGAAAGATCAGCTCACAGTGATCTCGCACCCCTCGGCCTCCCACCTCCCCATCCACGCCAAATGCCAGGGCCTAAGTGCCTATTGGTGCCACACTGGCCATGCCCTTAGGGGAAGATGTCTGGGCTACCCTCCCTCTGGCTGGCTGGGAGTCTCTTTGGCATACAGACACATTCTCTCCACTTGACAGCAGCAGGTCAGATGGCAGGGCACTGGTACCATCCTTGTCAGAGCCACTGTACTTCCCCCTTATCACTTTCCTAGACCCTGTGTCTCCCTGTCTTCCCTTTACTGCCGGTTACCTTTTCTCTCCGCCTCTCCCTGTGTCTATGTGCCTTGTGATCTTCTCCACTTCAGCTCTGTTTCTGGGCTTCACATCTTCATGTTTTTTTGTTTGTTTAAGAGATAGGGTCTCACTCTGTCACCTAAGCTAGGATGCAGTGACATTGATCATAGCTCACTGCAGCCTTGAACTCCTGGGCTCAAACCATCCCTCTGCCTCAGTCTCCAGAATAGCTGGGACTACAGGTACACACCACCATGCCCACCTAATTAAAAAAAATTTTTTCGTAGGGACAGGGGCTGACTTTGTTGCCCAGGCCGGTCTCAAACTCCTGGCCTCACACCTCAGCCTCCTGAAGTGGGATTACAGGCACGAGCCACTGCGCCCAGCCGCACCTCCATGTGTTTGGCTCTATTGGTGTTTCTCCATCCACACCTCCAGCTGGACATTACTCTCTCCGCAGATGTTCCAGAAACCTGCTCTTTGAGTTGGGCCTCTGCATCTCTCCTTATTTCTTGATTTGTTTCTGTTCCTTTTGCCAGGCCCTTGGTCTCTGGGTGTGTCACAGTCCCAAACCCCACGTGCTTTGACTCTCGCCATCAGTGGTTGGAGGGGCTGGTGGTGGCTGGCATTCATTGGGGTCAGATAACTTGGGGCTATGAAATACCCATAAATGTCAAAGTGAGAAGGACCAGTGGCACTGACCCCCTCGTCAGAGGACGCCCTCTCTCCTACCTCCCAGCCTGGGTAGGGCTGTGTGTGTATGGTGGGGGTAGGTATAATGAAGAGCTGGCCAAGTGTCTCCCTCATCCCCTGCTGGGGACTCCTGCTCTGCTGCTGGGCTAGAAGCACACCTGGTCATTTCATCCCAGGGTTGATTTGCTCATTAGGGGCTCTCTCTGGGAAGACCAGTTTGCCAGCGTTTGCTGCTAATAGAGAGAAGCTAGAAGAGAAACTGAAGTTCCAAGGGGCCCTTTTCTCCGTGTGGAAGCTGTTGGCTCTTCTCCCCAGCCCTCCTTATCCACTCCAGCTCATATGTCTGCACTGTGGCCTCAGTCCCCATCACAGAAGTGGAACTCTTTTCTTTCCTTGGTTTCCCTTCCTTCTAACTTCTGGGAGAGCTGAGTCTCCTTCATCACCCTTGGGGATGCCTGTCTTAGGGCACTGGGCTCTCTCTTGGCCCTGGGCCTTTGGAACTGCAAGACTCTCCATAGTTGGTTTTGTTGTTTTATCTTAAAATTTAGCTCTGTTGTTTTGCATTTGGTAGGCCAGGGCCCAGGGACTTGGCTTGTCTAGGCCTATATGGCTAGCCAGTGACAGGTGGAACAAGCGCCTGGTCTTACACTGTCAGTCCAGGGGTCTTTCCAGGACTCAATACGGCCTCCCATCTGTGGCTTGTGGGAAGACCCCAGGTTGAAGCTGGGGCTGCCTCAGGCCTCAGCCATAGGGGCATGGGGCTTCCCTTTTCCTCCTTCACCTTGTGCTCCGAGAGCTTCTCTGGCTTCCCTGGCTTCCCTTCACAACGAGTACAGGGGACTTCCTGAGGTTGCCCACCCTTGCTCTGCTGGAAGGCACAGGAACCCCAGACATCTGCCCACCAACTGTTGGCCCAGGGCTCCAAGCCAGGAAAAGGATGAGGCTGAGGTCTTTCCAATCCCATCTCCACTGCCTTGCTTCCCCGGTCAAATGGGTGGAACTGACAGTTCTCCAGGACCGACCCTGGAGAACCACACACACACACACACACACACACACACACACACAGACACACAAAGGCATGTGCCCGGGTGCACCCTGACTGGATTCCACCTAGTCCTCATGTCCCTGGATTGGGCAGAAAGCCTGGTGGCTTAAAGGCCTGGATGCGGGGTTTCCGAGCCCTGCTGCCTGCCGACCTCAGTTGACTCTTGCCGTCCTGTTGCTTCAGAGCACAGCAACGGCTCTGGCCTCCTTTTCCTCACAAGCAGGCTGGAGGCACAGAGGGAAACACTGTAACAGGAGCCAGGAGAGTGCGTTCAGGGCCCCTAGTAATTACCAGCCTCCATCAGATACCAGCTGTGTAACCTTGGGTGAACTATGCAGCCTCCTCGGCTCTCAGTGTTTTTGTAAAATGAGGGGCCCGGATACCTCAGATACTCTTGGAGGTTCTTTTTGGAACTCAGGAAATCCTCAACAGTCCTCTTACCATTGCTGCTGTCAGGGAGCTGCCTGGCCAGCAGGACTCCCCAGCTGCTCCACCCATCTCCCAACAGATCTTGACCTTGACCAGGACGTATCCTGCCAGGGAGGAGCACTCAGCTTTGCTCACACTGCTCCCAAGACATCCTCCTTTCCAGAGGGGTGACGACAGGGTCCAGGCTCCCCCGCCCCCAGGTGGCCCCATTCACTTACTTCTCATGACTGAGCCTTGGCTCTGCCGGCCTTGGCTCCCTGTCCTTCTCAGCAGGGGTGGTCCAAGAGTGGGGTGCAGCTGGCAGCAGAGGCGGGCGAGGCCCTCTCAGCAGTGCCTCAGCCTGAAGCTCTGCACCTAACTCTCCCCCAGTGCTTCTGGGCTGGGGGGTTTAAGCTCCGCACCACACAGGTGGCCAAGTGACAACCCCCCACCCCACCCCCAAGGGGTGCAATGAGTAGGATGACAGGCGCCCCACGTGGCCAATCTGGGCCTGGGGCAGGGTGTGAGGGGAGGGGCAGCCAATCGTAGGGGGCGTTGGAAAATTCCAAAACCACATGCGACAGCCACACGCGGTAAAAGCTGTTTCCACCCGCCAGGGTAGTTCTGGTTGGGGAGCCGGAATGGAGCTCACACGAGCCTGAGGCCAGGTTTCTACTCCTCCTCCCCCTGAGGACCTTCCGAGCCTGACCCTCTTTGCCAGGTGACTTCAGGGACAGGGATGTTTTCAGAGGTAAGTCACAGGATGTCTGCCTGGGGTGGTGGCATGTGCCACCTGACACCCTGAGGACTGCCAACTGCCATGCCCAGTGTGGTGCAGCCTGGAGGGCTGTCCCACCACCCCCAGGCCCACGCTCTCTCCTGCAGACACCACGTATATCTTGTGCTAGGGAATACGTGGAAACAATAGAAGCAGTGATAATCACCAGGCAAATACCCACAATCCGCAGAAGGAAATCAGAAATTTCCTTAGGAGCCAAACTGCTGAAATTGGGGTGTAGATAATGATCATCATCACCATCATCATGCTCATAATCATAATAGTGCTTACTATTAGGTGTCAGAAATGGTTCTCAATGTTTTCTGTGGATTATCTAATCCTCACAAAATACTTTATGTGGGCTGGGGGTGGTGGTTTACACCTGTAATCCCAGCACTTTGGGAGGCCAAGGCAGGTGGATAACCTGAGGTCAGGAGTTCGAGACCAGCCTGGCCAACATGGTGAAACCCCATCTCTACTAAAAATACAAAAATTAGCCAGGGGTGGTGGCGAGTGCCTTTGGTCCCAGGTACTCAGGAGGCTGAGGCAGGAGAATCGCTTGAACCCGGGAGGCGGAGGTTGCAGTGAGCTGAGATAATGCCACTGCACTACAGCCTGGGCAACTGAGTGAGAATCTCTCTCAAAAATAAAAAATAAAAAAAACTTTATGAAGTAGCTACCATTATCCTCACTTCGAGGAGGAAAGTGAGGTACACAGAGGTTAAGGAACCTGTCCAAGGTTACATAGCTAGTAAGCGGCAGAGTCAGGATTCAAGCCCAGGTGGGTTGGCTTCGGATCCCACTTGAAGGATGGGAGGGTTTCTCTGGTTCAAGGTTGCTTTTGAGGGTGTCTCAGTCCGGGAGGTCCCTTGGCCTGTGAGTCTCTCTGGAGTGTTTTTTGGCCTGGGGGAGGGAGGTCCTTCTCAGAGGTCAAATAATTCCAGAGGCCTTCTCAGCCTCTTATGTGCTCTGTGTTGTACGCTGGCTTTGAGAGTCCCTCTTCAGGGCCCCTCGGTATTCAGGCTCCCTCTTGGTCTAGGGAGTTCCCCCAGGTTCCCCATCTGGGACCCCCATCTTGGGGTTGTCTCAATTCAGGAGCCAATTTTCAGAGTCTCCCAGCCTGGGGGAGGCCTTAATGTCTCCTGGATTCTGTGGGGCAAACTCCTGAGAGGTATCTAATCTTGCTGGGACTCTAGACCCTCTCATCCAGGCACAGGCCTTTCCTTGCCTTCCTGGGGCTTCAGGAGCTGGGCTGTGGAGTCGGGGAGAGGCTGTCAGCCTGGATCCTTAGGACTCTTGGGGTGGGGACATGAGGATCGGTGGGTTGGGAAAGGGACAAGGAGGTATGGTGCTGGCTGAGGTTTCTGAGGTCAGGGGTTAAAGGAAGGAATAGGGTTTGACCTCTTGCAGTTCCTACTGCTCCGAAAGTCCCCCTACTCCCCCCACCCACATATGGTCCGTGACCCCCCTCCCCCAGCTCACCCGCGTCACTCCCTGACCCGCTTTCCTCCTGGGGCCCTGCTCAGCATTTCCGTGGGGCCCTGTGGCTAGGGGCAGGCGAGACACTGATCAGGATTATGCTGAGCAAAGCAACCCCCACCCAGGAGGAGGTAGCATCCTGGATGGCCCTCAGCCCTGGGCTGCCCAGCTAAGGGAGGAGGGCAATGCTTTGCTCTCTGAGATGTCTCTACTTGTCTCATGGACAGCCACGGAGAAATGGTGTGGCTACTCCTCCCCTGGAGGGATTCTCGTCGATTCAGGGACCTATGCTTACAGAAGGGCATGCGTGGCCCTGATGGGCATAGCTTTGGGACTGTGTACATTCTCTGGGGGATTAGCCTTTGCCACAAACTAGGAGAGGAGAGCTGATGTGCTGAGTGGTTCCTAGAGAGCATGCTTATTCACTAGCGTCCACTGGGAAGTCCACTCTGAACTCTAGTGCCCTTCCTACCTGCTGTAGTCTGGCTTTCAGGGCCCCACGACACAGAGTGCTCCTGTCCATTCTGTTTCCTACAGAGATAAAACTCTCCTGCTCTCTAGTCCTGCACAGGCTGGCTTCAGGCTTGTTCACACCTCAGAATGTGTTAACCACAGAGATGAACACCAAACCTGGCTCAGCACCACAAAGCCTGGTGCAGGCTGGGCATGGTGGCTCATGCCTGTAATCTCAGCGCTTTGGGAGGCCAAGGGGGGTGGATCACAAGGTCAGGAGTTTAAGACCAGCCTGACCAACATGGTGAAACCCCGTCTCTACTAAAAATACAAAAATTAGCCAGGCGTAGTGGCAGGTGCCTGTAGTCCCAGCTACTCCAGAGGCTGAGGCAGGAGAATTGCTTGAACCTGGGAGGTGGAGGTTGCAGTGAGCCGAGATTGTGCCATTGCACTTCAGCCCAGGTGACAGCGTGAGACTCCGTCTCAAACAAACAAACAACAACAACAACAAAAAGCCTGGTGCAGGCTCCCTGCCTCCTATGGCAGCAGCGCTGAGTTCCTGAGGCCACCTCGCCTCTGCACACTCCCCCACCTCCATCTCCTTCCTTCCCCAGCCTGGCAGTCCGCCCCCACCCCCTCCCATCTCCCTGCCTCTGTCCAGCATCTCTCCTCGCCTTTTTTCACAAGGCGGTTCCCTTTTCCTTTGTTCTTTCCTGGTTTCTTTACAGTGTTTCCTTTCATGCTTAGGCTTCTTCCTCATCTCCTCCCATTGCCCTGATCTGTGGTTTCCTCGCACCTCCCCTTGCTTTCCTGTTGCCTGCCATTTCTTCCTGACTCCTCCACCTCTGTCCAACCTCAGTCCCTCACCAGATTACTTGCTGAATTCTTCTCTATCTCATTGTGCCCCAGCCATTTTCTTGCCCTGGACCACCTACTCACAGGTGTGGGTCTTCTTTGCAGCCAGCAGCTCTGTAAAGACAAGAGAGGGGGTGGACGTCAAAGGTTGAAGACCATGAGGAGTTGAGACACTTCCCCCACTCCTAGGATCCCACTGCTGCACTCCTTCCCTCAGAGCCTGGTGTCTGAAGGGCAGACAGACCACCCCCTGCAGTGCCCCTATCTCCTCCTCTGCTCTTGGGCCATGCTGACCCTCTTCCAGGTACCCAGAACTGTCAGGCTCCTCACTGCCTCTGGGGCTCCCTCAAGCTACTCCTTTGCCTAGAATGCCTGTCCCTCCTGTACCCCTTAATCTAGCCAACTTCTCTTTCTCCCTCAGGTCTCTGATTATGTCTCTTCCTTGGAGAAGTCACACACACCTCCTTCCCCTGCCCTTGTGCTGACACACTTAGCTCCTTGCATTTTATTTCCTGGCACTCACCATGTCACCTGTCACCTAACTGCTGTAATTGTGTCATTGTCTATGAAATGGGTCTTCCCTGCCAAATTGTAAAGCCCTGTGAATGCAGGGACCGTGTCAGTCTTATTCACCTTGTAATTTCCAGAGCCCTCCACAGTACCTGGTTCACTGGAGGTGCACAAGAAATATCCTACAGCCACAGCTAAATCTCTGTGGGACTGAAATCTCTTGGTTGCTTATCTATGCCTGAAAACACCAGGGCTTAGAGATGTGAGGGTTGGGAGGAGGGGGAGAGGATGTTTGGAGGAAGAGGAAGGGAGAGCTGTAAACACAGACCCCTCTCTGGCTTCCACAGGCCAGGCTTCCCTGGCCTACCAGCCTGAAAAGGAAGGCATCCCTTTTCTGCTGCTGCTGCGTAGCTGGGTCTGGGTGGAGATTAGGTAGTAGGGAGTATGAGTGGGTTGATGGAGGTCACAGGAATGCGTGGACCTCCAGGAGGAGCAGCCATTGAGGGGAGGGCCTTAGCTGGAGCATGGTTGCAGGGGATCACCCATTCATGCAGTTAGCATCTATGAAACACCTAGCCAGGGAGCCCCTGGAAAGAGGATTCCCCTGCCAGACCTTGGTCCATTTCCTACATCCACATAGCAGCTCATCACAGAGCACAGGGTCAGTCTTTTGTCTCAGAAAGCCCTTCAACCACACCCTACACCCCCTATAGCTTCCCTAACCTCTGACTCTGTTCTGTTATTTTTTTCCTTCTGCTGTTCAGTCTCGACACGTGACTCTCACACACACACACACATACACACACACAATGCTCTTCTGCCCAGGAGATGCTCCCCACTGGCAGGCCATGGTCACTGAGCTGTGTGGAGGCCAGTGTCCTGATGGCCTGGGCTCTGGGCTCTGCTGGGGTGAGGGAGGAGAAAAGACTGCCCCAAGGTGGTGAGGCCCCACCCAGCCCCGTCCACCTCCCCTTGCTCCTGCCTGGCCCCACCCAGCTTCCTCCCTGACGTGGCACCGGCTTCTGGCCTCTAGCCTTACACCTCACAGCAGTCCTGTGGTGGGGGTGCTCCCCTTGCTCACCCAGGCAGCCAGTTCTTCCTCCACCAGGTGGCCCTGGAGCTTGGTGACTCTGGCCCTCAAACTTTCCTCCTCCATGCTCACAGCTGACCAAACCTGTGGCCCTGGGATCCTGCTCTGAGGGGGTTCCTGACTTGGACCATAGGTGGGGCCAAGGACGGCCTGACATTCTGTCCCTGCCTGCTGATGGCCCAGTGCCCCACATTCTCTGCAGAGATGAAATCCCACACCCTTGGGTGAGTGGGAGGAAAGGGCCAGGCTATGTGGTCGTGGGCAGCTGACAGGGTGTGGTTCCCCCTGCCACACTCCCGAAGTCTGTCACTCCTAAAGGACAGGTTTCTCCACTGGTGAATGAACAGAAAGTGGAGCAGCCAGCCTCCCAGCCACTGCTGCCTGGGGTCCTGGCCAGATCAAGGAGGCAGTGTCCCCGTGCCTCTTGGGGCAGGCCAACACCTGGGAGGGCCTGTCCACATTCTAACCCCTTGCTAGATCTAGATCTGGCTCCCCTGACTTGGCTCTTCTCTTCCCATCTACCCACCAACCTGTTCCTTCCTTCTCCCGCTTCTCCCTTTCCTTCCTATTTCTCTCCATTTCCGATTTCTTCTCCTGTCATCTTCCCAGCCCCTCCTCCAGTTTCTCCTTCGGTTTTACCCTCCTGCACTGCCCCCCAACCCAGGCCTTCCTCCTCTGCACTCTTGTCCCTCCCTCCCCTCCTCACTTCTTGCCCGTTCTCTTCCCATTTCTCCCCTCCTCTGAACCTCTGGCAGTCTCTTCCACCTGCAGGCAGGGCCATGGGCCTCTTACCCCGTGAGGCTCGGTGCTGTCTCTGTGGGGCCCTGTCCATGGGGCAGCTCCCTTGGTGCCGTCCTGGCTGCCCTGGCTGCCCAGGAGGGCAGGGAGCAGGGCCCAGGGGAGGGAGGAGGGTGGAGGGTGGAGGGCGGGAGCACCTGGCCCTCCAGCAGGCAGGGAAAATGAGTGGCTGGCAGAGTGTCCTGGCACCAGGAGGGGACATGAGGAGAGACCAGTGGACCAGCGCATAGAGCCTTGAGAAACAGGACAGGAGAAAGGAAGGGAAGTAGCATTTACTGATCACTTACTGTGTGCTGGGTCCTTTGCAGGGTCCTTTATGTAAATCCATGCTTTTACTTTGTGTAAATATTCACAACACCCACCACAGGGAAACATTATTATTCCAGATTGATCAGTGAGTGGAGGGATGCTCAGAGATATTAGTGATTTTGCCCAAGGACTCACACAAGAACAATAAATGGGTGAGCTATGATTTGGACCCAAGTCTTTGTGACTTCAGAATCCTGTGATTTCTACCTAAGACAGGTGACAGGCATAGGGGAGATGGAGGGGACAGGTTTGGGGGACCCTGTCTCTTCTCTAAGATGCAGTCAGACTCCTCCCAGTGACTGTTCAGTTCCCTGAGGCCGCTGCCTGCTTGGCCCCTGCCTGTAACCCTTGCTGCTCTTGCCAGGACTCCCTGACCCCCTGATGCTTCCACATGCTCCTCAACTGCTGGGACAAGGGACAGGCCTGGAGGAGTGCCTGGAGGCAGAGAAGCCCTGGTGGGGAAGAGGAGAGGAGAGATCCTGCACTGGACTCGTTGGGAGAAGGAAAGGCTCCCAGACTGAGTGGCCCACATTGAGGCCTGCAGTGAAGGCTCTGAGGGAGGCCAGGAGGACGAGGCTTCCGGGGATCCTGGTGCTGCTTTTCTCCTGCACAGCCTGGGCCCAGAGTTTGATTAGCTGGGCCTGGCTCTCCTGGTTACCCAACAGGCAACTGGCCAAGGGCCAGGCTGCAGCAAGAGGCTCCCTGGCACCTCCTCCTGCTCTCGTTCCCAGCTGGTAAACAGCAGAGCAGGAGTCAGCCATGCCACAGCCTCGTGACTCACCCCCTCCCCCCCATCTGGTGCACGTGGCACCTGGCATGGAGAGGGCAGGCAGCTGTCCCTTCCCTTTTCTGCCTTGTCTTCTCACCATCGTCCACTCCTGCCCAACCCTGGAGCTTCACACTCTGCTACCATCAGCACCTCTGTTCTTAGGTAGCTTCCAGAGTCTCCCCATGGCTACAGATTGAGGGATAAAGGTAGAAGTGGAGAAGGACTTTTCAACTGCTAGGGTCACTGACAGTGGATGAGTAGTGAGAAAGAGGAGGGGAAGTTTTGGGGACCTTCTGCACTGGGAGTCTGGGTGTGTGTCTATGCCTCTGAGGCTCTGATTATCCCTGTGTTCTTTTGGTAAATGTGGGCGCACGCATCCATGTATGAGTCTCTGCACAGAACAGGATGTTGGTCTGGGGGCTCTGCCCCTTGGGCAAGTTTGGAGTGAGAGGTCAAGTGCTTTGTAGCAGCCCCCATCCAGCACCCCCCACCCAGCACCCCCCACCCAGCACTCCCTACCCAGCACTCCCCACCCAGCACTCCCCACCCAGCAGCCCCCACCCAGCACTCCCCACGCAATATCCTCCACCCTGCACCCCCCACCCAGCACCCCCCACCCAGCACCCCCCATCCAGCACCCCCCACCCAGCACTCCCCACCCAGCACTCCCCATGCAGCATCCCCCACCCAGCAGCCCCCCCACCCAGCACCTCCCACCCAACAACCCCCCAACCTAGTACCCCCCCACCCAGCACCCCCCACACCCTGCACCCTCCAGTTGACAGGAGGAGCCAGCACGTCAGGGGTGGAGTGCAGGGGAGTGTAGGGGAGATGCCGTTCTGCTCCCCTCCTGCCCAGAACTCCTCAGTTATCCCCCATCTCTCTGTCTCTCCTTGCCGGCTCCTGCCTGTCTGTGGCTCTTCTCCGGCTCTCCCCTCTCTATCTTTTCTCCTTTTTAGGCCTCTCTTCCTCTTGACTCTGGGTCTCCAGGGGCCCTTCCTGACTACCTCTCCTACTACCCACCAAGCGCAAGCACAGAGTGGAGGTCACGTAGAATGCTTGCAGATGGACACAGGGCATCCCTAGACACTGCAGGCATGGCTGCCTCCCCCGGTTGTGCCGCTTTGTGCTGCTGTGTAGGGTGGGGAGGAAGTGACTGGAGATTGAGAAGACAGAGTCCTGGCCTCTCGGCCTAAGAGTGTCACATGCTTCCTAGGCATTCTCTACCTCTCCCCTGCCTTAAGCATGGATAGCTTGAGTTTTTTTCTCCCCAGGGCAAGAAGGTCCCTTGGTTATCCTTTTGGGAAGTTCCCCCTCTTGCCTAAACTTTCTCCCTTTTGCTGCAATCACAGTCCCTTGTCTGGGGGAATCGGTCCTTTCAAAGCAGGGCAGTGGTCATTTCCTCTTCAAATACAATCTTATGTAAGGAAGGGGCTGACAGGGATCAGAGAATCATTTCATCCCCACGTGCCCAGTCCCCTTATTGGGGAAATCTCCACGCTGGGGGCAAACACTCTGGAAGGAATGGGAGGTGGCGGTGGTGGCTTGGAACTGGGGAGCAGTCCCCGACATCTCTTTCCCTCCCTCCCCACCCCCAAACCACAGAAACCACTTAAAGCTCATCACAAGTGTGCCCTTTCAGGGAGGGCCTGGGGGTCAAGGTGGAAAATATGTGGAGCCCAGGTAGTCTGTGGTGGCACACACTTCCCCAGCCCCATCCTTGGAGGTCCTTCTCCTTGGGATGCCTGATCCAGTGATTAGGGACCACCTTTCTTTGGGTTCTAGGGGGTTCCATGCCTGGGGATGCCTCAACTCATTGGAGTGACTCAGGGATGGGTTATGCCTCAACCAGTAAAAAAAAAAGGACAGCCCAGGCTCTATAAACTTTGGTAGCCTCCAGATCTCACAGTCCCCACCCTGCCCCTTGTCACAAAGGCCACTGTGGGTGGAGGGAACTGTGGGAGTTTGACCCTAGCTCTTGGCCTTGAACTTTCCACAGTGACCCTGCTTGTACCTCTCCTCTACCAATTAACATTTATAGTCACACAGGCTTGGAGGAGGCAAGAAGGGTTTAAATGCTGGAGCAGAATCACTTGTAAGAAGGTGGTCTGCCATTTACTAGCTGTGGGCCCTGAGGGAAATCTCAGCCCTCAGCTACCACATCAGTAAAAATGGGGCAATAGTACGTATCCTAACTAGTGGATTTTTTTTTTTTTTTTTGAGTCAGGGTCTCACTTTGTCACCCAGGGTGGAGTGCAGTGGCATGATCTCAGCTTACTGTAGCCTTGACCTCCTGGGTTCAAGTGGTCCTCCTGCCTCAGCCTCCCAAAATAGCTGGGACTACAGGTGCATGCCACCCATGCAGCTAGTTTTGTATTTTTTGTAGAGATGGGGTTTCACCATGTTGCCCAGGCTGGTCTCAAACTCCTGAGCTCAGGTAATCGGCCTGCCTCAGCCTCCCACATTTATCCACTTATCAGAGTGTTAGGATTACAGTCGTGAGCCACCACACCTAGCCTCTGACTAGCGTTTATAGAATTGCTTTGGGGCCAGAGCAATCTGCACACTGGAGGGGTTCTTAGGACCTTATTTTGCACACATCCCTCCATCCACCTCACTGTCATGTTTCGGTACTTTAGTTACCCAGGATATTCCTCCAGCAATGCTGGGGCCCCCATCACAGAGCCTCAGGGCTGTGAAAGCTGAGTGAACTGTTCCTGGGAGGAGTGGCCTTGGATTTCCTCACAGCCTCCCCTAAGCAGTTGGGGTGGCAGTGGGGGTGTCTGGGTGGAGTCACAGTCAGAACCCTTCCCTCCAGCCAGAGCTGATCCCCAGGCAAGCTTACTTAACCTATCCGATCCATTTCTTTCTTTGTCAAGTGGGAATAATAATACCTACTCTCCTGAGTGGTTGTGACGCGGTGGCTCACGCCTGTAATCCCAGCACTTTGGGAGGCCGAAGCGGGCAGATCACGCGATTGAGACTGAGATCACAGCATCGGATCAGGAGATGGAGACCATCCTGGCTAACATGGTGAAACCCCGTCTCTACTAGAAATACATAAAATTAGCTGGGTGTTGTGGCGTGCACCTGTAGTTGCAGTTGCTCGGGAGGCTGAGGCAGGAGAATCACTTGAACCCGGGAGGTGGAGGTTGCAGTGAGCTGAGATTGCGCCACTGCACTCCAGCCTGGGCAATAGAGTGAGACTCCGCCCCCTACCACCCAAAAAAAAAAAAAAAGGGAATAATAATACCTACTCTGCTGAGTGGTTGTGATGACTAACGGAGATAACACAGACAAAGTTCAGGACCTGGTCCAAACTACCGTGGTTAAAAAAGAAGTTTCCTCTCCTCCCTCCCTCTTTCTGTCCCTATAATCTTCCCTTCTCTTTATCTGACCCCTCTTTTCTATTCCCTTTCTTGCTTTATTTTTCTCCGTAACATATCACCAAGTAGTATTCTTTACATTTTAATGGCTTATTTTGTCACTTTTCTGATCCCCATGTCTGTTTTAATCACTGCTGTATCCAATGCCTGCCACCTGATGGACCCTCCTGAAGTATTTGTTGAAGGAATGCATGAATGAAGGTTCTACGGCCTCTAACTTTCTTTCCAGATACTTCCAAATGGGCATCAAATCCAGTTTCTCACCAAGGGTTGTTACAGGAGAATTTGGGGGCTGAAATAGAAATCCAGTACTAGGGGTAGACCTAAATCTGTAGGTGGACTTCCCAGAATTCAAACGTGGGATTTTAAACCAGCAGGGTATGAAACCATTGCAGAGTTACCATCTTAGGGAAGGAGGCCCCTTTGCAGCTGGCAGTTGGGGGTATTATTGTGAAGTGATTAAGAGTCCAGACTCTGGAGCCAGACTCCCTGAATTCTTCCCTTTACTAGCTATGTGAGTCCTAGTTCTTCCCTTCACTAGTTATGTGAGGCCCAAGGTCACATTAGATAACAATAGTATTTACACCTTTATAGGAAGTGCTGGGAGGAATAAATGGCTTGACTTAATTGTTGGAACAGTTCCTCACGTGGTTATAATCCACGTGTAGTAGTTTGCACTTAGGATTGTTTGGTCAATGCCACCACCTGGTGGACACCTGCAGCAAGAGTTCTCTGGCCTAGGGCTGGGTGGTGGGGACCCGATGGAGGAAGGGAGAAGGAACTGGAGAGCTGTCTAAATGAAGCTCTCTCTCTCTCTCTCTCTCTCTCTCTCTCTCTGTGTGTGTGTGTGTGTGTGTGTTGTGCTGGAATTTAACATGTCCAGGTGCTGAGGTTTTGTCAGATCCAGAAAGCTTAGCCCTGGTGCAGGCACCAAGAAAAATGAGAAAGGGCCCAAGGGAGAGGGAGAAAGAAGTTGGGTTAGCCTAGTGCCTACCTCCCTTCCTCCCTCCCTCCTTCAAGCCTGGCCTGAGTCCAGAGGAACCGGCTCCTGGGAAGGTGGAGGGAGAGAGAAGAAGGTCACTGCTGACGTCAGGGACATTCAGGTAGAGGTAAACACGATGTGACCTACAATTATCCACTTCCCCCCACCCCCACCTCCTTCTGGCTGGAGGAGCGTCTTCTGGCATTCCTGAGAACAGTTCCCACACTTTGGTAGTACCCCTCCTCCCCCCTTTCAATCCCTGGGACATTATATCTCATTCATTTGGTACCCAAGCAGCTCTCTGGTTCTTGGCTCCAGACTTGCCCCACCCCTCAAGGGAGGCACAGGTGTGGAAGAGGGAAGAAGGAAGACTAAAGGGCACAGTGTATTCATCTGACATCCCCTGACTCACTTCCAAGACCCAGAAGTTTAATCTGTCTTCAGGACAGATGTGGGTTTTAGAGGGGCACAGGAGGGGAGTGTTAATTTCCTCTGTTCAGCCTCAAGGGACCCCCAAGTGGAAGGTGGTTTGTGTTGGTTTCTGTCAGAGTGACTCAGTGATTGAATGGCTCCCTGATAGTTTGGGGGCCTTGTTGGACGGGGACCTTAGGATCTACTTGGCCCAGATCTACTGAAGGAGCATCTCATGGAGATGCATCCCAGGACCCTGCATATTTAACAAGCTCTTCCAGGATTTCTGATGTCTGGTTATTCTGATGTTTTTCAAGTTTGAGAACCACTGCTTAAGGTCTGCTCTACTTGCACCGTCTGAATGAGCATCTTTCCCCCGCGTATGGCCGGGATAGAGGGAAGATGGGCAGGCTCTACGCCCAAGCGTGTAAGGTGCCAGTAAGGGGAAAGATCTGGCTAGGGACAAGCGGACATTTTATTAGCAAAAATAAATACAAGCCAGGCAGGGTGGAAAGAATGTGGACTGCAGACACAATGGAGACGTCTTGAGGAAGCCAGGGGCTCAGTCTACAGGCTGAGATGGGTGGGCGCCAGGGAGGACCCGGGACCTAGTCCCCCACCCAGCGGGGGCAGCAGCGCAATGAGGGGCGTTTCGCACTCCCCCAGCAGCACATCCCTGCGAAGTCCCGCGCCCCTGTCTAGCACTTTGGCCCTCAGGCTGCGGGCGGTCATGTCCCGTGGGCCGAGCCCGTCGAAAAAGAAATCCTCGTTGAAGATGGGGTTGGCGCTGCACTTGACCACGCGGCTCTGCTGCTCCCGCGGCCGGACACCGGGCCGCAGTCTCAGCACCACGCAGCAGCCGCCGCCGCCGCTCCCGGGGCGGGACCGCGGCCGGGGCAGGCCCTCGGCGCTCACCAGGCGCAGCCGCAGCCGCCCGGGCCCGGCCTCGTATTCGGTGGAGAGCCGCAGCTGCCCGCCGCCGGGCCCCAGGCGCAGCACGCTCTCGCGCGTGGGCCGCAGCTGGCAGCACAGGAAGTCCAGGTGAAAGAGCGGCGGCGTGGGCGGCCCGGCGCGGCGCTGCGGGTGCGGGCTGGTATCCGACGAGCTCGCCTTTTCTGGGGACAGAGAGTGCGGCCTGGACACCCGGCGCCGGCGCCGGCCCAGGCCCAGCCGCGGGGAGCCGAAGGGCGACGAGTCCGGCGACGAGGCCGTGTCGCTGTCGGGGGCCAGGCAGAGGCGCAGGTCCGGGGCGGAGACGTGCAGCCGGGACTGCGCCGCGGGGACTCCCCCGGCCAGGGCGGGTGACGGCGCGTGGAACAGGGACTCGCGCCGGCGCGTGTGCGGGCTCTCGGGCAAGAAGGCCCAGCCTTCGCGGCCCGCCAGGTGAGGCAGCGAGCAGGCCGCGGGGAGGCCGCGCCCCGCCACGTCCCGCCGGGCCGCGGGCTCTGCGCCACCCGGGTCCGGGAGCCGAGGCGGGATGAAGAACTGCGGGATGCGATCCGGGGTGAGGACGTTGGGGCAGGCGCTCGTGGCCAGGCCCGGGGCGCGACGCTTGGAGAACAGACCGGAGGGCGCCCAACGGGCCGCAGGCTCCGCAGCCCCCACCTTATAGCCAGCTTTTTCCAAGAGCCACATGCGGTGTGTGGGGTAATAGAATTACGAATTCCGCAGGGCCGAGAGGGTCCAAATCCCAAGTCTGAGACTGGAGTGCTCGGCGGAGCGGGGCTGGGCGAGTAGCGAAGAGGAGTCAGAGGTGGGTGATGCTGGAGTAGACCGGTCGGTCAGCTACAGCGCTCGGGTCTCCGGACCCACTGGGAGCGCGGACCCCTATTTGAGCAGAAAAAGAAAGGGCGGCGAAGTCTGGGGGGGCGGGGGTGGGGAGAAATGGAGGGAGCCAAGGGCCAGTCAGTCACATTCAGATACGGGCCTCCGTCACCAAGTACACAGCTTCCCTCACTGGTACTAAAGATGCCCCATTCAGCTTAGAGTTTGAGGGCCCATATAGTACCCACTGGAACCCTAGGGTACTATTAGGACAAATAGGATGATAACCGCATTATATCAAAAGGACCCAGATCCCAAACCCCCTGGAAGGGACACCTTGCCCTCGGCGGGTTCCCCTTCTCCCCCGCCCATTTCGAAGAATTGGGTTTTCCTCTGGGATCCAATCTGGCGCCCCTCGGGACTTCCTCCCTTTGCCAAGCTGCCCCGGCGCAAGCTTCTCTGGCCTGAGCCATCCCTCAGTCCTAGCCCCACCTGTCTCCTCTGGCTCCTCCCTCCCCTCCTCGAGTCGCTCCAAGCCAGAAGAGGACTCACTTCTGCTCCTGGCAGCCAGGGGACACACCTGGCTGCTGACCTCAGGACACCCAGGGCTGGTCCAAGGAGACGCACCTCCCGGGGGCACAGAATCCCACCCCCCGGTAGCCCTGACCCTCCAGCTCCCGCGCCTCGCAGCCCTACCGCATCCTGTGTCTAAAGGGCGGGGCCGGGCCGTTGGGTCGCCCCACCCACTCTCCATTCCTTTTCTCCCTCGGAAACCACCGAGCACAAAGGCAGCATTGATTCTCTGCCACCCCCAGGGCGGTCTCTGGAAGGCTCCGCCACCACGCGCTCGCCTCACCCCTGCGCGGAGCCACCAAGAGCACCGTGTTCCGACCCTCTGCCCTGGGATCCGAGCTCGTGACCCTCTCCGTCGCGCGCCCGGAGTGCTGGCCTCACCTGTGGATCGCCTCTGGGTTCTGGCCTCAGGCCCTGACACTTTCAGAGCCAGAGGGGAGCAGCTTTCTCTGCAGCTTGCTCCCCCAGCGCAGTCCTTCTGGGAGGAGCTGGCAGGGGCCTCCGCTGCCTACGTCCTACCTCTTTTCCTGGATAAACACAGCTCTGTCTGCGCGGCCATCAGCCCTGCCTTCTGACTTCCTCCAGCTGAAGCCAGGTTTCTAGCAACAATCCATTCCTGTGCCCAGGCCTCCTGTGCTGAAGTTGGGCTGCTTAGGAGTGGGGGAGGGCTACAGAGAAGAGGGAGACGGCCATCAGTGGACAGTGGCCACTCGTCTTCTTTGGTGCTCGATTCCCACCCCAGCCCTCGCAGGTGAAGTCCGTCTTCTGTAAAACTCTCCTTGTTGAAATCCTGCCTTGACCCCCAGTGCCCTGTTCTGGAGCCGTTCCAGTAGCTCCAAGGCAGAGTGACTTGCAGTGATCAGTTCTCTGCATTATTCTGATTAATAATTTTCTGAATTATTCTGGCTGAAGGAAAAGTGACCAGACTCAGGATTTCTCGACTTACCAGACTCAGGATTTCTGGACTTAGAAACAATGAAGATAAAGCTGGATCCAACAGTCGGGATCAAGCTGGCCTATGCCCTCCATCCCTGACAGATCTTAGGAAGCACAGGCCACCACGGACAGGATGAGACCATCAGTTGCACTCTAGGCACACCTACCATCCTTCAGTCTCCAAAAGGAAGCAAGGCTAGTTCCTCTCCTAGGACCACTCTTCCCCTTCGTCCTTCAACTCTGGAGGCCCTCATTGACACCCTCCCATCTAAATTAGGGGCACCTGCTGTACACATTCATAGTACCTCATACTTTTCCTTTATGGCATTGATTACAGTTTTCCCCCCTCAGTTTATGTGGTTATTTGTTTAATGCCTACCTGTCTTGCTAGACTAAGAATCATAAAAACAGTGCTTAGTGCAAAGCAGGTACTCAATCAGGATGTACTTGATGAGTGAAGTAGTAAGCAAAATTATACTTGAATTAATTTGTTCATCCATTCACTGAAGTGCCTAAAATGTACCATGCACTGTGCTAGGGGGATACATAGAATAGAGAGCTGTCTAAGGGGAGAGACAGACAATAAACATGCAAACAACAGTAAGACAAATTGTGAAATGCAGCAAACAAAATGAAACCAGTGAATGCAATGATTATTTTGTCACTTGAAGATTTTAACAAAGCACATGTTTCTTTTGTGGAGATCCTTGGCGGCCTCCAGACCTTCCATTCCTGTGGCTCCTGACTCAGCTCAGCCCTGGTATTGTTTCTGGGGAGGGTCAGTCTTCTTGGAGTGCAGCAGTATTCATGGCTTTGCCATCAGTCAGATGGGCTGGGAATCTGGATTCTGCGACTGACTAGCTGTGTGACTTCTAGCATGTAACTTAATCTCTTTGGGGCTTACCTTTTCCACCTGGAAAACAGAAAGAATAAAACTCTCAGAGTTGGTATGAGGATTAAACATGGGCATCATTTAGGTTGACATCCGCTAAAAATGTGAGAAAACAGAAAACCCAATCCAGTCTGACTTAACACTGTGGACACCTGACTTCCATAATAAGAAGTCTAGAAGTAGGGTCGGACCCAGGGAAGTTTGATTCTGTGGCTTCATTCATTCATTCATTCATTCAACCACAGTTATTGAGTACCTACTATGTTCCAGACACTGTTCTGGACTTTGGGTATATCACAGTGATAACTCCCTTGGCCAGAAGTAGTTTATGCTTTAGTGGGGGAAGAAAGATAATAGACATAACTAAATTCATAAAAATATGGTTTATTAGCTGGAAATAAGTGTTGTAGGAAAAATTAAGGTAGGGAAGGATGAGTGAAGGTATCAGGGGAGTATGCAGTTTTAAACAGACTGGCCAGAGATGGCCACCTCATTTCAGTATTGATATGAAGGAAGGAGGAAGAATATCTAGGGAAAAGCATTCTAGGCAGAAGGAATCACAAATTCAAAGGCCCTTAGGAGCATGCCTGGAGTGATCCAGGAGGCAAAGGGGCCAGCGCAGCTGAAACAGAATGAATGAGGGGAAGATGAGGTCAGAGAGGTAACAGGGCCAGACTCTGTTGGGGCTCATAGGCGCTGTAGCAATTTTAGCTTCTACTTTTGGTAAGCTAAGGGGTGATATGACTTGGCTTATGTGTTAAAAGATTCTGGTGGCTGTGTTAAGAGTAGAGTGAAGTGGGTAAGGGCCAAGGTAGGAAGAGCAAATAGATGACTGAAATAATCTTGGGGTGAGATGATTTGGACATGATCAGGGCTGTAATAGTCAGTTTCTGGATATATTCTGAACATAGAGTAAATAGGATTTCCTGATGGATCTATCCCCATCCAAAGAGAGAGGAGCAACAACTGGAAGAATGAAGTTGCGAAGAATGAGAAGAGGCAAAATCAGGTGCTCAGTTTTGGATCTGTTAAAGTTGAGATGTCTGTTTGACATCAAGGGGAGATGTCCAGTAGGCTGTTGCGTCTGGAGCTCGGCGGAGAGGTCCAGGCTGGAAGTATAAATGTGGACACCAAGAGAAACATAGACTGAACTGAAAACCGTGAAACTTGATGAAGTATAGGTAAAAAGAGAAAGAATCCAAAGACTGAGTCCTGGGTGCCCCAACATTGAGAGACTGGGGAGAGGAGGAACCAGCTGTCCCAGAGGCTGAGGCAAAATGAGGTAAGATGAGGACTGGGAATTGATCATTGGATTTAGCAGTGAGAAGTTATTGGTGACCTTGACAAGAGCAGTTTGAGTGTTGGGGGCAAAAGTGTGATCTAAGTGGGCTCAAGAAAGAAAGAATGGGAGGAGAAAGAGAGGGAGCAAAGACAACTCTCTTGAAGAGTTTGCTGAAAGAGTAGGGGGGAAGTGGGGTAATGGCCAGAAGAGGAGGTAGAATCAAGCGATTTTTTTTTTTTTTTTTGCAATGGAGTCTCGCTCTGTTGCCCAAGCTGGAGTGCAGTGGTGCGATCTCAGCTCACGGAAACCTCCGCCTCCCAGGTTCAGGCTATTTTCCTGCCTCAGCCTCCCGAATAGCTGGAATTACAAGCTTATGCTGCCATGTTGGTCAGGCTGGTCTCGAATTCCTGACCTCAGGAGATCCACCTGCCTTGGCCTCCCAAAGTGCTGGGATTATAGGCCTGAGCCACTGTGCTCGGCTGGGAAAATTTTTAAATGAGAGAAACAATGTATGCCGATGGGAAAGATCCCAGAGGCTGAGGCAAAATGAGGTAAGATGGGGACTGGGAATTGATCATTGGATTTAGCAGTGAGAAGTTATTGGTGACCTTGACAAGAGCAGTTTGACAAGAGCAATGGAAAGGGGAAAATTGATAATGCAGAGAGGAGAAAGAAGAATTGTTGGAACAGTACAAGTGGGTAGACAAGACCATTTCTTATGTTGTGCATAAGAGATAGCTCTAAGGGTTGTCCTTTGCCTGCTGTGTGGACAGATGCTGGAGAGAAGGTAGAATAAATGGGTAGAGGCTGGCAGGTGGACAGATGTGATGACAAAAGTTTGTTCTCTTTTGAATGCTTCTGACTTCTTCACAAAACAGGAAGCAAGGTCATCAGCTAATAGTGATGATAAAGGAGAAGGTGGTGTCAGGGGTTTGAGTAGAGAGGGTAAGGACTGGAATAGTTGCCTAGGAAAGCAGGAGAATGAATGGCCTAGGGAACTCAGGATGATTGCAGGGAAGCATTAACAGCCCACTTGAGGGTAGTGATCATGACTTTAAAGTGAAACTAGACAGCATGGTTATGTCTTTTTTCTCTAGCTGTAACAGCTGTGCAGTGTGCAGTGGAAAGATGGACAGAGATTTGGATTTAGCCAGATTGTGCTAAATTTTTGACTGTTCACTTTCCTGTTCCCTCTCTTCCACGTCCTTCTCTTTGTGGATGTTAAATTAAGGCTGCATACGAGACTGCATACCATCTGGGCTGTACACCAGTGGGATTGAAAACTGACTACAGATAATCCACAACCTGGCTGTATTCATCAGGGACCGGTCAGGAAAACGGCACTTGCTAAGTGGCTCAACAGAAGAAGTTTAACACAGGGAGCTTGTGATAAAGGTGAGTTTAAAAGGCAAACAGGATGGTGAGGGGCTGTTCAGAAGGATGTGCAACCATGAAGACACAATCATTACTTAATTTCCCTCCCAAAGCAAAGATAAAGGGAGAAAAATCCCTTGTATATTAGTTAGGGTTTTCTAGAGGGACAGAACTAATAGGATATATATATATATATCCACACACACACACACACACACACAAATATACACAAAGGGGAGTTTATTAAGGAGTATTAACTCACACAATCACAAGGTCCCACAACAGGCCATCTGCAAGCTGAGGAGCAAGGAAGCCAGTCCAAGTCCCAAAGCTGAAGAACTTGAAGTCCAATGTTGGAGGGCAGGAAGCATCCAGCACAGGAGAAGGATGTAGGCTAGGAGGCTAAGCCAATCTAGTCTTTTCATGTTCTTCTGCCTGCTTTTTATTCTGGCCTCAATGGCAGCTGATTAGATTGTGCCCACCCAGATTAAGCGTGAGTCTGCCCTTCCCAGCCCATTGGCTCAAATGTTAATTTCCTTTGGCAACACCCTCGCAGACACACTCAGGATCGATACTTTGCACCCTTCAATCCAATCAAGTTGACACTCAGTATTAACCATCACACCTTGCTTCTCCCTCTTCCCACCTTCCAATGTGCCACCAAGGCTTCCAAAGCCAGATGACAAAAGAGACTGGAGAATACAGTTTGCAGGCACCCAGGCACTGGCCCTCTGCAATATAAAGCAGAATGTGGGGAGGCTGGGGATCTGTGAGCCATCAGGCAAGACTGGCAGATGTATAGCCAAAAGTTGGCTTGATTGGAACAATGAAATATCTGACCTGGAAGGAACTTGGATGTCACCTCATATACCCTCATTTTTGCAGAACAGGAAACAGACCCAGGAAGAAATGATGTGCCAAACAGTAGCAGAGTTGAGATAAGAACCCAGATCTCTTATCTCAAAGAGCATTGTTCTTTCTTATGTACTAAGGGTCTTCAGATTTGAGCAGAGCTGCTCCTTCGAGTAAGGACCCAGAGTGCTGTCTTCTCACCTCTCCCAGCACCATTGGTGCCACTCCTTGAGAACTTCCCAGGTGACCCAAGGGCCTTACCTTCCTTTCTAGGTACCATTGCAGAGGGACACTTAGGAGTCTAAGCAGCACAGAGTGCTTTCCTGGGTCCAAGCCAGATGGAGAGGCAGAGAGGGGACAGGCCTTTCCTCTGGTAGGAAGGCAATTGCTATGAGGATCCTTGGGCTTTGAGTCTTTCTAAGCTATATGTCCTGTGGCTTAGTGGTGGCCTCAGGCAGCATGACTTGGCCACCAATGCTCATGGTGGGCTCTAGCATGTGATAGGGTTGGTGATAAACTGTGCCTTGAAGCTCCTGCTTCTCACCCAGAAACTGTAATGAATGACCTGTCTCTGCAGTCTCAGTTCCAGAAAGGTCTCAGTGGGCCCCTCCTATAAGAACTAGTCTGAGCTACTGACATCCCCTGCTTTCTTGAACTGGTTGGCCTTGCAATGGCCTTATTCATTCTTTGGTTTCTCTTGGCACTTGACTCAGGCATCTGGAGAACATACATACATCCTCTGCTTCAAACAGAAGGAGCTGTCACATTTTCCTGAATTGCCTACTGGGTTCCAGCCCCATCTACCTCTGCAGTAGCTGCATTCCTCATAAATGCACTGGATATATATGGGAATGGGCTTCCAAATATGATGGCGGCAATGTCCCTCATTTCTGCCAGTCAGTGCAATACTCAGCCTCTGGGAGAGGAGAGGCATCTTCCCCACCGTAGACACCAGAAAAGTGCCCCAGCAGCTGGGATGTTTTCCCTTACCAAGACTTCTACCTACCCAGCTGGCCTTATGCAGTCAAGGCTGACACTCCCAGCCTGGCTGTGGGGCCTTGCCTGAGAGGCTCTCCACCTCTGTGGATTTCCACCCTGTGCCTATTTCTCTTAGACAGTGGCCTAAGCAGAGAAGTCATGGGATGTATTTAATCTATTTTAGTATGGAAACTCAAACACAACTGTTTTATTTTTCTTCCTTTTCTTTTCTCTCTTTAGGCTAGTCAAGTGAAGCAGTGGGAGTGGATATGAAACAAAGAAATCTGCAACTGGTTGTGATCAATTAGTTGTAAACACTGCTGCACTTGGACCAACCTCTTCCTTTTCCTGACTGCATAGGAAGGGTGAAATGTATTTCCTTCCTTCTTCTGGGAGTGCTTGGATGAAGATTAGACTCTCCTTGACCATGAATGAAGAGCAACCAGTTTTTTAGTGTACAGTGATTTAGCTTCTGGGTCTAGAGTGTAGATATCTTGGGCACTGTGAAAGCACAGGAGAAAAGGTTTTTATGTGAGTATATGGGAGAGGAAATAGTTGGTTGTCATAAGCTTTTTGGCTATGGCCTCTGGTACATCTCTAGCTTTTGGAAGGCACTACATTGAGGCTGTTCAAATCCATGTCCATCTATCCTTTGCCCATCATGTAAGATTGATGGCTTAGGAAGCATGTGGTCTAGGTACTGGAGAGGGAGCCTGACCCACCTACCTCACCTCTACTGCTGAATTTGTGCACAGCTCTCTGACCTGGTTCCGTGTCACAAAGGGTTTCATTCTCTCTGATTCCCTGAAACCCCAGCTCCGGTCCCAGATCCTGGAGCCCTAGCATATGCCTGAAGCTGAATATTTTACTTGCCAGAGTAAGAGTTTTTACATAAACTCTGTCATCTTCTACTGGCCCTCCTCTTAAACTGAGGCAGTGGCTGCTGGCTACTCACCAAACCCATTTGACTTTCTTTTTCTTTTTCTTTTTGAGACAGAGTCTTGCTCTGTCACCCAGACTGGAGTGCAGTGGTGTGATCTCGGCTCACTGCAACCTCCGCCTCTCAGGTTCAAGCGATTCTTCCACCTTAGCCTCTTGAGTCGCTGGGATTACAGGCATGTGCCACCACACCCAGCTAATTTTTGTATTTTTTGGTAGAGATAGAGGTTGCACTATGTTGGCCAGGCTAGTCTCGAACTCCTAAGCTCAAGTGATCCACCCACCTCAGCCTCCCAAAGTGCTGGGATTACAGGCATGAGCTACTGTGCCTGGCCCCCCATTTTACTTTCTTCTTTAACATATAGTTAGGATGAAAACATATTGAAGGGATGATGGCATTAGAAAATTACCATTGACCACTATCACAGTAATAATTGCTTTAGGCAAGAATGATCAATAAAACCTAAAATTAATGGGAAAAAGTATGATGAGAAATAGGATATTTATACGATCTCAAAGTATCTCTCAATAAGATACTTATTAAAAAGGTAAAAATAGTAATTTTCAGTGAAGAAATCTGGCAGACACCACGGTAACCAACTGATCAAAGGGAACATTGGCATTAATGGGACAAATCAGCGTCACGTTTCTCTTTTCATGAAGCACTGAGAAGGCCACAACATTGCTTCTGAAATATTGCTGACAAAAATACATAATTTGAATCTAATGATGAGAAAACACTGGAGAAATCCAGACCTAGGAACACGCTATGAAACAACTAACTCATACTCTGAGAAACATATCAGTGGACTGAATTCCAAACAGTGGCTCATGCCTGTAATTTTAACACTTTGGGAGGCCAAGGGAGGCAGATCACTTGAGGCCAGCAGTTTGAGACCAGCCTGGGCAACATAGGGAGACTCCATCTATACAAAAAATCAAATAAAATTTATCTGAGCGTGGTGGCATGTGCCTGTAGTCCCATTTACTTGGGAGCTGAAACAGGAGGCTCCCTTGAGCCCAGAAGTTTGAGGCTGCAGTGATCTGTGATCATGTCATTGCACTCCACCCTGAGCAACAGAGCAAGAGCCTGTCTCTAAAAAAGGAAATTAAAAAAAACAAAAAACAAACAAAAACAACATGTCAAGGTCATGAAAGACAAAGAAAGAGGAACTGTTTCAAATTAAAGGGGATTAAAGAAACATGACAACTAAATGTGACATATGATTCTGAATTGGATCCTGAACCACAGAAAGGATATTAGTGGGCAACTGGCAAAATCTGAATAAAGTTTGTAGATTATAAAAAAAAAAACAGACAAAAAACATATAGTTAGACTATATTTTTTTTTTTTTTTTTTTTTTGAGACGGAGTCTCGCTGTCATCCAGGCTGGAGTGCGGTGGCACCATCTTGGCTCACTGCAGCCTCTGCCTCCCAGGTTCAAGCAATTCTCCTACCTCAGCCTCACGAGTAGCTGGGACTACAGGCGAGTGCCACCACACCTGGGTAATTTTGTTTTTTTTTTTAATTTGTAGTAGAGATGGGGTTTCACCATATTGGCCAGGCTGGAGTTAGACCATACTTTCTAATCAGCCTTCTTTGCAGTTTGGTGGGGCTTTGTGACTGAGTTCTGGCCAATGGAACCACTTGGAGGCCTGGCCCAGAACATCTCCCTGTGGATTCTCTCATCTGGCAACTGGATGCCAACACCAAGGGTGATTTTGGAGTCATGTGTTGGAGATGACAAAGCTTTTGTCAGCCAGGTTCCTGAATGACTCCTAGACAACCACGAGCTGGACTTTGAGTGAGAAATGCATTCTATTTGAAGATATGGGTTAAGCTACTGAGATTTAAAGGCTTATCTGTTTCAACATTTGGTTTTACCATACCTAATAACAAAGTCCTTTATAATATGGCCTGGAAGCCTTAATTCTTTGGTAAACCTTCTCTAATCTTGACCTCTTCCTGAACATCCCCTCCACCTACTAGCCTCAGTGGAATTCTGGCTGTCTCAAGACAGGACACCTCTTCTCTTACAGCCATCCCTGTGGAAGCTGGTCTCACCCTTCTCCTCTCCAGGCTCAGAGGAGCTACAGACTTCTTCTGGATAGCCATTTGCCTCCTCCATTGTTCTTCTCCCTCACAGCAAATCTTTTCTCCTTAGAAATGTGTACCAGCCATGTTGCTGTCTTTCCTCCCCTTCCACTGTTCTCATCTGACTCATCCACCATCGCCCCTGGGTTTTGCGAGCTGGCTCCCCACCTTCCTTCCTCCTAAGGTTGGTGCCACTCCAGATACCTATTTTCTACCAGCAGCTGGGCTCTCAGGAGGTCTTGGTCACACATGTACCTGGTACCTGTTTTCCTGATCCCTACAGCGGCTTTTCCAAACCATCCCCCTTCCTCCCGACCTCTTTCCCCACTGATGGCCTTGTCTTCCATTTCACTGAGAAAGTTGAAGCACTCCGGGTTGAATCCCCTCAACTTCCTGTCCTGCTCTGCACTCTACCTCCTTCCTTTCGGTCTCAGAGTCATGCTGACGTTCTCCCATGGCTCCCAAGGCAGCTCTAAGAAAGCTGTTCTGTTGGATGACACCTCTGTCCCTCTTTCTCCTAAAAGTTTTAGCCTCTTTCCACTAGCAATTAAAATACAGTCAAATATCTTTCCTTGAATAACAACAACATTCCTAGAAAGAAGCGTCTACATTCATTTCCTCATTCCCTGTTCATATTTTCATCCACTGTAATCTGGATTTTTGTCCCATCTCCTAAAATTGCTCTGGCAAAGGAAACCACATTTTCTTCATGACCAGATCCAAAGGTCTCTTTTAATTTTATTATGCACTTACTTATTTGAATTTCTTATCTTTTTTTTGTTTTTGTAGAGATGGGAGTCTCCCTTTGTTGCCCAGGCTAGTCTCAAACTCCTGGCCTCAAGCAATCCTCCTGCCTCAGCCTCCTAAAGTGCTGGGATTACAGGCGTGAGCCACCACTCCTGACTCAAAAGCTTCTTTTTAATTCTCATCTTCCTTGCCTTCTCTTCAACATTTGATACTGCTGACCTCTTCCTCTTAAGGATGGTCACTTCTGTCCTGTTCTCAGCCTCTTTAGTGGATCCTTGGTCTTCTATCCCAACTTTCAGCCTTAGTGCCACATAAGGTTCTGGTTCTCTTTTTGACCTCTTCCCTTCTCTTTCCCTCCCTCCCCTTTTCCCCTCCCTCCCCACCTCTGTCTTTCCCCTTGCCTCCTCTTCACTTCCAGTCTGCATAAGGCATTCCCAGGGGTTTCATGTCACACTTTTTTCTGGGGACGGAGTTTCGCTCTTGTTGCCCAGGCTGGAGTGCAATGGCATGATCTCGGCTCACTGCAGCCTCTGTCTCCTGGGTTCAAGTGATTCTCCTGCCTCAGCCTCCTGAGTAGCTGGGATTACAGGCATGTGCCACCACACCTGGCTAATTTTTTGTGTTTTTAGTAGAGATGAAGTTTCTCCATGTTGGTCAGGCTGGTCTCGAAATCCCGACCAGCCTCTCGACTCTCAAATCACTCAGATCATCCGCCTGCCTCGGCCTCCCAAAGTGCTGGGATTACAGGCATGAGCCACCGTGACTGGCCTCATGTCACATTTTATATTGGCTCACAATTTGAGTCAGTAGCTTATCTCTCCAAGCTCCATATCACAATATCCACGTTCCTGCTGGCACTTGCCACATGGTACAAGTTCCAAGGGCACTTCAAGCTCAATGCATGTAAAACTGAGCTCATCGTTTACTCCCATCTCTTTCTGTATTTCTAGTGATAACCACCTGGAAACCCATAAGCCAGAAACTTGGAGTCATCCTAGACAGCTCTTCTTCACAGATCCACATTGTATAACTAGTGGCAAAGTCCTGCACTTCCTGTATTTGTAACATTTTTCCGTATCTCTCAGCTTTGCAGCTGTGACCCCTGCAGGCTCTCTAGTGTAAAGCCTGCAGGGATCTCCTAACCAGCGCTCCTGCCTTCAGTCTTGCTGATGCCTTACTGCCACTGAGTCATCTTTCTAAATAACAAAGCTCTGTCACTCCCCAGCCCAAGCTCTTTAGAGGCTCCCTGCTGCCTGCAAGACAAAGTTCCAGCTCTCCAGCAGGGATTATGAAGCCTTCCTGTGGCTTGCTCTTGCCCACCTTCTTTCCCTAGATGCCTGCCCTCCTCAACACCTTGCTCTTCTCCAAAGTCCCTGTACATTTTCACACCTCTGCTCCTTTGTCTTACTTTCCCTCTGCCTGGGATATCCTCCCCTCCCCTGCCTGCCTAGTGAACACCACTTAACTTTTGAGACAGTTCAGGAAGAGCTTCTTCTAGAAGATGTTTTCTGATTGCTTTTGTAGAGTAAAATTGCCCCCTCCTTCCTCTGAGACGACACTGCACTCATGATAGAAGCCAGGGTGGGTGTGGGAGGAGCATGATAGGGCACTCTGTGACTTGGCACCTCACCTCCACATTGTGCATCTTGAGGCTGGGGCCCTGTCTTTCAATTCTGGGTGTCTGGTGCCTCACACAGTGTCTGACACCTGGCGGGTACTCAGTAAATCTTTTCAGTCGGTGCTGAGTGGGAAGGTGGGTATATGGGATGCCCTGGAAGGATTTTTATTTCCAACCACAGAAAGGCCTTGGGCCGAGAACGGGGCTGTGAGACTTTATTTACTCAGAGAAAAGGGTCCTTTCCCTTGCCTCACCAGCTGCTTCTTGAGGACCCCTTCTTGCTCTTTGGTGGGTCCCAGGCAGGCAGGGGAGGCAGTGGGAGGCTCTTCTGCAGGCAGAGTGACTGTTACTGGGGAGACTCTTCTTCCAGCTGCAGCTGAAGGAAAACACCTGCAAGAGAAGGGTGAGCTGAGCTGCAAGAGCTGCACTGAGATGGCAGGAGTTTGATGGACACTCTGAGCATTTGGCTCCAAATTACCCATTACCGGGGTCTTGTCCTTTCATTACAGGTTGGATAACTCACACATAGAAGAAAAAAAAAAAAATCCTAGTTCTGCTCTCCCTCACTTCATCTGTGTCCCCAGTAGGTGCCCTATCCCTCCCCTAAAGAAGCTGGACTGCCGCTTGGGATGAATCCTTGACATCTTTCCTTCCTCCTGTTTGTTTTGGGGGTGGGTGGTGGCAGGACAGGGCCTGGGGCTGGGCTGGGGGCTCCTTTACCTGAGGACTTGGTGTAAACTGTCTGCTGGTCTCTGCTGTGGACGAGGCAGGACATGTAAAGCTTCTGGTCCTCAATCTTTTCCACTTCTATGTCCATTACAACCAGAGAGCTCATGGGGATCAAGCTGGGAGAGGAGGCAGCTTAGCCCATCTTTCATGTGAACCTGGCTCCCCATCCGTTCACTCTCTGTGTCCTCTTTCCTCTCTTCATCCCTCCCTGCCTTGAAGACTCATAAGTGGCCCTGGGCTCACGGTCTTTTTGTCAGCTCCCAAAGTTGGACAGCAGAGGCTGTGTCCTGGTCAGGGACTAGAGGAACTGCTGGGGAGTGGGCTGGGGAAGGAGAGTGGCAGGCAGGGCTCCCACACCCCAGTTGCTGAGGATGGCCACTCTCAGGGATGAAAAGGGCTGTGACTTTGGTCAATGCCCCAAGGCCCGTACTTGCTTTTTGAACCTGATGTTGAAGCTTAGTGTGAACAGCCCCTCTCCAGCCAGGAAGGCAGTTTTAGAAAAAGTCTCGTCCATCATGGCTGCCAGGGACCCACCGCGGGTAAACCTGGGGGTGGGGGTAAGGTGAGGAGCAAGGCCTGGGCTGGGGCCGCTGGGCAGACCCCCTCACTGGGCCTTCCCTCCCTCCTGTGGTGGCCCTACCTCTCCCTTTCCCTAGACCCTTCCAAACATAGACCTTCAGCTTCAGGGCAGCCAAATAGGAAAGAAGGAAACAGCTGCATCCCATCTGATCAAACCCGTCAAAATCAACTGAGCTTTTCTGTTTTGCTTCAGCATGCTTTTGTAGCCACTGATACAACTATTTTATTTCATCAAGGAAAAGTTTTTTTCCTGATAAAGTTAATAGAAAACATTTTTCTGATTCATTACCTAATTGCTGGCAACAATTGCCATAATTTGGAAGGATGGGCATACACAGGAAATGAAAAAGTCCCTGAACTTTGTGACTCAGTCTTTGAGGCACAACCCTGGGCTGTTTCTCACCTTACCAGTCACTACAGTCAGTGCGGGGCCCACATCTCAAGATAAGTAAATGTGAAACATAACTTATGACCTATCAAGGGCTGGCACGACACACGTCTGTGCAGCGTTGCCACAGAAAGCAGAGAGCCCGCTTCAGCAGGCTCAATGCTGAAATTGAGCTGAAATGCTCAAATGCCGCAGACATTTGCTTTATTCAGAATGCACAGAATGGCTGGTCACAGTGGCTCACGCCTGTAATCCCAGCACTTTGGGAGGCCGAGGTGGGCGGATCACTTGAGGTCAGGAGTTCGAGACCAGCTTGGCCAATATGGTGAAACTCTGTCTCTACTAAAAAATACAAAAATTAGACGGTGTGGTGGCAAGTGCCTGTAACTCAGCTACTCGAGAGGCTGAGACATGAAAACCGCTTGAACCTGGTGGATGGAGGTTGCAGTGAGCTGAGATTGCGCCACTGCACTCCAGTCTGGGCAACAGATCAAGACTTTGTCTCAAAAAACAAACAAACAAACAAACAAATGAAGAAAACCCATAAAATGTTCATTCTTGCTTATGTAAGCTTCATGTCAGCTACTTCATGGTTGGCTAATTTGGGGAAAATAGAAAGGCACCCAATTTTAGAATTCAATTAACACCAAACAGATTTGAGTCCCTGATTCTCAAAAGCACAGTCCCAATTCTCCATGGAGCCAGATCAGCTGTCCACACTGTACTGCCATGGGTTACCCTCCCGCTCCTGTGACCAGTGGCTTTTCCAGACCCTTCCCTCCCAGCTTCTTTGGTCCCTACCCACCCAGTTGGACTCCTTGTCCCACAGCTCACTACCTGTTTGATCTTGAGCAAATTGCTAAACCTTTCTGAGCCTTAGTTTTTCCACCATGATTTCACAATTCCGATCTCAGCGGATTAAATAAACAAATGTTTGCAAACATAATTTTTTTTTTTTTTTTTTTTTGAGGCGGAGTCTTGCTCTGTCGCCCAGGCTGGAGTGCAGTGGCCAGATCTCAGCTCACTGCAAGCTCCGCCTCCCGGTTCCCGCCATTCTCCTGCCTCAGCCCCCAAGTAACTGGGACTACAGGCGCCCGCCACTCGCCCGGCTAGTTTTTTGTATTTTTAGTAGAGACGGGGTTTCACTGTGTTCGCCAGGATGGTCTTGATCTCCTGACCTTGTGATCCGGCCGTCTCGGCCTCCCAAAGTGCTGGGATTACAGGCTTGAGCCACCGCGCCCGGCCACATAATTTACACACTTTTTTTTTTTGAGATGGAGTCTCGCTCTGTCACCTAGGCTGGAGTGCAGTGGCGCGATCTCGGCTCACTGCAACCACCACCTTCCAGGTTCAAGTGATTCTCTCGCCTCAGCCTCCCAAGTAGCTGGGATTATAGGTGCTTGTCACCATGCCCGGCTGATTTTTGTATTTTTAGTAGAGACGAGGTTTCGCCATGTTGGCCAGGCTGGTCTCAAACTCGTGGCCTCAGGTGATCTGCCTGCCTTGGCCTCCCAAAGTGCTGGTATTACAGGCGTGAGCCACCGCGCCCGGCCAGATAATTTACACACTTCTTAAACACTTCCCTCTCTGCCTCCCAAATTGCTTGAAAGAGGGTAAAAAGAGTTGGTGTCAAAAGACTTGAGACCAACTCTTTCCTCCTTGTCCTCACTGGCCAGCCTGGGGACCCATTGGCCAGTATGTGGATCTACAGAGTAGCTCTTGGCCAGCGAGTAACTCCTCCTTCCCACTCCCCATGGTCTAGGGGCCTCGTGGATACTAATCTCTTCTCTAGACCCCCAATCCCTCAATCCACTGACTGCCTCAGTGTTGGATGGTCCTCCTCTGCCTCTTTGGCCTCACCTCCATCAGCTCCTAAATAAAAGTCAGCCATGCTTCAGAAGGGAGGGAGTCCACGGCCTGGACAAGTCTCTGAGCAATTCACTAGTATCTGCACATCCTAGTGGGAGCAGTGTCCCTGTGGAGGACTCCTTTGGGATGGCGAAAGTGACTGAAGGCTGCAGTTGGCATCCACAGCCTCTGGAGGCCCTGACGTCTATTTAGCACTCTGGATTCTACTTAACACCAGTTAAGCCCCTCTCAGGCTTCAGGACCCTAAAGCCACTCCTGCCCTCTCTTGTCTCTCTTTCCCTTGCAGGAGCTCCAGCACCACCTCCAGCCTTCAGTGACCATCTGGAGCAGGCATAGGGATAGAGGATAAGGGGGACAACTATGGAGTGGAAAGTGGAGTGGAGAAAACAGTGGACTTGGAATCTCACCTGCCAGATCTGACTGTCCTGGATCTGACTTTGATTGCGGTGCTGCCGTGGGCAAGTTACTTTAGCTGTGTGCACCTCCATTTCCCCATGGGTAGAACATGGGTTTTGGATAGAAGTGTCTGATAGCTGTACTATCAGTTCATGAGCATGTACACATAGGCCCATAATGTCATATCTCTGGTCATCCTGGCAGGTAGATATTATTGCCCCAGGTTTCAGGTAAGAAGACTAAAGACCAGGGATCAAATTGCTTGCTCGGAATCCCATAGCCAGCAGCAGCCAAGCAGGACAGGAAGTCAGAGTCTAGATTCCAGATCTTGCCCTCTTCCAGGTGTACCACATTCTGCTCAAAGTGGCCTCTCAGGTCTTTGTCTGGAAAATTTTGAGACTTTGATGAGGAGCCCTTATCTGCACACTGGGGATTAGGCCAGATAACCCTGTGTGTCCTTCCAGGCCTGGTATTGTGAGGCTGAAGCCCAGTGCCCCACACTGTCATCCTCACCCCTTAGAGAAAGACGGAGTCTCCAGTGCCAGCCTGCTGGGTGCTGAACCTGCCCTGCTGAGTCAAGCCCAGGAGGCAGCCAAGGTCCTACCAGTGACCTTACCCTGGGGGCCCCTCCAGGTAGGGGCCTGGTTGGAAAAGACAGACCGACTTCTTCTTGGATGGCTGGAAAAAGATGACATACTCAAAGCCTTGTCCTTCCACTTGGATGCACCTGGTGAAGATGCGACAGTCACCTTTGTCTGGGGAGAGATGGGCAGTGTCGCAGCCGGAGAAGGGAGGGCATGGTCAGGATGCAGCACCATTTGGTTGATTCTTGCCTCTGGTACAAGATTAAGGAGAGAGAACCAGAGTACACTGAAGGGGTGGCCTGCCCCTCCACGCCTGTGGGTGTTTCTCGTTAGGTAGAACGAGAGACTTGAGAAAAGAAATGAGACACAGAGACAAAGTATAGAGAAAGAAAAGTAGGCCCAGGGGACCCGAGCTCAGCATACAGAGGACCTGTGCCAGCACCGGTATCTGAGTTCCCTTAGTATTTATTGATCATTATCTTTACCATCTTAGAAAAGGGAAGTGGCAGGATAATAGGATCATCATAGGGAGAAGGTCAGCAGTGAGACATATGAATAAAGATCTCTGTGACATGAACAAGTTTAAGGAAAAGTGCTGTGCCTTGATATGAATATGCAAACATCTCCATAAACCTTTTTAGTGCATAAAGAGCAGCATTGCCGCTAGCACGTCCCACCTTCAGCCCTAAGGCGGTTTTCTCCTTTGTCAGTAAATAGAAAATACAATCGGGTTTTACACGGAGATGTTTCATTGCCCAGGGACAGGCAGGAGACAGATGCTTTTCTCTATCTCAACTGCCAAGAGGCCTTCTTTCCTCTTATGCTAGTACTCCTCAGTAACACACCCTTCACGGGTGTCAGGCTGGGGGACGATTAGGTCTTTCCCTTCCCAGGAGGCCATGTTTCAGACTATCACATGGTGAGAAACCTTGGACAATACCTAGCTTTCCTAGGCAGAGGTCCCTGCGACCTTCCGCAGTGCATGTGTCCCTGGGTACTTGAGATTAAGAGAATGGTGATGACTTTTAACCAGCAAGCTGCCTTCAGGCACTTGTTTAACAAAGTACATCCTGCACAGCCCAAAATCCATTAAACCTTGAGTCACCATAGTGACTTGTTTTTCTAAGACCACCAGATCGGGCGCAAAGGAACCAGCGACTAGGCAAGGGTAGGAGCAAAACTGCAAGTTTATTTTGGTCACCTAGCTTCAGGGGAAGAAGGTGGGTAAGGAGAGGTCTGTTGGCCTCCGGCAAGTGAGGCCCACAGAGTTCTCCATGCTGCTCTCGGACGGAGTTCCGACAGTCCCGACCGCAGTGGGGAAGCTGGGAAGTCCGTGCGTGGAACTGGTCCGGAGCGGCTTTTCTGGGAGTGGGAGGGCGATAGGCGGGGCACGGGCGTGTCCGGGGGCGTTCCGCAGGTGCGACCAGGTAAATCTTGGTCTCTTCAGATTGACGTCACCTGGCGCATGCCCAGTTGGTCTGCACCTTCCCGGGCGTCGGCTGCATTTTCGCGCGCGCGGGAAAAGTTGGGGGGGATGAAGAACCCGGAAGTGCGCCATCTTGCCTCCGTTCGTCCAAACAGTCCAACCTTTTATTGGTAATAGTGATAAAGGGGCGCCGTGGTCTGTCTGGCTACTTCCTGCTGTTAAGGGGCGTCGTTAAGGTTGGGGCCCATGGTTGGCATTTGGACGTACGGATGAAGAATAAAATAAGGCACAGTATTAGTATAGGAACGAGGTATGGAAGCATTTGTCGGAATATGGGCAAAACCCAGAAGGAAGGTCCGGCAAGGTTGGGGTGTTAAGGTTTTGTATCTCAGTTTTTTATTTTATTGAGGGTTTGAATGTTAGTGTCTACTAGGCCTGACTTGCTAACATAATAGCAGCACTCTTCTCCAAGGAAGAGACAAGTGCCTCCTTTTTCAGCTATAAGCAAGTCTAGGGCTCGCCTGTTTTGGGCAGCTACTTAGGCTATTGAGGTAGTTCGGCGCTGCAGGGAGGCCAGGCTTTCAGCTGATTCCAGTAACTAGAGGGAGGAAAACAGCCCGTTTTTTTTTTATGGGGGTGTCGTAGTGGCATGGAAAGTTGCTGGAAAAGCTCTGCTACTTCTGCCTGGCTGTATAAAGTTAGACTGGGGACCAAGGACACGGGGACATAGAGGGATCAGTTAATGGCTGTATGGTTAAGAGTTTTAGAGAGAGATCAGTTGCACGAGAAATAGCCTTCAATGGGGGCTGTTTGGCCTCCATTGGGTGCCTGAGTATGATTACCTCAGGATGAATTTGGAGTTGAATAACGGAAAGGAAGGATTGGGCAGTTTGGACGAGAAATAGCCTTCAATGGGGGCTGTGTGGCCTCCATTGGGTGCCTGAGCATGATTACCTCAGGATGAATTTGGAGTTGAATAACGGAAAGGAAGGATTGGGCAGTTTGGATGAGAAATAGCCTTCAATGGGGGCTGTGTGGCCTCCATTGGGTGCCTGAGTATGATTACCTCAGGATGAATTTGGAGTTGAATAACGGAAAGGAAGGATTGGGCAGTTTGGATTTCTGGTATAGTGGCGCCTGGAGTGTAAGTGAATTGTGGGATGTTTGACCAGTTGTGTTGAAGGCCATGGGCAGGGGGCTGCCACTAGGTGGGGGCCTTCTAAAGCCTCACAGAGGAAGCAGTGGGAGAGATTGGTTATATTCACAGTGTAGGTTAAGTCTAGCCTTTGGCAGATAAGTGCGAGCCATGAGAAAGGGGTCTCTATTGTGTGGAGAGAAGTTTGATAGCCTTAAGGAAGGCAACTGGCAGAGCTATGTACTACTGAGTGTGTTCGGCTGTCTTGTGGCCAAGTTTCAGTGATGAGAAAAAAATTGCCATACAGTAGGCGGACTAGCAAAGGTCTGAGTGTATGAGTGAAACAGCAATATAAGTATAAAATGAGACTTCGTTTTCCGTGTAGTCACGGAGTGTCCCTTGCCACTGGAGATGTTCAATGAAGGTTAGGAGATGGGAGAACCACTGCTCTGGACTATTGTCTGGAGGTAGATCTGGGTCTGGGGTTATGTATTGAAAGTCTGATAGGTTTATGTAGAAGATGGTGAGAAAGCGAGCCAAGCGCCAGGGGTCAGGGAGCATGAACTAGTTAAGAAAGTTTTGTAAGTTTGAGGCGAGTGGGGGAAAGTTGAACTGATGTCCACTGATTGTTCCCGGTGGGGGCCCTCTTTAGCTGGGAATGAGGAACGAGTGTGCAGAGTAGTTGTTGGCCAGGCAGCAACTGAGGAGTGGAGTTTTTCGTGGGGTGGATGGCTTTCCGCTTACTCCTACTAGAGAGATATCGGATGGAAGGCTAGGTCCAGAGAAGGACGGCAAAACAGAATAGGTAGCCTCGCTGTTGATTAAAAAATTAATTGTCTTACCCGCTACCAGGAGAGTTATCCGCGGCTCGGCGAGGGTGATGGGGGTCCCCGAGTCTCGGCACCTTCAGTTGTCATTGTCGTCCAGATGTAGGAGCTGGAAGGAGCTCCCAGGATCCTGGGAAAGGGGGTCACGTGGAGACGCAGCACCTGTTCTCAGGGTGGGGCAATCAGACTTCCAGTGTCCTCCCTGCTAGCAAGCAGGGCAGGAGGTTGCTGGTGGACGAGGGTTAGGACATTCACTGGCCCAATGTCCTGATGCCTTGCACTTATAGCAAGGCTGCGTTGGGGCTCGGGGACCTTGTGGACACCTATTGGCATAGTGTCCCGCCTTGCCGCACTTATAGCAGGCTCCTTTTGTAGCCTTGGAGTCTGCGGAGTGTGTACTCTCTGGTCTGGGGTTACAATTGGGCTGTAAAGCCGCTGCTAGGAGTTGGGCCTTCTGTTTGAGGCGTGCCTGTCGCACTGCCTCAGCTGTCTCCTCTCTGGAGTTATAGACCTTAAAGGCTAATTTAACCAGATCTTGTATTGGTGCCTGAGGACCATCCTCTACCTTTTGAAGTTTCCTACGAATGTCAGGAGCTGATTGAGAAATGAAATAAGACGCCAAAATGGTGGCCCCTGTGGGGGAGGCGGATCTAACCGGGTATACTGGGTTAAAACCTCAGTCAGCCTATTTAAAAATGCGGCTGGATTTTCTTCTGGATTTTGTATAATTCTTTTAATTTGTTAAAATTCACAGTTTTGTTTGAGGCTGTTTGCATACCAGCCAACAACACTGAACCATTATGTCTCGCCTACGGCGCCCAGGCTGGTTTGCTTGGTAGTTCCAGTCTGGGTCTGCCGAGGGGACTGCTTGCTCCCCTAGTGGAATGGTGGCATCAGTTAAATGTAGTTGGTTGGCGTGCTGCCTGGCAGCCGCTACGATGCGCTCTTGCTCCTCAGGGTTTAGGGTGGAGGTTAGGATAACCTGGAGGTCATGCCAAGTTAAGTCATAGGCCTGACAAAGATATCTAAATTCCTTTATGTAAACGGTGGGATTAGCTGAGAAATCCCCTAAACACTTTTCAATTTTGGAAAGATCGGCCAATGAAAAAGGGACATGTACTCTGACTACCCCCTCGCCCCAGCCACCTCTCGCAAAGGCGCTAACACTGTAGGAGGGTGTGGGGCAGGAGTGGAGGCATCAGCAGGGCACTTAGAGCGGGTGTGTGCAGAGACAGGAGACTCAAGACAGCCAGTTGGGGGCCCCGAAGGAAGCACGGGACTGAGTGGATTACTAGTAGGTAAGGAAGAGGAAGGAGGAGTCCGGGCGGAGGGAGGAGAAGTATAGGGCGGAAGTGAGGGAAACCCTAGATCCTCCGGCTGAACAGAAGGAATGAAGACTCCTCTTTTTCGGGTTCCTGTGAGCCGGCGTCCTTGGCTAGCATAACTTGGGCCGAAGAGCACCGGCTACACAGGTCGGGACGAGAGCGTAAGGCCCAAAAGCCTTGTATGTACGTAATTTCAGACCACTTGCCTAACCGCTGGCAGAAATTGCTGAGGTCGGTCAGAACATTGCGATCTAGGGTGCCCTCGGTGGCCGCTGAGACTGATTGTCTAGTTTGTATCGGGGCCACGCCACAGTGGAAAGGAAAATTAACCGCTTCCTCCTAAGGTCTTGTTCAAGCTGTAAGTTTTTAAATTGGCTAGGAGGCACCCCAAGGGGGTGCTCTTTGGAAATTTGGACTGGGGGTTTCCCATTTGTTTCCTCTTTACCGACACAATGGACCAATGGACATGGGAATGGATCCCTGCCTGGCTTCAAAGCGTCCTTTGGAACCAGCAGAGACAGACGAGAGGCTCTTGAAGCCTAAGTGGAGATTACCTTCAGGCGGACGTCTCCGTCCTGAACGGGTCTCCCGAGCCACTTGGTGGCTCCAAATGGACCCCGGACCTGCACAGGATTTCTGGCCGAGGGAGGTAAAGAGGAGACAAGGGCACTTACCCCAGAGAGGCCGTGAGAGTGAGGGAAGCGGGTCTCAGGTCCTGGTCCGTCTGCGGCTTGGAGCGAGGAGGAGGAGGAGGCTCCCCAGGCCCTGGGGGCCCCGAGGGGGTCTCCTCCCGGGTTCGGCACCAACTGACTTGTTTTTCTAAGACCACCAGATCGGGCGCAAAGGAACCAGCGACTAGGCAAGGGTAGGAGCAAAACTGCAAGTTTATTTTGGTCACCTAGCTTCAGGGGAAGAAGGTGGGTAAGGAGAGATCTGTTGGCCTCCGGCAAGTGAGGCCCACAGAGTTCTCCATGCTGCTCTCGGACGGAGTTCCGACAGTCCCGACCGCAGTGGGGAAGCTGGGAAGTCCGTGCGTGGAACTGGTCCGGAGCGGCTTTTCTGGGAGTGGGAGGGCGATAGGCGGGGCACGGGCGTGTCCGGGGGCGTTCCGCAGGTGCGACCAGGTAAATCTTGGTCTCTTCAGATTGACGTCACCTGGCGCATGCCCAGTTGGTCTGCACCTTCCCGGGCGTCGGCTGCATTTTCGCGCGCGCGGGAAAAGTTGGGGGGATGAAGAACCCGGAAGTGCGCCATCTTGCCTCCGTTCGTCCAAACACATAGCACATGTCTCTTGCAAGGACAAGGTTGGGGGTAGGGTCACAGATTAACAGCATCTCAAATACAGAACAAAATGGAGTCTCTTATGTCTACTTCTTTCTATATAGACACAGTAATAGTCTGAACTCTCTTTCTTTTCCCCACAGGACACCAGGTCCATCCCCAGGGAGCCTTCCCTCTGGGAGCAGGGGCACAATTGCTGTCCTCACAGAGCCTTTCCGTCTTGGGGAGAAACGTGCAGGAAGTGCCCTGGCTGAGAATGGAGATAGGATCAGGGCCAGGGCAAGACTTTAAGAGACCATAAGCATTGAAAATTGAAAACGTAATTACTCATGTAACTCATATAATTCGAAAGAATAATACTAAACAGTAAAATAAGAGCAGAAAAGTTCATCAAAGTTCTGATTTTTTCCCCAAGACGACTACCACTACTATATCCTTTTTTGGAAGTACCAAATTCTTTAAAAAAAAATTATGTTGGTATCTCTGCTTTGTTTGTGCCATAAACCCAAGGGTAGTCTGTCCTCTGTACCACTCCTTCATCACTAGGCAGGAAGACCACATATATGAGTGAGAGAGACAGGAAGATACACATGCGTGCACGTGCGAGTGTGCACACACACGAAGGTGGAAGCTCTATCATTAGGATCCAATAGGTGTTTCAGAAGTGCTGCTCCAGACCCGGCAAAGCAGGGATGATGTGCAGGGCCTCCAGTGGAAAGGGTGTGGGGTCCAAGGGCTTTCATGGGGTTGGGGCGGAAGGCTTGGGATGAGGCTTGATAGTTAGGGAGGGGCAGTCAGTGAGAAGTCAGGGCGGGAGCTGGGCTGGCCGTCCTCCAGTGGAGACATGCTTGGCTGGGAGCAAAGGTGGGCCCACCAAGCGTGTGCTGCTTCAGATGGGAGGAGGGGAGCTGGAGACCTGAGAGGACACCCGCCCCCATTGCCTGGGGCTGCAGCATGAGGGGTGGAGTTGGACAGCAGGAAGAACTGGGCTGAGAACCTGAAGGCGGGTCTGTGAAGTTGCTTCTCAGAGTCTTAGAACACAGGGAAGGGCGGCCTGGGGGGGGTGTGCTCATGGTCCTATCCTTACTCGAGGAAACTGCCAGTCCAGATGGGAGCTTGAGTCCTTAGATGTGGTCTCCGTTAGACTTGAAGGAGGGCAGCATGATCCAGCCGCTAGACTTGGTCTTCTCCAGAAATTCTTGGTCCAGGCTCAGCATGTCCAAACACCAGCTGGCATCGGGAAGAGCATCATCCTTCAAGTCTGTCTTCTCTGGCAAGAATCTTGAGAACTGGGCAGGAAAAATCAGAATGACTAGACAGTGTCCTGGAGTGGGGCTGCTGCGTGGGCTCAGGACCTCTAAACAGCTGCTCCTGGGTGCTGGGGCTTCTCCATCCCTTCTGCCAGAGTATCGATCCAAGGCAAAGGGCCCATCTTCCTTGCAGGGGGTTTGCGGACCCGTATGGGTGATGGGGCCCAGGGATGCTAAAGAGCAAGGGAAGGGCGGGCAGGGAGTGGGGCCAGAGATGATGGGCATGCTGCTTGATGTGGTGCATTACCCCTGTCCTGCTTAAAATATGTGAGCAGTTCTTTAAAGTTGACAACTGCTCATGTTAGCCTCACTGTACAGATGGGGAAACTGAGGGAATATGGCCAAGGTTGCCAAGCATGTGAATGTGAGAGCTGGTGGTCGCACTAGACGCTGTCTCCTCTGCCGGGCAGGGCCACAGTTGTTGAGGACCACTCTAGCAACCCCACCTCAGAGGCTACTCCAGCTGCTCTGCCCACTGCTGTGGGCCTGCCTGGGCAGGGTGGCTCCTTTGAAACATGTTTGGGCCCCCACAGAGGTGTGGTGACATAAGGAAGTCCTCTGTAGCATCACCTGCTCACACACCAGAAACAACTGTAGGCAGCATGTGAGCTGCTTGTCAATGCCACAGACAGGGTCCTCTGTCTGGGGATACCTCAGCTTTGCTGCAATAGTCTGAGTCCCACAGGAGGAAAGCGATTTGTTGGTGGCCACACAAGATTCAGAGCCAGATGCAGGTCTCCTGGTGGTTTTAGTTTTGAATGAGGGCTACTTGCTATGCCAGAACACCTTCTCTTTGCCAAATCAAATTGCTCCTCCGAACCCTGCCCACTTACCCAGGCCATGGGCGGGGAAGAGGAGATTTGGGGTGCTCCTTAAGCCCTAGGCTTCTGGGAAAACACTGCCCATCTGGCTGAGTTGGGAACTCACTCACCATGGAGTCTGTGGAGGATCCAAATGCTGAGGCAGGGTTGAGTCTGGGCAGGATACGGGGGTCCCCAAGAAGGCCTCTGTGGTGGCCAAGTCTTGCTGCCAGCTGGAAGCCTCTCCTTATCATGGCCAAGTGCAAGGATCTGGCCCTGCTTGGATGGAGGGTCTTGGCTGACTCCCAAGGAGTGCTTTCAGCTGCACTTGGGGCCACTTCTCTCCCTTCTGCTGCAGGCGTTCTTTCAGAGCGCTAGGCAAGGCTGGGCTGGTGTGCTGCAACACCCACAGAGGCTCAGCGCCTTTAACTGGTCTAAGAGCCCCACCCAGTGCTTGGGGAGGGGCAGATGCTGCTTGGGCATGAAAAGGCAGCAGGACTGGCTTGAGTTGCAAAAGGAGTAAACAAGTACATAAACAAATAGTATGGGGTATATAGAGCCTTGGAGAGCTGCCTGGTGGTTCTGAGGGAAAATCCAAGAATATTTCCAGAAGGATAAGGGAAGCCTGTACCTTGATTGCAGGGTGCTGGTGGAGTGTATGTGGTATGTGCTCTGCAGTGTATACCAGACTGAAAACTCTGGTATGATTTTGTGACTCAGAAAAGCAACTCACAGCCTTAGACACCTCTTGTGTGTGTGTGTGTGTGTGTGTGTGTGTGAGAGAGAGAGAGAGAGAGAGAGAGAGACAGAGAGAGAGAGAGACGGAGTTTTGCTCCTGTTGCCCAAGCTAGAGAGCAATGGCACAATCTCGGCTCACTGCAACCCCTGCCTCCGGGTTCAAGTGATTCTCCTGCCTCAGCCTCCGGAGTAGCTGGGATTACAGGCACATACCACCACACCCAGCTAATTTTTTTTTTTTTTTTTTTTACTAGAGATGGGGTTTTGCCATGTTAGCCAGACTGGTCTTGAACTCTTGACCTTAGGTGATCTGCCCACCTCGGCCTCCCAAAGTGCTGAGATTACAGGCGTGAGCCACCGCACCCGGCCGACACCTCTTCTTATATCCCAGACAAGGGTTAGCACAGAAGAGTCTCACCTGCTGGTCTCTGGTTGGGGATAGGAGTTGGGGGTGGGGGAGGGCTTGATGGGGAGGGCAGAAAATAATTTGGGAGGAAACAACTTAGCAGGTATACTCTCATGCTTTGGGAACCCCATGCCCAGGGAGTGGCTGATGTCAGCAGGCAGTGCTGGGAGTGAGGTGAGCGTGGCAGTGAGGCTTTGTGAATGGGAAGGGACACTCAGCCAACATCTGCAAGGCGGTGGGCTTTATTTGGTGGTGTTGTGTCTTCTATTGAATTTAAACTGCCAATTTTCAATTAAAGGTCGCAGTTTTAGCAGCTGGGCGCAGTGGCTCATGCCTGTAATCCCAGCAATTTGGGAGGCCGAGGCGGGCAGATCACGAGGTCAGCAGATCGAGACCATCCTGGCTAACACGGTGAAACCTTGTCTCTACTAAAAATACAAAACATTAGCCGGGCGTGGTGGCGGGCTCCTGTAGTCCCAGCTACTTGGGAGGCTGAGGCAGGAGAATGGCGTGAACCCGGGAGGCGGAGCTTGCAGTGAGCCGAGATCGTGCCACTGCACTCCAGCCTGGGCGACACAGCAAGACTCTGCCTCAAAAAAAAAAAAAAAAAAAAGTCCCAGTTTTAAATTGACTAAAATAAAAGCATGCTCTAAAGATCAGGCCTCATGCAGGGCTCATGGCTGTAATCTCAGCATTTTGGAAGGCCAAGTGAGACCCTGTCTCAAAAAAAAAAAAAATCAGACCTGTGCAAAGGTGGAATCATAACAATGATGATGATGATAATAATAGTTGTGATGATTATGAAATTTTGGCAGATTCCAAAAGATGAAACTGATTTAATGCGGAAATTTAAAAGATTTGGTTCACCCTCTGTATTTTGTTGTCCTAGAAGAAGACTGGAATATAAATATTTCTCCTCACCTTGTGCAAAGGTTTGAATTAAACATCCTCAAGGACTGGGGGAACCAGTTTTTTTTTTTTTTTTTTTTTTTTTTTTTAAGACAGAGTCTCACTCTTGTTGCCCAGGAGTGCAGTGGCACCATCTCAGCTCACTGCAACCTCTGCCTCCCGGGTTTAAGCAAGTCTCCTGCCTCAGCCTCCCAAGCAGCTGGCATTACAGGCGCTTGCTACTACGCCCGGCTAATTTTTGTATTTTTAGTAGAGACGGGGTTTCATCATGTTGGCCAGGTTGGTCTCAAACTCCTGACCTTGGCTGATCTACCTGCCTCAGCCTCCCAAAGTGCTCGGATTACAGGCATGAGGCACCGCACCCAGCTGGAACCAGTTTTTTTTTTTAATTGATTCAGGCTCTGGGTCTAAGCAATTGAATTGGTTGCCCTCCCCAGATAAGTGGGAAGATCTGGCAGCACTCATTTTCAGCCCTGGGCCACAGCCGTTGCTGTGAGGCAGAAATTTAATAATAATAATAGGCCGGGCGCGGTGGCTCAAGCCTGTAATCCCAGCACTTTGGCAGGTCGAGACGGGCGGATCACGAGGTCAGGAGATCGAGACCATCCTGGCGAACACGGTGAAACCCCGTCTCTACTAAAAAAATACAAAAAACTAGCCGGGCGAGGAGGCGGGCGCCTGTAATCCCAGCTACTCGGGAGGCTGAGGCAGGAGAATGGCGGGAACCCGGGAGGCGGAGCTTGCAGTGAGCTGAGAGCCGGCCACTGCACTCCAGCCTGGGCGACAGAGCCAGACTCCGTCTCAAAAAAAAAAAAAAATAATAATAATAATAATAATAAGTGCTACATTCATTCACTCCAAGAAAAGTAACAGACAAGCCTATAAGAAGGTCATAGTGACCTAGTCTGAGAAGTAAAAGCCAAGGCCCAGAATGTGACAAGGCAAAAGTTAAAAAGAAAGGAAGAACAAGTTTTCCTCTGCCTAGCAAGCTCACTTCAAAGACAGTTATAAGATAACGCCGTTCGAGAAGTCGAAACCAAAGGGATAGGCTCCAGACATCCCCTGTCTGGAGCAAGGATGAAGGGGGAAAAAATGGACAAATGTCTGTTTGTATTTAGCCAGTTCTTGTTTTTTTCTTTCCACACAGCTACAAGGCCACCAGCTATGCAAAGACACAAGTTATGCCAAGTCATCAGTTATGCTATAGATTATATGACCTGTCATTATATGATTAACTGCCTCTGTTTTGCTTCTGTAAGCCTGCTTATAAAAATCCTGCTCAGTCTTTGTTCAATGCTCAGCTTTTTGGATGTGAATTCACTGAGCCAGTGCCTACCTTAAAATAAACATCCTCCTGTTTTTCCATATCTGTCTCTCTGGTCCTCAGTTTACCGCAACAGCTGTAGCTGGCACCCTGTGCCTGTGGCTTGCCCAGACCTCCCTTGGCACTTGGCGTTCCTTCATTCCCTGGGTCCATCCTTGATCTGGAAGGATGGACTTGAGAAGACAGTATGGAAAAGAAAAATCCTAAGAAGGGTAGGTGAACTGGAGAGAAGTCAGAGGAAAGGCGAGTGGGGAGCCAGAGGGGATCCTCAGGTGACCCTGACAGCTGGGAGCTGGATCCAGCAAGATGGCCCCAGGAGGAAAGAGCTGTCCTCCTAGGAAGAGTCAGTAGGGCCAGGTGCGGTGGCTCACGCCTGTAATCCCAGCACTTTGGGAGACCAAGGCGGGTGGATCACCTGAGGTTGGGAGATCGAGACCAGCCTGACCAACATGGAGAAACCTTGTCTCTACTAAAAATATAAAATTAGTTGGTCGTGGTGGCGCATGCCTGTAATCCTAGCTACTTGGGAGGCTGAGGCAGGGGAATCGTTTGAAGCCAGGAGGCGGAGGTTGCGGTGAGTCGAGATCACACCATTGCACTCCAGCATGGGCAACAAGAGTGAAACTCTGTCTCAAAAAAAATGAAGAGTCAGTAGGTGGCTAGGTGCAGTGGCTCATGCCTGTAAGTCTAGCACTTTGGGAGGCTGAGGTGGGAGGATTGCTTGAGCCCAGGAGTTCGAGACCAGCCTGGACAACATAATGAGACCCCAACTCTACAAAAAAGAAAAAAAATTAGCTGGGCATGGTGGTGTGTGCCTGTGGTCCCAGCTACTCAGGAAGCTGAGGCAGGAGGATCACTTTAGCCCAGGAGTTTGAGGCAATAGTGAGCCCAGATTGTGCCACTGTACTGCAGCCTAGGTGACAGAGTGAGACCCTGTCTCAATTAAAAGAAAAAAAAAAGTCGGTAGGTGAACCTGGGAAAGGAAATTGCTGTTTCGTTGGCTGAGTGCCACGTGAGCCGGGTTGTCACCCAGCGATTTTCCCATGGGGATCCCAGTGGGGTCTGGATATCTTGTTGCCTCCTATGTTGGTTGTTTGATGATTTTTGGTTAAATTGACTTTCAAATATTTACAGGATTATGATTATGTAACTTTTGCTCTCAGCCTTGCCACACACTACAGTTACATTTGTTTCCTGTATCACTTTATTTTCTTGAGTGGATAATTACCAAGGTTCAGCTGGATGATGTGGTCCAGGGGAAAACAGGAGAAGGGAAGGAGCTGACAACTGGTGGAGGTCAACTTTCACTTCCCTACCAGGAGGCTTTGGCACTGTCTGTGATGCTGCTGAGCAGCTCTAGCTGGATCAAGGGCATGACAGAAGGAAAGAATTAGGGTATTTGAGAAGAACATCCATAACTGATGGTACAACCATGGATGTGGCCCCGAATTAGGCTGGCTGGAGGAGAGTGAAGGAAGTTTCCAAGGCCATCCAGGAAGAGAAAATTAGGATTATTGAGAAAGTGCTCCTTTCCACCTTTCCAACTCCTCCTCCCAGCATTCCACACATCTTGTGGATGCTTTCCGCAATGTAGAGCCCTTCCTGAGTGTGGGTCAGGTGGTCAACTCTCCAGGGAGGTGGAAAGGTGCTCAGCTAATACTTTGAATGGGTTTTGTGACAACATGAACTTTAGCCCCAACTCTTCTCCTTCTGTATGAATTTAGCTCAGAGAAAATAAAGAAAATTCACCTCAGAGACAAGAAAGCCCCTCCTCAGGCCTGGAGTCTCTGGAGAAACAATCAGGAAAAAAAGAGGAAGCCAGTGCCGGCTAAGCACAACTGAGAACTTCTGCTGCGTCTTGGTTTAGCTTACTGCCGGCCTGGTTCATTTCCAGTTTGGGACATGTGGGTGCACGTTGAGTTTGAAAGCTTCTCTTCCTGGGGTATGACCTGTACCCAGAAGCACGTCTTGGGCCTGATCTGCCGGTGGTCCACAGCACAGCCAGCAGTGGTGTGCAGGCAAACATGTAACAGTCTGTCCTGGGGCTGGAGGTGAGGTTGGGGGAGCTCTGATTTGTAGCATTTGCCCATTTCTGCAGTGTAAATATTCCCATGGTGGCTGATTTCTAGCTCTCAATATGAAGTCACTGTGCAGTTGGGAGGAGGTGAGCCCAATCAGCTTTTGTAAACCAGTAGGACCCGGCTCCAGCAATACCACTGCGTGAGCAATCTCTTTGGCTCACCGTGAAAGAGCAGGAGTAACCAAGGCCTTGGTAGGTTCAGCAGATCAGCTCTTGGTTCCAGATCTAAAGTCACTCTCACTTCTCTATCTTTTGGAGTTGGAGTTTCCTTCCCTTGTAAGGCTGACTATGGAGTACTCAGTCTCCCCACCTTGTCCTCTTTGTTGCCCCCTGAACAAATTCACAGGACATGTTTTGTTCAAAGACATTTACTGTTAACCACTAAGAGGAAACATGAAGATGATTAACATTCCCAGAAGTCTCCCAAAGCCCTCTTTGTCTTGGGTGGCCCTGGGAGCCCTTCTCAGATCACCTTGGACATGTGCTGAGCTCCCCTGATGTGGACTGGCTGGCTCCCCATGGGATCGTGGGACTCCCAGCACTTTGGAGTGGTGCTGTCCGGGCGGATTCCCATCTGGCCATTCTGGATGAGGAAGGACCTTCTCTAGACGTCAGATCCCACCTGAAGATTCAGCCCCTGCAGGTTTACCACGGGCAACTTCTGGAGGGCTCCTTGTCAAACTCCCGCCAAGGCTGCCCTGCCCTCAGGAAAGCTGGGTTCCTTGACCTGCAGAGCTAAGGGTCAGAGGCAAGCTGGGTAAGAGCAGCTGTGCATAATAGGGGTGGTGGGCAGACCCAAGGGGACTTGGGGGCAACCCTGGCCTCACTCCATGTGGGAGTTACCATGATATAGGCCCAGCTGCCAGCGTCTCTGCTTTTTCAAGAAAAGCTGGCGCAAATCTAGACTTTTATGTGAAAACTTCTAACTTTTAGATGTTGCAATCGTAATTTATAAAAATACTGCCTGAGCCAAACCAAATGCCTCTGACTGGATCCTATCCTGTGGGCTGCTGGTCCTGCCCCCTAGTTCTCAGCTCATTCCCAGGCCCTCCAGGAGTCTGCTGCCTGTCTGCCCGCCCCAGATCTAGTCTGACTCTTCCCAGATTAGCCATTTTTTTCCTGGTTCCCTCTGGGAGGGACCTTCTTGAGATTCATTTTACACCTGGACACCCACAGAGGACTCTTTGAAAAGGAAAGTAATTGCTGCATGTTGAAACTAATGAATCAGCTGGCTCTATGGTACCTCATAGTTTGTGCTTCATCTGGTTTCTAAGGTTTTTGGTCTTTGCTACAGGAGAAAGGTGCCAATGGGCAGCTTTGGGAAAGGCACAAACCCACCCTCAGACCGTCCAGGGCTGGTGAGGACTCACCACGACCAGGGAAAAGACTGTCTTGACAAAACATGGGACACAGGATGGGAGCTAAAATAAATGATTACTGAGCGCTCTGCCCAGAGGAACCCTGGGAGGCTGGACTTGAAGGGCCTACTGGGCCATGGCACAGGGACTTTTCTCCTAGGGGAGCCACACAGCTGGTAGGCAGGAGTTGGCTGTGTGGGCAGCTGCCAGTGTGATCAAAGGGCTGATGCGGGGGCGCTCGGCAGGGAACAGAAACAGGAGCTGTGTTGGGACTGAGGGGAAACCCGAGGCCATTCCAGAAATGTCAGAGCCCTGACTACTGCTCAACTAGAACTGAGTTCCTATTTGTGAAATGCTAAGGGGCAGCGAGGCACGACCTCCAAGCTCAGAAAGCTGTGGTGACATCCTGAAGGGGTGTGTGTGTGTGTGAAGGGGCGTGTGTGTGTGTGTGTGCGCGCATGCAATGCGCACATGCTGAGGTGGGGCTCAGAGGCCCTGGCCAGCCCTGTACTGCAATCTTCTCCTCCTCAAATCCATATCATAGCTTGAGAGGGGATACTTTCAAACTAGTGGGACAGCCACACAGTGCCACTAGTATATCTGCTTTACCAGCTTGGGGTACAAAGTAAGGCCACTTTCCTGTTAAGAAGCGTATTAAATGACTGGCACCCATGACATCCCGAGCCCCTTTCTCCTCTGAGGACTCTGAAGCAGGGCTGTTCAGGTGCTTGAGCCAGCTCAGGGGCCAAGCTCCTAAGGCTTCCAAATACAGGTGATGTGGACTTCACCAGCTGCTGAGGATGCCCAGGAACCAGCCCCCTCCCTCAAGGTCAGGAACATCCCAGGGGTGAAGTGTGTTCAACACAGGCTAACAGATGGCTACGGAGCAAGTCTCGTGGCCCCAGTAGGGCATTGTCCTTGCTGATAGTCACAGCAGCAGCCAGGACGAGGGTGGGGTGCAGGCAAGTCCTCCTCAGGCCCCAGGAGGCTCCTGAGGGGCTCTTGAGCACTGTCCCTGCAGGGGAGCCTCCCAAGGTTCTCCCCCAGCCACCCCACCTCTGTGTTCCCCAGACAAGGAGCCCTTTCCCTCTTTGGGTACCTTTCCCTTCCAGATCCCCCGTAGGCACGGTTCTCTACTTCCCCTTTCCCCAGCCAGTCCTCAGGACTCTGTTCAGTCAGCGCTGCGGAGGGCCCCTTCTCAGAATTCTTCCCATTTGAGCCCAGGCAGGAATAATTAGCAACTGAAAAACAGGTTCTTTTTCCCCTGGGGGCTGGTAGGGCTCTATCTTTGGGCTTCTGGAGGATGAGGGAAAACAATGACACTCCATTCTTTGAGTGCCCTGAAAAGACTGGGTCATACTAAACCAGCCTGACTATGGCTTTCCCTCCTGGAAGCTGGGCTGTCTGCAAGTGTGTAGCTCTGAGGCTGTCTTGGGTTCTGTCTATGAAGACACAGAAATAATTCATTGGGAAGTCCTTTCCTTCCTGTGGCTGTGGCTCCTGGCCTTCAGCAGCGCAGGGAAACTCTGGAGTTGTGGCCTCCTTGGAGGGGCACTTCTACTGCCCACAGCTGGGCACTGGGCACAAGGCATGGCCACTGTGCCTTGGTGGCTCCATCAGCTATAACCGCTTCAGTGTAGAGTTTATTGGTGCCAGGGTGAGAGAGAAAGCCTTGCGCTCTCCCCAGCACCCTCTCTTAGCCTGAGCTGGCCTGACTCCTTGGCACTGTGAGCTTTCCTCTCCGCCCCACCTTCAGCAACTGCAGCTCCAGAGTTAACTGGCTCTTTTAGTACATGCACGGGCACATGCAGTCACCTACACTCACATAGATACACTCACACATCCACAGATGTGGATATACATGCTTACACACATACACGCATGCATGCATGCATACTCACACACGTCTATACAATATATACACAGGTGTGCGCACACACTTGCATACACACAAATACATGCACACTCACACACATACATAAACTTACACACATAAACACAAATGCACATACATGCACATACACACATTCACATAAATATGCTCACTCCCACATTGACTCTATAATACCTACCACATACAAGCACACACAGACCTTCCAAAGGCTGTGAAGGGAAGGAAGACTGTGTATGTTTCTATGTGGGGGAACCTTGGAATGAGTTTAAGAAATTGTGATGTTGATAGTTATTGCGTCACGCATCGTTCATCATAAAGTTTTGCTTCTCTTCTAAAATGTAGGTATTCTGGCTGGGCTGGGTGGCTCATGCCTGTAATCCCAGCACTTCGGGAGGCTGAGGCAGGAGAATTGCTTGAGCCCTGGAGTTCAAGGATCAGCCTGGGCAACCTAGTGAGCTCCCCCCATCTCTGTTACAATAAATAAATAAAGTAAAATATAAATATTCCTGTGAAGGGTCATAATGTAAGAGTATGTTACATTAGTTTATTATATCATACAATAACATAAAATTAGTTATTGTATTTTACTTCTTAATTTAAATGGGAACCTAAAAGTAGATTTTGATAAGGAGAAGGGCAAAATGATGGCAAAGGGGACAACCTTGTATCTGAGCTTATGAAAGAGAAATTTTCCCTGGATGCATAATTTTGCCGGGTATCTCATCCCTGAAAGGGCATGACTGGACCAGACGAACTGACCTAATCATAGGTGAAGCCCCACAGAACCCTCAGACTGAATCTGGAGGTGCCTCCAAGAGCCTTTGGTTCAAGTCCCTCATTGTAAAGAGAAGAAAACTCAAGTTCATTGAGGTTACATGACTTGTCCATCCACACATCAAGCCTCATGGATGGCATTTCCAAAATCCATCTCAATCTGTTTTCTCCTTCACCTATCATCCACATATGAAATCCTAGGAAAGACTCTAATGTTAGGTTATGTGCCTCCTCCTTGGACTAATGTCTGTGGTCAAGGTGGTGGGGAGCTATGACGATCAAAGCTTGTCAAGTGGCCAGGTTTTACTGGCAGTCCTCTCACCCAGCTTGACTCTAAGGGCTTTCTGCCAAGTCAGCATGGTTCTGTTTTCAGAAGACTGGGAGGAAGGGATAGAAGATGACAGACAAGAAAACAACTGGTGTCCATGATTGTATCTTAGCAATAGCCTAGACATTTCTGACCCAGAGATGGATAGGGTAGGGGTGATGGAGGAGGCATGTCCCTATTGTGAAGATTGTGTTTTGGGAGAGAAGGGATGAAGCAGAGACAAAATAAGAGAGGGGAGGGGTGAAGGTGGTGCTTCTGGCTAAGGCTCATTTTCAAGGGCTACAGTTCAGTGTTTCAACCCTAGAGTTCTTTAGAAAATTGCTAACGTTTGCGGGGGTGTTTTATAAATGAACTGAGCGCTTGGGTGACTTTATGAAAACATTTTTCCTATATTTTAGATTTGGGTGAAGTAGATATTATTCCTGAATCTTGTTTCCAGTACGTTTTCCTTTTGTCACCTTTATCTACACCTGTTGAGATTTTTTTTTTTTTCTGAAGAACAATAATGTATTTCAGAGGCAATCAACAGCCCAAGTGTTGTCTCCTAAATTAGAACATTTATTTCATTTCGATTCCTGCCTCGGCTTATGTACATTAGGCTAATGTATAATAGCGACTACTCTGTAACATCCACTCCAGTCCTTAACACTTTTATTTACTCATTACTTTATTATTCTAGAGGAGTTTTATTCTGATCCTAACATTGACACTAATGATATACCACTATCAAAATTTTCCTTATTATCAAAACTTTATCAATTTCTTTTTTTTTCTCCTAGAAACAGGGTCTCACTCTATCACCAAGGTTAGAGTGCAATGGTGTGATCATGACTCACTGCAGCTTTGACCTCCTGGACTTAATTGATTCTCCCGCCTCAGTCTCCTCAGTAGCTGGGACCACAGGTGCATGCCACCATGCTCAGCTAATTTTAAAAATTATTTGTAGAGATGAGACCTTGTTGTGTTGTTCGAGATGGTCTTGAACTCCTGGGCTCAAGCAGTCCTCCCACCTTGGCCTCCTGAAATGTCGGGATTATAGGCGTAAGCCACCATGCCTGGCCTGAAACTTTATCAATTTCTTGATCAGGGTATTATTTTTTATAAAATATGTTTTCAAAATTGCAAATTGGAAACTCTGGCCTTAAGTGCAGTGACAAGGGAAGTGTCTTTTCCACCTCTGCCTTCTCCAGGATCCGTCACTTACACCATCACACCTTTACGCACTTCTGTGTTGGTCATCACGGAGGGGTAGTGAATCCTGATGCTGGAAGTTTGGGATCTGAAGCCAGGAGGACCCAGATACAAATCCCAGGTTTGCCTCAACTTCTGCGTCTATAAAATGGGAATAAGAGTACCTACTTAATAGAGTAGCTGTGTGATTTTGGGAATTTACTTAAGCCTCACAAAGTTTGCTCACATGTAAATTGAGGCTATCAATAGTATCTAAGGAGTAAAGAAGGTGACACAAATAATGTGCTTACACAATGCCTAGCAAATTGTAACTGAGTAATAGCTATCACTTTTTCACAATTAATTACTTGTATTGCAGTAGGTTTGAACAACTCAAGAGAAGCGTTATGGGCCAATTCATCTTTTTTTACTTGCAGATGGATACTGCCTCTTCATAAACAGCCTCTGTATGTCTTCTTTAACACTGCTGCTCCCAAGTAGGGTAAAAGTCTTGCATTAAATCTATTGCACATATGCTCATGAAAAGGTTAAGGTCAGCTGCCCCTGGAAGTTGACATTCTTGTTTTTATCCCTCCCCGTCTGCACTTGGCCAGACTGCTATGCTCTGGAAGCACAAATGTGAGGACTGGGGAGGGCTGGCAGGAGGCGAGTGAACTGCCACAGTTCAAGGTTGGGCACATGTTCCCAGGGCAGCCAGCAGGGACCTTCATTTTCATTAAAGTCATTCATAATTGTGCATACACTATTTGGGGTGTGAATACTGGTCTAACAGAAGGTGCCCCAAGTTTAGTATATGAGCTGCAAAGCCACCTCCAACCTGTGCAGGTAGGCAACGTGTCATTTCTTACCCTGCTTCAGGGTTGCTCCTCCTGGCCTCCTGTAGGCAGCCCAAGAAGCCAGGAGCCACTAGGGCCAAGGGGGCAGCCCCAGCTCCTCACATGGAAAACAGGGTGGGAGGTTGCTGAGGGGCCCAGGGTGGATGCTGGTGCTGCTGTCACCTCTGCCATGTCTCCAATGGCTCCCTGAGGTGACTGAGGCACATCCTCCACTGAGCCTGTCTTTCTTCCATGATGATAGCTACCCAAGCACACCCTTGCTTCCATGACAGCCACCACTGCTTTCCCAGGATCGGGTGAAGAAGTTCCTCTCCCAAGAGTGAGGCTCACCTCTGGGTGCTCCCAGCAGGTGGGCCTGGGTTCCCACTGCTACGATGCTTAACAGACAGACACAGTTCTTTGGTTGTGGTCACACATGGGCACTTCTCCTAGTTCAGACTCTGCCACCCAAAGGGGCTGAACGGGGCCCATGTTGGAGGTGGGCCACTTCATGGCCCTGACTCTACAAACCCCTTCCCCTTCCAATTCTTGTCCCCTGCTCCTGCCTCTTTCTGCTCTCCTCCCTCCTGCTGCAACTCCCTCACTCCACGTAGGTGCTTCTAGACACATTCCAAAAACTGTGAATTGCTTCTCTTCGCCATCTTTTCTCCTCCCATGGAGCCTCTGCTATGTTGCCCAGGCTAGTCTCAAAATCCTGAACTCAAGCTACCAGCCTGTAGGCCCACCTACTCAGGAGGCTGAGGTAGGAGGATCACTTGAGCCCGAGTGGTTGAGGCTGCAGTGAGCTGTGATTGTGCCACGGCACTCCAGCCTGGGCAACAGTGTGACCCTGTCTCAAATCCATCCATCCATCCATCCATCCATCCATCCATCCATCCATACGGAGGAGCTTTTTGGCTTACTAGCTTGTTAAAAAATTAGAGAATTAAGTAAGATTCAGGTCACAGTACTGTAAGATTTTAGAGAGTTAAAGGTAAGTAGGATGAGTTTGAAAAAGTTCTGCTGGTGAAGGGAATGTTTAGGAAGGACCTGAGAAGGCAGAAATGGGAAAAAATATATATATTTTCAAGGTCCCTTGGTTGGGCAATTTTAATTTAAGCAATAAACAATATCTACAAAACATTTAAAACAAAATATCACACACGCGAGATTGATAGTTTCCAGACCACTTAATTTTAACAATTAAAAGTTTTATTTAGTATCAATACAAATAATATTTTCACATTTTTCTACTAGAAAAATCTTACAGTAGTATTTAAAGCGAGATCCGTGAAATTGAGCATGTCAGTTGCTGTTTTAATTTTGTAACGTGACTGACAAAGGGCTCCTGGTAGTACAAGTGTCAACTCTGCCATCTTCTTATTGTTTGGTTGTACTTGCTTTTTTTTTTTTTTGAGATAGGTCTCACTCTGTCACCCAGGCTAGGGTGCAGTGGCGCAATCTCGGCTTACCGTAACCTCCATCTCCTGGGTTCAAGTGATTCTCCTGCCTCAGCCTCCCAAGTAGCTGGGACTACAGGTGCCCATCACCATGCCCAGCTAATTTTTGTATTTTTAGTAGAGACAGGGTTTCACCATGTTGGCCAGGCTGGTCTCAAACTCCTGGCCTCAAGTGATCCACCTGCTTCAGCCTCCTGGAGTGCTGGGATTACAGGTGTGAGCCACTGTGCTCAGCCTGTACTTGTAGTTTTAGTATTATCTTTTTTGTTTTTTTAAATAGCTTTGTTTTGATAAAATTCATATAATACACAATTTACACATTTAAAGTGTACAATTCAATGGTTTTTGGTAAATTACAATAACCTTCTGAAGTTGTGGTAAAATATATGTAACATAAAATTCGCCATTTTAACCACTTTTAAGTATACAATTCAGTGGCAGGAATTACATTCACAATATTGTACAACCATTACCACTATTTCCAAAACGTAATCATCCCAACTCTGTACCTATTAAACAATAACTCCCCATTCCTGCCACTCCCCTGCCCCTGGTAACTTCTAATATATTTTCTGTCTACAATTTTGCTTATTCTAGATATTTCATGTAAATAGAATCATATAATATTTGTCCTTTTAAAATCTTATTTCACTAGCATAATGTGTTCAAGTTTAATCCATATTGTAGCATGTATCAGAACTTCATTCCTCTTTATGGCTGAATCATATTCTACTGTATGTATATATCACATTATGTTTATCTGCTCATCTGTAGATAGACATGTGGGTTGTTTCTACCTTTTGGCTATTATGAATAATTCTGCAACGAACACTGAAGTACAACGATTTGTTTAAATCCCTCTTTTCAGTTCCTTTGGGTATAAGCCTACCATTAGAATTGCTGGGTAATTCTGTTTAGCTTTTGGAGGAACTGCCAGAATGGTTGCATCATTTTGCATTCCAACCAGCAATGTATGAGGGTTCCAATCTCTGATTATTATTATTTTTGAGACAGGGTCTTGCTCTGTTGCCCAGGTTGGAGTGCAATGGCATGTTCATAGCTCACTGCAACCATGAACTCCTGGGCTCAAGCAATCCTTCCACTTCAGCCTCCCAAGTAGCTGGAACTACAGGCACCCATCACCATGCCTGGCTAATTTTCAAAATTTTTCTTTTGTAGAAATGGGGTCTTGCCATGTTGACCGGGCTGGTCTTGAACTCCTGGTTTCAAGGGATCCTCCCGCCTTGGCCTCCCAAAGTGCTAAGATTACAGGCATGAGTCACCACCCTCAGCCTAATCATTTAAAAATGTACAACTCATTGGCATTTAGTACATTCACAATGTTGTGCAACTACCACCTTTCTCTAGTTTTAAAACTTCTTTATCACCCTAGAAAAACGGTACTGTAAATAATCACTTAAATCACTTCCTGTTCTCTCCTCCATGACCACCACCCTCATTCCCCTAGCAAGCACTGTGTTAGTCCATTCTCACACTGCTATGAACTGCCCGAGACTGGGTAAATTTCTAAAGGAAAGAGGTTTAATTGACTCACAGTTCTCCATGGCTGGGGAGGACACAGGAGACTTACAATCATGGCAAAAAGGAAAGAAAACACATCCTTCCTGACACAGCAGCAGGAGGGAGAAGTGCTGAGCAAAGTGGGAAAAAGCCCTTTATAAAAGCATCAGATCTCATGAGAATGCACTCACTACCACTATAACAGCATGCAGGAACCACCCCCATGATCTAATCACCTCCCACAAGGTCCTGCCCCCAACACATGGGGATTACAATTTGGATTACAATTCAAGATGAGATTTTGGGTGGGAACACAGCCAAACCATATTAATCACTAATCCACTTTCTGTCTCTATGGAGTTGCCTATTCTAAACATAGTATTGTTTTCTTTCACTTAATGTGATGCTTTTGAGGTTTATCCAAGCTGCAGCATGTTTCAGTATTTCATTCCTTTGTATGGCTGAATAATAGTCTATTATATGTGTGTGTGTGTGTGTGTGTACCACAATTTGTTTATCCATTCATTCATTAATGGCCTTTTGGGTTGTTTCCACATTTTGGCTATTACAAATAATGCTGTTATAAACACTAGTGTACAAGCTTCTGTGTGGATGTATGTTTCATTTCTCTTGTATTTACACCTAGCAGTGGAATTGCTGGGTCATATGGTAACTTTTTGGGGAACTACCAAACTTTTCTGTAGCAGCTGCACTATTTTGTATTCACCCAGCAATGTATGAAGTTTCTATTTTTTTTTTATATCCTCCTTGACACTATCTTTCAAAATAAAAAATTATAGATTAGCCTGGCCAACATGGTGAAACCCCATCTCTACTAAAGATACACCAAAAAATTAGCCAGGTGTGGTGGCGGGTGCCTGTAATCTCAGTTACTCAGGAGGCTGAGGCAGGAGAATCACTTGAACCTGGGAGGCAGAGGTTACAGTGAGCCCAGGTCGCGCCATTGCATTCCAACCTAGGCAACAAGAGCGAAACTCCACCTCAAAACAATTATAATAATAAAATAAAATAATTATAGGCATTTTAGTAGGTGTGATCATTGTGGTTTTGATTTGCATTTTTCTAATGATTAGTGATGTTGAGGATCTTTTCATATACTTGTTAGCCATTTCCATATCTTCTTTGGAGAAATGTCCATTCAAGTTCTTTGCCCATTTTTAAACTGGGTTCTTTGTTGAGTTGTAAGAATTCCTTATATATTCTGAATGCTAACACCTTTTTGGCTGTTTTGGAAGGTCACTGTTGGCAGGCTTCTCCCTATGAGGATTCAGCAGTGAGGAAGCAGAGTATTCGGGGGACAACTGCTTCTTCTGGAGGGGAGAGAATGGGATGGAGTTCAACAGCAGCTCTTCATGTCAGACTTTTAGCAGGATTCAGCTTTATAAATATGCCTAAACAAACAAAATAACAGCAGATGATTATTTGTCAACTGACTTCAATCTGATGGACTACTCTAAATGGAAAGACATATACAAAAGAAGGATTAGATTCATATTTGTCCCTTCAGTCTATCTGTCCACTCTCATTTTGCAGCCAAATTAAGAATCAACTTTTGACTATCACAATACTGTATTACCTCTCCCTGGGTAACCAGGTCCTCACCACTTGGCCATTTCATGGTTCATTACTACTTCCATTAGAGATAGTCAAGGAAATGAAAAGAACTAAAATTACAAGAAAGCCATTTGGCACCTTTATGATATTGAAAGGTTTAGTGAGACAGGAAGTATAAACCACAGCCTGGAATGGAGTTCTTAAATTGACTGTGGATTTAAGTTATTATTTTCCACCTGCTCCTTTTATCCGTCATTCCTGCAAATGCTTCATACTTAAGAGGAAAAATAAATTTCTTAAACAAGATACAAAAAGCATTAGCCATAAAGAGAAAAATGTAATAAATGCAACTAAATTGACATTAAAAACTTCTGTTCATAAAGAAGATACCTTAAAGCAAATAAAAGGCAACTTACACACCATAAGGAGGTATGTGCGACTTATATATCCAACAAAAAAAATTGTTCTAATATAAAATATACAAAGAATGTCTATAAATCAGTAAGAAAATGAGAAATGAAAAAAAGCTAAACAAACAAAAATTTCACAGAATGGGAAAAAATATAGTCAATAAATATATGAAGAGACACTCAACCACACAAGTAATCAGAGAAATGCAAATCAAGATCACACCGAGAAGTCATTTTATAATCATTTGACTGGTAAAAATAATGAAGTCTGACTTCACTAATTGCTAGAGAAGATGGGAATCTAAAGAATCTCATATATTGCTGGTGGGAGTTTAATTTGGTACAGACTTAGAAAACAATTTTGCCTTCCTCTGTAAAGCTGAACACTCACAATACTCTACCACCTAGAAATCCTATTCCTAAGTATATGCCAAGCTCTTGCCCATGCACACCACCAGGAGACATGAACAAGAATGTTTATAGCAGCCCTGTTTGTAACAGTCAGAGGCCTGTCATCGGAAGAGAGACATTCATTGTGAGATAGTCACACATGGAGTATTACACAGTGGTACCAACAAGTGAACACAGTCAACAACACGGATGAACCTCAGTACTCCTGGGAAGTAACAGGTCATGTGTATGATTTTCCTGAGACAGTCTACACACACATAAGTACAGACATATATTTCTTATTTATGGCATCACAGTATTTCACCACTTTTTAATGGCACATACATACAATATAGTTTACAGGTGAGCTGTAGTTCTTTAACCAGTCTCCTATTGATGGATAGCTATGTTTGCCATGTTTTGCCATTTTTGTTTTTTTTGCTATTGCAAATAATGTTGCATGAGTGACACAATCACTGGAACCTGATAGCAATCTAACACATTATAATTTTGCAGTGATTATACCTGTGAGATAAAGTCCTGGAGGTGGGTTAAAGGACACATCACTTTGTAAATTTTTTTTTTTTTTTGAGACAAGGTCTGGCTCTGTCACCCAGGCTGCAGTGCAGAGAGGTGCGATCTCAGCTCACTGCAACCTCTGTCTCCTGGGCTCAAGGGATCCTCCTACCTCAGTCTCCCAAGTAGCTGGGACTACAGGCGCACACCACCACGCCCAGCTAATTTTTTGTGTGTTTTGTAGAGATGGGGTCTTGCTGTGTTGCCAAGGCTGGTCTCGAACTCCTGGGCTCAAGTGATCTTTCCACCTCACCCTACCAAAGTGCTGGGACTACAGGCATGAGCTTCTGCATTGGGCTGTAATTTTGATAGATGTTGGCAACTCGCCCTTTACTAGCAATGTATAAGAATATCTTTAACTTGTTTTTTGCATGACAGGGAATTAAGAATTTTTTGGCATGTGTGGGTTACAATACCCGGGCAAAAAACCAAACCAAACCAAAACACCCCCCTGACCCCCACAAAACCCACATCAACCCACCAACCAACCAAAACTACCAACCCAACCCAACTAAACCCCAAGAAAGAGATAAGACCAGCTTCTTACTTGTTGCCTCTGAGTATAGGGTCTTCTCATCAACACTCTGAACATTACAGGAAACAAAAAATTTCCTTCCTTCAACTTTATCAAGTTGGCTATTTATCGTAACAGCAGAGCAAAGAGGGATAGGTCTGCAGAATAAAAAGAAAAAGGAAAAAAATCAGTTTTTATCTGACTTATGTAACATTAAAAGATGATCAAGTACATGACAAGGGGTAGAAATTTATGACACCTGACAACGAGTATTGACTGCCTTAAACAATATATTCCTCAAGGGCTCTGACACCAAGAGCCTCTCAAGCTCCCCTTCTCCCAAGCACCACTGCTCTCAGGTGGCTCCTGGGCTACAGTCCCTGGATGTCTCTCTGGGCTTGTTTCAAAGGGATCATCAGGAATTCCAGCTCTGTGATGGCAGAGACTATCCCATCTGGAGATCTACTGCAAAGTCCTAAGGGAGCTGAAATCCTTTAAAGAAGTGAAAACAGGGCCAACAGATGGTCCCAGGCAGCTTCTCTCATTTCTTCTGTCATAGTCAACATTACTCATCCAATTCTGAGTAATGGTCACTAGACAGACACCTAATAACAACAAATTGCTGGTAACAGCTTACTGCTCTAAGTCAGTACTGTCCAACAGAACTTTCTGTGATGATACAAATGTTCCATATCTGAGCTGTCCAATATGGTAGCCACATGTGCCTAATGAGCACTTGAAATGTAGCTAGCATAACTGAGAAGTTGAGTCCTTAAATTTATTTAATTTGCATTAATTTATACTTAACTTTAAATAGCTACATGTGACTAGTGGCTACAGACGTTTCTAGGAATCCTGGAGATACATATCACAATGAAAAGGATATCTCTTTAAAGCTGAAATTTCAGTTGGTTGAAACAGAAGGTAGAGCACGGAAATGTGTTTCGTGCTCCTATGGTACTACCAAGCAGATGATGGAACTACTCCAGGTAGGAAGGAAGTTATCACTGTGATGATCTCTCTGCCCAGTTTTCCTTTCAATGACCTTTTAATACTTCTACTCCCATTAGCTTTTCCTTTGCTCTTTTGTTGAGCCAATTCAACATTTACTAAGAACCAGGGGACATCAGGTGTTCTCACCAGCCCAGAATCTCCCTTTTCTACTAACATGACTGTCTTCATTTATCCATCCCCTACCCTCCCTTCATTCTCTTCATCTCTCTCTTTGATACACTCATGTACCCGTTTTGTTAGGGAACCACCTCTCCCTCATTCTTGGGCTAAGAATGAGGGAGAGGTGGTTCCCTAACAAAACGGGTACATGAGTGTATCAAAGAGAGAGATGAAGAGAATGAAGGGAGGGTAGGGGATGGATAAATGACTGGCATTGAATAATGATCCCCCTACTCCACATACACATAGTGACCAGTTGTGGGGGTGGGCACAGGCCGAAACAGTCAATCCTGGAACTTGTGCTGGAGCCCTTGGGTTGGGTTCTTTTTCTCTGAGGTGCTAGGCTTACAAGACACAGGGCTGGCTGGCCTGGCTGGTGGCCATTGTGCCACTACACTGGGAAAGGCTACGGGAGGATGAAGCAGATCTAGAAGAAAATGTGGCTGAGATTCCTAATGACATCACTGAATACCTGCTCTCAGCCACACCTGACTTCTTAACCATACAAGCCAATATGTTCCCTTTTTTGCTTAAGCTAGTGAGAGTTAAGAGTTGCCCTTGTAACAGAAAGTCCTAGACTAGTAAAGAGACTAACAGAAAATGTTTCAGAAAATACAAAATAATGTAACAACTATAAAGCATAATTTTCTAAATGTAACTAATATTTAGGCACAGATCAATTTGGTTGGGACAGGAAACTGGCTTTAGCTTGTTTTCCTTCATTTAGCTAGAACACTTAATTAGATTTGTATTAGAGGCAGAAAAGTGGTAACAAAGATAAAAGTAATATTTAAAAAGAAAAAAATTTCTTTTTTTTTTTTTAAGACGGAGTCTCACTCTGTCGCCCAGACTGGAGTGCAGTGGCTGGATCTCAGCTCACTGCAAGCTCCGCCTCCCGGGTTTACGCCATTCTCCTGCCTCAGCCTCCGGAGTAGCTGGGACTACAGGCACCCGCCACCTCGCCCGGCTAGTTTTTTGTATTTTTTAGTAGAGACGGGGTTTCACCGTGTTAGCCAGGATGGTCTCGAACTCCTGACCTCGTGATCCGCCCGTCTCGGCCTCCCAAAGTGCTGGGATTACAGGCTTGAGCCACCGCGCCCGGCGGAAAAAAATTTCTTTTATTATGTTTATATATGTCTACACACACACACACACACACACACACACACACACCAGAAAGGCATAACAAAGCCAAAAGATAACTCTTTGAAAAGACTAATAATCTCTGGCAAGATAGATCAAGACAATGAGAAACAGCATACATAAATACTATTGGGGTTAAAAAGAATATAGATTTAGCTGAATTTTTTTAAAAATTGAGAATATTTTGAATATTATGAATAACTTTATGTCAATACATTTGAAAATGCAGATGAAATAGAAAAAATTTCAAAAATTTATTAAAACTAAGAATAAAACTATTAGAAAGCCTGAATAGTTAAGTAAAGAGGACACTGAGACTCTAAGAGGAAGGAGTCTCACTCTGAAACGAGCTTGGGTCTCTCAATCACTTCATGGGGGTAAAACCCTCACTGACCAGGATAACCACATGGGACTATTAGGTAAACCAAAAAAGCCTATAGGTTTAAAGTAGTGAGATGTAGGAGTTACCCTAGCTAATGTTACTCTAATTTACTATAGTTTTTTTTTAAAAGTTCTTTTATTTTTTTACCTCAAGTTCAATGTGGCCAGAACAGTGGCTTGTAAGGCTCTGATTCTGTAAAATCTATTGAGACTTAATTTATAAGCCAATACATGATCAATTTTTGCAAATGTGTGCTGGGAAAAAAAAAATTGTGCTGTTCTCTAATTATTGGATACAGACTTCTATGTTTGTCTAATAAACCATACTTGTTATCTTGTGGTGTTTAAGTTCTCCATTTTCTTTTTTTTTTTTTTTTTTGAGATGGAGTCTTGTTCTGTCACCCAGGCTGGAGTGCAGTGGTGCGATCTCGGTTCACTGCAACCTCTGCCTCCTGGGTTCAAGCGATTCTCCTGCCTCAGCCTCCTGAGTAGCTGGGATTACAGGCGTGTGCCACCATGCCCAGCTAATTTTTTGTATTTCTAGTAGAGATGGGGTTTCACCGTGTTCGCTAGGATGGTCTCAATCTCTGATCTCATGATCCACCCCTTGGCCTCCCAAGGCGCTGGGATTACAGGCTTGAGCCACCGTGCCTGGCCTAAATCCTCCATTTTCTAATTGTTTTTTCTTTTTTTGGAGACAGGGTCTCAGTATGTTGCTCAGGCTGCAGTTCAGTGACTATTCACAGGAGTTATCATAGCACACTGCAGCCTCGCACCCCTGGACTAAAGCAATCCTCTGCCTTAGCCTCCCAAATAGCTGGGACTACAGATGTGCACCACCTCACTTGGCTCTGAATTTTTTTTTTTTTTTGGTCTGCTTGACCTATCAATAATTGAGAACAGGCTGGGCGCTGTGGCTCACACCTGTAATCCTAGCACTTTGGGAGGCCAAGGTGGGCAGATCACAGGGTCAGGAGACCAGCCTGGCCAGCATGGTGAAACCCTGTCTCTACTAAAAATAGAAAAAAATTAGCCAGGCATGGTGGCGGGTGCCTGCAGCTACTGGGGAGGCTGAGGCAGGAGAATTGCTTGAATCCAGCAGGCGGAGGTTGCCGTAAGCTGAGCTCGCACCGCTGCACTCCAGCCTGGGTGACAGAGACTCTGTCAAAAAAAAAAAAAAAATTGAGAACAATGTGTTGGAATCTCCCACTATATAAAGGTGGATTAGTCAACTTCTCCCTATGATTATATCAATTTTATTTATACTCTTTATTAGATGCATATTTAGAATTGCCTACTATTGAACTGAACCTTTTATTATTACAAAGTAGCCTTCTCCATCCCCAATATTACTTTTTTGACAGTTAACTATTTTTCTGATCCCAGCTTTCTTCTGGTTAACTTCTGTGTAGCATATTTTCTCTTCCTTTTAAATTTTTTGGTGTCATTTAAAAAATATGCCTCATATAGTTTCTAGTTTTTTACATTTAAAAATTCAATTTTATAATCTGTCTTTGAACTGATGGTTTGGTCTATTTATAGAGAGTCATTACTGATTTATTTAGACTTATTCCTATCCTCTGATTTAGGCTTATTTGACTTGCTTTTTCTAACCATTTTTTCCTTGCTTTTTAAAAAATTGAGTTTTACTACTTGTTTGATCTTGTACTGTTTTAGATATTATACACTCATTTTCTCTTAATCATTCTCTACACTGAAAAATATGAGGATATATAAACATTAACTCTGTTCATCTCCTCCCAAACTACATGCTATTGTTATCCAGTATTTTAGCTGTCCTTTGTTAATCACTATAATTTATTTATTGTAAATTTTAATTTTTATTATTTTTAGAGACGGGTTCTCCATCTGTCCCCCAGGCTGGAGTGCAGTGGCGCACTCATAGCTTACTGCAACCTTGAACTCTTGGGCTCTAGCGATCTTCCTGCCTCAACCTCCCAAGTAGCTAGGACCACAGGCACGAGCCACTGCAACACACCAATCCTCAGAATTTAGACATCAACATTTATGCTTACAGACTCTATTTAGATTTTAGTTATCTACATGTTTACCAATTCATTTGCTCATGATTCCTGCTTTCATCCTCCTGCCTGTTGGGATTGCTTTCCTTCTTTCTAAAGTCCACCATTTAGGAGCTCCCTGGGTGTTGCCCTGCTGTTCCATAAATTCTCTCCATTTGTTTGAATGACAGCACCTTCATTTTGCCCTCATTTTTGAACTTTAGCTGTGCAGAGAGCATGATTTTAGATTGACATTTTCTTTCGGCAGATGTTTTATTGTCTTCTGGCTTCTACTGTTGCTATTGAGAGGTTTACTGCCAGTGTAACGGTGCCCTCTTACTTCTAAAAAGAGTGCTCTGCAATGGCTGCTCTGTCTTAGCTCTGCTTTTAAGATCTCTTTGTCTTAAGTATTCTCCAATTTCTCTATAATGTCTCTAGATATACTTTTAAAATCTAGCTTGATATATATTGCTTTCTATATTGTCAATTCATGATTTTCTTTAGCTCTTGAATATGCTGACCCATTATTTCCTTAAATACTCGGATCTCTTTGATTCTCTTTATTCTATTTTTCTAGGACTCTAATTAGCATGTTAGATCTTTTTTTTTGTCCAATATAGCTTACGCTCTCTATATTTTCCATTTCCTTTTTTCTCTGTGCTGGATTCAGGGTAGTTTTTTTTCCTCTCTCTCTGCTAAATCTAGATCTGAAAATAATAATTAAAAAGCCTCATTTAGGCCAGGCATGGTGGCTCACGCCTGTAATCCCTGCACTTTGGGAAGCCGAGGTGGATGGATCATGAGGCCAGGAGTTCGAGACCAGCCTGACAAACATGGCAAAACCCCATATCTACTAAAAGTACAAAAATTAGCCGGGCATGGTGGTATGCACCTGTAATCTCAGTGACTCAGGAGGCTGAGGCAGGAGAATCACTTGAACCTGGGAGGTGGAGGTTGCAGTGAGCCGAGATTGCACCACTGACTCCAGCCTGGGTAAAAGAGAGACTCCGTCTCAAAAAAAAAAAAAAAAAAAAGCTTCATTTAACATATTAAGCTGCTAGCTCTAAATATATTAACTGTGATCCTCAAAGTATCTTTTTAAGAAAATTATTATTGTCTTTGGTTAATGGATGAGGAAACTGAGGCCCAGAGAGGTTAGGTAATTTGCTAAAGCTATATGGCTATTTGGTGGCACACGTCATCAGTCTGATTCAAAGTTCTGCTTCCCATTTTGCACTTGAGCTTCTTTCATCTGTCAAATGACTTAGTTGAGGTGGGCATGTTGATGTATTTATGGGATATATCTCAATACCACACTAGAACAATGGGTGACTAATTTAGTGTTTTTAGTAATACAACCACCACCACCATCACTGAGCATATGGATCTGATAAATGAACTCTTGATTAAATTTCAGTGGAAGGGGAAAATAACTTGTAGGGAGAAATGATTTGAAGGTTTACTGGACTGTGAGATTATAAAAATCATGAGAGTTTGTATTAGTTTGTTTTCATGCTACTATAAAGAACTACCTGAGACTGGGTAATTTATAAAGAACAGAGGTTTAATTGACTTACGGTTCTGCATGGCCGGGGAGGCTTCAAGAGACAATCATGGTAAAGGTGAAGGGGAAGGGGAGGCAAGACACATTTTACATGGCGGCGGGGGCGGGGAGAGAGAGAGAGAGAGAGCGCGCACGCGCGCAAGGGGGGATCTGTCAAATGCTTTTATTTATTTATTTATTTATTCATTCATTTATTTATTTATTTATTTGATGGAGTCTTGCTCTGTTGCCCAGCCTGGAGTGCTGCAGTGGCACAATCTCAGCTCACTGCAACTCCCAGATTCAAGTGATTGCCTGCCTCAGCCTCCCGAGTAACTGGGATTATAGGCATACACCACAATACCTAGCTAATTTCTTTTTTATTTTTAGTAGAGATGGGGTTTCACCATGTTGGTCAGGCTGGCCTTGAACTCCTGACCTCAGGTGATCTACCCACCTTGGCCTCTCAAAGTGCTGGGATTACAGGCGTGAGCCATAGTGCCCAGCCTGCCAAACATTTTTAAACCGTCAGATTTCGTGAGAACTCACTATCACTAGAACAGCATGGGGGAAACTGCCCCCATGATCCAGTCACCTCTCACCAGGTCCCTCCCTTGACACATGGGGATTACAATTCTAGATGAGATTTGGGTGGGGACACAAAGCCAAACCATATCAAAGTTACAAAATGTCTAACTAAATTTTTAGTGAAAATAAAGGATTTAATTGTCCTTTTTTTTTTTTGTTTTTTTTGAGATGGAGTCTCACTCTGTTGCCCAGGCTGGAGTGCAGTGGCATGATCTCGGCTCACTGCAACTTCCATCTCCCAGGTTCAAGCGATTTTTCTGCCTCAACCTCCCAAGTAGCCCGGCCTTAATTGTGCATTTTAAAGGAACAAGCGCCGGGTGCGGTGGCTCATACCTGTAATCCCAGCACTTTGGGAGGCTGAGGTGGGTGGATCACCTGAGGTCAGGAGTTTGAGACCAGCCTGGCCAACATGGTGAAACCTTGTCTCTACTAAAAATACAAAAATTAGCCAGGTATGGTGGCCTACACCTGTAATCCCAGCTACTTGGGAGGCTAAGGCAGGAGAATCGCTTGAACCCAGCAGGCAGAGGTTGCAGTGAGCCAAGATTGCGCCACTGCACTCCAGCCTGGGTGGCAGAGTAAGACTCTGTCTCAAAATAAATAAATAAATAAATAAAATAAAATAGGCCGGGCGCGGTGGCTCAAGCCTGTAATCCCAGCACTTTGGGAGGCCGAGACGGGCGGATCATGAGGTCAGGAAATCGAGACCATCCTGGCTAACACGGTGAAACCCCGTCTCTACTAAAAAATACAAAAAACTAGCCGGGCGAGGTGGTGGGCGCCTGTAGTCCCAGCTACTCAGGAGGCTGAGGCAGGAGAATGGCGTAAACCCGGGAAGCGGAGCTTGCAGTGAGCTGAGATCCGGCCACTGCACTCCAGCCCGGGCAACAGAGCAAGACTCCGTCTCAAAAAAAAATAAAAATAAAAATAAAAAATAAATAAATAAATAAATAAATAAAGGAAGGAAGAATCTTCCAGAATGTGTTGGCTACAAATTAGAAACACAGTGCCACAAGATTATTAAAGTGATCTGAGCTTCTGATAAAAGAAATACAGAATGAAAAGCAATCGAAACTCTAAAAAGCAAACAAAAACCAGAAGCCTAGGGATTGTCATTTTCCCTCTTCAAGAAAACTATTGAATGCATTTTTGAAACTTTGTTTTAAATTCTTGCAGTGGAGTGATATTTAGAAGTAACTCCTGAGTTATCTATCCATAAGAATTCACATTTACCCCTCTTGTTCTTACATCAGTCAGGTATCAAAGAAACCTTTCTATATAGACTGCCCACAAGGTGGGGTAGTTATAATAGGAAAATGGAGAGAAAATGACATTTCACAGTTTTGGAGTTTCTAGTAAATTCAGAGGAAAGGTTCTGACCTTTACCAGCCTACCTTTTTATCAGGGTAATCTCTTCAGTTCTATATTTCTGTTCACCTTCAGCTGTGTTTAAATAGTCCTTTAACATATTCACTGAGGTATTTTTTTTGTTTTTAAAAATAATTACACTTTCAATTACTTTTTTTTTTTTTTTGAGATGGAGTCTCACTCTGTCGCCCAGGCTGGGGTGCAATGGAGCAATCTCGGCTCACTGCAACCTCCACTTCCCGGGTTCAAGTGATTCTCCTGCCTCAGCCTCCCAAGTAGCTGGAATTACAGGTGCGTACCACCACATCCAGCTAATTTTTGCATTTTCAGTAGAGACAGGGTTTCACCATGTTGGTCAGGCTGGTCTCAAACTCCTTACCTCATAATCTGCCCACCTCAGCCTCCCAAAATGTTGGGATTACAGGCGTGAGCCACCATGCCCGGCCTACACTCTCATTTCTAAAAGTTTTGTTAGGTTCCGTGGCAAACCTGCCTAATAATTTTTATAGTTTATTGTTGTTTTCTCTTTTTGTGATTTCATCTTTTATTTATTTTTTGATGGAGTATCGTTCTGTCGCCCAGGCTGGAGTACAGTGGCACAATCTTGGCTCACTGCAGCCTCCATCTCCCAGGTTCAAGTGATTCTTCTGCCTCAGCCCCCCAAATAGCTGGGATTACAGGCACATGCCACCACACCTGCGTAATCTCTGTATTTTTAGTAAAGTCAGGGTTTCGCCATGTTGGCCAGGCTAGTCTTGAACTCCTGACCTCAGGTGTTCCACCCGCCATGGCCTCCCAAAGTGCTGGGATTACAGGCGTGAGCCACCGTGCCCAGCCTCATCTTTTATTTCTTTAAATATCTCATACTTTATTCATTTATATTGTGTATTTGATTATCATGATATCTTAGATCCCTGAGGTCTAAATCTTATTATTGTTTCTGTTGATAGTCACCCTTGGTAGTTTCTTTCTTTGTGTATTTGGTACAGGATCTACTTGTTTTGAAGGAGGAATGTCCTTTAGCATTTCTTGTTTGCCATGTTGCATGCAGAAATAGAATCAGGAGCTTCTCAACTCATGTGTCATGAATGGGTCATTGGCATGCTGAGATACTTACCCTTTCAGCTAGCTAGTCATCACTAGTTATGACCTGCTTTGTCTATTATCTTAATGGGCTAGGCACAAGGAAATAATCAAGTGGGATATTTGGATCAGAGGGCTGGAAATTATTTGAAATCATTAAGGAATAATCTTGCTTCTTAAAGGAAGTAAGGTAGATTAAGGCATCTGATGATTAATTGACACTGCAAATTATTTTCTTTTTTTTTTGACACTGCAAATTATTTTCCATTAAAATATAATCCCAGGTTGTTACCTGTAGCATCCTGAGTCAAGTAATCATATTAAATTTAATGTTATTATTACTATTATTATGAACCCAAATAACTGTATACAAAAAAACAGAGCCTGATAAATATTAAATTCTAAACTACTTATAAAATCCAATACTTTTTTCTAGTCTTTAGTCATCACCTAACAGAAGACAATAGAAGCTGTGTTATAGTGAAAAGTATCAGATTTGGTGTCATAAGATGTGAGCTCTAATCCTGACTAAATTGCTCTCTAGCCATATGACTTCAGGTAAAACTTCTTCTCAGTATGTTTTCCAATTGTGGGGAACAAATGAACAGCAATGCAACTAACTTTTGTGGATGGTTTATTGGGTGGGACAAACACAAAGCATAGAGTTTGGCAGGTTCTGTTTCCCATTTTGCACTTGTGTATGTGGAGTATGTGCTTAAGACAAAAACACTTTTTGAGATAAACCGCAATCTAAATACTTTGTTTCAGCTTGTTTTCAAAGTAACCTTTTACATTCATTTTTTAGTTAGGATATTGTACTTCATTATTCAACTTTATTTGAACATGAAAAAATATTTTTAAAAACATGGGACATGGAAAAATATTAAAAACTTAATTTTTAATATATTCTTTATCATGTTAAGAAAACCCAGATTTCTAGAATCTAATTTATAGTCATAACTAATATGAAATATTGACCATCTGTAAATATGTCAACTTTCCCCAAATTAATTTCTAGAATCAATGTAACTGCTATTAAAATAATTAAAAGGAGGTACAACGACAATCTGGGTTTAAACGTTAAAAAGCTAAGGCACAACTAGGAATAAAAAGAAACTCTCTCAACATAATAAAGGCTATTTATGAAAGCCCTACAACTAACATCATGCTAAATGGTAAAAGATTAAAACCTTTTTCTTTAAGATCAGAAACAAGACAAGGATGCCCACTTTTGCCACTTCTATTCTACATGGTACTAGAAGTCCTAGCCAGAGCAATTAGGCAAGAAAAAGAAATCAAAGGTATTCAAATTGGAAAGGAAGAAGTACAAAGATCTGTTTACAAATGACATGACTTTGTATATAGAAAATCCTAAAGATTCCACAAAAACCTGTTAGAATGAATAAACAAATTCAGCAAAGCTGCAAGATGTAAAATCAACACAGAAAAATCAATTGCCTTTCTATACACAAACAATGACTAATCCAAAAAGGAAATTAAGAAAACGATTAAGGCCAGGTACAGTGACTCACTTCTGTAATCCCAGCACTTTGGAAGGCCAAGGCAGGCGGATCACTTGAGGCCAGGAGTTTGAGATCAGCCTGGCCAACAAAGTGAAACACTGTCTCTACTGAAAATACAAAAAGTTAGCCAGGTGTGGTGGTGCGTGCCGGTAATACCCGCTACTTGGGAGGCTGAGGCATGAGAATAGCTTGAACCTGGGAAGTGGATGTTGCAATGAACAGAGATCATGGCACTGCACTCCAGCCTGGACAACAGAGTGAGACTCTGTCTCAAAAAATAATAATAATAATAAAAATAAATTAAAAATTTTTTAAAAAATCAAAAAGAATAAAATACTTAGGAGTAAACTTAACCAAAGAGCAAAAGTCTTATACACTGAAAACCACAAAACATTGATGAAAATAATTAAAGACACAAACAAATGCAAAGACATCTATGCTTGTGGACTGAAAAGACTTGGGTGGGTGTGTGTGTGTGTGTGTGTGTTTACAGTTGGGGTCTTGTTTTGTTGCCCACCCTGGAGTGCAGTGGCATGATCCTAGCTCACTGTAGCCTTGAACTCCTGGGCTCAAGCAATCCTCTCAAGAAGCTAGGACTACAGATGTGCACTGCTGGGCCCAACTAAATTTTTAAAAAATTAATTTTGTTACGTAGTTGATGTTGGTGCTCCACCTAGAGCCCCTTGGATCCTTTCTTCACTTATTTTGGTTATTTTCCCTAGAGTCTGCTTTGCTGAAACACAGAGACCCTTAGAAGTACTTGGAACTTTACGGTCCCTCGGATGGCCCCGATCCCATGACTGATACATGTGAGAGTATGAAGACTCTAGCTCCCTCATCTGAGATAGAGACAATTCTGAGGCATAAATTTCATTCTAGAGCTCCCTTGTATGATCCAGCTAAAGCTATGCTTTGCTGGACTTTTGAGAGTTCAGCCTTGGTTGACTTCTTCATATTCCCTGTCCTGCCTCTCCCACTCCCTTGCTAGTTTCCTCTGGGAGCACTTCTTTAATAATCACTTGAACACAAATTATGGTCTCAAGATCTGCAACTGGGAACCTGACTTAACAACACCTAAGGATAAATAGAGAATTACTATGAATTTACCTTTTATAATTGATGTTGAGATTGGCAGTCATGACGACTCCCCCAGCCATCAATGCACACATACCAACAGTAGTATCAATCATGGTTGCAATGGCACCTCCATGAACGAATCTGGTTACAACAGGAGTGGAGGAGAAATGTTTTCAGAAGTTCTGAAGATAGAGAGCCTCTTGAAAGAGAGAAATTATCCAAGCATCTTCACACAATTTACTTATGAAAGGTCCACTTAGCCCATGTTCAGCATACTGAATGCCAAACACTATTTATGTCCCCAACTTTATTTTGTTCACAGCATAACAGTATAGTCTTAAGTATTTGTAATAAAACCAGAACTTAATAGTAACCAGATCACAAGCAAACAAAAAGCTAAAATATAATTTAGAACATTTATATTATGTTTTTATTATTAGTCAAGTGTGGTGTCATGTGCCTGTAGTCCCGGCTACTCGGGAGGCTGAGGTGGGACGATCGTGTGAGCCCAGGAGTTCGAGGCTGCAGTGAGCTATGATCATGCCACTGCACTTCAGCCTGGGCAACATAGCAAGACCTTGTCTCACAAAACAAAACAAACTATACATACTCATTGTTTAGAAATTTAGGTAATGCAAATATGAAAAAAAGAAAAAAAATTTAAGACCCATAATACTACCCAGTCAGTGACAAGACACCGTTAACACATTAATGATATGCTCTCAAACTATACTCTGTTGCCCTATGCCCTATAATATAATGCTCTTTAATATATTAAATATTTAATCAATATTAATAATATAGATAAGATGTTCTTTAATAATATATTATAAACATCTTTCCATGTCAATAAATATACATCTACATGACCATTTGAAAATCTTCATTGTAGCCCATGGACAGGACACATGGTGGCACTGTAAGATAACATTTTTTTAGATCCACACTTTCAGGCTATCATTCTTACCCAGGTGGTCCTTCCAGGTAAGGGCCTCCTTGAAATAAGCAAACCATCCTTTTCTCGACGTCACTGTAGAACATCACGTATTCAAAGCCCAGGCCATCATCAAAGCTTCTGGTGAAGAGCTGGGTCTGTGACATTTGTTCTTCTTTCATAAGCTTTGGGTCTATAGAAAATGAGGTGGATGGCAAATGAGAACCAAGGGTGAGAGAAATGCCATGGCAGAGCCAAGCACCTGTACCCTGCTAGAATCACATGTCAATGGATGATTGACTCAAATGTCCACAGGGTGCAAAATTAAAAGGAATGGGAAGGTCTCAATGAAACAGAAGACAGGATCTTTGCCCTTGTGGAATTAACAGTCCAACTGGGGACAGAGTCAAACAGACATGAAATCAAATCAAAGTACCCACACATGGCAATCAGGAATACAGTATATAAATGCTAACAATATACTGAATAAAATGGTACGGTAAAGACAGAAACCCTTCTTGGAAGAACTGTGGTTTAAATGCAATTTACAGAAAATAAAAAATGTAACAGAAAGGAGGTTTCCCTGGCAGACATGAGTTTAGCCCGAATCAGCAACGGAGTCAGTTCAGCCCAATACTCATGTGATTGTGACTCTGAGCCCCCAAAATTGGCAGTTAGAACCATTAGGGTTCATGAAATCAGATTGTGGGTTGTAATCAGGCTTTTTTTTTTTGGACGGAGTTTCGCTCTTATTGCCCAGGCTGTAGTGCAAAGGCATGATCTCAGCTCACTGCAAACTCCGCCTCCCGGGTTCAAGCGATTCTCCTGCCTCAGCCTCGCGAGTAGCTAGGATTACAGGTGCCCACCACCACGCCCGGCTAATTTTGTATTTTTAGTAGAGACGGGGTTTCTCCATGTTGGTCAGGCTGGTCTTGAATTCCCGAACTCAGGGATCCGCCTGCCTCGGCCTCCCAAAGTGCTGGGATTACAGGCGTGAGCCACAGTGCCTGGCCGTTTACCAGGCTTTAAAAAGAAACAGAACACTTAGATAACAGAACCATATACTCTGGGTAAGTAATAGTGCACTTGTTTAGACAGTTTTTTTTTCACTTACAAAACTGTGAGCAAGTTGGGGGAACTGGACTGAGTCAAAATATAGGTCACTTCAAAATAAAGATTGAAAGCCATTGCTCTCAAGAATTGGTGCATTTATCCTTTTGTATCTGTTTTAAAATTTAATCCCCCTACTCACCTTTCTTTCATATCTCATTATGATTTGCCACATGTAAAACTGTTTCTTTCTATTGAATTTATATTTACAAATGTGGAAAAGGATACAGATGAGAAGATCCAGGAGAAGTGGGGAGAGGGACAGGAAGGATGCCTTTTACTTAGGTCATGAGCATCCCAGGGCAGGCACCCTGTCTTTTAGACCTTGCATACCCAACAAATGGCACAGATGTGCACATACTATATACACTTAAGCAGCTGTTGAGTGAATTGATGGTTTAGAAGGCCAGACAAGGAAACTTAAAGTTGGGGATCAGTATTATGGTGCAGTGGAAAGAACCTGGCCCGTGAGTTGGGAAAATTAAATTATTGGCCTACCTCTGGCCTAGAACTCACTCTTTTGCACCGTACTTTATCCATACAATGAGGAGATAAAATAAAATGAGCTCTAAGATCTCTTCCGGCCGGGTGCGGTGGCTCACGCTTGTAATCCCAGCACTTTGGGAGGCCGAGGCGGGCGGATCACGAGGTCAGGAGATCAAGACCATCCTGGTGAACACGGTGAAACCCCCGTCTCTACTAAAAATACAAAAAATTAGCTGGGCAAGGTGGCAGGCACCTGTAGTCCCAGCTACTCGGGAGGCTGAGGCAGGAGAATGGCCTAAACTCGGGAGGCGGAGCTTGCAGTGAGCCGAGATCACGCCACTGCACTCCAGCCTGGGAACAGAGCGAGACTCCGCCTCAAAAAAAAAAAAAAAAAAAGATCTCTTCCAACTCTGACATTCCAGGACTTCAGGATAAGATAGGTGTTAAGTGCTTCTAATTTTTTTACTTAGGAGTTTGAAATTTCTAGTCTAGATTATCAGACCTTGAGCTTATTTCATAAAAATGAGAAAAATAACGTCTGGGTTGAGTTAAAATGTAGGTCATTTCAAAATAAAGACCAAAAGCGATTGCTCTCAAGAGGATGCATTTGTCCTTTGTGATGGTGAAAGAAGTTTGTTGGAAATGCAGAATCTCAGGTTCTACCTCTGACCTTTTGAAGCAGAACTTGCATTTTAACAAGATTCCTAGGTGCTTCATGTTCATTTTTAAGTCTGAAAGGCAATAGTATTTTAAGAAATGGGATACTGGCCGGGCGCGGTGGCTCAAGCCTGTAATCCCAGCACTTTGGGAGGCCGAGACGGGCGGATCACGAGGTCAGGAGATCGAGACCATCCTGGCTAACACAGTGAAACCCCGTCTCTACTAAAAAATACAAAAACTAGCCGGGCGAGGTGGCGGGAGTCTGTAGTCCCAGCTACTCGGGAGGCTGAGGCAGGAGAATGGCGTAAAAACTCGGGAGGCGGAGCTTGCAGTGAGCTGAGAACCGGCCACCGCACTCCAGTCCGGGCGACAGAGCGAGACTCCGCCTCAAAAAAAAAAAAAAAGAAATGGGATAACACTGAAAATGAGATTTGCATTTTGAATCATTCTGACAGTTGAGTGGAGCAAGGGCTTTGAGGAGGATAAGAATGGAGACAGGAGATGAGACTACAAAAATCACAATCACCAAACATATCTGCTAGATGGTGTAATTTTCTCCAGCAATGCTTAACTATGTGAAAGCCTGTTCAAAGTAAAGATGGCAGATGGTTGGATTCATCCAGGGCTGGGGTTTTTCTAGGCTAAGGGGGCTACAGAAGTTCAGATAGATGAGAGCTACGGGACCATAAGAAAGTAAAGGATTCAATGAACTCAGAAGGTCTTAATGAATTAACAATTGTTTCTGAGGGGCCTTTGAATAAGTAAGCTGCTGAAAGGAAAAATGCTGTCATCAGAAAACAGGATGTTTAAATGTATGCATTTGGAGGCTGTGTACTGTCTGAAGATAAGGCTCAAGATGTTCATGGGAGTGTGTGCCTGGGGCTAGGGGATAAGAAAAGTTCAAGGGTGATGAGGAAGCACATAAACTGAGGAGCCACTGTGTGGATGCTCGAGTTGCTGAGAATGCTAAATGGAGTTGGGTAGATAGTGGACCAACTGCTGAAATACTCGAACACTGAGGGAGAGGTTGACAGATGACAGCAACAAGGAGGGGAAGAGGAGGAGGGTGACAAAGTTAGATGGTATAAACTCAAAGAAACAGAGGGATTTTTTTTTTTTTTTTGACAGAATCTTCCTCTGTCATCCAGGCTGGTCTCAAACTCCTGGCCTCAAGTGATCCGCCACTTTGGCCTCCCAAAGTGTTGAGCCACTGTGCCCAGCCCAGAGGGCTTTTTAAGATGAGGGGAAGTAATGGTTTGAAAACAAGTGTGGGTAGCAAAGAGGACCTCAAACTCCTTTTGATTCTGAGAGGGTCAAATTTTAGTCAAGAGTGAATGAGGGTTGGATGAAGAAATGAGCAAAACCATGTAGGAATGGAACCCTGGAAAACACTGACATTTAAGGAGCAAGTAGAAGGAGGAGGGAAGATTGGTCTGAAAGGTTTATGAAAGCCAAGAGAAAATGTTTCAATGAGAATAAGACAGGGAGGTCTAGTACAGTAAGTGCTGAAGAATGCACACTGAATTTGGCACTTCACTCACTAGTAGCTTCAACAAAGACATTTCAGTAGAGCTGTTAGGGTAGAAGCCAGATTGTGCTGGGGTAAGGACAGTCAGTAGTGTGATATGCTAACAGTTGGAAGAGAATTAGTAATACAAACTACACATTTTTCCTCTTCATTTATAAAACAATAATTATTCCCTTGAGATATATCAGAGATTCTGCAAAGAATCTTAAGAACTCTATAATTTTTCTTGATTAGTTTTATTTTTGTTTTATTAATTCCTTCAGCAAATACTAAAGTATCTACCAGGAGGAAACTGAGGCAAAGAAAGGTAAAGTGCCTTGCTCAAAGTTGCACAGCTTTAAATTGTGGAACTAGAATTTAAACCCAGGCACTAAATTTCAATCATTTAATTAAGAAGTTGTCAACTTTTGGATGGTCTCTAAAGCTGAGAGACTGCATGAGATTACCAATGGAGTGTGGAGAAGACAGGAGTACTAAGGACTGAGACTTGAGGGCACCCTAACATGAAGGGTTTGAGAATGGGGAGGAACCAGCACAAGAAATTGAAAAGGGGGGACCAGTGAAGTGGAGAATGTGGTGTCCTGGAAGTTACGTTCAAGTAGAAAGGAGTCACCAGCTGTGCCACAAGCTGAGAGGTTAGAGGACTCAGCAACATGAAGGTCACTGGTACCCTTGGCAAGAGCTGTTTTGAGGGAGTGGGTTCAAGATAGGCTGGGCACAGTGGCTGATGCCTGTAGTCCCAGCACTTTGGGAGGCCAAGGTGGGGCAGATCACTTGAGGTCAGGAGTTCGAGACCAGCCAGGCCAACATTGTGAAACGCTGTCTGTACTAAAAATACAAAAATAAGCCGGGTATGGTGGCGTGCACCTGTAATCCCAGCTACTTGAGACGCTGAAGTGGGAGAACCACTTGAACCCAGGAGGCGGAGGTCGCAGTGAGCCGAGATCATGCCACTGTACTCCAGCCTGAGTGACACAGCAAGACTCATTCTCAAAACCAAAAAAACAAAACAAAACAAACAAAAACAAAACAAAACAGAGAGAGAGACTGGGAAGAGAGAAATGCAGCTGTGGCATATTTATATGCTGATAAGAAACATCTAGCAGAGATGGATGTCCTTCAGTAGGCCAAAGAAAATGGAATGCAGCGCACAAATGGAAGGCTGGGTCTCCCTGAGAGTGTGGATGGTTCACTTATAGCAGGAAGAAGCAGAACATCAGGCACAGATGCAGGGTGGAGGATATGTGAGGCAATGGGAGACTGGAAGTTCTCTTCTGACTGCTTTTATTGCCTCTTAGTGAGATAGGAAGCGAGACCAACTGAGGGTGAGAAGGTAAAAGAAAGTATTAGAGGCATAAGAAGAAAGATAAAGGCAGAAAATAGTCATCCAGTAAGGGAGGAGAGTGAATAAACTAGGGAAACATGAAGGATGGTTGTTGGGCAATATTAAGAGCCTTCTTTTTCTTTTCTTTTTTGTGGGGGGGAGATAGGCTGTTGCCCAGGCTGGAGTGCAGTGGCACGATCTCAGCTCACTGCAACCTCTGCCTCCTGGATTCAAGTAATTCTCCTGCCTCAGCCTCCCACGTAGCTGGGATTGCAGGTCCCCGCCACCACGCCCAGCTAATTTTTTTTGTATTTTTAGTAGAGACGGGGTTTCACTATGTTGGCCAGGCTGGTCTTGAACTCCTGACCACAAGTGATCCTCCCGTCTCAGTCTCCCAAAGTGCTGGGATTATAGGCATGAGCCACAGTGCCCAGCCCAAGGGCCTTCTTAAAAGTCAGTTTAAAAAAGAAACACCAGCACCTAAAGATGTGTTTGGATGATTAAAAGATAATGAGTAACTCAGAAATATCTGTGAATGATTCAATATACTATAATGACAGACATCTCTCATTACACAGTTGTTAAAACCCACGGAAAACATAACACAAAGAGTGAACCCTAAAACAAACTATGCACCTTAATTAAGAGTAATATATCAATATTGGCTCATCAACTGTAAGAAATACACCACAGTAATAATGCAAGATGTTAATAACAGGAGAAATCAGGGGTGGGGAGGGGATGAAGGGTATATGGAAACTCTCTGTACTTTGGGCTAATTTTTCTATAAAATTATAATGCTAAAAAAGTATATTAGTAAAAAAACACAGAAGGATAGGAAGTGCAATGTGTCTGTTTTGGGTGTAGGGTGGGTTGCCCTGGGGATTTAGATACTGGGAGATGTGGGTGTAACCTGAGTGTTCTGAGCTTCTTAGGGTGATAGAACCAAACATGGGATAAAGGGTGAAATGAGATTAGATGATAGCCTCAAGACATAGAGGTGATGAGGTTGTAGAAGGGTGGAAGCTCTCTGGGGCCCTTTCTTCACTCTTGCTAATGGTGATAAGAATGCCAGGGTGGGAGCAGTCTTATTCTTGACAATAGGCTTTATGCGCTCCAATCTGCAAAATTTATTGTGATTTCTGGTCTATAAAACTGGTGACTATAGAACTATAACCCTGCATTATACTTTTTCTTTTTTCAGGTAGTAACTAGTACTTCAATCTGTTCTTAGTTTGATATTTGATGCTCAGATACATTAATGAGAAAGTGGCTGTTTCTACCAAGGAAATGGGTTTTGAAGTCTTGAATCTTTTCAGCAGGTATACGTTTATAGGAAGGCAAACGTTTCCAGGAGCCGTCTTCACATTTCTTCATAAACTGGTCAAAGAGCAGTCTTAGGTCCTTGTTCCAGCTGGGGTTGGGGACAGAATAATCCCTAAGAATGACTTCCTCAGAAGAAAATGACCTCTAAATGACAGAAGAAAAAGAAGAGTAAGTAATGCGAGGTGCATTCTATTTCATAACATATTCTCCCAATTTCTAAGACTATCTTGCTGCTTTCTTCTCCCCATAAGCTTGTCACTTCAAAATGGAAGGGAATTTCAGGGATCACCTGGTCCAACCTCCTTGGGAAAATGAGAGATTGAGAGAGGGAAAATGATTTGCTCAATATCACTCAGCGGGCTATTGACAGAGCCAGCATTATGCTCAGGTCTGCTGATTCCATTCTTTTTTTCAAACTTTAATCAAGCACCGGTGAGCCCAGGACACTGGAGATGGAGGTGAAGAATAGACATTATCTTAAATGTTAAAAGCTCTTCCAGTGGCTATGCACAGGAAGTTAGGGGATAAGGGAGAAGTATTCATCTAGGATTAGGGGTTCAGGAAGGGGTCCTTTGACTTGAATATTGATTAGATAAGCAGAAATTAGCCAGCTTTTGGAAAAAGTATTACAGGCAACAAAACAAAACAAAAAAAAACACTGGAATACAGTATGGATGTGTGTCCCCGCTCAAATCTCATATTGAAATGTAATCCCCAATGTTGGAGGTGGGGCCTGGTGAGAGGTGAATGGATCATGGGGGTGAATTTCTCATGAACGGTTTAGCACCACCCTCCTTGGTACTGTCCTCATGACAGTGAGTTCTCATGAGATCCGGTCGTTTAGTACCATTAGTGTATAGTACCTCATGCCTTGCACTCTTATGTTATGCCCAGACCGTTTATTCCCCGAAGAAGACCACCAGAGTCCAGAGTCAAAGCCAAGCGGCAAGGATCTTTAATGCAAGTTCGAACTTGGTCCCTCCATTCCACAGCGTTCAAGAGGGCCCCAAACAATGCGTGCACTTGCTTTTTATAGCTCGAGGTAAACAGGACTTGTCAGGTTACAGAGGAACAAGGCATTTCTCTAGGCTACAGCATTACAGTTGGTTTACATGTTAATGTGAAGTTATGCTTTTAGCAGCCTTCTTATTGGTTCCTGCGCTTTTACAAACGGTTGTAACCTTATTGGAGCTTCTCCAGGTGTTGTTTTTCTTAATGTGTTTGTGTCAGGCAGGCATATGGGGGGATGTGATGTGCTCAAGGCTGTGATGTGTTTGTGTCGGGCCCAGGAAGTGGAGGCATATGGGGGGATGTGATGTGCTCAAGGCTGTGATGTTTGTGTCGGGCCCAGGAAGTGGAGGCATATGGGGGGATGTGATGTGCTCAAGGCTGTGATGTGTTGAGGAATGTGTTCTTTCACTTGCTCTTGCTGTGTCCATGTGAAATGCTTGCTCCCACTGTGCCTTCTGCCATGACTGTAAGTTTTCTTGCTTCCGTTTTTTTTTTTTTTTTTTTTTGAGACAGAGTCCCACTCTGTTGTCCAGGTTGGAGTTCAGTGGCGCAGTCTTGGCTCACTGCAACCTCCACCTCCTGGGTTCAGGTGACTCTCCTGCCTCAGCCTCCTAAGTAGCTGGAGTTACAGCCCCACCATGCCCGGCTATTTTTTGTATTTTTAGTAGGGATGAGGTTTCTCCATGTTGGTTAGGCTGGTTTCGAACTTCTGACCTCAGGTGATCCGCCCACCTCGGCCTCCCAAAGTGCTGGGATTACAGGAGTGAGCCACTGTGCCTGGCTGACTGTAAGTTTTCTAAGGCCTCCCCAGCAGCCAAGCAGATGCCACCATCATGCTTCCTGTATAGCCTGTAGAAATGTGAGTCAATTAAACTTTTCTTTATAAATTACCCAGTCTCAGGTATTTCTTTATAGCAACGTGAGAACAGCCTAATGCAGTTTGCAAAAGAGGCATGAAACAGTTTTGAGGGGCCTTATTACAATCATATGAAGTAGGTACTATTTATTATCCTCATTTTACAGATGATAAAATTAAGGCCTAAAAGAAGTTTGGCATTATTAGGGTACAAGAGTGGAGCAGATGGCTGCAGAAATGCATGTAAAACCTTAATACTAAGCTAACTGGCTTTAATTTTATCTGCAGTGCTCTCTGAGGGATTTTAAATGGGGAGTAACATGATTAGATCTTTCCATAACATAAAAGATAGTGGGAGTGTCCAAGATTGAAATCAGAGGGCCCTGTCTGGAAGCTACTAGGGTAACTCAGGTGAGAAATCATGAGAGCAGGAAGCAGAACTTGGTGGGTGACTATTTGGATAAGGAGGGTAAGGGAAAAAGAGAAATACAAGACCCAGTCCCAGGATTCTGAATCCTGCAATGAGGTGAATGACAGAGCCAATTACCAAAAAATATAGGAGAAAGCGGAGTAGGCAGCTCAGGGGACAAGTTCTTGGTGTCACAGTAACCACAGCTTCCATCCATCTATTTCTGTAGCACCAAGCACTGCTATTACTCCAATACCCAGGCAACAACTAGAACATTACAGGGATCCTAGAGGACCTGGAAGACGAGGTGTGACTTACTAAGGAGCAGAACAAAGTGTATGCCCACAGACACCACAAAGGAAAACTGGCTTTCTGGACTGCGGCAGATATCTTGGAACATGTAGGATCACAGAAGCTATTAACTCTATGGCATTCTACTTTCAGCCACCCTTATCAATTCATTCAGATTTAATGTACCTCCAATACACAGACTGCACCATAAAACCAAAACAGGGAGGTCACAGTATGATGGGAGAACCAGCTTTCTCCTGACAGGGGCTGGCTCCAATGCTGGCTTGGTGGGAAGAATACAGGGAACCTGTCTCAAAAACTCTATGGAAGAGGAGACGCCTAGCCTCCCAACCGACATCTTTCTCCCATGCTGGATGCTTCCTGCCCTTGAACGTCAGACTCCAAGTTCTTCAGTTTTGGGACTCTGACTGGCTCTCCTTGCTCCTCAGCTTGCAGACAGCCTATTGTGGGACCTTGTGATCGTTCTTAATTATTGTAGGAACATAATACGTGTTGGATTGGGCAGAGTGATTCCTCCAACTTTTTTCAAAACTGTATTTGCTGAGCATGTGGAGGCATGCATCGTGAATTTTAGCTCAAGATTGACTGCAAGAACCAGCAATCCGGAGAGGACCCACAGACCCTCTGAAGGAAGCGGACTGCTCCTGCAGGACCGGGAGACATCCCAAATACTATGAGTGCCCCAACTGTGGACGTGGGAAAAAAAGACCCTTCTCTCCTGAACACACCCCCCCACTGGGGAAGCTGGTCTGTCTGCAGGAGAAATTTCTGACTTTACCAGGAGCTGAGTCAAGTTAGAGAGCTAAGCCGAGTGAAATACAGGAGTAGAGGAAGCAGCAGAAAGGCCTGGGAGCTCACTGGGTCGCCAAGCAGCCCATACCTGCCTGGCACCACAGGGATCCATCAGGAGGGTGGCCAAAGGAGCAGGGGGTAAAATTCCACAGGGAGAAGGAATTCTCTAGCTGAACTTTGTAACAGTTTGAACCGGGGAGAAGCCTCCTGGCCAGAACTCGGGGAGGGCATGAACCCAGCTTGCAGACTTCAAAGGTCGGGGAAGAACTAAAGCCCTTCCTTCTTTTGCAGCTGGGAGGTGGAAAGCCTCAGACAAGTTTTCAAGCCCATCTTGCCCTCCACCTGGAAACAGACTCGGGGCTATTGGAAGGCCAGGGTGGGAGTGAGACCAGTCCTTCAGTTTGCATGGGAGCTGGGTGAGGCCTGTGACTGCCAGTTTTCCCCAGCTTCCCTGACAACCTGTATGACTCAGCAGAGGCAGCCATAATTCTTCTAGGTATACAACTCCAGTGACCTGGGAATCTCACCCCCATCCCCCACAACAGCCACAGCAAGATTCCTCCAAGGAGAATCTGAGCTCAGATGTGCCTAGCCCCAGCCCTACGTGATGGTCCTTCCCTATCTACCCTGGTAGCAGAAGACAAAGGGCATATACTCTTGGGAGTTCGAGGGCCCCGCCCACCACCAGTCCCTCTCCACACTACTACAGCTGATGCTTTCTGGAAAGTGCAACCTCTTGGCAGGAGGCCAACCAGCACAAAAGTAGAGCATTAAACCAAAGCTAAGAACCCTCACAGAGTCCACTGCACCCTCTGCCACCTCCACCAGAACAGGCTCTGGTATTCATGGCTGGGAGACCCACAGACAGCTCACATCACAGGACTCTGTGCAGACAACTCCTAGTACCAACCCAGAGCTGGGCAGACTTGCTGGATGGCCAGACCCAGAAAACAGACAACAATCACTCCAGTTTGGCTCACAGGAAGTCACATCCACAGGAAAAGCAGGAGAGTACTACATCAATGGAACACTCTGTGGGACACAAAAATCTGAACAATAGCCTTCAGCCCTAGACCTTCCCTTTGACAGAGCCTACCTACCTACCCAAATGAGAAGGAACCAGAAAACCTACCCTGGTAATATGACAAAACAAGGCCTGTCAACACCCCCTAAAAATCACACTAGTTCACCGGCAATGGATACAAACCAAGAAGAAATCCCTGATTTCCCTGAAAAAGAATTTAGGAGGTTAGCTATTAAGGCAATCAGGGAGATACCAGAGAAAGGCAAAGCCCAATGCAAGGAAATCCAAAAAATGATACAAGAGGTAAAGAGAGGGCCGGGTGTGGTGGCTCAAGCCTGTAATCTCAGCACTTTGGGAGGCCAAGGTGGGCAGATCACAAGATCAAGAGATCGAGACCATCCTGGCCAACATGGTGAAACCCCATCTCTACTAAAAATACAAAAATTAGCTGGGTGTGGTGGCGCACGCCTGTAGTCCCAGCTACTCGGGAGGCTGAGGCAGGAGAATGGCTTGAACCTGGGAGGTGGAGGTTGCAGTGAGTCGAGATTGTGCCCCTGCACTCCAGCCTGGGTGACAGAGTGAGACTTCGTCAAAAAATAAAAATAAAAATAATAAAAAGAAGTGAAGAGAGAAATATTCAAGGAAATAGATAGCTTAAAGAAAAAACAATATAAAATTCAGGAAATTCTGGACACACTTTTAGAAATGCAAATTAACCTAATCCAACAAAGAGAAAGAAAAAATAGCAAGAAAATATGAACAAAGCCTCCGAGAAGTCTGGGATTTTGTTAAACTACCAAACCTAAGAACAATCAGTGTTCCTGAGGAAGAGGACAATTCTAAAAGCTTGGAAAACATATCTGGGGAATAATTGAGGAAAACTTCCCTGGTCTTGCTAGAGATCTAGACATGCAAATACAAGAAGCACAAAGAGCACCTGGGAAATTCCTCACAAAAAGACCTGCACCCAGGCACATTGTCATCAGGTTATCCGAAGTTAAGACAAAGGAAAGAATCTTAAGACCTGTGAGACAGAAGCACCAGGTAACCTATAAAGGAAAATCTAGCAGTTTAACAGCAGATTTATCAGCAGAAACCCTGCAAGCCAGAAGGAATTGGGGCCCTATCTTCAGCCTCCTCAAACAAAACAATTATCAGCCAAGAATTTTGTATCCAGTGAAACTAAGTATCATATAGGAAGGAAAGAACAGTCCTTTTCAGACAAACAAATGCTGAGAGAATTTGCCATTTCCAAGCCACCATTGCAAGAACTGCTGAAAGGAGCTCTAAATCTTGAAACTAATCCCAGAAACATGTCAAAACAGAACCTCTTTAAAGCATAAATCACACAGGACCTATAAAACAAAAATACAAGTTAAAAAGCAAAAACAAAAAAACAAACAAAAAAACCCAAAGTACACAGGCAACAAAAAGCACAATCAACACAATGGTACCTCACATTTCAATAATAAATTGAATGTAAATGGCCTAAGTGCTCCACTTAAAAGATGCAGAACTGCAGAATGGATAAGAACTCAACCACCAACTACATGCTGCCTTCAAGAGACTCACCTAACACATAAAGACTCAAATACAGGGGTGGAAAAAGGCATTTCATGCAAATGGACACCAAAAGCAAGCAGAGATAGGTAGCTATTCTTACATCAGACAAAACAAACTTTAAAGCAACAGCGGTCAAAAAAGACAAAGAGGGACAGTATATAACCGTAAAAGGCCTTGCCCAAAAGGAAAATATCACAATCCTAAATATATATGCACCTAACACTGGAGCTCCCAAATTTATAAAATAATTACTAATAGACCTAAGAAATGAGATAGACAACAAAATAATAGTGGGGGACTTCAATACTCCACTGACAGCTGCTAGGGCTAAGCCCCAAATCTGGCCATAAACTGGCCCCAAAACTGGCCATAAACAAAATCTCTGCAGCACTGTGACATATTCGTGATGGCCATGATGCCCACACTGAAGGTTGTGGGTTTACCGGAATGAGGTCAAAGAACACCTGGCCCAACCAGGGCGGAAAACTGCTTAAAGGTGTTCTTAAGCCACAAATGATAACATGAGCGATCTGTGCCTTAAGGACATGTTCCTGCTGCAGATAACTAGCCAGAGCCCAGCCCTTTGTTTCCCGTAAGGAATACTTTTAGTAAACCTATAATCTATAGAAACAATGCTTATCACTGGCTTGCTGTCAATAAATATGTGAATAAATCTCTATTCGGGGCGCTCAGCTCTGAAGGCTGTGAGACCCCTGATTTCCCACTCTACACCCTATATTTCTGTGTGTGTGTCTTTAATTCCTCTAGCGCCGCTGAGTTAGGGACTCCACAACTGAGTTGGTCTTGGCAGACAGCACTAGACAAGTCATCAAGACAGAAAGTCAACAAAGAAACAATGGATTTAAACTATACCTTGGAACAAAGCGACTTAACAGATATATACAGAACATTTCATCTGACAACCACAGAATACATATTCAGTTTGATAGTGCATGGAACTTTCTCCAAGACAGATCATGATAGGCCATAAACAAGCCTCCATAAATTTAAGAAAATTGAAATTATATCAAGCACTCTCTCAGACCATAGTGGAATAAGACTAGAAATCAACTCCAAAAAGAACCTTCAACACCATGCAAATAGGCCAGGCGCAGTGGCTCACAACTGTAATCCCAGCACTTTGCGAGGCTGAGGCCGGAGGATCACCTGAGGTCAGGAGTTCGAGACTAGCCTGACCAACATGGCAAAACCCCATCTCTACTAAAAATACAAAAATCAGCCGGGAGTGGTGGCATGCGCCTGTAATCCCAGCTACTCAGGAGACTGAGGCAGGAGAACTGCTTGAACCCAGGAGGCAGAAGTTGCAGTGAGCTGAGATCACGCCACTGCACCCCAGCCTGGGCAACAAGAGCGAAACTCTGTCTCAGAAAACAACAACACAACAACAACAACAACACCTGCTCCTGAATGAGCTTCGGGTCAAAAACGACATCAAGATGGAAATTTTAAAAATTCTTCAAACTGAATGACAATAATGACACAACCTATCAAAACCTCTGGGATATAGCTAAGGCAATGCTAAGAGGAAAGTTCATAGCCCTAAACGCCTACCTCAAAAAGTCTGAAAGAGCACAAACAGACAATCTAAGGTCACAGCTCAAGGAACTAGAGAAACAAGAACAAACCAAACCCAAACTCAGCAGATGAAAGGAAATAACTAAGATCAGAGCAGAACTAAATGAAACTGAAACAAACAATATAAAAGATAAATGAAACAAAAAACTGGTTCTTTGAAAAGATAAATAAAATTGATAGACCATTAGCAAGATTAACCAAGAAGAGAGAAAATCCAAATAACCTCACTAAGAAATGAAACAGGAGATGTTACAACTGACACCACGAAATACAAAAGATCAAGGCTACTATGAACATCTTTACACACATAAACTAGAAAACCTAGAAGAGATGGGTAAATTCCTGGAAAAATACAGTCCAACTAGCTTAAATCAGGAAGAATTAGATATCCTGAACGGACCAATAACAAGCAGCGAGATTGAAATAGTAATTTAAAAATTACCAACAACAACAAAAAAGTCCAGGACAAGATGGATTCACAGCAGAACTCTACGAGACATTCAAAGAAGAACTGGTACCAATCCTTTAGACACTATTCCACAAGAGAGAGAAAGAAGGAACCCTCCCTTATTCATTCTATGAAGCCAGCATCACCCTAATACCAAAACCAGGAAAGAACATAACCAAAAAAGAAAACTACAGACTGATATCCTTGATGAACATAAGATGCTAAAATCCTAATACAAAATGCTAGCTAACCGAATCCAACAACATACCAAAAAGATAATCTGCCATAATCAAGTGGGTTTCATACCAGGGATACAGGCACTGTTTAATGTATGCAAGTCAATAAATGTGATAACGCTACATAAACAATTAAAAACAAAAATCACATGATCATCTCAATAGATGCAAAAAAGGCATTCAACAAAATCCAGGATCCCTTTATGATTAAAGCCCTCAGCAAAACTGGCATACAAGGGACATATCTTAATGTAATAAAAGCCATCTATGACAAACCCACAGCCAACATAATACTGAATGGGGAAAAGTTGAAAGCATTCCCTCTGAGAACGGAAACAAGACAAAGGATGCCCACTCTCACCACTCCTCTTCAACTGGAGGAGTCCTGGCCAAAGCAATCAGACAACAGAAATAAAGGGCATCCAAATTGGTAAAGTGGAAGTCTAACCATCCTGTTTGATTGTTTACCTTGCAAACCCTAAGAATTCCTCCAGAAAGCTCCCTGAACTCATAAAAGTATTCAGCAAAGTTTCTGGATACAAGATTTTTTTTTTTTTTTTGAGACAGATTTTTGCTCTTGCTGTCCAGGCTGGAGTGCAATGGCACGATCTCAGCTCACCACAACCTCCACCTCCCGGGTTCAAGCAATTCTCCTGCCTCAGCCTCCCGAGTAGCTGGGATTACAGGCATGTGCCACCATGCCTGGCTAATTTCTGTATTTTTAGTAGAGACGGGGTTTCTCCATGTTGGTCAGGCTGGTCTCAAACTCCTGACCTCAGGTGATCCACCCTCTTCCGCCTCCCAAAGTGCTGGGATTACAGGCGTGAGCCACTGCGCCCGGCCACCGGATACAAGATTAATGTACACAAATCAGTAGCTCTTCTATACACCAACAGCAACCAAGCAGAAAATGAAATCAAGAACTCAACCCATTTTACAATAGCTGCAAAAAATATAAAATACTTAGGAATATACCTAACAAAGGAGTTGAAAGACCTCTACAAGGAAAACTACAAAACACTGCTGAAAGAAATCATAGATGACACAAACAAATGGAAACACATCCCATGATCATGGATGGGTAGAATCAATATTGTGAAAATGACTATACTGCCAAAAGCAGTCTACAAATTCAATGCAATCCCCATCAAATATCACCATCATTCTTCACAGAGTTAGAAAAAACAATTCTAAAATTCATATGGAACCAAAAAAGAATCCACATAGCCAAAGCAAGACTAAGCAAAAAGAACAAATCTGGAGGCATCACACTACCTGATTTCAAACTATACTATAAAGCCATAGTCACCAAAACAGCATGGCACTGGTATAAAAACAGGCACATATGGCTGGGCACGGTGGCTCAAGCCTGTAATCCCAGCACTTTGGGAGGCCAAGACGGGCGGATCACGAGGTCAGGAGATCGAGACCATCCTGGCTAACATGGTGAAACCCCGTCTCTACTAAAAAATACAAAAAACTAGCCAGGCGAGGTGGCGGGTGCCTGTAGTCCCAGCTACTCGGGAGGCTGAGGCAGGAGAATGGCGTGAACCCAGGAGGCAGAGCTTATAGTGAGCTGAGATCCGGCCACTACACTCCAGCCTGGGCCACGGAGCGAGACTCCATCTCAATAAAAAAAAAAAAAAAAAAAAAAAAAAAAAAAAAACAGGCACATAGACCAGTGGAACAGCATAGAGAACCCAGAAATAAACCCAAATACTTACAGCCAACTGATCTTCGATAAAGCAAACAAAAACATAAAGTGGGGAATGGACACTCTTTTCAACAAATGGTCTGGGATAACTGGCTAGCCACATGTAAGGAATAAAACTGGATTGTCACATCTCACCTTATACAAAAATCAACTCATGATGGATTAAGGACTTAAACCTAAGACCTACAACTATAAAGATTCTAGAAGATAACACTGGAAAAACCCTTCTAGACTTTGGCTTGGGCAAAGATTTTATGACCAAGTACCCAAAAGCAAATATAATAAAAACAAAGATAAATAGCTGGGACTTTAATTAAACTAAAGAGCTTTTGGATAGCAAAAGGAACAGTCAGCAGAGTAAACAGACAACGCACAGAATGGGAGAAAATCTTCACAATCTATACATCTGACAAAGGACAATATCCAGAATCTACAACGAACTCAAATAGATCAGTATAAGAAAAAAAATCCCATCAAAAAGTGGGCTACGGACATGAATAGACAATTCTCAAAAGATATAAAAATGGCCAACAAACATATGAAAAAATGCTCAACATCACTAATGATCAGGGAAATGCAAATCAAAACCACAATGTGATACCACCTTACTCCTGCAAGAATGGCCATAATAAAAAAAATAAAAAAACAGTAGATGTTGGCGTGGATGCAGTGATCAAGGAACATTTCTGCACTGCTGGTGGGAATGTAAACTAGTACAGCTGCTATGGAAAACAGTGTGGAAAAGAAGTCATTATTTGAAAAAGATACTTGCACATGCATGTTTGTAGCAGCATCATTCACAATTGCAAAATCATGGAACCAACCCAAATGCCCAACGCAAAATTGTGGAACCAACCCAAATTTGCAGTGACCTGGATGAGACTGGAGACGATTATTCTAAGTGAAGTAACTCAGGAATGGAAAACCAAACATTGTATGTTCTCACTTACATGTGAGAGCTAAGCTATGAGGATGCAAAGGCATAAGAATGATACAATGGACTTTGGGGACTTGGGTGGAAGAATGGGAAGGGGATGAAGGATAAAAGACTATAAATATGGTGCAGTGTATACTGCTCGGGTGATGGGTGCACCAATATCTCACAAATCACTAGTGTAAAGAACTTATTCATGTAACCAAATACCACCTGTACCTGAATAACTTATGGGAAAATAAAATTAAAAAATAAAAACTAAACAAAACAAATCAAAACAAAAGTCTACAGAAGCCGAGGCATGGTGGCATACCTTTAGTCCCAGAACTTTGGGGGTGCCGAGGCGGGTGGATCACTTGAGGTCAGGAGTTTGAGACCAGCCTGGCCAAAATGATGAAATCCCATCTCTACAAAAAATACAAAAATTAGCTGGGTGTGATGGTGTGTGCCTGTGGTCTCAGCTACTTGAGAGGCTGAGGAACGAGAATTACTTAAACTGGGGAGGTGGAGGTTGCAGTGAGCCAAGACTGCACCACTGCACTCCAGTTCGGGCAACAGAGTGAGATTCTGTCTCAAAAACAAACAAAAAATTCTACAGAATAAAAGCCTCCTGGCTGAACAAAAGCAAGTCCTGACTTTGGAGTACCAGAGGGTTGGGGATACATGATCAGGGTTGAAACCACTTTGCCCTTAGCCCAGGATTTGTAATTTTTTTCCCTATTTTTTTTTAATTGGCTCATCCTTTCAGAATCCAGTTCAGAAAATCTGGGAAAGAAAGAAAAGAAAAAGTTTTAAACCCACCCATCTCTCCCTCTTAAAATAACTAAGGGCAAATTTTCTTTCCTCCAAATTTTTAAAATATAATTTTTCCTAATATACTTGTAAACTCAGTAAAAACAAAAACAAACAAAATTTTAAAAATCCCACAGTTTTGCTTTCTGCTTTTACCACTTGAAATTATTTAGTGCTCACTTTCTCCATAATATCAGTTACCACCATTTTCAACAGCAGAAAAATAGTCCATTAAACTGATATACTACATAATTAGCCATTAAGGTAGACATTTAAATTATTTCCAATCTTTTGCTGCTCTAAATGAAAATGTCCACTAGAACGTTATGAATATAGCTTTTCCTCTATTTTGGATTATTTCCTTGGAATCTAGTCCTGATTATGTAACTTTTAAAGAACATGAATCTAGAAGTAACCCAACAAAGACAATTCATCACAGATTACTATGTATTGACCAAAACATGTCAACTGAGAGGCAGAATGGTATGTATAAGCTTTGGAGTTACGAATTTGAACTTATCTCATTAGCCACTGGTCTCACCTCAAACAAGCAACTCTAGGATCCATCAGTTCCACTGTCCTTTTGTGGACCGTGATATAGAACTAATTAAATGCTTTTAGGAATTAGAATGACTCCCTTAACTGTGGGTTCTCCTAATTTTAACTTTGAAAGTCTGGGATTCAGCAAAATCCAAGAAACTTTTTTTGAGCCCTACTATATGCCCTGGTTCTATGTGAGGGACAGGTAAGACACAGAGAAGACTTAGACCCTGCCTTCAAGTGTCAGCAGCCCTGGATGTGAAAAATACTATAAGAGAAGTAGATACAGGCATAGAAGGAGTGACTTTCAGGGAAAACTTTAAAATGATGGAGTGATTTCCTATGGATAAAAAGTTCATTAAAGAGAGAACAGGGGAGGGGGGCCTGCTCCAAGCAAAGACATAGGAGAGTGAAATAACCATATCACACTGGGGAACTGCTAGGATTTCAGCCTTCATATATGTAAGGTGGAAAGAGAGGAAGAGCAGCAAGATGTGAAGAACAAGAGGGATCACATCACAGGGCTTAGATTTCATCTTCTAGGTCAGTATTTCCAAAGACCAGCATGAAAAATGATTTTAGGTAGCACAAGGACAAAAATATATGTATTTTAAAATATAACAAAATATATTCATATATTATAAAAGGATATAAGTAGAAAACCCACGTGATTTTACCAATGTTATTACATAGGATTAAGTTAACTAAAGAAGTGGAGTCTTTTTTTTTTTTTTTTTTTTGAGACGGAGTCTCGCTCTGTCGCCCCGGCTGGAGTGCAGTGGCCGAATCTCAGCTCACTGCAAGCTCCGCCTCCCGGGTTTACGCCATTCTCCTGCCTCAGCCTCCGAGTAGCTGGGACTACAGGCGCCCGCCACCTCGCCTGGCTAGTTTTTTGTATTTTTTAGTAGAGACGGGGTTTCACCGTGTTAGCCAGGATGGTCTCGATCTCCTGACCTCGTGATTCGCCCGTCTCGGCCTCCCAAAGTGCTGGGATTACAGGCTTGAGCCACTGCACCCGGCCAAGAAGTGGAGTCTTTAAAGAATCATGAAAGTACTTGAATGATACAGCACCTTTTTCCTTTATGAGGAGACTTAAGGAGTTTTAAGCAAGGGAGTAATATGAACATAGGTTTTAGGAAGCTCCGTCTGATGTAATGAATGAATTAAAATGGTGAAATGCAATGGTAGGGAAACCAGTTAAAAGACTGTTGCAAAGGCCCAGGTTAGATATGGTCAGAATCTGAACTAGGTACTGAGTAATGAGAAGTAAAGTTTTAAGATAATTAGGACATTGGGACTGAGGGATGTGGGGAGTTACTGACTGGGAAACAGAAAGCAGAAGAGTCTTGAATGATTATCTAGAGCTGTGGCTTTGAAAACTAGGGTGAATAGAATGAAAAGAAAGATTTTTCTTAGTGTGCACATGTGGATCAGGAGAGAGAAAACAGGAGTGGAACTATTTTAGTTTGGCACGGGTTGAATTTGTTACTCCAGGACACTATAATAACGTAGAAATAGAAATAATAAAGCAAGGAGGTGAAAACTAAGTGATACCTGAAGTAAAGACAAAGCACAGATTACATATGAAGTAGAAATGTTTGGGACAACGATTATATTTTCTTGTCCTGAACAAAGGAAAGGTCTTGCTTGACCTTTGGTTATACATTTATAAAGCAGTAAGACAGTGAAGTAAAAAGAGCTCCCCAAAGAACCTCCCACTGACCTTTGACTGGGAGAATGGGGTGGAGCCACAGAAGTTCATGCCATTGGTAGAGGTGAGGAGCCCAGCCTCTTGAGTTCCTGTGTGGCAAAGTAGGAACAGGTCCCTCTTCCACTGCTGAGGTTTTTCTCTTTTTCCTTTTTCGCCCAATAAATTCCATTATTCTCACCCTTCTATGTGTCCATGAGTCTGATCTTTCCTGGTTGTGTGACAAGAACCCAATTTTTAGATGAATTGAGAAGAAAGTCCTACACCATCTTTGGCGCTCAAATGTGGGGCCTGAGGAAGTGAGATAGGAAATTAAAGAAAAATAAAATTAAAAAAGAGAAAAACAAGCTTTCTATATGAGGCTGACTCATCCCAAAGGCAGTAACAGGCAAAGCCCAGACCTGGATGAAGTCTCGATAACACTCTCAAAGAAGCCAGGGCTCAAAGGATGTGCTCTGGAGACTCTCCCAGCACTCCCTCAACAAGAGGATAAGAAAAAGTAAAGTTCCCCCTTGAACCCCATCCTCCTTCCGTATGATTGTATCTTGCTCCGCAAGTTTTATCAGTTTATAGACACCTGTTTTTTGTAACTAGTAACTTCCAGCATTCTGTTTTGTCTAAACAGCACAGTGAAGGTTATAAGACATGCCTGAGTAGGCCTAGGCTGCGGCCGTCTGGGCACCATAGCGAAGGTTATGAGATAAGCACTTGCAAGGCTCTTTTGAGCAAGTCTAGAAAACAGCCACCTGGGCTGCATAAGCAAGGGTCATATGTAATCCTGAATAATGCACCTGTCACAATTTGATTAACTGCCTTTGTTCTGCCTCTGTATCCTTGCTTTCACACCACTATGCTTTGTGCCACTGTAAGCTTGTTTCAAGCTAGCCCACCCCCTTTTAGAAATGTGTATAAAAGTCAAGTGCTGGCTCAAGCCTGTAATCCCAGCACTTTGGGAGGCCGAGACGGGAGGATCACGAGGTCAGGAGATCGAGACCATCCTGGCTAACACGGTGAAACCCCGTCTCTACTAAAAATACAAAAAACTAGCCGGGCGAGGTGGCGGGCGCCTGTAGTCCCAGCTACTCCGGAGGCTGAGGCAGGAGAATGGTGTAAACCCGGGAGGCGGAGCTTGCAGTAAGCTGAGATCCGGCCACTGCACTCCAGCCCGGGTGACAGAGCAAGACTCCGTCTCAAAAAAAAAAAAAGTCAAGTGCTGTCTTTGTTCTGGGCCTAGTTTTTGGATGTTAATGTGCTGGGTCTGAGTGCACTCAATAAAGTTCTCCTGTTTCACCCCGTGGCCTCTCCAGTCCTCCTTCATTCCCGCAACAGAAGGGCGAGTCAAATGGGGGCTCAAAACCTCTCACTTTTGTTTCTGAGCCTTTTTTGGTCTTATGGCATTCCTCTTCTTTTTGGGGGGACAGCAATGGCACCTATTTTTCCTTTTACAATACTGGAGGTGGTCCACACCCACCCCAATGGTCATGGGTGCACTCACAAGACAGTTGGGTGGGGTAGCTCCCTGTCCCCAATTCTTTACTGGCTGGGGTACATGGCAGTGTCTGCAGCATGTGTGTGTGGTGTCCAATGGCCACACAGGGCAGGAATGAGGCATAGCCACTGACCAGGCCCCATGGCACCAGCAAGGCTGGTTGGTGTTCCCCACCAGGTGCCTACAGAGTCTCCCCCTCCTCCCTCCAGGGAGTCTAGCTCTGTCCCACAGCAATTAAGCTCCTCTCTCTGGTGGAGGAACCATTTGCATAAGAATAAGAGGTTCTGGCGCGGAGCAAGATGGCCGAATAGGAACAGCTCCAGTCTCCAACTCCCAGCATGAGCGACACAGAAGACCGGGGATTTCTGCATTTTCAACTGAGGTACTGGGGTCATCTCACTGGGGAGTGCGGACAATCGGTGCTGGTCAGCTGCTGCAGCCAGACCAGCGAGAGCTGAAGCAGGGCGAGGCATCGCCTCACCTGGAAGCGCAAGGGGGAAGGGAATCCCTTTTCCTAGCCAGGGGAACTGAGACACACAACACCTGGAAAATCGGGTAACTCCCACCCCAATACTGCGCTTTAAGCAAACGGCACACCAGGAGATATATCCCACACCTGGCCGGGAGGGTCCCACGCCCACGGAGCCTCCCTCATTGCTAACACAGCAGTCTGCGGCCATCTAACCGCGAGGCAGCAGCCAGGCTGGGGGAGGGGCATCCACCATTGCTGAGGCTTAAGTAGGTAAACAAAGCCGCTGGGAAGCTCGAACTGCGTGGAGCTCACAGCAGCTCAAGGAAACCTGCCTGTCTCTGTAGACTCCACCTCTGGAGACAGGGCACAGCTAAAAAACAACAGGGGAAGCAGCAGAGGCCTGTGCAGACGTGAACGACTCTGTCTGACAGCTTTGAAGAGAGCAGGGGATCTCCCAACACGGAGGTTGAGATCTGAGAACGGACAGACTGCCTGCTCAAGTGGGTCCCTGACCCCTGAGTAGCCTAACTGGGAGACATCCCCCACTAGGGGCAGTCTGACACCCCACACCTCACAGGGTGGAGTACACCCCTGAGAGGAAGCTTCCAAAGAAGAATCAGACAGGTACACTCGCTGTTCAGCAATATTCTATCTTCTGCAACCTCTGCTGCTGATACCCAGGCAAACAGGGTCTGGAGTGGACCTCAAGCAATCTCCAACAGACCCATAGCTAAGGGTCCTGACTGTCAGAAGGAAAACTATCAAACAGGAAGGACACCTATACCAAAACCCCATCAGTACGTCACCATCATCAAAGACCAGAGACAGATAAAATCACAAAGATGGGGAAAAGCAGGGCAGAAAAGCTGGAAATTCAAAAAATAAGAGCGCATCTCCCCCTGCAAAGGAGCGCAGCCCATCGCCAGCAACGGATCAAAGCTGGTCAGAGAATGACTTTGACGAGATGAGAGAAGAAGGCTTCAGTCCATCAAACTTCTCAGAGCTAAAGGAGGAATTACGTACCCAGTGCAAAGAAACTAAAAATCTTGAAAAAAGAGTGAAGAATTGACAGCTAGACTAATTAATGCAGAGAAGGTCATAAACAAATGACAAAGATGAAAACCATGACACGAGAAATACGTGACAAATGCACAAGCTTCAGTAACCGACTTGATCAACTGGAAGAAAGAGTATCAGCGATTGAGGATCAAATGAATGAAATGAAGCGAGAAGAGAAACCAAAAGAACAAAGAGAAAAAAAGAAATGAACAAAGCCTGCAAGAAGTATGGGATTATGTAAAAAGACCAAATCTACGTCTGATTGGGGTGCCTGAAAGTGAGGGGGAAAATGGAACCAAGTTGGAAAACACTCTTCAGGATATCATCCAGGAGAACTTCCCCAACCTAGTAGGGCAGGCCAACATTCAAATCAGGAAATACAGAGAACGCCACAAAGATACTCCTCCAGAAGAGCAACTCCAAGACACATAATTGCCAGATTCACCAAAGTTGAAATGAAGGAAAAAATCTTAAGGGCAGCCAGAGAGAAAGGTCGGGTTACCCACAAAGGGAAGCCCATCAGACTAACAGCAGATCTCTCAGCAGAAACTCTACAAGCCAGAAGAGAGTGGGGGCCAATATTCAACGTTCTTAAAGAAAAGAATTTTCAACCCAGAATTTCATATCCAGCCAAACTAAGTTTCATCAGTGAAGGAGAAATAAAATCCTTTACAGATAAGCAAATGCTTAGAGATTTTGTCACCACCAGCCTGCCTTACAAGAGACCCTGAAGAAAGCCCTAAACATGGAAAGGAACAACCGGTACCAGCCATTGCAAAAACATGCCAAAATGTAAAGACCATCGAGGCTAGGAAGAAACTGCATCAACTAACGAGCAAAATAACCAGTTAATATCATAATGGCAGGATCAAGTTCACACATAACAATATTAACCTTAAATGTTAATGGACTAAATGCTCCAATTAAAAGACACAGACTGGCAAACTGGATAAAGAGTCAAGACCCATCAGTCTGCTGTATTCAGGAGACCCATCTCACATGCAGAGACATACATAGGCTCAAAATAAGGGATGGAGGAAGATCTACCAAGCAAATGGAGAACAAAAAAAAGCAGGGGTTGCAATCCTAGTCTCTGATAAAACAGACTTTAAACCATCAAAGATCAAAAGAGACAAAGAAGGCCATTACATAATGGTAAAGGGATCAATTCAACAGGAAGAGCTAACTATCCTAAATATATATGCACCCAATACAGGAGCACCCAGATTCATAAAGCAAGTCCTTAGAGACTTACAAAGAGACTTAGACTCCCATACAATAATAATGGGAGACTTCAACACTCCACTGTCAACATTAGACAGATCAACGAGACAGAAAGTTAACAAGGATATCCAGGAATTGAACTCATCTCTGCACCAAGCGGACCTAATAGACATCTATAGAACTCTCCACCCCAAATCAACAGAATATACATTCTTCTCAGCACCACATCGCACTTATTCCAAAATTGACCACATAATTGGAAGTAAAGCACTCCTCAGCAAATGTAAAAGAACAGAAATTATAACAAACTGTCTCTCAGACCACAGTGCAATCAAACTAGAACTCAGGACTAAGAAACTCAATCAAACCGCTCAACTACATGGAAACTGAACAACCTGCTCCTGAATGACTACTGGGTACATAACGAAATGAAGGCAGAAATAAAGATGTTCTTTGAAACCAATGAGAACAAAGATACAACATACCAGAATCTCTGGGACACATTTAAAGCAGTGTGTAGAGGGAAATTTATAGCACTAAATGCCCACAAGAGAAAGCAGGAAAGATCTAAAATTGACACTCTAACATCACAATTAAAAGAACTAGAGAGGCAAGAGCAAACACATTCAAAAGCTAGCAGAAGGCAAGAAATAACTAAGATCAGAGCAGAACTGAAGGAGATAGAGACACAAAAAACCCTCCAAAAATCATGAATCCAGGAGTTGGTTTTTTGAAAAGATCAACAAAATTGACAGACCGCTAGCAAGACTAATAAAGAAGAAAAGAGAGAGGAATCAAATAGACGCAATAAAAAATGATAAAGGGGATATCACCACCGACCCCACAGAAATACAAACTACCATCAGAGAATACTATAAACACCTCTACGCAAATCAACTAGAAAATCTAGAAGAAATGGATAATTCCTGGACACTTACACTCTCCCAAGACTAAACCAGGAAGAAGTTGAATCCCTGAATAGACCAATAGCAGGCTCTGAAATTGAGGCAACATTAATAGCCTACCCACCAAAAAAAGTCCAGGACCAGATGGATTCACAGCTGAATTCTACCAGAGGTACAAGGAGGAGCTGGTACCATTCCTTCTGAAACTATTCCAATCAATAGAAAAAGAGGAATCCTCCCTAACTCATTTTATGAGGCCAACATCATCCTGATACCAAAGCCTGGCAGACACAACAAAAAAGAGAATTTTAGACCAATATCCCTGATGAACATCGATGCAAAAATCCTCAATAAAATACTGGCAAACTGGATTCAGCAGCACATCAAAAAGCTTATCCACCATGATCAAGTGGGCTTCATCCCTGGGATGCAAGGCTGGTTCAACATTCGCAAATCAATAAACGTAATCCAGCATATAAACAGAACCAAAGACAAGAACCACATGATTATCTCAATAGATGCAGAAAAGGCTTTTGACAAAATTCAACAGCCCTTCATGCTAAAAACGCTCAATAAATTGGGTATTGATGGAACGTACCTCAAAATAATAAGAGCTATTTATGACAAACCCACAGCTAATATCATACTGAATGGGCAAAAACTGGAAAAATTCCCTTTGAAAACTGGCACAAGACAGGGATGCCCTCTCTCACCACTCCTATTCAACATAGTGTTGGAAGTTCTGGCTAGGGCAATCAGGCAAGAGAAAGAAATCAAGGGTATTCAGTTAGGAAAAGAAGAAGTCAAATTGTCCCTGTTTGCAGATGACATGATTGTATATTTAGAAAACCCCATTGTCTCAGCCCAAAATCTCCTTAAGCTGATAAGCAACTTCAGCAAAGTCTCAGGATACAAAATTAATGTGCAAAAATCACAAGCATTCTTATACACCATAACAGACAAACAGAGAGCCAAATCATGAATGAACTTCCATTCACAATTGCTTCAAAGAGAATAAAATACCTAGGAATCCAACTTACAAGGGATGTAAAGGACCTCTTCAAGGAGAACTACAAACCACTGCTCAGTGAAATCAAAGAGGACACAAACAAATGGAAGAACATACCATGCTCATGGATAGGAAGAATCAATATCGTGAAAATGGCCATACTGCCCAAGGTTATTTATAGATTCAATGCCATCCCCATCAAGCTACCAATGAGTTTCTTCACAGAATTGGAAAAAACTGCTTTAAAGTTCATATGGAACCAAAAAAGAGCCCGCATTGCCAAGACAATCCTAAGTCAAAAGGACAAAGCTGGAGGCATCACGCTACCTGACTTCAAACTATACTACAAGCTACAGTAACCAAAACAGCATGGTACTGGTACCAAAACAGAGATATAGACCAATGGAACAGAACAGAGTCCTCAGAAATAATACCACACATCTACAGCCATCTGATCTTTGACAAACCTGAGAGAAACAAGAAATGGGGAAAGGATTCCCTATTTAATAAATGGTGCTGGGAAAATTGGCTAGCCATAAGTAGAAAGCTGAAACTGGATCCTTTCCTTACTCCTTATACGAAGATTAATTCAAGATGGATTAGAGACTTAAATGTTAGACCTAATACCATAAAAACCCTAGAAGAAAATCTAGGTAGTACCATTCAGGACATAGGCATGGGCAAGGACTTCATGTCTAAAACACCAAAAGCAACAGCAGCAAAAGCCAAAATTGACAAATGGGATCTAATTAAACTAAAGAGCTTCTGCACAGCAAAAGAAACTACCATCAGAGTGAACAGGCAACCTACAGAATGGGAGAAAATTTTTGCAATCTACTCATCTGACAAAGGGCTAATATCCAGAATCTACAAAGAACTCAAACAAATTACAAGAAAAAAACAAACAACCCCATCAAAAAGTGGGCAAAGGATATGAACAGACATTTCTCAAAAGAAGACATTCATACAGCCAACAGACACATGAAAAAATGCTCATCATCACTCGCCATCAGAGAAATGCAAATCAAAACCACAATGAGATACCATCTCACACCAGTTAGAATGGCAATCATTAAAAATCAGGAAACAACAGGTGCTGGAGAGGATGTGGAGAAATAGGAACACTTTTACACTGTTGGTGGGACTGTAAACTAGTTCAACCATTATGGAAAACAGTATGGCAATTCCTCAAGGATCTAGAACTAGATGTACCATATGACCCAGCCATCCCACTACTGGGTATATACCCAAAGGATTATAAATCATGCTACTACAAGACACATGCACACGTATGTTTATTGCGGCACTATTCACAATAGCAAAGACTTGGAATCAACCCAAATGTCCATCTGTGACAGACTGGATTAAGAAAATGTGGCACATATACACCATGGAATACTATGCAGCCATAAAAAGGATGAGTTTGCATCCTTTGTAGGGACATGGATGCAGCTGGAAACCATCATTCTTAGCAAACTATCACAAGAAGAAAACCAAACACCGCATGTTCTCACTCATAGGTGGGAACTGAACAATGAGATCACTTGGACTCGGGAAGGGGAACATCACACACTGGGGCCTATCATGGGGAGGGGGGAGGGGGGAGGGATTGCATTGGGAGTTATACATGATATAAATGATGAATTGATGGGTGCTGACGAGTTGATGGGTGCAGCACACCAACATGGCACAAGTATACATATGTAACAAACCTGCACGTTATGCACATGTACCCTAGAACTTGAAGTATAATAAAATAAATAATAAATAATAAATAAATAATAAATAAATAATAAATAATAATAAATAAAAAGAAAATGTTCTTAAATTGATCATGGTAACGGTTGCACAACCCTGTGCATATATTAAAACCCATTAAATTTTGTACTTAAATTGGGTGATTGTGGAATAATATTGTTAATAATATGTCAATAAATATAAATATATTTTGTTTAAAAAAAAAAAAAAAGAGGTTCTTCCCCCAGGCATCCTTATCTCCTCTCCACCCCATAAGCAGTATACTTTTTTTTTTTTTTGAGACGGAGTCTCGCTCTGTCGCCCAGGCTGGAGTGCAGTCGCCGGATCTCAGCTCACTGCAAGCTCCGCCTCCCGGGTTTACGCCATTCTCCTGCCTCAGCCTCCCGAGTAGCTGGGACTACAAGCGCCCACCACCTCGCCCGGCTAGTTTTTTATATTTTTTAGTAGAGACGGGGTTTCACCGTGTTAGCCAGGATGGTCTCGATCTCCTGACCTTGTGATCCGCCCGTCTCGGCCTCTCAAAGTGCTGGGATTACAGGCTTGAGCCACCGCGCCCGGCCAAGCAGTATACTTTTAAAGGAGGTTTTCCTTTTCCTTTTGGAAGACGTTTTGCTCTGTTGAGAATGATGAGGATTACTGTTTATATTTTCTGTAGAGTTTTGTGAGAAAGGACTTGTGAGGTTAGTCTGTAGCCAATCTGTGTGTTTTGCATGTCTTTCTGTATGGTCCATAGCAAACTTTGCTGCAGGCCTCCATCTTGTTTTACGTCCTTGGGGGCGTGGCCTGTAACCCCATGGCATGGCTTTGTTTAGCCTGGTGAGGCCCAGATTCATCCTGGCTTAGGAAATGAGTCCTTTCTGGTTTGGTATCTGTATGTCCTTTTGCTATTTGTCAATTCCCCTGCCCTCTACCAACCACCTTGGATTTTCCTTTCTCTGAGCCTTTAAGTAAAGTTTGAAAGCCAGAAATACTGGCCGCTTGGTGGAGCTAAAGTTAGATAATAAGGGAGTTAAAATAATTTTCTTAAGGAGTGCTCAGCTTAATTAAAAGTGGATATCTAAGTTGTAATTATCTTCACAAGGCCTTTATGTTTTCCTTTTCTTGGACCTTGTTTTGCTGGAAAAAGTGTTTCTTTTCGGTCGACTGAGTTATTTTTCTCCATTTTGCCTTGCCACTTTTAATGCCCGCATGAGAGGGGAGACCTCTGTTTTCCTCATGGAACCCCAGGAATTAAAAGCAGATAGATCCCTCTCCCTGTGACGAAAGATCTTATGGCAACTGGGTTTTCTTCTGCCTGTCTGTGTAGTTATATATGTGTTGTGTGCGATGTCTATAAAAAGTGCTCTAATTAATTGACCTAAAGGAAGGTAAGTGCTTGGATCAACTATTTTTTTTAAAGGGAAGATAAAAGCTGTGGTACCTTTTAGTTTATGTGTCTTTAATCTTTGAAAAATAAAAACAGCCTCACAGATTATTGGTAAAATGTAGATGTTGTCAAAATATAAACAGATGGACTAAGTTATGCAGTTCAGTTACCAAGTTTGCTTAAAGAAGCAGTTACAAACTGCTTTTTGGTTTTTAAGAACTGTACAACTTTGAAAGGCCTGGGGACATATAAAACTAACCACATCCTTAATTATACTGGAAGGAGTCAAACCTTAGCAAAACAACTTACCAGGTTTTACATTAAACTTAAAAATTGCTAGGAGTTACCCACATGACATACAATTCAGACTACTTGAATTGTTTTAGGTAAGATAAAGCTGGCCAGGAGCAGTGACTCACACCTGTAATCCTAGCACTTAGGTCAGGAGTTCAAGATCAGCCTGGACAACATGGTGAAAACCTGTCTCTACTAAAAATACAAAAATTAGCCAGGCGTGGTAGCATGCACCTGTAATCCCAGCTACTTGGAGGCTGAGGCAGGAGAATCACTTGAACACAGGAGGTGGAGGCTGCCGTGAGCCGAGACTGCACTACTGCAGATAAGGCTAAAAGTTCAAACAAGTGGTAAAAAGATTGTAAGAATCTTTCAAAATTAATCTTATATTCAGTATGAAAATACTGACTAAATTAAAAAAGGTATTATATGGTTTTTCTGTAAACTGAGCATTGAAATAAAAGCACAACAAGGTACTCTTTTTTTTTTTTTTTTTTTTTTTGAGATGGAGTCTCACTCTGTCACCCAGGCTGGAGTGCAGTGGTGCAATCTTGGCTCACTGCAACCTCTGCCTCCTGGGTTCAAGAGATTTTTTTGTGCCTCAGCCTCCTGAGTAGTTGGGACTACAGGCATGTGCCATCACGCCTGGCTAGTTTTTGAATTTTAGTAAAGATGGGGTTTCATCACGTTGACCAGGCTGGTCTTAAACTCCTGACCTCAGGTGATTCACCTGCCTCAGCCTCCCAAAGTGCGGGGATTATAGGCATGAGCCACTGTCCTAAACTCAATTCCAAGCTTCAGGTCAAAGCCCTAGGAAAGGAAACTGGATCTAAGGGATCCAGAGGCAGATGATAACGGAAGTTAAATTGCACAGTGCAGGTGAGCATGGCTAATTCCTGCTGATTAAGCCAAGCCTCCCGTTTTATGGATAAAGGTTGTGCTAATATCCATGGCATAAATGACGTTTAGAGAACTCCCAGGTTACTGACAGTAGCGGGGATAGAGGCATACATGAGAGCGGATAATTCCTATTCTCCAGCACCTCCCTGCTTCATGGGTGCAAGCTGCTTTGGCACCCATGGGTGTCGCCCTGTCATGGTTGCCTGGACTTGGGGATAGAAGGACAGAGGAAAGAAAGAGGAACACCTCACTTTCCCTCCCTCACATACCCCAGGTATATGCTAGGAAGAGACAGTTGCTCCCCTCTTTCTAGATGAGTAGCCATCTATCTTCAGTTTGTACCCTTTTCGAATGCATCCTGAACCCCTGGGATTCCTTTGAAAAAAGAGAACCCTCTTTTCCTTTCTCCTCCTCTGTCCTCTCTTCACTGATAGGTAATTGTATCTCTACTACAGGACACTCCCCTCAGATGCATCCTCCAAACTGGGAAGAGTTAATTTCCCAAACCTTAAACTGGTTGGCATAGGATTCGGCTCAGGGAAAGGGAACCCAGAAGCCTGACATGCTGGCAAAAGGGCTTTTTTTTGTTTTTTTGTACTAGTGGGGCTTTTGGCCTCCCTCTCCCTGTACAAACTGCTAAAAGGCCTTGGGATTTCTGAGCTGTCCTTACCCCGGCCCTGTTTCGTTTTGATACATGTCTTCTAATAACCCAGTTTGTCTCTTCTTGCCTTCAGGCCATCAAACTCCAAACAGTCATGCAACCAGAGCCTTGGACAAGGGGCCTCTTTGCCAAGGACCCTCAGATAGGCCTCTGAGGGAGCTCTGACTGCCTTTACTCCAAAACAGCACCCCCTGTCAGCAGGAAGCAGTTAAGATAAGTCCTCATCCTTATCCTTATCCTAATGGCAGTTAAATGTATTTCTTTAGAGGGGGAATGAGACAACCAAGTATATAAAGGTATCCCTGGAGAATCTCTAACGGGCCTACACACCAGGAGAATAGGGTGGAGCCATGGAAGTTCGTGCTGTTTGCAGAAGGAAGGCGCCTCACCTCGTGAGTTCAGGTGGTGGGACAGGAGCCAGGTAATAGGCTTCCCTCTCACTCTGCTGAAAGTTTTTCTCTTTTTCCTTTTTTCACCCAGTAAATTCCAGTTTTCTCACCTTTCTATGTGTCCATGAGCCTAATCTTTCCTAGTCATGTGACAAGAACTCAGTTTTTAGTTGAACTGAGAAGAAAGTCTTACAATAGTAGGGCTTGTTAAGAAAAGTTATGACTCGGCCGGGCGCGGTGGCTCAAGCCTGTAATCCCAGCACTTTGGGAGGCCGAGACGGGCGGATCACGAGGTCCGGAGATCGAGACCATCCTGGCTAACACGGTGAAACCCCGTCTCTACTAAAAATACAAAAACTAGCCGGGCGAGGTGGCGGGCGCCTGTAGTCCCAGCTACTCGGGAGGCTGAGGCAGGAGAATGGCGTAAACCCGGGAGGCGGAGCTTGCAGTGAGCTGAGATCCGGCCACTGCACTCCAGTCCGGGCGACAGAGCGAGACTCCGCCTCAAAAAAAAAAAAAAAAAAAAAAAAAGAAAAGTTATGACTCTTTAAATGTGTCTTCTTTTTTGAGAGTAAGTTACTGAACCGAAAGCAGCATGATTTATAAAGCCTGTAAATACTAATACTTATTCTCAGCACAGATTACAAGGTACCAATATATAATTAAATAAATGAATTCATCTTTGTAAGATTAGCACATTTTTTTCCCCAATGTGCAAGATGGTACAGGATTAGTGACTAATCTGTATTCATTATTCTTTAAAAGAAAGCTACAGTAGCTTAATAGAAACACTATACTCATCTAAATTACTATTTGGTCTTTCAGTTCTTGTCAATACAGAGCTGTTCCCTCCTCTTTGTTCCTTTAGTACTTCATTATAGCACATAGTACATACTTATTTTAATTTTGCCATTTCATTCCTGCTAAATAAAATTATAGGAGGCCATTGGTTTCGTCTGAGCTTCTATACCAGGCCCAACAGACCAAACCAAATGGAGTTACTCATGCTGAAGTTCCACACCTTTAAGTGGAAATTAAGTTGCTTATCTAATCTTTTAGGAAGGAGAATGAGAGACAATAGCCAAATACCCAAACAAGCCAGTTTTAGCTGGCATGATAAGGGTGTCTCTCCTCTGCTTTAACCTTTACAAGGAAATTAACTTTGAAACCACCAATCTGCTTTTTTGTTCTGCTTTCTTTAGCCCCTTTGTGTCTCTAAAGCCAACCTCCTCTGCTCAGCGCATCAGAACGGTCATTCTATTTTATAGGAGGAAGTGTTGTTTGATTCTAGAGTTGCAAATAAAAGCCATGTAAGATCTTTAAACTAAATTTGTCATCTTATTTTTTGACAGTGCTGGCCAACATGGACAAAGGGACTAGAGGGACTTTGCTGACAACTCCTGAAATCCCTTGAGGCGTGCAACAGAGACAATGCCCATGTCTTTTGAGGCTCCCCTGTCTTCTTCAGAGTCTGAGGCTTGTACATCCAAGGTCAGACTTTGCTTTTTTTTTTTTTTTTTTGAGACAGAGTCTTACCCTGTTGCCCAGGCTGGAGTGCAATGGTGCAATCTTGGCTCACTGCAACCTCAACCTCCCAGGTTCAAGAGATTCTCCTGCCTCAGCCTCCCGAGTAGCTGGGAGTACAGGCGCACACCACCATGCTGGCTAATTTTTTGTTTATCTTCAGTAGAAACAGGGTTTCACCATGTTGGCCAGGCTGGTCTTGAACTCCTGAGCTCGTGATCCACCTGCCTCGGCCTCCCAAAGTGCTAGGAATACAGGTGTGAGCCACTGTGCCTGGCCTAGACTTTGCTCTTTTTGCATAGATCCCCTTGATCATTTTGGTTTCCAATTCCAGGATTAGTTTGTGCTATGAGAGGACACATGAACTTGGGGTGGGTATCAAGGGTTAGTTTGTGCTATGTGACAGCATATGACCTTTTGGGGTTTGCAGTGGCTTGACCAGTCAGTGGCAAGAGTGGAAGTCATGACAGAAACATAACTTGATCCCATAGGGAGGTCTCAGGTGTCTGACCGGGTCAGACAGAAACGGGCAATAAATGGCAATTACTGCAGGGGGTGTGAACTCTGCTTTCAGAAATTCACAGGGATTTTATGTTCTATTATCTTAATTTCTTTTTCTTGTGTGCTTAGGTAGGGAAAAATCATTGGCTGACTTGGTTAAGGGGATCTCAATGCCAAAGCCAGAATGTGATTGGTGGGCATGAGTCAGGTACTTGAGAGCATCAGAATGCTTGCCACCAAAAAACAGACTCTTGGATTAGGATAAGCTGGTCATGGAAATGGGTCAGCTTCAAGAAAACTTCTGTGCAAGGAGGGAACATGTGAAAGCATTACATGACCCAATCCTGTGGCATTCCCCCTTTTTTTTTGAGATAAAGTGTCAACTCTGTTGCCCAGGCTGGAGTGCAGTGGTGTGATCACAGCTCACTGCAGCCTCAACCTCCTAGGCTCAAGAGATCCTCCTACCTCAGCTTCCCAAGTAGCTGGGACCACAGACATGTGCCACCATGTCCAGCTAATTTTTTGTAGAGATGGAATCTCCCCTTCTGTCTATAAAGCCAACCTCCTCTGCTCAGCTTATCGGAACATTCTATTTTATGGAATGAGGAGTTGCTTGATTCTACAATTGCAAATAAAAGCCAATTAAGATCTTCAAAGTAAATGTGTTACAATTTTGTCTTTTGACACCCTATTCTCCTACACTAGATTGTGAGCTCCTTAAGAGAAAGGATTGTTTAGGCCGGCGCGGTGGCTCAAGCCTGTAATCCCAGCACTTTGGGAGGCCGAGACGGGCGGATCACGAGGTCAGGAGATCGAGACCATCCTGGCTAATACGGTGAAACCCCGTCTCTACTAAAAATACAAAAACTAGCCGGGCTTGGCGGGCGCCTGTAGTCCCAGCTACTCAGGAGGCTGAGGCAGGAGAATGGCGTAACCGGGAGACGGAGCTTGCAGTGAGCTGAGATCCGGCCACTGCACTCCAGTCCGGGCGACAGAGCGAGACTCCGCCTCAAAAAAAAAAAAAAAAAAAAAAAAAAAAAAAGAGAAAGGATTGTTTCTTACTGTACATCATCAGTGGCCAATAATGCCTGGCACAGTGTTGGGGCTTAATCAGTATTAATTGAATATATCAATAAAGCACAAAATAGGGATATATAAACAAGTAACATTTAATACTATTTTAGGCACTGCGTTAAAGTTTGCTTGCATTATGTCATTTAATCTTATAACAACCTTTAAAGGTGAGGAAACTGGCTTAGGAGAGGGTATTAATGATTATCTGACATCCAGAAGCCTCCTACTCACTTCTGTGTTGGCTGCTTTGCTTCTCAGAAATAAGACAAGTCAGAGACAATCAGGATTAAACCATTGGAAGAGATGGTGCTCTTCTTCTGAGGTCTGTAATGGTTATGAGCCAGATTGACTGCCTAGGTTCAGAGGCCAGCTCTGTGGCATATTTAGTGTGTGCCCCTGCTGAACCTTTATTAACATCAGTCGTAGCAGTAGTGGTCCTTTCCCTGCTGAATTGAACAGATTCCAGCATACTGTACTCTGCTTCAAAAGTGAGTCGAGATTATAGATTTCAAAACATCATATTGTACATGTTAAACATACAATTTTATCTGTCAATTAAAAACAAATTAGAAAAAAAAAAACGGGCAGAGAGCAGTGACTCGCCTGTAATCCCTGTGCTTTGTGGGGTTCCGGTGGGAGGACCGCTTGAGCCCAGGAGTTCAAAGTTACAGTAATCGCCATTGCACTCCAGCCTGGGCGACAGAGCTAGATAGACCCTCTTTTTTATTGAGACGGAGTCTCACTAATGGCGCGATCTCGGCTTGCCACAACCTCCGCCTCGCGGGTTCAAGGAATTCTCCTGCCTCAGCCTCCCAAGTAGCTGGGATTACAGGCATGCGCCACCACGCCCGGCTAATTCTGTAATTTTAGTAGAGAGGGGGGATTTCGCTATGTTGGTCAAGCTGCTCTTGAACTCCCGACCTCAAGTGATCCGCCCGCCTCGGCCTCCCAAAGTGTTGGGATTACAGGCGTGAGTCACCGCGCCCTGCCGACCCTGTCTCTTTAAAAAAAAAAAAAAAAAAAGGGGGGTCATCTTTCCATCCGTTTTCTTTTTTTTTTGAGACGGAGTCTCGTTCTGTCGCCCAGGCTGGAGTGCAGTGGCCGGATCTCAGCTCACTGCAAGCTCCGCCTCTCAGGTTTACGCCATTCTCCTGCCTCAGCCTCCCGAGTAGCTGGGACTACAGGCGCCGGCAACCTCGCCCGGCTAGTTTTTTGTATTTTTTAGTAAAGACGGGGTTTCACTGTGTTAGCCAGGATGGTCTCGATCTCCTGACCTTGTGATCCGCCCGTCTCGGCCTCCCAAAGTGCTGAGATTACAGCCTTGAGCCACCGCGCCCGGCCTCCGTCCGTTTTCTAACGTTTTGAATCTCAGGACTGAGTATTCCTAGGGCCCTGTTGCTTACGCTGCCGTGTGGTGCCCAAGTGAGCTTTTATTCTGAGATTGGCTGGTTGGGGTAAGGAGAAAGAATCAAAGGCTCTGTTGCCGCAGGCGTGTTTCTGACTGTGAGTCCTGCTCCCGCCCCATGCCCGAGGGTGCCCAGACTCACCAGCGCGGGTCGCGGCTCACTACCCGTCAGGCGCCGGCCTCCCGGCAGCCCGCGCACGGCCCCCAGCGTGCGGAGGCGCGCGGCGCAGCTCCTCAGCATGGCTCTCGGCCGCGCGGGCGCACTTGCTCTATCCCCGGACGGCGCACACTACCTCTGCCACACGACCGCTCGTCCGAGTTAACTCCTGGGGTGGACGCGGGGCGGAGCTTGGCGAGGAGGCGGTGCGCACTACATGCGGCGGGCTGGCAGGGGTGTGAGGCTGGCGGGGTCCGGGGAGGGTATCGCTGTGTCTATCTTTTAGTTCCGGTCTTTTTTTTCCGTAGACTTCCGGCTGCGGCCAAGCGCCGGACCACTTCTAGAGCTTGTTAAAGGCAAGGGAAGTGCGGCCGGAGCGGATCCGGGTTACCGCCTTGGGCCCCACAGCCCCGGAACCCGCGCGCCAGCTGGAGGCTTTGCGGTCGTCCTTCCCGCGTGACCCAGGGCGAACGCAGTGCTCCGTGTCCCCAAGTAGTTATCCCTCCCGCGGGACTGAAGTCCCTGGGGCGGGTAGGAGCGCACGCTGGAAGTGGTATGAATAAAGTGTTTTATTGAAGGTCGTGGACAAGTCTCTGGGACAGGGTGGATAGTGCTGGTTTATAGAAGGCAGTCTGGGTACAAAGAGCATTTATACGATTGAAAAGCTGCTTTCCCTGCCAATAGCCCCATACCCTCCCCAGGAGCTTGCGCCTTAGAAGACTCTTGTTATGTAAACTGACAGTTAAATTATATTACAAACGAAGGTAATAGATACTAAAAGGGTAATAGGTATTGTAACTATTTTACTGTTATCAATGCTTTTGAGGTTATTTACCTCTCCTGTATTCGTATGGTGGGAATACTAGGCGCATACCTTCGGAACTTCGAATTCAGTAACCTCACCGGAACCTTGAAATTGGACTGGGTTGGAGTATTCCCATTACTCAGATGCTGCAAATCTGGGCCATCCTACCCCTTTAAGTACTTACCAGTATGCCGTAGCCCTAGTCCATCCTAAGGTGAAGACTCTAATTTTTTTTTTTTTTTTTTGAGACAGCCTTGCAGAGATACCGTTATTGCACTTCAGGCTGGGCAACATACGGATGCCCCCAAAAAGCAATAAATTAAAAAGAAAACTCCAACGATATTTTGCGTTGATTCCTTTACCATGAACAATTCCAGCAGTTTGTCAGTAGGTAAGAACACCTAGATATATTTTAAGCCTACACTATTAACTGGGGGAAGGTGTAACATTCTGAGACGAAGGGAATTGGAGAGAGAAGGCAATGCAGTTAGGAGGGGCCCTTGGAATCCCAGAGCTACTGAACCGAAGACCAGGCATAAATGATGGATGTTGAGATTCTGTAATTCTAAGAGTTTGTATTCTGATATCTCCTAACCGCTCCCCCCACCACATTCCCTTTATCTCAGTTGTCTTCCTTTTGAATATATTAATAGTATTGCAGTTTCCTGGTGGCAGGGATGGGGTCAGATTGCTTTACTAATTGTAACAATGCGCACATAGTGCTTGAATACTTATTTAGTAGCAAGAATCCAAAGTATCTTTGGTGTCTGTTGTCTTCCCATGTTGTGCATGCAGATGGAGGCACAAGTATAAGGTAAACCTCTAAAATTGAGATGACTACTGTTAATTAATAGAAAAGTTTATTCAGGTAACTTAAAATTGCATCTATTTACAACTTACAGTGTGGTCAAGTCAATCAAAACCTATAGACTTCAACCTTACTAAGATTGTCTATATGATTAATGTACCAATAGCTCACCTAACAGCTTCCTTTTGTTTTTTTTGAGACGGAGTCTCACTGTGTTGCCCAGGCTGAAAGTGCAGTGGCATGATCTTGGCTCACTGCAACCTCTGCCTCCAGGGTTCAAGCGATTCTCACTGCCTCAACCTCCCGAGTAGGTGGGATTACAGGCGTGTGCCACCACATCTGGCTAATTTTTATATTTTTGGTAGAGATGGGTTTTCACTATGTTGGCCAGGCTGGTCTCGAACTGCTGACCTCAAGTGATCCACCCACCTCCCAAAGTACTGGGATTACCAGCATGAACCACTGCACTTGGCACCCATCAGTTTCTTAAAAGACCTTAGACTTAGGGCAATTACAGGTCAGTTACACTGAGTTTAAACTTCATTAAATTTTAACTCTAAATTTTTCAAGTAGTGGCAGTGCATTTAGCTAAGTCATCCACACTCTTGCAAGGCTTACTCTGGGATATTCGTGTTGACAACACATATAAAATTTCTGGTCGGATTTGGAAGAGGAAGGGCAGGTTACAGTCTAGAAATAAGATTGATAAGCTATGGAAGTGGAGGAGTTTGAAGCTTGTATGGTTTAGACAAGGAACAAATGTTCAATCTTGATAGAACTATGCTTCGAATAAGCCAATGATAGGAAACTTAATAGTCTTCTCACCATTCTTTAATTTTGTAAACAGCTTTATTGAGGTATAGTTGACATGGGATGGGCACAGTGACTCATACCTATAATCCCAGCACTTTGGGAGGCTGAGGTGGGTGGATCACCTGAGGTCAGGAGTTTGAGACCAGCTGGGCCAACATGGTGAAACCCCGTCTCTACTAAAAATACAAAAATTAAGGCCGGGTGCAGTGGCTCACTCCTGTAATCCCAGCACTTTGGGAGGCCCAGGTGGGTGGATCATGAGGCCAGAAGATCGAGACCATCCTGGCTAACATGGTGAAACCCTGTCTCTACTAAAAATACAAAAAATTAGTCAGGCATTGTGGTGGGTGCCTGTAATCCCAGCTACTCGGGAGGCTGAGGCAGGAGAATGGCGTGAACCTGGGAGGTGGAGCTTGCAGTGAGCCGAGATCGCACCACTGCACTCCAGCCTGGGCGACAGATCGAGACTCTGTCTCAAAAATAAAATAAAATAAAATAAAATAAAATAAAATAAAATAAAATAAAAAATTAGGCTTGGTGGCGCATACCTATAATCCCAGCTACTTGGGAGGCTGAGGCAGGAGAATCGCTTAAATCTGTCAGGTGAAGGTTGCAGCGAGGATTGCAGCATTGTACTCTAGCCTGGGCAACAAGAGCGAAACTACATCTCAAAAAAAAAAATTCCAGGGGCAGTGGCTCATGCCTGTAATCCCAACACTTTAGGAGGCTGAGGCAGGCGGATCACAAGGTCAGGAGTTAGAGACCAGCCTGACAGACATGGTGAAACCCCATCTTTACTAAAAATACAAAAATTAGCTGGGCATGGTGGCGTACACCTGTAATCCCAGCTACTCAGGAGGCCGAGGCAGGAGAATTGCTTGAACCTGGGAGGCGGAGGTTGCAGTGAGCCAGGATTGCACCACTGCGCTCCAGCCTGGGTGACAGAATGAGACTCTGTCTCAAAAAAAACAAAAAACAAAAAACATAAAAAGAGATAGTTGACATAAACTGAACATATTTAAAGAATACAATTGGATGTTTTGATACAAGTTTACACTCATGCGAACATCACCATAATTAAGATAATGAGCATATCTATTACCCACAAATTTGCTCATGCCCTTTTGTAAACCCTCCCTTCTATCCTATAGTACTTTCTGTCACCATAGATTAATTTGCATTTTCTAGAGTTTTGTATAAATGGAATTATATAATATGTACTTTTTGTGGTCTGGATTTTTTAAATTCACTATAACTATTTTGAGATTCATCCATGTTTTGCTTATGTCAAGAATTTATTTTTTAAAATTGCTGAGTAGTATTCCATGATATGGATGTACCACAGTTTTTCTGTTCACCCATGGATGAGCATTTGGTTTATTTCCAGTTTTTGTGAATTACAAATATAGCTGCTGTGAGTACAAGTCTTTGTATGGATATATGCCTTCTTTTCTCTTGGGTAAATATCTAAGAGTGGAATGGTTGGATCATGTGGTAGATGTATGTTTTAACTTTTTAAGAAACTGCCAAACTTTTCCAAACTAGTTGTATCATTTTACCAGCAGTGTATAAGGATTTCAGTTCCTCCATATCCTTGCCAACCTTTGGTATGTTCAGTCTTCTATATTTTCGCTATTGTAACTAGATGTGTGTAAGTATTTTATTGTGGTTTTAATTGGCATTTTCCTAATGATGAATAATGTTGGACATCTATGGGCTTATTTTTCATCTGTGTATCTTCTTCATTGAAATGTCTATTCAAATATTTTGCCCATTTAAAATAATGAGGTATTTGTATTCTTATTATTGCACTTTGTGTGTTTCCCTCTGATAACCGTTTCACATCTAAATTTTAAATTAAATTTCAAACCTTGCATTTATAAGAAAACCAAATGACAATGTGATGCTGGCCGCTTTAATATTTCTTGCTGCATTTTTCTTGGATTTGTTGTCATCAGTCTCACTCTTGGAAAGGATTTATTCTTGAATTGTCATCCATGGGGCAAGGCACCAAAATGAGTCTCCGGATGGATGAAGGGTCCCTCTTCCCTTTCAGTAGTGGAAGAAGGGTGACCGTGAAAGAGGTTGAAAACAGGAATCGCAGGCTCATTTTTAGGTAGATACAATTTATCTGCATCATTAGTATTTTAATATTATGCACAAAGTTACTGTGTGGTTCTTTTTTTTTAAAAAACATCATACAATATGTCCATGTAATGTTGTGTAGTTCTTGAAGTCATTTTAATCACATGGGGGAGAGGGAGATTTCTACTTAAGGGGGTGTCAGGTAGATGGTATTGTCATTTACTACCTGTCATATGCTCTAGCTGCACAGGTCTCCTTTCCACTCTTGGAGCGCCCCAGGCTCTTTCCTGCTCAAGGGCCTTCTTTTGTGTTGATGCTCTGCTTGCAATGCTCTTTCCCCCTACTCTTTCCTAGCTAACTCCTACTAAATTTTTGGCGTCAGCATAATTGCCACTTTCTTAGGGAGGCCTTCACTGAACAAAGTGCTTACTAGGTTTCAAACAGTATGCTAAGTGCTTTATATACATGATTTTATTTAATCTGAATTAGGTCCTCATTAAATTCTCTCAGAGTGCTGAAACTTTTCCTTTAAAACAATTATTACAGTTTGTAGTTAAATATATATTTGTGTGCTGCCTGTCTCTCTGAGGAGACTATGGGCTTTTTCCATGTCTCTTTGGTGTACCCATGCAGCCTCAGTGACATGCAGATCTTAGACACTCAAAAATAATTGTTGAATGAACTAATGAGTGGGAAACATTTGGAAAGAGGGCTGAGATCTTCTTTTCTCTCTCAACTTTTTCACTTTAATTATCTCATCAATTCCCATGGTTTAAATACCTTTTATTTGCTGATGAATCTTAACTTTGTATCTCTAGTTCAAAGTTCTCTTCATTTAGTCATCAGGATAATTATGTGAGAGTACCATTATTATCCCTATTTTACAGGTGAACCATCTGGAGAAAATTATATATTCCCATGCTATATTCAAATGTAGGGTTTCATGGATGTTATGATATATTCCTAAGAAAGTTCTGCTATATCATTGTCATTACAGAGTGCTGCAGCACCATAAGACAGGGTGAACATTAAAAAAAAAAATTAAAAATCCAGAGTGCTGGATTGGTCTTTTTCAACATTGCTTTGTTGAATTCAGAGTTAAGAGCATCTGTAGGATTTGTTATGTAAAGACACCTGGATTGACAGACCAACCAAGCTGTTACATGAAGATTCTGGTCATGAGTGAGGTGGGATGAACTGGATAAGCAGCAATCTTTACAGAATTCTAACTTAAGAAAGCTTATTTTTGCCTTGGTATACTGTGAATAATAAAAAAGTATCATTTGTAAATACTTACAAATGCTTAATGTAGATTTTGAGTCACCAACATGTGACTAAAGGAACAAATCCACTTCTGTAGTTATGGGATCACTGCAGGCCAGACTTCCTTTAGTGTTGTATGAAACCATTTAGGGTTGACACTAATTCAAATATCTTAAGAGTCTCAAAAAGAAAGCCTACAATAGATGAATAATGAAACTGTCCTTGTACAAGTTACTAAATCCCTGAGCAGGTAAAGTACAAGCTAAGTCTTGAGGGACAAGTTGGAGTTGGCCCAGCAAATGAGGCAAGAGAGGACATTGCAGGTTCTATGTCAAAGGACAGCCTGAAATCACCTGGCAAGATCAGGACACTACTGAGAGTTTCTGTGGAGTTTGGGCATCCAGTAAGAGGGGGATGTGGTGAAAGATGAGGCTGAAAAGGCTGGAGAAGCAGGCTGGGACTTCAAGATCCCAAAGGACTCTGTTCTCCTATATGTGCTTAGAGATCACTCTGGAGGCAATGGAGAGCTACAGGAAGACTGTTAGTAGAGGACTGGCATTATCTGATTTGAAGAATCATGATAGAGGCTATGGGGACATTGCATTGGAATCAAGAAAACATTTGAGTGCTTTGTGGGGTTGGTAGAGTGAGGGGATTTGGTAATGGATGAGGCCAAGGGCAGGGGAAAGAAGGAGGACTAAGATGTCATCCAGGTTTCTTGGACTACAAATAGTGGAGGTACTCTTTAGAAAGGGAAAAGAAGGAGTATGTTTGGGGGCACAGGGAAGAAAACTGAGTTCTTTTCTGGATATGTTGTGTTGAAGGTACCACAGAGATAATAGAATAGTTTGGAACTTAAGATGAAGACCTGAAAATGTCCTTTGTTTAGAACACAGAACATATTAGAGACATCAGTAAGAGCAGCTGAGGTGGGGAGGCGAGGCTGGAGGAATGAGTGGGAGGTAAACATCAAACAGGAGTAGACTGACTACTCTTTAGACCTCTTATAGTGAGAAGAGAGGACAGCAGCCAGAGGTGAAGAAAGGATTGTTTTTAAAGAAACATGGTTCTTTCTTTTTTTTAAATACTGAGAAGAAAATCTACAGATCAAGTTTGATGAGACTAAATTTATGTTGCAAAGATATTAGTCTTATACTGTTTATCTTCAATAGAAATGGGGTGACTATAAAGAAAATAATTATGTTTCTGAAGAAAAACTATAGTACACCTGTTATTAGGTTGTACACCTATTCATTGTTTTCAAATTTTTATCTACCTGTGTACTGGACTGGATCCCGTATTCTAGTTTCCTTCAGTATCTGGATATAATTTTCCAGCTAAGAACAAGAATTGCTCTGTTCCTAAAGCCCCAAAGCTGAAGCTGGACAACTCAATGTAAATTTTAAGGGACAAGCCTCATGCCAGATGTGTGGACCACATCAAGTTCACCAAACTGCCTGATGCCATAACCAGAGACATTCAAACTACAAACCCACATGAGTTGTTAACTTTATCATGGGGAGTTTTTCTCAAGGCTATCAGAATAGCTGAGTGTGATGGCTCATGCCTGTAATCGTAGCACTTTGGGAGGCTGAGGCAGGTGAATTGCTGAGCCCAGGAGTTCGAGACCAGCCTGGGCAACATGGCAAAACCTTGACTCTACAACAAATACAAAAATTAGCCAGGCACGGTGGTGCATGCCTGCAATCCCGGCTACTCAAAAGGCTGATGTGGGAGGATGACCTGAGCCCAGGAAGTGGAGGCTGCAATGAGCTGAGATCATGCCACTGCCACTGCACTCCAGCCTGGGTGACAGAGCCAGACCCTGTCTCCAAAAACAAACAAACAAATAAACAAACAAACAGACAAAACTGTCGGAACAAGACCCTGCCATAATGAGACTATTATTTGCCTTAATTTTTCCTTGTTTATGCCTATCTTTTTTGTCTGGCAGAATAATGCCATAGTTAGAATTTCACAATCAGTAGCTTCTGTGGGTGACTTGCAAATTGTCATTCCATACTTTAACTCAGTCATGAGATTTTCTATTAGCTGAACAAGAAGGAATCGTTGCAGTTGCTAACACTTCTTGTTGCACAGGGATAAATACATCAGGTATCATAGAGACTGGATTGAAAAATAGACTGGCTACTTGGTTAAGATGGATACACTCCTCATCTGATTCATTCTCCAGTCTATTCTATTTTAGTTGGTTTGTTTCATGAGGACCCTAGCTAAGGAGCATACTCCAGACTTTCAGTATTATCCTCCTGAGAGTAATAATAGTAGTCTCTCTGTTGCACTGTATACTCTCAAAAAGTTTTAAATGTTCGTGGCTGAGTGTGGTGGCTCACACCTGTAATCCCAGCACTTTGGGAGGCTGAGGTGGGCGGACCACCTGAGGTCAGGATTTCGAGACCAGGCTGGCCAATATGGTGAAACCCTGTCTCTACTAAAAATACAAAAATTAGCTGGACATGGTGGTGCATGTCTGTAGTCTCAGCTACTCGTGAGGCTGAGGCAGGAGAATCGCTCGAACCTGGGAGGTGGAGGTTGCAGTGAACTGAGGTCACGCCACTGCACTCCACCAGGGTGACAGAGTGAGACTCTGTCTCAAAAAAAAAGTTTTAAATGTTTGCATACAGCCATCTGTTGAATGTCAAATAGTCTGTCTTTGGCTGGAATAACAAAAAACTCAAAGAAATGCATGATGATGAGGACACTGTAACCTATGAATGATGTGTTGAGACTGGAAACCTAAAATGATGGTAACTGAGACTAGTGCCAATGCCCTTAGTTTTGGTCAGGTTCTCACTTGAGCCTTGACCAAAAGGGGAAAATTGTTAAATAAAAATTATAGGAGGCCATTGTTTTGGACTAAGCTTCTGCACTAGGCCCCAGCAGATCAGAATAAAAATAAAAATGGAGTCAGTCATACTAAAGTTTAATGTAACCAAACCAAAACTAAGTTGTTACTTGACCTTCTTAGAAATTAGGAGAGCGGCCGGGCGCGGTGGCTCAAGCCTGTAATCCCAGCACTTTGGGAGGCCGAGACGGGCGGATCACGAGGTCAGGAGATCGAGACCATCCTGGCTAACACGGTGAAACCCCGTCTCTACTAAAAAAAAAAAAAAAAACAAAAAACTAGCCGGGCGCGGTGGCGGGCGCCTGTAGTCCCAGCTACTCCGGAGGCTGAGGCAGGAGAATGGCGTGAACCCGGGAGGCGGAGCTTGCAGTGAGCTGAGATCCGGCCACTGCACTCCAGCCTGGGCGACAGAGCGAGACTCCGTCTCAAAAAAAAAAAAAAAAAAAAAAAAAAAAAGAAATTAGGAGAGAACAGCCTAATTTCCCAAATGGGCATGATAATAAAGTTTTGTCTGTCCTCATCATTACCAAAAAATGTAACCTGATGTTAACCAATTAGTTATTTCTCCATTGTTCTGTTTCCTGTTCTCACTGTACAAGGAAAGTAACTGTGAAGGCCGGGCGCGGTGGCTCAAGCCTGTAATCCCAGCACTTTGGGAGGCCGAGACGGGCGGATCACGAGGTCAGGAGATCGAGACCATCCTGGCTAACACGGTGAAACCCCGTCTCTACTAAAAATACAAAAAGCTAGCTGGGCGAAGTGGCGGGTGTCTGTAGTCCCAGCTACTCCGGAGGCTGAGGCAGGAGAATGGCGTAAACCCGGGAGGCGGAGCTTGCAGTGAGCTGAGATCCGGCCACTGCACTCCAGCCTGGGAGACAGAGCCAGACTCCGTCTCAAAAAAAAAAAAAAAAAAGGAAAGTAACTGTGAAATGAGTTATCTGCTCTTTGTTATTTGTTTCTGCTTTCTTTAGCCCTTCTCTGTCTGTAAAACCAATCTCCTCTGCTCAGCTCATCGGAACACTCATTCTGTTTTATAGAATGAGGTTTTGTCTTATTCTAGAATTGCAAATAAAGCCAATTGAGATCTTCAAACTAAATCTTTTGTAATTGTATCCTTTGACACCCCCATTAAGCACTTTCTATATCTAGCCTCTGTCTGTTTCACCATACTCAAACCTCTTCACATAAAACAACAATCATGACAGCAGAAACCCTCACACCTATATCCCTCATCCATTGCTACCCTTCTCTTTCCACCAAAGACAAAGTTCCAAAAAAAAAAAACAAAAAAAACCCCAACCAACCTACGTTTAAAAAAGTCTTTTTGTTCTGGCCCCAGGTACTATTGAATTGTCATTCACAACTGCCAAGTTTAGTGAATATTTGTCAAACCTTGTCTTGCTTAATGTCTTCACAGCAGTTAAGAGTATAAATCACCTTTCTTTAAACTTCCTTTTCTCTTGGTTTCCATACTAACTCATCTAAGTTTAATTCCTATATCTCTGGAAATTTGTTTCTTCGTGGAATCACCTACTTTCTTTTTTTTTTTTTTGAGACGGAGTCTCGCTCTGGAGTGCAGTGGCCGGATCTCAGCTCACTGCAAGCTCTGCTTCCGGGTTTACGCCATTCTCCTGCCTCAGCCTCCCGAGTAGCTGGGACTACAGGCGCCCGCCACCTCGCCCGGCTAGTTTTTTGTATTTTTTAGTAGAGACGGGGTTTCACGGTGTTAGCCAGGATGGTCTCGATCTCCTGACCTCGTGATCCACCCGTCTCGGCCTCCTAAAGTGCTGGGATTACAGGCTTGAGCCACCGCGCCCGGCCGGAATCTACCTACTTTCTTATTAAATTTGGGAACATTTGCCCTTTGGACGCTCTTCTCATATTGTGTGGTCTTCTGGCACCATTAGCTATTCTTTGCCTAGATTCTGATAGAAAGCTTGGGTTTTAATTGAACTCTGACCCTTCCTGGCTGATGGACTGGTTTTTCCAACTACCAACCAATTCTTCAGTTTTCTGACAACAACGGGGTGTTCTACATTTGAATTAAAATCCGACACTAACTACACCATGTTAGCGCAGACCCCATGTTAACCTTGTGCTTAATCCCACAAGACTGCCCTCACTTCAGACACCACAAATGGGATTCCCAGACTACCTACACTTTTGCCTGACTGTTGATTCTGGGGTTCCCATGACCTCTTCCCTCTTTAGTAATTCCCTATGTGACCAGAAAGAACAAAATAGATGCCCCTTTATCAACTAATATGGACCCAAAGGTTAAGGAAACAAGATTAGCTATGGGTCTTGACCTTTTAAGGTGAAGTTTAGCCTTTTAAGAGTTCAGGGCCTGGCTGGCATGGCACATTTTGAAATTCCTATGACTAAACTCCCTAACAATAGGAGCAATCAGGCCAGGCGCGGTGGCTCATGCCTGTAATCTCAGCACTCTGGGAGGCTGAGATGGGCGAATCACCTGAGGTCAGGAGTTCAAGACCAGCCTGGCCAATATGGTGAAACCCCATCTCTACTAAAAATACAAAAAATTAGCCAGACGTGGTAGTGGTTGCCTGTAATTCCAGCTACTTGGGAGGCTGAGGCAGGAGAATCTCTTGAACCCGGGAGGCGGAGGTTGCTGTGAGCCGAGATTGCACCATTTTACTCCAGCCTGGGCCACAAGAGCAAAACTTTGTTTCAAAAAAAAAGAAGAGCTATCACCTTGATTTACAGCCAAGACCACTGCAATTCTGATTGGACACAGGACCAGTCTTACACACATTCTTTCCTAATAAGCAACTACAGACCTCAAGCCAGTTTTAGCCAGCTTGTGGATGCTGCACGCAAACCATCTTTGTGTCCTACAGCTCACCTTTTGACATAAAGGCCAACTTCTACTTCATTTTCATTCTAAAATTCTGCCCCAAAGTGAACATAGGATTTATGTAACTATGTTTACCCATTAAACATATATGGGGTTCCCCTCATATATATGTATAGCCTTTCTCTCAAACTTGCTGAATATCTATCTATTATACTGGTCCTGTGAGGCATAAAATCCAACATATTCTTTCCCTTTGTTAAATCAAGTTTAGCCTAAAGCTACATTTTTTTTTTTTTTTTTTTTTTGAGACGGAGTCTTGCTCTGTTGCCCAGGCTGGAGTGCAGTGGCCGGATCTCAACTCACTGCAAGCTCCGCCTCCCGGGTTCACGCCATTCTCCTGCCTCAGCCTCCGGAGTAGCTGGGACTACAGGCGCCCGCCACCTCGCCTGGCTAGTTTTTTTGTATTTTTTAGTAGAGACGGGGTTTCACTGTGTTAGCCAGGATGGTCTCGATCTCCTGACCTTGTGATCCGCCCGTCTCGGCCTCCCAAAGTGCTGGGATTACAGGCTTGAGCCACCGCACCCGGCCAAAGCTACATATTTTAAGTTCTGCCTGAAGGTTTCTCTGTACATAGTGAACAGTAAGCTAAATAGAAGTGTAAACAGACTGCAATCTACTCTTGTGCCAGCCACTGAGTTTTGGTAAATCAAATGGAACCGCTGTTCAAACTGTGTTCACATAAGGCAATTGCCAAGTTGTAACCAATCCACCTGCTTCTGTACCTTACTTCCGTTTTCTGTACGTCATTTTCCTTTTTCTGTTCATAAATCTTCCACCACTTGGCTGCACTGGAGTCTCTCTGAGTCTATTCCAGCTCGGGGGCTGCCTGATTAATGAAAAGTTCTTTGCTCCATTAAACTCTGATAAATTTAATTTGTCTAAGGTTTTTATTTTAATACCTCTTGGAAGAGAGAGCACCTTTGGTCCACACTGGAGCCTCTCTCCTGGCTTGCAAATTAATATCACCAATAAAATTCCCCTTTCTACTATTTAGCCATTCTGATGGTCTTTTGGATGACACCTAAAATGATTCACAGAGCTCAGGAAACACTATACTTATGTTAACAGTTTTATTCTAAAGGATACAACTCCAGGACAGCCAAATGGAAAAAGAGATGCATGGGGAAAGATATGGCAGGGATGGGGGTGTGGGGTACAGGGAGGGTGACATAACTTCCATGCCCTCTCTGGGCATGCGACCCTTCCAGCACATGAAGTTCACCAACTTAGAAGCTCCCCATGTTACAGAACCGAGCAGGGGTCCACTAGCCCCGTTCAGTAAGAGCAGATATCCACACCGAGATTTTGCAGCTATGGAAAGGAAGGCGTTTGTTTGCAGGGCGCCAGACAGCTGGTGCTTAAAATCCTGACCCCCTGATGGCTTGCAGGTAATGGTTTTTATTTTTATTTATTCTTTTTTTTTTTTGAGACGGAGTCTTGCCCTGTCCCCCAGGCTGTAGTGCAGTGGCGCGATCTCCGCTCACTGCAAGCTCCGCCTCCCGGGTTCACGCCATTCTCCTGCCTCAGCCTCCCGAGTAGCTGGGACTACAGGCGCCCACATTACGCCTGGCTAATTTTTTGTATTTTTAGTAGAGATGGGGTTTCACCGTGTTAGCCAGGATAGTCTCGATCTCCTGACCTCGTGATCCGTCAGCCTCGGCCTCCCACAGGCAAGATCATAAATCAATACATGAAAGTTACACATTGGTTTTGGCCTAAAGTGGCAGGATAACTTGAAGGGGATGGCTTACGGGGTCATAGGTAGACCCAAAGATTTTCTGATTTGCAATTGGTTAAGGAAGATAAGCTTTGTTTAAAATTTGGGGTCAACAGGAAATGTTAGATTTGCTTTGTGGTTGTGACTCCCTCCAGGTTCCTCAGGAAGAAATTTAGAACAAAGAATTGAGGCGGGAACATAGCAGAGGGAACTGGAGATTGGATAAAGGGTGGAATGAGTAGGAGCAAAAGAAAGATAAAGAGGCAGGTGAGCAAAAGCAGAAGCAAGATAAGAAGCAGAAGTTGAGCAAAACTAGAAGTAAGATAAAGAAGTGAGTAAGGAACTCCATGATTGGCTAGATCCAAACCAAACCAGTAAGGGGCAGCTCCTAAGAGATGGGCATGCCCACTAGAGAGAAAATGTATCCTTAAAATGACCCCACAATTAGCCATGGTGATTAGCTACTTAAGGATCATGCATATGGGCTGCATATCATGCATGTACTTAAAATTATGGAATGGAAGTGACATGGAAATGCACAGAGGCCAAGAAACTGAGCAACCCACCTGTCAATCAAAAAGCACATGCTGGCTAGAGATTAGGTAGTTTGGGGAAGAGAAGAAAAAAACAGGCTTGAGGACTCAGTGGCTCACATCTTGTAATCCTAGCACTTTGGGAGGCCGAGGTGGGTGGATCACCTGAGGTCAGGAGTTGAAGACTAGCCTGGCCAATGTGGTGAAAGCCTGTCTCTACTGAAAAATACACACAAAAAAAACATTAGCTGGGTATGGCGGCGCACACCTATAGTCCCAGCTACTCGGGAGGCTGAGGCAGGAGGATCTCTTGAACCTGGGAGGTAGAGGTTGCAGTGAGCTGAGATTGTGCCACTGCACTCCAGCCTGGGTGGCACAGCAAAATTCTGTCTCAAAAACAAAGACCCAGAATACACCAAACTGATCTCATTTTGCAGAAATCAGCCTGCTCTCCCCTCTCTGAGTGTGTATTATTGTGCTTGATAAACTTTTGCTGCTTTGCTATTTGTGCGTGTCACCTCCACTTCTTTGTTCAGGACACCAAGGGCCTGGAACTGTGCAGGACTATCCAGTAACAGAATGGGTGGTCAGAGTTCAGTCTTCAGTGCTCCTGTAACCACCCAATGGGTTCTCCTTGCCTGCTGCCTAGACAATTTCTCAAGATGGGAATTGCAATAGAGAAAGGGTTTAATTTGTGCAGAGCCTCTGTATGGTAGACTGGAGTTTTATTATTACTCAAATCAGTCTCCCCCAAAATTCGGGGACTGCAGTTTTTAGGGATAATTTGGTGGGTAGAGGGTTGGGAAGCAGGAATGCTGATTGGTTGGGTTGGAGTTGAAATAGGGAATTGAAGCTGTCCTCTTGTGCTGAGTCAGTTTCTGGGTGGGGGCTACAAGACCAAATAAGGCAGTTTATTGATCTGGGTGGTGCCAGCTGATCACTGAGTGCAAGGTCTACAAAATATATCAAGTATTGGTCTTAGGTTTTATAATGGTGATGTTATCCTGAGGAGCAGTTTGGGGGATATTTGGAATCTTGGCAGCATCCAGCTGCATGACTCCTAAACCATAATTTCTAATCATGTGGCTGATTTGGTAGTCTTACAAAGGCAATCTAGTCCCCAGGCAGGAAGGGGATTTTTTTTTTTTTTTTTGGGAAAGGGCTGTTACAATCTTTGTTTCAAAGTTAAACTATAGTAAGTTCCTCCCAAAGTTAGTTCAGCCTGTGCCCAGGAATGAACAAGGACAGCTTGGAGGGTAGAGGCAAAATGGAGTTGGTTAGGTCAGATCTCTTTCACCATCATAATATTCTGAGTTATAATTTTTGCAAAGGCAGTTTCAGCCCCTCCTTTTGGGTTTCTAAAGGCAGGAGTAAATTTCAGGAGTAAATAAGGTTATAAAACACCTTCTTCTTAAGATGTGGGCTATGAAGATGGGAAAGGGCAATTCATGACCACTCTAACTACTTCCTGCCAACATGGGGCATAATGGGAGTAGGTATTGACCCCAAGGTAGGAGGAGTGGAACTGCTTTGCAGCTGTTTACACATACTCAAGTGCCTGGTTGGGGTTTCAAACCTTGCATGATAAAGGCATTAGTATTCTCATTTATAATTTTAGCACAGCATTTAAGTGAACAGTGAATTATAAGGTAAATAGTGAGTCCTAGGATAAAGAGTGACACTCCTGGCTTCAGAAGCCTTTGTATAATTGATCTTAATCTCTGAGGGATCCAGGTAAATAGCTCCAAGAACCAGTCAGACATGGGAACACTAGCAGAGAGAGATTTAGGTCAGAGATTGTTAGACCGATTGGGATAGATGCGAAAGAGCATATTTAAATATACCATTCCATATATTTTTAGTCAGTTTCCTAGTCCTGAGACTAGATCAGTTCAGTTAAATAGCTATTTCCCATATCAGGAGAGTGGCATTGCAGGTGGGCTAGGCCTCTATATGTGATGAAGGCACACAGATTTTAAATAAGAGGCATTTCTATGGAACAGAAGAAAAATGTTAATGTTGGACCTAGCTTATCCAGATGTTAGACTCAAAATACCTTTAATTATAGACAAGGAAGGCATGGCAATCTGACATGTTTTTGTCACCCATAGGACAAGGAATAAGCTTTAGTTTGCAGGGTCTCTTGAAAAAGGTAGTAGAAATTTCATTGAGTGGAAGTCAGAAAAGTGGAAGAAAAATTTGAAAGCATTAGTTTGGGGGCTCATAGCCCACAAAGAATTCAGAATTTAGTCCAATTGTAGAAAATAATAAAAACTCAAGAACAGCAGACAAGACTAGAATCTTTTTTTTTTTTTTTTTTGAGACAGAGTCTGGCTCTGTTGCCAGGCTGGAGTGCAATGGCGCAATCTCGGCTCATTGCAACCTCCGCCTCCCAGGTTCAAGTAATTCTCCTGCCTCAGCCTCCTGAATAGGTGGGACTACAGGTGCCCACCACCACGCTTGGCTAATTTTTGTATTTTTAGTAAAGACGGAGTTTCACCATGTTGGCCAGGATCGTCTCGATCTCCTGACATCATGATCCACCTGCCTCGGCCTCCCCAAGTGCTGGGATTACAGGCACGAACCACTGTGCCAGGCCCAAGACTAGCATCTTTTTTTTTTTTTTTTTTGAGACAGAGTCTGGCTCTGTTGCCAGGCTGGAGTGCAATGGCGCAATCTCGGCTCATTGCAACCTCCGCCTCCCAGGTTCAAGTAATTCTCCTGCCTCAGCCTCCTGAATAGGTGGGACTACAGGTGCCCACCACCACGCTTGGCTAATTTTTGTATTTTTAGTAAAGACGGAGTTTCACCATGTTGGCCAGGATCGTCTCGATCTCCTGACATCATGATCCACCTGCCTCGGCCTCCCCAAGTGCTGGGATTACAGGCACGAACCACTGTGCCAGGCCCAAGACTAGCATCTTTTTTTTTTTTTTTTTTTTTTTTTTGAGACAGAGTCTTGCTCTGTCGCCCGGGCTGGAGTGCAGTGGCCGGATCTCAGCTCACTGCAAGCTCCGCCTCCCGGGTTCACGCCATTCTCCTGCCTCAGCCTCCGGAGTAGCTGGGACTACAGGCGCCCGCCACCTCGCCCGGCTAGTTTTTTTGTATTTTTTAGTAGAGACGGGGTTTCACCGTGTTAGCCAGGATGGTCTCGATCTCCTGACTTCGTGATCCGCCCGTCTCGGCCTCCCAAAGTGCTAGGATTACAGGCTTGAGCCACCGCGCCCGGCCCAAGACTAGCATCTTAACAAGTATACTACAGTTCTTTTGAAACATAATTTTTATCTCTCCAGCACCCCTTTTTTTTAAAGACAAAATATAGGACACATTTACTTGCAAAATAAGTCTTAGTTTTAAGACTTATTATGCTTGGCCCAATTATTTGTATAAAGTAGAGCAAGAATAACTTTTTTGCATATTAGAAATATTTATTCAGAATAATGGCATTAATTGCTTTTAACAATTTAGAAAAGACCCATCCCCCACAGATCCAGGGCAGCTCCTCTAAGTAAACACAATATGCTGTAGTAAACTATATGCATATTTCCACTGAGTAAAGATTATAAGAAGCCTCACGTCAGGTCTTACCACCAAATTCCAAAACACTTGGAATGCAGGTAGGCATGGACATCGGCAGGTTTTGTCTTGATAAGCAGATGAGAATGGTAGGAATGCTGGTTGATTGTTGCCCAACCTGCTTTTTCATACCTGAAGTATTCACAGCAACTTATTTTAAAAGCTTTAAAAAGTTACACACCTCCATCCCCTACAACCCCCAATCCAGAATGTGGGACAAGGGTGTTGAGCAGTATGATGGACTCGGTCTATTCTTAACATTTTACATTTAATACTTCTAACCCCTGTGTGTGGTGGGTACTGTTATTTCCATTCTACAGATGTTGAAACTGAGGCAGAGAAGAAATTAAGCTAGGAAGCAAGATTGCTTTAAGGAATCAAATTTTACTTACAGAGCCAATAAAACCCCCTTGGGATAGCTGGCCTCATACTTTGTCTACACAGTCCTTGTACAGAGTTCCTGACTTGTGTTAAGTAAACAATGTCACTTTCTGACAGGCCCAGGAGCCCTACATTATCCTGGGACCTCAAGAGGAAGAACATTCATCCAACTGAATGTTGGAATTCTGAAAACAATGAATTCTGCCTAGAAAGGGTAGGAGGGGTGGAATTTAGGATTAGAAAACTGAAAGCTGATCTCTTAATTTATTCTGAAACTTGAAAAGAAACTTGACAGGGAGTGGTTTAAAAAGTTGTTTGTATCAAGATTTTTGGTATAGACAAGTTCCAGGGCTTGAAAGTAAAAGTACTTGTAGGCCATGTGTTTGGTTATTGCAGGTCTTGGGATACACATTCTTAAGGCACTTGCAGTGTTTGGGGGGTTTCTAGTCTCAGTGGACTCTTGAGAAACATGTGCATTAGTTGGGTGCTGAAGACAAACCAAAGTAAGAGACTAACAAGTACTTAAGGTGGGGTTTGACCCCAAATCTGGAACTTTATTGATCAGGGACTATGGCACTATATAAAACTGTGGGCTTTCTTCCTTAGAGGAAAGAGCAAGGGACTAGGACTCCCTGGGCTGGATAATCACAAAGCACCTTGTAAAATCAGCAAAGCAGAGCAGACTGGCAGTTATTATACAACAGGTCTACGAGACCATTTACAGTCTTTATTGAGTCCACTTAGGGGGCCATTTTGTTGCAGGAATATTACAGTGTAGCAAGAATAATTATTTGCCATATAGGCTGTTTTTAAAATTGGCTTTGCTGAAACTTTATTCTATAAGGAATCTCAGATTATACTTTTTAAAGCCTTGAGTCCAGCCTTGGATTTATCTATGCCTGAAAATATCTGTATGAGTTGGATGAATGTTCTTCCTCTTGAGGTCCCAAGATAATGTAGGGCTCCTGGGCCTGTCAGAAAGTGACACTGTTTACTTAACACAGGTCAGGAACTCTGTACAAGGAGTGTGTAGACGAAGTATGAGGCCAGCTATCCCAAGGGGGTTTTATTGGCTCTGTAAGTAAAATTTGATTCCTTAAAGCAATCTGTTTATATTTGAAAGCATGCCATTCTAGTCAAAGCCTTGGTAAAATAACCAGAATCTCTAATTGTGTTCTGTTACAAAAGAAAACAGAGTATTTTTGCACTTGTGCACATAAATATACTGCCGTAAGTTAAGAATACTCACAGAATGTTTCTAAATTCTGGAGAAATCAGGTAGGGAGAAAGCAATATGCTCCAAATTTTGTTCACAGGAGTATACTCAATTGGTAAAGTTGTAAATAGTTCAAAAGAAAAAACTTTTATTAACTGAAAAACGAAAGGATTAGCAACGTTTAACATTATCACCTCTCCATGAGAGTCTTAGAAGTTTTGTTTTGTTTTTTTTCCCTCTCTATTACAATGTGCAATTTCTAAAGTTATCAGAGACTGGTATTCAAGAGTACCTGTCAGAGTTCTAGGTTTAATTATAAACTGCCTTGTGAAAAGGATTAAAGTACAGAAGGCATCATACTCCTTTTTGGGGAGAAACCTGTTTTCCCCTATGAAACCTCATGGGTATAAATAGACAAGTTCCTCTCAGATCTTAAACTTCTTGATTTTGTATTGTGCTACCTGATTTTTTTTTTTTTCTGAGTGAAAATAGTTATTACAACAGAAGCTACTCTTGGATGTTTAAGGTAGGAAAGAGTGTAGTTTAGACACTTAGAGAAATGCCTTTGTCAAAAAAAAAAAAAAAAAAAAATGCACCGTAAAAGAATCACCGGGTCTAGGCTCATGAAAATTCTTTTTCTGGAGACCCAGGATCCACTGTGGGCTCTTCCCAGAGCTCAGAGATCCTGTTAAAAGATAGAGACTAAAATTAGAACTACCTATCTAAATGAAATTGGTCTCATTATACAACTCTATGATAGATTTCTATAATTTTATGTTTGACTTGGCATTTTTTTCTTTGAGACAGGATCTCATTCTGTTGCCCTGGCTGGAGTGCAGTGGCACAATCTCTGCTCACTGCAACTTCCGCCTCCTGAGTTCAAGTGATTCTTGTGCCTCAGACTCCTGAGCTGGGACCACAGGTAGGTGCTACCAGATGTATGTGCTACCACACCTGGTTAATTTTTTTGGTAGAGATGAGGTTTCACTATGTTGGCCAGGCTGGTCTTGAACTCCTGACCTCAAGTGATCTACCTACCTCGGCCTCCCAAAATGCTGGGATTACTGGCATGAGCCACCACGCCTGGCCTAGCATCTGTTTTAATTTTCCTCTAACACAGCAGACTTTTTGTCTCTGTATTCTGAGATGTAAATTTTGCTGAATTTTTTCAGCTAAGAGTTGTTTCCTTTGCAAATTTAAGGCTATGTAGCTAACAACTGCCTATGGTAATGAAACAGGTTATTCAAATATTAGAAGTTTAAAATAAGAGGAAAAAAAGAAGTCTTACGAATCTGTAACATTTACTTCTATCTGTGTGCCTAATATGTCTGTGTATTCATGTGTTGTGTATATAATGTTTCACTACTACAAATATATAAAAGAGCTCTAATTAATTGACTTAAAGAAAAAAGTGCTTAAAAAATAGAGACATCAAGTCACATGCTCTTTCAAGTTCACATGACGTAAGTAAAATCTTAAGCTGGCTTTAAAATTATTGGTAAAATAATTATTAGAAACATCTTAAGAATTGCTAGTTTTTTTTTTACATTTATTGATGGAGAGGTTTATACTTATTCCTGCAGAATACTATAAGGTGTCAAAATTTGCCATAAAGATTGTAAAACTACAAACCTAGCACAAAACAGAATGATCTTTGCTTGTTTAATTTTTGATAAATAAGACATTTAATGTTGGTTTAATGAAAACAGCTAAATCCTGAGTTAGTGGTTAAATACTCATACTTTTAACCATAAGTTCCTTAGGTAGGTAAATGGCTGAAATTAATAGGTTATAAAAATGATTAACAGGGAAATCACTTTAAATAATGACTGTCACAGTTTTCATAAATAATGTAGGTAAACTATTAAATAATTTAATCAGGGAAGTGTAATGGAATAAATGCTTGTAAACAAATTTGTCATAATTTGGAATCTAAGATTATATTAAATAAATATTAATTAAATGTATAATTTCCAATTTAAACATTACAGGAAAACATTTAAAAAAGTGTTCTTATTAAAGGCAAATTTTTTTGTCTAATTCAAAGGTTGTTATTATTATTATTATTATTTTTGAGACGGAGTCTAGCTCTGTCGCCCAGGCTAGAGTGCAATGGCGCAATCTCAGCCCACTGCAAGCTCCGCCTCCTGGGTTCACGCCATTCTCCCTCCTCAGCCTCCTGAGTAGCTGGGACTACAGGTGCCCACCACCACACCCGGCTAATTTTTTTTTTTTTTTTTTTTTTTTTGAGACGGAGTCTCGCTCTGTCGCCCAGGCTGGAGTGCAGTGGCCGGATCTCAGCTCACTGCAAGCTCCGCCTTCCGGGTTCCCGCCATTCTCCTGCCTCAGCCTACCAAGTAGCTGGGACTACAGGCGCCCGCCAACGCGCCCGGCTAGTTTTTGTATTTTTTTAGTAGAGACGGGGTTTCACCGTGTTAGCCAGGATGGTCTCGATCTCCTGACCTCGTGATCCGCCCGTCTCGGCCTCCCAAAGTGCTGGGATTACAGGCTTGAGCCACCGCGCCCGGCCCCGGCTAATTTTTTGTATTTTTAGTGGAGACAGGGTTTCACCATTCACAGGATGGTCTCGATCTCCTGACCTTATGACCCACCCGCCCTGGCCTCCCAAAGTGCTGGGATTACAGGAGTGAGCCACTGTGCCTGGCCAATTCAAAGGTTATTTAAAGGTTATATATAAAACTAAGTAAAAGGAACCAGGAAGTAAGAGAAATGTAAATTTATAGATATAAGGAGATATTTTGGCTAAGGAAGGTTAAATGAAAAGTTATTTTATATGAGAAAGTATCTTGTATGGTGAATTTTTTTGTACTAAAATAAGATGACTGTTGCTCCAGACAGAGAGGTGTTTAGGACAAACCATAAAGTTGAAGCATGTCATGAATGGCCTATGTAAGTTGTAAATAAGGATAGTAAAAAAAGGAATTTATTTTTAAAAAAGGTTATATAATTCAGTTGGTGCTAATTAAATATAATAGACTTTCCAGAGATGGGAGTTTTGATATTAAAATACATGAATACAAAACTGAAGAACTGGTTAGAACAAGATTTTATTAAAAGTATTGATTTACTCTTAATGCAAGAAGTTTTTAATTTTTAAATTCTATAATCTGTCTCTGAAATTCTTCAGATTACTATATCAGAAGTTTAGCTCTTTCTCTGTTTTGAAAAGGCCTGGGAGGTAACTCTCTTCTTTATCTTTTTTTTGAGATGGACTCTCACTCTGTTGTCCAGTCAGTGGCATGATCTCCATTTACTGAAACCTCTGCCTCCTGGGTTCAAGCAATTCCTGTGTCTCAGCCTCCTGAGTAGTTGGGATTACATGCATGTGCCACCATGCCCCACTATTTTTTTTTTTTTTTTTTTGTATTTTTAGTAGAGACGGGGTTTCACTGTGTTTGCCAGGCTGGTCTCAAACTCTTGACCTCAAGTGAACTGCCGGCCTCAACCTCCCAAAGTGCTAGGATTACAGGTGTGAGCCCCTCCACCTGCTTGCTTCTTCACCTTTTGTTGGCTCCTGTAACTTTTTTTTAAAATTAATAATCTAAAGTAAGGGACATAACTTTTTATAAAACAGGCAAATGAAAAATCTTTTTGACTTGCCTTTTTTCTTCTACATGCCTGTTATATCTGTATGTTATATGGGTCATGTGGAAGTGATATTTCACTACCAAACTATGTGAAAGAGTTCTAGTTAGCTGACTTTAAAAAACGTAAGCACTTATCAGACTGCTAGAAGCTAGCTCAGATGCCTTTCAATTCACATGACCACGATCGTCTTTGGTAAGATTAATTTGGTATTTAATCTGAAAATTCTCTCCAGTAGTTTAAAATCTCCCTAAAATGTATAAAATCAAGCTGCGCCCTGTCCACCTAGGGCACATGTTCTTGGGGTCTCTTAAGGGTTGTGTCACAGGCCATGGTCACTCACATTTTGCTCTGAATAAAACTCTTCAAATATTTCACAGAGTTTAATTTTTTTGTTGACAGTAGGCTCAGAGACTGTAGCAGAGACACATGGTGAAATATTTATAGACAGAAAAAGGAACATGATATACACAAAACAAAAGTGAGGTACAGAAATAACTGGATTGGTTACAGCTCAGTGTTGCCTAATTTAAACACGTTTGAACAGTTGGCCCCCTTTGGCCAAAACTCAGTGATTGTCAGTGTACGTCTCAATCTGTTTAACCTCCATTTAGGTTATAGTTTACTGTGTACAGAGAAACTTTTAGGCAGAACTTAAAATATGGAAGGAGGCACCTTTAGGCTAAACTTGATTTAACAGTTTCCTTATTTTGGTCATCTTCTCAATTTTGAGAAATTGACCAAAACTACTCATTGTTACCATCATAAATGTACTTATTTGGTCTTCAAACTCACTGATAAATGGCAGACCAGTGGGTTTTGTAAGGTGGGAAAAAGAACTTCATGTTATTTTTTTGGTAAGGGTTAGAGTAGAGGATACCTCCTCATGCTGGAATCTTCTGTTTACAGGAGAAAAATAAAACTTGGTCTGTTTTAGATCTATCTGTTTCCTTAAAGTCTTAGTTTGATTGTGTCACATTTAGCATGAATGATTCCATTTTGGTTTGGTCTGGTCTGTTGGGGCCTACAGCATGAGCTCAATCCAAAACAATGGCCTCTCATAATTTTGTTTAAAAATTCCCTGCTTTTGGTCAGGTTCTCACTTAGGTGAGAGTATGACCAAAAACTTAGAGCCTTTACGCCACTCTCAGTTACCATCATTTTGAGTTTTCATTCTCAGCCTGTCATTCATAGGTTACAGTGCCCTCATGGTCACACATTCCTTTCAGCTCTTCTCATTCTAGTGGAAGAGAGACCATTTAACACTCTAGAGATGGTTACATGCAAATATTTAAAAGTTTTGAAGGAATACAACACACCAGGGAGACTACTATCATGACTATCAAAAGGATAATGCCAAGAGTTTGGCGTCTGCTCCTTAGCCAGGGTCCCCATGAACCAAACCAACTAAAATCAAATAGATCAAAGAATGAGTTAGATAAATAGTCTACTCACTTTAACCAAGCAGCCTGTTTATTAATCCCCTACAACTGAGTCTTTATAATACTGTAAGTATTTCTCCACAGGCAACAAGAAGTGCCAGCAACTGCACAGATACTTTTCTGTTTAGCCAGTTAGTAATCTAGAGCAATTCTATTATTTGGCGTAACTTTCACAAGATGCCAGCAACTGCACAGATACTTTTCTGTTTAGCCAGTTAGTAATCTAGAGCAATTCTATTATTTGGCGTAACTTTCACAAGATAATTTATTTATTTTATTTATTTATTTTTGAGATGGAGTCTCGCTCTGTCACCCAGGCTGGAGTGCAGTGGCATGATCTCTGCTCACTGCAACCTCCGCCTCCTGGGTTCAAGAGATTCTCCTGCCTCAGCCTCCTGAGTAGCTGGGATTACAGGTGTGTGCCACCACACCCAGCTAATTTTTGCATTTTTAGTAGAGAGGGGACTTCACCATGTTGGTCAGAATAGTCTCGAACTCCTAACCTTAGCCTCCCAAAGTGGTGGGATTACAGGTGTGAGCCACCACGTCTGGCGTGGAAGCTTGCTTTCTGAGATTCCAGGCTGCTCTCTTCAACTTGGATATAGATCTTCTCTTTGGATCATCTCTCTTGTCCCTATACTGCTCATTTTTAAAACTGCATTCCCTGTAGTTTCTCCCTAGTATGGGTCCCTGTCTTAGAAGGGAGCCTTGGCAGATGAATTTTGAATTCACAGGGGCCAGACTGCTCCAGCCCTCTCGAGTCCTTACTGTGGGCCTCTTGTACTTACCTCCTATTGGAGAGATCAGATCTTTCCCTTTTCAGCTGTGTCTTCCATACCTATTACTATTGGAGAGTTCTCAGGTCCATCAGACATTTCTTCATTCTTCTTCCTCACACCCTGATGCAGAAACCATGCAAGTTTTGTGACTGCTGGTTTGTCGCCACTTGTTTGTATTTTGAGGCTCATCGGAATACTTTGTCATTTTGTTTTATTGTAAATGTCTGTAGGGTTTGGTTTTGCTATCTAGTTGAGACTTAGCCTGTTCAAGCTGCTATGACAAAATACTTTAGAAAGGGTAATTTACAAACAGCAGAAATTTATTTCTCACAGTTGTGGAGGCTGAGAGGTTCAAGATCAAGGCACTGGCAGACTCAGTGTCTAGAGAGGGCCTGTTCTTCATAGGTAGTGCCTTCCATGTGTCCTCACATGGCAGAAAGAGTGAACAGGCTCTCTTGAGCTTCTTTTATAAGGGCACTAATCCTATCCACGAGGGCAGAACCCTCATGAGCTAATCCTTTCCCAAAGGCCCTACTTCTTAATATCATCACCTTGGGAGTTAGGTTTCAATATGTGAATTTTGGGGGCAGGGGAGTCACAAACATTCAGACAATAGCAAGTTGCTCGTTTGTTTTTGTGTTAGGATTAGGAAAGATTGAACACCTATGCTGTTGCCCCTGCTGCTGCCATCTTCCCAGAATCTACTATGCTTCAGTGTACTTTGCTGTTTGTATATATATATACACACACACACACACATATTTAAATTAATAGCCTTTATTTTTTAGAGCAGTTTTAGTTTTACAGAGAAACTGAGTAGTAAGTACAGAGAACTACTATTTACCCCTACCCTCTTCAAACCCAAACAGCTTCTTCTATTATCAATGTCATGCGTTAGTGTAGTGCATTTATTACAATTGATGAGCCAGCGGTCATATTTTAACCAAAGTCCTTAACTTACATTAGGGCTCATTCTTTTTGTTGTATAGTTCCATAGCTTTTGACAACTGTATAGTGCCATGTGTATTATATTTCTGTAGCGTTAAAAAGAAGAATGACCCTCTGCTTAGAAGCAGCTTACCTGCTTCTGGTACAAACACCTTAACACATGGATTTATGCAAGGGTTTTCATGGAGGGGATTCTATGTAATGCAACAAATAACAACCTCAAAGAATCCTAACTGTAAAGACAACAGAAAGTCTCACAGGGCTAAACCATGTAATGTCTCTTTTTTTTTTTTTTTTTTTTTTTTTTTTTTTTTTGAGACGGAGTCTCGCTCTGCCGCCCAGGCTGGAGTGCAGTGGCCGGATCTCAGCTCACTGCAAGCTCCGCCTCCCGGGTTTACGCCATTCTCCTGCCTCAGCCTCCCGAGTAGCTGGGACTACAGGCGCCCGCCACCTCGCCCGGCTAGTTTTTTGTATTTTTTAGTAGAGACGGGGTTTCACTGTGTTAGCCAGGATGGTCTCGATCTCCTGACCTCGTGATCCGCCCGTCTCGGCCTCCCAAAGTGCTGGGATTACAGGCTTGAGCCACCGTGCCCGGCCGATGTCTCTTAATATAAGCTGATGGCATCAAATTTCAGTGAAAGAAATTCAAAGGGAATGGAGGAGACCCAGCAGAGGGGGCAAAACAATGTAGTACAGTTATTCAGCTTTCTGGTAATCTGGCCTAACTCAGAGAAACAAGTACTGTGACTTATATATACTTCAGATAATCTTGCATAAAGTTTTTTGATAGATATTGAGAGGCAGCACCAACAATATAAATGTTTGCTTTATTAAACATTCTTTCTCAAATGCAAGCCATTGTTTTGCTTGAGATTCTAAGTGTGGGTTTCAAGGCTGATACTCTGCAAGAGGAGAGATGGGCTTTAAACATGGGTAATAGTCCACTGACAAATGTGACATTTCACCAGCTAGTGTAGAAAAACCCTGGGAATAGCACCTTATTTCTTGCAACCTTTTTTGTTTTTGTTTTTGTGTGGAACTGTTTGCAGCTATATGTTCCATAAAGTTTTAACCTTTCCAAGGGGTTTTAACCTTTCCAATCAGACTATATTAATAGTAACTGTTTTCCGTTTATTTTAAAATTTTTTTCCTCCCATTTCTTTTGAAATTACCTTATAATACCACTGACTATACACAAGGGGGAGATCACATAATTTGTTGAGAATTTTGATCAGTATGTTCTCACCAAAACTGCACATTAACCCGAAAGAGCCAAAAGAGTGTGTATAAGTTTCCTCTTGTTGTTATAACAATTATTACAAACTTAATGGCTTAAAGCAACACAAATTTATTATTTTACAGTTCTAGAGGTCAGAAATTTGAAGTGGGTCTCAAGGGGCTGAAATCTAGGTGTCAGCAGAGCTGCACTCCTAGAGGCTCTAGGGAAGAATCTGTTTTCTTCCTTTTTCCAGCCTCTAGAGGGAGCCCACATTCTTTGGCTTGGTCCCTCAGCCAGCAATTGTAAAACTACCTCTGCTTCTGTCATCACATTTTCTGTAACTCCTCTGCACCCTTCTTCCTTGCACCTTGCACCCTTGTTATTACATTGGACCTCCCCATGTAATCCAGAATAATCTTCCCATCTCAAGATCCTTACTTCATCACATCTGCAAATCCCTTTTGCCATGTGTGGTAACGTATTCACAGACTCCAAAGACTTACTTGGACCTTTTTGGGGGCCCATTATTCTGACCTCCACAAGTGTATTTAAGATAATTATCTAGTTCTTCCATTTATTTTTGTCCTGAATCTTCTGAATTTTTGGTTAGTAGGTAAAATTTTTGACTATTATAAATTTCCTTTGAGTACTTAGGAAGATTTTATAGATTTTAAATTATTTCCTGCAAACTTTTATGCTAATATTCCTCAACAAATGAATAAGTTATGTCTATCTTAATACCTAACAGTTTATTCTTTAAGTGATGACTACTATCTACTTAGGGACTTGGAAGAACTTCAAAGATTAGTCTTCTAGATTTTACAAAGTGATAGATTGCTCTATTATTTATCATTTTGTTTCCAAATTGAGTATAAAATAGTCAATAGATACATAAAATGAGACCTTGGAGCTGTTTCCTCTTTTGCAAAGTGAGCAATAAGATGCTCCCCCTCTCTCTGTCCAGTTCTTACATTCAATAGAAAGACTAAATATACCTAGAAGACAATGAAATATGTTGAGTGACTCAAAGTAGCTCAGAAATTACCACAAGGAATACCCATCCTAGCTTTCCTTGAACCCTGGACTGCAATGCTCATCACCATCAAATCTCATGGAATATCTGGTGGGACAGATTTTGAGTTGTTGCTTTTTGGGTCCTCTGCCAGGTGGTACTGTATAGCAGACACATTAGGAATGACTGAAGTGCAATATCTGTGTCTGGAAAAGGTAATAAAAGCAATCACTTACAGCTACCAGGTACTAGATATTAAATGAGGCACTTTTTTCAAGTTCAACAGAGTTTAAAGGTAAAAGAAAAAAAAAAAGAAAAAGAAAAAAAAAGAGAGACATTTAATACCCATAATATGTCACGTAATTCTCACATGTCTATTTAGATACCTCCATTTTTAAACGTGAGGAAACAGCTCCAAGACATTTATGAGCTTTCCCAAGATCACACAGCTAGTAAGTTATGGAGCAGGAATTAAAACCCCAATCTCTATGACAAGGTTCATGCTTTTTAACTAAATCACAGCAAATTACACTACCAGTCTTTTATACATGATGGTGAAATCTCTCAATAAAAATGGAGTGTGCCAAAGCTAATCTCATTATTCCCAGAAACATACTGGAACAGGAATTAAAAGAAATTAAGGAGTGTATAAGCAAAAACTCAGTTGTATATTTAAAAAAAACCCAGTTCCCCCTGAGAAAGAGAAAGAGCTGGAGTCCTTTAAAAATTAACTGTCTGTTTTTCTGTGGCCAATAAGCCTTATCTCTCCTCCTTTCCTAAACGTTGTAAAAACCCTGTTTCCCTAGCTATACAACTACAAAGTCACTAAACAAATGAACTCAAGTCACAAAACATATTTTTCCTCAAAAAATAAAAAGTAATATATGTCTCAATTAACTAAATAACTGCCTTTGTTCCTCGCTTCTATAATATGCTTCCCCTTGCACAAATCTGCCCCTGCCCCACAAAATACTTAAAAAATAACTCTTTATTCAAAACTCAGTCCTTTAAATATTAATCCGACTGGGCCAATACACTTAAATAATTAATAAATATCCTCCTAACCTCATCAGCCTCTTTAATTCCTTAAAAATCCCGTAACAATACAACTGTTGAAACCTGTACTTACTCTCTCATTGTTAGACCCAGGTTTCTATATGAAGGTCAAACATGGTCTGATAAGCTTTGTTAAATAAAAGAAAGCAAGTTGCCTTGAGGTCCTGCAGGGAGCATCAGACGCCCATTGAACCTTGCAACTCATTTATCTTTAGCACAGTTCAATAGGGCCAAAGGGCACTGTGATAGGGATAGCCCTCTGTTGGGGGATGAAGGGCAGGAGTAAGACAAAGGGAAACTTCCAGATGGAAAGAAGAGATGTCTCATTTTCCTCCCTGCTGTTTCCCTGTTAGGTTTCCCTTTCTTTTCTTCCTAACCCTGTCCACTATAATTACAATTTGCTTCTTACCTTAACTAAATTTCTTTTTTTTTTTTTTTTTTTTTTTTTTTGAAACGGAGTCTCGCTCTGTCGCCCAGGCTGGAGTGCTGTGGCCGGATCTCAGCTCACTGCAAGCTCCGCCTCCCGGGTTCCCGCCATTCTCCTGCCTCAGCCTCCCGAGTAGCTGGGACTACAGGCGCCCGCCACCGCGCCCGGCTAGTTTTTTGTATTTTTTTAGTAGAGACGGGGTTTCACCGTATTAGCCAGGATGGTCTCGATCTCTTGACCTCGTGATCCGCCCGTCTCGGCCTCCCAAAGTGCTGGGATTACAGGCTTGAGCCACCGCGCCCGGCCAATTTCTTTATTTTTTATAATCCACTCTCCCCCACTTTTTTCCCTCTTAAGATTATTTCCCTTATTTTTAAGAATCTAAATATACTTCTTAAATTTAAATTTTAAATTTTAAATATACTCTTAAAATTGTCTCTATACATGTAAACTGAAGGTAACTGATAATATTAGCAGCACTGATATTATAAAATATGTAATTACTACCAAGAGAAGAGAGTGCTAATAGGTACTCACTAATTTTGGGGGGATTGGGGGAGAACTGAACTAAAATAAAATGTAATTGAAAGTAACAGCAATAGGCCGGGCGCGGTGGCTCAAGCCTGTAATCCCAGCACTTTGGGAGGCCGAGACGGGCGGATCACGAGGTCAGGAGATCGAGACCATCCTGGCGAACACGGTGAAACCCCGTCTCTACTAAAAAATACAAAAAACTAGCTGGGCGAGGTGGCGGGCGCCTGTAGTCCCAGCTACTCGGGAGGCTGAGGCGGGAGAATGGCGTAAACCCGGGAGGCGGTACGTGCAGTGAGCTGAGATCCGGCCACTGCACTCCAGCCTGGGCGACAGAGCGAGACTCCGTCTCAAAAAAAAAAAAAAAAAAAGAAAGTAACAGCAATATGGCAGGGTGCAGTGGTTCATGTCCCAGCACTTTGGGAGGCCGAGGCGGGCAGATCAGCTGAGGTCAGGAGTTCGAGACCAGCCTGACTAACATGGAGAAACCCCGTCTCTACTAAAAATACAAAATTAGCTAGGCATGGTGGCGCAAGCCTGTAATCCCAGCTACTAGGGAGGCTGAGGCAGGAGAATCACTTGAACCTGGGAGGCGGAGGTTGTGGTGAGCCAAGATCGTGCCATTGCACCGCAGCCTGGGCAACAACAGTGAAACTCCATCTCAAAAAAAATAAAAAATAAAAGATAAAAAAATTTTAAAAAGTAACAGCAATACTTGTAACTTAAAGAAAAGGAAAGTTTAACATGGAAATTAAATTAAGAGAGAAATTGAGATTGTGATTTCTTTTGCTGTTTTAGAGAAAATTTTCCAGCGGTTTCACAAAACTGTTCCCAGCAATCTAAAAAATGTGTGAACTCAGGCACCCTCACAACACATACATAAAAGGTATGAAGCATTAAATTTTATTTAGATTAATGGAATCACAGACTGTTAAAGCTGAGTGAGACCTCAGAGACTTTTTCTTCTACAGTGACAGAAACTCTAGTGACAGAAACCAAGGACAATGTCTTGTTCTTTGGCTGTAGAAAGCCAAACTCCAAGCCCAGCTAGTACTAGGCATTCTTTAAATATTTTTTACCTGAATGAGAAAATGTGAGGCCCAGAGAGATAATTGACTCTCATAACTTCATATAGCAAGTTTGTTGTGGAGATGGGCCTAGGACTGGGGTCTCCTGAGCCTTGTCCATCAAAAAAAAATTTTTTTTTTGTCCTTTTTGCTTGTCATGGACTTGAAGCTTATGGCTTGTTCATTTTGAGTCACCACAGCTCCACACTCTTCATCTGTTTGTCTGTTTAAATTCAGCTTCAGGCAGTATGTGTGTGTTTTCCGAATTCTGCTTTTTTCAAATATGTATATTTCAGGTATATTGGTTCTTTACTGCTGCTGTAACAAATTACCATAAATTTAGTAGTTTAAACAACATGGGCCTGGTGTGGTGGCTCACACCTGTAATCCCAGCACTTTGGGAGGCTGAGGAGAGAGGATTGCTTGAGCCCAAGATTTCAGAATTGGCCTGGACAACATGGCGAGACCCAGTCTCTACAAAAAAGACAAAGGAAATTAGCAGGATATGGTGGTATGTGCCTGTAGTTTCAGCTACTTTGGAGGCTGAGGTGGGAGGATCAATTGAGCCTGGGAGGTTAAGGCTTTAGTAAGCCTTGATTGCACCACTGCACTCCAGTTTGAACAATACAGCAAGACCCTGTCTCAAAAATAATAATAATAATAATTTAAAAATAAAAAAGAAAAACAGCACAAATATATTATTACGTTACAGTTCTGTAGATTAGAAGTCCAAACTGGGTTTCACTGGACTAAAATCAAGGTGTCAGCAGGGCTATGTTCCTTTCTGGAGGCTCCATGGAAAAACTTGTTTCTTCACCTTTTCCAGCTTTTAGAGACCACCCACATTTCTTGGCTAGTGTCTCCTCCTTCCATCTTCAAAACCAGCAACATTGCATCTCTCTGTGCCTTACTTTCATAATCACATCTTCCTCTGGCTCTCACTCTTCTGCCTATCCTTTCTACTTTTAAGGACTCTTGTGACTACATTGGGCACACCTAGATAATTCCTATTGCAAGGTCATTTGATTAGCAACTTTAATTCTATCTGTAACCGTAACTCCCTTTTGCCATGTAATCTCATATACTCATAGGTTCTGGGGATTAGGACATTGACATCTTTGCAGGGTGGGGGCATTATTCTGCCTTCCTCGTGGAGTACTAGCATAGTTGACATTTTTAACATCATTTGACTAGTTCAAGAATTTAGCTGGCCAGGCCCAGTTGCTTACAGCTGCAATCCCAACACTTTGGGAGGTCGAGGTTGGTGGATCACTTGAGCCCAGGAGTTTGAGACCAACCTGAGCAACATGGTGAAACATGACTCTACAAAAAATACAAAAATTAGCTGGGTGTAGTGGCATGTGCCTGTAGTCTCAGCTACTCAGGAGCCTGAGGTAGCAAGACCGCTTGAGCCTGGAAGGTCAAGGCTGCAGTGAGCTGTGATTGTACCACTGCACTTCAGCCTGGGCCACAGAGCAAGACTCTGTCTAAAAAAAAAAAAGAATTTAACTGTTTGTACAATCTGGCAATTAATGAATGTCCTATTTATTTATTTATTTGAGACAGAGTCTTGCTGTATCACCCAAGCTGAAGTGCAGTGGCACAGTAATAGCTTACTGCAACCTTGACTTTCTCAGGCTCAACCGATCCTCTTGCCTGAGCCCCTTGAGTAGTTGGGACTATAGGCCTGTGCCATCATGCCTGGCTAATGTTTTTGATTTTTAGTAGAGATGAAGACTCACTATTTTGCTCAGGCTGGTTTTGAACTCCTGAGCTCAAGCAATTCTCCCATCTCAGCCTCCCAAAGTACTGGAATTACAGGCTAAGCTGCTGCTCCCAGCCTTAAATTCCCTTTTCAACGTGGGCTCTGTGAGTATGTCCTTCCATCATAATGGTCCAACATCCCCTTTTTGTAACCAACATTTTGTAATGCTCCCTTTGCTCTCCTGAAATGAAGTTCATAGATAATATAACATATACATGCCTAACTTAAAAAATCAAATGGTCATGTAAAGGAGAAATAAAAGGGAAGTAATTTATGATAAAATGCTGTTAATTCCAAGAAAGTGATGATGACTGTACCACTTTGTGAATATTACTAAAACCACTGACTTGTATATTTTAAGGGTAAACTTTATGGCATGTAAATTATATCTCAATAAAGTAATAAAGAATATGGCTATTATAACCTTAAAAAAATGCTGTTAATTCCAATATGTAATTTCTCAAGCATAGCTACTTAGAAGACACAATGATGGAATAAGACTCTTGCAAGTACACATAGAATCACTGTGATTGCAATAACTACAGATACTGGATGATACAGATTAATTATGCTGGCAACTCAGATTTGTTGTTAGTCATCTAATTTTACAAAATGTGAAACTCTTGGGAACATTCCAAACAACATGAAGTTTAGTTTTACTTGATTTACATGACAGTTGCATTCCTGGAAATTTAGTAATATTTACGCTGTACAAAAATGCTTTGTGTTTGTATGTAAAATGAAATTAGGCTCCAGGTTCAGATAATCATAAACAGTGTTTTTACTTACATACATAAAGACTGAGAGGATTTATAAAGTTATGTAGGACATGGGGGCAGTTTACCATTGCCCTGACCCATGGATTGCAGAACATCTAATATGTAACCCTAACACTACCCAGAAAATGCTGGCAGTGCCTGCCAGTCATTGTGACAACCAAAAAAGGTTGAGACTCATTCTAGAAGTGAAATCATCCTGGTTGGGAATCACTGGTCAGTGGGTCAGCATTTTTGAGTTACCTGGGATTTTCATTAGGAGAGATGACAAAAATAAAGTTGATATTTGCTGACCACTTGTTGTGTGTCATATGCTGTTCTAAACATTTTGTCTGTTTTAACTCATTTAATCCTTACAACAACCCTATAGTCTAGGGTCTATTATTATTCCCAGTTTACAGATGGGAGAATTAAAACTCATTGAGGTTAAGTAACTCATCCTTGAAATCATAGCTAGTAAGTAAATAAATCAGAATTCAAACCTAGGCAGTTTGGTGCCAAAGCCTGTGTGAGTAACCATTGCACCCCACTCTGTTATGGTAGAAGCTGGTCAGTCCTGAATCAGTTCCCCAAAAATACAGTGATTTAAATAAAATTTATCAGTGTATCCTAAGTGAATCTGACTAAGCCTGTTGCTGGGGAAATCAGTTAAGGTCATTTGACTCCCTTTCTAGCTGCCCTGCCTGTTTCTCTCTCTCTCCTCTCTCTCTCTCTCTCTCTCTCACACACACACACACACACTTAATAGTCTTTTTCAAGGTAATTTGACTCCCTTTCTCGCTGCCCTGCCTTTTTCTCACTCAAACATACACACACACACACACACACACACACACACACACTCACACACTTTTATAGTCTTTTTCAAGGTCATTTGACTCCCTTTCTAGCTGCCCTGCCTGTTTCTCACTTAAACACACACACACACTCTCTCTCTCTCTCTCTCTCTCTCTTTCTCTCTCATAGTATTTCTTCCCCCGTCTGGCTCACTGGAAGAAATGGCACTGTCATAGCTGCTCCAGATCTGTGAAGGATGCCAGTAAGGACTGGTGAAAATGAGTCAGGAGCCATTCATTGGAAAGATTGTGTAAGTGTATGTATTGTATTTTCACCACTAATATAGTAACTTGGTTACAGTTGCTTGGTAACTATACACTGTTCTAAGTAATCCTTAAAAACTGGCTTTGGTGAATGCCCACAGAGATTTTCCCACCTCTTTTTGCAGCCTCTAGTTCTCACTACTGTAACAGGGCAACAAAAATCCCATAGTCCTTATGTCATTCATACCTTTGCCCACACTCCGCCTTTGTGTTTGGCATCCACTCATAACACTCTTTTGCCAAGTTCTGCAAGTTAGGAATTTGAACATATGGCATGAAAACACTTCTAATAGCTCTTAAAATTGCTATTTTTAGATATTTATTGGCAAAATTCCAACACTGCTGTCCCTTATTAAAGGAGGAGAATTAAATAAATTTCATATTTTGAATGGAAGACACCTGACCACACTGAATTTGGATGTTTTAGTTCCCTACTCTGAGAGGCGGGCTCATTGGAATCCCAGGACATTAGGGCTGGAGGAAATAGTGAACTCCCTGTTCAGAACAAAGGGCTGCCCTAGGACAAATCCCTGCCGTGTGTTTTCTCTGCGACTTCAGGTAAATTAGTTAAGCTCCTCAAGACTCAGTTTTCTTATCTGTAAAGGCAGATAACACTAGTTCCTAACTCATAGTGTTGTAGTTGTGGGGGATGAAATGAGAGGATGGGTGTACAACAACCAGAACATTGGGCACCCAAGGCAAGCGATTACATGGAACAAGCAGTAAAGATCACACATGCTCCAAGGTCACCCAACTTTAAAGGTCTGAAGCAAATGTGCAGGGGGTGCTATTAGTGGCTAGAGGTTATGAATCAGTGGTCTCTACAGGCTTGATCATCCATGCAGTTCTTATTTATTTATTTTGAGACAGAGTCTCACTCTGTTGCCCAGACTGGAGTGAATGGCGCAGCCTCAGATCACTGCAACCTCCGCCTCCTGGGTTCAAGCAATTCTCCTGCCTTAGCCTCCTGAGTAGCTGGGACTACAGGCGCGCGCCACCACACCCGGCTAATTTTTGTATTTTTAATAGAGATGAGGTTTCACTATGTTGGCCAGGCTGGTCTCAAACTCCTGACTTTGTGATTCTGCCGCCTCGGCCTCCCAAAGTGCTGGGATTACAGGCACAAGCCACCGTGCCCAGCTCATGCAGTTCTTTAAAAACATTTTAGTAATTTGCCTACCTTAAAAACAGGAGATTTCATGTAACAACTTGAGTTTTACTTCTCTTGAAACTGTGGGAAGGTCTAAAAATCCTCTGCCCTCTTTCCTGTGTGGCCACAATAGATAGGAACTGGGTAGAGACTACCTCCAAGGGCATTCTCTCTTTAAGTACTTGTGATCTGCAGCTCAAAGGCATTTGAATTGGCTGCTGCCTGGCATGCAGAACATCTTACCCAATAACTGCACATAGTAATGATAAGAGCCAGCAGGGGTCAAGTCCTTCTCATGTGGTGGAGACAGAAAAGCAAGAACCCAATACTGAACATTACTAACCACATCATCTAAGAACTCCTGTAACTGAAGTGGAACATCAGTAATCTTAGCTATTCACCAGAAACATTTAGGCCCATTCATCAGAAATGTTTCAAGCTAGTGAACAAGAATGTGTTTTCATGCCTGTCATATCAGGACATTCAGTTATATACTCAAAAGGAAGTCCTTGAATCAGGAAAAGGACTCTGGTCAAATAACATTTCTATGATTTGTCTTTTCCTTTTTCTAATACATCTAGAAAAGTCTAATTTAAAAATACTCTGAGGATGCTTCGTTGATCTTATTTGGGGAAGGGAAGAATAGGAATGTTTGAAATTCTCAAAATAATCTTAAAACATAATTAAGGTAAATATTTGATTTAACTAAACACTCTGTCATTTAGTAGGGAATGAGCAAAGTGGCAATAACCAAGTAGCAATTTGGGGGACTTCAGCCCCTTACTCCCACAAAACACCCCACTCCCCAATAAATATTCAATCCAAGTAAAATAATGTGTTTTTTTTGCCATTGCAAATGAGGGGCAAGACAAGTGCCCAAGTGCCACATCTCTTCCCAGACTGTTACCCTAGGTCCGTCCTTTTTAGAAATTTCCAAGGGACAATGAGGAGGTTGATGGCGGCCTATATACCCCTCTCTCTGAAGGGAGTTGTGAATTAAATCAACAAGAATTAAGTCTCATTCCACAGAGTCATTCATCCCTGCATTAGTGAATTTATTGTAAATTATGTGGGTTTATGGTTTGTTTTTCTGAAGTCCATCTGACTCCCTGTTTTGAACATGATCCAGGTGCTTGGTTGGAACTGTGATGAATTACTTTTTTATTTTTATTTTCTAAATTTTTATAGAGATGGGGTTTTGCTATGTTGGCCAGGCTGGTCTTGAACTCCTGGTCTTACATGATCCTCCCACCTCAGCCTCTCAGAGTGCCGAGATTACAGACATGAACCACTGTGCCTGGCCCAGAATTACTTTTAAAAGTAATTGTACTTGACTTAGCCCTGTTAAGCCTCCAAAATTCTGGCCAATTCCCTTTGGCTGTAAATACTTAGAAAAATTGTACATGAGCAAAATAGAGAAAAATTAGATAAACATGGCTTTGTATATAGCAGTGTCTCAGTAAGCAAGCAAACTGATATTCCCTACATACCCTATTTCAGAGGGCAGGCTGAGGGGCGCTCAGGCAGAAATACAGTAAGTTCAACTGAATGGCACGTTCTTCAATCCAAGATTGAAGTGTGTGGCAATTCGTGCCAGGAACTCTTACAAGCAGTTGGCATGAATTAACTTCTTTGATCCTCGCAGCAGCCCTAAAAGTAGGAAATATTATTGTGCCCCTTTTACACGTGAGGAAACCAAAGGACAGAGAGGGAAAGTAACTGCCCAGTCACACAGCTAGTAAATGGCAGAGGTGGGGCATGGACCCAGGCAGCCTGCAGGTTGCACTCTGACGATGAGACGAATTTCTGGCAAGCACATTTTGCTGACCTCTCCAAGACAGACCTAATGTCGTGACAAAACCTGTTGCACTTGCTTACTGTGGCACGATGCTTTTGTGTTGTGACACAGCGTAGCTACAGTGCTTACAGCACAATGCTGTGAGCCCAGAGGAGCTTCATGTCACCCTTAAAGATCCAAATTAGACCTAAGAAAATTGCTAGCCCACAATGACAGCATCCTTACATCACGTCAGCGCTTTAAAAAGTGGTGAAATTTAATACTTGGTGTGCTTTTGAAATCAGGTTCACCCAACCTCCACTCTTAGCTGTGCATTAGATAAATGTAGAAATTGCTTCCTTTTTCATCTTGAGTCTCAAACAACAGCTCTGGACTCAGAGCTAATAGACTTCCCGAGTCCAACCAATTCAAGCAGCCAGTGAGGCATCCTGGCAAATGAGGACATTTCTCCAGGGGATGAGGCTGTCCTTGGTGCCCTTGCTCCCCTCTGCCAGCAGGATAGGTTCTGTGAGTTATGCTTCTGGTCATGGTGGTGGGCTTGTGCTGACCTGTCCCCAGTAGACTCCTTTGTGATGAGGGGTGGGACTGATGAGATGCCTGGCCAAAGTGGCAGAATCTGTGACTGAAAGATGGTGACACTGCCAGGTATAAGGAAGGACTTAAGTTGATGGGCACCAAACAGAGAACTTTCTCCATGCCTGTGACTGGAACATGTCCATCTTGGTAGCCAGGTCTCCACTACACAATTCAGAGTTTGCTCCCTTAGCAGTTAACTGTCAAATTAGAAATCCAACCTGTTTTAGTCTTTAAAGCCTTGATATAATTTAACTATAGTCAGCAGAAACAAACAAGTGAACAAAACCCAACAATAACTTGTGAGGCTCTTCCTTTCCTATAACCCGAGGTCATCAGACACAGTGGTTAAGGGTGTGGGTCCCTGGAAGAAGACTGCATGGCTTGAGTCCTGGTCCTGTTACTCACCAGATGCATAACCTTAAGCTCTGGGTATCTCAGTTTCTTCATCTTTAAAATAGGAATAATGATAATGGAGGACGAAGAGTGCCTCATAGTAAGACCTTAATAATTACCACAATCTCTGTTTCCCGTCATCGTCAGGTAGTGTAATCTGGTAGAGACATATACTAGCTGTGAAGAAGTAATTATGTTATTTTGGCTCTTCCCTTTTTCTCTTTGCTTCTTACACTGCTGACATCTCTCGGGTGCCAAACAGCCTCTTCCTGTGATTAAAGTTTCCACTTTATAACAAACAGAAACAAACAAAAAGAAAAGCGGTAGTACTTACTCTAGCCACGCCCTAAGTGAGGGCAGATGCAGGGCTGTTGCCATGGTGATGCAGAGTATTGTGTAAAACACTTGGCCTGGGGGCAGTTAATGAGTCACACTCAGGGATGGGTGGGGAAAGGGCAACTGCTTTCAATTAAAAGGGACAAGCCAATAATAGTTGAATTGGGAGACTGCCTTGGTTCCTGCAGTACATCAGAGACACCTTGGGGCTGAGGGTTTGATTATACACTTGGTTCATTTGTTGTGTGGACATTTTCTATTTCCTTCTTCTGGGTAGAGGGAACGATACAGTAGATTCCCTGTTGCTCTTCCACTTATCTAAAAAACTTCCAACTTAGTTCTGATAAAATAAGTTCTGTTTTCGTGTGAAGTCTTGATACAACTAAAGCTAGTGAAAGGATTTTTGTGACTTTCTTCCATCCCCTGTGTCTTTGCATATATTCGTTGTCCTTAAGTAAGGCATCTGAAACATATTATTCAGCATTTTCCTAAACTTTTCAGCTGGAAGTGTTTGAACAACTATAGGCAACGTAATTCAGGATCTATACCTTACATGATTTCTCTGAAATTTAGTGCTGGTTGAAGTCAGTAAACCTGCCTCAAGCATGCTGAGAAGCGGTTACATGTTGCCTCCTGATAGGGTGTGTCATATACCTCAAGTGGTTAGTTATGATTAATATTGCTCAATTCTCATTGACTACTCATAGCGTATTGGGCAGGAGCAGAGTGTGGACATACCCTCTAGGAAATGACATGCTAATAAATGTCAATCACTCAATCACTTATCTAGGTCTTACTGAGCTGTTGCCATGAGAAAGGCACCGTGCTAGGATGTAATCAGAAATATAAACATAGTAAAACACAGCTCTTTCCCACTGAGAGCTTATAACCTTAGGTGAGAAGGAAGAGAAAAAACGTAGGAAAAAATAACTAGCAATAATATGATGCACATGGTAATATTAAATGAATAGTACCAGAAATGGGTGATACATGTGTAGAGGAGGGAGAAATTACCATGGGCTGTGGTGGTCAACGAAGGTGAGATTTGACATGAGTTTTGAAGTATGGGTAGAGAAGAGGGTGAGGGCATTCAGGAAAGGAGAAAAGAGCAACAGCACCGAAATTGGGCCTCATCCCTGGAACATGGTCCATGTAAGGATGTGAGGACCAGCCAAGGGAGGGCCAGAAACTGGGGATGAGACAAGTCATTTGAGTGGAGTGCTATTAGCATATCATGGAGGATCATTAGTACAGAGGGTAGTACTTGTGAAGCCAAACAAAGCCAGAGGAACTATGTGGAATCCAAAGGAGGCTATTCAAAAACTTGCAAGTTATGGGCCTGCCAAGGAAGGAAAAAGTGAAAAGAATAGCGATTTCAGTCAACCCAAGTCATACAATCAAGTGCAGAAATTAACAACATAATTTTATAAGGTGTGAAGGATCTGATGAATCGGCATGGTGACATTACGGTGACTCAAGAGCCAAATGAAAGCTCTGTTTAATCAGAAAAATATATATATTAAATCTTCAACATCAGTTTTATAATATTTAAGGGCATTTGATTATTATGAAAGGCACTCTTTAAAAGTGATTGTTGAGTTTTGCTTGATTAAAAAGTAGGATATGAAAATTTATACTTAAGGTACAAAAAGATGA